>NC_141694.1:1360808742-1362133742 GCF_964263255.1 Lissotriton vulgaris | reverse complement strand
AGAACTCGTGAGTCATTGCTATCTTCTACTCACAGTAGTTCCTCTGAAGCTGAACCTAATAGAGATGACCAAGCGCCCAGGCTGATTACCAGCTACAGCAAACATCCAGACCGATTAGATCGATAATAAATAAAAGATGGCCTGTATTAAAGACTGATCTAGTTCTGGCGCCCAGGTTTCCTGATGGCCCTACCATCACCTATCGGAGGGGACCCTCCCTTAGATCCCAAATCAGTTATGAATTTTCTGAGCTTGCGAAAAAGGAAGAATGGTTGAAATCCCGGCCAGGATTCAAGAGATGCTCTTCTTGTAGGGCTTGTAAATTTGGGAAAAACACCACCCAGTATTCAACACCATTCAGTCCAGTTATGACAAACATCAAGGGCACATTTAACTGTAAGACTGACTTCGCTGTCTATGTCCTGACATGCACCAGTGGCCTCAGATATGTGGGCAGCACGAAGCTACAGGTGCATGCCAGGATTCTCCAGCATTTGCGTGCCATTGTTAACAACGATGGCACATATCCAGTGGCTAGGCACTTTAAAGCCATCCATAACAACAACTTGCAGTGCCTTGAATACTATGTCATCGCCTCAGTTCCAAAACCACGCAGAGGTGGTGATAGGGATAAAATGCTAAGGAGATAGGAATCACAGATCTTCAATTGGACAGCAGATTCCCTAATGGGTTGAATACTACTGAAGATTTACATGTATTTTTATAACCATTATATCCTTTGCTTTTTTCGCGATTTACACCCTAGCGAGTATTGTCCGCCTTTCCTGCCTCTCTAACTCTTTATATTTTATGAATTTCACCCTCCTATCACACCTTTTATTTTATAGTTTTCCTATACACGTTTTTTTTTTAATATTTCCTGGTATTAGGTTTCACTTTATTTTAGCACATTGTTATAGGACATAGATACTATGATTTGCATATTGGATTTTGTTTTCCGAGCTTGAATTACCCATTGTTTGGACCTTTAATAGTTTATTTACCACCATTTTTGAGTTCTGTACAATTGAAGAGATTGAATACCTCATTTTTGCTGCTAATGTTTATGGCTGTTAATGCATTTATGCAGAAATACCAGCTTTTACTGTGATGTCTTGTCATAGCTTTTATATTGCTTGATTTTATTCTGGTCAAGTTTTTATATATGGCTTTTAGTATGACTCATATGAAGTGGATTTTATATTCCTGCAATTTTGCACAGATGTTATTGTGTGATTTGCACAAATATGCACTTGCACTTTTTTGCGTTATTTATATCTGAAAGAGACACGTTAGTGATAGATTCCTTACCTTAGAATATCCCCAGGCGTCAGACTGGATCCGGAAACTTTTGCGTAGCAGTACCCTTGCGCGTCGGTTGGCGTCATCTGCGGCTCCGCGTCCGTCGTGGGTGCCGTGATGAAGTCGTCGGAGTACTTAGACGCCGCCTCCGCATGCTGACGTCAGTTCTTCTTTTTTCCGCGCCAGCCAGCGCAGATCTGGAAAGAGCAGTTCCCTAGTCACTTTTTGACTAAGTTTTGGTGATCTTTTGATCCATTTCGAAGTCTGTACGACTCCGACGGTGCCTGTAGGGATGCCCGGATTCAAGCATTGCGACGAGTGCGACGTACCATGTCGGTCACAGATCCCCACCGCCTGTGCCTGACATGTTTGGGTTTCGACCATGACGACGAGGCCTGCCCAGACTGTCGGGCCCTTTCGAGGAAGGCCAGGCGGGAGTGGTCTCGCAGGCGACTCTAACTCCGTCAGTCGGCCCCGCGCCGTGTGAGGCCCCGGTCCCACGGGAGGTCGAGGGACAGGTCGCGGGGACGGAGCCGTCAAAGCTCCGGGAGTCGGCACCACTCCTCCGGGTCCAAGTCGTCAGGTAAGAAGCATGAGAAGTCGAAGAGACATCATCGCTCTTCTGACTCCCCCCGACGCTCGCGCGATGCGGCTGGGGGTTCGGGTGACACCGCCCACGCGGCTCCTCGGGAGTCACGGGCTCCGCGTTCAACCCCATACCCTCCGGTCCCTGGGCTAAACGCGACGCCGGAGGAGATTGAGCGTTTCCTCATGGCCATGAGGTCCCTTTCTCCTCCGACTGGTTCCGCGGCACCTACGGGCCCAGTGAACCCGTCTGGGGGCCCTAGTGGGTCGGGGGCTTCGACCCCGACGCCGTCGGGTGCTTCGGCCCCGACGCCGCCGACACCTTTGGGCCCGGCACCGCAGGGCCCAACGATCCCGACACCGCAGGTGCCCTCGGGCCCGGCGCCGCAGGGTACAGCGGCCCAGGCGCCGTGTGCGCCTTCGGACCTGCGCCGCTGAACCCTCCTCGGGCGATGGACCATCACTGGTGGACCTTACGACCCCCCCCACCCCCCACCCCCCCCCCGGCGTCAGTCCGTGTGGTGTCCCCTCCGGCGCCGTCCCCGATGCCTCCTTTCATTCGGTCCCGACGTCGGGACGACGCCTATCGGCGCCGATCCCGACGCTGTTTGGAGATTTTAGCTTCTACGAACCGACCTCATATAATTACGACCCTGAATCTCAGGAGATGAGGGATGAGGAGGATTGGGAGGGGTCTGAGGACCCTCTGGCCAGGGAGTGCCAGTCTAACATGGACTTGGGCAGGAGACCTTGGGGAGGCCAGTGGCCTGGATACCTCTCCAGACACTGGATTTATCTCTCCTCCTACCGTGGCTTCGGAGGAGGGACTACACAAGTAGTAACTTGTGCATTACGCACAATGCGTGTTTTGCACATTCAATACCTGTGTTTACATGTACAGTATTCTGGCTGGCCATCGCATTTATGCTTTTATTGAAACATATTTATTATATATTTTTCGAACACTCTCCAATGATTTACATTCTACTTTTATAAAATGAATAACAATGTGGATCTATTATCAATTTTAAATTTCGAAATGATATATTGTTTGGAAAACAGACTAGATATGTCGACAAACTTGTAGTGTGTCCTTGCTTTCTACTATCACATGGTGTAGTTGCTTTTTGAAAAAATGTACTGAAAGAAAGTAAAAACTGTGTAAAAAACGTATTTAAACCGTGTGTGTGGTCTATTACCTGACTATCTGTGAGCAAGGGCGGACGCCCGAAACGCGTCAGATTTGGTGACTCTTTGAATAAATCTTTGCTGTAAATACTACGTTCGGATTTGCGTGGTCTTTCCTGTCCCTGCTATTCTGGTGGAGGCGTGGTGCAAGACTGCAGTTGCAGTATATATATATGTATGTATATCTGTATATATGTGTGTGTATGTATATGTATAGGTATAGATATACATATATGTCGGCACATATATGGTTGTGTTTCCGGGGTCCCGCGCATGGACTGGAATATTCTAGTGTTGCAAAGTCATCCTGTGCCCTGGGCACCCCCCAACTTTTTGCTAACTGGAATTGGTGTTAACTGACTCTGACTGACCCTGGGCTCTGTTTAAGCAGGCCGAGGGCCAGTGCCAAGCTAAAAGGAACACAGATTGCAGTTAAGACACCCAACATACACTATGGTATGGTACTCCTGTAATTGGCATGACCTACCCCATAAGCCCATAGTATGTAATAGGGCATGGGATTGAAACTGCCTAGAAGTCTCCAGTATCTTGGGGCATGGCAGTTTAGAGGCCAGCAGATTTTCTGCACTAGCATGTGTGCAGTGCTGAAGCATGAGGTCAGTTTAAAAGCATCCCTGGTGGCCAGTACAGCTTTTAAACCTTAAATTAAGCCCAAACTCTACTTTGGGGGTAGGGGCCCTTAAAAATGAAAAACCTACCATGTTTCTGCATATTAGAGACCCCCAGGGTCACCCCTAGGTATCAAAAAACACAACGTGAGAGGGGTCTAAGGGGAGTATTTAAAGACCAGCCTGCATCCTATCCTCCAATCTAGCTAACAAAAAACACAACAGGGATGCTAAGGGTCTAAAGAGAAAGCTACGAAGAACAAGTACATTCATAAGTAGTTTGTATAAGGAGAGCAGGAAGAGTGTGAAATAATACCCATCAGCCCACCCAATGGCGGAGTCTCGTCATCTGGGTTTTGTTAAGAACTGGTTTCTGCTAAGTACCTCCTTGATTGTATGTAGAGGAATACTAGCGACAGATCCACCAGTGATAGAGAGCCAGTAGAAAAGTATAGGTGGGTGGAAGATGGAGTATTGTTGCAGTGCTAAAAAGAAATTTTTGTGGAGTGGTGAAAAGGTGTGTGTGTGTAAGATTGCCTAGTGTGATGCCAAGAAACGACTTTATTAACCGGGGTCATCATACTGGCAAGAATAAAAGCAGAGTGAAGATAGGGAAACAAATATCACTACCAGTTGTGAAAATAAAATGGTCAACATGTTTCAGCCATACAAGGCTTTCGTCAGGACCTGTTGGATTTACACTACTGCAACTGTAAAAAGTGAGAAAAGAAAAATAAATGACCTAACAGATCTAAATTATTTATTTATGTGGTGGTCTCAACATCATGAACAAAGAACTCTCCTATAACAAAAACAAATGTAATTACATTATTGTAGTAAACAGAAGCCGTGAAATGAGTGTGTGAATAGTCCACATTTCAGGTTCAAAGTTGAATAAACTCACCCATAAATTTATATGGAGATGGCCTCACCTCGCCTGGCACTCGCTCAGGTCAAAAGAGGCCCCGCTCTAAAGAGATGAGGGAGAAAACATATAATTAATTATATTTTTGAATTAGTAGGCTTCCCAGGTATACCAGGTGTGGGGGGGTCAGTTGTCTATAAGGTACGCCCTTATAAAATGAGTTTTTATATGCCTGGGTAAATTGAAATTTTACATTTCACTCCCCATATTGTGTTAGAGCTGCTCAAATTTGGCTTTGATGCTAGAAGAATTGGGTAAGGATAATCTGCATGATTTCTTCAGATTCAGAACCCCTGAACTCTCCCCTAGTTGTACAGGAAGTGGGGGTCCTGTAGAAGTTTGGAAAATACTTATTAAATATGTTTTTTTAAGCCCTGGTTCTTTAAAAGTGGCCCAAGTCATTTTCCCCATTGCAAACCCCATGGCCCATAGGTTAACATGGTAGGAAGTGATTGATTAATTAATATTGATAGGAGAGGACTAACCGGACCATTCATAGAATTCCCAGAATGGTAGTAGTAAATCCAACAATATTAAATTGTTGAATTTCTCCTAAAGTGTACATATAAGACGTTATGAGACTTTCTTGTTTGCAAGTCCAATTTCGGCCTTTCAGTGGTCCGCCCTGATTGGTCAGAGTTAAGTGGAATAGCCAGGCTGCTGGGAGGGCAGTGTGCTGGTCTATAGGAATGCAAGGCCAGGAGGTGGCGTTGTAAACTATGCTCTTCAAAGGCAGAGCGGAGGCCTGGGTTTCAGTCCACTCTGACAGTCTTGACCCAGAGTAAGGGCTAGGCTTAAGGAAGGTATGTGCAGATGGTGGGGTAGAGTCCATGGAAATAAGCCATCCCAGGGGGTGTGTTTAGCCAGCTCTTACCTCCTTGCTGGAAAATCAGCCATTATGGATTTGGAAGAATGATGCACTCTGGGACAAACTAAAGCCACACTCTACATGATGTGGTCATAACTATGAGGAGTGACCTGGTGCTTTACCCAGAGAATTATGAATAAGTATCAGAGGGGCAGAGCCCTCCAGATCTGCTGCTTGAAACTGAATGAAGCAAGAAGTGCCCTGCTGAAGGTTTTGATGTGCAAGGAACTCTAAGGCCTGACCTATGAAGACTGCACCATCTGAAACTACAGCCCTGTGGATTACCTTGCTGCCAAAGGAATCAAGAGTTGAACTCCCAGCAAGCTACAGGTTAACAGAGCTCATCTGGACACCCCCACAAATAATTCAAAGCCTGGAGTACCAGTGTATTTGTAAGGGTTTTGATCAAGTGGATTGCGGAATTGAAGTTTCACACTTTCAAGGACCCTCTTGGAGATTCCAGAACCTTGGATTGTGTGTTGGATACTTTGGGACCCGCAAGCAGAACTCCAGGAAGGTGTTCTAACTGGACCCCGCTTGCTGTAGAAGGCGGCCCACTACAGTGGTGAGAATTCTTCAGAACAATTTATAAAGGTGTGTCCCTAACAGAGAAAGCGAAATGACTTGAAGGGGCACTGTTGGTTTCTAAGCACTAGAAAGTGACTAATCTTTAAAAATGTAGATCTCTGGCTCCCTACAGTGGATTATTTTCATTTTAGTATTTATTTATTTATTTATTTATTATTAGTCTTGTAGAGCGCGAACAGCTACCCGTGAGGGTTTCCCGGCGCTAGTATCATTTAAAAGATTAAAATATTACCTATTTTTATATATTGGTGTTTGTTTTTTATTTTGTGTTGTCTTAAATATTTACTGAAATGGTGTTTTTGAATACATGCTCGCAGCCATGTTACCAAGGGTTGAGCAAAGGAGTAATTTTCTAAGACCTATGCTGAGTTCTATCATGTGTTAGTAGCCTTATTGCCAGTGGCAGACCTACATTTGCCCCTACCAATAACCCACTTTCCAACATCTAGTGCTTATGACTTTGAGGATTCCCCTAGAAGAGAACTAGGATTACAAGTAACTAATCCTTGCAGGGTAAGTAACATTTTCCTTTAGTGCTTAACTTAATGTGTAAATTGATATGTCCTTTTTTTCAGAAACTCATGACGGCGTCCAGGATATGGCTTGTGATACTTTTATAAAAATTGCACAGAAGTGTCGTAGACATTTTGTTCAGGTGCAAGTTGGTGAAGTAATGCCTTTCATAGATGAGATTTTGAACAACATTAACACTATAATTTGTGATCTTCAACCTCAGCAGGTAAGCTCTAGTAAATGTGTTGCGCTCAAAGATAGCTTGTTCAGTAACTTAAGTTGGTAGACATGTAGATTTACTTTTGATAAATTCTTGTTTGCACAGGTTACTGATGTTTTCTTAGTACATGTATCAAATTATTGTTACTCGTTCTTTGTGGTCCATCCCGCTCCCAATATGTCTGGGACCGTACATTGCCTTCACCTTAACATGCTGACTTCATTTCCACTCTTTCTGTGCTTTCCTTTTTTTTTTTTCTTTTTTTTTTTATACATCGAATACAATATATACATTATACTTCTATCCAAAAATAACCATGAATCATACATCACATTGTTTCCTGCTAAGCACTTGTAGCCCTCCCTCATAGCCCAATAATCTTTACATCCTTATATACATTATATTTCTTCCTTCCATTTTATTATTGGCTCCCATATTTTCAATCCTAGCTTCCTCCCATTCTTTCCTTTTCTAGAGTATATTGCCTTTTCCAAACTGTATATACTTAGAACCTTCGCTAACCATTGCTGAAATACTGGTGCTGACTGCTCAAGCCAAGCTGAGGCAATACATAATCTAAAAACTGCCATAGCGACAAAAATAAAGTAGCTACCCTCTCCATGCACATTGCCCGAATCTACTCCCAATACCACAATCGTAGGAGTTAAGTTGACAGTTAATTTCAATGCCCTTTGAAAAAACTTTTGTATTTCATTCAGTATTATTGATAGACTTGGACATGATGCAAAAATATGAATTATATCTGCCTGTAGACTCCCACATCTAGGACAATTTATCCCAGTAATCGCCCCTTAAAAGTTACCTTAAAAGGATTGGTAGTGGCAAGGGGGGGGTTCGGTGTGGACCTTTGAAAGAGCATTGCTGGAAGATGAGGCATATATCCAGCATATGAAAAGTTGGATAACAGAATTCCTGACAATAAATAGAGATACAGCAACTATAGGGATGGTATGGGATAGCTTTAAGGCTGGGGTGAGAGGAGAGACTATAAGTTTTGGAGCTAGGAGAAGGAAGCAGGAGAAAGAGAGAGGTGATGCCTTGAAGAGGGAGATACTTTCAGCAGAGGAAGAAGTGAGTAAGAGTCTAGACCCACCCAATAGTAATGGAGGTGTACCAAATCCCGCCATTATGAAACTAACAAAATTGCGAATGGAAGCAGAAGAATATATAACAGCAAAGGCAGCAAAACAATATGTGGTTAATAGGGAAAAATGCTATGAGCTGAGTGCACGAGTAGGTAAAATGTTGGCAATCGGAGCAAGACAAAAAGTATCGATTGGGGAGATAAAGGCAATAAAAGATAGTTCAGGAAAGGTGGTAACAAGTGTGCAACAAATCAGAGAAGTCTTTAGGAAATTTTATATGGACCTATACCAAGAAAACGATGTAAAAGATCCTGAAGAGATAGTGACCTATTTGAATGATTACGAAGGATCTGAGTTGGATGAACCAGAGAGAAAGAGGCTAGATAATCCATTAGATCAACAGGAGATAGGAAGCGCCTTGAAGAATCTTCCATCTGGCAAAGCAGCTGGGCCGGACAAGATTCCCCTAGAATTTTATAAGGTGTTCTGGGGAGAGTTAGAGAAGGATATGGTTTGCACTATTTAACAGGCACAGAGGGGATTATCAGTACCAAACTCTTGGTCCGGGGCTGAAATAGTTGTCATCTTAAAGGAAAGTCACCCACAGATCCGGGATCGTATAGACCAATCACGCTAATGAACACTGATACCAAGATATACTCAAAAGCATTGTCAATAAGATTCGCTAGTGTAATAACACCACTAGTTACTATTAGTCAGCATGGATTCATACCTGGACGAGGAACCACGCACCACACACGGAAATTAATAACCCTTATTGATAAAATGGAAGTTATTGGGGAACCATTTTCGGTCTTATTGTTAAATGCTGAGAGCATTTGGCCGTGTATCTTGGGTGTATTTGTGGAGTGTTTTAGAGAGGGTGGGTTTTGGAAATGGCTTCATTACGGCGATAAAGACTTTGTATAGAGATCCAGTGGCAACGATAAGAATAAATTCGGGAACAACTGAGCAAGTGAAAATCAATAGGGGTACCAGACAGGGATGTCCGTGTTCCCCATTACTTTTTGCTATATATCTGGATCCACTAATACGCAGAATGGAAGTGAACGGGAATATACCTCCAGTTGTCACACCTAGGGGGGACTGTAAGATACTTGCTTATGCCGATGATGTGGCTGTTGTAACACCAGTACCCACGGAGGCTATTAGATATTTGGAACTGGAGGCTAAAAAATTTGGGAAAGTGTCAGGATACTCTTTAAATACTGGGAAAACACAGATCATAAAAAACAGTAAGGCAGTGTGTCAAGATTCACGAGTGGTGCAGACAGGAACATATTTGGGCATAACGATCACTGCAGAGTTAGGAAAATTTGTAGAATTAAATATAGAGCCTATCATAAAGGTGGGGAAAGACTTAGATAGACTCAACAATTTACACCTTACAATAGTTGGCAGAGTAAATATCATAAAGATGTTAATATTACCGAAATTCTTATATATTTTCAGGACAATCCCGTTATGGTTTGATGACATCTGGTTTAAAAAGATCGAAGGAATGATCAATAGATTTATCTGGTCTAAAGGTAAAACTAGGAGAGCAGCAAGATATATGGTACTCCCAAGAGAGAGAGGAGGGTGGGCTCTACCGGATCTGAAATCTTACTACTGGGCTGCAGCTTTACAATATATGGTTGGATTGATAGGTGGAGCAGAAGTTGAAGGGGAAGATGATTTAGGTTCATTAGCAATATATGGTTTATTGATGGGGGAAGAGGTTAAAAATCTATTTTTGAAACACTTTGACACAGCTTACTTTAAAAGGACACGATTTAAGACTATTTTGGGAGCTTATAATATCTGGAAGGCCTTTACCAAGAAATATGGTCTGGGGAAAATTAATAGATACACAAAAGTAAAAGATAATATAGTATTTCCTGAAGATATATTGTGTATATAGAATGGTACCGGAAGGGGATAATGAAAGTGGGGGACTTGATGGGTGCACAGGGGATGAAACAATTTGTGCAATTACAGGAGAAATATGATTTGGCAACAAGGCACTTCTTTAAATATCTACCAAGTAAGAAGTTTTTTGCAAAAGAAAAGGGGGGGCTCGAGAGGATTTGAGAAAAATCCTATACTTGAGGCGATACATAATGGAGTAGACTGTACTATTAAAAGGTTTTATGCAGAGTTAATCGAATCAAAACCGGATGATATGGTTAAGTGGGGGGAAAGCTGGTCGGCTAAGCTGGATATAGAATTGGAATGTTTTAATATGTCAGAACTAGGACACAATATTCTGTGCTCTGCATCATTGCAGGCTCAGCACTATAAAACTATATACCGGTTATATTATACTCCAGAAAAACTCGCACAATGGTGGGCGATTACTGGGATAAATTGTTCTTTCTGTGCTTTCCAACGTGGATCTTGAGCTCACTCCCTCAAGTCAACTTACGTTTTACCAATGTTTTTTTCCTGTGTGCAAGAGACATGTTCCTTCCAAAAATACAGGTATCAAACTGTATAAGGATTGCCACAACCAGATGGTGGACCCCCATTAGTGTCTGGACTCAAAGTTTGATTCGACGTGCAACAATTTACCCAAAGGTGATCCAAGACTGCAAAGACAGGTTATCTGATAGAGATTGCGAAGCAGATTACTTATCTTAAAATATTCCCCAGGTGTCCAACTGTTTCTGGGAAGTTTTGGTGAGCAGTACCCCTGCCTGCCGATAGGAGGTGCAGTTTGACTCAGCAGGTTGTCACCTGCACCATAAGTGACAAGTGTGATGACTGTATAGGCACCACCCTATTGCGCTGATGTCCGTTCTTTTCTTTCCACGCCAGTTGGTTCAGATCAGGAGTGACCCTCAATTTTTGACGGACCTTATCTGATAGACATCTAGCCGCAGATTCCTCATCTAAGAATTCTCTCCAGGCGTCAGACTGGATCCGGTCATTTTTCTCAGCAGTACCTCTGCACATCTGTATAGGGCATAGAGCGACTTTGTAGCAACGTGATCTCCCGAATTTGTCAACAGAGCCATATAAGCAACATCCACCCCCACGTCGAATCTTTTCTGCAATAAAACGTTGATCTGCACTGCAGTTCCTCGGACTGTTTTCGACCTACTTGACATTTTTACTTTGGAGCAGTGTGCCTTTTTCCTTCAATGTCCTCAGGGATGTAAGCCTTGTGAGTCCTGTGTTCGATACATGTCTGCCACGGATCATCACTCTGTTTGCATTTAGTGTCTGGGTGAGCACGACAACTCCCAGTGCAACTCTTGTCAACGCCTCTAACTGAAGTGCACAGGGAACATTGCATGAAGATCCTGGAGGCACAGATGTCGTTTTTCTAATTGTCCTAACACCCCATAGTAGTCGAAGTACCAACTGAGCATCCGTTCGAGCCCCCCCCCCCCCCTTCTCCCCCTCTTTTCCTGGGGCGTCTTTGACCCATACGAGACAATATTCTCAGTCACTTCTTTCTACTCTTGGGTCATTACCTCCCTACGGATGTATGCTAGCCATGTCTTTTATTCCCTAGTAAAGCATTGTGCCTAAAGGTACATTTAAGTAATAGTTTTACTGCAAAATTCAATACCTGAAAAAGTACTTACTTGTTATCGAAGTTCTTTAAATCAAAATACGACTTGTATTTCCAAATTTGTTTTCGGATTTATTCTCGAGTCTCATTTATTGCCTTTGAGTACAACAAATGCTTAGCACTACCCTCTGATACACCTAACTGCTTGCCCAAACTGCCACAAAAGAGCATTTGGGTTTTGCACCATGAATCTTTATGGATTAACTATGCTGTGCATTATTCTGCGGTCTAGTGGTTGGGTCCGGAATCATAGTTTTTTTTTTGGTGTGGCCCAGGTGGGCGTTGACGTTTCATCATTTAGTGTTGTCCTGTGACGTCGGCGCGCTTCCTCCGGAAGCTCCCACCTTTGTTCGCCACCTTCAGATTCTTTTTTCCGCCGTTGGGTCTCGATAGTCGGCGAGGAGTTCCAGAGTTTTTGGAAAAGAGAATAGGAAAATCAAGCAAAAAACACCAAAGGTTGGAGTTTTCAGCACAAGAAAACAGAGCCGGGACGATGGAGGTGTGGAAAATTAACAACTTCAATGTCCAACGGAGAATGTGCATACAGGGGGGCCCCCTGAGCGCAGGAATGGACAAAACCTGTTTCACATTTTGCCGTAACTGCCACCGCAAGTACGTGTAGAAGGACCAGCACCTGATCTGCAACCTCTGCTTGCCTCTAGACCACCCAAGCAAGGATTGCAACGCCTGCTCCGCATTCCCACCCAAGACACTCAGAGAACTCCTGAACCGGAAGAGCAACAGGATGATGAAGGCCTGTACTATGATTAGGGGGAAGGCGAGGACGATCGGAGGACATACTTGGGCTCAACATCCTCGGAGGCGCAGGACCTGCATTGGCAGGACCTCGACGCCAAAAGCCTAAAGGAGGGCGTTGTCCTATATCGCCGAGGCCTTCGCCGCCGGACGACATTGGCATCTACTACATGATCATTAAAAACGCTGCTGTAACATGTGGGGTAAAGTTAGAGGAAGAGAGGCCAAAAGCCTGTTTTCTCTTGGAGACTCTGCTGCCCACTCAAATTAGGAACCAATTCCTACCCAAAGTGTGCTGGACCAGGGCAGGGAAGCCTTCAAGGAACCAGCAGCCTGCAGATCTGTCACCCCTAGAACAGAGAAAAAATATAAGCATTCCTCGAAGGATGTAGCATATATGCAGGGATCCGTACCAGTTGACTCTATTATAACGTCAACAGCCAGCTAGAGGGACAACATCCCCACTAACTCAGGGCAACCTCCAGAAAAAAAAGTTAGAGGATAGACCTCGTGAGGAGGAAAGTAGAGAGGAATGTGGCGATCCACTGACTCATTGCAAACTTTAATGCCCTAATAATACATGCCTATCAGCACTGGGAGATCGGGCAGCTGCTCAAGCATCTCCCAGAACAATACCAACAAGGGGCTACACACCTGGTGGAGAAAGGCAAAAACATGGAGAACACCTGCCTAAAGTCTGCCCTGGATGCAGCAGACACATCCAGGAGTCTTCTCAATCAATCAGAGTACTTGTAAAGCGCGCTACTTACCCATGAGGGTCCCAAGGCGCTGAGGGGAGGGGGGTGCTGCTACTGCTCGAAGAGCCAGGTCTTGACGAGTCTTCTGAAGGTTAGTAGGTCTTTGGTCTGCCGTTTGTGGGTAGGGAGGGTGTTCCAGGTCTTGGCGTCAAGGTAGGAGAAGGATCTGTGGCCAGAGGTCGTTCGTTGGATGCGGGGGACAGCGGCGAGGCGAGCGGAGCTAGCGGCTGGGTGTGTGGAAGCCAAGTCTGCTGTTCAGGTAGGCTGGTCCGGCGTTGTGGAGTGCTTTGTGTGCGCGGGTGAGGAGCTTGAAGGTGATCCTTTTGTCAACGGGGAGCCAGAGTAGGTCTCAGGTGGCGGTGATGTGACTGCGCCGGGGGGGCGTTGACGATCAGTCGGGCAGAGGCGTTTTGGATGCGTTGTAGTCTTCGTAGGTGTTTGGCTGGGATTCCTGCTTAGAGTGCGTTGCCGTAGTCGAGTCTGCTGCTGACGAGGGCCTGTGTCACCGTTCTTGTTTCAATCGGGATCCACTTGTAGATCCTGCAGAGCATGCGGAAGGTGTTGTAGCAGCAGGAGGAGACGGCGTTGACCTGCTTTGACATGGAGGGAGGAGTCGAGGATGAATCTTAGATTGCGTGCATGGTTGGTGGGTATTGGTGCGGTTTCCAGTGTGGTCGGCCACCAGGAGTCGTCCCAGGCTGAGGGGGTGGGTCTGAGGTGAGGACCTCAGTCTTGTCAGAATTCAGCACCAGACGGCTGCTCCTCATTCAATCGGCAGCGGCCTTCATTCCCTCGTGGAGGTTGGTTTTGGCGGTGTGTGGGTCCTTGGTGAGGGAGAGGATGAGCTGGGTGTCAGCGTAGGAGATGATGAGATGATGAGGTCGTGATGGCGGGCCACATGTGCGAGGGGGGCCATGTAGAAGTTGAACAGCGTTGGGATGAGCCCAGGGGGACGCCGCAGATGTCGGTGGCTTCGGATCGAAAGGGTGGGAGGCGGATGCTCTGGGTTCTGCCAGAGAGGAAGGAGGTGGTCCAGTCAAGAGCCTTCTCTTGGATTCCGGCTTCTAAGAGGCGTGTCTTTAGAGTGTGATGGCAGACCGTGTCAAAGCCGGCTGACAGGTCCAGGAGGATGAGGGCTGATGTTTCGCCGTTGTCTAGTTGGCGCCTGATGTAGTCTGTGGCGCCGATAAGGGCTGTCTCGGTGCTGTGGTTGAATCTGGACTGGGACGGGTCTAAGATGTTGTTGTCTTCTAGGTGGCGGGCCAGTTGCATGGCGACTATTTTCTCTGACCTTCGCCGGGAACGGGAGCAGGGAGATGGGCCGGAAGTTCTTGAGGTCCTTGGGGTCCGCCTTGAGCTTCTTGAGGAGGGTGTTTATTTTGGCGCGTTTCCAGCTTTCCGGGAATGTCTGTTTCGAAGTAGATGTAAATGACCTTCCGTAGTTGATGTGCAATGGCTGCGTCTGCTTTAAATACCTGGTGTGGGCACGGGTCAGACGGAGATCCTAAGTGATGGAGTTCATGACCTTGCGTGTCTCGTCGTTGTTTATGTTAGACCAGGAGGTCAGGCGGTTGGAGCTGGTGGTGTTCACGGGGAGGTGGAGTCTGGCGTAGTCGGTGTGGTCGTGGTGTTGAAGCTGTCGTGGATATCAGCGATCTTGCAGTGGAAGAAAATGGCTAGTGAGTCGCACAGTTCTTGTGAGGGCGGGATGTCGTTGGCGATGGGGTTGAAGAGTTCCTTTAC
This sequence comes from Lissotriton vulgaris, assembly GCF_964263255.1. Taxonomy (NCBI): domain Eukaryota; kingdom Metazoa; phylum Chordata; class Amphibia; order Caudata; family Salamandridae; genus Lissotriton; species Lissotriton vulgaris. Next base: position 1,362,118,978 of record NC_141694.1, on the reverse strand, counting down.
GATGCTGAGGAGCTCTTTGCTGTTGTGTGCGTTGTTATCCAAGCGATCTTTGAAGGAGGATCTCTTGGCTAATCTGATGAGGTGGTGGTGTCTGCGGGTGGCGTCGTTGTGGGCTGCGTAGTTGTCCGGTGTGCGTTCATGGAGCCATCTCTTCTCCAGTTTCCGGCATGCGCGATTAGAGGCCTGGAGCTCGTCGGTGAACCAGGTGGCTCTTGTTGGCCTGGCTGTTGGAGGGTTTCTTGAGCGGGACAACGGTGTTGGCGCAGTCGTTGATCCACTGTCTGAGGTTTCGGGCTGCGGCGTCTGGGTTGGTGGGGTCGGTGGGTGGGTTCTTGGCGAGGGTGGTGATCAGCTGGTCTTCGGTGACTTTGCTCCTGCAGCGGCGAGGCAGCTGTTTGGTGCAGTGGTGCGTGGATGGTTTCTTGAAGGTGAAATGGATGCAGCAGTGGACGGTCCAGTGCAGTTCGGTAGTGTGGTCGAAGGCGACGTGGGAGCCTGTGGAGAAGACATGATCCAGCGCGTGGCCGGCGGCGTGGGTGGGTGCAGTGACTAGTTGTCTGAGGCCCAGGTTGGCGATCAGGGTGGCGGCGTTGGCGTTGTTGTTTCGAGGTGGAATTTCAGGTCCCCGAGGAGGATGTAGTCCGTGGAGGCGAGTGCGTGGGTGCTGGCGAGGTCGGCGATGGAGTCGCTGAACTGAACCCGTGGTCCAGGGGGTCTGTAGATGAGTTCCTCTGAGGGTGGTGTTGGGGTCGGTGTGGATCCGGAAGTGCAGGTGTTCGGCGGATTTGAGGGTTTCGTCTGCGTGGGTGGCGACCTTGAGGGTGGACTTGTTGGCGATGGCTATTCCTCCTCAGATTCCGTTGGCGCAATCCCTGCGGGTGATCTTGTAGCCGTCCGGGATGGCTATCGCGATGTCGGGCGCCGAGGAGTCGTTCCACCAGGTCTGGGTCGGGAAGGCCACGTCTGGGGCGGAGGTGTCAAGCAGATCCCAGAGCTCGACGGCGTGTTTGCGTGCGGAGCGTGTGTTGAGTATGCAGCGGAGGTGGTTGGGTCCAGTCCTTGGAGGTTTGGTGGATCTGTTCCAGGTGAAGCTGCAGGTGTGGCAGGAGAAGGGTCCGTGGGTACGTTTCGGGGCGGCCTGAAAGCAGATGTGGTGTCGGCCGGCGTTGAGTGCGTGGAGGGTGCTGGTGTCGTAGTGGATTCTGGTGTTGTGGCGTTCGCGCGGTCCATGGTTTCTGGCGCTGGGCGTGGTCCAGATGCAGATGGGCTTGACAGCGGTGCCCCCGCTGCGCGCGGCTGTTTCTTGGCCTGCATATGAGGTGGCTTGGTATGCAGAAGCAGCTGGTAAGCGGGAGCGTTGAGGCGAATGGGTTTTACAGAGGGGGCGGGCCGCAGGGATGCAGCGGCGGGAAAGGGTCGGATCGGGAGCAGTGGGGGGAACTGGTGCACAGGGCAAAGGGGAGGGAAAAACCCAGGAAACAAAAAGGCAGGAACCAGGCAGTCAGGTGACGAGCGGAAACGTGGGGGCGACCTGCCTGCAGGTACGGTCAAAGGTAAAAAAAAAAGCGCAGAAAGGTCACAAAAAACGGGGGAAACAAGTGGCACAGAGGCACAAAGGTCACAAGAAAGGTCACAAAAAACGGAGGCAAACTAGTGGCACAGAGGCACAAAGGTCACAAGAAAGGGCAGAAAAGGTTACAGAAAACCGGGGAAACGAGTGGCTTAGAGGCACAAAGGGGAGTAGAGGCAAGAAAAACGAGTGCAATAAGGGAACAGAAGGCAAGAGAAAGGGCACAGATAAGAATGCAGGCACAGTGGGTAGACAGACAATAGCGGTCACAGACACCAGAAGACAGTATGAGCAGTACAGGGATAACAGACAGACAGCGACAGTGATACAAACCTAAGGATGAGGCACAGGTGGTGGCATGCGGGTGGAGGAGGGCCTCAACTTCTACAGCAGCTGCGGCAGGGTCAGGACACAGGCAAAGCTGTGTGAAGGGGGAGTGACCTACCAGCAAGGTCATGGGTCGCTTATGCTGATTGGAGAGACGACGCGCCTGGCTCAATCTCTGGTTTTGAACCAGAGGTTCAGAACAATATTCTCAACACGCCCTTGAACGGGGAACAACTGTTTGGGAACCCAGTTGACAAACTGTCCTAACTCAAAAAGGATAATGAAACTGCAAGATCCATGGGAGCAATATCCTCTGAGCACACCCACAGTTCACACATATAGTTCCACCGTATATATGGCAAGCAACTCCAATCCTCAGGAGTCGGATCAATCAATATAGTCTCCAAGGTCAATGCACAAAAGAGTCCACTTAATGTATTTGGAGTCCTTTTAATGAGTTTCAAAAGTTGATTACACCTCTATTTCTTTGTTCATCTATAATGTCAAGCTTGACGCCAATGCTTGGATGAGGCCGGATGATTTGACAAGCTAATAAGCTGAACACAGGGAGTCGAGATATTATAAGAAACCGACGATTGATAGCCGTATACTGACCGAAAGAAGACGACGACCCTGTGCACATTATATTTTATACTTACCGTTGAATATAGTGAACAAGTGAAGCCTTAACGATCACGTATAGAACACACCAGACGATAATTACTGGTTGACATTATAGATGAACAAAGAAATAGAGGTGGTTGACTAATTGCTGGATGAATTGGGAGGAGATTCAAAAGACTGACAGATTTGTTTACACTATGAGGATCATATAAAGATGAGAGATTACGGAAAGATACAGAGCCCTGAAGAAGTCGAGGTATAATTTATGCACGACGAAACACGTGTTGGCTGGTGTAATCAACTTTTGAAACTCATTAAAAGGACTCCAAATACATTAAGTGGACTCTTTTGTGCATTGACCTTGGAGACTATATTGATTGATCCGACTCCTGAGGATTGGAGTTGCTTGCCATATATACGGTGGAACTATATGTGTGAACTGTGGGTGTGCTCAGAGGATATTGTTCTTATTGTTGCTTCACATGAAGCTGTTTGATGTAGGATACGCATCATTCCTCTAGAAGCACCATATGATTATTGTTATTAGTTAAAACTTAGTACCCTAAAGTCAAGGTAGTGCGCCCATAATAGGTTGGTATCCCCCACAGAATAGAAGATCCATGGGAGCACTGCAGTTCAGAGGGATGAGGAGGGGCACACCCTCAAGGAGACGGGCGGCAGAGGAGGAAGCCAACTGGGAACATCGCACCAAACCTTTCAGCAGACATATCAAGGAAGCAACCAGGCGCAACAGCAGGGTCAACAGCAACAAACCTGGCAGTACACTCTCTCAGGCCTGTTAACCACATGCGTGCGGGGGTTATTTTTGCGCTACACTGCTTTTTTCCAAAAGCACACGACCACCATGGCTGATGACGAGCTGAGCTCGTCATCAGCATCGAAGGGGTTAATCTATCGCTCCCCGGGACCAGCCAATGCGTGGGCCCCACAGCTATCAGAATATGTAGCCACTGCATTATTACACTCTAGTAATTTTATGATCTTAGGTGATCTTAACATCCATTTGGATGACCCTACGTACAGCGTGAGCACAAACTTAATTTCGGGTCTGGCAACCTTGAACGTGGTATTACACAATAAGGGTCCAAGACATAAAGGGGGCCATTTGTTGGAGCCTATCTTTTCCAACTTGGCCCATATACAATGCTGCCCAGCACTCCCCATCCACTGGTCAGATCATTCACTGATCTGGTTTGACCTCTCCCTCGTGGACTTTCAGGTCCAGCCCAAATTTTCCAAAACTACCTTTAGGAGAGACTGGAAAAAGTTTGACGTGGTCGCCTTCAAGCAGCATCTCAACTCCCACCTGCCCAATGATCAGACTAATTGGGACAACGTAGATGCAGTAGCAGCTAGTACTAACTCCTGGCTCATTGAAGCCATCAACAACAGCTGCCTGCCACCGTCCCACAAAAAAGTTACAAACCTCCAGCCCCTTGGTTTAATGACCAATTAAAAACTGATAAATCACACTGCAAAAAATTAGAGCATGGAGAAAGGACTACTCTCCCACTGCAGATCAGGCCTACAAAAAGGAATTGAAGCGCTATCATAAAGCGTGCCTTCAGGCCAGAATCACCTACGTCGCTAAAACAATAAACGACGCCGTAAATAAATCTAAAGTGCTTTTCGGGCTAGTCAAGGACTTAGCAGGATCAGGCACAGTGGCTGGACCACCGCCCCTGGACAGTTCCCAGTGTGAGGAGCTGGCCCAGTTCTTCACCACTAAGATTGAGAAAATCTATAAAGACATATTTGAGCGTAATGAGGGTAAAACGTCCCTGATCATAGACAACAGCCCTAGCCTCACGAGCATCCAGCCTGTTTCATATGCCCGCCTGGACGAATGGAGAGACCTTAACTTGTCTTCCATATCAGCACATCTGGCTAAGATCAAATCAGGCTCACCTAACCATCCTCTCCCTGTCTCTGTCCTCAGACTTCTGGATGAGCCTCGGATCGCCAGGATTTGCTCTACGCTCAATTCCTCACTACATCAGGCCAGTGTTCCTGCGTGTTGGAAGCATGCCATGGTTTCTCCTCTGCTGAAGAAACTTACGGCGGATCCTAAAATCCCCACTAACTTCAGGCCGATTTCATTAGTACCTATTTTTTCCAAAGTATTGGAAAGACACATCTACCAGCATCTGGCCCTGTTAGTCTTGACCAACAATTTGTTGCATGACTCTCAGTCAGGGTTTCGCCCAGGATTCTCGACAGAGTACACTCTTGGGAGTCACCGAGAATCTTTGTCGTATGCTCGACAGAGGGGACACTGCCGCACTGATTCTATTAGACTTCAGTGCGGCCTTTGATACTATCTCACACGCCATCCTACTTAGAGCACTGGGCTCCTTGGGTATTGGTTGCAAAGCCCTGAAATGGCTTGAATCTTTTCCTGGCTGATGACTTGGAAAGTCCTTTCTCCCACTCCTCGTCGTCTAAGGTCCATGCTTCCCCATTTGGAGTTCCCCAGGGCTCAATCCTCAGCCCTCTTCTTTTCAATTTATATGTTACTCCGCTAGCTCTCATTGCGAAGCGTGCTGGGCTCACGTTGTTTACTTATGTGGACGACTCGTAGATTTTCTTCTCCCTCCCTCAATCGGATCAGTCACCCACTTCCCTCCTTCAGTCGGGGCTCGGCAAAATAGCCACTTGGATGAACCAAAATTTGCTGAAGCTCAATGGGGGAAAAACAGAGATCCTTATCCTTGGGGAATAAGCCTGATTTGTGGTGCTCCAAACACTGGCTGGCGTAAATGGGCCCCATTCCACCTGCATCTGCGCACGTCCGCAACCTGGAGGTGACCATAGATCAGGGCCTTACAATGCAGTCGCAAGCGATGAAAGTGACGGCCACCTGTTTTGCCATCCTGCACTGGTTGAGGAAGATACTGTGGATGTTGCCGACCGACACCCAGAGGTCTGTGGTCAACGCCTTGGTGACCTCCCGGTTGGACTACGGCAATGTACTCTACCTGGGCACTACAAAGGCGGTTACCTGTTGCCTCCAAATGGTCCAAAATTCTGCGGCACGCTTACTTTGCGGCTGCAAAAAGAATGAACCCATTACAGGACATCTCAGGGAACTTCACTGGCTCAGTGTGGAGAGCCGTGTGAAGTTTAAAACTCTAAGCTACATGTACAAAAAAAAAGCGGGCATGGCTCCAAGATATTTGAAATCCCTGGTGACGACTTACTCTCCAACACGCACACTGCGGTCCTCTACCCAAGAACTCTTCTGTGTACCGATGGCCAGACTTGCTAGGATGGGTGGGAGGTCCTTTGCCGCCATGGGTCCTAGGTTCTAGAATTCCCTCCCGCTTGCCATTCGTGCGGTGAGCTGCTACGGCCGTTTTCGAAAAGCAGTTAAAACCTGGTTGTTTAACCAATAACCTACTACCCACTGTATGTTGCTCCTGTCTCCATTAGCTCCGGGAAACCCTACTTGGGTAGCTGTTGCGCTCTATAAACTGAAAAAATAAATAAATACCAACCAAGAGGCCAGTCCTTTTGGGGCGTCTGAACGGACAGGGACAAACCAGAAGGAGACAGCAACCAGCCTCCAAGTGACTCCCCGGTACAAAATGTGTCCACCCAGACAACATCTCTAGAGGGGTGGCACAGCAAAAGACTCAAAAAACAATTAGACACCCACAAAGAAAAGATCCTCGAACATGTAACACCGGAAGGAGGCAGACTAAAACACTTCTCCCGGGAGTGGAAGAAGAGCACAACGGACAAATGGATACTCAACATCATACAGTTTTGCTACTGCATAGAACTGGAAAAAACACCACCAAACGGGAGGCCAGCCAACAAAACACGCTCGGCAAAAGAGCTCTTGTTTCTTCTACAAGAGGCACCAGAACTCCTCCACAAGAAGGCAATAGAAACAGTTCCATACAAAGAAAGATACGAGGATGTGTACTCAAACTACTTCCTAGTACCAAAGGTGGACGAAACGTTAAGACCCATACTAGACCTACAGTTCTTAAAGAAATACGTACAGACTCAAAAATTCAAAATGGCGTCCTTACAGGAAGTTATACCACAAATAAGGGAATGGTATTTCATGTCCACTATAGACCTCAAAGATGCCTACCTACACATTCCCATGAACCAGAGACAAAAGCATCTACTGAGATTTGCCATCAACAAAGTGTACTACCAGTTCACAGCCCTAGCCTTCGGACTAAAATCCGCACCAAGTGTCTTCACAAAAACTTAGCAGCTGTAGCCGCGCACCTACGGAGGCAGGGAATACATGTGTACCCCCACCTCGTTGACTGGCTGGTAAAAGCGAACTCCTACAACCAATGCAAACTACATGCTCAGCGGGTCACTCAGATACAAGAGCTAGGGTTTTCGGTACATTAGGGAAAGTCCTAAATAGAACCAGAACAGGTGAAGATTTTTCTGGGTGAACAGATAGACACCAGTCAGGGCATGGTGTCCCCCAGCGAGAGGAGAACCTTCGCCCTACTGAGGGAGACATGTCAATACCGGAAGGGGCAAGCTCTGACAGTGAGGACAGTGAGCAAGCTCATGGGTATGATGGCGTCCTGCATACACCTGGTCCCAAATATTCGACTTGACATGAGACCATTCCAGGAATGGCTTCACCAGCAATGGTCACAGGCAACTGGGAGTTGGCAAGATCTAGTGGTTCTCATCCAGGGGATACTCCTCAAAGTCATAATCTATGAATAATCCCCTGCCAATGTGCGGGATCCCGGAGCATATAGAAAAAAAAAATATATATATATAGAACAATCCTCAGCAACCTCTCGCCCGAAGCCCAATGCAGGAAACCGCTGCGCAGGAAGGAAGACGGAGACCTCAGGTGCAGTGAGCAATTTTCATCTTTATTGTACCCTCGAGGAAGCGGCACACAGCATGACGTTTCGGCCTGCACAGAGGCCTTGATCACATGACGCACGCTGGGAAAAGGCAATATTTAAAGTGCTAGTGTTAAGTGGGGATACATTCCAATTGGTAAGTCTGTGGTCACATGATGCACCTGAAAATGGATACTGACAACAGACTTTAGATTTACAACCACATCTCGGGATAATCCCTGGCTGACGTCATGTTGCGCCGATGGAAATTGTATCGGTAAAGTGCAAAATGCAAATTCATATAAATACACGCAATGTAAACAAAGATCACCGGATAAATCCAATTGTGCAAATGGCAAAACGGTGTAAAAAGTGCAATGTGCTACATGAAGATCCTACTTCACAGATGTATACTATATACAACATATGTTCTGTACACAAGGTCATGTAAAACATCTTAATAAGTTAGTAAATACAAAAATATATCATAAATATGTAAATATATATATATGTTAAAACCATGACCTTACAGTGCAAATATGAATAAATAAGCAGATAATCACGACACCGTTAATTTGGGATGAGATCTATAGTGTGCAAGATTAATCAAACAGCATAGATGTTTTAATACTCAGATCGCAGCATCCCATTATTCAATGCACAACATTGTCTACACGTGCACTGAGCTGGATAGATGACGGGCAGAGGAGAAGTTGACCCCTCCCAAAAGAGAGAGGGGAAACCATCGCAGCCTCTGCCCTACTCCCATCCACTGTGCTCATAAATTTCCTAGACCAACCACAGCTCAGGACTAGATGTACCACAGTGAATAGTGAATAACAAGAAGATAACCAAGTGCACTTTTTTTGTGTGAAGTTTTTTTCAAACTTTTTTTGTGGCTTTGTGACATTGTTTTCTCCTATTCATATACAATAGATCGGGCTGATAAGTTCTTAAACAAGTGAGCAAAGTTCTTAGTACATCTTAGTGCAACCTAAGCCTAGGCTGCACCCCACTGTTTGGAACCATCCAACCCTCTGATCTGTACAGTGTTGACGACACTAATCTCATTAGGAGGACAGACAAGTAAACCACAATACAGAAGCAACTACTGTTCAACAGGAGAAACAGAAGACAGTGTATGACAGTGTGGAATTGTCATAAACATGTGTAAAAATCTTCTGTTGAGTTTAGTCCCCCCGGAGCTCGACAGTCCATATCCAGGATATACCTGGTTTCCAGTTTTCTAAGGGCACCGTCCCTATCACCTCCTCTCCTATTAGGACCAACACAGTCGATCGCATAGTAGCGCAGAAGGGAACTGTCATTGTTATGATGTTCCTTGAAATGACGGGCCACCGGATATGCCGGGTCACTGGTGTTGATGGCCCTGATGTGCTGGAGTATCCTCTTATGCACCTGCAGTTTGGTACTGCCAACATAACGCAGGGCACACGGACACTCCAGCACATACACCACATATTCACTCTTACAAGTAAGCTGTTGTTTAATCTTGCGTGGCTCAGGAGTGAATGGAATAGTGTACTCTGTTTTATTCAATCCGTGCTGGCAAGCCTTGCAGGATGAACACTTCCTAAAGCCCCTACTTTTGCCTAGCCAATTTTTGCTGGTTAAGATTTCAGGGCTAGACTTTACTAGGGCATTCTGCATAGAGTACGCTCGCCTATATGTGATGGAAGGGGTACTAGGTATTTTGTCCCCTATCACTGGGTCACATTTTACAAGGTTCCAGTGTTTGGAAATTATCTTCCCCAGCGCGGCCTGTTGCCTATTGAAGGCCCAAATCAATCTAACTGGTTGATCATTGGAGGTGGATGGCTTGGTATGGACTTTAGGCTCCAGGGCCTGGCTACGTGGGATAGAATTCGCTCTAGCTATGGCTTTATCCACCATTGCTGCCTGGTATCCCCTGGCCAGGAATCTGGACCTACTGGCTTGCTGTGCCCGTTGGCACTGGACTTCTGTACTACTTAATCGTCTTATACGCAGCATTTCTCCATACGGTATGCTACGTATAAGATGGGCAGGGTGATGGCTGCTGGCATGGAGGATCGTGTTTCCTGCCGTCTCCTTGTGGTATAGCCTAGTTTCAAGACTGGTTGCTCCTGGTGTGACTGTCATGTCCAAAAAGTGCACCTGATCCCTGCTGATATTGGAGGTAAAATGCAGATTATAGTCATTCTCATTGATGATATCAACAAAGTGTTCAGCCTCCTGACGGGTGCCCTTCCAGACAAGGAACACGTCGTCAATATAACGATACCACCTAACAATAGATTGACTGGAAATGTCAGCATGCGTGCCATGGAGAACCTGCCTCTCCCAGTAGCCCATGTGAAGACAGGCATAACTGGGAGAGAAGCAGGCCCCCATAGCTACGCCCCTGACCTGTTGGTAATATCTATTGTTAAACAAGAAAAAATTGTGGTGTAGACAAAATGAAATCATAGACAGTAGCATGCGGTTGTGGTCAGCCATGATAATAGGTCTCAGTCCTAGGTAGAATTCTATGGCTCTGAGTCCGTCTTGGTGATTAATGCTAGTATATAAAGACGTGACGTCTAGTGTAATGAGCCACATGTCCCTACCCCACTCTATTCCCTGTATCTTTCTTACAAAGTCATTGGAATCTTGCACATACGATGGTAGCTCCTGCACAAATTCCTGTAAGAAAGAGTCCACATAGATAGTAGTCTTCTCTAACAAGCCCCCACATGCTGCAATTATTGGTCTTCCCGGGGGCTTGTTCGGATTTTTGTGGATTTTCGGGATTAGGTAAAGGACTGGCATGACTGGATGATTATTCTTAAGGTATTTCAACTCATCCATACTCAGAAGGCCAAAGGATCTCCACCCCATGAGCAAGGAATGGAAGTCCTCCTGAGCTTTTTTGACCAACGAAATGTCACTATGTCTATAACAGTTCAGATCATTCAATTGGGAGAGAGCTTCTTCAAGATATAATTTTCGTGGCCACAAAACTATATTCCCTCCCTTGTCAGCCTGTCTGACAATGACATTTTCGTTGGCCTGGATTTTTTGGATAAGACGCATGTACTGATCATTTTGTGAATATCTCTTTCGTTTGGAGTTGAGCACTTTGGAATGTAATGACTTAATGTCTTTAACCACTGCATCATGAAAAATGTCAAGATTGTCATAAATCATAACAGGTGTGAACGTTGAGCGCGGTTTAAAGGACGTTAATCCCCCCACCCCACTCGGCTCACCTCCAGATGTAACTTGTGATGATGACTGCTCCGTTCTGAGAGATTCAAGGGCTTCCAGGCCTGGTAAATCACGGGCCTGCAATCCATCTTCTGCAGCTACAGCCCTAGTGAGGTTGTTGCGGGTCTTACTTCCAGCAAAGTGCTTTAGTAGCTTGATTTTGCGAACAAATCTGTAAAGATCAATTCTTGTGTCCGCATAATTTAGATCGCATGGCGGACAGAAAGTAAGACCCTTCGACAGGATGTAGATCTCAAAATCAGACAGGACCATGTCGGTCAAGTTTACAACAGAGGGGGCAACGTCCTTCGCTCCAGATAGTGAGTTCACTTCCTGTTCCATCTTTTTGCACTTTTCTTTTTCCTCTTCTGCTGATTTTGCCCTTGCTCTGGATCTGGCCTTGCGACGTTTGTAGCGTTTTGCGTTGCGCTTTTTGTTGTTCCTGAGCGTGACTGCGTTCTCGGGCGTAGGGTTCCTCGCCAGTCTTTCCTCACACAGTCTAGCTCCTCTGCTGGCGTGAGCTTTGTAAACCCCAATTGCCTTCCAGATTGGGCAGAATTGGAGTCTGAGTCGCTGTTAACGCTTGAACTCAAGTTGGACTCAGATGAGTCATCTTGTACTGTTGATCCCTGAGCCCTGTTGGAATGATCCGCGGAAATAGCAAGTTTCTGGCCCCGTGAGGCTTTGATGGCGTCATACTTTTTTGCAAAGGTGAAAATGCGACCTTCAGCATAGTCCGCCTTGTCGCGTTGGAATTTCCAGGCTTTCCTTTTGCTGATGGATTCTTCCTCCTTCTGAATCCTTGCCATCATGTCCCCTCTGAGTTTATTGCATTCATCTGGGCAGTCTGTACTGGCTGCTTCAATGACCAGGTTGAGCTCTTCAATCTTTGCTTGTGTTTTCAACCGGTCACTCTCTGCATAGCGAACCAGTATTTGAACTAGTTTTCGTGACGATTCTAAATTACAGTCTGCCCATTCACGGAGCATTTCCGGGTCAGGATCCTCATAGCTTGGGGCCAGCATAACCCGCAAGCCACGAGGTATCCTATTCACTTCTAAATAGCGGCTCAGTGAACGGTGCTCCCACCACTTGGAGAGTTCTCTCTTCATCAACTTCTCCAGTTTTTTAAAATGTTCACGAACGCTGACAATTTCAACCGCTGGTGCACTAGAGCTGGATGGTTCCACTGACCCCCCAGCCGGGGAGTCATCAAACGCATTAAGCGCTGCCTGTTCCCTCGCTTTCAATGCGTCCGCTGACATGCCGCTTCCTCTCAATAATAATAGCGCGTGATGCGCACTCACAGCTGTGTTGGAGATTGCTGCGAAATGCAAGCCTCCGTACAGCAGCGCACACTCTCTCCTCACCGGTGTTTTCTTTTCTGCGCCGCTTCGCTGATCCCAAACGTAGAAACTCGGCCAAAGCAGAACGCTCGGCAGGCTCCGCGTCGGGTTCACAGGCAGCGCCGTGTAAACAGCAACCGGGGGCAGGAACAGTTACTCCCTACCGGGAGAGACAAGCGACTTCCGGGTCAACAGAGGTCTCGGCTTCCTGCAGTTCCGCCCAAACGAGGGGAGGGGTCATCCGAATACCGGCGAAGCACACTGCCGGTTTGGCAATATAGAACAATCCTCAGCAACCTCTCGCCCGGAGCCCAATGCAGGAAACCGCTGCGCAGGAAGGAAGACGGAGACCTCAGGTGCAGTGAGCAATTTTCATCTTTATTGTACCCTCGAGGAAGCGGCACACAGCATGACGTTTCGGCCTGCACAGAGGCCTTGATCACATGACGCACGCTGGGAAAAGGCAATATTTAAAGTGCTAGTGTTAAGTGGGGATACATTCCAATTGGTAAGTCTGTGGTCACATGATGCACCTGAAAATGGATACTGACAACAGACTTTAGATTTACAATTTATATACACACACATGCAGCCTAAAATATTAAGATGCTGAAATTTGCATAAACACAGCTGTACTCTCCCAACTCCTAAGGACGAAAGAGCAGTAAACATGTGCATACAACAATGCTTTATTGCCATATAAAAACCTGTAATTGCAGGCATTTGCCAGTAGGCTGCAGTAGGGTATAAACAAACAAAAGAAAGACTGACACCTTAATTTTCTGTCCGAATGCCTGCTTTATTCCGGGAGTGTCCTTCCTGTGACAAGAAGATGGAACTGGCAGACCCACACTCGGTGTGTCTTGTGTGCCTTCCATCTGCACACAATCCTGACCAGTGCTACCACTGTCAGGAATTCTCTAGGCGGACCCTTTGTGACAGAGAACGGATCAGACTCTATGCCATGCTGGAGAAGGACAAGAGTCATCAGGTGGGTGGCCATGGAGGCCCCAGGACGTTGTCATCCAGCAAGCATGGCCAAAAACGGCTAGGTTCCGTTTCTCCTTGCCCCAGGAAGAGGAAGTAAGGACAAGAGTTACCGTCAACGTCTAAGTCACCGTCAAAGAGGCCCAGACACTCTTCAGGAACACCATCGCGACGTCGAGTCTCCGCCGCACCCAAGTAAGTCGGCGTTGAGGCACCACACTTCAAACTCGAAGTCTGTGTTTGCTGACAAGTTCAAGTCTCCGTCGACGTCAAGGCTTCCGTCGACGTCGAGACACTCTCCGCCGCCCTCGAAGGGGACAGCGTTGAGAGTAATGACGGCTACCTTGCCGCCGTCGAGGCTCGTCCAGATCCCACCGTTCGACGTCTAGGAGATTGACGTTGAGGCGGCGCTAGGAAGGGTCGCCGTCGACACAACGTCGTGGAAGGTCGTCGACTCGATGGCATGAAGGGTCGCCGTCAGCACGACGTCTAGGTAGATTGCAGTCCAGGTCACTGCGGCATGGACGATCTATGGCGAGATCATCAAGGCCTTGCTAGGCGCCAATGGTCACTCAAACGTCATAGACGTCGAAGCTCTCGACGTCGAGAGAAGTAGTCACGGTTATTGTGGTGTCACCAGGGCGATCAGATCCTGGGTCCAGAGGGTCATCAGGTGATAGATCATCATCGCCTGGGCTGAATATTGTGGAGATCTTTCCAGAAGGCTCCCCCAGACCTGTGGACAAATCACGCAGTGTCTCATCTCGCCGACCACAGGGTGCTGTATCAGGCAGTCACAGTAGTCCGGGCTCGGATTACTCCCGCACATACTCCCCATCTGGTCCATGGACAAGCACTCCAGTCAGACCATTAAAGTCTCCTCCTCGGAGGCCACGATCTCAGCAAGGTCAAGATCTCCTGCCAGGTCAAGATCTCCTGCCAGATTGAGAGCACCTACCAGGCCAAGATCTCCTTCTAGACATGGGTCTAGATCCAGGGGTCGGCACAGCTGTCATCACGACAGGCCCCATAAAAGAAGGCGTGCAAGATCTCCGACATGGTCCTCTTCTACGAGATCAACGGTCCGGGACTATTCTCCGACCTTCTCCTCCACACCACCTTCACAAGTCTCACCCATAGACTATATCGCTACGTCTACGGACTTTCTAGGTAGGGGGGTAAAGAAACTTAACATCTCTATGCATACCCCGGTGGCTCCCACTTCAGTTATCTTTGACACCCTGCATCACCGGACAGCCCCCAGACCTCTGGTGCTCGGATTCCTTGAACCGGCGATGTCTACCTTCCTTACTCCTGCGACTGTGGGTTCTGTACCATCCAGAATTGCCAAGAAGTATAAGGTTCCTGCAGAAGATCCCTTGTTTCTCAGGACGGATCCACCAGCTGATTCAGTCATCGTGGCGGATGTCATGAAATCCCACTCTGCTTCCACCTCATCCTCGGTGCCCCCGGAGAAGAATAGTAAGCAGATGGATTTGTACGGAAGTAAAATATGCAACACTTGGGCTTCGTATCTGAAAGTTGCCAGTGCCTCTGCCTTCCTCGGGAGGTACGACAGAACGCTCTGGGACTCTCACTTGTTTCACTGACAAGCTTCCTAAGGAAGACTGGCAGGACTCGGCCGATATCCTAGGGAGGGCTCGTAGCCAGCCAGGTCATCAGTGCCGCGGCAGATGCTTCCGACCTCTCGGCTCATGGCTACTCCCATGGAATCTGCTCTCGACGTTCGGCGTGGCTCCGCCTCACATGCTTCAAGCCAGATGCTCAAAAGAAGATGCTGAACTTTCCTTTTAATTGTACATCTCTGTTTCGGTCTCAAGCGGACTACGAGATGTCTAAAATGAAAGCGGAAATGGACACGGTTAAAGCTGTGGGTTTGGAAAAACGTGAAAAGTTTAAGAAGCGCTTTTGTCAGGGTGACAAGCGATCGTACCAGCAGAGGGTTCAAACCCCTCAGTGGTCATCCCAAACACAGCAAAGATCTCCGTTCCAGCAGGGACGCCCTAGCAGAGGGAATAACCACAAACAGCAGTCCACCTCCAAGCAGCCTCCCAAGCCCGGAGTTGTTGCTTCCTCCTCAACTGTTCGCCACTCCGGTGGTAGGGAGTGTAGCTCGTCACCTAAGAGTGGAGATCCATAACAAAGGACAGATGGGTGCGGAGTATTGTGCAGCATGGTTACTTACTGAGGTTCAAGTCCCCCCCATCCTTCCCCCTCACCCCCCCCCCCTCCCCCACCCCACCTTGCAGGTATGTCCTCAACTCAAGCACCTTTCCCTATTCCACAGTCAACTGCTGAAGGACGAAGTTTCTGCCCTTCTCAGGAAAAAAGGCCATACAGGAGGTCCCTCCCATGTGAAGAAATCAAGGAGTATACTCCCGCTACTTTCTTGTCCAAAAACGAGGAGTAGCCAAGGAGTACAGACCTATCCTCGGCCTACGTCTGCTGAACAGGTTTATCAAGAAAGAAAAATTCCGTATGCTAGCCCTGCACCAGATCTTTACGCATCTTCATCAGGAAGACTGGATGTGTGCCATCGACCTGCCGGACGCTTACTTTCATATACCTGTCTCAGTAAAGCATCGAAAGTTTCTCAGGTTTCAGATCGAACGTCATCACTACCAGTATCGGGTGCTTCCGTTCGGCCTCAAATCCGCCCCACGGACATTCTCCAAGTGCATGGCGGTGGTGGTGGCTGCTTTTCTTCGCAGGCGGAGGATCTTAGTCTATCTCTACCAAGACTACTGGCTTCTAGAAAGCTCCATGCCTGCTCTGCTTCAGAGCCATCTATTGTTCTCTCAACCTGATGCTTTCATTGGGGTTGCAGGTCAACTTTGAAAAGTCAGTGTTCAATCCTTGCCAACAAACTCACTACCTGGGCGCTTCCCTGGACTCCGTGCAGGCAAGCGTGTGTCCGGAGGAGAGGTTGTCATCCATGCTCCTGAAGTGTCGTCTTCTGCTAGACACTCAGTCTCACAGCCAGGCAAGTGTAGTCTCTCCTGGAGTCGATGGCCTCGTGCATCTACATCGTGCCCAATGCACGCCTTCACATGAGGCCTCTGCAGCAGGCTCTCGAAAATCAATGGTCTCCGAGATCCGGCCACTGGGAAGACCGGGTTTCTCTCCAAGGTGCCGGAGACTCCATCAGATGGTGGATGAAACATTCCCACCTTCTGCAGGGAGTCCCATTTCATTGACCTCCATCACACAGTGGTTACGGATGCATCAATGCACTGCTGGGGTGCTCATATGGACAAGCCTCAAGTACAAGGGGTCTGGTCCGAAGTAGAGAGCAGCTACCACATCAACTTCTTGGAGCTCCGAGCAGTCTATCTGGCTCTCAAATCCCTCTATCCTTCTCTGCGCACCAACTACATTCAAGTTCAGACGGACAACGCAGCAACCATTGTAGTGTAGTTCATATATTCCCAGTAGGCTCTGCGCATTGGAATAACATATACTATAGTTTAGACGTAGGACTGAGGTCGACTAGGTCTCTATCGTATATATTAAACTTAATTGTGAGTGCCAGCTAGCTCAGAGGTCACTAGAAACCTTCTCGAATTCACAAGAAGGTATTAGTTTCTGACAACCGCTTAAACATGACAACTTTGTTTCCCAAGAATAAGAAATCAATCTCTAGAGTCGCGGAAACTATAAATGTTTTACTCAGTCAATCGTGCATGATTCGTTTCACCAGAGGTGCTGAGAAAATAGTCTGTTCAATAAATACCTTTTATTGAAAACGCCAGTCTTCTTTCTCAAGCATAAGAAATGTACTGCTACAATCGTAATACTGGTTATAAACTACAGGGCATATAATACGAAAAGTATTATAAAGTAGTACTGTAAAAGCATGATATGGTTCCTAAGCCATAAATTGCCTAAAACATATAAAATACATACAGTAATAAAATGACTAAAAGTACTTAACTGGTGCGTCTAAAATACGCCTACCCCGGTGTACCTAACTTAAGTCTAGTACAAGGGAAGAAGTAAGTGAGGAGTAGCTTAAGTTTAGTATTTCTCTGCCAAGGATCTATCCAAGAATTCTCTAAGGGTCTAATCAGCTCCGTACCTTGGTTTTAGAATGAAGGAGGTCTTGTATCTCTCTCTCAGGACTCGATTTCAAGATGGCTTGTAAAGTTTTCTTTAACTTTAATCCCTTTTTACTCCAGCCTCATCTTTCTGGCGGAGGAGGGTGGGTTCGCTAGTGAATCCAGAAAGTCTTCAAGCTGCAAAATCACACCGACGGGTAAGAAACTTTTTGTTTTGCAGTACAATTCTTTCTGGATTTACTATGCTGTGCATAGACTTTGTAGCGGTTTGCTATGTTTGTGGCTGCTGGGTGGAAGAAGAGTGTTTGTTGAATATATGTTAAAGCACTTTTTGTCTTACTTGTACTTCCTTGTTCATCTGTATATCCACGCAGTAGTGCTTAGTGATTGTGTGCACTGAAACCCATGTTGCCGCCAGGAAATGTCTCGGATGGGTGTATTTGCCAGGAAAGCTATTGTTGCTCCCTTCTTTCTGGTAGAGTGAGCTTGTGCTGCTCCTTGTAGTTCTTGACCTGCCTTCTTGTGGCAGAATTGGATTATTTGTGCGATTCATCGCGCAATGGTGGTGTTAGTTACTGGTCTTACCAGAAAGCTGCTGGTGAAAGACACAAAATATTGCTTTGTTTTCCTACAATCTTTGGCCCTTTCAATGTAATGCATCACTGCTCTTCTACCGTCCAGGGTGTGCTGTGCCCCCTCTGCACTAATCCAGGTAACCCTACGGTGATTTTAGTGGTCTATGATAACCATAGAAAGCACTCAGTTGTGGAGAGCAATCTTCATGCATATCTTGGAGTGTCAAGCAGCTAGTTTTACCAAATTCAATCGACCATGTAGATTAGATGAAAGAATCACACAGTTGTATAAAAATAAGTCTGTTGCACAACACAATCACTAACACATTGTTATATCTCCTATCCGGAGATATCCACAATACACACAAGAATAATTCAAAATATTCTGATACGTAGAACAAATATACACTGGTCTCCAGGGAAGACCAAACCATATATTAAGAATGTGGAATGAACCTGAGGACCCACTCATGGGGAGCCCTTAAATACCCAAGGAAAGGATTGGAACAGAAAGGGGGGGAGGGGCGAGGGGGGAGTTCCCTCCCATTGGAGGGGCTAGACAGCGGGGAAGACACTCGTGTCCTTTGTCGAGTTTCCCAACAGAGCAGGAACCAAGTGTTCCTGAACTGACTCAAACCAGATTATGCAAGGAGTGCAGTAAATGTGCTCTTCAAAGCAGTCTGGCGCTGGCAAGTGCCCTCATCCCAGTCCAATGCACTGTCCTGTCTCGCCAGTGGTCACACCTCCCTATTCTTACTTCCCCTTGCTCGAGCTCCGCAGCACTAGGGCAGACCCTGAAAGACTGTAACTGGGAGTATAGTGGGATTCCCCTCAGTTGCCCCCCAGCACATTTGATCTGTTTTAGGGTATGATTTCAATATCTTTGATTCTACCATGACCAGGTTTTGGCAGTCATTATATAGTTAGACATCTTGTAATGACTGATATCCACTATATGTCTTTAAGTGGCTGATCGCACTTACAAGCCTGGAAAATCGAATTCGGGGTTTGTAGGGGTGCCCTACTCATGCAGGGGCACCCTCACACTTGTAACCAAGAACCCTACCCTCAGGACTGAAGGGCCTACCATAGGGGTGACTTATAGGTTTTAAGTGCAGTGACCTCAGATATAAGGAAACTTAAAAGTGTTTTTAGATGTGCAAGCACCATCTCTCAGGCTGCCATGACAGGCCTATAGTTGTGTGTAAGTTGGCTCGCATAGGTGGCACAATACATTCTGCAGCCCAAGTGAGACTCCTGGCATACATTTGCCCCTGGTACTTTACACTAAGGACTTGTAAGGGTACACCAGCAGCCAGTTGTGGAGGTACCAAAGTACTTACCAGAACCGATTTAGTGGAGAGCTCAGATGCTCGGGTCCTGATTGGCAGATTCCCAGCATACTAATTAAAAAAAAAAAACTGTCACCAGGCAAAAAGTGGGGGTGACCATGAAATCAGATTCTGCTTTCCTACACTTAAAACATTAACTATAATGTAATGAGGAAGACACCAGAGTTGTTAAAATAGGGGTCTATTTTCACTCAAATACAGTCTAAATTTAATAGACCATCTTCTTACTAGTTTGGGATTTTCTGTCCGATATACCATATGTCTGATTTATCGAAGTAATAAAGATTACTGGTTAGTAGCTCTTGCCCTTTAATTGGTTGTCTTCTACAAATATTTTTCCCACTTCCCCTCATCCACATAAATATTCAGATTCCCTCTGTCTAGAAATATATCTGAGCTGATGGACACATTTCTGGCTTGGGGCTGCTGGATGGGAGGGGGAAGGGACATTGATGTTCACCGTTTACCCTAGTATGTTCATTTTTGAAAATGTGTGCATCCACTTTCTGGTACAGCCCTTTAAGTTTAAAGAATCTGCATAGGAAACAGATTATCATTCAAATCCAAATTTACCTATAAAGTACTTTTATATTTTTAATTAATTTGTGAGACGTGATACCTTTGTATTGTGAATTGTGCGCAGGATAACACCCAGTAAAGTGGACTTTGTTTTCGCTCATTAGGTGCACACGTTTTATGAAGCTGTTGGGTACATGATTGGTGCACAGACAGACCAAACTGTGCAAGAACATTTGATAGAAAAATATATGCTACTACCTAATCAAGTGTGGGACAGTATTATTCAGCAAGCAACCAAGGTAAGAATTTTCACTGGTGTGCATATATATATGTATGTATGTATATATGTATGTATATATGTGTATATGTATGTATATATGTATATTTTTTCACTACTGCCAAGTCATTTGTAATTCTGTTAAAGATTGTGTTTCTGGTTTAAACCAATTCATGTATGTACAAAGCTGTCTCTTTATAGTATACCAAAACGAGGTATACTGTGCAAAGAGTCCAGGTAGTCCCTTATGAGAGGACAGGTGCTTGCTCTAGCAATGCTAAGGTGCTCTTTTTGGGGGGGGGGGTAGTGTGGTCAAGCATCCTTAAACTTATCAGAGTAGTGTTGGACAGCTGCAATGCACACAATGGTCAATAAATTGAGACATACTGTAAAAAGGGATTTTCACCAATTTATAAAAATAGCAAGTTTCTTTGTTTAGGCATCGGAACACAATTGTTCAGGTTAGTACAGCCCTGTGATGCCCCTGAGTGAAGGCAGCACAAGTCGCTTGATGCGTGCAAGCCCCTCCACGGCCCTGTCTTGGATTGATGGTTTCTCTTTGCAAAGGATATTGTCTTAAATGTTTCCTTTACGCCAATTTCTCCAATTTCCTTTGCAAAGGGACCTCCGTTTGATATCTGTCCAATGAAATAACAAATAAGTCACTCAAGGCAGTCTAAGGTGTACCAATCTGTTAGGAACACCTCTTGCCCCCTGGGGCTCTGAGAAAGCATTGCAATGGAAGAATGACTCGCCCTCTGCTTCAAGAGGGTGCTGTCCCGGTGACAGGGGTGGGGACTTGTGGGCACCTATGGGACCCTTCACCCCTGTTCAGAGCATGCCCACCCACTGCCCCATCTCGTCACCTGTGACTTGTCCTCCTGTAATGCCACGAAGAACATTGCGCTGCAGGGCAGCTGGACTTAACTTTGCTGCACCGATCCCCTCTTGTCGATCTTGACCTCTGACCCCCTCAGCCTCACGAATAACTTGCTTCCTTAGATATTTACTTTTTTTTTTACCGTTGCTTGGCCTCATCTTCCTCAGTACAATGATGTACAGGGTCGGCTCTGCACTGCAGTGATCTGCACACAGCTCGTGTATGGCTCCTGGTATGGAAAGCGCTTTCACATCGGTGGCGTGTCCCGCGCTATATAAAATATGTAAGTACATATCTTTACAGCAGGCACGTTCACCCACTGTGCAATCTCATCCCAAGGCCTCCTTGCACTCCCAGGAGTATAGGCCTCCCTGCCCTGTCGTGGTTTGGTGGTTTCTGGCTGTCAGACCGGTCACTGATCCCTGCCACAGGCACGTTAACCTACTGTATCCTAGCACAAGTCCCGTTGCAGTGTTTTAGAGGAGGGGATGTGAGGGCACACAGGGAGCCACTTCTGGGCCCCCTGGCAGCATGTACCATGCTTCACTCAACGTCCCTTACGCAGGCACAGAGGGAAGGAGGGGGAGGGCTCTCAGAGGAGCACCCCCCCCGCCCCCCTCACAGGCCTGAGAGGGGCACTCTGGTCCTGGCTCGTAGAACAGGCGTAAGGTATCAGGGGCCTGTCATTTGCCATACTGATGCATTCTGGGAATTGTAGTCTTGAGTCAGTCAAAAGCTTATATTCGCCTATAGCCATAAAAAGATTAAAAAAACACATTGAAAAAGTTAAGAATACAAATTCAAATGGTCAACAATTCTGAAGAAAAGGCAAGAAACATACTTCTATCAAAAGTACAAATATACATCATACATAGCCTTATCGCATTTCATCATGACAACATAAAAAAATCAATAAAGCATATTAAAAAATGGAAACAGTAAAAAGAACAAGAACTGCCAAGTAATACGACGCTAAAGGATCGTAAGCTGTACAAAGTCTGAACATGTTTAGCACTTTTCATCCTAAGAGCTGTTGGACATAACTAAAAGTATCTGTATCAAGGCACTGTTGGTATTGGTAATTTCGTACATCAGATCTGTGGCCAGATGAACACACAGGATATTAAACCTGACGCCTGGGTCAGATTTGAAAGTCTAAAAAAAACTTAAAAGGTGCAAGAGATCACACAGACAGCAGGTAATGAAGAAAACCAGGTACCCTGATGGGGAAGGTTGCCAGAAAGTGCACTGTGCCAAATGGGTTCGATAAAATCTATGTTCATGGTTTCGTTGTGGCTTAGTGGACTAATGTGCCCACTGTGATGGCCTGTGTTTGACATCATGGTCACAGGTTCAAATCCCAGCGGGTCCACTCAGCCTTTCATCCTTAGGAGGTCGATAAAATGAGTACCTTGGGCAACAAGGAGAAGTGGAGAAGTGTGGCTCAATGGTTAGAGGAGGCATACCCGGTGTAGGAGAGTAGGGTCTGCAATCCTATGATCACCCAGATTTTTTGCTTTTGTTTCACTGGTTTACGACTTTCTCTGGCTGTGGGCCTGCTAATCAGACCCACAGCCTGGCTGTTCTCTTTCTAAATTACGACATGTACCCTAGGTGCATTTACCAATTGGTACTGGGCCACCTTATCAGACCCTGTAACTCAGGGCATAGGTGTACCCAGGGCCTACCAGGGGCTGAAGCATGTATTATGCCACCCCTGGCTGGCCTCCTAAATTTGACACAACTGGCTGCATGACAGCTGGGGCGAAGCCGTGTAATCACCCTTTGCTTTAGATATAGTAGCCCTATATCTAACCCTACAATGGACGCCCGAGTTCCTATCAGTCACTCCTATGGCAGGCCTTGACAATCCTGAAGGCAGAGTGCGTGGACTCGTGTGAACTAGGTTCTGGCCCGAGCCGAGCCCGGTTGCAGCTTGCGGAATCAAGACCCAATGGCTGTTCCATGATAACGCGTACCATATCGGTAACTTCGGTGTCGCGTTATCAAGACATGTCGAGTAAGGTGTCATACGAATCGGGATGCTGCCCTCTCACCAACTCTGGCGACGAGGTTAGCATTCCGCCCTTCTAGAGGGACACGACATGTACGTAACTGTGAACCCCGGTTAAAGTTAACTAAAGCCTCAGCTCCACAAAATGGATGCTGCCACCACAGACACGAGTCTGACCTCCTGCTGCTGGGAGTCCTTCCAGCGAGGAGAGCTTGGACAAAGGGTTTCCTGTCGAGGGCGGTGTTCGCACCGTCCCAGACAGGGTTTGTGTATTCTGGGTAGGTAGGGCTTTTGCGAGAAGGTGACTGCGGAGTGGCACCCCGGTGCTCACTACGCATCTGCCGGTCAGAACCAGTTCCAGGGGCCAGCCCTGGCCTGGGGAAAGTCCGGCAGGGGAGAGGGGTGTAACTACCCCCCTTCCTGGTCCCACCCTTAGGGCAGGACCTAGTCATGTACCCACCCCTTTCTTTAGAATAAAGGCCGGAGCGGGGACCCTTCCAAATCAGATCATCTTTGAATCAAGAACTACTTTCTACGAAAGGACACTCAAGACTCTTCTCAAGATTTCTCCCTCGTGACTAAGGAGTAGTCACCCTGCATCAGCGGGCACCATCCAAGAACTCTGCGGTTTGCTGCAAGTCCTTCCTCAAGGATCCGACGGCCCAGCTCGACGAGAACCGGCTTCCCTGGCACCTCTGACCTCTACCCACATCGTCAGCTCAGCTGAGATCCGTGGGTGCGACGAGACCTCGAGGGACCGGCCATCTTCAGAACCTGCATGATTTCTAAACCAGCCCGACCGCCGAGGGATCCTCTGGTGAGTGCTTTGGGGTCCGAGAAGCCCCGACCCTGAGCAGCTCCAGCATCGAAGTTCAGCCTCCCAGCATCTCCACGATCTGCGTGGGGCCCTTCTGCTTTTGCCGCTCATCACGTTGTCTGGCTACTTGCCCGCTGGCTTGTGGCCTTCTCGACGACGTCCGACAACCAATCACCATAAGGGTCGTTTGGACTGATGCATAGTGATCACTAGAATAGTGAGCACTGCATATCAGGTCAACTTCTCACAGTAACTATGGAAACTTTTGCTTGGTGCGGACTGCTATGTATTCCATATTCAAGCATGTGAATCTATGAAAGACACCCTAATACTGGAGAAGAACAATTGTTACTTACCTGTAAACCGGTGGTTCTACAGTATTGGTGTCTTTCATAGATTCACATGCGACCCTCCCTCCTCACCTCAGCGGCTCTCTTCTCCTCATAGACTCTCTGGTCACTCTTGTGCTACGAAAATCTGAGGTGCTGAGCTCTGAGGAGAAGGTTCTAGAGGGTTGCTGACCCCTGATTGACTGCAGTTTAGACCAACATAATGACCATGATGGACTGCATATGGGTTTTTCGTTTTCCCATGCATTCCTATGTAGAAATGTGGGTAGGCTGTTTATGCCTTTTTTCTAGTACATATTTCAGGTTTTATGTTTAATTTTTCATATATATATATATATATATATATAAGTCCCACAGTAGATAAAATAGCAATTATATATTTTATTTACTGTGGGACTCCCACTCGGACGTCTGGGAATATTGAAGAATGTGAATCTATGAAAGTCACCAATACTGGAGAACCATCTGTTTACAGGTAAGTAACAATTGTTCGTTCTTGGCCTGCAGTGCTATAGATCCACATGCATCCACCACCCTCCCCGGACACCTGTGGCCGTTGCAGTTCCTTACATTTATTAGTTTTCACTATTTATACATTTAGCATGCTCCTCACACATACCTGAGGCTCCTTTCTTACCCTCCTGCGGGATAACAATCTAACAATTGAGTTGATGTCTGTGCGAATTACCACTAAGAAGAGGAGTCACTTGGCCTTGTGACTTTATCAAAGAGAAAAAAACTTGTACCATTCTGGACCGACCTCTAGATTGCAGTAGTATGCAAGGCAGGTGCGTTTCCACCACTACATGCCATGAACTGGTTCTTACAGGGTTAGTAGTATATTTCTTTCCTCACATTCTTTGTTGCCATCCTCACCCGCCGTCTAGAAATACAATCTATGGAGTTTATGCCTGTGCGCATTGCCAACTATGGCAGTGTCACTATAGCTCGTGACTCAAGTTATTTTCGAGGAAACAAAATTATACAAGTCCAAGCCCAAAACTAGATGGCAGGAGTAGACAGAACATGTGAATCTGCATTAACGCATGCCTCAAAGATGCTTACAGGGCACGTAACATAATCCATCTACTGACTATACTTTCTGATTTCCTGTAACTTTTTCTTCCTTCCAAATGCATTTGCTGATATTAGTGAAACACAGGTAGTCTTTCTCAATTTATTGGAGAGAGGCAAGTTAAATACTTGCAGGTCTAAAAAGAAAATGTTTCTCTTCCCTGAACTATGTTTTTCTTTTATCCATTAGAATGTTGATATTCTTAAGGATCCAGAAACGGTGAAGCAGCTTGGTAGCATTTTGAAAACCAATGTTCGAGCTTGTAAAGCAGTTGGTCACCCATTTGTAATTCAGCTTGGAAGGATATATTTAGATATGCTGAATGTATACAAGTGCCTAAGTGAAAATATTTCTGCAGCCATTCAGGCAAACGGTAAGGAGGTTTAAAATGGGTTAATTTCTCTCAGATGCCCTGAATTGCATGAATGTTTGTAAAAATACCAATTCTGTATGTCCGTTATAGTTGTGGTTGTGCACAAGCAGTTGATTAGGATGAGTTGAAAGTTTGTCGCGTGCCACAGAGGTATCACTCACTAGACCTTGGAGTGTTAAGCTATGAACTGAAATAGAAGCATCCCTTGAATCTGGGCGCTGCAAAGATCGCTAAAAGTGCGATTAGATCATTGTTCTGAGTATATGTTCCAGAATTAAATTCCAGTTCAATAAGGTGAAAGAATCCTATATTTATTCAATCCATGAATATATTCAATGTCTCCATGAATGTTCAATTCACATTTTTACTGCTTTTACAACAGCTTTTTTTACAATGAGATTATTCCCAATGCATTTCGTGCATCTCCGTGCATTTTATGTTGATTTTCAGATATCCCCTGATGAAGTGCACAGAGATGCACGAAATGCATTGGGAATAATCTCATTGTAAAAAAAGCTGTTGTAAAAGCAGTAAAAATGTGAAATAAAGCTTGGTTTGACTTGACAGTAAAAATGTGAATAATTGAACATTCATGGAAACATTGAATATATTCATGGATTGAATAAATACATGATTCTTTCACCTTATTGAACAACTAGAATTTAATTCTGGAACATATACTCACAACAACTATCTAATCGCCCATTTTACCGATCTTTGCAGCGCCCAGAGGGTCATCCCTTGAGTTAAAGGGATGCTTCTATTTCAATTCTGTATGTCAATCAGATTAGCAACATAGAATGTCATAGAATGTCCTATACCTAGGAGTCTCTATGGTTGCTTGGGTTAGATGGATTCTTCAGACCCTTGCCTGTGTGATCACTGTTTTTTAGGTCTCGCTTGAGCCAATGCGCTTGCGCATTGCTCCGGCGAGATTATAGTAAGCGGAAAAGAAAAGTCTACCAAAACGGCTGCGGATCGCATACAGTTCATGTGAGCTATGCGCGTGCACGCCAGCCACATAACACACCACCATTTGTCTGTGCCTCGGCATCAGACTTCAACGGCTCCCACCCCCTCCCCTCCCACCCCGGCATATCCTGCTCTTTCATGCTTCCGTACTTAAAAGGCTCTTTTTTTGCTTTGCTGAAGGTAGCATGAATATTTCAGGAAATGCAGCAGCGAATAAGAGCTCGCCCCAATAATATCTAAATGTAAACGTCTCACTAGCAGGAAATGAGACTTCACGGACCATCTTTGGTTTATTTTAATCATCAACGTCCCTCATCTCTTCGCTCAGCAAAATGACAATAGGATAAAAACGCAATCTAAAAAAAGTCGAAATGTTTCCCAACCTGACATGGCCGCCTCCTACAAGATGTGGTCTAGTCAATTTCCTCTCATTTCCACTTGTATTTCATCGTTATTATTTGATCCAATTTCAGTCTAAAATTTAACTACTCCGTTACGCCATTTGGAATCACTAGCACGGTCTCAGCATCCGACTTCAAAAGAAGCTGCTCCCCCGTTTGAGTACTACTAAACAGCTTTACTAATCACTTTTTGAATATTATGTTGAATGGTCTTGGTGGTTCGGAACATTGATAAGTGCATGCTGAGCTGCTTGAGCATCTCTGAATCTGCCTTCCACTATTTTCAAATTATTTCTGAATACACCCCCTCGCAAATTTAAATCGGCCAACACACTTGTGCAAGTCCTCTGGGCTTATTGTGGTGGTCATCTTCTTTTAAGTTCATAATGTCAATGTTTTGCAAATTCTGCCCCTTGAGTGCTGTGATTTTCGGACAGCTCATAATCCTTGCATACATTACCTTAGTTTATGCCTTTTGTGGTCTGACACGGAGTGAACACCTTGATGGTCACCCATTTGTTTTTGCTTTTCCTTTTTCTGTCCCTGTTGACTTTTGTTGTTGTGTGTGAGACCCTGACTTTGAAGAAGTGCTGACCCCCTCCACACCAAACTACTCACAGCAGTACAGCAACCACATTCTAAATGTAACAGATTTTCTTCTAGTTTCTTCCCATTAATCTAAGCCTATACTGAGAAATGTGTGCCCTTGTATATAGGGATATTCTGTTGGCATCTTGTGACTTTTGTTTCCCACCATGTGTCTCTTGTCCCAACTGCTGCTGGACAGTATCATGATGAAGTCCCTCATCTTGAATACATGACACGAAGTGTCCCAGTTTTATTTGCATTGACGTGACTGCTAGGTGCACACATTTCCAGCTAAAAGCAGGCCTGGAAACATAACTGCCATCTAGTACTACATCTGAAAGAGACATGTTAGTGATAGATTCCTTACCTTAGGATATCCTCAGGCGTCAGACTGGATACGGAAACTTTTGCGTAGCAGTACCCTTGCGAGTCACTAGGCGTAGTCTGCGGCTCCACGTCCGTGGTGGGCGCCGTGATGACGTCGTCGGAGTACTTAGACACCGCCTCCGCGTGCTGACGTCATTCTTCTTTTTTCTGCACCAGCCAGCGCAGATCTTGAAAAAGCAGTAACCCAGTCAATTTTTGACTAACTTTTTTGAGATCATTTTTGATCCTTCTCGAAGTCTTGCGACTCCGATCGGTGCCGTAGGGATGCCTGGTTTCAAGCATTGTGAAAATTGCGACGGCACTGAGTCGGTCACGGATCCTCACCACCTGTGCCTGACTTGTCTAGGCATCGACCACGACGACAAGGCCTGCTCCGACTGCCGTGCCCTTTCTTCGAAAGCCAGGCGGGAGCGGTCCAGCAGGCGACTCGAACTCCGGCAGTCAGCCCCGCGTGAGGTCCCGGTCCCATGGGAGGTCGAGGGACAGGTTGCGGGGACGGAGCCACCAAAGCTCCGGGACTCTGCACCACTCCTCCGGAGCGAAGTAGTCGTCGGGTAAGAAGCACAAGAAGTCGAAGAGGCGCATCGCTCTTCTGACTCCCCCCGCGCTCGCGCGACGCAGCTGGGGGTTCGGGTGACACCGCCCACGCGGCTCCTTCGGAGTCGCTGGCATCACGTCCAGCCCCACACCCTCCGGTCCCTGGGCGAGACGAGACGCCGGAGGAGATTGAGCGCTTCCTCATGGCCATGAGGTCCCTTTCTCCTCAGACGGGCTCCGCGGCGCCTCTGGGCCCAGCGGACCCGTCTGGGGCCCCTAGCTGGTCAGGGGCTTCGGCCCCGACACCGTCGGGTGCTTCTGCCCCGCCGGCGCCTTCGGGCCCGGCGCCGCAGGGTTCCACGGTCCCGACACCGCCGGCGCCTTCGGGCCCGGCGCCGCAAGGTCAAGCGGCCCTGGCGCCGCAGGGTTCCACGGTCCCGACACCGCTGGCGCCTTCGGGCCCAGTGCTGCGGGACACCGCTGGACCTTCCTCGGGCTCTGGATCGTCACCGGTGGACGAGGCCCCCCCCCCCCCCCCCCGGCGTCGGTCCGTCAGGTGTCACCTCCTTAAACCGCAGTCAAGCTCGACCGAGCCTCTGCTGCCCTTTAATGAGGCCTTGACCGACGTTCTTATGGGCACCTTGTCCAGGCCCGCTACGGGTTCGCCCGTAGATTGGAACGTGGCCAGACGCCACCGCCTGGCCCCGGGCGACCCATGTTTCCTGTCCACTCACCCCACCCCCGAGAGTCTGGTCATCCAGGCCTCCAATTCCCAGACCGCATTCCCGTCGGCTCCGCCGGACAGGGAATCCAAGAGGTATGAGAATTTTGGAAAGAAAATATTCTCCTCCCTTAGTTTGGGACTGCAGTCTTCCAACACCGCATGCCTCTTGGGCCGCTACACCCACTCTCTGTGGGAGACGGTGGCGGAAGTGCTGCCAGAGTGTCCGTTGGAGGTACGGGCTAAACTCGGCCAAGCCCTTGTGGAGGGCCGAGATGCAGCCAAGTATTCTATCAGGTGTGGGCTGGATACCACCGACTCGCTGGGCAGAGCAATGGTAATGACGGTGGCAGTGAGACGCCACGCCTGGCTGAGGTCCGCCAACTTTTCGGCAGATGTCCAGAAAACTCATGGACCTGCCGTTCGATGGCAGTCGCCTTTTTGGCGACAAGGCAGACCACGCGCTTGAGGGCTACGGCCAAGTCCTTGGGCCTCTCGGCCCGCACCAGCAAACTGCTGCTTTTCGCTCCTTTCGTGGCCAAGGAAGGGGCGTCCCCACACCTGCCGCCAGCCACTCGCCGCAGACTAACATCCAGCGCGGTGGCGGCCGTGGGAACCGCCGTGGAGCGGTCGGGTACAACGGTGAGGTCAGTCCACACCTTCCCCGCGGCATCCGCCTCTAAACTCTCCTAGTCCGTGCTTTCAGGCCCATGTGACGCCAGTGGGTGGCAGGGTTCGCCATCACCACTCCAACTGGCGCACTATCACGTCGTACAGGTGGGTGCTGCAAATCGTCCGAAGGGGCTACTCCCTCCCCTTCGAGACGACTCCTCGAGCCATGCCACCGCAACACCACCGCGTATCGGGGGATCTGCGGCTTCTGCAGGAGGAAGTTTCTGCCCTCTTGGCCAAGGGGGCCATCGAGCGCGTTCCTGGGCCGGAAGTAGGACGTGTTTGCTACTCCCACTACTTTCTGGTACTCAAGAAGGACAAAGGGGGCCTACGCCCTATCTTGGACCTGAGGAACGTCAGCGGCTTCCTCCGGAAGGAGAAGTTCAAAATGCTGACTCTGGCTCAGGTCTTAGCTGCCCTGGACCCAGGAGACTGGATGGTAGCGTTGGACTTGCAGGACGCGTATTTCCACATCCCCGTCCTGCCGGCCCACCGGGGTTACCTGCGGTTCACGGTAGGCCACGAGCACTTTCAGTTTACTGTGCTCCCCTTCGGCCTTACCAGCGCCCCACGGGTGTTCACGAAGGTGATGGCGGTGGTCGCAGCTCATCTGCGCCGGTTAGGGGTCTCAGTCTTCCCCTACCTAGACGACTGGTTGTTGAAGGCGGGCTCGCCACAGGCAGTCGTCAACCACCTCCAGACTACGGCAGACCTCTTGCACCAGCTGGGGTTCTCCATCAATGTGCCGAAGTCACACCTGTGTCCCTCTCAGAAGCTCCTTTTCATCGGAGCGGTTCTTGACTCTGCGCAGTTTCGGGTTTACCCACCCGAACAGCGGGTTCGGGATATACAAACTCTGATTCCAATCTTCCAACCTTTATCCTGAGTTTCGGTCAGGTTGACGCTGCGGCTTCTGGGGCTGATGGCTTCCTGCGTCCTTCTGGTGCATCATGCCCGGTGGCGGATGCGGGCTCTGCAGTGGGACCTGATTTTCAGTGGGCTCAGCATCAGGGCAACCTGTCCGACCATGTCCTTATCTCGGAGGGCACCGCGATTGGGTCAGCGGCAGATCCCTCTCCCTTCCCCAACCGGAGCACGTAGTTGTGACGGACGCGTCCCTCCAGGGCTGGGGAGGCCACATGGGAGAGGCGGAGATCAGAGGCCTCTGGTCTCCAGCGGAGTCCCGGCTCCATATCAACCTTTTGGAGCTGCGGGCGATTCATCTAGCACTGAAGGCTTTCCTCCCCTCTGTCCAAGGGAGTGTAGTGCAGGTGTTCATGGACAACACCACCGCCATGTGGTACTGCAACAAACAGGGCGGGGTGGGTTCGTGGACCCTCTGCCAGGAGGCTCTGCGCCTCTGGCAATGGCAGGAACATCAGGGCGTGACTCTGGTGGTTCAACACCTGGACCGGTTCTCTGAACGCCAGGGCGGACGAAAGCCGCCGGTACATGATGGATCACGAATGGCGTCTGATCTCTGACTTGGCGCAAGGTCTCTTTCTGCAGTGGGGAGATCCTTGGTTAGATCTATTCGCCACCGAAGAGAACGCGCAATGTCATCAGTTCTGCGCGCTGGAATTTCCAAGGCGGCACTCGCTCGGAGACGCTTTTCGTTGCGAGTGGAGCTGCGGTCTGTTGTATGCCTTTCCGCCTATACCACTTCTGCCCAGAGTGCTGAAGATCAAGCGCCACCGGGCACAAGTCATCCTTGTGGCTCGGGACTGGGCACGAAGGTACTGGTATCCCGAGCTACTCAGTATGTCAGTCGATCCCCCGGTTCGTCTGCCTCTCAAGGAGGACTTTCTGTCGCAGCAGCAGGGGACGGTCCTCCATCCGAACCTGTCCAGTCTCCACTTCCATGCTTGGAGATTGAGCGGCGACAGTTGACGCCATTTGACTTGCCTCCTGAAGTTTGCAATATCATTCTGGCAGCCAGGCGTCCCTCCACAAAGTCGGTATACACCTGCAGGTGGAACAGATTTGTGGCATGGTGCACAGCAAAGGCTGTGGATCCCCTTAATGCCCCTCTTTCTGAGATTCTCCTCTTTCTTCTTTCTCTTGCCCAGCAGGGCTCTGCTCTGGGCACTATCAAGGGCTACCTTTCTGCTCTTTCAGCCTTTCTGAGGCTGCCTGATCAACCTTCTTTGTTCAAATCCCCTATCGTTAATAGATTCCTGAAAGGCATCACACATACGTTCCCTCCTTTTCCCTTCGTGATGCCTCAGTGGGACTTGAACCTGGTTCTTACATTTCTGATGTGCGCTCCCTTTGAGCCACTACACAACTGTCCTCTTCGCCTTCTCACTTTAAAGACTGCCTTCCTGGTAGCCATCACCTCTGCCAGGAGAGTGAGTGAGCTCCATGCTCTATCCCGTAAACCTCCTTTCCTTTCAGTCCATCCGGACAAGGTTATGTTACGGACAAGGCCCTCCTATCTACCCAAGGTAGTCACGGCCTTCCACATTGGGCAATCTATCATCTTGCCCACCTTCTTTCCGCTTCCGCATCTCGAGAGAGAGAGAGAGAGAGAGAGAGAGAGAGAGAGGAAGAGAGGCTCCACCGTCTGGATCCAAAACGTGCACTCATTTTATTTGAATCGCACACACCAGTTCCGGGTGGATGACCAACACTTTGTTGGTTACGTGGGCGCTAAGAAAGGGAAAGCGGTGCACAAGCGGACCATCTCGCGGGGGATCATCTTGTGTATCCAGGCGTGTTACTCCTTGGCTAAGAAGGAACCCCCTGTGGGGCTGAGAGCTCATTCCACTCGAGCCACAGCGACTACAACTGCCTTGGGTCGAGGTGTACCCTTGCAGGACATTTGCCAGGCGGCTACGTGGGCCTCACTGCACACGTTTGCACAACATTATTGCCTGGACAGTCAAGTCCGGAGGGATGGCTTCTTTGGCCGTTCCGTCCTCCAGGACTTTCTTGTGTGATTATTGGTTAGCAGACCCACCACCACGGGGTTGGTATTGCTGGGGTATCTATTCTAAGGTAAGGAATCTATCACTAACGTGTCTTTCAGATGCACAAGTTACTACTTGTGTAACGATACATCTGTAAGAGACATTAGTTAGTGATAGATTCCTTACCGACCCACCCATCCTCCCCGTTCTGCGAACCGATATCTAGGGTTAAGGTCATCCCCTTTCAGGGCCCTAGTTTCATGGCACCGGTGTTGGTTTTTGGCATAGCTCTGCCTTTCTGGCGCGGAAATGCTGTGTCTAGGAACTGACGTCAGCACGCGGAGGCGGCGTTTAAGTACTCCGACATCATCACGGCGCCGCCGACGGACGTGGAGCCGCAGACGACGCCAACCGACGCGCAAGGGTACTGCTACGCCAACGTTTCCGGATCCAGTCTAACGCCTGGGGATATTCTAAGGTAAGGAATCTATCACTAACTAATGTCTCTTACAGATATATCGTTACACAAGTGGTAACTTGTGCATCTAGTACTACATTGTTAATGGGAGGTTGGGGGACCATTGACTACACACACTTACTATTCATGAAGCTGGTCCCATAATGCATTGAAGTTTTGTGCACAAATACCGGTTACAGTGATACGAGCTGCTCTATAGTAAAGCAAAACCTGAAATGTAGCCTATGCCGGTACCCTGGGAAAACAGTTGTATCCCAGTTTGACTTGCTCTGCTTCTCTCCACACATGTGAAGTAATCTGTTTTTGTTACACATCCATATTGTCAATGACTAAGCTCCTCAAGATCCAGTTAGTGTCTCCTAGGACCCATCCCAGAGTAAACACTAAGTTGCTTTTTAATTTTTGTGAAAGCGTTAGGTTACTTTTTTTATGAGCCGTTCAAATTGTATTATACCAATAAATCTGGCTACTTCCTTTAAGGTAAAACTTTGGAAAGAGGCTTTGGCTAAATCTGAATTAGTATTAGATTGTTTTCTTTGATGTGCTGTACTTCTCACTGCTCCACTCCAGTGTAGCCCCAACGTGAGATTGGTTTTGATGTAGCGCCACGTCTCCCGGAGTGGGAGATGCGCAGACAGACGCCAACCCTACTGGATCTGCGCATTCCGATCGCGTCTGGAGTTAGGCTGCCTGTTTCCTGCCTTACGTCCTTGGGGCTTCGGCGGAGCGGGCAAGGAAGAGGGTTATTGGCACAGGCCATTGGGGAATCCTCCACCTAGGATACCAGCAGCTCCCCGAATCCACTCTTCATGCCAGTCGGAGCCAGACCAAAAGTCGACCCGAGGGCGGAGAACCGACAACCCTGCCCATCCGACTGCACTATGTCCCCGCTCCCCACAGTGCATCTGCCACGGGCACCACGGTGCCCCCAGACGTTGCAAATCACCGGCTGGGGCAACAAACACTACCCAGCACCAATTGAACAGCGGCCACACCATCCACTGGGAAACGCCACAGCTGCCACCCGCAAACTTTTCATCTGCACCCAACACGCCACCGCTCCTGCCAGCACGCGGAGGCCATGACCAGTTGCACACCTAACTGGACTAACCCCAGCCACCATCCCTGCCGATCACCTCCCCTACCACGGCAGAGCTCCAATGCACCCGCAAATGATGCCGTCGTAGCAGTGCAGCCTGAACACATCACGACTAGGCCGCCTTCCATGTCACAGATACTTAATGCGAGTTCTGATAAGCAGCATTCTGTCTGCCTTATCCTGGTTACAACATAGCAATGCAGCAAGCTCAGCCTGCAGTGTAATAATTTTGTTAACAGACTATATCATAATAAAAGGAGTTACTTGTCCGCGTGTGACGTAGTATTGCAGCTAATAACTGCACTCTAAATGCTCCACAACAAAAGCAGATGTCTGCAAAACTGCAGCGATGTGGCTCGTTTAGCATTGTTTTTAAGGGAAAGCTCAGTCTGTGCTTTAATAATGGCACGAACCAATAACATTGCAATAATGAACTCCATCAGCTGTGTGTGGCAGCTAACAGTATCACAACAATGCTGCAACAGCAATGACGTAAATGCTACTGGGCATTGAGTGTTCCGTCCAGAGTTTCAAAGACAGGAAACTCATGTTAAAACTATGTAACCCAGCGTGTCTCCCTCCACCACACTCTTCCCCCCCCCCCCCCCCCCCCCCGTTTCCCACTTCAACCCCTATTGTGAGACCGTAAAAACCCAGTAATATGCTCTAAGTTTAAGTGATTCCTTTCTTGCCACGTAAATCAGAATTGTATGTCCAGGGAATTTGTTTTTAAACTTCATCTGGGAACAGCTTGAACGTTGTCATCCTTTCCCAATTTACATAACAAATGATGGCTTGTCCATGTTTTTCCTGCCCCTGGTTTCCTTTCCTGGAATGCATCTCCCTTAAGTGATGGAAAGTGAAGTAAGGCGGATTTTAAAAAGCCCCGCTATTAGTTGAACTTGAAGGCTGAGTTACATGGTGGTGATGGGTAAAGGGGTACTAGCTGTCTATCTGACTAAAAGCAGTGCTTTGCCTGATGTTTAAACGGCGCAAGAGCTGTGAACGCCACATACGTCGCTTCTCAAGAGGAGCATAGGAAGGTACTATATATTTTTTTTTTATCTCTACTGAAATTTCATGTCCGGCATTTCGCAAAGACTTTCTGCAGACTGAATTAATTTAGAACTATTAACTTGGCTTGTATTTGGAAGCACGCCTTTACTCATTGGGGCATTTACCAGTTTACCCAATTTACCAACTGTTACCCGATTTAAGGACCTGCATTTTATCGACTTTGAAAGGATGAAAGGCTAGGCTTTGGGATTCGAACCTGTGGCCATGAAGGTCAGCATACATTCCTCAGTAGTCTGTAGACAAAACAGTAGATCTCACAACAGACTAAAAACCCTGAAGGCAAGAAGGGCTTCTACAGAGTCAGTATTATGTGACAGACTCCATACCAGCCCTTCTTGCCTCTCAGGTTTGCTGAATTCCGTTCTAGTTTAATGATAGTAGTCCATGGCATCCTGAATGGCTGCTTCCATTGCTGTTCGCTCCTATGCGCCCCTTTTCATGCAGAGTCTGTCTGCTCGTCCGTTCTATTATCTTTTTTCCTGCAGACCTTTTAATGGTCACCAAGGTCCTTATAATTTCCGACCGCCACGTCCCCCCATTTGCAGAGACGACACGGTTTGAATGGGCCTTTAGAGTGCTGAAGTTTCTCTTTGCGTGTTGTGTGCTGTGTGGACGAGTTCGGCCCGGGGCAGTGTGAGTGGTTGGCAATCCTTTCACCAATACCAACAAGCATTTGCAATGCAATAGGTCTCACATTATTAAAGTTTGAGCTATTGGCATTGCTAAATAATGCAACACCAATAGCTCAAACTTTAATAATGCAAGACCTATTACATTGCAAATGCTTGTTCTAGTAGGACTGAGAAAGACGTGTAATAAATGTACTGGCTCTCTCAACCCTGCATCATTTTAGCACCTGCTTGTTTCTTCCATAATGTGCCATCAACTAGCGTGGTGCTGAAAAAGGGGCAGTTGGGCTGTGAACGAAAATTTGAGTGTCCATTTATTCTGCATATTCTCCAGTATTGAGTATTTCATGGATTCACATGCTTTTATCTTCCCTGTCATGTGGGAGTCTCGAAGTAGTTTGAAAAGCAGTACTATAAAAGTACATTAGAAACCATCAAAAAGAAAGGAAAACTTAAAATTAGTCCGCATCTTTATGTAGGTCCAAACTTGTTCGAGGCATGTGGGCTGCTGAATTCATATCTGTGCATAGATCGCCGCCTAGTGTTGCGTCCGGATGATTGCACATTGTTGTCCTGGAAGAGTCTTCGAAGTATCACGAGGTAGGTGGCTCCTCCCCTGGACTACAGTGCGCATGGGCATCGACTCCATCCTCAGTTTTTTTCTGCCATTGGGTTCGGATGTCTTTGAATTCCCTCTTGTCGGAATCGATAGAAAACTTCCTTGAGACCAAAAGGTCTTTAGTCTAATACGTCGGTATAGTCTTGCGTTCGGTCTTAGTTCTTCCAGCTCGGTTCCGAGCCGGGTTTTCTACACCTGCGTGCTCTCGGCGCGGAAGGCCCAGTCGATGCCCCAGAACTTTCGACCGTCCATCATGGAACGAAGTCCATTCAAGAGATGTCCCGTCTGCAACTCGAAATATCCCCACATCGACGTCCACCTGGTGTGCAACAAGTGTCTGTCGCCGGACCACGATGAAGACAAGTGTATGGCTTGTACACGCTTCATGTTCAAGAAGACGCTTAAGCTTCGACGAGCTGCGCGCCAGGAGGCCCAGCATGCTGCACCGGCGCCAGTGGCGGCTCATCTCTGGAGACGGAACATCCACGTCTACCCTTATCTGGACGACTGGCTCATTCAGGCAAAGTCAGCCCAGCAGTGTGCCGCCCACATGTCCCACACCAATCACCTCCTGCACGATCTGGGATTCTCACTGAATTACCCAAAATCCCACCTCCAACCCGCCCACATACGGCAGTATCTGGGTGCGACCATAAACACTTTGGCAGCCACAGCACAGCCAAATTCAGTGAGGGTCAGCAGCATTCAATCACTGATACAGAAGTTCAGACCTCAACACTCGCTTCCAGCAAGAGTGTTCATGCAGTTGATAGGCATGATGGCCTCCTGCATTTCCATAGTCCCGCACGCGAGACTACATATGCGCCCGCTTCAGGAGTGCTTAGCACGTCAGTGGACTCAGGCTCACGGGCAGTTGAAAGACCTAGTGTTGGTGAG
This sequence comes from Lissotriton vulgaris, assembly GCF_964263255.1. Taxonomy (NCBI): domain Eukaryota; kingdom Metazoa; phylum Chordata; class Amphibia; order Caudata; family Salamandridae; genus Lissotriton; species Lissotriton vulgaris. The sequence goes on along the minus strand of NC_141694.1, from coordinate 1,362,081,713 downwards.
CGGTCGGGCATACAACTCTCTGCATTGGGGAATCCACGAATCCTTTGCAAGGGCAGACCGTTCCAAGAGCCTTTGCCACAGATCATCCTGACAACGGACGCCTCTCTCCAGGGATGGGGAGCTCATGTACTCCACTACACAGTGCAGGGACTGTGGACGCAACAGCAACGGAGGATGCACATCAATGTTCTCGAACTGATGGCAATCTTCATGGCACTCAAAGCCTTCAAAGTACATCTGTGCAACAAGGTCGTGTTGATCCGGATGGACAACATGACGGCCATGTACTACATTCAAAAGCAGGGACGAACACACTCTCCGCAGCTGTCTCATCTGGCTCAGAGCATGTGGAAGTGGGCCATTCAGAGGAACATCTTCCTCATGGCAGAACACCTCCTGGGCAAGGACAATCAGATGGCGGACCTGCTCAGCAGGCACAGCCACCAAATGCACGAGTGGGAGATACATCCATCAGTCCTCCACCCGTACTTCCAAAGGTAGGGTCATCCAGAGATAGACCTGTTCGCCACAAGGGAGAACGCAAAATGCCAAAGCTTCGCCGCCAGGTTCCCACACCCACAGTCGCAGGTCAGTGCGATATGGATGAACTGGTCAGGCAAATTTGCGTACGCTTTTCCCCCAGCACCTGATACCGCTGGTGGCACGCAAGCTCAGGCAGCACTCGATGACTCTCATCCTGGTTGCTCCAACGTGGGTTCGCCAACCATGGTAGCCCACGTTTCTGGAACTGTCCGTGGTACCGCATCAGAGGCTACGTCTCACGCCCAGCCTTCTGACGCAGAGCCATGGCGACATTCAGCATCCAGATCCGCAACCGCTCAACCTGGCGATCTGGCTCCTAAAGTCTTAGTTTGGCTACCTGCACTTGCCTTCTGACTGTATGGACATCATTCGGGAGGCAAGGAAGCCCACCACCAGAGCATGCTATGCGGCAAAATGGAAGCGGTTTCTCGGTTAATGTGCAGACCACAACATTAACCCGCTAGATGCGTCTATTCAGAATATCATCTGTTACCTTTTCCATCTGTACAAATGTAATCTGGCCTATGCTTCCATTCGCATACATCTATCTGCGATGGCCGCTTATCTCCAGAACAGGCAGCACCTCTCACTCTTCAGAGTGCCTGCCATTAAGGCCTTTCTAGAAGGACTCAAACGAGTCATTCCTCCTCGGACTCCACCAGCTCAGGAGTGGAACCTCAATGTGGTCCTCACCCGGCTGATGGGTCCTCCCTTTGAACCACTGCATACCTGCGAGATTCAATTCTTGACGTGGAAAGTGGCTTTCCTCATAGCGATTACGTCGCTACGGCGAGTTAGTGAACTGCAAGCCCTAACTATCAAAGAGCCATTTATTCAAATTCTTTCTAACAGGGTAGTGCTTCACACTAACCCTAAATTCCTTCCTAAGGTTGTGTCTCAATTCCATATCAACCAGACTATTGAATTGCCTGTTTTCTTCCAAAATCCTGAGTCATTGGCGGAGAGAATGCTCCACACCCTTGACGTCAAAAGGGCCCTGATGTATTACATAGATAGGACCAAGGATTTTAGGAAGACTAAGCAACTCTTTGTTGCCTTTGCACCACACCACAAAGGTAACCCCATTTCCAAGGCTGGTATTGCTAGGTGGATTGTTAAATGTATCCAGATCTGCTATCTGAAAGCCAAGTGTACTCTCACCATTCCACCAAGGGCCCACTCCACCAGAAAGTTGGGGGCCTCTATGGCATTCCTTGGAAATATTCCTTTGGAAGACATTTGTAGAGCAGCCACATGGTCTACCACACACACACATTTACAAAGCATTATTGTGTTGATGTGCACTCTAAACAGCAGGCAGCTGTAGGGCAGACGGTTCTCAAAACACTTTTCCAAACTGCTGCAGCTGGCACGGGCGGCCGCCGTTAATGGACGGACTGCTATGTATTCTATGCACAGATATGAATTCAGCAGCCCACATGCCTCGAACCGAATATGCTACTTACCAGTATGCATCTGTTCTTTGCATGTAGGGCTGCTGACATTCATATCGCCCGCCCTCCTCCCCGGCGCCCGTAGCAGCTGCAGAAGTCACACATACTTCTAGCATGGTCATCATTCACTGAGTTTCACTCCATCTTGGCCACAATGGCTAAAAACAATCTGAGGATGGAGTCGATGCCCATGCGCACTGTAGTCCAGGGGAGGAGCCACCTATCTCGTGATACTTCGAAGACTCTTCCAGGACAACAATGTGCAATTATCTGGACCCAACACTAGGCAGCGATCTATGCACAGATATGAATGTCAGCAGCCCTACATGCCAAGAACAGATGCATACTGGTAAGTAGCACATTCGTTACCAAATAGAGACAAGCCCTAGACCTCAACTCCCCAGAAGAGCCACCATCTCTCAGATTTCTAACCACATTTGTGTAAGGGGAGTCTTCCTGAGGTCTGCTCAGTTTGTCAATGAGTCAACTTTTGACCCTGCTAGAATTTATCTCCAGGTACGGTTCTATTTTCTTCGCTTCTAAAATGTCAGAGGGATCGGAGAAGCTTTATAGACCATGCAGATCTTGTGGGAAAGCAAGACTTTACCCCCACAAAGACTCTCTGTCTTTATCTCAAACATTCAGCCAAGTACTGTAAATATTGCAGAACCTTTTCGGCCAAAACTCTGAAGGACATGGAGGCCAGATTGTTATGGCTCCAAAAGAAGAAATCTAGATCGTACTCTGGATCCGATGTTGAAGAAAGTTCTGGGCCATCCTCAGCTGGAAGAAAATGTAAAAATGAGGGCTCTAACTCAGTAAAGACTGATCCTAAGAAAATGAAGGCAGATAAATTCTCCTCTGCTGTAAAAGCAGCCCTGAAATGGACTCTGGTCTGAAAGTCTTCTGCTGCTTCTCTGCCTGTCACAACTCTTAAAACGGGCTTCGTCAGCGAAAAAAGCTCTGTCCACTGACCTATCGTCAAACGACAGCCAAATATCCATCGACGTCTGTAGCGTCGACCATGTCGACTACGCCAGTGGTGACTGCCTCATTGACAAATACCGTGACTACGATCACCTCATCAATGGCATAGTCGACAATCGCGTCTACAGTGTGAGAAGTTGGCCTGATATATGATCACTAGTTCTAGTGACCACCTTGTATCAGTCCAAACAACCCTTATGGTGATTGGTTGTAAGTCAACCATATAGACCAGCTATCCTAGTGGTAGCGTGGACAAAGCAGTCTTAGGCTTAACTCTTTTGGCATGTGAAGCAGCTGTATTACCATATGTAACCCCCTTGAACACCAAGTGAAAGGACACCACACAGGATATATATTCAAAATATATATGTATTTATTACTACAAATAGCCCCCTGAACTCTTTATGAGCACAGAAGCAAACACGTTAAAACAACTCAATAGATAAGTATACAAAAGTGGCACATATATGGATAGGCCCGGGTGGCCCCTAAAACCATATACTAAAGAAGTGGTATAAGTACCATGAGTCGAAAGAAAGTAAGGCCTAGGGCCTTGGGAATCGCTGGGGCTACGCTGGACTAACTCAAGTTAGGAACTAGGAGGCACACGGGATGCGTAAAAGTTAAAAAGGTGAAGGTAGGAAGTCTTCCGGTCAGTCTAGAAATTAACCCTTTGGAATCTGGACACTAGGAGTGTTAAACTACTCGGGGGCACCGGAGTGCCAGCGTTACCTCCCCCACAGGAGGCGGGTGCAGTAGGCCAATGTGTGTCGGGATTCTGCAGGAGTTCAGATGGAGCCTTGGAGTGTTGATGCTGCAGGGGACCTGATGTGAAGAGTTCTGGTGAATCCAAGGGTGGATCTGAAGAGGTTAAGACCTGAAAGCAGAGGGGACAATGTTCAGTCACTAGCCAGTGACAGGCGTGGAACCAGGAAGGAATCAGGCGTTGTTGGGTGCCAACAGGTGATGTCGTGAAGCTTGTCTCTTCAACAGTGTGGACTAGGCGACGATGACGGCCAGGAGTCACTCACGAGCTGTCCCACGTAGGCTGTAGTTGAGGGCGGAGTCGGCTTCTTGATCGGAGCAAACAGGCCTGTGCTAATGCAAGCCACACAGGAAACAGAGAAGGCTTCTCACTCTAACCAGCAAGGTCAGAGGGGTTGCTGCTTTTGGGAGCAGCAAGGGCCAGTCTGGAGTACTGGACCAGCGTTGGAAAGTTGTCGTTTGGACGCCAAAATGGCCACTAGCCAACGGACTAGTAACCGGATAGGTGCGTCGAGTGGAACAAAGCAGAAGGGCCCCACGCAGATCTCGTGAGGGTTGGAGGGCTGGTCCTTGGTGCAAATGTAGCTCGGTGGTAGGGCTTCTCAAGATCCCAAGCACAGCGATGAGGGTGCCTCAGGTGCTGCGCAGTCAGCTTCTCATGGACTTTTCAAGAGGTCCGGTCCCTCGTCTCAGATCGCCTCCACTCGTCTCAGCTTAGCAGGGACTGTGGATCGGGCTGTTAGATGTCTGGAGTCTGGTTCTTGTCAGGCTCTGGGCTCTGGCGGGAAGCGGCGGCAAAGCAGTCGTTGATCGCTGGATGGTGCCTGTGTTCGCAGGGTGGCCACTCCTTGGCCACAAGGGAGATTCTTCAGTCTTTTGAGCAGCAGAACATCGAAGGTCCAGAGTTTCTTCTTCTTGTAGTCGAATTTCAGGGTAATCTGGCGTCTTGGGACTCAGCTCCTACTTTTAAACCAATTCTAGGGGCTGGACTACCTACTAGGTCCCTTCTATGAGTGGGACCAGGAAGGGGGGTGGTTACACCCCCTTTCCTTTGTCCAGTTTCTCGTCAGAGCTGGGGCTGGAGTGCCCCAGCACCGGGGATAAAAGATTTTTTCCTGTAGTGGAAAGAGGTAACATCACACAAATGGATACTCGGCATCATAGAGTTTGGATATTTTACAGAACTAATCAAGGATCCACCAAGAAATGGCCCCAAGAGAATGGTTCAGACAAAAGAAGACTACTATAGGAAGTAGGGTAATGGCTACAAAGGAATGCAATATAAGTGCTCAAAAGCTAGATTAACCAGGGTAACTACTGAAAATAGTTATTAATACCAAAGCAAGACGGGACACTACGTCCTGTACTAGACCTCAATTTCTTGAACAAGTTCATAAAGAGGCAAAAATTCTAAATGACAACTCTGCAGGATGTCAAACCGCAATTACAACAAGTATATTATACGCCTCAATAGATCTAAAGGATGCATACCTACATAGAATCAAAGACACAAATGCTAACATTTTTTGGTAAACTGAATACACTATCAGTTCAAAGTCCTGGCTTTCGGAATAAAATCAGTACCCTGTGTGTTTACAAAGTGCCTTGTACACCATTGAAGAATTTCTCAAATAAGATTAAGTCAAGTCAGTGACGTTTGGAGAAACATGTTGGTTTTATCGAGTTAGGTAATATTAGATTGATGGTCTTGGGTGCGATTTTTTTTTGATACACCAGGAATTTACCCAAGCCCCCAATGTCCTCTACTGGATCACCCTCATTAACAATGTACATTGTATAGGTAAGACACCCCTCTAGCTGGGTGCACTATACCACTGGTGAGGGTCGAATTGCATGAGCACTGTACCCCTACAGTGTCTACGTCTATTCTTACAGTCAGTGCAGTAAAGCAATTGAAAGAGTATATGGTCTGAGTTTTTGTCATTGCGAACTTAACCGCAATATAATGGCTTTACTGAATTCTTCTTGGAAGTTTGGTATCAAACGTCTCAGCACATTAAACCCACACTGATCCCAGTGTGGGATTTAATGAAAAATGCACTCAGAGGGCGTCTTAGAGATGTACCCTGAAAAACGACCAGCCTGTGGTGGTTTCCCTGACGGGTACACACCATCCTGCCACCACAAGACCTGTTTCTGGACCCCTGGGGTGGGAGCCTTCACTTCCTGGGCCTAGAAACAAAGCCTTTCCTGGGCAGAGGTGGTCACTCCTCTTCCCCCCCCCCCCCAGGCCAGGAAGAGCCATCTGCGGTAGGGGAGCTTCAAGGGCCTTGCCGCCTTGGTAATACGACCCCCAGCCTCTCTTTTCAGGAGCAGGCCCCCTTCCTGACTCCCATCCTTTTCGTCAGGAAGACAGGTGGGAAAAATAGAAAAAGCCCAGAGGGTGCCACCTCTGCAAACCTCACCCCTCAGGTTGGGGAGAAGAGGTGAAGCCCACTCTTCGGTGTCCGCCATCTTGCAGATGGCAGGCGTACTCCAATCAGGATTAGAGATTGTGCCACTCCCCCACGTGGTGTGAGCACACCAAGGGTGTAGTCAGTCTAAGCTTAGTAGCCCCTTTGCTACTGATCTCGAGAACCCTTAAAAGCTCCTAAATACAGTATTTAGAGGGTGGCCCTGAACCAAGAAGACAGATTCCCACAACCTACGAAAGACGCCCAGCAAAGGAGACCACTGAGAAGAACGGACTTGGCCCCAGCCCTACCTGCAGTCTGTAGTTTGCAGAGATCCTGCACCAAAAGTTGCCTTGTCCTGCAGCCAGCGACTTCCAGAACCCCTGGGAGAACTGACTGCCTTCCACAAAGACCGGATCTCCTGTGAACAGCAACTCTGTTCAAAAGAGTCTCCAAAGAAAGAATCAGAGACTGCAGAGGACAAAGAAACCGCATACCTGGAACCACCACTGCACAAGTCGCCTATGGCTTGAGTTAGAGTGTCCCACCGGTCCCAGTGAGGTACTCAAGAGTCAGAGTGCACTGTGGTTGACCCCTCCAGGACTCCATGGTCGCCTGCAGCCTCTGCATGGTGAACCCCCCAACCGTGAGTGTCCTGGTAAGGAGAAATCCGACCTCAAAAAGACAACCCTGCATTCAGTTGCCCTAAACTCTGGAGAGGAGAACCCGAGGAGCACCTATGTCCCGAGCTCTCCAACTTACCTGCTCAGCTGATAACCCTCCCGGAAGACTTCCTGGACCGAGCCTGTAGCCAAAATCCAAAATCAGCAGTCTCCATTAAAATCTGGGCACTCGACCTCAAAACAGCACCCTTTACCCAGCTGCCCCTGTGCTGAGCTCAAGTCCAGGAGCTTTGCTCCCACAACTGAGTGCATGCTTGACCTCCCAGGGTCAAGGATGCACCCTTATCTGAAATAGTTATAGATTCCTTACCTTAGAATTACCCTCAGGCGTCAGACTGGATCCGGAAAGTTTTTGTCAGCAGTACCCCTGCGCGTCGGAAGGTGGCGTCGGTCGACCCATTCGTCGTTGGCGTCGTGGTCGGCGAGGTGACGTCACTGTAGCTACCTAGACGCCGCCCTCACACGCTGACGGCAGTTCTTTATTTTTCTGTGCTAGCAAGCGCAGTTCCGGAGACAGCGGTACCTCCAGTCACTTTTTAGAATCAAACATTTTTTATTCAGCAGAGACATATCATTAAATACAGCTGGGCTGCCTACATCCACCGGCCGGCAGAGCGTAGTTAGACAATATTGAAACACAGCCATAAGGTCTACAACCTGAAGGGCGACCCGGCGAGGATGAACTGTCGGCCAAATGGTGCAACCAGTGCGGACGTCGATGCTGCTTTTTGTAAAGAAAGAGAAATAAACACCAACAAAGAAAGACCTACCCACCCCCACCAACTCCCCCCCCACCCCCCAACCATGAACCCTCCCCCCCTCCCACTCCGCATCAGCCTTGCCCGTGCCTCCATCTCCACCCCCCGTCACATCTCCACTCTCATAGAGCCACTCCCAGTCCCTCATGAGCTCGCCTTTGTCGGTTCCAACGGTATAAGCTGCAAAACCTGTAAAAACTTGGGGCATGTTACCTCCCGCAGGGCCCGAGACAGCAAGTGTATAAATGGTTCCCATAGCTTCGCATATGTTACCCCTTGCCATCCACACATAGGGAAAGTCTCTCCATACCCAACAGCAACCAAAGCCGCCTAATCCAATTTCTCAGGTCGGGGGCAGCGGGGGGGCGCCACTGCGCAAGGATAACTAAGCGCGCTTCCAATAGAGCTAGGGCTATCTGTCTACCTCGCGGGGAACGCCTTAGGGTGAGGGAGACCTAGTAGCACATGCTCCGGGGCCCTGGGAAATGTAATACCAAATGCATTGTCTATTTCATCCAGTACCTCCCGCCAGTAGCGCACTAGCTTGGGGCAGTGCCAAAGCAAATGTGTCAAGGTACCTGTCGCACCGCAGCCCCTCCAACAAAGACTCGAGCATTTGGGGTCCCACCCGTGAATCCTAGCCGGTGTATGATACCAGTAGGACACTATTTTGTAGGCTGCTTCGGCCCCAGCCACATTAGTGGCAGTGTGGTGTGCGCGATAGTGCACCCTGTCCCATTCTTTGCGTGTCAGTGGGCGGCCCAACTCAGTCTCCCATCGAACCTGCGCCTTGGTGCACTGTGTGTGGACGCTTCATGATTAGGGCATAGAGCTCGGAAATAAGCCTGCGGTCATCCTTTTTAAAGACCACCCAGCGCTCTAAGGTTGTCATGGGGCGCGACATGTCTGCTATGTTAGCGGGCAGCGTGACCCAGTGGGCGACTTGTGAGTAAGGGAAGGCATCCGACTCTCGCAGCTCAAAGTATTCTCGGCGGAGGGTGGAGAATGGGATCAGCCTCTCTGGTTGAAAGAGGTGGCCCACTCTCTTACAACCTAGCTCCCTCCAGCGCTGGAACACCGGTGAGGCCCAGCCCGGGGGGAACTCCGTGTTATCTATTATAGGCGTCAGAGGTGACGGTAAGGTGGCCCAACAACGCCTGTATGCCAGCAGGTTGGGTGAGTGACAGGATCACCTCGTCAGCGTAAAGGCTCACTTTGTGTTCGTCCGCACCAAAGCGGATCCCATGTACGGCCTCATTGTCCCGAAGGCGCTGAGGAAACTGCTCCATGTAGAGCGCAAAGAGCAGGGGCGACAGGGAGAAGCCTTGTCGCGTCCCGCGTGTGATAGGAAAATGATCCGATCTGCAGCCATTAACCCTCACCGCGGCCTTAGGGGAGGCATAGAGGCAGCGAACCCAGTTGACATGGGTGTCTCCCAGCCCAAACGTTTTCAGGACTGCAAACATGTATGACCAGTCAACCCAGTCAAATGCCTTCTCGGCATCTATGGAGAGGAAGCAGGCCTGCGTGCGGGACCGGTGCACCGAGTCCATCTGATGCAGGAGCCTCTTGGTATTTTCACCCCCCTGTCGCGTCGGGACGAATCCCACCTGATCAGGTTCAATGATTCCATCCATAAACGGGCTAAGGCGCGCGGCTAGGATGCCGGAGAACTATTTCATGTCCATGTTAAGGAGCGAGATGGGTCGGTACGAGCCGCATTCCTTTGCATCCTTACCGGCCTTGGGGATGACCGTGAAAACCGCCTCGGCCATAGAGGGAGTCACATCCCCCGTCTCCCTGAAGGAATTTAAGAGGCGCGTTAAGAAGGGTGCCAGTACCCCACAGAACTTCTTATAAAAAGTGGCTGAGAAACCATCCGGCCCCGCGACTTGGCCGTCTTCAGGCGCAAAATAGCAGAGATAACCTCCACAATGCGTATCTCCGCGTCGATAGACGCAGCCGAGCTCCGGGAGAGGGGCGTAACGCCGCAGGTTGCTAGGTAGGCTTGCACCCGATCGGGTTCAGGGGGGTCACATGTGTTCAGCGTGCGATAGAATTGTTGAAAGATTTCCGCTATGCGGCCATCCGCTGACTGTTCTACTGCATGTGTGTCCCTGATAGCTGGAACGGCCGCCTGCTGCATACGGGCCCTCAAGTGTTGTGCCAGCATTCTGCCCCCTTTATCGCCGCTAAGATAAAATTTGTGGCTCAGGCGCAAAACCGCGTATTTGACACGGTCACGGTCTAAATGCTTCAGCATGCGCCTTTTCGTCTCCAGCTCTCTCCAGACCGGCTGCGCACCGGTTCGCTTGTGGATCGCCTCTAACCCCTGTACATCGCGCTCAAGCTCTTCTCGCTTTTCTTTGCGTAATTTAGCAAGCGATGCTGAGACCGCTATACAGTCACCCCGCACCACCAATTTAAGATCTTCCCACACCGAGCTAAGTGACATGCCGTCCACGTCATTGGTGGCGAGGTAGTGTGTGATTGTGTCTCGCAGGCGCTCCACCACTGAGGCGGAATTGAGGAGAGAATCTCGCAGGCGCCAGCCCCCGGATACCTGCACGCCGCTACCCCCCGTCACCTTCACGGAGATGAGAGCGTGGTCGGATAAAGAGCGCGGAGCAATCTCCGCCCAAGAGAGCTGGGGCATCAGGGAGATAGAAGTGAGGAAGTGGTCCAAGCGCGCGTAGGTCTTATGAGCCACGGAGTAGTAGGTATAGTCGCGCTCTAGCGAGTGCAAGGTGCGCCAAACATCATGAAGCCCCCCTTCCTGCAGCCACAGCAGACCCCCCTTGGAAATGGCCCCAGTCGGGTGGGAGCGCGCGTCGGGTGGGAGTGCGCCTCGGACCTGTCAAGGGACGAGTCCATCACCATATTCGTCACACCCCACCAGCACCCAGGGGTCCCGGGAAGCTAGAGCGTCCGCAAGCGCTCAGGTCAGGAAGGGCTCCTGCTGTACATTAGGGGCATAGAGGGAGCCCACGGTAAGGCGGGTGTCGCCCCATTGAATCCTGACCGCTAGAAATCGGCCCTTGACTTCCACCACCTGAGATACAATCTTTGAGTGCGCTTTCGCGCTGATCAGTATCGCTACTCCCTGCTTCTTCGCATTGCAAGAGGACCACATCTGAATCGGAAAACGCCTGTCCCTCATCCTTTTGGTGTCCTTGGCAAGGAGATGCGTTTCTTGCAATAGACGGCCATCACTCTCCACACCCTCCAACAGCGACAGAATAGCTGCACGCTTAACTGGGCTGTTAAGGCCCCAAACATTCAGACTAATAATTTTCAGCTCCCTCCCCATCGTAAAGGTAAGACATAGATAGCTCTTCTAAGGCTGGGCACATCACCACCAGACAGCATTTCCTGTAGTATCAAAATTGAGGCATTCAACGGCTGATGCGGAGTAACAAACCCCCCCCACCCAACTTCCCACCACCCCTCCCCCCTGGAACCACCCCAAAAAGAGAACCCCCAACAGTCTGACAATGCCCTCCCATGTAGTAGACAAGAGGAGGGAACGAAAGTTCGTCACAGAAGTCCAAAGGGCTGATGGCATGGACTTAACCCCACCAGCCACGCAGATCCTGATACAGGACAGTATACTCTGGGAACGTGGCAGTACATTACCCATCAAAGTCCATCGGTCAGGTCCCTCCGCCGCCAGCAGTCATCCTGCAGAGGCCAAGCATTCAGGAGCAGATATCAGGACACTTCAGGAGTTTCCGTCACCTTTCCCACAGATGCAACTGCCGCATCTCTCTCCTGCAGGCTAATGGACAAATCCGGACCTGAGGGCTTCGCTGGTTTACCCACAGTTTGCCACTCTGTGGAGCGACGGCGTCGCCTTGACTGGGAGGATGAGGGCTCCGTTTGGGGATCAGCACCATCTAGTCCCAGCAATTCACGAGCCACCTCCAAGGATCGTACCTGGATCAACTTGCCCTACCATCGGAAGACCAGCCTGAAAGGATGCCCCCAGGAATAGGGGACCCCCTGCTCCCGCAGGAAGGCGGTGACCGGCCGAAAATCTCTTCGCTTAGCCAGAGTGGAGGCCGCCAAATCCTGGTATAGCACCGGGCGATGGTCACGAAACATGAGGGGAGTGTGCTCCCGCGCCTTCTTCAGGATCCTTTCTTTTAGTTGAAAATTGTGGACGCATACTAGGATATCAGGGGGAGGCGCATTAGCTCCACGCGGAAGGCCGACCCTGTTTACTCTGTCCAACTGAATCTCACGGAGGTCGTCGTCTTGCAAGATGTGGCGGAAGAGGCCATCGACATTCCCGCTGGTCTGTCCCCTCACCTTTCCACGGGACTGCTCGGATACGGATGTTATTGCGCCGAGATCTGTTCTCTAAGTCCTCCATGTGTGCCTGCAGGTCAAGATTCTGCTCCGTGAGGCGCAGGACATCTTGCTGAAGCCGATGTATGTCCCCGGCCGTCTCCAGGTCGTGGTCCTCCAGGGTCGCGACTCTGTCACCAATGGCGTCGACGTCTCTCCTCACCTCCCTCAAATCTGAGGCTAGCTGTGTCCACAGCTCCTGAATGTCCTCCTTTATGGCCGGGGTCTCATTGTCGTCCGAAGCAGGGGGCTTGTCAGCCACTGGGGTGGATCGCATTGGCGAGCCTTTCGAAGCCCCGTCCTTCAGGGACTTCTTCTTTGTCCTGTTCGAAGCCATGTTGCCGCAGCCCCTCCGGCGCACCAAGACCAGGGTCGCTGGCGACGCGTGGCGCCCGTGGGCTGCTTCGCGTGGGGTCCCTCGCTGCTCACACACCCAGGGCACAGGAGCAAACCCTCTGGGGGCCTTCCGTTGACGGAGCCGTCCCGTGGCCGCGGGCCTTCTTCAGCTGCGTTCCCACCACCAGGCCAGCGCCCACCGAGGCAAGTCCCGACAGGTGGGGCTGGAGGGCAGGTCCAGAGGCCCCAGCTTGACAGGGGGCCCACCTCCCAGGGGACCGCCAAGTGTATGGCGTACAGTGTCTAGTATGGCCGCACATGCAACTCACCGGGGCGCAGTCCACCAGGGCCTCCTTGCCGCCCCTGCCTGCGCCGATCGTTCCCTTGTCGCAGTCCTCCGGGGCAAGCCCCTCGGCGTGGATAATGTCCCTCGTCGGGGCGGTGTGCGGGCCTCAAGGGGATGGCCGCTGTACCTCCGGTCTGTTCCTTAAGGCCTGCGTCCTCCTCGTCCTCGCCGCCAGGCCGAGGTGCGTCGGTGCCAGTCCGTGGGGGGGGGGGGGGGCTCTAGTGCAGACCAAGGTCCCCGCGCAGCAAGGGCCCGAGGCAGCGCCTTGTCCAGGAGGCCCCCAAGCTTATGGCGGGCCGCGGAAGTCGCTCACCACTGGGCCGCTTCGCCAAGGCCGACCGCTAGCACACCCCTCACGCAGGTCTCCAGGTCAGGCCGCCCCCGCCTGTGCAGTAAGTCCTGCGAGGCCCGGCCTTGCCTCCGGCGATCACGGGTCTGTGGGCGTGTGGTGCGGGATTCTCTGTGCTCGCCGCCGCCTTCCACGTGGCAATCTGCTCACCCGGCCCACCGATGCCCAGTCGTTGCTATCCGGTGCCAGGCCGGGCCGCCGCCCAGCCGAATCACTCGCAAGCCCAGGGGCAGGAGAGTGCAGTTTGAGGCCCCGGCAGCAGTCCGCTAGCTTTCGGCGCAGTGTCGCGACTGCTGTAGCCCTCGTCGCGTGTCTCTTCGCTTCTAGGCCTCGGCGCCGGGGACTCCAGTGACTGCACGCCGGAGGCGGGGTCCGCTAGCTTAGGGCGCAACACCCGGTCACGCGGCGGCGAGGGGCTGCGCACAGCCAGACGGGCCCGCTGCCTCCAAACTCCGCAGAAACCTAGGCGGTGACCGGATGTCCCTCAGCAGTCGTGGGCCTCGGACAGGGACCTCTGCAAGGCAGGAATCAAAGCTATAGATAAAGCGGCGACGGAGGGACCGAGAAAAACGTCCTACTCCGCCGCCATCTTGGCCACGCCCCCCCCCCCTCCAGTCACTTTTTGACTGATTTTTTCCCGACATTGATTTTTGAGTCCATTGATTCCTGGTGCATGAGGGATGGCCGGCTTAAAAGCTTGCAGTTCCTGTCTCACCTCCTTTTCGGCATGAAGAGAGGCGGGAGAAATTGGCAGAGCCCAGAAGGTGTGCCCACCTTTGCCAACTCCACCTCTCTTGTGGGGAGGCGAGATGAAGTCCATTCTTCAGTGCCCGGTATTTTTGCAGATCACAGGCACTCTCCAATCAGGATTCGGGCTTGTGCCCACTTCCCCACGTGGAGTGAGTACACCAAGGGTATAGTCACCCTAAGGTCGGTAGCCCATTGGCTAAATACCATATTTAGGGGGAAGCCCTGAACCATGAAAACAGATTCCCACTACCTAAGAAGGACGAATGAAGATGCCCAGCAGAGGAGACTGCAGAGAAGAACTGACTTGGCCCCAGCACTTCCGGCCAGTCTGCAATTTCCAGAGACCCTGCGGCAAAAGTTCCCTTGTCCTGCAGCCAGCGTCCTCCAGAACTCTGGGAGGACTGATATCCTTTAACAAAGACCAGCTCTCCTGTGATCAGTAGCTCTGTTCAAAAGAAACTCCCAAGACTGACTCTGTGCCTGCTGAAGACAAAGAAACCAGACGTCAGTGGCCCAAATCCGGGTGGCCCACCGGTCTCTGCCAGGTCCCTTCGCGCTATGGAGTAAAATGTTATCTGTTCACAGGTAAGTACTTTTTTGTGGGAGTTGGTATTCTGGGTTTAGCCTCTGGCTCACCCAGGGTCAAGGATGCACTCATGTTACACCCTCTGTGGCACTAGGGTGGCTGGGTGCAGAGTGCTGAGGCCCAGTGTTATCCAATGGGGGTAGGGGCCTCCGGTTGGTGTCTGCTGACGAGCAGGCCACTGGGTTGTGGGAGCAAAGCTCCCGGACTTAAGCTCGGGGCAAATGTGGATTTAGGCCAACACAAAAGATGCACCCTCAGCGGCGCTGTGGCGGCCGGGTGTAGAGTTCTGTTTTGATGGGTATCCTGTATCTTTCAATGGAGAGTCTCCAGTTTGCAAACACAGCAGGCTCGGGGACAAAGGTCTTCTGGGTGGGGCCACCACTTGGAGAGATGTTGGCTTTTTGGGGGTTGATTAGGCACAGTCTGTTCTTCAACCCAAGGTCATGGGGCGTCTGGTGCAGGGGGGCCTTTTAGGGTCGGATCCTCTTACCCGCTCCTGGTCGCCTTTGGGGGGGGACCTTCTGGTTTGAGGCTGCAGGCATTGGCTGGAGGCACGTCAGGGATCGCTGGATCATGGGTCAGGATCGCAGGAGAGACCTACTCTTGGTCTTGAGCCACACAAACTCTGGCCGTGGGGGTCTGTCTTCAGAGTGGTGCAGGCCCGTGCATCCTTGCTGAGCTGGATTCTGTTTGAACAAATCTGGTGTTCACAAGAGACAGTCTTTGGAAGTGGAGGTAGGCAGGTCCTCCGGGGTTTTTGAGGTTGCTGGCTGCAGGACACATTGGGATTTCGCAGATTCAAGCGGAGACAGGCAGGTAGGGCTGGGGACAAGTCAGTGGGCATTGTCCTTGTTTGCTCTGCACAGCTCTTTGGTCCTTCTTATCTTTCTTGTTTCTGGATCCGAGGAAGCAAGGTTCAGGGTGACCTCAAAATACAAGATTATGGGGCGCTACAGGTAGGTAGAGGGCAGGGACCGGTGGATACACCCCCTATCGTGCCACCCTCCAGTGGGAGGGAGTTAAGAGCCTGTCCCTGGTTGGTTGGGTCCCCTTGTCCAAGATGAGGGATGGAGTTGGCAGAGGTGGGCACACCTCACTCATTTTTCCTGCTGGTTCTCCCAACCAAAATGGGGGGCAGAACCGGGGGTGGGGGAATGGAAGGCTTGGCACCTAGTCCCAGGATGTGCATTGTTTCAGGCTTCCCGAGAGCAGCAGGCTCTTGACCCAGGGTTCCAGAAACATGTCTGTTGATGGCAGCCTAAGCAGCCACTGAGCTGGGACACTAGAAGTTGGTTGAGTTTCAGGGGGCATCTCTAAGATGCCCTCTGTCATGCATTTTACATTAAATCCAACACTAGCATCAGTGTGTGTTTAATGTGCTGAGAATGTTGATACCAAACTTCCCAGTTTTCAGTTTAGCCATTATGGTGTTGTGGCGTTTGTAATGAGAAACTCCCAGCACCATATACTCTTAATGGCAGCACTGCACTTACAATGCCTAACAATGGACTTGGGTATTGTGGGGGTGCAGGGCTCATGCACCTGTACCCTCACCACTGGCATCTTTTTATTTATTTATTTTATGCGGTTTTTATATAGCGCGGACTTTACCCGAAGGTGTCAAAGCGCTTCACAAAAGGAACAGATCTGATGCATGAGGAGGACATTACAAGTGAACAAATTACAAAAGCAAACGTTACGTTACATGAGGCTAAAGTGACAATTGTGAGCAAACAAAATACAAGAGGTAGCAAACGGTGCATTACAGGAGGAAAAGTGACATGTGTGGAGGGGTGGCTGACCCAGGCCCGGGGTGGGTTGTAGGCATGGCACACCTGGCTGTGTGCCATGTCCATTCTTCACTTTTGTTCTGCACCAAGACACACAGCCTGCACAGGCAGTGTGTAAGTGAAAACGGTGCAGGGCCTTTAAGGGTGGCACAATAAGTGCTGCAGCCCTTTGGGGGCCTTCCTTGGCCACAGTGCCCTGGGTACCTTTGGTACCATTTACCAGGGGCCTTCCTGTGGCCAGGGATGCCAATTGGGTTTAGGCTTCAATGTAATTTTAGGGAAGGAATATAGGCCCTGGGTACCTGATTAGCATGAGCCCAGGGCACACTCCGTCAGGGAACATCAGCACTTCAGCAAAAAGTGGGGGCATACAATACAGAGAGGGCACTTTCTCACATTCTCCTCTTCATTCGTTATTTGGCCCAGCAGGACTCTGCTCTGGGCACTCTTAAAGGCTATCTTTCACCCATTTTGTCCTTTCTTCACCTTCCTGATCAGCCTTCTTTTTTCAAGTCCACTATTGTAAATAGATTTATTACTCACCTTTTTCCTCCTCCTTCCTTTCGTAATGCCCCAGTGGAACTTGCTTCTTGTTTTGACTTCTTATGTGCCCTCCTTTTGAGCCACTACATAATTGTCCTCTTAGACTCTTGACTCTAAAGACTGCTTTTCTGGTTGCCATAACCTCTACTCGCAGGGTGATTGAGCTTCAGGCTGTGTCTTCTAAGTCTCCTTTCCTTGCTGTTAATCCGGACAAGGTTGTCCTCTGACCTAGACCATCTTTTCTTCCCAAAGTGGTTACCCACAGGGGGCTCGACTTTTGAGGATGCTCAGTCACAGTGAGCCACTTCTCGGTGGGCTGTCTGGTTCAGGTACAGTGGTGTCTTTTGGCGTCCGGACGCGTGCTGGAGTCCCAAGCAGTTGGAGGGGGCCTACAGAAAACAGCTGCAGGTGATGACTAGAAGTCCAGTCTTGTCAAACCCAAGCATTCCACCGTTCAGCCTTAGACGGTTTCCACTGTCCCCTGCCTAGGACTCCGGCGTTGGAAGGGGTGATGTCTGGTGGCAGCGGTCAGAGGCTCACTCTAATTCTGCTGAAGAGGGGCAAACGGGACTGTTGAGCCACTCATGATGTGGGTCTCCATGTACCTGAAGTCCCTCAACAGGCAGGTTGGTTTTCCTTGGCATCAGTGTCAGTACTGGACACAAGCCTTGGCTGCTGCAAGGTGTCCGGTACTTCTTCCTGGGCAGCTGTAGCATCAGCAGTCCGGGTGAGCAGCAGGACATTAAACCGTCCCTTGTTTCTCTTGTGCTTGCGGCTGCAGGGGCATAGCTCATCTACTCCAAGGGAGTTGTCTGATTTGCGACGCAGTGGCAGCACTACTCTTTTCTTGGAGTGTGCACGGCGGTAGGACGGGTCGTTTTCTCCGCTAGGGTTGGGTGCAGCAGGCTGGCGCCAAGTCTGTTGTGCTCCTCTGTTCTCAGGGCTGCAAACTTCAGTACACTTATTCTTTTGGTATGTCCAGTCTGAAGTTTGGCATCAGGGGTGCCACCTAAATACTGTATTTAGGGGCATACCAAGAAGTGTCCGGTAGTAGCTAATGGGCTACCTACCTTTAAGGTGACCACACCCTCTATATGACCACTTCCTGTGGGAAGTGGGCATAGCCCTCACCCAGATGACCCAAATCCACCAAACACCAAGATGGTGGAATTTTCCTAGGCATGTTCACTTCGGGTAGCCACCTTACGGGTGGTACTAGCCTAAGAGTTAAGTCCTCATGACTAGCTAACTGTCTCTGTCCTAGTGCAAAATGGGCCCGGAGTAGTGGGCGGCATTTTACCTGTCTGGGGGAATCCAGGTTTGCATATCACAGGTGGTGTAGGCCATGGAAGCCTTCTGCCTTGATATACCGATACACTCTGAGGTCAGAAACAAGGCCTGCTCTGGCAGAAGGCGTTACCTTTGTCACTCATGATGAAAGTTCATCACGTTCAGGGGGATTGGAAGCACTTCTGTTGTGGCAGGCTGGACTGGACCATTCAGCCAACACATGTACTGTATGTTTTCAGGGGGTTCCTCTGGGTGCATGTATTAATAACTCCACAGGAATCAGTGTGGGTTTATTAATACATTGTTTCATACAAAACACCATAGGTTTCGGGGAAGCTATTATGTAGCGTGAAACTCGTTATGACCAGTGCCCAGTACATACTGTAATATTGCGTCCCTGTTTACTTGTATTCTCAGTAATTGAACTGGCCAACACAAGGTACACAAGGAGGTCCTCATCCTGGGCTCCTCTCCCTCCGCCTGGGACGACTCCTGGTGGCCTCCCGCCCTGGGCACCGCACCCAAACCGACAGACCATGCACGCAACCTGGGCTTCATCCTGGACTCCTCCCTCTCCATGACCAGGCAAGTCAACAACGTCTCCTCGGCATGCTTCAACATCCTACGCATGCTACGGAAGATCTTCTGGTGGATCCCCACCGAGACCAGGAAGACCGTCACCCAGGCCCTCGTCACCAGCCGACTGGACTACGGCAACGCCCTCTACGCCGGGACCACCGCCAAGCTCCAGAAGAGACTCCAGCGGATCCAGAACGCCTCAGCCAGACTCATCCTCGACATCCCACGAACCAGCCACATCTCCGGACATCTGCGAGACCTTCACTGGCTCCCCGTCAACAAAAGAATCACCTTCCGCCTCCTCACCCACGCACACAAAGCCCTACACGACCAAGGCCCGAGCTACCTCAACAGCCGAGTCAACTTCTACGCTCCCAAACGCCACCTCCGATCAGCCAACCACGCCCTCGCCGCCGTCCCCCGCATCCGAAGAGCGACTACAGGAGGAAGGTCCTTCTCCCACCTGGCCGCCAAGACCTGGAACTCCCTCCCGACCGACCTGCGCCTGACCCAAGACCACCTCTCCTTCAGGAAGAAGCTGAAGACCTGGCTGTTCGAGCAGTAGCGGCTCCCCCCCCCCCCCCCCCCAGCGCCTTGAGACCCCACGGGTATGTAGCGCGCTTTATAAGTGTCACTGATTGATTGATTGAAGGTACAATTGCTCAGGCAGCTATGTCCTCACATGTTATATGCTGCACCCTGCCTTAGGGCTGTACGGCTTGCTGCATGCAGTGTTGGGGGGACATGGCACACAGGGTGTTTGCCATGTTTTATCAACTTTTTAGTGCACTGTCATTTCAGTCCGAATGGGGTTGGTGCTTGATCTCTTAGATTGGCACAATATATGCTGTAGCTCTGATGGGCCCTCTTTAATACCCATGCTCTAGGTACCAGAGCTACCACTGGCTAGGAACTTACAGAGATGCTTAAGGCCTGGTCAATTAGAAATCAGTTGACCAGCAAACTGGTTTTAGGGAAAGAATATGGGCACTTGGAACCTGGTTAGCAGGAACCCAGTTCACGTCAAGTTGCATCAAATACCAGGCAAAATGTGGGGGAGCTACTGTAACAAAAACCCAGTTTCATACATATTAAACCTAAAGTTGATTCTAATGGAGGTAGTTTGTTTATTACTGCCCTATTACAAATACTCCTATTGGATGTTTGGAAGGTGGCTTTGGGAGATCTAGTCTTACATTCACTAGATATTTCTCTGGATTGATTCTAGACTTCAGAACAAATATTAAAGTGGGTCATGCCTTCTTACGGAATTAGTTACATTATTATGGCTGACACTTAGTTAACATAATGCTGTTTTATTATGCTTTTTAGATGGTGGGCTTTCCCCTCTATTGAGTGATAGGATGGAGGTCTTCATTAATGGTAATATTCATTGATGTTTTAAACAACTCTCCTCAGCGGAACATAAATGTGGTATTTATAATATCACGATCCTGAGTGTCTATCCAAATTAACTGGGGGAACCATTAATGTAGGCAAAAAGTGATTTTGGTGTTTCTGGGTCAATTTGAAGAGCCGTGTCCGTTTTCCACCTTGAGGTTGCAGTCCAAGTTTTTATCCTGTTTTCTTTCCCTTTAAAATGCATTGAAATAGTTGCTTAGTTTTTCATTAGGTAAGTTTTAAAGTTTATTTACCTTTTTTCTTAATGGAAACATACATTAAAATAGGCCAACATAGCCTATATGTGGGTACTTACAATGTTTATAGTCCATGCCTTTTCATCAAAATAAATTTGTATTGATAATAAACCTGTTCTCCCATATTGGCCAGATTAGTCAATATTAATAACTTAAATGAGCATTTCTTTGAAAGTGAAAAAAATACCTGCTTGCACGTGCAGGCAGTTTGAGTGCTGTATAAATAAGTAAGACAATTTGAGTGATGCAAGAAACTATTGTCTAATGGTATGCAATCTATAAATATTGCACAGTTGCTGAAAAGATTATAAAGAGGGCAAGAATGTGATTTGTATAAAGATGTTTATGTATTCCAGGTGTGAGGCCTGGATGCCTATGCTTGCTCATTCTTAAAATTGTAAATATAACTACTGTGACCATTGTTACATTTTGGACGTCCCAGAATTGGCATTTTAGCAGCTTGGAATTAATGGCAATGCAGGCTTGAGATGTAAGTAGTTTTGAGGTTACTGATGAGATTATATAGATATATAGAAAGATTTGTATATAGATGTATATAGAGAGACTATGTGAAATATACTGACTAAATCTGGCTATGGCTTTTATGCAGGTGAAATGGTTACAAAACAGCCTTTGATCAGAAGTATGCGAACTGTGAAAAGGGAAACTTTGAAACTTATTTCTGGGTGGGTGAGCCGATCCAATGATCCTCAAATGGTAAGTTCTATATTTTTAGTATAATACATGTTTTTACTTATCTGCAGCACCTGACCTGAGACGGCATGCCCTAAGGTGCCCCTCTCCCCTCTCTCCCTTCATATGAATGACCCCTTTCTGACGTCCTGTCTGCAACTGCATTCCATGTACAGCAGGGACTGACAGTGAGGGTGGTTAATACGGAATTGGCTGCCCTATCTTGCCAGATTCTCTTTCTCTCTTCCTCCCCCCCCCCCCCCCCCCCCCCCCCCATCAAAGACTCTGTTTCGTTTGAGGTCTGCACTGCGGTAGGACATATGTTGCACACGAGGGTCGAGTGCAGCTGGCAGGGTTGACACCAAGTCAGTTGCGCTACTCTATTTTCGTATCGGCAATCTTCTTTCAACTTCTTTTTGTCCCAAGAAATCTGAAGTCCTGGTATCTGGAGAGGTCCCCTAAAATACTCAATTTAGGGGGGTGAGGGGTTGTAGCCAATGGGCCACTTAGCCCTAGGGTTACCACACCCCCAGATGACCACTTCCTTTGGGGAGCGGGCATCACACTGTCCCAGAATTCCTAATTCCGCCACACAAAATATGGTGGATTTCTAAAGTTGTGTTCACCAAGCTTGGCCCCCTAGAGGTGTGCCTAGCCTGGCAGTGCAGCACGCCTCCTGCATAGCTTATTTTCTTGCCTGTCCTAGTCCTTGTGCCAGATGGCTTAGGGCAGGGGGGGTTGGCAGCCTCTCCTTTGAGATAAGGCAGAACACCCTGCCCCCACCCGGACATCCCCCCTCCTCCCCCTGGAACGCTAATTTGCAGGTCATCCTGTGCGAGGGGGTATAAACATCCTCTGCTTGAGCGGGCTTTGTTTCTGACCTCATGAGAGCAAGGGTCCTCACGCCTGTTAATATTAAAAGGATTTATAGAGCGCATGGCTACCCGAAGGCTTCCCAGAGCTGGGCAAGTGGACTAATGGAACGACCGCGAGCAGGCAGGGGTTTAGTTACAACCCGTGAACATCCAAGTTTTCAGTTTTTCCCTGAATATGACCTCTGAGGCTGTGAATCTAATGAATTCCACAGCTTGGGCGCAAGTTGGGGGAAAAAAAGCCCCCCTCTTTGCCATACCCCCCCCCCCCCCCCCTTTCATCTGGCCCTTTTTATTCTGGTGATTTTTAGCAGGCGCTCAAAGCCTGACCGCCGATATCTGCTGGGAAGATGTTGGCACACCAGATTCCTAATCTTACTGGCCCCTTTGTTGTATATATCTTTGTGTTAGAGTGCTTTGAACCTAATTTGCGCCTCTATCAGTAGCCAGTGATTCCTGCGATGTAGCGCTATTGATTCTTTTATAGAAGTTTGACCCCTGAGGGTCAAACACATTTGTAGTGGGAGGCTGGCTAGGTCCATCCGCAACACTAGTGGTTGGTAGGTTTTCCTCTAGGGTGCCCTTTAGGTGCATATCAATAAATCAATCATTGGAATCAGTGTTTGGTTACTACGAGAGTTTTGATACCAAACACCATATGTGTTGGTGAAGCCATTATGTAAATGGAAAAAACTAGTTTTTACCAGTGTGGAGTACATACCTTAAGATGGCTTCCCTGCTCACTTGCAATTTCTAGTAATAATATCTAGACTTCACCGGGGCATATCTGATCATGCAGATATGTCCTCACGTTAAATATAATGCACCCTACCTTAATGCGCAAGGGCCTCTTGTAGGGGTGACTTGCATATATTAGATGCAGTGCATTTGACATGAGGCACAGGAGTGTCATGTCATATTTTCACTTATAGTTTTCACCATGTCGCGCAGCCTGAAATGACAGTCTGCACGAGTTAGGTGAGGGGTCCCTTAGGGTGGCACAATACATGCTGCAGCCCTGAGGGACCCTTTTTAGTACCAATATGTTAGATGCCTGGGGTACCATTTACTCGAGACTGACAGGGCTGCTAAAGTCCTTAGCTTAGCTAATTAGTGGTGCGGTATGGGCCACTGAATTCAAAGATTACGTGATTATTGTGCAAACTTTATGGAAATGTGGTCCATCATCTTACCACGGTTCACACAAACAAACACGGGGTCGGATTGGTTTGGGGGGTGGTTGACAAGTGAGGAGCCCGTCCTATATACAGTCAACTTTGTAAGTGAGCATCAGGAGGGGGAAAAGTAAAATTGAAAACATTTTAACAGAAAGCTTTTTCTTATCTTTTAATTCCATATACCCTTCAGGTGCCTTGAGGGACACACATAAAATGTATAATATGCATTTGAGTGCCCTTAGCTAACAATACATTTATTGACAGCCACATGCATCACCTTTTCATGTGCCTACAGTACCCACAATCTACTGGTAAACATGCCTGGTCAAATAGAAATGGTTACACTGAGAGCCGCTCTACGTAAAAGGCTCACCCAACACAGTCATCTATCTTCCCGGTACAAACCTGAATTTCTACATTTCTGGCATAGGCTGACACCCATCTCTTCATACCTGCCTGTGGGTGGGTCACCAACTAACTGCAACAACTGGCAGTGAACTACACTTCCATATAGATTCTGGTCATCTTCATTCTTTACCTTATGTAAGACCTACCAAGTGGAATGAGTGCAATATAAAAATATAAAATAAATATGAAAACAGTAGCCCGCAACTGCAGTGTTTATGGTTTCGCTTCTAGTTGCTGCACTAACCTTTGACGGATGGTACTGCTGAAGACAAAAAACCCTCAAAGGTGCCACAGGAAAGGGGTAGAATTTAACGGTTAATTTAACAATAACATTTGAACAGTATGGGACAGATAAATAAAATAGGTATTCCAAACAAGGGTCAGTACTTTGCCGTCAACACTCAAGCATGGAAGGAGGCTGCACACCTCATGACCCTTCAGTGCATGTGCCCTAGAAGCATCTGGTGGAGGTTTGTAGCTTGTGACCGTCTTGCACAGATCGCTGTGAAGGAAAAGAAACAGAATGTAGCCTGGATTACAAACCAGCGCAAGCTCCTTTAAATTTTGGTAGATGTAAAGTTTCAAATAATGCCTGATGCACAATCAAGACAATGCTGCAGAAGAAAGACACAGAGACAGAAGGGGCGGAGTTGGGAATAGGGCAAGAGCAACAGGGAATGGCCATTCACTCCTACAGACTCGAGTAGGCCGCTGATTAGCTTAATGGAGCCCATCTATTGACTGCCCTTATTTACTTTGTCAAGTCCACAATTTACTTCACCCTGTGATACTTTTGAGCTGCCTTCAGCTTTCCCCATTGATAGGTCTAGTTAAGGCCCACCTTAACTATGGCCCCCTCCTTTTTCCCTGATGAAGATCCGGCCTTATTGTGACCTAAAGCTTACAACGTTGATCTTAATGCATTTCTGCCATCAGATTGATAAACTGTCTAAAATGTGTATAAAACAATTGGGGGTTGCCCTTGTAATCTATGGGGGCCACTGACCTGTATCTACATTGTCTATTCTCCCGCTTAGCACAACATTGTTCCTAACTTGTAAACATGTACATCACATGCTGTTTAATCTTACAGCATTTGAAAGTACAATGGTATGTGCATCCACAATAGGTCTTACAGTGTGTATAGAGTCCAAGGGTCTCCAGAGGTTTGGCAGAGGTTAGTTAGATAGAACCTTACTGGTAGCTTGGTCGAGCAGTAAGGCAGTATCAGAGGACAGTGTAAAGCATTTGATGTACACACTCAGTCAGCAACAAAATCCACACACTCAAGAACTGAACTCTAGGCCAATTGATTTGTATAAAAAAAATATACGGTTTTATTTCTAGGACAAGCCTGGTACAGTTAAGCATAAATACTTTAAAGTAGTAAATTACTTGTATGAACACTGTTCAAAATCGCAGTGTAACTTGTACTGGTTTTGGTTACAATTTTAAGAAAGCAGTTTGCTAAACATTACAGGTATAGTACATTCAATTGATTGGGCTTTTTAAGTAAAATGCAGTTAATTACTTTTCAGATTACTTTTGCTAACACAGGACTGGATCCTAAATTCAGCCCTGGGAGATTACCTGAAAACAGGTGAGTAAATGCGTTTTGGTTAAATGTACGATTTTTAAAGAATATTATTGTATTTCAAAAGGTGACACTTAAAAACTGTTTCACATAGAATCACCAATGTTATCCTATAGAAGGAAATTCACTTAGCAGGTAAGTTGTGTTATCAATACTTTTTTTTAGTGCTGGATCCTAGATTCAGCACTGGGACATTTCCTGAAAACAGTTGAGAAAATGCGTTTTGGTTATTCGGCTGATTTTTAAGGAATATTTGTAGTTTTTAATTGTCGACTCTTTGACACTTTCTCCCAAAAAGTTTCCATGTTATCCTATGAGAAAAAATGAGTTATCGGTTTCGAGGTAAGTAATCGATCTTTCGAGTTAGGGTTCTCGGGTTAGACTGGAGGGGGAGGGGGGGGGGGGGTCTCCCAGGGTCAGTGATGCACTGTATGTATTTGTTTATCGTTTCAATCAATTTAAATTATTAACTAAAAGAAAAAAAAAAGCTGGTTGGAGAACACTCCGTCCAGACACTTTTTGAGCATAAATAAAACATGATCATTTCATTTAACGAAACTGTTAGAAATATATAAGGCACAATCATTCTTTAAAACATACTGATGATTGCTACTTTAAGAAGAAATGGGGACCGCAGGATTAAAACTACAGTTTGTCTAGTCTTTGACTGAGTCGGTGATGCACTGTTGCACCCTCAGCGGCACTCAGGCGGCCAGTGTAAGAAAGTGACTGTATATACTGCACCAAAGTAAGGTACGGTGTGCAGTCTCGAGCTGTAAGGCAGTATCAGAGGACAGTGTAAAGCATTTGTTGTACACACTAAGTCAGCAAATAGTCTCACACACTCAAGAACTGAACAATGGGCCAATTGTTTTGTATATAAATATATATTGTTTTATTTTAGAACCACAAGTAGGTATAAAAATACTTTCTCAGAATGAGATGTTGCAATTGAATTCATTCTAATAGCAGTTGACTTTTAAATGCAATAGATACAGTTGTTGCAATATGCAACCCAAGTTAAACACAATTAAAAAACAAGCATTTACAATGCAATGGTTTTGCCTTTGTTAAAGTTAGAGCTATTGGCATTGCTCTTGACATTTTTTTTATTTGTTTTTTTAACATAAATAAATGGCATTATCATTTACAATAGCAGGGCATGGCACAGGGAAGGGGGGCGAGGAGAGACAAAGGAGAGCTGCGGGCTCAGGGAAGGGGGGGCGAGGAGAGACGAAGGAGAGCTGCGGGCTCTTGTTGTAATGCTTGCATGGATGAGTTGGTGCATGCATGGGTGCATGCATGGATGGGTGTATGGATGTGTCTATGGATAGATGCACAGATGGGTGGATGGATAGATGCATATATACAGCCAATCCCTCAACAATTTATGCAATCCACCAACCCATCCAACCAACAACCCATCCATG
Source organism: Lissotriton vulgaris (assembly GCF_964263255.1). NCBI lineage: Eukaryota > Metazoa > Chordata > Amphibia > Caudata > Salamandridae > Lissotriton > Lissotriton vulgaris. Next base: position 1,362,055,357 of record NC_141694.1, on the reverse strand, counting down.
CATCCACCCATACATCCATGCAACATGCATACATTCATCCATCATGCATCCATCCACCCACTGTGTCCCACTCCAACTCATTTTTTCTGTATATAGAGATGACTGTATTCACTAGTATATTGAGTAGACCTTTCTACTCTAACATTCCATAGTGACTCTTGCAGTACATCTATTCATATCCCTTCCATATGTATATAGAAATATAACGAGAATCAACAGTCTCTTCTTTGTGTGACTACATGTAGTACGTTTCAATTGTTTTCCTGTTTGTATCTTTTACTTAACGCATGTAAATCAAAGTCCTTAGGTTTGGCAACTGGTTCTTATGTAAAGCGCTCTGACACCTTCGGGTAAAGTTTGCGGTACATAAAATCACATTAAATAAAACTTTACCCCACAAATCCAACCATTTGTGCCTAGGCTTACATTTTACGGCCTCGAAGCACACAGAAAAGGGACAGTTTACTAAGTCGAGGCTTTGTAGGCCGCATGGCAGGGGACAGTTTTAGGCGCCAAGGGAGGGTAGGGAGCAGAGTCAGAGTACTTCACGGAGGTAGGGGGCAGTTTTTTATGGTTCAGGGCAGGGGGCTGCAGTACTTTTTGGAGCATGGCCTTATTTTAAAGGGCTCAGTTCAGGTGGAGGAACGGCACAAAACACCAGGCAGACAGAGGGAAGAAGGACACAAAAACGAGGGGGGGGGGTGATTGTAACAGAGGGCAGAATGGCACAAATCACGAGGCAGACAGGGCAGAAGGACAGAAAAACGAGGGGGGGAATAACTGTAACAGAGGGCAGAACGGCACAAAACACCAGGCAGACAGAGGGAAGAAATACACAACAAGCAGGCAACAGAGGCACGAAAACAGGGTCATCAGACATCTCTTCAGTCTTTATACTAAAGCATGACTCTTAATTTCCAGTGCTGCAACAATATGGTTTGAGGACCTCCTTTAGGCTTAGTCAGCACAGAATTCTCTGCACAAATGGCAAGGTTCCCACCGTGGCAGGAGAACTGCTAACAGTCCTTGGAGCTTTTAGTCCTTGTTGGAGGCCCGTCCTCAAAGAGGCACTTACTGCATCTTCTGAATTGAGAGGTTCACGATAATTGGAATTGGCCTTCCAATGCAGATTGTCCCTATCCAGACATACTGGACTCAGGCCGAAAAAGTCAACTATGGACCCATACTCAGCTTCTGAGCTGCTGTGATTTTTGCTTTTCAGAAGCAAACAGCATTGGCTGGCCTGAACCTGCCCATGCTCAAAAATCATTTTTACTTGTTTACTTTAGTGCTAGGTAGGAGTGTACTCTACCGAACTGCTGAATTTACATGTCAACCCTTAGCAGTCTCTTGGTAACTGCTGCCACGTTAGCGGACGTGGATATGCAAATTTTAAGAATAAGAATGGTTATTTATTCTACTCAATGTTCAATGTTGATCCCGGAGCAGATTGTTCATGTGGAAAGAAAAGGTGAAGGGTCATTGAAGTTCAATGCATTTGTTTCGATCACGTGCACAGATAAAATACAGAATGATTTAAGCACCGCAATCTCGAAAGCAATAAATCCAGTTTTTATGTATGCAGGCTTGTCTTGCTTCTGTGATCGGAAAGGGGGGTGAGCAGAGGCTGTAGGACATTCTGCGCAGGAAAGGAAGGGAAATCGGTTTGTCTCCAGGGAAGAAGAAAGCTTAAAGTTGATGAATGGCACTTGTTTTATATTTTAATGTTTGTCTTGATTTTTTTACTCATTCAAGCAGCTCTTCAATCTCTCCTTAATGAAATAAAATGAGCAATCTCTACACTGCTTATCAATTGCCCTGGCGTTTTCTCACTAGAATCACATGGGAATTATTTTTAGCTAGACAGCTTTTTATTCATTCACCTTCTTTGAGACAAACGGTCCTTTTTGAGTAACCTCTGCACTGCCATAAACACATTACTTGAAAACAAGATTCCACACTATTTACCACATGGCTATCACTATGTAACTCGACTTTGTGCTCTTCACAGTTTTATTGATTCACTGCATGCACGTAGGGTCAGTGCCACTGGGACTGGATGCAGAATACAAAAAAGACCAACCAGCGCCGGCAGGCAAACCCCCAGCCGGACCCATGCGCCAGCCTGGGGGGCGACAGGAAAGCAAGCACGAACAAGGGGTGGTGGGCAATAGGGGCCGGAGAGGGCTCCGGACATCGAGGGAGCCTTGCAGGCTCAGAGGAGCGACACCCTGCCACACGGAGCCTCCCCAGCTTATCAATTGCCATGGCGTTTTCTCACTAGAATCACATGGGAATTATTTTTAGCTGCTGCGGGGAACTTACCCAAGGACGATATCTTGTGGGCTGCGCCGAGTGAAGCCAGCCGTGGTGTATGTGGCGATCTGTGCCAAGCACAGCACCAGGCAAAAAACAGAATCTATGGGAGGAAAGGACTATTAGGGGATGCCGGAGGGTACGGTCGTGCAGATACAAGCAGATACCAGCAGGGCGGCTTACCGTAAAGTGAATGGAGACTGAAATCCAGAGCCTACGGCAAGTGCAGGCATCAATCCCGGGCCGCCACATTCGTGTGCGGTTTAGTTGAAATGATGCAGTGATAGTGAAGCTGCTTAGATTAAGTAAAGCATGCGCTTCAGGGTACAGCGCGTCATGAAGTCACGTGCCAGGGGCTACTCTGGTGTTATGGTGGGACTGGGAGAGGCATCAGGGGTGACGCATGAGTGACAGCGGGAGGAGGGAAGGGGCGCTTGGTGGTGGGAGGGGCGGAGGCAAACGGAATGAAACGGGAATATAAAATTTATTGGTACAAACAATGAGACACAAGGTAGTGAGGATGGGGAGAGAGAACCTTTTGTAGGTACAAGGGCCCCGTAGGACAAAGTATACAGAGCGAGACAGTTTATACATGTGCCGCAATTAAGCAAATTATGGACATGGCTGGTATCAAGTGAATCACAATTGACCAATAACATTTCATAATACCACTTAATCTCTCTGTGCCTAAAAATGAATGCGCCCTTCTGTAATGCAACTGGTGCTTGTGTGGGTGCCGGCTCAATGCCGGACCAGATTCGGGGGCGTTCCCGAGGGCTTTTGGCTGACGTAGCGTGACGTCGCCAAAAGAGAAAAATTCTCGGGAACGCCCCCGAATCTAGTCTGGGATTGACGGACAGAGCCCTCTCCCAATGGCTAGCCTCCATTTATGGAGCTAGCCAATGGGAGGAGGGGGCGGATACCCGACCCCACAGAGAAAAACATAAGGTTTTCCTAGAGCATGCGTACTTTTGCTAGGCAAAACCTAATGAGCTCAATGGAAGTTTTAAGTAAATGCAATAAAACCACTTTATGAATGTTTTTCTTACTCAGGCTGGATCCTGGATTCAGCCCTGGTGCATTTCCTGTAAACAGTTAAAAGAAATCGTTTTTGTTACACAGGTGATTTTTAAGGAATATTTGTATGTTTTGAAAATCGACACTTCAAAGAATTTCTGGCAAAAAACAGGCAATGTTATCCTATAGGAGTAAATCAGGTAATCGGAAAATCAGTTGTAATTACTTTTTATGGTCCGTGCTGGGCACAAAGATCCAGCACTAGGATCTCTCCTGGTAACAGGTGAGAAATTTCGTTTTTGTTGATCGGACATTTTAAGTTGCAAAACTCGACACTTAGAAGAATTTCCAAGTGAAAACCAGCCAATGCTACCCTACGGAGAAAATTAAGTTATTGGTCTATGGGTAAGAGCTCGACTGGCAGAGTTAAAGTTCTGGGGTAAGACTCGGGGGGGGGGGTCTCCTAGGAACAGGTAGGTACAGTTGTTCTCCAGTATTTGGGGTGTCTTTCATAGATTCACATGCCTGAATCATTCCCGTCGTCTGAGTGGGAATGATTCAGGCAGTTAATAAAAAATCAATAATATGCCTGTAATAACCAACAACCCGTTGTAATAACCAACCAGGAAGTAAAATAGCCCACAGCTACAGAAGCAAAAGCTCCCACACATGACTATCCTAGTCATTTTGTCTAGACCAAACTGCAGCCAATCAGGCGACCGCACCCACCAGAATGTTCTCCCCAGAGGCTCAGGCTCTCAAGTTTTCTACCGCACGTCTTGTGAAGGGAGTCTCCCTGAGCTCTGCTCAGTTTCTTCTTACTTTGGTTGGTTTTTTAACCTTCAAAGGATGTCTACTTCTAAATCCCTTTTTAGGGCTTGTGATTCCTGTGGAATGCTAAGGCTGTTCAAGGAGGATCCTCACAAAAAATGTATATATTGTTTGTATCCTGATCATGAGGCGAAGGAGTGTAAAATCTGCAGAACTTTTCCTCAGAAAACCCTCAGGGACAGAGAGGGTCGTCTTCTCCTGTGGCTCCAGAGGATAAAGGACAAGGATAACCCCGTTTCTGAGGTAGGAAGCATCGCCTCAGGGTCTTCTGTATCCTCTAGGAAGAGGAAAGCTGAGGTTGTGGTAGCTTTCTCCTGGGCCGAAGGTGTTGAAGAGAGCCAATCCTCTCAGGACTCTGGCGTGCCTTCCACTTCAAAGAAGGTTTCTAGACCTGTAAAAACTGACCCTTGTACGCCCTCAAGGAAAGCTGGGAAATCTACAACATCCAAGACAGCTTCTCAAAAGATTTCACCTCAGGCTGTTCCTTTGACCACTTCAGCGTCAAATACAGCTTCACCGTCGCCATCTCCTCATGTGGCCACCTTTTCAACATCTACGGTGACTTTCTCCTCACCAAAACCAGCTATGGTGATGTCTACAACCTCCTCACCGTCGACGCTGGTCCACGTCCAAGTTCGACCTATCTTTTCGTCGAAGATGGTGCCATCTACCGTTAACGTCCCACTGTCGACGATAATCATGAAGGTACCGTCCACGGGTGCTACGCCGTCGACTCAATCGTCGACTAACATCTTGCCGTCGACAAAGTTAGCCCTACTGTCGACGACATCCCCTTCGACTAAGTTACAAGCCGACTACCTAGTCGACTAAGTTACAAGCCGACTACCTCGTCGGTGAAGACACCGCCGACTACCTCGTCGAAGATACCGCCGACGACCTAGTCGACGAAGGAGACTCATCCGTCGACTGCGTCATCGTCGTCGAAGAAAGACACCTTAGTCCACGACGTCATCGTCGACGACAATGTTACCGTCGACGGCCATACCGTCGACGAAGTTTCTGGTTTCTCAATCGGATACAGGTTTTTCACCGTTGACGGTGGTACAGTCGACCCCCCCACTATCAACCTGTACTGAACTGCAAGTTTGGTCATCCAAGCCAATACTCCTGCCTTCACCGTCGATCACACTTCACTCTAAGAAAGCGTGAATCATCTCCATTGAAACTACCAGAAAAGTTGCTAGATTCCGAGGAAGAGGAATCTTATGAGGATGATACTTTCCGTACAGCCAGAAGCCCGTCTGAGCTGCTAATCAAATTTCAGGAAGAACAACAAGATGAGGAGGACCAATTCCTTGAGCCCTCTGGTCTGGCTCCTGTGTCTGCGCCTACCACGCAAATGCCTTTAGACCTGTTGCATAATCTTTAATATGTGCTAAGCAATTATTATCGTCGTTTTCCACCATCGGAATCAGATGATTCTCGCCTCTCTACGCCGGTACCAAGAACATCTACGGCAACGCTAGGGTCTCCAAGACCAGCTTCTCTGCAACAAACTATGAAGATACGGCCTGCAGTAGCCGCTTCACCAGGGCCATCTCATCAGGTGCAGGATGATGACTCTTCGGAAGAGGAGGAACGAGAAGAAGGCGAGGTAGACGACAAGTCGGTATCGGCGGAGTGGCATGAGTATCAGGCACAAACTCCATCTCCAGTTGTCCATCGGCGGATATTCCGCCGTAGGTTGGCTATCGCAACCTTCCATCAAATCATGGGAAGGGCAACAAAGAGGTTCCTCATCACGATGGAAGCTAAGCAGGATGAGTTTTTTGTATGATTTTAAGGACTTATCGCAAAAACAAAGTTGGTCCATTCCTATAATAGATTTTATCTGGCAGGAACGCCTTAAGGTAATGGCTACGCCAAATTCTCTACCTGCAGTTCTACCTCTGGTAGATAAAAAGTATAGGGCGCCTAACAGTTCACCGGCATGCCTTATTGGACAAGCAAAAACGGATTCTGTTGTCGCCCAGGCGGCTCAGAGGAGAGCCAAAAATCTGTCTACAAAAGTCACTGCACCCCCGGATAGGGAAGGAAGGCGTCTCGACACAATAGTAAAAAAAGTCTCTACTATTGCAGCAACTACTGTCCGTGTTGCGAACTCCCTTGCAATACTTGGTAGGTATGACAGACAAATGTGGTCGGACATATCACCGTCCATTGAAAAGCTTTCAGAGCTGGATAGGTCTGAAGCCAAGATGATTTTGCAAGAGGGAGAATGTGTGTCATCAGAAATTATTGATGCTGCAGTGGACGTAGGTGCCACAGGATTCAGACAGCTAGTGGGTGTAGCTGTTTTGAGAAGACAGGGATGGTTGAAATCTACATCCTTTCGCCTGGAAGTCCAATCTAAGATAATGGACATGGCTTACGATGGGGAGTTCCTTTTTGGACAACATGTGGATTAGGCTTTACAAGCCATAAAGGATACCGAGACTGCACAGTCCCTGGGGTCTCTTCAATTTCGTAACCCTTCCTTTCGTGGAGGAAGAGGCAATTTCCTTAGCAGAGGAGGTTACTCACAGCAGCGTTCCTATAACAACTCACATAGTAACCAAAGATACCAACCATACCGACAACAAACGTATGGTCAGAGGAGGAACAACTACTCTCAATCAAGAGGAAAAACCTCTTATCGAGGAAGAGACAACAACAACAAAAGCAAGTGAGACTAACATCCTGCCACCACTTTCACCCAACCTGAAGCAAATTTGGAGGAAGAATATCCCTACATTACTCAAATTGGTCCAAGATTACCACGGACAGATGGGTCCTGGATGTGGTATCCAGAGGTCACATTCTGGAATTCATCAAAACCCCTCCAAATTCCCCCCCAAGGGGACCACCACCAGCTCATCTCAAGGAGCTATTTTCCCAAATATATTCTATGATTCGAAAAGGAGCAATCGAGAGAGTACCTCAACATCAAAGAGGAAAAGGATTTTATTCAAGATGTTTCCTAATTCGCAAGAAGTCGGGGGAATGGCGTCTCATCCTTGACCTGCGTGCCCTCAACAAATACCTCAAAAAATTATCCTTCAGAATGTTGACGCTTCAAGAAATCCTCCAGTTTCTTTCAGAAGGAGATCACATGGCAACACTCGACCTTCAGGCGGCATATTTCCATGTGCCCATTTTTCCAATATCCCCTGCACACTCCCTCTCGGGGCTGCTGATTTGCCGCCTGCCGGGAACCCCAGGGAAATTCTCAAGTGCTCTTGTTGACACTGTTTCCCAGATAGCAACCTCCTCTCCCAACTTTCTTCTCGTGGGTGACCTCAATCTTCACCTATCAGACCCCAAAGATTTAACTGCCTCTGAACTTCTCCTTGACCTCATATCTTTTGACATTCGGTTAGTTAATGTAGGACCTACCCACGACAAGGGGCACCTCTTGGACCCTGTCTTTACTAACATCACGGACATCACCACTAGCTCCCCATTGCCCCTCCCTTGGACTGACCCATCTTTAGGTATTTCGTCACTCCACCCACCCAACAGATCAAAACCCGGGTCACCAACCGGCGCTGGCACAAACTCGTGCCAGACGAATGGACCACCATTCTCAGGGAATCCCTCCCCTTCCCAATCTCAGACCCAGCCAACGCTGATAAACAGTTCAACGCCTGGCTCACCTCATCACTGGACAAACTTCTCCCCATAACTACCACCCTCAGGCGAATTAAAAGAGTGAGCCCTGCCCCTTGGTACACTCCTGAGCTTAATCTTTTACGGAAGGAGTGTAAAAGAACGGAGCGCTCCTGGAAGAAGGATAAGTGGATCACTAAGAAGGATGCCTACCATACCTCCTTAAAAAATTACAAGATCGCTTTTCGTAACACTAAAAGCATATTCTTCCAGGAAAGGATAGAAAACTCCTCTTGCTCCAGCAAGGAAACTTTTATCATTTTAAAAGAATTACTTAAAGCCCCAGATTCCGGACCAAGAATTCCGCCAGACCCCAAAGCAGATGAAGAAAAATGCCTTAAACTGGCTAACTTCTTCGAGGAGAAGATTCAGAAAATCCTTGCCTCCATTCCACCCATCAATTTCAGCGAGGAAGAAGGTATTAATACGACCTCCACCTCTCCCCGTTTATCTTCCTGGGGACCAGTAACTGCCGAAGAGGTCGCATCCACGCTAGACACCATCAAAAGCGGATCTCCTAGGGACCCTGTTCCGCTACGCATCCTTAAGAAAGTAGCCCCCACCATCGTCCCTACCCTCACCCATCTCATTAATGCTTCACTGCTACAGGGAACAGTTCCCTCTAGCTGGAAGGCGGCCGTCGTCAAGGCGCTACTAAAAAAAACCCTCCCTGGACCCCTCGGATTTGGCCAACTACAGGCCAATCTCCCTGCTCCCCGGAACCAGTAAAATTGCTGAAAAGCTTGTGAACAAAAAACTTTCGCAGTATCTGGAAACCAACAATCTGCTTAGATGCTCGCAGACTGGGTTCCGACCAGGGCAGGGCACTGACATCGCCCTTCTCGCAGCGGTGGAGGAGGCCAGGGCACTTCTGGACGCGGGAGGATCAGTGGCAGTGATCCTCCTGGACCTCAGTGCGGCCTTCGACACCGTTAACCATCGGGTCCTAATCCATCGACTTAAGAACATTGGTGTGGAGGGCACTGCGCTGACCTGGCTTACTTCCTTCCTTGGTCAGCGCTCCTTTCAGGTCTGGGAGAATGACCCCCGGTCCCCCGAAACCCCCCTCCAATGCGGCGTGCCTCAGGGTTCATCCCTGAGCCCGACATTATTTAATGTCTACATGTCCCCATTGGAGGAGGTTGTCAACCCGTTCGGAGTGAGTATCATCAGCTATGCTGATGATACTCAATTAGTGGTGTGTAGGAGAGTAGGGTCTGCAATCCTATGATCACCCAGATTTTTTGCTTTTGTTTCACTGGTTTACGACTTTCTCTGGCTGTGGGCCTGCCAATCAGACCCACAGCCTGGCTGTTCTCTTTCTAAATTACCTCATGTACCCTAGGTACATCTACCAATTGGTACTGGGCCACCTTATCAGACCCTGTAACTCAGGGCATAGGTGTACCCAGGGCTGCCAGGGGCTGCAGCACGTATTGTGCCACCCCTGGCTGGCCTCCTAAATTTGACACAACTGGCTGCATGACAGCTGGGGCAAAGTCGTGTAATCACCCTTTGCTGTAGGTGTAGTATACCTATACCTAACCCTAAAATGGACACACAGATTCCTATCAGTCACTCCTATGGCAGGCCTTGACAATCCTGAAGGCAGAGTGCTTGGAACCGTGTGAGATGGTGCTCTGGCATGAGCTGAGCCTGTCTGCAGCTTGCGGAATCAAGTCCTAATAGCTGTTCCATGATATCGCATACCATATACTCTTAAGTGCATTATAATCCTCGCGGTTAAATGCTATCTTTGGTATTGCTTTATCAAAACATGTCGAGTAAGGTGTCATACGAATTGGAATACTAACCCCTCGCCAATTCTGGCGACGGGGTTAGCATTCCACCCTTCTAGAGGGACACGACATGTATGTAACTGTGAACCCCGGTTAAAGTTAACTGAAGCCTCAGCTCCACAAAATGGATGCTGCCACCACAGACACGAGTCTGACCCCCTGCAGCTGGGAGTCCTTCCAGTGAGGGGAGCCTGGACAAAGGGTTTCCTGTCAGGGGCGGTGCTAGCACCGTCCCAGACATGGTTTTGTGTATCCTGGGTAGGCAGGGCTTTTCAGGAAGGTGACTGCTGAGTGGCACCCCGGTGCTCACTACGCATAGGCCAGTCAGAACCAGTTCCAGGGGCACACCAGCCCCTGGCCTGGGGAAGTCCGGCAGGGGAGAGGGGTGTAACCACCCCCCTCCTGGTCCCACCCATAGGCAGGACCTAGTCACCGGGTCAGCCCCCTTTTTTAGTATAAAGATGGGAGCGGGCCCCCTGTTAAAATTAGATCATCTTTGGAATCAAGATACCACTTTCTTCGAAAGGACTTCACGATTTCTTCTTCAAGATTCTCCCTTGTGGCTAAGGAGTAGTCACCCTGCATCCGCAGGCACCATCCTAAAGAACACTGCGGCCTGCTGCAAGTCCTTCATCACGAATCCGACGACCCAGCACGACGAGACCCGGCTTCCCTGGCACCTCTGACCTCTACTCACCTCTACAGCAAAGCTGAGAACCGTGAGTGCGACGAGACCTCAAGGGACCGACGATCGCCAAGACTGCACGACATCTTTATTGCAAGCCCACCGAGTCTTCCCCTGGTGAGTGCTTTGGGGTCCGAGAAGCCCCAACCCTGCGCAGCTCCAGCACCCAAGATCAGCCTCCCTGCATCTCCACGATCGGCGTGGGGCCCTTCTGCTGTTTGCTGTGCACCGCGTTGTTTGGCTACTAGCCGGCTGGCTTGTGGCCTTCTGAACGACGCCCAACGACTTCACGACTGCTGGTCTGGTTGCTCCAGACTGGCCCTTGCTTCCTTGTTCAAGAGAGGCACCCCGGACCCTCCTGGTCCACTCCAGACGCCATTTTAGGTCCACCGCGTGGGCTTGAATTTGCCAAGGCTTTGTTGCCCAATCCTGGGTCCAGCGACGCCGACAGCTTCTATCTTCGTGGGACAGCTCGATCCTCCATCCTGGTCGCCGACAACGCCTCCTGGTCCGTGAGATCTTCGAGTCAAGCGTCACCCACTCACCTAGTCGAGGTGGCTACCATCCGGTGCCCTCCTGGTGCCCACTGACTACTGGCTAGTAGTCTCGAACTTGGTCCCCTCTGCTTTCAGGTGTCATCTATCTTCAAGATCCAGGCTTGGATCCGACTGAACTTTCTTCACTGGTCACCGGCCAGCATCTTTTCTTCCGGCTCCTGGTCCGTCCACGAGGATTCCCGACGTCTTTTCAGACCTATGCAGCTGCAGCCCCTGGGCTAGGTAACTTCGGCATTTCGGTGCCCCAGCATAGCCTCACTATCCAAGGGTCAGAATCTACTTTCGTTTTCTCCCTACCAGGTCGGGTTCGCCCGAGAACACTAACTTTCTAATTCCTAGCTACCATAGACTTTTGTCCCGCATCTCGCGTGAGAGTGCACACACTGCACCCGAGTCCCCTAGGCCTCCTAGACGTAATCTAACGATTCCCTAGTCAAGTCCTAGCGATTCCAAAAGCTATTAGTACTGTACTTACCTGCTAGGAATTTCGCATTCCACTTTCAGAGTATATGGTTTTCCGTGCCCCTCGGGCATTTGTATATACTGCGCTAACTTAAGTATTTTTGTAAGAGTTTTGGTTTGTGCTTAGTACCCTGTCCTCATAAAGAGTACAGGGCTGTTGTGATCTTTAAATAAATAACTGTTTATTTTCATAACACTTGTGTGGTGTCCTTTCACTTGGTATTCAAGGGGTATATGTGTGGTAAACAGCTGGCTTAACGCGCCCTCTCGAGTCTTTAGCCTTAGACTGCTCGTATCCACGCTACTAGGATAGCTGGTCTATAAGGTTGACTTACAACCAATCATCAATAAGGGTTGCTGGACTGATACATAGTGTTCACTAGAATAGTGAGCACTGCATATCAGGCCACCTTCTCACATTGGTGAGCAGCGGTTGGGATTTGAGCTTGCTGTTGTTTTACCACACGTATCCTAAGAATATCTTGTTGAAAGATCACATAAGTACTGTTAGGTACACATAACTAAAGCTTAGAATACTCTGAGTTCTACTGAACCAGCTGTTGTAGCTCCTCAAGGCTTAGCACACCTTGGCTGCAACTCTTAGCAAGGGATCAGTAGGTAAACACATAGTGTAGGTAGGTGCATCACTTACACCACACTAGAAACAGTATGTCGGACAAAGGAGGAAACACTGAGGTTCCCCTTGTGTCAGTTGACCCTCCACAGGTCATCCCTTCAAGATATACTGCGCTTAGCTTCCATGAGTTACGACAAGTGTGTACCTCTAGGAAGATTAAGCAGGGGTCTAACCCCACAACTGCCTTTCTGATTGGTCTCTTAGAGACTCATGATGCAAGGAGGGCTGGTAACCCAGACCCTTCTAATTCAGATGGCAACATGCCCTCCTTACAGGGTCCCTTTGATGCCCAGGACCATCCTCTTCAGGAAGCAGATGATGCTGATGATGAGGATGATGATTTGGTATCAGGGGATGAGGCAGAAAAGGAACAGGTAGAAGTCAGCAGACTAACCAGGTCCAACTTAAGCAGACATGAGATGGGCACTAGGGGACCCTTGGGGCCACTCTCAGGTCAGCTTAACATTGGGAATGGACGAGATAGATCTCTATCAAGAGGCTCTATCAGATCCCTTCATACCAATGGCTCTCAACGTTCCTCTCAAAGGGGAATGACATCTCCCCAGAGGAGAATGTATGAAGCTAAGGAAAAGGCAGCCAATCTGAGGATTGAAAGGGAAGAACTTGCCCTGGCCAAAGAGAGGCTTGCCTTTGCTAGAGAGCAACAATTGAGTGGGACAGTCCCCACTGGTGGCAGCATTGTACCTAGCAATAGGGAAAGGAGTTTTGATACAAAACACCTTGGTAAGATAGTGCCCCCCTTTAAACAAGGGGATGACATCCACAAATGGATTACTGCTTTGGAGAGGGCCTGCACTGTGCAAGGTGTTCCCCCAAGTCAGTGGGCAGCTATCTTGTGGCTCTCCTTTGAGGGTAAAGGAAGAGACAAGCTCCTCACCACAAGGGTGGAGGATGCTAATGATTACCAAGTCTTGAAAAATGCACTGGTTGATGGGTTTGGCCTAACCACTGAGCAGTACAGGGTGCTGTTCAGGGATACCCAGAAAACTCAGTCTCAAGATTGGGCTGACTTTGTAGATTGTGCCACTAAGGCTTTTGAGGGCTGGTTGCTGGGCAGTAAGGTTACTGATTATAAAGGATTGTACAATTTGATGATGAGAGAGCAAATTTTAAACAATTGTCAGAACCAGTTGTTGCATCAGCATCTTGTTGACTCAGATCTGACCTCTCCCCAAGAATTGGGAAAGAAGGCAGACAGATGGGTTAGAACAAGAGTTAAACAGAACCAGGGCCAGAATCAAGGTGGTCAGAAGAAAGCAGACCAGAAGAGTAAGGATTCGAAAGGGGAACAAAATGACCAGAAGTCTTCGACAGGTCCCCAACAACCCAAAGAGGGTGGGGGTCAGGCTCCCCAAAAGAAGAAAGAAGGCCAATCTAAAAGGTGGTGCCAATACTGCAAAAGTAAAACTCACTGGTTTAGTGAGTGCACCAAGAAAGGAGGAGGGCAGACTCCTGCCACTGCAGCCCCTAAGGCACCTGTGCCCCCTAGTACAGCCAGCAGTGGTAGTGCACCTCCCAAGGGTTTAGTAGGGTTAACCCTGGGTTCTGAGGGGAGTGACAACTTAGTTGGCACCCTCACTCAGGCTGTCCTTGTCAGTACAGGGGATATGGATATGTCCCCTGACATAAGTCCCAATACTTTGGGCAAATACAGACAGACACCTTTTATTAATGGAAAAATGGCTCAGGCCTATAGGGACACTTGTGCCAGTGTCACAATGGTGACACCTAGCTTTGTGGACCCTGGACAGATCATGCCAGGTACAGAATTCCTGGTGACCAATGCAAGCAATGTCACTACCAATCATAGTATGGCAATTGTAGCTTTCTCCTGGGGAGGGGTAACTGGCCAAAAGAAGGTTGTAGTTAGTTCAGACCTCCCAGTGGATTGTTTGTTGGGCAATGATTTGGAGTCATCACAATGGTCAGAAGTGGAGCAGAGGACTCATCTGGAAATGTTAGGTTTGCCAGCACATGTGTTTGCTGTGACTAGGTCACAGGCCAGAAGATGCCCCACTGAACAGGTGCTGGATCCTGGAACAATGGACCAGACACCTCCCAAGAAAAAGAGCAGTAGGGTTAAGGCTGTGCCTTCCCCCTTGCCCCAGGTTGTGGATCAAGTCTCAGAGGAGGCTGACCTGCAGGAATTGAGGGAAACTGAGCCTAGAGAGTTTGAACTTGATCAAGTTGAATTCTTGGGTTCAGGGGGACCCTCAAGGGAAGACCTGGGGAAGGACCAGTTAGGCTGCCCTTCTCTTGAACCCCTCAGACAGCAGGCTGCTGCTGAGGCTGCTGGGAACGCCACAGGTACCCACAAGGTATACTGGGAAGATGGACTCCTGTACACTGAGTCAAGAGACCCCAAGCCTGGCATGACCAGGAGGCTGGTTGTACCCTTGTCTCAGAGAGGTTTCCTACTTACCTTGGCCCATGAGATTCCCTTAGCAGGACACTTAGGCCAGACAAAGACTTGGGACAGGCTTGTCTCACACTTTCACTGGCCTCACATGAATGAGGATACCAAGGAGTTTTGTCGCTCCTGTGTCACTTGCCAAGCCAGTGGTAAGTCAGGTGGCACAACAAAGGCCCCCCTTATACCAATGCCTGTGGTGGGGGTGCCCTTTGAAAGAGTGGGGATTGACATTGTTGGCCCAATGGAACCCCAGACAGCATCAGGGCACAAGTTTATACTGGTGGTAGTGGATCATGCCACCAGGTATCCTGAAGCTATTCCACTTAGGACCACCACAGCACCTGTGGTGGCAAGGGCCCTAGTTGGAGTGTTCTCCAGAGTGGGCTTCCCTAAGGAGGTTGTCTCTGACAGAGGTGCAAACTTCATGTCAAGCTACTTAACTGCTATGTGGAAGGAGTGTGGTGTCAATTACAAATTCACTACACCCTATCACCCACAATGCAATGGGCTTGTTGAAAGATTCAACAGGACCCTAAAAGGGATGATTCATGGACTACCTGAAACACTCAGGCGTAGATGGGATGTCCTGATGCCCTGCCTTCTGTTTGCTTACAGAGAGGTCCCACAAAAGGGGGTTGGCTACAGCCCTTTTGAACTTTTGTATGGGCACCCTGTGAGAGGCCCCTTGTGTTTGGTGAAGGAAGGATGGGAGAGACCTCTCAAAAAGCCTGCAACCAACATAATGGACTATGTACTTGGTCTCCGCTCCAGGATGGCTGAGTATATGGAGAAGGCATCAGAAAACCTTAAGGCCAGTCAAGAACTTCAAAAAGCTTGGCATGACCAAAAGGCTGCCCTGACTGTTTATCAGCCTGGACAGAAAGTGTGGGTGTTGGAGCCAGTGGCCCCAGCAGCACTCAAAGACAAATGGTCTGGGCCCCACACAATTCTTGAGCAAAAGGGAGAGGTCACCTACCTGGTGGACCTTGGAACTCCCAGGAGTCCCCACAGGGTACTCCATGTCAACAGGCTCAAAGCATATGTCGACAGGAAGGACATGAGCTTGCTCATGGCCATAGATGAGGGACAGGAGGAAGAGAGTGACCCTCTCCCAGACCTGCTCACTCAGAATCCTGATGATGGGTCAGTAGATGGTGTTGTCTTTTGTGGCAGCCTCTCTGAACATCAGCAGAAAGACTGTAAACAGGTTCTTCAGTCTTTCAGACATATGTTCTCTCTGACACCCAGTCAGACCAATTGGTGCACCCATGAGGTTGACACTGGTGACAGCCTGCCAGTCAAGAGTAAAATCTACAGGCAGCCTGATCATGTTAGAGACTGCATAAAAACTGAAGTGCAGAAAATGTTGGAATTGGGAGTCATTGAACCCTCAGATAGCCCTTGGGCTAGTCCAGTAGTTCTAGTGCCAAAGCCTCACACCCAAGATGGTAAGAGAGAGATGAGGTTTTGCGTAGACTACAGGGGTCTCAATGCAGTCACTAAGACTGATGCCCATCCAATACCAAGGGCAGATGAACTTATAGATAGATTGGCTTCTGCCAACTACTTAAGTACATTTGACTTAACAGCTGGGTATTGGCAAATCAGGTTAGCTGAGGATGCCAAGCCCAAAACAGCATTTTCAACCCCTGGTGGGCATTATCAATTTGTGGTAATGCCCTTTGGTTTGAAAAATGCACCTGCCACCTTCCAAAGGTTGGTGAATCAAGTCCTTACTGGGCTGGATGACTTCTGTGCAGCATATCTAGATGATATTGCTGTCTTTAGCTCCACCTGGGAGGATCACCTGGTCCACCTGAGGAAAGTGTTAGAGGCTCTGCAAGCAGCAGGCCTCACTATCAAGGCCACCAAGTGCCAGATAGGGCAGACACAGGTTGTATACCTGGGCCACCTTGTAGGTGGAGGCCAGGTTCAGCCACTGGAGAGCAAAATACAGTCAATCAGGGACTGGGCTCCTCCAACCACCCAGACTCAGGTTCGAGCTTTCTTGGGCCTGACTGGATACTACAGAAAGTTTGTCAGGAACTATGGTTCCATTGTGACACCATTAAATGAACTGACAAGTAAGAAAATGCCAAAAAAGGTTCAGTGGACAGCAGGCTGTCAAAAAGCATTCGATGACCTAAAGCAGGCCATGTGCACAGCACCTATCCTTAAGAGTCCAGACTACTCCAAACCATTCATTGTCCAAACAGATGCTTCTGAGTTGGGTGTGGGAGCTGTTCTTTCTCAACTGAATTTTGATGGTCAGGATCAGCCCATTGCTTTTATAAGCAGAAGGCTGACCCCCAGAGAGAAGAATTGGTCAGCTATTGAGAGGGAGGCCTTTGCTGTGGTTTGGGCCCTGAAGAAGCTGAGGCCATACTTGTTTGGCACTCACTTCAAGATTCAGACCGACCATAAGCCCCTCTTGTGGCTAAATCAGATGAAGGGTGAAAACCCCAAACTGCTTAGGTGGTCCATTTCCCTACAGGGGATGGACTTTACAGTGGAACATAGGCCTGGTACTGATCATGGCAATGCCGATGGGCTCTCCAGATATTTCCACTTAGAACAAGAAGACTCACCTGGTCAAGGTTAGCTTATTGTCCCAAAGTTTGGGGGGGGGTCATGTAGGAGAGTAGGGTCTGCAATCCTATGATCACCCAGATTTTTTGCTTTTGTTTCACTGGTTTACGACTTTCTCTGGCTGTGGGCCTGCCAATCAGACCCACAGCCTGGCTGTTCTCTTTCTAAATTACCTCATGTACCCTAGGTACATCTACCAATTGGTACTGGGCCACCTTATCAGACCCTGTAACTCAGGGCATAGGTGTACCCAGGGCTGCCAGGGGCTGCAGCACGTATTGTGCCACCCCTGGCTGGCCTCCTAAATTTGACACAACTGGCTGCATGACAGCTGGGGCAAAGTCGTGTAATCACCCTTTGCTGTAGGTGTAGTATACCTATACCTAACCCTAAAATGGACACACAGATTCCTATCAGTCACTCCTATGGCAGGCCTTGACAATCCTGAAGGCAGAGTGCTTGGAACCGTGTGAGATGGTGCTCTGGCATGAGCTGAGCCTGTCTGCAGCTTGCGGAATCAAGTCCTAATAGCTGTTCCATGATATCGCATACCATATACTCTTAAGTGCATTATAATCCTCGCGGTTAAATGCTATCTTTGGTATTGCTTTATCAAAACATGTCGAGTAAGGTGTCATACGAATTGGAATACTAACCCCTCGCCAATTCTGGCGACGGGGTTAGCATTCCACCCTTCTAGAGGGACACGACATGTATGTAACTGTGAACCCCGGTTAAAGTTAACTGAAGCCTCAGCTCCACAAAATGGATGCTGCCACCACAGACACGAGTCTGACCCCCTGCAGCTGGGAGTCCTTCCAGTGAGGGGAGCCTGGACAAAGGGTTTCCTGTCAGGGGCGGTGCTAGCACCGTCCCAGACATGGTTTTGTGTATCCTGGGTAGGCAGGGCTTTTCAGGAAGGTGACTGCTGAGTGGCACCCCGGTGCTCACTACGCATAGGCCAGTCAGAACCAGTTCCAGGGGCACACCAGCCCCTGGCCTGGGGAAGTCCGGCAGGGGAGAGGGGTGTAACCACCCCCCTCCTGGTCCCACCCATAGGCAGGACCTAGTCACCGGGTCAGCCCCCTTTTTTAGTATAAAGATGGGAGCGGGCCCCCTGTTAAAATTAGATCATCTTTGGAATCAAGATACCACTTTCTTCGAAAGGACTTCACGATTTCTTCTTCAAGATTCTCCCTTGTGGCTAAGGAGTAGTCACCCTGCATCCGCAGGCACCATCCTAAAGAACACTGCGGCCTGCTGCAAGTCCTTCATCACGAATCCGACGACCCAGCACGACGAGACCCGGCTTCCCTGGCACCTCTGACCTCTACTCACCTCTACAGCAAAGCTGAGAACCGTGAGTGCGACGAGACCTCAAGGGACCGACGATCGCCAAGACTGCACGACATCTTTATTGCAAGCCCACCGAGTCTTCCCCTGGTGAGTGCTTTGGGGTCCGAGAAGCCCCAACCCTGCGCAGCTCCAGCACCCAAGATCAGCCTCCCTGCATCTCCACGATCGGCGTGGGGCCCTTCTGCTGTTTGCTGTGCACCGCGTTGTTTGGCTACTAGCCGGCTGGCTTGTGGCCTTCTGAACGACGCCCAACGACTTCACGACTGCTGGTCTGGTTGCTCCAGACTGGCCCTTGCTTCCTTGTTCAAGAGAGGCACCCCGGACCCTCCTGGTCCACTCCAGACGCCATTTTAGGTCCACCGCGTGGGCTTGAATTTGCCAAGGCTTTGTTGCCCAATCCTGGGTCCAGCGACGCCGACAGCTTCTATCTTCGTGGGACAGCTCGATCCTCCATCCTGGTCGCCGACAACGCCTCCTGGTCCGTGAGATCTTCGAGTCAAGCGTCACCCACTCACCTAGTCGAGGTGGCTACCATCCGGTGCCCTCCTGGTGCCCACTGACTACTGGCTAGTAGTCTCGAACTTGGTCCCCTCTGCTTTCAGGTGTCATCTATCTTCAAGATCCAGGCTTGGATCCGACTGAACTTTCTTCACTGGTCACCGGCCAGCATCTTTTCTTCCGGCTCCTGGTCCGTCCACGAGGATTCCCGACGTCTTTTCAGACCTATGCAGCTGCAGCCCCTGGGCTAGGTAACTTCGGCATTTCGGTGCCCCAGCATAGCCTCACTATCCAAGGGTCAGAATCTACTTTCGTTTTCTCCCTACCAGGTCGGGTTCGCCCGAGAACACTAACTTTCTAATTCCTAGCTACCATAGACTTTTGTCCCGCATCTCGCGTGAGAGTGCACACACTGCACCCGAGTCCCCTAGGCCTCCTAGACGTAATCTAACGATTCCCTAGTCAAGTCCTAGCGATTCCAAAAGCTATTAGTACTGTACTTACCTGCTAGGAATTTCGCATTCCACTTTCAGAGTATATGGTTTTCCGTGCCCCTCGGGCATTTGTATATACTGCGCTAACTTAAGTATTTTTGTAAGAGTTTTGGTTTGTGCTTAGTACCCTGTCCTCATAAAGAGTACAGGGCTGTTGTGATCTTTAAATAAATAACTGTTTATTTTCATAACACTTGTGTGGTGTCCTTTCACTTGGTATTCAAGGGGTATATGTGTGGTAAACAGCTGGCTTAACGCGCCCTCTCGAGTCTTTAGCCTTAGACTGCTCGTATCCACGCTACTAGGATAGCTGGTCTATAAGGTTGACTTACAACCAATCATCAATAAGGGTTGCTGGACTGATACATAGTGTTCACTAGAATAGTGAGCACTGCATATCAGGCCACCTTCTCACATGGTGTCCTTATCTCACCCAAACCAAGCACCATCGGATCTATACAACTGTCTGGCAGAAATACAAGGATGGATGAATAGCTCGTCTTTGAAACTTAATGGCTCTAAGACAGATATTCTCCTCCTTGGCCAGAAGGGGCTTTCCCTCTCGCAGAACATCTGGCCCCCATGTTTGGGTGAACCCCCTGATCCTAAGTCTGAGATCAAAAGCCTGGGAATTTGGCTTGAAAAAGATCTGTCGTTCAAGATGCAAGCCAAACAATTTGCGGGGACTTGCTTTGGGCTCCTCAAATCGATCAGGAAGATTCTGCCCCTACTGCCGCCTGCCTCCCAGAAACTGTTAATCCAAGGCCTTATTTTATCAAGGCTGGATTACAGTAACACCATCTACCTAGGCGCTCCCGAGGCAACCCTTAACAATACCCCGGCCAGAGATTCGGCCAAACCAGCCTTGAAACTCCTCCACTGGCTTCCAGTGAGAGAGCGAGTGAAGTTCAAGGCTCTCTGTTTGTCTCACAGACTTCTACAAGACAAAGGCCCCCCTGTTTTAAGAAAATTCATCAGGCCCTATAAAGCCCCAAGATCCCTCCGATCCGATCAGGAATACCTTATCACCATCCCCAGATATAAGAAGGTGCGCACGGGTGGACGGCGCTTTTCTGTTAACACTGCCCGTCTTTGGAATTCACTACCTCGCGACCTTAGGAAGGAACCTGACTATCTCCGATTCAGGAAGCAGCTGAAAGCGCACCTTTTCCCCTGATCTGACTTCCCCCTTCGCCCCAGTGACCCTCAGAAGTGTGGATCTTAGTGCTGGGATACTTACGGGTGACTACGCGCTTTATAAAATCTAATAATAATAATAATGTCCCAGGGGTTTCCAATATACTGGCGGATTCCCTCAGCAGGTCTGCTGCAGGCAATAGCGAATGGGAGCTACATACACCAACCCTGGATTACATATTCCAAGAGTGGGGTCATCCCGACCTGGATTTGTTTGCGACGAATCGGAACCGGAAATGCCCACGCTTTGCAAGCTGGATTCCCCACAAGAACTCATGCGGGGATGCCCTTTCGATGAACTGGTGTCGGATATTTGCGTACGCTTTTCCGCCGATTCCACTAATTCCCAAGGTCATCAGGAAGATGAAGAGGCAGCCATGTCATATAATCCTGATTGCTCCAAGGTGGCCCCAACAATATTGGTTCACCGAGCTACTCCTCCTCTCGGAGTGCAGACCGATACAGCTGCCTCGAATACCGAATCTCCTGACAATCCACGAAGGCCAAGTGTACCATCCGCCCCAGTTTCGTTGAAATTATCAGCCTGGCTCCTCAGCACAATGAGTTTGCCAACTTAGACATTCCTCAAGATTGTCAAGAAGTACTCGCTAATGCCAGAGCACCGTCAACGATTAAGACCTACAAGCTCAAGTGGAAGCGTTTTTGTGCCTGGTGTCAAGCTGCCGATCTGCATCCCATTCATGCTAGACGAGAACAAATTTTGCCATTCTTCCTGCATTTGGCTAGATCGGGTTTGGCACATTCGACCCTAAAGGTATTCCTGGCAGCCATTTCCAGATTCAGTCAGGACGGAACAAACTCTGTTTTCAAGAATAATCCAGCAATTTTTTAAAGGATTATTTCTGATGTTTCCTCCAATTCGACGACCACCTCCATCTTGGCATTTGAACGTGGTGCTAGCTCAACTCATGCGTCACCCCCTTTGAACCAATTCATAAGGTTGATCTCAAATTCCATACTTGGAAGGTCTCTTTGCTATTGGCTTTAACATCAGCTAGAAGGGTCAGTGGCATCCAAGCATTCACTTCAAAATCGCCTTTCTTACAATTTACATCAGACTCTGTGGTACTACGTACCAATCCTAGATACATGCCCAAGGTACCATCGGACTTTCACTTAAATGAGCCAGTGATCCTCAAGACATTTTTTCCAAATCCACAATCACCGGCTGAAAGAGCTTTACACTTGTTAGACTTCAGGAGATGTCTCCGGTTCTATCTTCAAGGAACGGCAACTGTCCGCAAGACAGACCAATTGTTTGTGGCATATGGAAGATTGCGCCAAGGCTGCGCGGTTTCCTAGCAGACTATAGCCAGATGGGTTTTGTCAGCAATTGGGTTATGTCATCAACAGGCAGGAAGACCCTTGCAGACTGTACAAAGAGTGCATTCTACAAGAGCGGTGTCCTCTTCCACCGCTCTGTTCGCTGGTGTGCCCCTGCTACAAATCTGCAGAGCTGCAACGTGGTCCAGCAGGCACATTTTTTACAAGACACTACTGCCTGGATTCAGCAAGTGATGCAGATACTTCAATGGGAAGAGCAGTTCTACGCAGTCTTTTCAAATAAGGTGAGCCTCTGTTCTCCAACAGCGAGATCTGCCAGCCCGTGGCCACTCCACAGGTTTCCGTGGGGGGAGTCTTCCTCGGTTCCTCCTGGGGTCTAGGTTTCGGTGTCCCCTTAGGAGGTGTAGGCAGAGGAGGTAACGACGTGGACCTCGGCGGAGGGACCGGAGGTATCACCGACCGAGGGGCCGGCCCATGCGGTGGCAGTGGTCTGCCTGGCGGAAGTGGAGGGTTGGTGGGAGGGTCCTCCTTAGGTACAGGCGGAGGTGGAGACCTAGGCCGAGATGGTGTGTATACCACCGAGTACACCGAGCCCGGTGACCCCTTAGGCGAAGGGGGCTGAGATCCAGCCCCTTCAGCAGGTGATCGCTTCCTCTTGCGTCCTCCACTAGATCCAGTCTGACTTCTGGGGCCAGAATCCCTCTTGCGCCATTTAGGAGAGTTAGAGCGACTCCTAGACGCCGATCTCTTCTTTCTCGACGCTGAGCGTCGTTTTTCCGGCTTCGAACGTCGCCTCCATGACTCCGGCGTCGAACGCCGCCTCCGCGACGTCTATCTCTTCTTCCACGACGTCGAACGCCGCCTCCGCGACGTCGACCTCTTCCTTCGGTACGCCGCCTCCGCGACGTCGAACGTTCCGTTCTCGACGACGAGTGTCGATTCCTCCTTCTTGAGGTCCTCGACGTCGAGGAGCCCCTCGACGTCGACCGTTGTCTCGGCGGCGATCGGTGGTGTCGCCTCGACGGCGAGCGCCGATGCTTGTCGCTTCGTCTCCGACATAGATAGGTAGACTCTGACGATGGCTTCGACGGCGGCCTCTCCAGGCCCTTCGACGTCGAGTCATCACGCCGTCTCTACCCGGAGCCCCAGGGAGACGGGGAACACACCGTCGTCATCCCTCTCGACGTCGTCGTCTATGCAATCTACGGAGACTGGGACCGTTTGCTGGTCTTCCTGCCTCTAGGGAGCCCCCCAGAGGCCTCAGCAGAGGCAACCTTCCCAGCCTGCCCTGACCCGCCTGCAGACGTCTCTCTTCAAGGCCTGAAAGCCTAATCTTCAGCCTGTCCCTCAGGGTCCTTGCTGAAAACTGCTGGCAGATGTCAGTCTTCAGGGACATGTTCTTCAGGGAGACAGACGATGCAGACGTCGTGTGGATCACTTATGGCCTTCTTCCTTCCACATGCTGAGCACTTGTCAAAAAGACCAGGCATTTTAGAGCCCTAAAACGCCTGAACCAACACCCAGGAGAGAAGAAAAGCACCAAGAAAGCTAAACTCAAACACTTTTAAACACAAAAGTGACAAAAATCCAATAAACCCTTGAAACAAGGGAGAGCTCAATGCCAGGGTCCTGTTAGCAGGAGCCGGAAAAAAGAACTGAAAGTAAGAGAGACCTGCTATGCATTCTGGGATACTGGGAGAAAGTTCTGGAAAGTTCTCTTAAAGGCACAGTATCCTATTTAAGCTAAATAATGGCAGCCTATGGGGCTTGTCTGTCCATGCCTTCCTCTCTATCATTCCAGAGTCTTTTTCTGGTGGAGGCAAGTTTCTCTATGGTAGAAACTGCAGGCTGGGTTATGTGTGGTGTTTGGTGGAATTTCTAGTTAAAGTACTGGACAGTGTAGCCTGTGGATATAGGCTGCATTATTTGTCTTTAAATTCTCTCTTAAGTGTCTTGAAGGGTCTGCATGATTTGACAATTTAAGAGATTATTTTTGATTGCCGGGGTCCACGCACATGGATGGGACTATTCACTAGATTATGACTATAACAGAGATACCCCTACTTCAGAACTGGAGTTACAGGACAGAAACTACTCCATCTGCTGTATACTGTAAGCGTCTTACGAGCATAATGTTTTTCTTGTACTGCTATCTAATCTGATTCATGCATGTGAATCTATGAAAGACACCCCAATACTTACCTGTAATCTGGTTCTCCAGTATTGGTGTCTTTAATAGATTCACATGCACCCGCCCACCTCCCCTCAGAGGCTCCCTCAGGCAATTATGTTGGTTTCACTCCTGTTCGAGAAAATATGAGAGCCTGAGCCTCTGGGGAGAACATTCTGGTGGGTGCTGTCGCCTGAGTGGCTGCAGTTTGGTCTATACAAAAAAACTAGGATAGTCATGAGTGTGGGAGCTTTTGCTCCTGTAGCGGAGGGCTACTTTACTTCCTGGTTGGTTATTACCAAGGTTTTTTAGTTATTACAGGCATATTATTGCTTTTTTATATACCGTGGGACTCCCACTCCGATGACGGGGAATGATTCAACAAGTAACAAAAGAAGTGCCAGTGCTGATGACATTTATTCAATTATCACTCTTAGCATCCACACTAAGAAAGCTAATTCAAAATGGGGTATTTGCTTATTACTCGCAATTTTTATTTGAAAATTAACAATTTTTTACACAATTTTTTATTTTATGAAAAGAGAAGCATATAAGAAATGAGGACACATCAACAAACCACATTCGATAGAAACTTCATGCATTCTAAGCCTTCAATCATATCACAATCGCCGCAGCATTCGTCACAATCATACCTCAATCAATCATACCACATACTACCACTATAGTAAAACAGAAGATCTATTGGATCTGCACAAATTTTTTCAAACATTTAGCGCTATTTTAAGAAGTTACATTCCTATCTGTTAGTGAATTTAGAATCATACATTAGAACTTTATACAGTCCAGGGTAATGTGCATAGAATGGTGAGAGATCAGGGAGAGGAATGCCCCCTAGATACTCTAGCAGACCAGTAGAAGAAGGGCCTACGCGTTTCAAATCCCTTATTGGTCGGCAGGGATTCTCATCAGGGTCTCAGACACTAATGACTGAATTTTTGGTCTAATGAAGGCATAGACTGGAGGCTTCTCTGGAAAGAAAGGACCTTTATGAATGGAGGGCACTCGCCAGAAATAAAAGGGCTGTGGCTTGGATGGTGCTTCGTGTTACAATTTAGTCTTTTCTAATTCGCTGGTCGATGTTCTAAAAAGGAACATTTATCTTTGAAGACTGATGTCAGTTTTTGTAGCGTGTTTTACAGGGGCAGCGTCAGCACATACCAGTCCGGTCGGCGTGTGCTTGAGGTTTTAATCCTGTCGAGTCACTCTGTAGTTAAGTGGCCGGGTGTTGCATATTCACGCCGAAGCGTTAGCGGTGAACAAGGGGTAGCGTCAGCACATCCCCGTGTGATCGGAGATTGCTTAGAGAGTCAATCCGAACGGCTTCTCCACAGTCTGGCGGCGTGTACCGGGGCGCTATTCTCTCGCGCTGGGAATGATTCAGGCATGTGAATCTATAAAAGACACCAATACTGGAGAACCACAGATTACAGGTAAGTAACTATTCTTATTATGCCTAGTTAATTTAAACCTTTGCAGTGCGTATTACAAAATTCCTAAAACATCATTATTTAAAACCATTAAAATAGATAATAAAATTGGGAATTTACGCAGAAGTAGCTCAATGAGACTATTCAACACACTTTTTACACTGAGTGGTAAGCAGTACAGGTCCTCATATTGGATTGTTCCCATCCTGTTCGGCCATGTGCTATTTTGGCCACTAGCATTTTTGCTCAAGAATGACCCTCTGGTGCTGGACTTATGCCACCCTTCAGTAGAAAGGTAGGGGGGCATATAACTCATCCTCATTGGGGTAAGTCCCCTCATCTACAAAATGGAGGGAACAGATGTGTGCTTCACTTTGGGTGGGGTTGGCAAAGGTGGGCACACCTCCTTTCTCACTAGGTTTTCTCGCTGGTACTCCTACCCAAAGTGGGGGTCATAACTGGTGGGAGCCAGCTCCTGGTAGCAGCAGAGGCTGGGGTCAGCTCAGAAAGGCAGTGTGAGAAGTTGGCCTGATATATAGTGCTCACTATTCTAGTGATCACTGTGTATCATACCAACCGACCCTTATTGATGATTGATTGTAAGTCAACCTTATAGACCAGCTATCCTAGTAGCGTGGACAAAAGCAGTCTTCAGGCTAAACTCTAGAGGGCGTGTTAAGCCAGCTGTTTTACCATCACATATACCCCTTGAACACCAAGTGAAAGGACACCACACAAGTTGTTATGAAAATAAAAGATATTTATTTATAACAAGTCTACCCTGAACTCTTTGAGTCAGGGAGCTAAGCACAATACAAAACTCTTATGAAAATACTACAAGTTGCACAATTTACACAAATGCCCGAGGGGCACGAAAAACCATATGCTCTAAAAGTGGAATGCGAAATACTAGCAGGTAAGTAACAAGTTCCAGAGGCTTCAGGATCGCTAGGACTACACTACTAAACCCTAAGGTTAGGAGCAGGAGGCCTAGGGAGATCGGGTGCAGAGTGTGCACTCTCAAGCGGGATGCGGGACAAAGTCTATGGAGGTTAGTATTTCTAAAGTTACTGTTTTCGGACGAATCCGACTAGGTAGACTTAAAACGAAAAAGGATCTGAACACTTGGATAGTGAACCTGCGTTGGAGCACCAAAATGCTCGGGTTACCTAGCCCAGGGGCTGCGGCGGCATAGGGTTCAAAAGACGTTGGGAATCCTCGTTGTAGTCTATGGAGCCTGAAAGAAGTTGTTGCTGGCAGGCAACCAGTGAAGATGTTCGGAGTGATCCAAGCCTGGATCGGTGATGGAGACGACCTGAAAGCAGAGGGGACTCAGTTCTTAATCACTAGCCAGTGCAGTCACACGGGCTAGGAGGCGTTGTCGGCGACCAGGCTGGAGGTGCGAGCTGTCCCACGAAGGTGTCTGCTGTCGGCGATGCTGGACCCAAGATGGGGGCAACAAACCTTGGCAAAGGCAAGCCCACGCGGTGGAGTCAAGATGGCGTCTGGAGTGGACCATGAGGGTCCGGGGTGCTCCTCTTTTGGAGGGGAGCAAGGGCCAGTCTGGAGCAACCAGACCAGCGGTGAAATCGTGGTACGTCGTCAGGAGGGCCACTAGCCAACGGGCAAGTGAAAGGACAACATGGCAAGCAGCAAAGAGCAGAAGGGCCCCACGCAGATCTCGTGGATGCTGGGGGGCTGGACTTCGGTGCTGGAGCTGCTCTGGGTTGGGGCTTCTCAGACCCACGTGCACTCACTCGAGGGTCCCTCGGTGGTCGTGCTGGTTAAGCGTCGTGCAGGTTTTGAAGATGGCCGGTCCCTCAGGTCTCGTCACACCCACTAATCTCAGCTGGGCTGATGATGCAGGTAGAGGTCAGAGATGCCAGGGAATCCGGGTCTCGTCGAGCTGGTCAGTCTTGATCCGGAAGATGGACGTGCAGCAAACCGCGATGCTTAGGTGGTGCCTGCGGGTGCAGGGTGGCTACTCCTTAGCCACAAGGGAGAGTCTTCAAAGAAAGTCAAGAGTTCTTTTTGTGGAAAGTAGTTCAAGATTCAAGATGATCTAATTTGGGAAGGGGGCCCGCTCCTACCTTTATTCTAAGAAAAGGGGCTGGCACGCGACTAGGTCCTGCCCATGGGTGGAACCAGGAGGGGGGTGGTTACACCCCTCTCCCTTGTCCGGACTTTCCCCAGCTCAGGGGCTGGGGTGCCCCTGGAACTGGTTTGAGCCGGCATATGCACAGTGAGCACCGGGGTGCCACTTGCAGTCACCTTCCTCTCAGCCCTGCCTACCTGGGATACACAAAACCCTGTCTGGGATGGTGCTAGCACCGCCCCTGACAGGAAACCCTTTGTCCAAGCTCTCCACGCTGGAAGGACTCCCAGCAACAGGAGGTCAGACTTGTGTCTGTGGTGGCAGCATCCATTTTGTGGAGCTGAGGCTTCGTTTAACTTTAACCGGGGTTCACAGTTACATACATGTCGTGTCCCTCTAGAAGGGTGGAATGCTAACCCCGTCGCCAGAATTGGCGAGGGGTTAGTATTCCAATTCGTATGACACCTTACTTGACATGTTTTGATAAAGCGATACCAAAGTTGGCTAATGACCGCGAGGATTATAATGCACTTAAGAGTATATGGTACGCGTTATCATGGAACAGCTATTAGGACTTGGTTCCGCAAGCTGCAGACGGGCTCAGCTCATGCCAGAGCACCATCTCTCATAATTCCAAGCACTCTGCCTTCAGGATTGTTAAGGCCTGCCATAGGAGTGACTGATAGGAATATATGTGTCCATTTTAGGGTTTGATATAGGAATACTATATCTAAAGCAAATAATGATTACACCACCTTGCCCCAGCTGTCGTGCAGCCAGTTGTCAGATTTGGATGGCCAGCCAGGGGTGGCATAATACATGCTTCAGCCCCTGGTAGGCCCTGGGTACACCTATGCCCTGGGTACCTAAGGTACACTGTACAGGGACTGATAAGGCGACTCAGTATCCAATTGGGTATGCACCTAAGGTACATGGAATCCATTTTACAGAGAGAGCAGGGGTCCTGGGGTCCTGAATAGCAGGGCCCCAGGTCAACTAAGTCGAAAAACCAGCAAAACACCAGGCGAAAAGTTGGGGGTAACCATAGTCCGATATCCACCTTCCTACAGGCAGTAAGACTTTAAAGCTTCCCATTCGTGGACCATGCCCATCCTGGGGAGGAGGCATGACATTTCTCTCCTGGATGGGCTTGGTTTCAGGACTGAGTGGTGGCTCTCTACCCTGTGGTCCTGAGACCTGCCGGATGATTGCAGATGGCTGGTAGCCAGCCAGGAACCACACCAGGTCTTGTTGTTTGTAGGGGCGTCTCCAAGATTCCCTCGGAGTGCCTTTTACATTAAGTCTCACACTTGCATCAGTGTGGGTTTAATGTGCTGACCAGTTTGATATCAACCCTCTCAGCCTCTGTAAAGGGTTAATGTACATGTGGAGTTCATACTGACATATTTCCCAGCCCATGTACTCAAAATGGCTTCACTGTACTTAAAATGTCTGTGAATGGTACAGACACTGTAGGGCATATTGCTCATGCAGCTATGCCATCAACTGTGGTATGGTGCCTTTAGGGTAGTAAGGCCCATTAGAGGGGTAACCTACCCATGCCACCTGCAGTGTTGGTGAAGGGATGTGTGCCATGTGTTCAGTTTGGTCAGCAGCCCTCAGAAGGCCCTCTTTGATCACTAGTTCCTTGGTACCAAGGGTACCTTTTACAAGGGACTTGCATGTAGCCCAGAGGTGCGCCAGTCTTGGAAAAGGTAGAGTTTTGGGAAACACAGGCACTGGGAGCCTGATTAGCAGGGACCAAGGGTACACTGTCAAGTTGGCATCATGTATCTGGCAAAAAGGGAGGGGGTAACATGCAAAAAAGGGGCGTTTTCCTACAGCCTTCCTTTTGGTTATTAAATATGCCTGTAGAGTAAGTGGGCTGCAGGCCTAGTCATTCACGCCTCCATACTTCTCAAATTATCCTGACAAACTGGTGCTTCGTACAAGGCCCTCCTTTCAGCGGAACGTGTTTTCCATGTTGGCCAGCCAATCCATCACTCTGCATTCCTTTGACATAATTTCACATCCCTCGAAAGAAGAGGAGCGACTATAGTCTGGACCCAAAATGAGTAGTGTTCTACCTTGACCGCACATGAGTTCTGGGTGGATGATGGTGCAAAGAAAGACCTGGCTGTGCAGAGCGGACCATCTCCAGATAGGTTGTGCTCTGCTTACAAATTTGCTACGCATTGACCGAGAAGCAACCTCCAGAAGGTTTGTGAGCTCATTCCACCAAAGCTAAATCTGCGGCAGCTGCTTTTGCTTGTGGGGTTAAAGTCCTGGACATCTGCCAAGCAGTAACGTGGGAGTCCCAGCAAACGTTCCCCAATCATTAGTATCTGGACAGTCAGGTGCATAGGGATGGACACTTTGGCCTTTCGGTCCTGCAGAACTTTCTTGGTAAAAATTGATGCACAGACCCACCACCAGGGATGGTATTGCTTGGGTATCTAAGGAATCTGGGGTTGAAGTCTGTCAGATGAACAAGTTGCTTACCTTCTATAGTGCAGATTCCTTACTGACCCACCCATCCTCCCTACTCTGAGCACAGATTTCTAGGGACAGGCCTGATCCCTTTCAGGGTCCTACTTTTCTACACCAGTAGTACATCTTCTTCACGGCTCGTTTCTTCTGGCGTGGAAGTTCATGAACAGAAACTGACGGCAGCACACCTAGGTGGCACCTATATAGGTGCCGTAGACGTCAGTTCTGGAGCTGAAGACAACGCACGTGGAGCCGAATGAAGCCACCTACTGGTGTGCAGGAATACAGATCCCAAAAATGTTTCCAATTCCAGTCTGACGCATTGGAAATTCAGAGGTAAAGAATCTGCAGCTAGATATAGCTTCTATCAGATACGCGTTACTTAAGGTAAGTTACTTGTTCATTAATGTCTGCTATGTCCAAGCAAATGAGAAGCTGCCAGAAGAAGTTGGGTCTCATGCAAACCGTTTAAAACCTCTTGCAAAGTTTGACATTTCTTGTGCCACAAACTGGATTTCCATACATCTTAAAGTGTTGACTTTCGGATTTGCAAGCTCATCTTGCCAAAGTTGTCTGTGAGTGTCTATTTTCCTTTTTTTAATGTAGTACATTATATTTCCTTAGACCAGCTTTCTAACGTTGCGGTGCTAGGAATTCATACAAAGATGAGGTGGATCCTCTTCCTGTAGACCCCTCCACTCCCCTCACCGCTAGTCATCGTTTGACTGGTCTGTGGCTACTTTTTAATCAGATTGTTCGATCTGAACAATGCACAAATATGCACTAATTTATAAAATGTTGTACACTTACATTGTTTTGTTACTATTCTCTGGTTTATTTCTCTGTGGAGCCCAGAAAGACATTGTACTGTTATCAGGACATGCAGTGATACTTTAAGTAGATGAAATGGTGGCCCGAGGTGAAGTTGCAGCATTTCTGCAGAGAGCAGTTGCTTGGCAGCTTTCTGGATTCTGTCTGGCTAGTGTACAAGAGTCCATTCAAAGACTAAGCATATTTAGAAAGTGAGATCATTCTTCAGGAAGTGCTATAGAATGTTAAAGTTGGGAAGCAATCACTTATGCCTAACCTTATTTACTTTTATTTTCCAGGTTGCTGAAAACTTTGTCCCTCCTTTGCTTGATGCTGTTCTCATTGATTATCAGAGAAATGTTCCAGCAGCAAGAGAACCTGAAGTATTAAGTACAATGGCCATAATTGTAAACAAACTTGGGGGACACATAACCGCTGAAATTCCTCAAATTTTTGATGCGGTTTTTGAATGTACATTAAATATGATCAACAAGGTACATATATCATTTTACGGCAACGGAAGTTTTGCGTCGTTTTACTGTTAACATGTAGGTTTAACTATTGTATTTTTTTTCATTAGGACTTCGAAGAGTATCCTGAACACAGAACAAATTTTTTCTTGCTGCTACAGGCCGTAAATTCACACTGTTTCCCTGCATTTCTTGCTATTCCCCCTGCTCAGTTCAAGTTAGTGTTGGATTCCATTATCTGGGCCTTCAAGCATACAATGAGGAATGTTGCAGACACAGGTGATTATATTTGGTTCTTTATGCTGAATTGCGATCTTGGAAGTAAGTCAGAAATAATGCTGGGCAAAATGACCTTCCTTAAATTCTCAGATACGGCTCTCTACAGATTTATTTGAATTATAAAGCAGAATCGTTTTGGGATAGTTATTCTATTTACCTTGATATCACAATAAGCCTAACCATCTCTGAATCATCCTAAAAAACTTTCATGATACCACATTTCACTGTACACTTTTATAGCTACGCTCACATTGACTGCAACCATCTTAGGCATCTAATGAGTTGGAATCATTTTATTCCTTATATTTCTCCAGTATTGTATCTTTCATAGATTCACATGCTTGAATCTTCCCTGTCATTATTAGTCATGGATTCCTTACCTTGGAATTAGCACCTGGCTTCAGACTGGATCTAGAGAATATTTTCTTCAGCATTACCCTTGCGCGTCGGTAGGTGGCATCTGTCGACTTTGCGTTCGTCGTTAGCGCTGTGATAGCCGGAAAGACGTTAAGGTATCTACTTAGGCGCTGACCCTGTGCTCAGACGTCAGTTTATTTTTTCGTGACAGCCAGCGCAGGTCCAGAGAGATCAGTACCCTTAGTCTTTTTTTTACTCGGTTTTTTTTTACTTTTGTCGACTTCTTGTTTTGAGTCTTTCGACTCCTGGTGCAAGGGATGTCTCCTCATCGGATCAACTTAAAACCTTGTGAATACTGTCACAAGTTGGTCAGTCACTGACCCACATCTGGTGCGCCCCAAGTCGTGCTCCAACTGCTGGGCCATGAACCCGAAGTCTTTGCATGAGCTGTCCCGAAAGTTTCTCGAGGCCCAGCAGTCAGCTCTGCGCTGCTCAAGGTCCTAATCGAGAGGGAGGTTGCGGTACCGGTTGCAGGGTCACCACCACGGATGTATGTCGTTACAACGCATACTTTTACTCCGCGTACCATTACAACGCGGTATTTACAACGCATACCGCTACAACGCATAGCGCTTTGGGGTGCTGGATAGTGGTAAGTATAATTTACTATTCTAACTCCAGTCCCCGTGGACCCTAGGGAAGGTGTTGGATAGTAAATTAAACTTACCTCTTATCCTAGAGCGCCCCCCAGCGCAATGCGTTGTAACGGTATGCGTTGTAATGCCCGCGTTGTAGTGGTAGTGCGGAGTAAAAAATGCGTTGTAACAGGTGAATACCCACCACCACCACTCCTCTTAGAAGTCTTTGGATAAGTGGAAGCACAAGAAAAAGGCAAAGAAGCACAGTCGCTCTTCGCCTTCCCATGGCCGATGCAATGCTGTAGGCCAAAGGTTGTCTGCTTAGTCTCCGCCCACCGAGTCTTAGTCTGCTCTGAGCTTCCCTCCCTGGCAGCCGGGGCGACCCCTGCCCAACTTCGTAGCATTTACGATGCCCTCCGCTCCATCTATGGGCAGCCCGACTCCTTCGGCGTGCCTTAGGGCCCTGCAGACTTGGTCGGCGGTTCTAGGCCTTTGATGCCGGTGTCTTTGGCCTCACAGGGAACCAGGCCTAGATCCAGATCTGCGCCGGTCGACCTTACGACACATCCTCCAGCGCTGAATCCATTGGCGACGCCGGTGCTGTCCCCTGCTGGCCGCTTGCTCAACATGAACATTGAGCCGGACCGCCGTCGACCGACACTGGTACAGGTGCCTCTGTTCTATCCTGGCCCTTATAGTCCTGAGTGGCAGCCAGAGAAGGGTGAGGAGGACTGGGAGGGGTCTTGGTCAATTGACCTTCTAGCAGACCAGCTGGAAGAGCCAGACAGAAGAGGAATTGGGTGAGGCCAGTGGTATGGATACATCCCCAGACAGTGGTTTGTTTTCTTCCGCTACAGTGGCTGCAGAGGAAAGAGCCTCCTACGCTGTGGTGTTGCAAAGGAAGGCTAAGTCATTGGGCCCTGAGCTACCTACGGTGGCAGTCAGGACTAACCTCCTGACTGAGGTGCTTTAACCAGCAGCAGACTCTTCGGAGGCCCTGCTGCCGTTCAATGAAACTCTCAGACATCCTTCTGGGCACCTGGTACAAACCCAGCACAGGGCCTCCTGTGGATAGGATGATTGCTGATGCTACCGCCCGGCCCCAGGTGACCCCATTTTCCTCTTAACACCCTACCTCCGAGAGCTTGGTGGTCCTAGCCTCCACATTCAAAGGCGCATTCCCTACTGCTCCCCCAGATAGGGAATCCAAGAAGCTGGATCATCTTTGGAAGATGTTTTTGTCTGCCAGCTTACGACTGTGGTCGGTGAACACCGCATGTCTCTTGTGCCGTTAGACCCACTCTGTGTGGGACACGGTTGCGTAAGAGCTGCCACAATGTCCGGAGCAGGCCCGGTCCGTACTCTCCCCGAGCTGTTGCAGAAGGGAGGGATGCAGCAAATGTTGCCATTCGCTGTGGGCTGGACACTGCCGACTCGCTAGGCAAGGTGATTTCAGCATCGGTAGCCCTGAGACGCTACACTTGGCCGAGGTCCACTGGATTTTCGGCCTATGTCCAATTGACTCTTTTGGACTTGCCTTGTTGATGGCCGTTGCTTGTTTGCCGACAAGGCAGACCATGCGCTTCAAGGACACTAGGGCACCGGCCAGATCCCTGGGCCTCTCTACCACTCGCCCTGCGCAGTCTGCTTTTCGCCCCTTTTGTGGCTACGGAAGGGTTGCCCCTCTGCATTCTGCCCAGAGCCACAGGCCCGAGCAGGCTGTCCAGCCTCTGTGGGTCGGGCACATGGGACCCACCGCCTTCGGTCTCTGGGCCAGCAGGCTGGCCAGTACACCAGTGCCCCCTCTGCAGCAATCTCCAAACCTTCCTAGTCTGATCTTTCAGGGGCGCCAGTGGGCAGCAGGATCCCCCATCACCTTCCCCACTGGCACAACATCACGTCGGACAGCTGGGTTTTGCAGATAGACCGAAGGGGCTACTCCCTCCCCTTCGAGACTTCCCCTCCCTCAATGCCACCTACTCTCTATCGCATGTTGGAGGATCACCTGGCCCTTCTCAGTCAGGAAGTTTTAGCTCTTGGTCAAGGTAGTCATCAAGAGAGTCCTTGTGCCAGAAGTAGGTTGTGGCTGCTACTCACACTACTTTCTGGTTCCCAAGAGGGACAAAGGCCTGCATCCTATCTCAGACCTCTGGGATATCAACAGCTTCCTCCGGAATGAGAAGTTCAAAATGTTGACATTGGCTCAGGTCCTGTCTGACCTCGACCCTAGAGACTGGATGGTTGCATTGGACTTGCATGATGCTTATTTCCATATCCCTGTCCTGCCGGTCCACAGGCGTTAACTACAGTAGGCCACGAGCATTTTCAATTCAACGTGCTCTACTTTGGCCTTACCAGCGCCCCTAGAGTGTTCACGAAAGATGGCGGTGGTCGCGGCTCATTTGTTCAGATGATGGGGTACCTGTCTTCCCCTCGATGACTGCTTGTTGAATGCGAGCTTGTCCCAGGCTGTAGTCACCCACCTCCAGACTATGAATTATATAGCAATGTGGTAAACTGAAAAGCCACTGGACTCTGGTAAATGATGGTATGAAAGTTAATGTCAGTGGCAAACCGTCAAACCACATGTGAGAAGGTGGCCTGATATGCAGTACTCACTATTCTAGTGAACACTATGTATCAGTCCAGCAACCCTTATTGATGATTGGTTGTAAGTCAACCTTATAGACCAGCTATCCTAGTAGCGTGGATACGAGCAGTCTAAGGCTAAAGACTCGAGAGGGCGCGTTAAGCCCGTTGTTTACCACACATATACCCCTTGAATACCAAGTGAAAGGACACCACACAAGTGTTATGAAAATAAACAGTTATTTATTTAAAGATCACAACAGCCCTGTACTCTTTATGAGGACAGGGTACTAAGCACAAACCAAAACTCTTACAAAAATACTTAAGTTAGCACAGTATATACAAATGCCCGAGGGGCACGGAAAACCATATACTCTGAAAGTGGAATGCGAAATTCCTAGCAGGTAAGTACAGTACTAATAGCTTTTGGAATCGCTAGGACTTGACTAGGGAATCGTTAGATTATGTCTAGGAGGCCTAGGGGACTCGGGTGCAGTGTGTGCACTCTCACGCGAGATGCGGGACAAAAGTCTATGGTAGCTAGGAATTAGAAAGTTAGTGTTCTCGGGCGAACCCGACCTGGTAGGGAGAAAACGAAAGTAGATTCTGACCCTTGGATAGTGAGGCTATGCTGGGGCACCGAAATGCCGAAGTTACCTAGCCCAGGGGCTGCAGCTGCATAGGTCTGAAAAGACGTCGGGAATCCTCGTAGACGGACCAGGAGCCGGAAGAAAAGATGCTGGCCGGTGACCAGTAAAGAAAGTTCAGTCGGATCCAAGCCTGGATCTTGAAGATAGATGACACCTGAAAGCAGAGGGGACCAAGTTCGAGACTACTAGCCAGTAGTCAGTGGGCACCAGGAGGGCACCGGATGGTAGCCACCTCGACTAGGTGAGTGGGTGACGCTTGACTCGAAGATCTCACGGACCAGGAGGCGTTGTCGGCGACCAGGATGGAGGATCGAGCTGTCCCACGAAGATAGAAGCTGTCGGCGTCGCTGGACCCAGGATTGGGCAACAAAGCCTTGGCAAATTCAAGCCCACGCGGTGGACCTAAAATGGCGTCTGGAGTGGACCAGGAGGGTCCGGGGTGCCTCTCTTGAAGAAGGAAGCAAAGGCCAGCCGGGAGCAACCAGACCAGCAGTCGTGAAGTCGTTGGGCGTCGTTCAGAGGGCCACAAGCCAGCCGG
The DNA here is from genome assembly GCF_964263255.1 of Lissotriton vulgaris. NCBI lineage: Eukaryota > Metazoa > Chordata > Amphibia > Caudata > Salamandridae > Lissotriton > Lissotriton vulgaris. The sequence goes on along the minus strand of NC_141694.1, from coordinate 1,362,018,977 downwards.
CTAGTAGCCAAACAACGCGGTGCACAGCAAACAGCAGAAGGGCCCCACGCAGATCGTGGAGATGCAGGGGGGCTGATCTTGGGTGCTGGAGCTGCGCAGGGTCGGGGCTTCTCGGACCCCAAAGCACTCACCAGTGGAGGACACGGTGGGCTTGCAGTAAAGATGTCGTGCAGTCTTGGCGATCGTCGGTCCCTTGAGGTCTCGTCGCACTCACGGTTCTCAGCTGGGCTGTAGAGGTGAGTAGAGGTCAGAGGTGCCAGGGAAGCCGGGTCTCGTCGAGCTGGGTCGTCGGATTCGTGATGAAGGACTTGCAGCAGACCGCAGTGTTCTTTAGGATGGTGCCTGCGGATGCAGGGTGACTACTCCTTAGCCACAAGGGAGAATCTTGAAGAAGAAATCGTGAAGTCCTTTCGAAGAAAGTGGTATCTTGATTCCAAAGATGATCTAATTTTAACAGGGGGCCCGCTCCCATCTTTATACTAAAAAAGGGGGCTGACCCGGTGACTAGGTCCTGCCTATGGGTGGGACTAGGTGGGGGGTGGTTACACCCCTCAGCCATGCCGGACTTCCCCCGGCCAGGGGCTGGTGTGCCCCTGGAACTGGTTCAGACCGGCCTATGCGTAGTGAGCACCGGGGTGCCACTCAGCAGTCACCTTCCTGTAAAGCCCTGCCTACCCAGGATACACAAAACCATGTCTGGGACGGTGCTAGCACCGCCCCTGACAGGAAACCCTTTGTCCAGGCTCCCCTCGCTGGAAGGACTCCCAGCTGCAGGGGGTCAGACTCGTGTCTGTGGTGGCAGCATCCATTTTGTGGAGCTGAGGCTTCAGTTAACTTTAACCGGGGTTCACAGTTACATACATGTCGTGTCCCTCTAGAAGGGTGGAATGCTAACCCCGTCGCCAGAATTGGCGAGGGGTTAGTATTCCAATTCGTATGACACCTTACTCGACATGTTTTGATAAAGCAATACCAAAGATAGCATTTAACCGCGAGGATTATAATGCACTCAAGAGTATATGGTATGCGATATCATGGAACAGCTATTAGGACTTGATTCCGCAAGCTGCAGACAGGCTCAGCTCATGCCAGAGCACCATCTCACACGATTCCAAGCACTCTGCCTTCAGGATTGTCAAGGCCTGCCATAGGAGTGACTGATAGGAATCTGTGTGTCCATTTTAGGGTTAGGTATAGGTATACTACACCTACAGCAAAGGGTGATTACACGACTTTGCCCCAGCTGTCATGCAGCCAGTTGTGTCAAATTTAGGAGGCCAGCCAGGGGTGGCATAATACATGCTGCAGCCCCTGGCAGCCCTGGGTACACCCATGCCCTGAGTTACAGGGTCTGATAGGGTGGCCCAGTACCAATTGGAAATGTACCTAGGGTACATGGAATCCATTTTAAAGAGAGAGCAGTAGGCCTGGGGTCCTGATTGGCAGGGTCCCAGGTCGACTATGTCCAAAACCAGCTAAAACACAGGGCAAAAAGTTGGGGGCAACCATAGTCAGGATGTACCTTCCTACACAACCCCCCCCCAAACGAAAGGAGATAAGGCTATCCTTGTCCAGGTAAGCCTCTATTACCTAAGTGGCCATATAAGGAAGTACCAGCTCTGGCTTGGTTTCCCCCTGTGTCAGGGTCCACTAGGCAACCCCTCACCCTAAGGGTATCTGAGGGTCTCCACCATAGGGAATCTCTGTCTCTGGTGTGTCTTGGGAAAGAAGAAGGCTGATGCTGGGATGGAGTACTGAAGTGAGGCTCCTCTACCTTTGGGCTCAACTTCCTCCAATCACCATCCATCATATGTGCCTTTCTTTCTTTAGCTGAGATGCACTGAGCTCTCAGGGTCAGCCTCTGGCTACCTAAAGCTGGAGGCTGAGTCCCTCTGTTTGGCTTACTGGAGGGACAGGTCAGGTCTGGGGTTTTTAGGCCCCATGTTTGGCTGTGCCCAACAGTGTCCAGCTGTGGGAGTTCCCTAACTACTTTTAAGGGGGATCCCTCAGGAGTCTGCTCTATTTTCACTTGGCTAGGTTTACCAGCTTCAGTGATCCTAATCTGCAGATTAAGGGGTTCTTTTGGACAGGGGGCCCTTTGGGGTCCACCACTGGCCTCCCTGGTCTCTGCAGCCCTGGGCTGACTGAGGCAGGGTAGAGAGGTGCAGGTTACCTGCTCCAGACTGGGTCCCACCTGAGAAGGGTCCACTGACATCAGGGGCTCTGCCAGGCTAGGCCTGACTACCTCTGGGGCAGTTCCTTCAGCAGGGGTAGAGTCAGTTCCCTGAGGAGGCTGGCTCTCACCTAGTGTCTGGGAGGGGGAAGACTCTTCTTCCTCCTCAATGCTCTCTGTTTGAGTGGAGTGATCCATGGTTTCAGGCTTCACAACCTCACTATCTGTCTGAGTAGAGGCTGAGACCATTTCAACCTTGCCAACCTTTTCAGGAGGGCACTCAGTTTGTGTTTGGGCTGTGACTGTCACAGCCCTCCTATCCTGTTCTGGAAAGTCTGTCTGAGCCTGGGCAGTGGCTACCACTGCCCTTCCAACCTTTTCAGGGAGGACTGGTGCTTGGACTGGGGCTGTAGCTATTACTGCCCCACTAACCTGTCTGGATAGGCCTATCATTCTGGAATGAGTTTCTTGTTCCACCTCAGCCCATGCTGAGAGTTCCAGGTCATTCCCCAGTAAGCAATCTACAGGTAGGTTATCTGTCACTGCCACTCTCATGGGCCCTGTGACATTACCCCAGCTGAGCTTGACTACTGCCATGGGATGCCTTCTCTTCATTCCATGAATGTCTGTCACCTGATAAGTAAAACCAGGGGTCAGTTGAGCAGAGGGGACCAGATGGTCACTCACCATGGTGAGGCTGGCCCCTGTGTCTCTGAATGCCTCAACTTTCTGACCATTCACTAAAACTTCTTGTCTATACTTGCCCAAAATGTGGGGTCCAGTAGTGAAGTTGGCAAACCCCATGCCAGTCTCACAGACAAGAGTGTGGTCAGGGAACCTGGCTAAGCCATAGTCCTCCTGTTGGCCCAGAGTAATGCCCACCACATTCTTGGGGGCACTCCCACCACCTGGGGGATTACCACTAGTGGTAACAGGAGGTTTAGGAGTATTACCTGGGGGTGTATTTCCCTTATTACCATTTTTAGGGCAACTGGCATCACTTTTGTAATGACCCACCTGTTTACAGGTATGGCAATAAGGTTTCTTCTGCTCTGAAGGAGTGTTCTGGGACCCACCACCCTTGTTGGAATTTTGGGGCCCTTGGGAAGTCTTCTCTGTGGATTTATCCCCACCCTTCTCTTGCGGCTTGGTTGATTCCTTTTTCTGGTCACCACCCTGGTTTTTAGGCCTAACCCTGGTTCTGACCCATTTGTCTGCCCTCTTACCCAATTCCTGTGGAGAGGTCAACTCAGAGTCTACCAGGTGCTGATGTAATAGCTGGTTCTGACAATTATTTAAGATTTGCTCCCTCATAATTAGATTATACAATCCTTTAAAATCAGTAACCTTACTACCCAGTAGCCAGCCTTCAAAAGCCTTAGTGGCACAATCAACAAAGTCAGTCCAATCTTGAGACTGAGTTTTCTGGGTGTCTCTGAACAGCATCCTGTATTGTTCAGTGGTTAAACCAAACCCATCAACCAGTACATTCTTCAAGACTTGGTAATTGTTAGCATCCTCCACCCTTGTGGTGAGGAGCTTATCTCTACCTTTACCATCAAAGGAGAGCCACAAGATAGCTGCCCACTGACTTTGGGGAACACCCTGCACAGTGCAGGCTCTCTCCAAAGCAGTAATCCATTTGTGGATGTCATCCCCTTCCCTAAAGGGGGGCACTATCTTATTCAGGTGCTTTTTATCAAAACTCCTTTCCCTATTGCTAGGTTTATTGCTGCCACCAGTGGGCACTAGCCCACATAATTCTTGCTCTCTAGCAAGGGCAAGTCTCTCTTTGGCCAGGGCAAGTTCTTCCCTTTCAATCCTCAGTTTGACTGCCCTTTCTTCAGCTTCATACACTCTCCTCTTAGGGGAAGACATTCCTCTGTGAGAAGAGTTGAGAGAGCCATTGGTTCGAAAGGATCTGCTAGAGCCTCTTGATAGAGACCTAACTCGTCCATTCCCAATGTTAAGCTGACCTGAGAGTGGGCCCAGGGGTCCCCCAGTACCAAGCTCATGTCTGCTTAAGTTGGACCTGCTTAGTCTACTGACTTCTAGCTGTCCCTTATCTGCCTCATCCCCAGACAACTCATCCTCCTCCTCAGCATCATCTGCCTCATGGAGAGGATGGATATCAAAGGGACCCTGTAAGGAGGGCATACTTCCTTCTGGATTAGAAGGGTCTGGGTTACCAGCCCTACTGGCATCATAAGCCTCTAAGAGACCAATCAGAAAGGAAGTGGTGGGGTTAGACCCCTGTTTTAGTTTCCTGAGAGTACACACTTGTCTCATCTCATGGAAGCTAAGAGCAGTATATTTTGAAGGGATGACCTGTGGAGGGTCAACTGACACAAGGGGAGACTCAGTGTTTCCTCCTGTGACCGACATACTGCTTCTAGTGTGGTGTAAGTGATGCACCTACCTACACTATGTGTTACCTACTGGTCCCTTGCTAGAGTTGTAGCCAAGGTGTGCTAAGCCTTGAGGAGCTACAACAGCTGGTTCAGTAGAACTCAGAGTATTCTAAGCTTTAGTTATATGTACCTAACAGTACTTATGTGATCTTTCAACAAGATATTCTTAGGATACGTGTGGTAAAACAACAGCAAGCTCAAATCCCAACCGCTGCTCACCAATGTGAGAAGGTGGCCTGATATGCAGTACTCACTATTCTAGTGAACACTATGTATCAGTCCAGCAACCCTTATTGATGATTGGTTGTAAGTCAACCTTATAGACCAGCTATCCTAGTAGCGTGGATACGAGCAGTCTAAGGCTAAAGACTCGAGAGGGCGCGTTAAGCCCGTTGTTTACCACACATATACCCCTTGAATACCAAGTGAAAGGACACCACACAAGTGTTATGAAAATAAACAGTTATTTATTTAAAGATCACAACAGCCCTGTACTCTTTATGAGGACAGGGTACTAAGCACAAACCAAAACTCTTACAAAAATACTTAAGTTAGCACAGTATATACAAATGCCCGAGGGGCACGGAAAACCATATACTCTGAAAGTGGAATGCGAAATTCCTAGCAGGTAAGTACAGTACTAATAGCTTTTGGAATCGCTAGGACTTGACTAGGGAATCGTTAGATTATGTCTAGGAGGCCTAGGGGACTCGGGTGCAGTGTGTGCACTCTCACGCGAGATGCGGGACAAAAGTCTATGGTAGCTAGGAATTAGAAAGTTAGTGTTCTCGGGCGAACCCGACCTGGTAGGGAGAAAACGAAAGTAGATTCTGACCCTTGGATAGTGAGGCTATGCTGGGGCACCGAAATGCCGAAGTTACCTAGCCCAGGGGCTGCAGCTGCATAGGTCTGAAAAGACGTCGGGAATCCTCGTAGACGGACCAGGAGCCGGAAGAAAAGATGCTGGCCGGTGACCAGTAAAGAAAGTTCAGTCGGATCCAAGCCTGGATCTTGAAGATAGATGACACCTGAAAGCAGAGGGGACCAAGTTCGAGACTACTAGCCAGTAGTCAGTGGGCACCAGGAGGGCACCGGATGGTAGCCACCTCGACTAGGTGAGTGGGTGACGCTTGACTCGAAGATCTCACGGACCAGGAGGCGTTGTCGGCGACCAGGATGGAGGATCGAGCTGTCCCACGAAGATAGAAGCTGTCGGCGTCGCTGGACCCAGGATTGGGCAACAAAGCCTTGGCAAATTCAAGCCCACGCGGTGGACCTAAAATGGCGTCTGGAGTGGACCAGGAGGGTCCGGGGTGCCTCTCTTGAAGAAGGAAGCAAAGGCCAGCCGGGAGCAACCAGACCAGCAGTCGTGAAGTCGTTGGGCGTCGTTCAGAGGGCCACAAGCCAGCCGGCTAGTAGCCAAACAACGCGGTGCACAGCAAACAGCAGAAGGGCCCCACGCAGATCGTGGAGATGCAGGGGGGCTGATCTTGGGTGCTGGAGCTGCGCAGGGTCGGGGCTTCTCGGACCCCAAAGCACTCACCAGTGGAGGACACGGTGGGCTTGCAGTAAAGATGTCGTGCAGTCTTGGCGATCGTCGGTCCCTTGAGGTCTCGTCGCACTCACGGTTCTCAGCTGGGCTGTAGAGGTGAGTAGAGGTCAGAGGTGCCAGGGAAGCCGGGTCTCGTCGAGCTGGGTCGTCGGATTCGTGATGAAGGACTTGCAGCAGACCGCAGTGTTCTTTAGGATGGTGCCTGCGGATGCAGGGTGACTACTCCTTAGCCACAAGGGAGAATCTTGAAGAAGAAATCGTGAAGTCCTTTCGAAGAAAGTGGTATCTTGATTCCAAAGATGATCTAATTTTAACAGGGGGCCCGCTCCCATCTTTATACTAAAAAAGGGGGCTGACCCGGTGACTAGGTCCTGCCTATGGGTGGGACTAGGTGGGGGGTGGTTACACCCCTCAGCCATGCCGGACTTCCCCCGGCCAGGGGCTGGTGTGCCCCTGGAACTGGTTCAGACCGGCCTATGCGTAGTGAGCACCGGGGTGCCACTCAGCAGTCACCTTCCTGTAAAGCCCTGCCTACCCAGGATACACAAAACCATGTCTGGGACGGTGCTAGCACCGCCCCTGACAGGAAACCCTTTGTCCAGGCTCCCCTCGCTGGAAGGACTCCCAGCTGCAGGGGGTCAGACTCGTGTCTGTGGTGGCAGCATCCATTTTGTGGAGCTGAGGCTTCAGTTAACTTTAACCGGGGTTCACAGTTACATACATGTCGTGTCCCTCTAGAAGGGTGGAATGCTAACCCCGTCGCCAGAATTGGCGAGGGGTTAGTATTCCAATTCGTATGACACCTTACTCGACATGTTTTGATAAAGCAATACCAAAGATAGCATTTAACCGCGAGGATTATAATGCACTCAAGAGTATATGGTATGCGATATCATGGAACAGCTATTAGGACTTGATTCCGCAAGCTGCAGACAGGCTCAGCTCATGCCAGAGCACCATCTCACACGATTCCAAGCACTCTGCCTTCAGGATTGTCAAGGCCTGCCATAGGAGTGACTGATAGGAATCTGTGTGTCCATTTTAGGGTTAGGTATAGGTATACTACACCTACAGCAAAGGGTGATTACACGACTTTGCCCCAGCTGTCATGCAGCCAGTTGTGTCAAATTTAGGAGGCCAGCCAGGGGTGGCATAATACATGCTGCAGCCCCTGGCAGCCCTGGGTACACCCATGCCCTGAGTTACAGGGTCTGATAGGGTGGCCCAGTACCAATTGGAAATGTACCTAGGGTACATGGAATCCATTTTAAAGAGAGAGCAGTAGGCCTGGGGTCCTGATTGGCAGGGTCCCAGGTCGACTATGTCCAAAACCAGCTAAAACACAGGGCAAAAAGTTGGGGGCAACCATAGTCAGGATGTACCTTCCTACACCACATACAAAAATAGAAACTATTCCTTGTTAGCTAATCAGATTTAGACATCACCATCAAATTATGCCAACTAAGGTTGTGATTTTATTTAATCACAATACAGGAGATAATCAATTCATAAAGCACAATGTATTTTATGTTTTACACAGTTTTAAAAAGAACAGGTGCACTAAGGGATGGGGTGGCAAGTGCATGTGAAGGATTTGTGATAGTGATATGAAGAGGGAAGGTAGTGCGCATATATACATCAGCAATCAATATATACAACCTCTCCAGCCAGAAGACTCGCCTGCACACATATGACAAGTCATAACATAATTGATGCACATGTCAAATCTGTCATCAATGTTAAACAGTAAAGCAAAAAAAACTGTCATAGTTTTGCCCCTATAGAGAACTGGAAACTTTGAGCCTTGGCGTGGGGTCTTCATCAGGACTGACACAAGGGAAAATAGGAGGCACCTTTGGACAATGGGATGTGGTTAGTGGGGTGATGTATCCAAAGTGAACATATCGATGGGTTATCATTTATAAGGTTGTTTACCAATAAACCGCAAGATCACTTCAGGCTGAAGATATGAAAGATGGGCTTCATAGGTGTGAGAAGTTGGCCTGATATATAATGTTCACTATTCTAGTGAGCACTTTGTATCAGTCCAAACAACCCTTATTGATGATTGGTTGTAAGTCAACCTTATAGACAAGCTATCCTAGTAGCATGGATACGAGCAGTCTTCGGGCTAAACTCTAGAGGGCGTGTTAAGCCAGCTGTTATACCATCACATATACCCCTTGAACACCAAGTGAAAGGACACCACACAAGTGTTATGGAAATAAACAGTGTATTTATTTAGATCACAACAGCCCTGTACGCTTTATGAGGACAGGGTACTAAGCACACAACAAAACTCTTACGAAAATACTTTAAGTTGCACAATTTACACAAATGCCCGAGGGGCACGAAAAACCATATACTATGAAAGTGGAATGCGAAATTACTAGCAGGTAAGTACTGTACTAATAGGCTTTGGAATCGCTAGGACTGGACTACTGAACCTTCAGATTACTAGCAGGAGGCCTAGGGGGCTCGGGTGCAGTGTGCACTCTCACGCGGGATGCGGGACAAAGTCTATGGTTGCTAGGAATTTACAAAGTTAGTGATATCGGACGAATCCGACTAGGTAGAGCTGAAACGAAAAAGGATCTGGACCCTTGGATAGTGAGGCTATGCTGGGGCACCGAAATGCCGAAGTTACCTAGCCCAGGGGCTGCGGCTGCATAGGTCTGGAAAGACGTCGGGAATCCTCGTTGCAGTCTATGGAGCCTGAAAGAAGTTGTTGCTGGCAGGCGACCAGTGAAGAAGTTCGAAGTGATCCAAGCCTGGATCGAAGATGGAAGACACCTGTAAGCAGAGGGGACCAAGTTCTGAATCACTAGCCAGTGATTAGGTGGGCACCAGGATGGCACCGGATGGAGTCACCTCGACCAGGTGAGTGGGCGACGCTGGGCTCTGCAGTCTCATGGACCAGGAGGCGTTGTCGGCGACCAGGATGGAGGTGCGAGCTGTCCCACGAAGGTCTCTGCTGTCGACGTCGCTGGACCCAGGATTGGGGCAACAAGTCTTGGCAAATTAAAGCCCACGCGGTGGACTCAAAATGGCGTCTGGAGTGGACCAGGAGGGTCCGGGGTGCTCCTCTTTTGGAGGGGAGCAAGGGCCAGTCTGGAGCAACCAGACCAGCGGTGTTGATGTCGTCAGTCGTCGTCTGGAAGGCCACAAGCCAGCGGGTTAGTAGCCAGACAACGCGGTGAGCAGCAAAAAGCAGAAGGGCCCCACGCAGATCTGGTGGATGCTGGAGGGCTGAACTTCGGTGCTGGAGCTGCTCAGGGTTGGGGCTTCTCGGACCCCAAAGCACTCACTCGAGGATCCCTCGGCGGTCGTGCTTGGCAAGAGTCTTGAAGATGGCCGGTCCCTCGAGGTCTCGTCGCACCCACGGATCTCAGCTGAGCTGACGATGTGGGTAGAGGTCAGAGGTGCCATGGAAGCCGGGTCTCGTCGTGCTGGTCAGTCGGATTCCAGAGGAAGGACGTGCAGCAAACCGCAGTGTTCTTGGATGGTGCCTGCGGGTGCAGGGTGACTACTCCTTAGCCACAAGGGAAAATCTTGAGAAGAAGTAGAGTTCCTTTCATAGAAAGTAGTGTCAGGATTCAAAGATGATCTAATTTGGAAGGGGGCCCGCTCCTATCTTTATACTAGGAAAAGGGGCTGGCACGCGACTAGGTCCTGCCCATGGGTGGGACCAGGAAGGGGGTGGTTACACCCCTCTCCCATGCCGGACATTCCCCAGCTCAGGGGCTGGTGTGCCCCTGGAACTGGTTCTAGCCGGCAGATGCATAGTGAGCACCGGGGTGCCACTTGCAGTCACCTTCCTCTAAAGCCCTGCCTACCCAGGATACACAAAATCAAACCCTAACTATTCACAAAGGCAACCCCATTTCCAAATCGGGTATAGACAGATGGATTGTTAAGTGCATACAAATCTGTTATCAAAAAGCTAAACGCACATTAACATTTTCCCCCCCAGAGCGCATTCCACACGCAAACTAAGGGCATCCATGGCTTTCCTAGGTAACATTCCCCTAGAGGATATATGTAGAGCAGCCACATAGACCACCATACTTACATTTACCAAACACTACTGCGTAGATGTACACTCCAAACAGCAAGCTGCTGTTTGACAGGCTGTTCTCAAACCCCCTTTTCAGACTGCTGCAGCTGGCACGGGCAACCACCTCTAAGGAGGTAACTGCTATTTATTCTATGCACAGATATGAATTCAGCTGGCCACATGCCTCGAACGGAATATGCTACTTACCGGTATGCATCTGTTCTTGGCATGTAGGGCTGCTGACATTCATATCGCCCGCCCTCCTCCCCGGTGCCAGTCGCAGCTGTAGCACTCTGAATCATTCTCAGGCATGGTCATCACTTACTGTATTACACTCCATCTCTGCCACAATGGCGAAAAACAATCTGAAGATGGAGAGGATGCCCATGCGCACTGTAGTCCAGGGGAGGAGCCACCTATCTCGTGATACTTCGAAGACTCTTCCAGGACAACAATGTGCCATCATCCGGACCCAACACTAGGCGGCGATCTATGCACAGATATGAATGTCAGCAGCCCTACATGCCAAGAACAGATGCATACTGGTAAGTAGAGTATTCCTGACACATGAGCGATTGTATAATTTATTTTTTTTTAAACACATTTTGACTCGTTGTGCAGAAGAGTTAAGCCAGTATCTAGTGGACTCTAAGGTGACAGACCCCAGAGAGCTGGGGGAATCAGCTGAGGAGTGGGTGAGAACCCGGGTTTCCATTCAGCACCAGGGGGGTGACCAGAAGAAAGGAGGACCGGTCCCTCCCCAGGTGAAATTCCAGGGAAATGAAGGTCAAAAACCTAAGTAGTCCTCCAAAGACCCACAAAAACCTACACAAGGAGGGGGGCCCCGAGCCAACCCAAATTCAAAGGGAGGGGGTTTCAGGGAAAGCCTCGCAGGTTCTTTGATCCCTCAAAGGTGGGTACGTGCTTTGACTGTAACCAGCAAGGGCATAAGCAAGGAGATGCTGTCTGCACCAAGAAGCTCCCCCCTAAGGGTCCATCCACAGGGATTGCCAGTGTCAGTGTAGGGGTAAAGAATAGTGCACCAGAGAGGGGTAGTCGGGTAGTGGAAGCAACCTTAGTGTCCCTGGGTGGGGTGAATATTGCCACCCTTGCTGCATTACCTCCAAACATGGACAAGTAAAGGCAGAGGCCTAAAGTGAATGTGTAGGAAGGTACCTCCTGACTATGGTTGCCCCCAACTTTTTGCCCTGTGTTTTAGCTGGTTTTGGACATAGTCGACCTGGGACCCTGCCAATCAGGACCCCAGGCCTACTGCTCTCTCTTTAAAATGGATTCCATGTACCCTAGGTACATTTCCAATTGGTACTGGGCCACCCTATCAGACCCTGTAACTCAGGGCATGGGTGTACCCAGGGCTGCCCGGGGCTGCAGCATGTATTATGCCACCCCTGGCTGGCCTCTTAAATTTGACACAACTGGCTGCATGACAGCTGGGGCAAAGTCGTGTAATCACCCTTTGCTGTAGGTGTAGTATACCTATACCTAACCCTAAAATGGACACACAGATTCCTATCAGTCACTCCTATGGCAGGCCTTGACAATCCTGAAGGCAGAGTGCTTGGAATCATGTGAGATGGTGCTCTGGCATGAGCTGAGCCTGTCTGCAGCTTGCGGAATCAAGTCCTAATAGCTGTTCCATGATATCGCATACCATATACTCTTAAGTGCATTATAATCCTCGCGGTTAAATGCTATCTTTGGTATTGCTTTATCAAAACATGTCGAGTAAGGTGTCATACGAATTGGAATACTAACCCCTCGCCAATTCTGGCGACGGGGTTAGCATTCCACCCTTCTAGAGGGACACGACATGTATGTAACTGTGAACCCCGGTTAAAGTTAACTGAAGCCTCAGCTCCACAAAATGGATGCTGCCACCACAGACACAAGTCTGACCCCCTGCAGCTGGGAGTCCTTCCAGCGAGGGGAGCCTGGACAAAGGGTTTCCTGTCAGGGGCGGTGCTAGCACCGTCCCAGACATGGTTTTGTGTATCCTGGGTAGGCAGGGCTTTACAGGAAGGTGACTGCTGAGTGGCACCCCGGTGCTCACTACGCATAGGCCGGTCTGAACCAGTTCCAGGGGCACACCAGCCCCTGGCCTGGGGAAGTCCGGCATGGCAGAGGGGTGTAACCACCCCCCACCTAGTCCCACCCATAGGCAGGACCTAGTCACCGGGTCAGCCCCCTTTTTTAGTATAAAGTTGGGAGCGGGCCCCCTGTTAAAATTAGATCATCTTTGGAATCAAGATACCACTTTCTTCGAAAGGACTTCACGATTTCTTCTTCAAGATTCTCCCTTGTGGCTAAGGAGTAGTCACCCTGCATCAAGCGGGCACCATCCTAAAGAACACTGCGGTCTGCTGCAAGTCCTTCATCACGAATCCGACGACCCAGCTCGACGAGACCCGGCTTCCCTGGCACCTCTGACCTCTACTCACCTCTACAGCCAAGCTGAGAACCGTGAGTGCGACGAGACCTCAAGGGACCGACGATCGCCAAGACTGCACGACATCTTTACTGCAAGCCCACCGTGTCCTCCACTGGTGAGTGCTTTGGGGTCCGAGAAGCCCCGACCCTGCGCAGCTCCAGCACCCAAGGTCAGCCCCCCTGCATCTCCACGATCTGCGTGGGGCCCTTCTGCTGTTTTCTGTGCACCGCGTTGTTTGGCTACTGTAGGAAGGTACATCCTGACTATGGTTGCCCCCAACTTTTTGCCCTGTGTTTTAGCTGGTTTTGGACATAGTCGACCTGGGACCCTGCCAATCAGGACCCCAGGCCTACTGCTCTCTCTTTAAAATGGATTCCATGTACCCTAGGTACATTTCCAATTGGTACTGGGCCACCTTATCAGACCCTGTAACTCAGGGCATAGGTGTACCCAGGGCTGCCAGGGGCTGCAGCATGTATTATGCCACCCCTGGCTGGCCTCCTAAATTTGACACAACTGGCTGCATGACAGCTGGGGCAAAGTCGTGTAATCACCCTTTGCTGTAGGTGTAGTATACCTATACCTAACCCTAAAATGGACACACAGATTCCTATCAGTCACTCCTATGGCAGGCCTTGACAATCCTGAAGGCAGAGTGCTTGGAATCGTGTGAGATGGTGCTCTGGCATGAGCTGAGCCTGTCTGCAGCTTGCGGAACCAAGTCCTAATAGCTGTTCCATGATATCGCATACCATATACTCTTAAGTGCATTATAATCCTCGCGGTTAAATGCTAACTTTGGTATTGCTTTATCAAAACATGTCGAGTAAGGTGTCATACGAATTGGAATACTAACCCCTCGCCAATTCTGGCGACGGGGTTAGCATTCCACCCTTCTAGAGGGACACGACATGTATGTAACTGTGAACCCCGGTTAAAGTTAACTGAAGCCTCAGCTCCACAAAATGGATGCTGCCACCACAGACACGAGTCTGACCCCCTGCAGCTGGGAGTCCTTCCAGCGAGGGGAGCCTGGACAAAGGGTTTCCTGTCAGGGGCGGTGCTAGCACCGTCCCAGACATGGTTTTGTGTATCCTGGGTAGGCAGGGCTTTACAGGAAGGTGACTGCTGAGTGGCACCCCGGTGCTCACTACGCATAGGCCGGTCTGAACCAGTTCCAGGGGCACACCAGCCCCTGGCCTGGGGAAGTCCGGCATGGCTGAGGGGTGTAACCACCCCCCACCTAGTCCCACCCATAGGCAGGACCTAGTCACCGGGTCAGCCCCCTTTTTTAGTATAAAGATGGGAGCGGGCCCCCTGTTAAGATTAGATCATCTTTGGAATCAAGATACCACTTTCTTCGAAAGGACTTCACGATTTCTTCTTCAAGATTCTCCCTTGTGGCTAAGGAGTAGTCACCCTGCATCCGCAGGCACCATCCTAAAGAACACTGCGGTCTGCTGCAAGTCCTTCATCACGAATCCGACGACCCAGCTCGACGAGACCCGGCTTCCCTGGCCCCTCTGACCTCTACTCACCTCTACAGCCCAGCTGAGAACCGTGAGTGCGACGAGACCTCAAGGGACCGACGATCGCCAAGACTGCACGACATCTTTACTGCAAGCCCACCGTGTCCTCCACTGGTGAGTGCTTTGGGGTCCGAGAAGCCCCGACCCTGCGCAGCTCCAGCACCCAAGATCAGCCCCCCTGCATCTCCACGATCTGCGTGGGGCCCTTCTGCTGTTTGCTGTGCACCGCGTTGTTTGGCTACTAGCCGGCTGGCTTGTGGCCCTCTGAACGACGCCCAACGACTTCACGACTGCTGGTCTGGTTGCTCCAGGCTGGCCTTTGCTTCCTTCTTCAAGAGAGGCACCCCGGACCCTCCTGGTCCACTCCAGACGCCATTTTAGGTCCACCGCGTGGGCTTGAATTTGCCAAGGCTTTGTTGCCCAATCCTGGGTCCAGCGACGCCGACAGCTTCTATCTTCGTGGGACAGCTCGATCCTCCATCCTGGTCGCCGACAACGCCTCCTGGTCCGTGAGATCTTCGAGTCAAGCGTCACCCACTCACCTAGTCGAGGTGGCTACCATCCGGTGCCCTCCTGGTGCCCACTGACTACTGGCTAGTAGTCTCGAACTTGGTCCCCTCTGCTTTCAGGTGTCATCTATCTTCAAGATCCAGGCTTGGATCCGACTGAACTTTCTTCACTGGTCACCGGCCAGCATCTTTTCTTCCGGCTCCTGGTCCGTCTACGAGGATTCCCGACGTCTTTTCAGACCTATGCAGCTGCAGCCCCTGGGCTAGGTAACTTCGGCATTTCGGTGCCCCAGCATAGCCTCACTATCCAAGGGTCAGAATCTACTTTCGTTTTCTCCCTACCAGGTCGGGTTCGCCCGAGAACACTAACTTTCTAATTCCTAGCTACCATAGACTTTTGTCCCGCATCTCGCGTGAGAGTGCACACACTGCACCCGAGTCCCCTAGGCCTCCTAGAAGTAATCTAACGATTCCCTAGTCCAGTCCTGGCGATTCCAAAAGCTATTAGTACTGTACTTACCTGCTAGGAATTTCGCATTCCACTTTCAGAGTATATGGTTTTCCGTGCCCCTCGGGCATTTGTATATACTGTGCTAACTTAAGTATTTTTGTAAGAGTTTTGGTTTGTGCTTAGTACCCTGTCCTCATAAAGAGTACAGGGCTGTTGTGATCTTTAAATAAATAACTGTTTATTTTCATAACACTTGTGTGGTGTCCTTTCACTTGGTATTCAAGGGGTATATGTGTGGTAAACAGCTGGCTTAACGCGCCCTCTCGAGTCTTTAGCCTTAGACTGCTCGTATCCACGCTACTAGGATAGCTGGTCTATAAGGTTGACTTACAACCAATCATCAATAAGGGTTGCTGGACTGATACATAGTGTTCACTAGAATAGTGAGCACTGCATATCAGGCCACCTTCTCACATTGGTGAGCAGCGGTTGGGATTTGAGCTTGCTGTTGTTTTACCACACGTATCCTAAGAATATCTTGTTGAAAGATCACATAAGTACTGTTAGGTACACATAACTAAAGCTTAGAATACTCTGAGTTCTACTGAACCAGCTGTTGTAGCTCCTCAAGGCTTAGCACACCTTGGCTGCAACTCTTAGCAAGGGATCAGTAGGTAAACACATAGTGTAGGTAGGTGCATCACTTACACCACACTAGAAACAGTATGTCGGACAAAGGAGGAAACACTGAGGTTCCCCTTGTGTCAGTTGACCCTCCACAGGTCATCCCTTCAAGATATACTGCGCTTAGCTTCCATGAGTTACGACAAGTGTGTACCTCTAGGAAGATTAAGCAGGGGTCTAACCCCACAACTGCCTTTCTGATTGGTCTCTTAGAGACTCATGATGCAAGGAGGGCTGGTAACCCAGACCCTTCTAATTCAGATGGCAACATGCCCTCCTTACAGGGTCCCTTTGATGCCCAGGACCATCCTCTTCAGGAAGCAGATGATGCTGATGATGAGGATGATGATTTGGTATCAGGGGATGAGGCAGAAAAGGAACAGGTAGAAGTCAGCAGACTAAGCAGGTCCAACTTAAGCAGACATGAGCTTGGTACTGGGGGACCCCTGGGCCCACTCTCAGGTCAGCTTAACATTGGGAATGGACGAGTTAGGTCTCTCTCAAGAGGCTCTAGCAGATCCTTTCGAACCAATGGCTCTCTCAACTCTTCTCACAGAGGAATGTCTTCCCCTAAGAGGAGAGTGTATGAAGCTGAAGAAAGGGCAGTCAAACTGAGGATTGAAAGGGAAGAACTTGCCCTGGCCAAAGAGAGACTTGCCCTTGCTAGAGAGCAAGAATTATGTGGGCTAGTTCCCACTGGTGGCAGCAATAAACCTAGCAATAGGGAAAGGAGTTTTGATAAAAAGCACCTGAATAAGATAGTGCCCCCCTTTAGGGAAGGGGATGACATCCACAAATGGATTACTGCTTTGGAGAGAGCCTGCACTGTGCAGGGTGTTCCCCAAAGTCAGTGGGCAGCTATCTTGTGGCTCTCCTTTGATGGTAAAGGTAGAGATAAGCTCCTCACCACAAGGGTGGAGGATGCTAACAATTACCAAGTCTTGAAAAATGTACTGGTTGATGGGTTTGGTTTAACCACTGAACAATACAGGATGCTGTTCAGAGACACCCAGAAAACTCAGTCTCAAGATTGGACTGACTTTGTTGATTGTGCCACTAAGGCTTTTGAAGGCTGGCTACTGGGTAGTAAGGTTACTGATTTTAAAGGATTGTATAATCTAATTATGAGGGAGCAAATCTTAAATAATTGTCAGAACCAGCTATTACATCAGCACCTGGTAGACTCTGAGTTGACCTCTCCACAGGAATTGGGTAAGAGGGCAGACAAATGGGTCAGAACCAGGGTTAGGCCTAAAAACCAGGGTGGTGACCAGAAAAAGGAATCAACCAAGCCTCAAGAGAAGGGTGGGGATAAATCCACAGAGAAGACTTCCCAAGGGCCCCAAAACTCCAACAAGGGTGGTGGGTCCCAGAACACTCCTTCAGAGCAAAAGAAACCTTATTGTCATACCTGTAAACAGGTGGGCCATTACAAAAGTGATGCCAGTTGCCCTAAAAATGGCAATAAGGGAAATATACCCCCAGGTAATACTCCTAAACCTCCTGTTACCACTAGTGGTAATCCCCCAGGTGGTGGGAGTGCCCCCAAGAATGTGGTGGGCATTACTTTGGGCAATCAGGAGGACTATGGCTTAGCCAGGTTCCCTGACCACACTCTTGTCTGTGAGACTGGCATGGGGTTTGCCAACTTCACTACTGGACCCCACATTTTGGGCAAGTATAGACAAGAAGTTCTAGTGAATGGTCAGAAAGTTCAGGCATTCAGAGACACAGGGGCCAGCCTCACCATGGTGAGTGACCATCTGGTCCCCTCTGCTCAACTGACCCCTGGTTTTACTTATCAGGTGACAGACATTCATGGAATGAAGAGAAGGCATCCCATGGCAGTAGTCAAGCTCAGCTGGGGTAATGTCACAGGGCCCATGAGAGTGGCAGTGACAGATAACCTACCTGTAGATTGCTTACTGGGGAATGACCTGGAACTCTCAGCATGGGCTGAGGTGGAACAAGAAACTCATTCCAGAATGATAGGCCTATCCAGACAGGTTAGTGGGGCAGTAATAGCTACAGCCCCAGTCCAAGCACCATTCCTCCCTGAAAAGGTTGGAAGGGCAGTGGTAGCCACTGCCCAGGCTCAGACAGACTTTTCAGAACAGGATAGGAGGGCTGTGACAGTCACAGCCCAAACACAGACTGAGTGCCCTCCTGAAAAGGTTGGCAAGGTTGAAATGGTCTCAGCCTCTACTCAGACAGATAGTGAGGTTGTGAAGCCTGAAACAATGGATCACTCCACTCAAACAGAGAGCATTGAGGAGGAAGAAGAGTCTTCCCCCTCCCAGACACTAGGTGAGAGCCAGCCTCCTCAGGGAACTGACTCTACCCCTGTTGAAGGAACTGCCCCAGAGGTAGTCAGGCCTAGCCTGGCAGAGCCCCTGATGGCAGTGGACCCTTCCCAGGTGGGACCCAGTCTGGAGCAGGTAACCTGCACCTCTCTACCCTGCCTCAGTCAGCCCAGGGCTGAAGAGACCAGGGAGGCCAGTGGTGGACCCCAAAGGGCCCCCTGTCCAAAAGAACCCCTTAATCAGCAGATTAGGATCACTGAAGCTGGTAAACCTAGCCAAGTGAAAATAGAGCAGACTCCTGAGGGATCCCCCTTAAAAGTAGTTAGGGAACTCCCACAGCTGGACACTGTTGGGCACAGCCAAACATGGGGCCTAAAAACCCCAGACCTGACCTGTCCCTCCAGTAAGCCAAACAGAGGGACCCAGCCTCCAGCTTTAGGTAGCCAGAGGCTGACCCTGAGAGCTCAGTGCATCTCAGCTAAAGAAAGAAAGGCACATATGATGGATGGTGATTGGAGGAAGTTGAGCCCAAAGGTAGAGGAGCCTCACTTCAGTACTCCATCCCAGCATCAGCCTTCTTCTTTCCCAAGACACACCAGAGACAGAGATTCCCTATGGTGGAGACCCTCAGATACCCTTAGGGTGAGGGGTTGCCTAGTGGACCATGACACAGGGGGAAACCAAGCCAGAGCTGGTCCTTCCTTATATGGCCACTTAGGTAATAGAGGCTTACCTGGACAAGGATAGCCTTATCTCCTTTCGTTTGGGGGGGGGTTGTGTAGGAAGGTACATCCTGACTATGGTTGCCCCCAACTTTTTGCCCTGTGTTTTAGCTGGTTTTGGACATAGTCGACCTGGGACCCTGCCAATCAGGACCCCAGGCCTACTGCTCTCTCTTTAAAATGGATTCCATGTACCCTAGGTACATTTCCAATTGGTACTGGGCCACCTTATCAGACCCTGTAACTCAGGGCATAGGTGTACCCAGGGCTGCCAGGGGCTGCAGCATGTATTATGCCACCCCTGGCTGGCCTCCTAAATTTGACACAACTGGCTGCATGACAGCTGGGGCAAAGTCGTGTAATCACCCTTTGCTGTAGGTGTAGTATACCTATACCTAACCCTAAAATGGACACACAGATTCCTATCAGTCACTCCTATGGCAGGCCTTGACAATCCTGAAGGCAGAGTGCTTGGAATCGTGTGAGATGGTGCTCTGGCATGAGCTGAGCCTGTCTGCAGCTTGCGGAACCAAGTCCTAATAGCTGTTCCATGATATCGCATACCATATACTCTTAAGTGCATTATAATCCTCGCGGTTAAATGCTAACTTTGGTATTGCTTTATCAAAACATGTCGAGTAAGGTGTCATACGAATTGGAATACTAACCCCTCGCCAATTCTGGCGACGGGGTTAGCATTCCACCCTTCTAGAGGGACACGACATGTATGTAACTGTGAACCCCGGTTAAAGTTAACTGAAGCCTCAGCTCCACAAAATGGATGCTGCCACCACAGACACGAGTCTGACCCCCTGCAGCTGGGAGTCCTTCCAGCGAGGGGAGCCTGGACAAAGGGTTTCCTGTCAGGGGCGGTGCTAGCACCGTCCCAGACATGGTTTTGTGTATCCTGGGTAGGCAGGGCTTTACAGGAAGGTGACTGCTGAGTGGCACCCCGGTGCTCACTACGCATAGGCCGGTCTGAACCAGTTCCAGGGGCACACCAGCCCCTGGCCTGGGGAAGTCCGGCATGGCTGAGGGGTGTAACCACCCCCCACCTAGTCCCACCCATAGGCAGGACCTAGTCACCGGGTCAGCCCCCTTTTTTAGTATAAAGATGGGAGCGGGCCCCCTGTTAAGATTAGATCATCTTTGGAATCAAGATACCACTTTCTTCGAAAGGACTTCACGATTTCTTCTTCAAGATTCTCCCTTGTGGCTAAGGAGTAGTCACCCTGCATCCGCAGGCACCATCCTAAAGAACACTGCGGTCTGCTGCAAGTCCTTCATCACGAATCCGACGACCCAGCTCGACGAGACCCGGCTTCCCTGGCCCCTCTGACCTCTACTCACCTCTACAGCCCAGCTGAGAACCGTGAGTGCGACGAGACCTCAAGGGACCGACGATCGCCAAGACTGCACGACATCTTTACTGCAAGCCCACCGTGTCCTCCACTGGTGAGTGCTTTGGGGTCCGAGAAGCCCCGACCCTGCGCAGCTCCAGCACCCAAGATCAGCCCCCCTGCATCTCCACGATCTGCGTGGGGCCCTTCTGCTGTTTGCTGTGCACCGCGTTGTTTGGCTACTAGCCGGCTGGCTTGTGGCCCTCTGAACGACGCCCAACGACTTCACGACTGCTGGTCTGGTTGCTCCAGGCTGGCCTTTGCTTCCTTCTTCAAGAGAGGCACCCCGGACCCTCCTGGTCCACTCCAGACGCCATTTTAGGTCCACCGCGTGGGCTTGAATTTGCCAAGGCTTTGTTGCCCAATCCTGGGTCCAGCGACGCCGACAGCTTCTATCTTCGTGGGACAGCTCGATCCTCCATCCTGGTCGCCGACAACGCCTCCTGGTCCGTGAGATCTTCGAGTCAAGCGTCACCCACTCACCTAGTCGAGGTGGCTACCATCCGGTGCCCTCCTGGTGCCCACTGACTACTGGCTAGTAGTCTCGAACTTGGTCCCCTCTGCTTTCAGGTGTCATCTATCTTCAAGATCCAGGCTTGGATCCGACTGAACTTTCTTCACTGGTCACCGGCCAGCATCTTTTCTTCCGGCTCCTGGTCCGTCTACGAGGATTCCCGACGTCTTTTCAGACCTATGCAGCTGCAGCCCCTGGGCTAGGTAACTTCGGCATTTCGGTGCCCCAGCATAGCCTCACTATCCAAGGGTCAGAATCTACTTTCGTTTTCTCCCTACCAGGTCGGGTTCGCCCGAGAACACTAACTTTCTAATTCCTAGCTACCATAGACTTTTGTCCCGCATCTCGCGTGAGAGTGCACACACTGCACCCGAGTCCCCTAGGCCTCCTAGAAGTAATCTAACGATTCCCTAGTCCAGTCCTGGCGATTCCAAAAGCTATTAGTACTGTACTTACCTGCTAGGAATTTCGCATTCCACTTTCAGAGTATATGGTTTTCCGTGCCCCTCGGGCATTTGTATATACTGTGCTAACTTAAGTATTTTTGTAAGAGTTTTGGTTTGTGCTTAGTACCCTGTCCTCATAAAGAGTACAGGGCTGTTGTGATCTTTAAATAAATAACTGTTTATTTTCATAACACTTGTGTGGTGTCCTTTCACTTGGTATTCAAGGGGTATATGTGTGGTAAACAGCTGGCTTAACGCGCCCTCTCGAGTCTTTAGCCTTAGACTGCTCGTATCCACGCTACTAGGATAGCTGGTCTATAAGGTTGACTTACAACCAATCATCAATAAGGGTTGCTGGACTGATACATAGTGTTCACTAGAATAGTGAGCACTGCATATCAGGCCACCTTCTCACAGCTACTAGCCGGCTGGCTTGTGGCCCTCTGAACGACGCCCGACGACATCTCTTCTGCTGGTCTGGTTGCTCCAGGCTGGCCCTTGCTTCCTTGTTCAAGAGAGGCACCCCGGACCCTCCTGGTCCACTCCAGACGCCATTTTAGGTCCACCGCGTGGGCTTGAATTTGCCAAGGCTTTGTTGCCCAATCCTGGGTCCAGCGACGCCGACAGCTTCCAACTTCGTGGGACAGCTCGATCCTCCATCCTGGTCGCCGACAACGCCTCCTGGTCCGCGAGATCTTCGAGCTACAGCGTCACCCACTCACCTTGTCGAGGTGGCTACCATCCGGTGCCCTCCTGGTGCCCACTGACTACTGGCTAGTAGTCTCGAACTTGGTCCCCTCTGCTTTCAGGTGTCATCTATCTTCGAGATCCAGGCTTGGATCCAACTGAACTTTCTTCACTGGTCACCGGCCAGCATCTTCTCTTCCGGCTCCTGGTCCGTCTACGAGGATTCCCGACGTCTTTTCAGACCTATGCAGCTGCAGCCCCTGGGCTAGGTAACTTCGGCATTTCGGTGCCCCAGCATAGCCTCACTATCCAAGGGTCAGAATCTACTTTCGTTTTCTCCCTACCAGGTCGGGTTCGCCCGAGAACACTAACTTTCTAATTCCTAGTTACCATAGACTTTTGTCCGCATCTCGCGTGAGAGTGCACACACTGCACCCGAGTCCCCTAGGCCTCCTAGAAGTAATCTAACGATTCCCTAGTCAAGTCCTAGCGATTCCAAAAGCTATTAGTACTGTACTTACCTGCTAGGAATTTCGCATTCCACTTTCAGAGTATATGGTTTTCCGTGCCCCTCGGGCATTTGTATATACTGTGCTAACTTAAGTATTTTTGTAAGAGTTTTGGTTTGTGCTTAGTACCCTGTCCTCATAAAGAGTACAGGGCTGTTGTGATCTTTAAATAAATAACTGTTTATTTTCATAACACTTGTGTGGTGTCCTTTCACTTGGTATTCAAGGGGTATATGTGTGGTAAACAGCTGGCTTAACACGCCCTCTCGAGTCTTTAGCCTTAGACTGCTCGTATCCACGCTACTAGGATAGCTGGTCTATAAGGTTGACTTACAACCAATCATCAATAAGGGTTGCTGGACTGATACATAGTGTTCACTAGAATAGTGAGCACTGCATATCAGGCCACCTTCTCACAGAATGGAACTGAGGTTGAGGCTTTCAGAGACACTGGGGCTAGTGTAACTATGGTCCTGGATGAACTAGTGCCCCCAGAGAGGTTGTTACCTGGTGAGCTTCACCAGGTGGCATATGCAGACAGTACTACCAAACTCCAACCCATGGCTGTGGTGGATTTGGAATGGGGAGGTGTGACATGCCCTATGAAGGTAGCTGTGTCAAAGGTGCTCCCGGTCCAGTGTTTTCTGGGCAATGATCTTGAAGCCTATGCGTGGTCAGAGGTGGCGAGAGGACTCCATATGAAAATATTGGAGCTCCCTGAGTGGGTATGTGCTGTATCTGAAAGAAACAGGTTAGTATTAGATTCCTTACCTTAGAATATCCCCAGGCGCAGACTGGATCCGGAGAATTTTGCGTAGCAGTCCCCCTGCACGTCGGTAGGCGTAGTCTGCGGCTCCGCGTCGGTGTCGTTGGCGCCGCGATGACGTCGTCTGAGTACTTAGACGCCATCCTCGCACGCTGACGTCAGTTCTTATTTTTTCCACGCCAGCAAGCGTAGGTCCGGAGAAAGTGGTACCCTTTAGTCATTTTTTGACTACGCTTTTTGGATCCGTTTCGAGTCATATGACTCCATCGGTACCGGTAGGGATGCCCGGGTTCAAGCCCTGTGCCGACTGCTGCAGACTGATGTTGGTTACCGACCCCCATCGCTGGTGCCTACATTGCCTGGGGCCCGACCATGATAAGTCTTGCCCAGACTGTCTGGCCTTGACGTCGAAGGCTAGGCAGGAGCAGTCCCGTAAACGCCTCGAGCTCCGGCAGTCGCCCCGCGCCGTTCGGGGTTTCGGTCCGAAAGGAGGTCAAGGGACCGGTAGCGGGGCCGGAGTCATCACAGCTCGCCGAGTCAACACCGCTCGTCGGGCTCCAAGTCCTCAGGTAAGAGGCACAAGAAGTCGAAGGCGACATCGCTCTTCTCACTTCCCATCTCTCATCCACCCCCTCGGTCCCGGCACCACAAGACCCCGCTGGATCCGGGTGGCTGCTGGTCGACCGTACGACACGTAGGCCCCTAGGGTGTAACCGTCGGCGGTGTCCCCGCACGACGCCGTCCCTGGTCCACCCCTCGGTCAGGATCCGGCGTTGCACATTCGGCGCCGGCCGAAGAGGAATGCTTTGAGATCTAGGTCCATCCTTTACCCTTGAATTTCAGGACATGGACTACGAGGGGGTCTGAGGACCCTCTGGCACGTGAGTGCCAGTCATTTCAGGACTGGACACAGGAACTAGGGGAAGCCAGTGGCCTGGATACCTCCCCAGACACTGGTTTTGTCTCCCATCCTACTGTGGCTACGGAGGAGGGGGCTGCTTATAGTGTGGTGCTGACGAGGGTGGCCAAGGCTTTGGCTCTTGAGCTCCTGTCGCAAAGATGAGGTCTAACATACTCACAGAGGTCCTTAAACCGCAGGTAAGCTCCCCAGAGCCTCTACTGCTGTTTAATGAGGCTCTCAAGGACGTCCTGTTAGGCACCTGGAATGTCGCTAGGCGCCACCGCCCTGCTCCGGGCGACCCTAGTGTTCGAGGCATGTGGGCTGCTGAATTCATATCTGTACATAGATCGCCGCCTAGTGTTGGGTCCGGATGATTGCATGTTGTTGTCCGGATCACAAGGAAGATAGTTGCCTAGCTTGTGCCCAGTTCTGGTCGAAAAAGACTATCCGGAATCGACTGGCAGCAAGGCAAGAAATGCAGAGGTTGGCGCCAGAACCAGACAACATCTTCGACGATGAGGAAGAACTAGGTAGCGCCGAAGAATCTGATCAAGACGAACAATACTCTGAGCACGACTCCGAAAATTACTTCGAAGAGGACGAAGAAATAGTCTCTCGAGGAATACGCTCAAGAAGACATTGTAGCTGTTGAAGACGACTCCCATGATGACGAGGGGCGAACTGTGAGTACACCGCCCCATATAGACACTGTGAGAAGTTGGCCTGATATGTAATGTTCACTATTCTAGTGAGCACTTTGTATCAGTCCAAACAACCCTTATTGATGATTGGTTGTAAGTCAACCGTAGACCAGCTATCCTAGTAGCATGGACAAGAGCAGTCTTTAGGCTAAACTCCAGAGGGAGTGTTAAGCCAGCTGTTATACCATCACATATACCCCTTGAACATCAAGTGAAAGGACACCACACAAGTTGTTATGAAAATAAAGGATATTTATTTAGAACACAACAACCCTGGACTCTTTATGAGGACAGGGTGCTAAGCACAATACAAAGCTCTTGAGAAAATACTGAAAGTCGCACAATTTACACAAATGCCCGAGGGGCACGAAAAACCATATACTCTAAAAGTGGAATGCGAAATTACTAGCAGGTAAGTACTACTCTAATAGACTTTAGGATCGCTAGGACTTGACTACTGAACCTTCAGATTACTAGCAGGAGGCCTAGGGGGATCGGGTGCAGTGTGCACTCACGCGGGATGCGGGACAAAGTCTATGGTTGCTAGAAATTACAAAGTTTGTGTTATCGGACGAATCCGACTAGGTAGAGCTGAAATGAAAACGGATCTGGACCCTTGGATAGTGAGGCTATGCTGGAGCACCGAAATGCTGAGGTTACCTAGCCCAGGGGCTGCGGCTGCATAGGTCTGAAAAGACGTCGGGAATCCTCGTTGCAGTCTATGGAGCCTGAAAGAAGTTGTTGCTGGCAGGCGACCAGTGAAGAGATTCGGATGGATCTAAGCCTGGATCGATGATGGAGGATACCTGTAAGCAGAGGGGATCAAGTTCTGAATCACTAGCCAGTGATTAGATGGGCACCAGGATGGCACCGGATGAAGTCACCTCGACCAGGTGAGTGGGCGACGCTGGGCTCTGCAGTCTCACGGACCAGGAGGCGTTGTCGGCGTCCAGGATGGAGGTGCGAGCTGTCCCGCGAAAGTATCTGCTGTCGACGTCGCTGGACCCAGGATTGGGGCAACAAGTCTTGGTAAATGCAAGCCCACGCGGTGGACTTAAAATGCGTCTGGAGTGGACCAGGAGGGTCCGGGGTGCTCCTCTTTTGGAGGGGAGCAAGGGCCAGTCTGGAGCAACCAGACCAGCAGTGTTGTCGTCGTGGAGCGTCGTCGAGAGGGCCACAAGCCAGCAGGCAAGTAGCCGGACAACGCGATGAGCAGCAAAGAGCAGAAGGGCCCCACGCAGATCTGGTGGATGCTGGGGGGCTGGACTTCGGTGCTGGAGCTGCTCAGGGTCAGGGCTTCTCTAACCCCAAAGCACTCACTCGAGGATACCTTGGCGGTCGTGCTGGATAAGCGTTGTGCAGTTCTGAAGATGGCCGGTACCTCGAGGTCTCGTCACACCCACGGATCTCAGCTGAGCTGACGATGTAGGTAGAGGTCAGAGGTGCCAGGGAAGCCGGGTCTCGTCGTGCTGGTCGGTCGGATTCCGGAGGAAGGACGTGCAGCAAACCGCAGTGTTCTTAGATGATGCCTGCGGGTGCAGGTTGACTACTCCTTAGTCACAAGGGAGAAATCTTGAGAAGAAGTCGAGAGTTCCTTTCGTAGAAAGTAGTTTCAGGATTCAAAGATCTAATTTGGAAGGGGGCCCGCTCCTATCTTTATACTGGGAAAAGGGGCTGGCACGCGACTAGGTCCTGCCCATGGGTGGGACCAGGAAGGGGGGTGGTTACACCCCTCTCCCATGACTGACTTTCCCCAGGTCAGGGGCTGGTGTGCCCCTGGAACTGGTTCTAGCCGGCCTATGCATAGTGAGCACCGGGGTGCCACTTGCAGTCACCTTCCTCTCAGCCCTGCCTACCCAGGATATACAAAACCCTGTCTGGGATGGTGCTAGCACCGCCCCTGACAGGAAACCCTTTGTCCAAGCCTCCCTCGCTGGAAGGACTCCCAGCAGCAGGAGGTCAGACTTGTGTCTGTGGTGGCAGCATCCATTTTGTGATGCTGAGGCTTGAGTTAACTTTAACCGGGGTTCACAGTTACATACATGTAGTGTCCCTCTAGAAGGGTGGAATGCTAACCCCGTCGCCAGAATTGGCGAGGGGTTAGTATTCCAATTCGTATGACACCTTACTCGACATGTTTTGATTAAGCGATACCAGAGTTAGCATATAACTGCAAGGATTATAATGCACTTAAGAGTATATGGTACGCGTTATCATGGAACAGCTATTAGGACTTGGTTCCGCAAGCTGCAAACGGGCTCAGCTCATGCCAGAGCATCATCTCACATAATTCCAAGCACTCTGCCTTCAGGATTGTCAAGGCCTGCCATAGGAGTGACTGATAGGAATCTATGTGTCCATTTTAGGGTTAGATATAGGTATACTATATCTAAAGCAAAGGGTGAGTACACCACCTTGCCCCAGCTGTCGTGCAGCCAGTTTTGTCAGATTTAGATGGCCAGCCAGGGGTGGCATAATACATGCTGCAGCCCCTGGTAGGCCCTGGGTACACCTATGCCCTGAGTTACAGGGTCTGATAAGGTGGCCCAGTACCAATTGGTAAATGCACCTAAGGTACACGTGTCAATTTAGTGAGAGAACAGCAAGGCTGTGGGTCTGATTAGCAGGGGTTCACAGTTACATACATGTAGTGTCCCTCTAGAAGGGTGGAATGCTAACCCCGTCGCCAGAATTGGCGAGGGGTTAGTATTCCAATTCGTATGACACCTTACTCGACATGTTTTGATTAAGCGATACCAGAGTTAGCATATAACCGCAAGGATTATAATGCACTTAAGAGTATATGGTACGCGTTATCATGGAACAGCTATTAGGACTTGGTTCCGCAAGCTGCAAACGGGCTCAGCTCATGCCAGAGCATCATCTCACATAATTCCAAGCACTCTGCCTTCAGGATTGTCAAGGCCTGCCATAGGAGTGACTGATAGGAATCTATGTGTCCATTTTAGGGTTAGATATAGGTATACTATATCTAAAGCAAAGGGTGAGTACACCACCTTGCCCCAGCTGTCGTGCAGCCAGTTTTGTCAGATTTAGATGGCCAGCCAGGGGTGGCATAATACATGCTGCAGCCCCTGGTAGGCCCTGGGTACACCTATGCCCTGAGTTACAGGGTCTGATAAGGTGGCCCAGTACCAATTGGTAAATGCACCTAAGGTACACGTGTCAATTTAGTGAGAGAACAGCAAGGCTGTGGGTCTGATTAGCAGGCCCACAGCCAGAGAGGTCGTAAACCAGTGAAGCAAAAAGCAAAAATCTGGGGTGATCATAGGATTGCAGACCCTACTCTCCTACAGACACTACACCAATATCAGAGACTCAAGTCTAGGCATCGCCAGTGGGCCTTACCCAGGATCAACACTTTCGTTCTACAGCCCCGCCGTACCGCCCGGCTAAGAACATATTCGAAAGTTCTCTGAGACATGCCATACGGCACTGGTTCCATTGAAACCAAAACTCGTCGACAACCCCGTCTTCGGACCAAATGTCGTCGATCCAAAAGTAGTTAAGCAAAAAATCCTCGAGCCGAAGGCCGTAGTCACAACACAACCCTCGAAGCTGAAGACCGTCGAGTCTACATCAAAGACAAAACCTGTCGAGCTCGAAGCCAAAAGCCGTTGAGTCCACCTCGCGGCCCAAACACGTCGATCCGACGCCAAAACAAAAGCACGTCGAATCAACCTCTAAGCCAAAGCACGTTGAATCGAGCAAACAAGCCTCAAATATGGACAAAGGGAAAAACACTGTCGACGAAAGTAAAAGGCCGGCGCCCAAGACTAACGTCGAACCGAAAGCTAAACCTACTGTGGACAAAAACAAATCGGTCGAGCTGAAGCCCCTCGAACCGAAAAAAGGCATCGAGCCAAAACCACATACACCTAAAAAGACTATCTGAAAGAAACACGTTAGTGTTAGATTCCTTACCTTAGAATATCCCCAGGCGTCAGTCTCGATCCGGAAACTTTTGCGTAGCAGTACCCCTGCGCGTCGGTAGGCGTCGTCTGCAGGCGTCCCCTGCGGCTCCGCGTCCGTCGTTTGCGTCGTGCGCCGTGATGACGTCGCTGGAGTATATAGACGCCGCCTCCGCGCGCTGACGTCAGTTCTTCTTTTTTCCGCGCCAGTGGACGCAGATCTGAAGAGCAGTACTCCGGTCTTTGACCAAGTTTTTTCGAGTTGTTATCACTTTGTGCCTATTAGGATGCCTGGGTTCAAGCACTGTGATGACTGTGAGCGCACGATGTCGGTCACAGACCATCACCGCCTCTGTCTCCGGTGTCTGGGCCCCGACCACGACGTGGACTCCTGCGTCGACTGCCGGGCCCTCACCAGCAAAGCTAGACGGGAGCGGTCCCGCAAGCTACTGGAGCTCCGGGTGTCGGCCCCACGTCGGGACCGGGAGCGGTCCCGGTCCGGCCGGAGGTCGAGAGAGCGTTCGAGGGAGCGGTCGCGGGGCCGCGCCGAGCATTCCGGAAGTCGACACCACTCGTCATCCTCGTCAGGTAAGAAACACAAGAAGTCGGGGCGTCGTCATCGTACCCCCGACTCCCCCCGACGCTCGCGCGGTGCGGCCGGGGGTTCGGGTGACCCCAACCCCGCGGCTCCGCGAGAGTCGCCGGCGCGGCCTGCCCCATACCCTCAGGTCCCTGGGCACGGTGCGACGCCTGAGGGGATAGAGGCGTTCCTCATGGCCATGAGGGCCCTGTCTCCTCCGGCGGGTTCCACGGCGCCTACGGGCCCAGTGAACCCGTCCGGGGGCCCTAGCGGTTCTGCTGACCCTACCTCGACGCCGTTGGATGCTCCGCCGCCGATCCCGGCGCCGCTAGGGCCTTCGGGGTCGACGCCGGATGGACGCCCATCCAACCCGGCGCCGATTCCATCGGGGTTGCCCGCGGCTCCGCCTCCGCGACGCCGGTTCCTCGGTGCCGGCTTCGGGCGGCACTGGGGCTCCGGCGCCGGCTCCGGGCGGCGCCGTCCCCTTACCTTCACCGACGCCGGACGCGGGGCCGGACGGGCGTCGCTCGACGCCGGTCCCGGCGCCGATGGGGCCCATGAACCCCGAGGATCCGGTCTACATCGTTGACTCCGAATACGGAGAAGATGAAGAGTTCGGTGAAGGTTGGGAGGGGTCCGAGGACCCTCTGTCACGCGAGTGCCAGTATGACCCGGACTGGACAGGTGACTTGGGGGATGCCAGTGGTCTGGACGACTCTCCTAACCCTGGTTTGATCTCTCCTCCTTCCGTGGCATCGGTGGAGGGAGCTGCATATTCTGTGGTGCTGATGAGGGCTGCCAAGGCCTTACACCTTGAGCTCCCCGTCGCGGCCGTGAGGCCTAACATCCTCACCGAGGTCTTCAAACCGCAGTCATGCCCACAGGAGCCACTGCTGCCGTTTAATGAAGCCTTGTCGGACGTTCTGTTGGGCACGTGGTCCAGGCCCGCTTCAGGTGCGCCTGTCGATCGGAACGTGGCCAGGCGCCACCGTCCTTGTCCGGACGACCCCAAGTTCCTGTCTACCCACCCCACTCCTGAGAGTCTGGTGATCCAGGCCTCGACCTCCCAGTCCGCATTCCCGTCGGCCCCACCCGACCGGGAATCCAAGAGGTATGACCAATTTGGCAAGAAGGTCTTCTCGTCCATTAGTTTGGGCCTGCGGTCTTGCAACACCGCCTGCCTCTTGGGCCGCTACACCCTCTCTGTGTGGGATACGGTCGCGGAACTGCTGCCAGAATGCCCCATGGAGGTGCGGGCAAAACTCGGTCAGGCTGTGGCTGAGGGCCGAGACGCAGCGAAATATTCAATACGGTGTGGTCTTGATACGACCGACTCGCTAGGCAGAGCTATGTCAACGACGGTGGCGATTCGTCGCCACGCCTGGCTGAGATCCGCCAATTTTTCGGCTGATGTCCAGAGTACATTGATGGACATGCCGTTGGATGGCTGTCAACTGTTCGGTGACAAGGCGGACCACGCGCTGGAACGCTTCAAGGACTCCAGGGTCACGGCCAAGTCCTTGGGTCTCTCGACCCAGCGTCAGCAACCGGGTTCGTTTCGCCCCTTTCGTGGCCAAGGAAGGGGCGCCCCCACACGTGCTGCCAGCCACGCGCCGCAACAATCCTTTCAACGCGGTGACGGCCGTGGAAACCGCCGTGGTGGCGGTCGGGGACAACGGCGGGGTCAGACCACACCCTCCCCCGCAGCATCTACCCCAAAATCCTCCTAGTCCGTGCTTTCGGCCCCATGTGACGCCAGTGGGTGGCAGGGTTCGCCATCACCACGCTCACTGGCGCACGATCACTTCGGACAGGTGGGTGCTGCAAATTGTCCGAAGGGGCTACTCCCTCCCCTTCGAGACCTCTCCTCCAGCCATGCCACCGCAGAACCACCGTGTGTCGGGGGACCACTTGACACTTCTGCAGGAGGAAGTTACGGCCCTCTTGGCCAAGGGGGCCATCGAGCGCGTTCCTGGGCCAGAAGTAGGGCGTGGTTGTTATTCCCACTACTTTCTGGTGCCCAAGAAGGACAAGGGGGGCCTACGTCCTATCTTGGATCTAAGGAACGTCAACGGCTTCCTCCGGAAGGAGAAGTTCAAGATGTTGACGTTAGCTCAGGTCTTGGCTGCTCTAGACCCACAAGACTGGATGGTAGCGTTGGACTTGCAGGACGCCTATGTTCGAGGCATGTGGGCTGCTGAATTCATATCTGTGCATAGTCCGCCACCTAGTGTTGGGTCCGGATGATTGCACATTGTTGTCCTGGAAGAGTCTTCGAAGTATCACGAGATAGGTGGCTCCTCCCCTGGACTACAGTGCGCATGGGCATCGCCTCCATCCCCAGATTGTTTTTTTCCGCCATTGGGTTCGGATGTGTTTCGGTTCCCTCTGTCGGAACCGTTGGTTGTTCAACTTCTACTCAAGACCAAAAGGTCTTTAGGCTGGGCGTCGGTATAGTTGCGTTCGGGTTTCTTTCTGACTCTCAGCTCCGATCTCCTACTGCCCTTCCACGTGCTTTGGCGCGGACGGGCCTACACTACACCCTTTGCTATGGAGCGGACTCCATTCAAGAAGTGTCCGCTGTGTCATTCTAAATATTCACACCTCGATGTGCACCCCGTGTGCAATACCTGCTTGTCACCCGATCACCGCGAAGGCACCTGCATGGCGTGTTCGAGGTTCCGAAGCAAGAAGACTCTGAAGATTCGCCGGGCTAATCGGCTACAGGCTCAATTGTCGGCTTCGGCACCCCCACCAGACGACATTTTCCAAGAATCTGTCGAGGGAGAAGACGACGAGCAAGGTTCGGACTCGAATCCCGCATCCGAGGGTGAGACCTACGACGCGGGTGAGGAGAACTTTGACGAAGTCACCGACGAGGTAGGGGACGACGATCAGGTTTTTGCCACGATGGGTGATAGCTCGGAGGACGAGCATCCCCAATCAGACTCAGGGGTTATTCCCCTTCATACGGCCCAGGTCGAGGGATCGCCTTCGGGCCTTACCCGAGATCTACCTATAAGTCCTACGTCCCCGCCTTCGGGCCCGGTCACGGACATTTCTAAGCCATCACTTATCGTCAAGAAAACGAAAGTGAAGCCAACTGGTCTCACACCCTCGGATGCGAAACCGAAACTGAAAGTGGCGTTGGTGAAGAAGGTTCTGGAGGCGTCAACTTCCACAAAAACCAAAATGGCCGACTTGAAGAGCCACGCCAAGATGGCCGACCCGAAGCCCTCTGGGTCGGCGCCGAAGGTGAAGGCCTCCGACGCGGCTGCGTCGGCGCCGAAAGGGGTCGTGGACCCAAAGACGGCTCCGAAAAGGCGTCAAGACGACGGCGCGCATGGCCAGGGGGCGTCGGCACTGAAAAAGAAGCCTACCGGAGATCAGGCTCTCGGAGAAGAGGGGTCGCTCGGGCCGGTTCAGCCCTCGGCAGCCCTTTCAAAGAAGGTGGGGGAATCCCTCCAGCGGATCCGACAGTCCACTGTGGTTCCCGATCGGGACACTGTAGTGCCTCAACCCACACCTAAGACTACTAAACAGCAAACGCCCATTCGTTTTACCCTTCCACCCAAGTCGGCGCCGAAGGCCTTCGCGCCTAAACAGGGCGGACACTCAAAGGAGGTATTGACGCCGAAAGCTGCCTTGGTGGTGTCGAAGCTTCGGCTCCAGCCGCTTGCGGCGGAAGAACGTCGTGAAGTGCTCATCGACGCGAACACTGGGAAACTGTCGCTCCTCAAACGTAAGATTACGTCGGAGCCGGCGTTGGAACCTTTTAAGATCCCACTCAAGAACAAGAAGTACTCTGAGGACTCTCCGGTTCTGGTGGAGCCCGTGTCCCCACAGGCCTTGGAACACTCGCCGACGCACTCCCCCGTGGTTGATGCGGACGAGGAAGATGCCGAGTACGACTACCCTGCGTACTCTGATCCGGAGGAGGAGCATGTGCCTTGGGCCGCAGGAGGTGACATAGATGACCCGCAGTCGGGTCAGGACACTCAACTTTTCGCCGCCAAGACGTCCCCGACGGAGGACTCGGCGGCCTTCAATGCCTTAATCGAGAGAGCTGCGGCGAACCATGACGTCGAGCTGCACTCGGACCCCGTGGATGCGGACTTCTTATTCGACACCTTCTCGGTAGCTGAAAAGCAAGTCAAAACGCTACCGATGCTTAAAGGGGTGCTGAAACATGCGCCGGAGGTTTTCAAAGAGCCCACCCGGGCACGGGTGGTCAACCCTCGCATCGACAGAAAATATAAAGCGGCGCCCACGGATCCCACTTATATCAAGGGACACTTGCCATTGGACTCCTTGGTTGTTTCCAACGCTCGGAAAAGGGCGAATTCGCAGACTACTGGTGACGCTCCTCCCCCAGACAAAGAGTCGAAGATCTTTGAGGCCTCGGGCAAACGCATTGCTGCGCAGGCAGCAAACATATGGAGAATATCTAACACCCAAGCCCTGCTTGCACGTTATGATAGGGCACATTATGACACATTAGAGGCCATTCTGCAACACTTGCCTGACCAATACAAGGAGGCGGGAGAGATGCTCATTCAGGAGGGTAAACTCATTACAAATGCATCCATCAAATGTGCCCTGGATGTGTCAGACACAGCCTCAAGAGCTATCAATACCAGTGTGTTACTTAGAGGCCATGCCTGGCTCAGAATTTCGGGGTTTAAACCCGACATCCAAACCACGTTATTGGCTCAAACAGTGAATCCTGACCATTTGTTTGGCCCTGAGGTGGATGCCTCCCTGGAAAAAATGAAAAAGGATACCGAAACTGCCAAGTCAATGGGGGCATTACAAAGTCAGCAGTTTCGGGGTGGTTCCTTTCGCCGCTCAAATTCAAAAGGCACCACGAGGGGACAGGCATCCCAGTCCACACAATACTACAAGGGTAACACCCAACCCTCATATAACAACAAGGGTAGAGGGGGTTACAGAGGCAATAATGTCAAAGGCAGAGGACGTGGAAACAATGGCTCCAGGTCCACCACCACCAACAAACAGTGACGTCTTGTCACTGCCCCCCGACCACACAACACCGGTCGGAGGGAGACTCCAGCAGTTCCTGCCAGCGTGGAAGGCCATCACCACGGACAGGTGGGTGAGGTCCCTTATCCAGTACGGGTACTGTCTAGAGCTTACATCCATTCCACCGGACATACCACCAAAAAGCCGTCCTATGTCCGGCGAGCACTTGACCTTGTTGCAGCAAGAAGTTCTCGTTATGCTGCAAAAAGGGGCGATAGAGCTCGTTCCATTGCAAGAGCGGGGAACAGGGGTTTACTCCCTGTACTTTTTGATCCCCAAAAAGGACGGATCACTCAGACCGATCCTGGACCTCAGGCCCCTGAACTGGTACATCCCCTCGGAGCACTTCCATATGCTCACGTTGCAGCAGGTGCTTCCCCTGCTTCAGCAGGGGGATTTTCTGGCTACGCTGGATCTGAAGGATGCTTATTTTCATATTCCCCTGCATCCTTCACACAGGAAGTATCTCAGATTCACAATCTTAGACCAGCATTACCAGTTCAGGGTCCTGCCGTTCGGGGTCACCACAGCACCAAGGGTTTTTACAAAATGCCTGGCGACTGTGGCGGCGCATCTACGTCGCCAGCACGTCCACGTCTTTCCATACCTGGACGGCTGGCTCATTCAAGCAAAAACAGAGCAGCAGTGCGTCGACCACGTGTCACGCACCATTCATCTCCTGCACGATCTGGGATTCTCTCTGAACTACCCAAAGTCCCATCTCCAGCCCGCCCACGTGCGACAGTATCTGGGCGCGACAATCAACACTCTGGCAGCCACTGCGCAGCCGAATTCAGTGAGAATCGCCAGTATCCAGGCGCTGATCCAACGATTCAGACCCCAACACTCGCTTCCCGCGAAGGTGTTCATGCAGTTGATAGGCATGATGGCCTCCTGCATCTCCATTGTCCCGCACGCGAGACTACATATGCGCCCGCTTCAGGAGTGCCTAGCACGTCAGTGGACTCAGGCTCGTGGGCAACTGACAGACCTAGTGTTGGTGAGCGGTCGGGCATACAACTCTCTGCATTGGTGGAATCCACAAAACCTTTGCAAGGGCCGACCATTCCAAGAGCCTGTCCCACAGATTATCCTGACAACGGACGCCTCTCTCCAGGGATGGGGAGCGCATGTACTCCATTACACTGTGCAGGGACTATGGACACTACAGCAAAGGAAGATGCACATCAATGTGTTGGAACTGATGGCAATCTTCATGGCCTTAAAGGCGTTCAAAGTACATCTGTGCAACAAGGTCGTGTTGATCCGGACAGACAACATGACGGCCATGTACTACATTCAGAAGCAGGGAGGCACACACTCTCCGCAGCTGTCTCATCTGGCTCAGAGCATGTGGAAGTGGGCCATTCAGAGGAACATCTTCCTCATGGCGGAGCATCTCCCGGGCAAGGACAATCAAATGGCAGATCTGCTCAGCAGGCACAGCCATCAGATGCACGAGTGGGAGATACATCCATCAGTACTCCAACCGTACTTCCAAAGGTGGGGTCATCCAGAGATAGACCTGTTCGCCACAAAGGAGAACGCAAAATGCCTAAGCTTCGCCGCCAGGTTCCCACACCCCCAATCACAGGGCAATGCGATTTGGATGAACTGGTCAGGCAGATTTGCGTACGCTTTTCCCCCAGCACCTCTGATACCGCTGGTGGCACGCAAGCTCAGGCAGCACTCGATGACTCTCATCCTGGTTGCTCCGACGTGGGCTCGCCAACCATGGTACACCACGTTTCTGGAACTCTCCGTGGTACCGCATCAAAGGCTTCATCTCACTCCCAGCCTTCTGA
This sequence comes from Lissotriton vulgaris, assembly GCF_964263255.1. Taxonomy (NCBI): domain Eukaryota; kingdom Metazoa; phylum Chordata; class Amphibia; order Caudata; family Salamandridae; genus Lissotriton; species Lissotriton vulgaris. The sequence goes on along the minus strand of NC_141694.1, from coordinate 1,361,982,853 downwards.
CGCAGAGCCATGGCGACATTCAGCACCCAGATCCGCAACAGCTCAACCTGGCGATCTGGCTCCTGAAGTCCTAGAGTTTGCCTACCTTAATCTTCCTTCTGACTGCATGGACATCATTCGGGAGGCAAGGAAGCCCACTACTAGAGCTTGTTATGCGGCTAAATGGAAGAGGTTTGTCATCTACTGTGCTAACCACAACATTGACCCGCTAGACGCTTCCATTCAAAACATCATCTGTTACCTTTTTCACCTGTATAGATGTAATCTAGCGTACTCTTCCATCCGCATTCACCTGTCTGCTATGGCAGCATACCTTCAGAATAGGCAGCACCTGTCACTCTTTAAGGTCCCTGCTATCAAGGCCTTTCTGGAAGGACTCAAAAGGGTCATTCCACCAAGGACCCCACCAGCTCTGGAATGGAACCTCAATGTGGTTCTTACAAGGCTGATGGGTCCTCCCTTTGAGCCACTGCACTCCTGTGAGCTCCAGTTTCTAACTTGGAAGGTTGCGTTCTTAGTAGCTATTACATCGCTACGGAGGGTTAGCGAACTGCAGGCGCTCACCATCCAAGAACCTTTCTTCCAAGTACATGCTAACAGGGTGGTGCTCCGCACTAACCCTAAATTCTTACCCAAAGTGGTTTCACAATTCCACATAAACCAGACAATTGAATTGCCGGTGTTTTTCCAAAACCCAGAGACGCTGGCGGAGCGCATGCTCCATACCCTTGATGTGAAAAGGGCCTTGATGTACTATGTAGACAGGACAAAAGATTTCCGCAAAACCAAACAGCTTTTTGTTGCTTTTGCCACGCACCACAAGGGAAACGCTATCTCCAAAGCGGGGATTGCTAGGTGGATAGTTAAGTGCATCCAGATCTGTTACGCTAAAGCTAAGCGCACTCTCACTATCCCACCAAGGGCCCACTCCACCAGGAAGCTGGGGGCCTCTATGGCTTTTCTAGGTAACATTCCCTTAGAAGATATCTGTAGGGCAGCCACATGGTCTACCACACACACTTTCACTAAGCACTACTGTGTAGACGTGCATTCCAAACAGCAGGCAGCTGTTGGTCAGGCTGTTCTAAAAACGCTTTTTCAGACTGCTGCAGCTGGCACGGGCGGCCGCAGATAATGGAGGGACTGCTATGTATTCTATGCACAGATATGAATTCAGCAGCCCACATGCCTCGAACTGCAAATGCTACTTACCAGTATGCATCTGTTCTTGGCATGTAGGGCTGCTGACATTCATATCGCCCACCCTCCTCCCCGGCGCCTGTAGCAGCTGCAGTATTTATTCATTAATACACATATGCTCATAGCATGGTCATCACTCACATTCTTCACTCCATCTCTGCCAATGGCTAAAAACAATCTGGGGATGGAGGCGATGCCCATGCGCACTGTAGTCCAGGGGAGGAGCCACCTATCTCGTGATACTTCGAAGACTCTTCCAGGACAACAATGTGCAATCATCCGGACCCAACACTAGGTGGCGGACTATGCACAGATATGAATGTCAGCAGCCCTACATGCCAAGAACAGATGCATACTGGTAAGTAGCATTTGCATTTCACATCCCCGTCCTGCCGGCCCACCGGCGTTACCTGCGGTTCACGGTAGGCCTGGAGCACTTTCAGTTTATCGTGCTCCCCTTCGGCCTTACCAGCGCCCCACGGGTGTTCACAAAGGTGATGGCGGTGGTCGCAGCCCATCTGCGCAGGTTAGGGGTTTCAGTCTTCCCCTACCTAGACGACTGGTTGTTGAAGGCGGGCTCGCCCCAGACAGTCGTCCACCACCTTCAGATGACGGCAGACCCCTTGCACGGCCTGGGGTTCTCCATCAATGTGCCGAAATCACACCTGTGCCCCTCTCAAAAGCTCCTCTTCATCGGAGCGGTTCTGGACTCGGCGCAGTTTCGGGTTTATCCTCCGGAACGGCGGGTTCGGGATATTCAGGCTTTGATTCCCATCTTTCAGCCGCTATCCCGAGTTTCGGTCAGGTTGACGCTGCGGCTGCTGGGACTGATGGCTTCCTGCATCCTTCTGGTGCATCACGCCCGGTGGCGGATGCGGGCTCTGCAGTGGGACCTGAAGTTTCAGTGGGCCCAGCATCAGGGCAACTTGTCCGACCACGTCTTGATCTCGGAGGGCACTGCGAGACAACTGCAGTGGTGGCTTACGGACCGCGATTGGGTCAGGGGCAAGTCCCTCTCCCTTCCCCAACCGGAGCACGTTGTCGTGACGGACGCGTCCCTCCAGGGCTGGGGTGGCCACTTGGGAGAGGCAGAGATCAGAGGCATCTGGTCTCCGGCGGAGTCCCGGCTCCATATCAACCTGTTGGAGCTGCGGGCGATTCGTCTGGCACTGAAGGCATTCCTCCCCTTTGTCAACGGGAGTGTAGTGTACGTGTTCACCGACAACACCACCGCCATGTGGTACTGCAACAAACAGGGCGGAGTGGGGTCGTGGACCCTTTGCCAGGAGGCTCTGCGCCTCTGGCAATGGCTGGAACGTCAGGGCGTGACTCTGACGGTTCAACACCTGGCAGGTTCTCTGAACGCCAGGGCGGACGAACTCAGCCGTCGGTGCTCGATGGATCACGAATGGCGTCTGAACTCGGACGTGGCGCAAGGCATCTTTCGGCAATGGGGAGAGCCTTGGTTAGATCTATTCGCCACAGAAGAGAACGCGCAATGTCATCAGTTCTGCGCGTTGGAGTTTCCAAGACGGCACTCGCACGGCGACGCCTTTCGGCGCGAGTGGAGTTGCGGTCTGTTATACGCCTTTCCGCCTATACCACTTCTGCCCAGAGTGCTGAAGAAGATCAGGCGCGACCGGGCCCAAGTTAACCTTGTGGCTCCGGACTGGGCTCGAAGGTACTGGTATCCCGAGCTACTCAGCATGTCAGTCGGTCCCCCGATCCGCCTGCCTCTTCAGGAGGACCTTCTGTCGCAGCAGCAGGGGACGGTCCTCCACCCGAACCTGTCCAGTCTCCACCTCCATGCTTGGAGATTGAGTGGCGGCAGTTGAGGCCTTTTGACTTGCCTCCTGAAGTCTGTGATGTTATTCTGGCAGCCAGGCGTCCCTCCACTAAGTCGGTATACGCCTGTCGGTGGAACAGATTTGTGGCATGGTGCACAGCAAAGGCTGTGGATCCTCTCTCTGCCCCTCTTTCGGAGGTTCTTCTGTTTCTTCTTTCTCTTGCCCAGCAGGGCTCTGCTCTGGGCACTATCAAGGGCTACCTTTCTGCCCTTTCAGCCTTTTTGAGGCTTCCTGATCAGCCTTCTTTGTTCAAATCCCCGATTGTAACTCGGTTCTTAAAAGGCATCACTCACATGTTCCCACCTGTTCCGTTTGTGATGCCTCAGTGGGATTTGAACCTGGTTCTGACCTTCCTGATGTGTGCTCCCTTTGAGCCCCTTCATTCTTGTCCTCTCCGTCTCCTGACTTTGAAGACGGCCTTCCTGGTTGCCATCACCTCTGCCAGGAGAGTGAGTGAGCTCCAGGCTCTTTTTGTCCAACCTCCTTTCCTGTCCATTCATCCTGATAAGGTGGTTCTGAGGACTAGACCTTCTTTCCTGCCCAAGGTTGTTTCGGCCTTTCACATCGGGCAGTCCATCACCCTCCCTTCCTTCTTCCCGCCTCCGCATCCTTCAAAGGATGAAGAGCGGCTCCACCGTCTGGACCCAAAACGTGCGCTTTCATTCTACATGGATCGCACACGCCAGTTCCGGGTGGATGACCAACTGTTTGTTGGCTACGTGGGTGCGAAGAAGGGACGGGCGGTTTGTAAGCGAACCATCTCTCGATGGGTCGTCCTCTGCATCAAAGCGTGCTACTCTTTGGCTCGGAAGGAGCCTCCTGTTGGGCTGAGGGCCCATTCCACTCGGGCCACGGCGGCTACTACTGCCCTGGGCCGGGGAGTCCCCTTGCAGGACATTTGCCAAGCGGCTACGTGGGCCTCGCTGCACACCTTTGCGAGGCACTACTGCCTGGACAGTCAAGTCCGGAGGGATGGCTTCTTTGGCCGTTCTGTCCTCCAGGACTTTCTGGTGTAGTTTTGTATTGGTTCGCAGACCCACCACCGGGGTTGGTATTGCTGGGGTATGTATTCTAAGGTAAGGAATCTAACACTAACGTGTTTCTTTCAGATGAACAATTTACTTACCTTCGGTAACGATATATCTGTAAGAAACATTAGTTAGTGTTAGATTCCTTACCGAACCCACCCATCCTCCCCGTTCTGCGAACTGATACCTAGGGTTAAGGTCATCCCTTTCAGGGCCCTAGTTTTACATGGCACCAGTGTTGGTTCTCTCATGGCTCTGCGTCTCCTGGCGCGGAAATGCTGTGTGCAAAGAACTGACGTCAGCGCGCGGAGGCGGCGTCTATATACTCCAGCGACGTCATCACGACGCCAACGACGGACGCGGAGCCGCAGGGGACGCCTGCAGACGACGCCTACCGACGCGCAGGGGTACTGCTACGCAAAAGTTTCCGGATCCAGACTGACGCCTGGGGATATTCTAAGGTAAGGAATCTAACACTAACTAATGTTTCTTACAGATATATCGTTACCGAAGGTAAGTAACTTGTTCGTCAAACCAACCAAACCGCTCGGTCCGAAAAAGGAGGTGAAGCCAGCTAAAGACACCCAGCCGACAAAGTGCCGAGAAACATCAAAAACCCATCCAACCACCAAAAGCGGTCGAACCCAATAAACCTACAGACCCAAAATCTGGCAAACCAAAGGCTACGGCACCAAAGGCAAAGACTGTGGAGGAAGAGCTTATTCACCCCGACCCCTCCACAGAGGACCAGTCAAAGCTGTATATTGACCCAGCAACTGGCAAGGTGACTGAGTACACAAAAAAAGAAAAGGCCTCTGCCAATAGCAGACTTTCCTAGAATACCACTCAAAAAGAAATGACTGTGCTACCTCTCCTATCCTTTTTGAACCTATCAGTCCAGCCATGCCTACAACCCCATATGCCCCAACATCACCTGACTACAACCCAGGTGAAGATCAGGATGCAGATGTGGGGTTTGGTTATCCACAAAACCCAACTAGAGACCCCAACCTACAGCCATGGGGTGCAGGAGGAGAACCAGATAATGAGGGGACTCTGCCCATTACAGAACCAGCAGTTTACCCAACTAAGTCATCACACACTGAAGATACAGTGGCCTTTAATTCTTTACTTGATAGAGCAGCTACCTACCATAACGTAGATATGCACTCTGATGCTATTGAAGAAGACTTTCTCTTTGATACACTCAACATCTGAGAGACATGTAAAAACACTCCCCATGTTAAAGGGCGTCTTAAAACATGCACATGACATTTTTAAAGACACAGCTAGGGCACCGGTCATTAACCCTAGAATTGAAAAGAAATATAGGGCTGCACCTATAGATCCTACATACATAAAAGGGCAGCTACCCCTGGACTCCCTAGTGGTGTCCAACGCACGTAAGAGGGCTAACTCCCAGACTACCGGAGAGGCTGCCCCTCCAGACAAAGAGTCAAAAATCTTTGAGGCATCAGGCAAAAGAGTAGCAGCTCAAACAGCAAACTCTTGGACAATTGCCAATACACAGGCCTTGCTGGCCAGATATGGCAGGGCGCATTATGACAGCTTAGAAGAAATTCTCCAACTCTTACCTGACCTTATAAACAGCAGGCAGATAAACTGATACAAGAAGGGAAGCTCATCACCAATGCCTCAATTAAATGTGCCCTAGACGCGGCTGATACAGCTGCCAGATCCATCAATACAAGCGTGCTGCTAAGGCGCCACGCATGGCTTCGCATATCAGGTTTCAAAAATGAAGTCCAATCCACTATTCTTAATCAGCCCATCAACCCAGACTTTTTATTTGGTCCAGCAGTTGACTCAATTCTGGACAAAATGAAAAAGGATGCGAAAACAGCGAAGTCCATGGGAGCTCTCCACTCCCAACACCGGGGCTCCTTTCGTCGCTCCAATTATAGAGGAGGAGCCAGAAGTAATGCATCACAGCAATCCTCCACCTACAACACTAACATGCAATCCACGTACAACAAAAATACCAACAGGGGTGGATACAGGGGCAATAACACCAAAGGAAGGGTTTGTGGAGGCAATGCAAATAGATCCTCCACTAACACCAAAAAGGGACTTCTTGGCACTACCCCCAGACCATATAACATCGGTCGGGGGAAGACTACAACAATTTCTGCCAGTCTGGTTAAATATCACTACAGACAAGTGGGTCACGCAAATTATCCAACATGGCTATTGCCTCGAACTCACTTCAACACCTCCCAACATACCACCCGTGCACTGGCCAATGTCACAGGAACAAATAACCATGCTACAGCAAGAGGTCATCAGTATGCTGCAAAAGGGGGCCATAGAACCAGTCCCACTACAACATCAAGGAACAGGAGTATACTCCCTATACTTCCTTATTCCAAAGAAAGACGGGTCTCTAAGACCAATATTGGACCTCAGGCCACTCAACCTGTACATTTTGTCAGAGCATTTTCATATGCTCACTCTCCAAGAAGTCTTACCATTGCTTCGCCAGGGAGACTTCCTGGCAACTCTAGACCTCAAGGACGCATACTTTTATATACCAATACACCCTGCTCACAGAAAGTATCTAAGGTTCACCATTCAAGGACTGCACTACCAGTTCAAAGTCCTACCTTTTGGTGTCACAACAGCTCCACGAGTGTTCACCAAATGCCTAGCTACAGTGGCGGCACATCTCAGGAGGCAACACATCCATGTGTACCCATATCTGGACGATTGGCTAATACACGCGCCATCAGCCCAGCAATGTGCCAACCACATGTCAAAAACCATCCATCTCCTGCACAGTTTGGGCTTCTCGTTGAACTACCCAAAATCGCATTTGCAACCCTCCCACGTCCAACAGTACCTGGCTGCAACAATAGATGCACTGGCAGCAAAAGCATATCCCAACGCAGCATGGATCAACGGAATGCAAACACTGATCCAAAGGTTCAGACCTCAACACTCATTACCAGCTCGAGTGTTTATGCAACTAATAGGCATGATGGCCTCGTGCATATTCATAGTCCCTCATGCCAAGCTACATATGCGTCCGCTCCAAGAGTGCCTAGCAAGGCAGTTGAATCAGGCTCAGGGGCAATTACAGGACCTAGTGTTGGTGACCAGTCGTGCATACAACTCTGCATTGGTGGAATCCACAAAACCTTTGCAAAGGACGACTGTTCCAAGAGCCTGTCCCACAAATAGTGTTAACCGCGGACGCATCCCTACTAGGGTGGGGAGCCCATGTCCTAAATTACAGTCCAGGGACTCTGGACTGTACAACAACACAAAGATGCACATAAACCTTCTGGAGTTGATTGCAATCTTTCTAGCCCTAAAAGCGTTCAAGACACACTTATGCAACAAAACTGTGTTGATCCGGACGGACAACATGACAGCTATGTATTATATTCAAAAACAGGGAGGAACACACCACAGCTGTCGCACCTAGCTCAAGCAATGTGGAAATGGGCCATTCAGAGGAACGTGTTTCTCATGGCAGAACACCTCCCCGGCAAGGACAATCAAGTAGCCGACCTGCTCAGCAGGCACAGTCAACAAAGGCACGAATAGGAGATTCACCCCAAAGTGCTCCAACCATTCTTCCGGAAGTGGGGACACCCGGAGATGGATCTGTTTGCCACAAGCCAAAACGCAAAATGCCAGTACTTTGCCGCCAGGTTCCCACATCCTCAATCGCAAGGCAATGCGATATGGATGAACTGGTCAGGCAAATTTGCGTACACTTTTCCCTCAGCTCCATTAATACCGCTAGTGGCACGCAAACTATGTCAACATTCACTGACGCTAATCCTAGTTGCCCCCACATGGGTGAGGCAACCATGGTACACAACTGTAGGAAGGTACATCCTGACTATGGTTGCCCCCAACTTTTTGCCCTGTGTTTTAGCTGGTTTTGGACATAGTCGACCTGGGACCCTGCCAATCAGGACCCCAGGCCTACTGCTCTCTCTTTAAAATGGATTCCATGTACCCTAGGTACATTTCCAATTGGTACTGGGCCACCCTATCAGACCCTGTAACTCAGGGCATAGGTGTACCCAGGGCTGCCAGGGGCTGCAGCATGTATTGTGCCACCCCTGGCTGGCCTCCTAAATTTGACACAACTGGCTGCATGACAGCTGGGGCAAAGTCGTGTAATCACCCTTTGCTGTAGGTGTAGTATACCTATACCTAACCCTAACATGGACACACAGATTCCTATCAGTCACTCCTATGGCAGGCCTTGACAATCCTGAAGGCAGAGTGCTTGGAATCGTGTGAGATGGTGCTCTGGCATGAGCTGAGCCTGTCTGCAGCTTGCGGAATCAAGTCCTAATAGCTGCTCCATGATATCGCATACCATATACTCTTAAGTGCATTATAATCCTCGCGGTTAAATGCTATCTTTGGTATTGCTTTATCAAAACATGTCGAGTAAGGTGTCATACGAATTGGAATACTAACCCCTCGCCAATTCTGGCGACGGGGTTAGCATTCCACCCTTCTAGAGGGACACGACATGTATGTAACTGTGAACCCCGGTTAAAGTTAACTGAAGCCTCAGCTCCACAAAATGGATGCTGCCACCACAGACACGAGTCTGACCCCCTACAGCTGGGAGTCCTTCCAGCGAGGGGAGCCTGGACAAAGGGTTTCCTGTCAGGGGCGGTGCTAGCACCGTCCCAGACATGGTTTTGTGTATCCTGGGTAGGCAGGGCTTTACAGGAAGGTGACTGCTGAGTGGCACCCCGGTGCTCACTACGCATAGGCCGGTCTGAACCAGTTCCAGGGGCACACCAGCCCCTGGCCTGGGGAAGTCCGGCATGGCTGAGGGGTGTAACCACCCCCCACCTAGTCCCACCCATAGGCAGGACCTAGTCACCGGGTCAGCCCCCTTTTTTAGTAAAGATGGGAGCGGGCCCCCTGTTAAAATTAGATCATCTTTGGAATCAAGATACCACTTTCTTCGAAAGGACTTCACGATTTCTTCTTCAAGATTCTCCCTTGTGGCTAAGGAGTAGTCACCCTGCATCCGCAGGCACCATCCTAAAGAACACTGCGGTCTGCTGCAAGTCCTTCATCACGAATCCGACGACCCAGCTCGACGAGACCCGGCTTCCCTGGCACCTCTGACCTCTACTCACCTCTACAGCCCAGCTGAGAACCGTGAGTGCGACGAGACCTCAAGGGACCGACGATCGCCAAGACTGCACGACATCTTTACTGCAAGCCCACCGTGTCCTCCACTGGTGAGTGCTTTGGGGTCCGAGAAGCCCCGACCCTGCGCAGCTCCAGCACCCAAGATCAGCCCCCCTGCATCTCCACGATCTGCGTGGGGCCCTTCTGCTGTTTGCTGTGCACCGCGTTGTTTGGCTACTAGCCGGCTGGCTTGTGGCCCTCTGAACGACGCCCAACGACTTCACGACTGCTGGTCTGGTTGCTCCAGGCTGGCCTTTGCTTCCTTCTTCAAGAGAGGCACCCCGGACCCTCCTGGTCCACTCCAGACGCCATTTTAGGTCCACCGCGTGGGCTTGAATTTGCCAAGGCTTTGTTGCCCAATCCTGGGTCCAGCGACGCCGACAGCTTCTATCTTCGTGGGACAGCTCGATCCTCCATCCTGGTCGCCGACAACGCCTCCTGGTCCGTGAGATCTTCGAGTCAAGCGTCACCCACTCACCTAGTCGAGGTGGCTACCATCCGGTGCCCTCCTGGTGCCCACTGACTACTGGCTAGTAGTCTCGAACTTGGTCCCCTCTGCTTTCAGGTGTCATCTATCTTCAAGATCCAGGCTTGGATCCGACTGAACTTTCTTCACTGGTCACCGGCCAGCATCTTTTCTTCCGGCTCCTGGTCCGTCTACGAGGATTCCCGACGTCTTTTCAGACCTATGCAGCTGCAGCCCCTGGGCTAGGTAACTTCGGCATTTCGGTGCCCCAGCATAGCCTCACTATCCAAGGGTCAGAATCTACTTTCGTTTTCTCCCTACCAGGTCGGGTTCGCCCGAGAACACTAACTTTCTAATTCCTAGCTACCATAGACTTTTGTCCCGCATCTCGCGTGAGAGTGCACACACTGCACCCGAGTCCCCTAGGCCTCCTAGACATAATCTAACGATTCCCTAGTCAAGTCCTAGCGATTCCAAAAGCTATTAGTACTGTACTTACCTGCTAGGAATTTCGCATTCCACTTTCAGAGTATATGGTTTTCCGTGCCCCTCGGGCATTTGTATATACTGTGCTAACTTAAGTATTTTTGTAAGAGTTTTGGTTTGTGCTTAGTACCCTGTCCTCATAAAGAGTACAGGGCTGTTGTGATCTTTAAATAAATAACTGTTTATTTTCATAACACTTGTGTGGTGTCCTTTCACTTGGTATTCAAGGGGTATATGTGTGGTAAACAGCTGGCTTAACGCGCCCTCTCGAGTCTTTAGCCTTAGACTGCTCGTATCCACGCTACTAGGATAGCTGGTCTATAAGGTTGACTTACAACCAATCATCAATAAGGGTTGCTGGACTGATACATAGTGTTCACTAGAATAGTGAGCACTGCATATCAGGCCACCTTCTCACAACAACTTTCCTAGAACGGTCAGTGGTGCCTCATCAAAGACTGAAACTCACACCCAATCTCCTAACTCAGAGCCATGGAGAAATCCAACATCCAGATCCGCAACAGCTGAACCTGGCGATCTGGCTCCTGAAATCCTAGAGTTTGGATACCTAAACTTGCCTCCAGACTGTATGAACATTATCAAGGAGGCAAGAAAACCCACTACCAGGGCATGTTATGCAGCTAAGTGGAAACGTTTAGTCATTTACTGCAGTAACAATGATATAAACCCACTTGATGCTTCAACTCAAAACATCATTTGCTATCTCTTGCACCTACAACGCTGCAATTTAGCCCATTCATCCATCAGAATACATTTAGCTGCGTTAGCAGCATATCTTCAAAACAGGCAACACCTTTCACTATTTAGGGTGCCAGCAATTAAGGCGTTTATGGAAGGACTCAAACGCGTAATTCCTCCAAGACACCCACCTTCACCAGTCTGGAATCTGAACATTGTTTTAACCAGACTTATGGGACCACCTTTTGAACCACTACACTCATGTGAAATACAATTTCTTACTTGGAAGGTGGCTTTCCTTATTGCCATTACTTCGCTTCGAAGAGTTAGCGAGTTGCAAGTCCTAACTATTCAAGAGCCATTCATCCAAATACATGCAAATAGAGTAGTTCTCAGAACAAACCCTAAATTCATGCCAAAGGTGGTATCCCATTTTCACATAAATCAAACCATCGAACTGCCAGTGTTCTTTCAAAATCCACAGACAGTAGCTGAAAGGGCCTTGCATACTCTAGATGTCAAAAGAGCTCTGCTATACTATATAGACAGAACTAAGGCATCTCGAAAAACAAAACAGTTGTTTGTTGCTTTCTCACCGCAACACAAAGGCAACTCTATTTCAAAATCCGGTATAGCCAGATGGATCCTTAAATGCATCCAAATATGTTATTTAAAAGCCAAACGCACCTTAACAGTTCCCCCTAGGGCGCATTCCACACGCAAGCTAGGGGCATCCATTGCTTTCCTGGGTAATATTCCTTTACACGAAATTTGTAAAGCAGCCACATGGACAACCACGCATACATTTACAAAACACTATTGTGTAGATGTACATTCAAAACAGCAAGCTGCTGTAGGACAGGCTGTTCTCAAAACTCTTTTCCAGACTGCTGTGACTAACACAGGTAGCCACCGCTAAGGGAGATACTGCTATACATTCTATGCACAGATATGAATTCAGCATCCCACATGCCTCGAACGGAATATGCCACTTACCAGTATGCATCTGTTCTTGGCATGTAGGGCTGCTGACATTCATATCGCCCACCCACCTCCCCGTTGCCTGTCGCAGCCGCAGCATTCACTCTTCGCATGGACATCTCTTACTGTACTATACTCCATCTCTGCCACAATGGCGAAAAACAATCTGAGGATGGAGAGGATGCCCATGCGCACTGTAGTCCAAGGGAGGAGCCACCTATCTCGTGATACTTCGAAGACTCTTCCAGGACAACAACATGCAATCATCCGGACCCAACACTAGGCGGTGATCTATGCACAGATATTAATGTCAGCAGCCCTACATGCCAAGAACAGATGCATACTGGTAAGTAGCATATTCCTTCTGGTCTACCCACCCCACCCCTGAGAGCCTGGTTATCCAGGCCTCTACTTCCCAGTCTGTATTCCCGACTGCACCACCAGATCGGTGTGAGAAGTTGGCCTGATATTCAGTGTTCACTATTCTAGTGATCACTATGTATCAGTCCATACAACCCTTATGGTGATTGGTTGTAAGTCAACCGATAGACCAGCTATCCTAGTAGCATGGACAAGAGCAGTCTTCGGGCTGACCTCTAGAGGGCGTGTTAAGCCAGCTGTTATACCATCACATATACCCCTTGAACACCAAGTGAAAGGACATCACACAAGTGTTATGAAATAAACAGTGTATTTATTTAAATCACAACAGCCCTGTACTCTTTGAGGACAGGGTACTAAGCACACAACAAAACTCTTACGAAAATACTTTTAGTTGCACAATTTACACAAATGCTCGAGGGTCACGAAAAACCATATACTATGAAAGTGGAATGCGAAATTACTAGCAGGTAAGTACTGGACTAATAGGCTTTGGAATCGCTAGGACTACGTTACTGAACCTTCAGATTACTAGTAGGAGGCCTAGGGGACTCGGGTGCAGAGTGTGCACTCTCACGCGGGATGCGGGACAAAGTCTATGGAGGCTAGTAAAGGCAAAGTTAGTGTTCTCGGGCGAACCCGACTAGGTAGGTCAAAAACGAAAGTGGATCTGGACCCTTGGATAGTGAGGCTATGCTGGGGCACCGAAATGCCGAAGTTACCTAGCCCAGGGGCTGCGGCTGCATAGGTCTGAAAAGACGTCGGGAATCCTCGTTGACGAACCAGGAGCCTAAAGAAAGAGTTGCTGGCAGGCGACCAGTGAAGATTGTTCGAAGTGATCCAAGCCTGGATCGAAGATGGATGACACCTGAAAGCAGAGGGGACCAAGTTCTTAATCACTAGCCAGTGATTGTGTGGGCACCAGGACGGCACCAGATGGTAGTCACCTCGACCAGGTGAGTGGGCGACGCTGGGCTCTGCAGTCTCACGGACCAGGAGGCGTTGTCGGCGACCAGGATGGAGGTGCGAGCTGTCCCACGATGGTTGATGCTGTCGACGTCGCTGGACCCAGGATTGGGCAACAAAGCCTTGGCAAATTCAAGCCCACGCGGTGGACCTAAAATGGCGTCTGGAGTGGACCAGGAGGGTCCGGGGTGCTCCTCTTTTGGAAGGGAGCAAGGGCCAGTCTGGAGCAACCAGACCAGCCTTGTCGTCGGTCGTCGTCAGTAAGGCCACAAGCCAGCGGGCTAGTAGCCAGACAACGCGGTGAGCAGCCAAAAAGCAGAAGGGCCCCACGCAGATCTCGTGGATGCTGGGGGGCTGGTCTTCGGTGCTGGAGCTGCTCAGGGTCAGGGCTTCTCGGACCCCAAAGCACTCACCAGAGGATCCCTCGGCGGTCGTGCTGGGTAGAAGTCGTGCAGTTCTGATGATGGCCGGTCCCTCGAGGTCTCGTCGCACCTACGGTTCTCAGCTTAGCTGTAGAGGTCAGAGGTGCCAGGGAAGCCGGGACTCATCGAGCTGGTCAGTCGGATTCCGGAGTAAGGGCGTGCAGCAAACCGCGGATGCAGGGTGACTACTCCTTAGCCACAAGGGAGAAATCTTAAGAAGAAGTCGAGAGTTCCTTTCGTAGAAAGTAGTTTCTTGATTCAAAGATGATCTAATTTGGAAGGGTCCCCGCTCCTGCCTTTATACTAAAGAAAGGGGTGGGTACGCGACTAGGTCCTGCCCTAGGGGTGGGACCAGGGAGGGGGGTGGTTACACCCCTCTCCCATGCCGGACTTTCCCCAGGCCAGGGGCTGGTGTGCCCCTGGAACTGGTTCTAGCCGGCAGATGCGTAGTGAGCACCGGGGTGCCACTTGCAGTCACCTTCCTGTAAAGCCCTGCCTACCCAGGATACACAAAACCCTGTCTGGGATGGTGCTAGCACCGCCCCTGACAGGAAACCCTTTGTCCAAGCTCCCCTCGCTGGAAGGACTCCCAGCTGCAGGGGGTCAGACTCGTGTCTGTGGTGGCAGCATCCATTTTGTGATGCTGAGGCTTGAGTAAACTTTAACCGGGGTTCACAGTTACATACATGTTGTGTCCCTCTAGAAGGGTGGAATGCTAACCCCGTCGCCAGAATTGTCGAGGGGTTAGTATTCCAATTTGTATGACACCTTACTCGACATGTTTTGATAAAGCGATACCAGAGATAGCATTTAACCGCGAGGATTATAATGCACTTAAGAGTATATGGTATGCGTTATCATGGAACAGCTATTAGGACTTGGTTCTGCAAGCTGCAAACGGGCTCAGGTCATGCCAGAGCACCATCTCACACGATTCCAAGCACTTTGCCTTCAGGATTGTCAAGGCCTGCCATAGGAGTGACTGATAGGAATCTGTGTGTCCATTTTTAGGGTTAGATATAGGTATACTATATCTAAAGCAAAGGGTGATTACACCACCTTGCCCCAGCTGTCGTGCAGCCAGTTGTGTCAGATTTAGATGGCCATCCAGGGGTGGCATAATACATGCTTCAGCCCCTGGTAGGCCCTGGGTACACCTATGCCCTGAGTTACAGGGTCTGATAAGGTGGCCAAGTACCAATTGGATAATGCACCTAAGGTACACATGTCAATTTAGTGAGAGAACAGCTAGGCTGTGGGTCTGATTAGCAGGCCCACAGCCAGAGAAAGTCGTAAACCAGTGAAACAAAAGCAAAAAATCTGGGTGATCATAGGATTGCAGACCCTACTCTCCTACAATCGGGAATCCAAGAGGTATGAGCAATTCAGCAAGATGTTCTCCTCCCTTAGCTTGGGATTGCGGTCGGTCAACACTGTGTGCCTCTTGGGCCGTTGCACACATTCTCTGTGGGATACTGTAGGAGAGTAGGGTCTGCAATCCTATGGTCACCCCAGATTTTTGCTTCACTGGTTTAAGACTTTCCCTGGCTGTGGGCCTGCTCATCAGACCCACAGCCTAGCTGTTCTCTCTTATGGCTAAATCAAATGAAGGGTGAAAACCCCAAACTTTCTTAGGTGGTCCATTTCCCTACAGGGGATGGACTTTACAGTGAAGCACAGACCAGGGACTGAATGTGGCAATGCAGATGGTCTCTCCAGGTACTTCCACTTAGAACAAGAAGACTCACCTGGTCAAGTTTAGTTTAATGTCCCTAAGTTTTTTTTTTGGGGGGGGGGGGTTATGTAGGAGAGATGGGTCTGCAATCCTATGGTCACCCCAGATTTTTGCTTTATTCTTCACTGGTTTACGACTTTCCCTGGCTGTGGGCCTGCTAATCAGACCCACAGCCTAGCTGTTCTCTCTCTAAATTGACATCCATGTACTTTAGGTGCATTTACCAATTGGTATTGGGTCACTCTTGTAAGTCCTTGTATAGTGTACCATAGGTACCCAGGGCATAAGTGCACCAAAGGCCTACCAGCGGCTTCAGCATGTATTATGCCTCCCCTGGCTGGACATCCAAATCTGACACAACTGGCTGATCAATCAGCTGGGGCAAGGTGGTGTAATCACCCTTTGCTTTAGATATAGTATACCTATATCTAAACCTAAAATTGACATATACTCCTATAAGTCACTCCTATGGCAGGCCTTAACAATCCTGGAGGCAGAGTGCTTGGAATTATGTGAGATAGTGCTCTGGCATGAGCTGAGCCTGTCTGCAGCTTTCGGAACCAAGTCCTTTAGCTGTTTCCATGATAACGCTATACCATATACTCTTAAGTGCATTATAATCCTCGCGATTATTGCTAACATTGGCATAGCATTATCAAAACATGTCGAGTAAGGTGTCATACGAATTGGAATACTACCCCCTCGCCAGTTCCGGCGACGGGGGGTAGCATTCCACCCTTCTAGAGAGACAGGACATGTATGTAAGTATGAACCCCGGTTAAAGTTAACTCGAGCCTCCGCATCACAAAATGGATGCTGCCACCACAGACACAAGTCTGACCTCCTGCTGCTGGGAGTCCTTCCAGCGAGGGAGGCCTGGACAAAGGGTTTTCTGCCTTGGGAGGTGCTAGCACCACCCTAGACAGGATTTTGTGTATTAGATAGGACAGGCCTGAAAGGAATGAGACATGCCTGGGGCACACAAGGTGTCCCTGTGCATACACCGGTTCAAACCAGTTGCTGGGGCACTCAAGCCCCAGCGCGAAACCGGACAAAGGATAGGGGGTGTAACCACCCCCCTTCCTGGTCCCACCCATAGGAGGGACCTAGTCATAGTACAGCCCCCTTTAGGAGAATAAAGGTAGGAGCTGGTCCCATTCCAAATTAGATTAATCCTGATTTGAAACTACAAGAAGAAACTCTGGACTTCGACGTTCTGCTCCACTGAAGAAATCTCCCTTGTGGCCAAGGAGTGACCACCCTGCACAAGCAGGCACCATCAAGCGTTCCAGCGGTTCACTTTGTCGTCTTCCCGAGTGGATCCAGACTTCAGAGCCCGACGAGACCCGGACTTCCAGACCTCTCCGACCTCTACCTAAATCTGTAGCACAGCTGAGATCCGTGGGTGCGACGAGACACGTGGGACCGGCCATCTTGAAGAAACTGCACTTAGTTTCCAGCACGACTTCAGAGGCATCCTTGACGAAGTGCTTTGGGGATTGAGAAGCCCCAGCCCCAAGCAGCTCCTGCACCGAAGACCAGCCCTCCAGCATCCACGAGATCTGCGTGGGGCCCTTCTGCCTGTTTGCTGCTCGACGCGTTGTCTGGTCACTTGCCGACTGGCTAGTGGCCTCCTAGACGATCCACAACATCTACACCGCTGGTCTGCTTGCTCCAGACTGGCCCTTGCTTCCCTGCAAACGAGAAGCACCCCGGATCATCCTGGTCCGCACCAGTTGCCTTTGCCAAGGCCTGTTGATGCCGAATCTGGAACCAACACCGCCGACAGCGAAAGCCTACGTGGGACAGTTCGTGCCTCCATCCTGGTCGTCGAAGACACCTCCTGGTCCATGTGGCTGCAGAGTCAAGCGTCCACTCTTCACCTGATCGCAGCGACAGCACCTGGTTCCTTCCTGGTTCCACCCCAGTCACTGGCTAGTGACTTTGAGCATTGTCCCCTCTGCTTTCAGGTCTTCATCTTCCTTGATCCACCCTTGGATCACTCCAGACTTCTTCCTCCTGGTCGCCTGCAGCATCTTTCTTCAAGGCTCTATAGACTTCAACGCGGAACCCGACACACTTTGACACCTATGCACCCGCAGCCCGTAGGTGAGGTAACGAGCATTTCGGTGCTAAAGGGTAGATTAACTCTCCTAGTGTCCAGATTTCCAGTCGTTTTAGTCCTAACTAGTCAGAACTGTCTAATACTTACCTTTTCGTAATTTGTACTGTCCATTGACTTTTTCCTGCATCTCGCGTGTGAGTTCACACTCTGCACATGCGTCCCGTGGGCCTCCTGCTACTTACCTAAAGTTAGGGTAGTGTAGTCCCAGCGAACCTACAGCCTCTGGACAGCTCCATTCCTTCTCTCGATTTCCTTATACCACTTGTTTAGTACATGGTTTGACGTGCCCCTAGGGCAAAATTGTATTTGTGGAACTTAAACGTATTTTTCCTAAGAGTCTTGTCATGTGCTTAGCCCTCTGATCTCAGGTGTTCGTTATTAATAAATATATTGTTTATTTTCATAACAACCTGTGTGGTGTCCTTTCACTTGGTATTCAAGGGGTTATATGTGGTAAAACAGCTGGCTTCACATGCCAAAAGAGTTTAGCCTAAGACTGCTTTGTCCATGCTACCATTAGGATAGCTGGTCTATAAGGTTGACTTACAAGGAATCACCATAAGGGTTGTTTGGACTGATACAAGGTGATAACTAGAACTAGTGAGCATCATATATCAGGCCAACTTCTCACAGATACGGTCGGGGAAGTGCTGCATGAGTGCCCGGAGGGAGCCCGGGTGAAGCTTGCTCAAGCCTTCGCAGAGGGAAGAGACGCAGCGCGGTATTCAATAGGATGTGAACTGGATACCACGGACTCGCTGGGAAGAGCGATTTCCACGTCTGGCGGTTTGCCGCCACGCCTGGCTGAGGTCTGCCAACTTCTCGGCCGATGTCCAAAACACCCTTATGGACATGCCGTTCGATGGCAGCCACCTCTTTGGTGGCTAAACAGATAGTGCGCTGCAAAGCTTTAAAGACTCCAGGGCCACGGCAAAGTCCTTTGGCCTGTCGGCCCCGCGTCCGCAATCTTCTGCCCAGCGCTCCCTTCGTTGCCACGGGATGGGCTCCCCCACACGTCCTGCCCGCCACGTGCCGCAGACTAACATTAAGCGCGGCTGTGGGCGTGGTTACCGTCGTGGCAGTAACAGGGGACAACGGCGTGGCCAGTCCACATCCACCCCCACAGCATCCGCCTCAAAGCCGTCTAAGTCGGAGCTTTCAGGCCCATTTGACGCCAGTGGGGGGCAGCGTTCACCATCACCTCCTCCAATGGCGCACCATCACATCGGACAGGTAGGTGCTGTAAATCGTCTGAAGGGGCTACTCCCTCCCCTTCGAGCCTACCCCTCCAGCCATGCCACCGCAGTACCACCGCATGTCGGGGGATCACTTGCAACTTCTGCAAGAGAAAGGGCTGGGGGGGCCACATGGGAGAGGCGGAGATCAGAGGCCTCTGGTCTCTGGCGGAGTCCCGGGTCCACATCAACCTTCTTGAGCTGCGGGCGATCCGACTTGCACTGAAGGCATACCTCTCCTCTGTCCGGGGGAGTGTAGTGCAGATGTTCACGGACCCTATGTCAGGAGGCGCTGCGCCTCTGGCAGTGGCTGGAACATCGGGGCGTGACCCTCGTGGTTCAACCCCTGGCAGGTTCCCTGAACGCCAGGGCAGACTAACTCAGCCGTCGGTGCATGATGGATCACGAATGGCGTCTGAACTCGGACGTGGTGCAAGTTCTCTTTCAGCAGTGGGGAGAGCCTTGGTTAGATCTATTTGCCACAAAAGAGAACGTGCAATGTCATCAGTTCTGCACTTTGGCATTTCCAAGGCGGCACTCGCTCGGAGACGCTTTTCATCGCGAGTGGAGTTGCGTTCTGTTGTATCCCTTTCTGCCTAAACCACTTCTGCCCAGAGTGCTGAAGATGATCAGGCACGACCGGGCTCCAGACTGGGCACGAAGATACTGGTATCCCGAGCTACTCGGCATGTCAGTCGATCCCCTGATTCGTCTGCCTCTTCAGGAGGACCGTCTGTTGCAGCAGCAAGGGACGGTCCTCCACTCGAACCTGTCCAGTCTCCAGCTCCATGCGTGGAGATTGAGCAGCGACAGTTGAGGCCATTTGACTTGCCTCCTGAAGATTTGTGACATGGTGCCCAGCAAAGGCTGTGGATCCACTCTCTGCCCCTCTTTCTGAGGTTCTCCTTGGTCTTCTTTCTCTTGCCCAGCTACCTCTCTGCCATTTCCGCCTTCTTAAGGCTTCCTGATCAGCCCTCTTTGTTCAAGTCCCCGTTGTAAATAGGTTCTTGAAGGGCATCACTCATATTCGCTCTTCCCCCCCCCCACCCCCCCCCCCCCCCCCCGCTCCTTTCGTGATGCCTCAGTGGGACATGAACCTTGTTCTGACATACCTGATGTGCGCTCTCTTCGAGCCACTTCATAACTGTCCTCTTCGTCTTCTTACCCTTAAGACTATATTCCTGGTTGCCATCACCTCTGCCAGGAGAGTGAGTGAGCTCCAGGCTCTTTCTTCTCAGCCTCCTTTCCTTTCTGTCCATCCGGACCAAGTTGTGTTGCGGACGTGACCTTCCTTCCTGCCCAAGGTAGTCACAACCTTCCACATCGGGCAGTCCATCACCTTGCCCACCTTCTTTCCGCCTCCGCATCCCTCGAAAGATGAAGAGAGGCTCCACCGTCTGGACCCAAAACGTGCGCTCTCTTATTATCTGGATTGCACACGCCAGCTCCGGGTGGATGACCAACTCTTTGTTGGTTATGTGGGCGCTAAGGAGGGACTGGCGGTGCACAAACTAACCATTTCTCGATGCGTCGTCTTGTGCATGAAGGCTTTTTACTCTCTGGCTAGAAAGGAGCCAACAGGGCCGCAGGCTGTAGCATCCAGTGTGATCGGGGATTGTCCCATCCGGGCACCTGTAGGTGTACCAGGACCGGACTGTGGTCAGAGTATGTCCTTGGTAAATGTGCCACCCTGGTCACCCCCGCACTAATCTCTCTAGACATAAAAAAAATAGTCCAGTCGCGCCCATGTGCCTGTCAGTGACGTGAAGTGCGTGCCCTCTTTTCGGAAAGGGTGTAAGTATTGCCAGCAATCTACCAAATTACCCTCCGTGATAGCACCCACCAGGGCCTCCCTGGATCTAGGCTTGTAATGCCCTATCTGCCCTAGCCAGGTGAGGTACCAGTGCCACGTTGAAGTAGCCCCCCAGATAACATGCCGGGACCCTACATCCAGGATTTTACCCCACAATGTGGTAAAGAAAATTAGCAGATCTATATTAGGTGCATAACAGTTCACCAATGTAATGGTGTCACGGCCTAGGCGTCCCCACATCATAACAAAGCGGCCCTCCACATCTGATAATTCACCATGCACTTGAAATGGCACGTTGCGCCTAATCAGTATAGCCACCCCCCTTGCGTAAGTGGAGTAGGACGAAAAAACACGGACGTTGGCCCATTTGCTTGCAAATGTGGTGCGTGTCTGCGGTGATATGTGCGTCTCCTGCAACATGGTAATCTGAACTTGGTGACGGTCCAAGTATGCAATCACATTTCGACATTTTCTGGCATTAGGGCCCCTGATATTCCATGACATAAAGCTCAGTTGCGCATCTAACCCTGACCCCGCCATAAGCTAAAAAAACATTATAGAATTGCAACGTGCCATAGCATTATCTGTAATACCATCTCTTCTCAGGTAAAGCATAATACCACAAAGTCTAAACAACTGCACCCCCCCCCTCAACAATACCCTGCCCCCCTCCCACTACTGCATCCCAATCAAGCCAGCAGCCACCCGTTCCCTCCCTGCCCCCCCCCCACCCCCCACCCCCCACCCCCCTGCAGCAACCACAACTTGTACCTATGTTTGGGGTATACCCGTAGTGGAAACATCAAGAGCGCACAGCCACTTCTCCCCCCTTTAGCCTCCTGTTCTGTGCTACCCTCGGTGGAGGCCAAGGAGGGATAGTGGTCCCTGGAGTACTTTACCACTGGAAGAGTCCGAATGTCCCCATCTTCAGTGTGGTTTCCGAGCCTTCGGACACAATGTTCTCAAGTTCTAGCCATCCAGGACAGGGTCTAAGTTTCCTATCTTGTTGGAGGTACTCTGCATCAGTTGTCATCCGCTAACGGTGGGTCGTCCTCATGTTCGGCATTCCTGCCCTGACCTCCCCTCTGTGCTTTCCTGACTGCTTTCAAGTAGTCCTCCACTTTCTGCGGGTTTGGGAAGAATCGCTGCTTTCCTTGGTGCGTTATCCGTAGCTTCGCTGGGTAAAGCAATGCATAGTCTATCTGGGCTTCGCGCCGTTTCTTTTTGACATCCAGGAATTTGCGTCTCTCCTCCTGCACTAGAGGAGTAAAATCAGGATAGATAGAAAAGGTGATACCATTGTAGTTCAGGTTCTGCTTAGTGCGGGTGTGAGAAGTTGGCCCGATATGCAACGTTCGCTATTCTAGCGACCGCTATGTATCGTTCCAACGACCCTTATGGTGTTTGGTTGTAAGTCAACCTATAGACCAGCTATCCTAGTAGCGTGGATACGAGCAGTCTAAGGCTAAAGACTCGAGAGGGCGCGTTAAGCCAGCTGTTTACCACACATGTACCCCTTGAACACCCAGTGAAAGGACACCACACAAGTGTTATGAAAATAAACAGTATATTTATTAAGAATCACAACAGCCCTGTACTCTTTATGAGGACAGGGTACTAAGCACAAACCAAATCTCTTTAGCAAATACTTCAAGTGCACAATTAAAACAAGTGTCCGAGGACACGGAAAGATTAAGGTCTCGGGCGGACCCGATAAGGCAAGTCGGAAGCGAGGGACTCAGGACCCTAGAGTAAGGAGGCTATGCAGGCACCGAAATGCCGAGTTACCTAGCCACGAGGGCTGCGGCTGCACAAGTCTTACAGGCGTCGGGGTCTTCGCTGACGAGCCAGGAGCCGGAAGAAAAGGAGTTGCTGGCCGGCGACCAGTGCTGAATAGTTCGTAGAGATCCAAGCCTGGATCGGAGATTGATGAAACCTGAAAGCAGAGAGGACCAAGTTCGTACTACTAGCCAGTAGTCAGAGGGTACCAGGAAGGCACCGGTTGGCCGTCACCTCGACCAGGTGAGTGGGCGACGCTAGGCTCTGCAGTCTCACGGACCAGGAGGCGTTGTCGGCGACCACGGGGGAGGTGCGAGCTGTCCCACGAAGGATGATGCTGTCGGCGTCGCTGGGCCCAGGATGGGGCAACAAGCCTTGGCAGATCTCAGGGCCACGTGGTGGGCCTAAGATGGCGTCTTGAGTGGACCAGGAGGGTCCGGGGTGCTTCTCGCAAAGATGGAAGCAAGGGCCAGTCTGGAGCAACCAGACCAGCAGTGATGATTCTCGGATGTCGTCACAGAAGGGCACAAGCCAGCGGCTAGTGACCAGACAACGTGCTGAGCAGCGAGCAGAAGGGCCCCACGCAGATCGTGGAGATGCTGGGAGACTGCACTTCGGTGCTGGAGCGGCTCAAGGTCGGGGCTTCTCGGACCCCAGAGCACTCACCAGAGAGTTACCTCGATGGTCGTGCTGGTTTTAAGAGCGTGCAGGTTCTGATGATGGCCGGTCCCTCGAGGTCTCGTCGCACCCACAGATCACAGCTGAGCTGATGACGTGGGTAGAGGTCAGAGGTGCCAGGGAAGCCGGTTCTCGTCGAGCTGGGCAGTCGGATTCCTTGAGGAAGGACTTACAGCAACCCGCAGAGTTCTTAGTTGGTGCCCGCTGATGCAGGGTGACTACTCCTTAGTCACAAGGGAGAAATCTTGAGAAGAGTCTTGAATGTCCTTTCGTAGAAAGTAGTTCTTGAATCAAAGATTATCTAATTTGGAAGGGTCCCCGCTCCGGCCTTTATTCTAAAGAAAGGGGTGGGTACATGACTAGGTCCTGCCCTAAGGGTGGGACCAGGAAGGGGGGTAGTTACACCCCTCTCCCCTGCCGGACTTTCCCCAGGCCAGGGCTGTCGCCCCTGGAACTGGTTCTAACCGGCAGATGCGTAGTGAGCACCGGGGTGCCACTCCGCAGTCACCTTCTCGCCAAAGCCCTACCTACCCAGAATACACAAACCCCGTCTGGGACGGTGCGAACACCGCCCTCGACAGGAAACCCTTTGTCCAAGTGCTCCTCGCTGGAAGGACTCCCAGCAGCAGGAGGTCAGACTCGTGTCTGTGGTGGCAGCATCCATTTTGTGGAGCTGAGGCTTCAGTTAACTTTAACCGGGGTTCACAGTTACGTACATGTCGTGTCCCTCTAGAAGGGTGGAATGCTAACCTCGTCGCCAGCATTGGTGAGAGGGCAGCACCCCGATTCGTATGACACCTTACTCGACATGCCTTGATAACGCGACACCGGAGTTACCGATATGGTACGCGTTATCATGGAACAGCTATTGGGTCTTGATTCCGCAAGCTGCAACCGGGCTCGGCTCGGGCCTGAACCTAGCTCACACGAGCCCACGCACTCTGCCTTCAGGATCGTTAAGGCCTGCCATAGGAGTGACTGATAGGAACTCGGGTGTCCATTGTATGGTTAGATATAGAGCTACTATACCTAAAGCGAAGGGTGGTTACACGTCTTCGCCCCAGCTGTCGTGCAGCCAGTTGTGTCAAATTTAGGAGGCCAGCCAGGGGTGGCATAATACATGCTTCAGCCCCTGGCGGCCCTGGGTACACCTATGCCCTGCGTTACGGGGTCTGATAAGGTGGCCCAGTACCAATTGGTAAATGCACCTAGGGTACATATCGTAATTTAGAAAGAGAACAGCCAGGCTGTGGGTCTGATTAGCAGGCCCACAGCCAGAGAAAGTCGTAAACCAGTGAAACAAAAGCAAAAAATCTGGGTGATCATAGGATTGCAGACCCTACTCTCCTACAGCGGGCTGCTCTCAGTGCAACATCCCGATCGCGATAGTTCAGCAGACGAGCGATGATAGGTCGCGGCGGTGTTCCGGGCTTAGGTATGGGGGCCAGTGATCTATGTGCCCTTGCGACAATGACTTGAGGTGAGAAAGCATCCTCCCCCACCGACGCTCTGAGGAGTTTCTGCATGTATAGCTCCATCCTAACCATGTCTGTGGACTCCGGTATGCCTGTAACGTGGATGTTGTTGCGTTTGCTACGTGCTTCCAAATCCTCATTTTTGGCCGCTATAGTCCATAGTAGGTTGTACATGCAGGCAAGTTGAGTTGTATGAGACGCGGTGAAATCGTCATTATCTGAGATACGTTGTTCTGTTGTCGTTATCCGCTCCTCAAGTTGGTCTACTTTATGCACATGAGCTTCCATCCTGGAGGACATTCTGTCCACTTTCTGTGCTACTGTGGCAAAACCTTGTCGCATCTCCTGCAGTAGATGGTGCATGTCTAGTTCCGCAGGAGGAGAGTCTTTATCAGTAACACTTGCTCCACTAAGCCTCGGTTCCTCCGTCGTCTTCGACCCTTTCTTCGCGGTATCAAAATTAATTTTCGGTTGGCGAGTATCTGGTCGCACCATTGTGCCTCTGCGCCTGTCACTGCACGCCACCTTGGGGTCCTGCGGTGCAAGAGTGCACCCCCTCTGGCCAAATGGGGGGGTCACGATGCCTTATGGCACGCCCTTATGCGAGGTATTGCAACAGTACTGTAGCTCGTGCCCTCTTGTGCTGTGGTAAATATTTAATTACCGTCCTAATTTCTATGCAGGTAAGTACTAAAAATAGAATAACTCAATCGGAAAGAAAGACGCAGAGTCCGTGGTGTTAGAGTGCTTAGGGGTTTTATTCCTTAAAAAGGAATGGTTCTTGAACCGGATATCGGGTTCCTGACACCACTGGGGTTCAGGAAGGGATAGAGCAATGCTTTATTGACAATACATAACTTTTATACTCAAATCATATAATGGAAACCAATACAGTAGGCGTAACAGCTGAGAGAAACAAGATAAGAGCACACACGTGTTAGCAATACGTAATCATAAGGCGTGAACACAGAGGTGTGTGCTAGAAACGTCACATGAAAGTGTCACAAGTGGGTGGGTACATAGCAGAATCTTTGCAATGTCAGCAGAAATCTGAGATCTGGATACGCGCGCAGCTACATGACGTGTGATTGACGTGAAGCTGGAGGGTGCAGGGGACTTGACATTTACACTAGAGGAAAGAGACAGAAGTCTGGCATGTCAGATCAACTCGTTCCTATATCATATCTGATGTTTGGGAACCATATTATCTAGAGGGAAAGGTCTCTTGGGCAGAGGCTATTCTATACTGACTGTGAGTGCGTGTATAAGCGTCTACGTGTCTGCATGAGATGCGAGGGGGCATGGGCCTACCATGGTAACAGGAGCTATGAATTACTTGCACGGAGACAGTGAGGCCGGGCCCTTTGCTCTGCAGCTGGAAGGATGTTTACTTGAACTAGTAGGCAGGAATGTATTTTTGAGGAGCGGAGCAGATAATTCGAAGGTTGAATACAGTCTTGGCAGGCAACAGGCTGAGCTAAGCGCCGTTAGCCGCGCAGGGAGTAAGGCAGAGGTCACGGGTACAGAAGCAGGCCCAGGCTGAGACATTCAGAGTCAGAAGACAGGAAAAGGCTCGATGGCAGAATTCAGGGCCTACTTCGCCAGAGCTGAAAAACGTGTAAAGTACACCACATAAAGACGTTGGCAAGGCATACTTAGGAACTGAATATTCAACCCGTTCAGGGTGGATCTGAAAGAGGACATGTTAACGTTGGACGCAAATGTATTTGCGTCTTCATAGCTGGCACAGGAGGGAAGTTACATGCACTTTAAGCTCGTACATGGAGACGGTGGGGTACACGTTAGGGAACATTTCTTGACCATAAAATTTATATTTCCTCAGTGCTGTTAATCCGCATCGGATGTGCAAGCCACACGGAGTGCTGCCCAGTCAGGGTGTAGGTGACGGGGAAGCCACGTGCAGCAAGGAGTCCTCACAGGCCTCCGTCAAAAGCAAGGTCACACCGATATATTCTGTCGCCTGCCTCATCAATATGTGCTGTTCGAAACATAGGCTATTCGGACGCGGTTGTGCACTGTATAATGGTGGCGAACCAGTGTGCACTTAGCGTATCAGCAGCAGTCGCCTCTATGTACGTAGTATCCAAACGCAGTTAGCCGCTCTGCAGTTCCAAACATCAGCGTTATTGCGGGGAATGGAGCAGCCCCTCTCCACGTCTCCACCAATGCTGCTCAGACCAATCTCGATATGCCACGTTAGGAGCAGGGGGCTAGCAAATGTAATGGTGCAGCAGGTGTCCCCACGACGAGAGAATAATTCGAGTGCCAGGCACTGCAAGGAGCCAAAGGATCAGTAACCGCTTCCAGGCATTACCAACGCCCATAGCACCCGGCGGTGTACGTCATTAGCGGTCTCCACCTAGGTGTCCACTGTAGGAAGGTACATCCTGACTATGGTTGCCCCCAACTTTTTGCCCTGTGTTTTAGCTGGTTTTGGACATAGTCGACCTGGGACCCTGCCAATCAGGACCCCAGGCCTACTGCTCTCTCTTTAAAATGGATTCCATGTACCCTAGGTACATTTCCAATTGGTACTGGGCCACCCTATCAGACCCTGTAACTCAGGGCATGGGTGTACCCAGGGCTGCCAGGGGCTGCAGCATGTATTATGCCACCCCTGGCTGGCCTCCTAAATTTGACACAACTGGCTGCATGACAGCTGGGGCAAAGTCGTGTAATCACCCTTTGCTGTAGGTGTAGTATACCTATACCTAACCCTAAAATGGACACACAGATTCCTATCAGTCACTCCTATGGCAGGCCTTGACAATCCTGAAGGCAGAGTGCTTGGAATCGTGTGAGATGGTGCTCTGGCATGAGCTGAGCCTGTCTGCAGCTTGCGGAATCAAGTCCTAATAGCTGTTCCATGATATCGCATACCATATACTCTTAAGTGCATTATAATCCTCGCGGTTAAATGCTATCTTTGGTATTGCTTTATCAAAACATGTCGAGTAAGGTGTCATACGAATTGGAATACTAACCCCTCGCCAATTCTGGCGACGGGGTTAGCATTCCACCCTTCTAGAGGGACACGACATGTATGTAACTGTGAACCCCGGTTAAAGTTAACTGAAGCCTCAGCTCCACAAAATGGACGCTGCCACCACAGACACGAGTCTGACCCCCTGCAGCTGGGAGTCCTTCCAGCGAGGGGAGCCTGGACAAAGGGTTTCCTGTCAGGGGCGGTGCTAGCACCGTCCCAGACATGGTTTTGTGTATCCTGGGTAGGCAGGGCTTTACAGGAAGGTGACTGCTGAGTGGCACCCCGGTGCTCACTACGCATAGGCCGGTCTGAACCAGTTCCAGGGGCACACCAGCCCCTGGCCTGGGGAAGTCCGGCATGGCTGAGGGGTGTAACCACCCCCCACCTAGTCCCACCCATAGGCAGGACCTAGTCACCGGGTCAGCCCCCTTTTTTAGTATAAAGATAGGAGCGGGCCCCCTGTTAAAATTAGATCATCTTTGGAATCAAGATACCACTTTCTTCGAAAGGACTTCACGATTTCTTCTTCAAGATTCTCCCTTGTGGCTAAGGAGTAGTCACCCTGCATCAAGCGGGCACCATCCTAAAGAACACTGCGGTCTGCTGCAAGTCCTTCATCACGAATCCGACGACCCAGCTCGACGAGACCCGGCTTCCCTGGCACCTCTGACCTCTACTCACCTCTACAGCCAAGCTGAGAACCGTGAGTGCGACGAGACCTCAAGGGACCGACGATCGCCAAGACTGCACGACATCTTTACTGCAAGCCCACCGTGTCCTCCACTGGTGAGTGCTTTGGGGTCCGAGAAGCCCCGACCCTGCGCAGCTCCAGCACCCAAGATCAGCCTCCCTGCATCTCCACGATCGGCGTGGGGCCCTTCTGCTGTTTTGCTGTGCACCGCGTTGTTTGGCTACTAGCCGGCTGGCTTGTGGCCTTCTGAACGACGCCCAACGACTTCACGACTGCTGGTCTGGTTGCTCCAGACTGGCCCTTGCTTCCTTTTTCAAGAGAGGCACCCCGGACCCTCCTGGTCCACTCCAGACGCCATTTTAGGTCCACCGCGTGGGCTTGAATTTGCCAAGGCTTTGTTGCCCAATCCTGGGTCCAGCGACGCCGACAGCTTCCATCTTCGTGGGACAGCTCGATCCTCCATCCTGGTCGCCGACAACGCCTCCTGGTCCGTGAGATCTTCGAGTCAAGCGTCACCCACTCACCTTGTCGAGGTGGCTACCATCCGGTGCCCTCCTGGTGCCCACTGACTACTGGCTAGTAGTCTCGAACTTGGTCCCCTCTGCTTTCAGGTGTCATCTGTCTTCGAGATCCAGGCTTGGATCCAACTGAACTTTCTTCACTGGTCACCGGCCAGCATCTTTTCTTCCGGCTCCTGGTCCGTCTACGAGGATTCCCGACGTCTTTTCAGACCTATGCAGCTGCAGCCCCTGGGCTAGGTAATTTCGGCATTTCGGTGCCCCAGCATAGCCTCACTATCTAAGGGTCA
Organism: Lissotriton vulgaris; assembly: GCF_964263255.1. Lineage (NCBI taxonomy): Eukaryota > Metazoa > Chordata > Amphibia > Caudata > Salamandridae > Lissotriton > Lissotriton vulgaris. Next base: position 1,361,953,832 of record NC_141694.1, on the reverse strand, counting down.
GAATCTACTTTCGTTTTCTCCCTACCAGGTCGGGTTCGCCCGAGAACACTAACTTTCTAATTCCTAGCTACCATAGACTTTTGTCCCGCATCTCGCGTGAGAGTGCACACACTGCACCCGAGTCCCCTAGGCCTCCTAGAAGTAATCTAACGATTCCCTAGTCAAGTCCTAGCGATTCCAAAAGCTATTAGTACTGTACTTACCTGCTAGGAATTTCGCATTCCACTTTCAGAGTATATGGTTTTCCGTGCCCCTCGGGCATTTGTATATACTGTGCTAACTTAAGTATTTTTGTAAGAGTTTTGGTTTGTGCTTAGTACCCTGTCCTCATAAAGAGTACAGGGCTGTTGTGATCTTTAAATAAATAACTGTTTATTTTCATAACACTTGTGTGGTGTCCTTTCACTTGGTATTCAAGGGGTATATGTGTGGTAAACAGCTGGCTTAACACGCCCTCTCGAGTCTTTAGCCTTAGACTGCTCGTATCCACGCTACTAGGATAGCTGGTCTATAAGGTTGACTTACAACCAATCATCAATAAGGGTTGCTGGACTGATACATAGTGTTCACTAGAATAGTGAGCACTGCATATCAGGCCACCTTCTCACATCCACAGCGGCAGTCTCTCTACCCCCAGCAGCGCACCGTACCTTCGGGCTGCCAGCAGTGATCAATTCGAGAAAGGTGTCTCACTTGAAAGCAGCCTTAGCCCACAGCGATGACCACGGGGCCTCCCAGCACTCCTCGCGTCCAGCGCTGAGTCTCTCCCAAGGCGCCCCTTCCCGACCGCCTGGACGAGGTACGCGTGTGTGTGTTAGCAACGCTAGGGCTGGCAAATCCAGTACTATATGCCGCCCAGGTACCAGGGCTCGGGGGGGGGGGGCAGGGGGTCCTCAGTAGGCAGGGGGGGGGGGGGGGGGGGGTCAATCGCCGCGCAGACAGATGCAGATTTTTCGGCCTCCGTAGCCGAGGGCAACGGTCAGGACCTGTCGCCTCGTGTCAATCCCCGGCCTCGCCTGGCAGCAGTAACCCGATCCTCGAGTCCCGCCAGTTCCAGTGGCAACTTTGGGGGATTCCAGCAGGTTCACTTTCTCAGTCCCAGTTGCAGTTAGAAATCACAAAGTTGGACCGAGTGTAGATGTCGTATATGTCACCGAAGCAGTTGCATTTGGGGACACTCTCCCTCCAGTAAGGTATGATTATTGAAGGATAAACTCTCCAGGGAACAGGAGCCTCACCGTTAGGCGGCCATTCCGTGTGCGCGCCCTCTAGCGCCCCCCCCCCCCAGGTTCTCTTCTTTCTTCCATCTCTTGCCCAGCAGGGCTCTGCTCTGGGCACTCTAAAGGGCTACCTCTGCCATTTCCGCCTTTTTCAGGCTCCCTGATCAGCCCTCTTTGTTCAAGTCCCCAGTTGTAAATAGGTTTTTGAAGGGAATCACTCATATGTTCCTTCCTGTTCCTTTCGTGATGCCTCAGTGGGACTTGAACCTGGTTCTGACTTCTCTGATGTGCGCTCCCTTCGAGCCACTTCATAACTGTCCTCTTCGTCTCTTTAATCTTAAGACTGCATTCCTGGTTGCCATCACCTCTGCCAGGAGAGTGAGTGAGCTCCATACTTTCTTCTAAACCTCCTTTCCTTTCTGTCCATCCAGACGAAGTTGTGTTGCGGACGCGACCCTCTTTCCTGCCCAAGGTAGTCTCAGCCTTCCACATCGGGTAGTCCATCACCTTGCCCACCTTCTTTCCGCCTCCCTCGAAAGAGGAAGAGAGGCTCCACCGTCTGGACCCTAAACGTGTGCTCTTTCTATCTGGATCGCATACGCCAGTTCCGGGTGGATGACCAACTCTTTGTTGCTTACATGGGTGCTAAGAAGGGACGGGCGGTGCACAAACGAACCATTTCTCGATGGGTCGTCTTGTGCATCAAGGCTTGTTACTCTATGGCTAGAAAGGAGCCTCCTGTGGAGCTACGTGCCCATTCCACTCACGCCACGGCTGCTACTACTGCCCTGGGTCGGGGAGTCCCCTTGCAGGACATCTGTCAGGCAGCTACGTTGGCATCGCTGCACACGTTCGCAAGACAATACTGCCTGGACGGCCAAGTCCGGGGAGATGGCTTTTCCGGCAGTTCCGTTCTCCAGGACTTTCTGGTGTGATCATTGGTTCGCAGACCCACCACCGGGGTTGGTATTGCTGGGGTATCTATTCTAAGGCAAGGAATCGAACACTAACCTGTTTCTTTCAGATGCACAAGTTACTTACCTTCGGTAACGATATATCTGTAAGAAACAGTAGTTTTTATTTATTTATTTAAACTAATAAGGCGCGCAGCTACCCGCAGTGGGTTTCCCGGCGCCAAGGGATAGATTAAAAGAGGGAGAGAACATACCATGAAATTTTGCTGAAAAGAGTTATTAGATTCCTTACCCGCCCCACCCATCCTCCCCGTTCTGCGAACCAATATGTTATGTTATATTTATTTTTGTATAGCGCACGGCTACTCAAAAAGAGTGTCCCGGCGCTTTAATAATAAGATCTGCAGCGGAATAACACAACACTGTGATAAAAGCAAAATAGAAAACAGAATCAGAAAAGGAAAAGAGGAACAGCCTAGAGGGCAAACAGTCAAGTTTTGAGGCCTTTCCTGAATGCAAGTAAACTAGTGGCTCCACGGAGTGTCAGCGGCAGGGTGTTCCACAGCTGTGGCACCAGCAATCCAAAGGAGCGGCCTCCAATGCGAGCTCTCTTAACGCGAGGCACAACCGCCAAAAACAGAGAATCTGATCTGAGAGAGCGGGCCGGGTGATAGAAGGCAAGTCTTCTTTGGAGATACTTGGCTCCCACCGCGTGGAAAGCCTTGTAGGCCAGGGTTAATGCCTTAAAAGCGATCAGTTTGCAACACTGGCTCGCCTGTTAAGGCCATAAATTGCCCTCGCGGCAGCGTTCTGCACCACTTGAAGCCGCTGCAACAGGTACTCTGGCAGGCCCAGGTAAAGGACGTTGGCATAGTCCAACCTGGACCCGATCAGAGCCTGCACAGTCAGCTTCCTGTGTTCCTCAGACAGGAGGGGTAAAAACCTCCGCAGCATCTTCAGGAGGCCAAAACATGTGCCCGTCACCCCTAGGATCTGGGATCTCAACGTCAGACCCTTGTCCATCTTGACCCCTAAGTTCTTAGCTACTTGAGATGAACAGGACGGGGGGGACATGTTAATGGGCCACCAAGCTTGCCAGTCAGGATCCGACCCACACCCGAAGAAGAGTACCTCCGACTTATCCTGGTTGCACTTGAGGCTGGTTAGCTGGAACCATTTAAAAACAGCCCCAAGGCAATCCCGGATACTCTCTCCATCGAAGTCTCCTCCCCTCTTACAAGAAAAGAGGAGCTGGGTGTCGTCGGCATAGGATACGATCTGGGCCCCGAACGACTCCGCCAACGCCGCCAGAGGGGTCATAAAGATGTTAAAGAGGGTCGGGCTCAATATAGAGCCCTGTGGGACCCCGACTCCCAACGGCGGCATCACGGCAGAGTCTGGGGAGGCCCAGACAGTTTGTCGGCGACCAGCTAGAAAAGATGAAAACCAGCTGAACACCGTCCCCCTTAGGCCTATCTCATAGAGTCTTGCGAGAAGGCCCTCATGGGGGACGGTGTCGAAGGCCGCCGACAGATCCAACATGACCAGCATGGCTTTGCCCCCGGAGTCCAGAACCCCTTTAATGGCTTCTGACACTTCCAGGAGCGCGGTCTCTGTACTGAGGTTCGGGCGGAAGCCGGATTGAGTGGCATGCAGAATCTCATGTGTTTCCAGAAAATTGGAGAGCACAGTGTGTACGTGTTTCTCAACAATTTTCGTGAGAGCCGGCAGAAGAGAAAACGGTCTATAATTGACCGGCGCCTCAGGATCGAGACCAGGCTTCTTCAGCAATGGGATGACCATTGCCTGCTTCCAGACCTGCGGAACCAATCCCTGGCTCAGCGAAAGATTCAGGAGAGGATTCACCAGCGGATTTATGACTTCCGCCATTTTTGCCAAGAATTTGGCCGGGCAGAGGTCCAAGGGCGACCCAGATTTAAGATTGCCCATAAGCACTAAGGAGGCAGAGGCAGAGATAGATGGAAAAACGGCCAGCGTCGGGCCTAGCGGAGCCACGAGGCCCGAATCGTCCTCGGAGTTGATTCGCCTCACGGGCGCCCCCAGTGGAAAAGAGTCCTGGATAAGCTTAATCTTGCTGGTGAAGAAATTTGCTAGATCAGAGGCCCAGGACTTAAGGGGCATACCTTGGGATGCATTGGACCGAGGGGCCATAAATTCTCTGACTATGGTAAAAATCTCCTTACAGGAGTTGGAGGCGGCTTCTATCCTCCCTGCAAGATAGGCTTTTTTTCCCAGGCGAATATCCCGCTGGTAAGCCTTGACCGCTGTCTTATAGGCTAGCCTTGCCACAGGGTCATATTGTGATCTCCAGGCTCTTTCAGCTGCCTTGCATTGCTGCCGAGCGGTCGACAATGCCGCAGTGAACCAGGGAGCCGAGACACGTTTCGGTGTTAATCGGGGGGCCATCACCGGGGCAAGATCGCCTAGCCTATCCAAAAGCCATGCCTGCAGAGACTCCAGGTCCTTCTCCAGATCTCCTGTGAGCGGGCATGGGTGGTCCAGAGCAGCCTGAGCCAGCATAGCTGAGGTCACGCGATGATATTCCCTAGGGGCTCGGCCCTGTTGCAGAGACATGGGATTAGCAGTTTTCGCCGTGCCTTTAACCAAAAATTTGGCTAGCCTGTGGTCTGACCAAAGCACCGGGATAATCTCCTTCACCTCCAAAGGAGATGTCGAGAAGACCTGGTCAAGAGTATGTCCCTTATCGTGCGTTGGCCCCCGAAGATAAGGGGAAAGGCCCAAGGGGGCCGTGGCCTCCAAAAGTTTGATAGTGTCCGGGTCCAATGGGTCATCCATATGAAAATTCAAATCCCCGGCGACAATGCAGTGTTCTGCTTTCAGGGCCAGACCCGATATAACCCGCTCGAACTCTTCAAAGAAGGTTCCAGGTTGGCCCGGTGGCCTATAGACCAATAGGCCTTTAAAGGATTGGTGTGGTGCCAGCGTGATGGAGAAGACAAGGGACTCAGAGCCACAGGTATCATCTACTGGCAGAATGGAACATGCCACGCATTTCTTCACCACCAATGCCACTTCATCCTTCCCCTTTCTGGGAGGACATATACAATGCCACCCCACTGAAACCCACAGAGATTCTGCCGCTCGCAGCCGTGGGTCTAAGGCAGATTCTGATCTCCTTGCCAGCTTGCTCATTTGGGACTCTGCATTTAATTTATTTATCCCGGACCACTGCCGATTGAGGGACTAAGGACCGGAGGATTACCTGTGACATCGCCGAGGGAGCGGGACTGCGAGGACCAGCAGTCTGTGCGGGAGCACACCGGCCGCACCTGGTTCCTCTTCCCGTCCCGTACATCAACTATATAGTCAAATAGCGACCCGCGCATCGCGGGACGGCGCCGGGCGAAGCCCGGGCCAAGGGCTGGCCCGTTTGTGACCGGGCTTGACCGGACCGGGCCCCCCCTCTTACTTCTGCTGCCTCCCCTTGCTAATTCTAGTGTGGGGAGATGTCCTGTCGCAAAACTAGGAGCAAGTCCTCCATACCTGGAGGGGCCACTGCCGGAGGTATGGAGAAATTTTTGATTAGAGCAAATACCCTAATTGATACCGAAATAAATGTCCTTGAAAAACGCTTATCTAATGAACTATCGGCTTTTAAGAGATCTTCCCTTGGAACATTAGCCAATGCCAAAACCCCCGAGCGGCCCACAGAGTCTATTAATAAGGCTGCGGTTGACCCAACTTCAACATCCCAGGAGACTAACCCGGGGGCTCTTGATTTGGACATCCTGGTCAATGAAATTCTCCCTGAAATAGATATGGTTCTTGATAACAATGTGTCCATTTCTCCTGAGCCCGATGTTATCTGTGACAATACGTCAAATGGGGTTAAAGAAGGGGCCGCAACTAAACGCAAAAGGCCCTATAATACGAAATCGGGTGGAAAATCTAAAACAGCCAAGTTTAAACATGATACCCCCAACCCCTCACTAGGTTTAACCCACCCCCTACCTAGTAAGGATATAACCTTAGAAAACCTGGGAGTTCTTTTTAAATCACTTTTATTCCCCCTAGAGTCCAAAATGGAACGGATAGAACTCCGTCTTACTAATATTGAGAACCACAGCTGCCATATTAGCTAAATTCCCCAAGCCCAATACTTTGTGTAACCCCCAAACCACTCTCACTGTCCCCGGTCCCCCTTTAGCGAATGACGCCACTAACCCTCCATGTCCCCCAACAGGCAGTCTAGCCCCTACTCACCTTAGCAATACTAATATTCCCCCTTTGCTACCCTTAGGACCAGCCCAATCTATGGCTACTACTAACTGGGTTATAACCGACAGCCAAATAGTTTCCCCAGCACCCGAACAGGTTGCCCCTAGACCACGTAGGCCAGTCCTGCCTCCTGAAGCTAACCGCTTCATGGTAGTCCTGGCTGGAGCTCCGCCACTGGAAGCAGGGGAAGCCGAGAATTTTCAATCCCTTAAAAGTAAAGTTGTCAGATGGCTGAACTGGAACAGACCTCTTCCGGCCCACATTCAAAATGAAATTATCATGGTTAGAAGGGTGTCTTGGCTGGGCAGAACTAGAAAGTCTATAAATGGGGACTGTATAACGGTCAGTTTCAGAGACCCTAGAACGGTCTCGCACATTTTTGCAGGCTTTAATAGATCCTTCGATTCCAACATTCAGACGCTACCAGTGTCTTTTTTCTTTCCCCCCCACCCCTTGTACCGTGATCGAGGTAGAGACAATTGGACTAGGGTTGAACGGTGGGGCAGATATCGAAGGTTTGATGCAAGACCGGTTTTGTTGCCTCCGGAGACCCCTTTTTGTGATTTTAACCGATTTAGTTGTTTAGACGGTTTAGATGGAGTCGACTGACTACCTACGACCCATGTCTTAAGCCCCCCTGATACTGGTAATAGTTCACGAGATGTTAAGGGCAAAAGTATACCAAAGGTCTCGGCACCCATAATGCCTTCTACCCCTTTAATATCTCGGGGTGTAGACCCCCTTGTCACTCATTACCCTTCAGCTTCTATGGTCAACCCTGTTGAAATCTTGCAGTCAATAGGACCCATTAGTGTCATTGAGCCTACGGTACCTACAACGCGTATCTCTGGCTTCAAAGTTGCTGGCTGGAATCGGCTAACGACGTCCCTGGGCTGGAGTGAATCCCTTTCCCAGTTTGACGTCTTATGTTTACAGGAGACCTGGGTAACAATGGACATCAGTTTCGATGGCTTTGTGTCATATAACAACCCGGCACAAAGGTCCAACATGGGCAGGGCTAAAAGTGGGCTTGTAACCTTACTTTCTGTGAACTTTCCTGCTCGTGTGAAATCGCGTTTGACTGTGGGATTCCATTCACAAATTTTAAGTTTGGAACACAGGAGGGGATTATGAAACTTTGTTGATCAACCATTATAATAACATGTTTGATGCTACAAATACCTCAGTTGTGGATGAGCTCGAATTAGCTTTGAGGAATATCTGTAAAGATACCCATAAGTCCTTTGATATAATTTGGGGTGGGGACTTTAATATTCATACTTGTCCCCACTCCTTTACAAAAGTATGTGGGTTTGATGGGGAGAATGGGGAATACCTGGCACATTTTACACATACACCCTACGGCGACTCTCTCAACTCCCTTATGCTTAACCTTGATTTATTGATCCAATACCCGGCTACAGATAATGAGGGTAACATTGTTCCAACTTTTGTAGGAATGAACACAGCCTCGGTTATCGACCATCTACTGGTATCAGCACATACTGCCCCATTTTGCTCGGTCCCGATTGTTGTAGATTGTGGTAGTAGCGACCATAATGCCATTGTTATGATGACATCCATCTGGGGGTCCCCGGCCAGTGCTCAGTGCACGATAGTAGAAGATATAATCCCCTGTAGGCAGAATGGTATCCGTATCAAATGGTGTGGGGAGGATAATACGGAGAAGCTGCTATGTAAAATTATGGGAGCGGGGTCTGAAGCGATACTTGAATGTTTGGACTATGATGCTACCCCCCAGTGCATTATTGCTGATTTTGAGGAACTAGGCGCCATCATAAAAAGATCCCTTACCATCACCAAAGGCCTTTCGAAGAGGGCAGCAGTGGGTTGGTTTGATAGTGCTTGCACTAAATCCCTTCAAGAACGTAAGCGGGCTCTGTCTAAACAACCCAGAGATAGGGAGGTTATTACACACCTCAGGTCGAAATATAAAAAGCATCTTACCTGTAGAAAACAAGAGCTAAGGGAGCTTGCTTGGGATAACCGGCCTAAAGCAGCAGTACTGCGTGACAGTAAGCTCTTCTGGAGCACTGTCAACAGTCCCTTTCTCCTAAAGGAAGACTTCCCTATACTTGCAACCCAAGTTAGTGAGGAAAACTGGGTTCAATATTTCACATATATTTTTGATCCAGCCAGGGAGGACTGTGCTAGCTCGTCTGCCGCCCCTATTGAACTTTAGCTACCCCTGGGGATTACCCTCCAAGAAGTAGAAATTGCCATCGGTAAGAGCAAAGGGGGAAAGGCACCGGGACCGGATGGGGTCCCGGTTGACCTGTATAAATCCAACCAGGCACTTTAGAGGCCGCTCCTGACTCAAGTGTTTAATGCAACAGTCAGTGATAGTACACCTTCTGCCTGGAGCGAATCCATAATCCTTCCGATCTATAAGAAGGGAGATAGAGGTGAGGCTAAGAACTACCGCCCTATCTCCCTCCTGATTCCTCACTTAAGATCATGAGCAGGGTCCTAATAGCGCGATTGGAGGAATGGACGGAGGACAATAAGATTCTCGCGGAATCCCAATTTGGCTTCCGCAAGGGTCTTGGGACAATTGAGCAGTGTATCAATCTTGACCTCATTATAGGGAAATACACTAAAGCGAAACAGGGCTCATTATTTCTCTGTTTTGCTGACCTCTCAAGTGCTTTTGATCTGGTGGATCATACTCTGTTATGGTCCACTCTACTTGAAATGGGAGCCCCGCCAGCAATAATATACTTCCTGGCCAGATTATATAATAAACTTTCAGCCCAGATTCGCTTTGGTCAGGCCGGGGAATGTACCAGGAAAATCAGGGTTAAATCAGGTATAAGGCAAGGCTGTGTGCTGGCCCCGTTACTTTGCTCCCTTTTTATAAATTCTATGGAGTGCAAATTAAAGAGGGTTCAAGCAGATTCCCCACAGATTGATGGCCACCCCGTCCCGGTTCTGCTATATGCAGATGACCCGGTCCTCCTCTCGAGAACTCCGAATGGACTCCAAAACCTCATGAATTATTTTTATGATTTTATTCAGGGGAGAAAACTAAAAATTAATAATTCTAAGACTTTTATTATGGCTTGTGGGAAAAAGATGAAACCACTTAAACCATTCCACTTTAAGGAACATAGAATTGAGGTAGTGGAGACATTTTGTTATCTTGGCATAACTTTTAATAGAGGGTCATGGGCATCAGAGATTTTAAATGTGAAGGCCAAGATGGGTAAAAGCTCCTCGGAAGTATTCCGCTTTGCATCAAAACTGGGCAGTCGTCGTATCCCTGATATGTTAAACATCTACAGGCATAGATGCGCATCTATTGCCCTATACGGCTCCGGTGTATGGGGCTACTGCAACCATGGGGATCTGCAAGTCACAGAGAACCAGTTCCTCAAAAGACTCCTGTGCCTTCCCTCCTCAGCATCCACTGAACTGAGTCCTAGAGAGGTTGGGCTGGATTATCTCACAGATTTAATGGGCTTGAGACCCCTTATGGTTTGGAGGTCAATTTGGGCTAAGGACGAGACAGGATTTACCAGGTGAATTATTTTAGACGGCTCCGGCTGGACAATGTTTGTAAGATCCCCTGGTTAAAATACGTTCTAACGTCCTACAATGAAATTTTCAATCTGGGCATTTTTTATGACCCTTTGAGTGCCGTTATTGTACCCAAACAGGAGGTTAAAAATGTTTATTTGGGGACCAAATCTAATTTGTGCAGAGTCCATTGTAGCCACTTTTCAACCCATGTTTTTTACCATTCTAACTTGGAGGTTGGTCAGGGTATACCTATGTATTTAAGAGTAATCACTAAACAATCGCACCAGTTTGTCATCACTAGACTGAGATTAGGCATTGCCCATAACCTGGTGGCTTTCCCACAGATGAAAATTTATAGCCCAAGTCCTTGCCCGTGTGATGGTACCACCAAGCAAAGCACACTGCACTTTATGCTTATCTGTCCATTATACTTGCACATTCGTTTACGTTATCTCAAACCTGTTTTTAAGAAATACTGTGTCCACTACTGCCCAAGCCATGAACTTACTATTTGCACTTGACTCCTTGGATACCTGTTTCTTTACCGCTACCTTTATTCTAAAAGCTGTGTCCCATAGGAAAAGTGTGGTGTTTTAAGCCTGTTTAATTTGTTAATATTTGATTGTGCGGTTGAATATTTGTTCCAAACCGAGCTGCTCCATTTAGTGTAATTTTGCTGTGTATTTTATCCTGTATTTTTAACACTGTATGCTTTTATGATTGTTATAAAATAATCGAATAAAACTTTGAAATTGAATTCTGCCTCGAAAGGAAAGACTGGGATTCGACGAGGAGTTTGCCTCGGATGACACCCACCCCCAAGCCCCCTTATTTTCTTCAAATCCTCTGTCCCTTCAATTACCACATAAATCATCTCCTCTGCCTCCATCAGTCACTAAAGACATTTTCACATTCCTCTTATGATCCAGGTAGCCTCTTTGCTCTTTTGGCCCTGGGACACACCTTTTGAGCCACAGACTACCCTTGGGAGGATGATCTACTCCCTTCTGGGCTACCTAGAATCTTTATCATTAAACCTTTCAGACGACACCCCATAGCCTGAGAGCAAATTGCTGGCTGCAGATTGCAAGAGGGAGTATGTTGAGGCGGTTACCCACTGATGCATAACCAACTCTGTGGGACTGCTCTCCTTTATGGTTTTCTGTTCACCTTCTTTTGCTTTTCCATTGGAATCTGGAGACATTCTGTATTCATCTCCTGGCATGGTCCTCGACCCATTTGGAATAAGTTGGTCTGAATCTGGAATTCACATTCTGGCATTGTTTCCGAGATCTCCCCTGTTCAGTTGTCACACAATTCTATCCTATGCCAACAGCCAGTGGCTACTGTTTCCACAGTGACTTTGTGCACGCACCTCTGCACCTCTAGATTCAGTTGGTCATTTACTGAGCACTTGACCACCTGGGTTTAGCATAAGCAAAATGGTTTTCTTGGAGTTTTGGTTTTCTATTTTTTTTAATTTATTTATCTATTTTTTTTTTGTTTTTTGCTAAGGCATTTGTGGAGCTGGAGCAGAGGGGCTTTTAATCCTTGGACTTGGGGGGTTTAGAGGGTTGACACCCTTTATGCTTCATTGTCCTTTAGTACAGTTGGCTAGATCACATAAAGCCTTGTTGCTGTATCCTGTCAAGTCACACACATATTTTTCTCGGGTATCTGAAAGCTTCCTTTAAAACTCAAGCCAGCCAGAAGCATCCACCAAAGTATAACTTTGGCCAAGGTCTACCCTGTTGAACGATACTCTAGCATGAAGGAAAAAGAGGTTGGGCCTAAAAAGTGTCTCGTGCGATTTTGCTTTGTGTTTTAAAAAAAATAAAATACAATTATTTTTATGAAGTAAAGCACTAACTGAACAGTAAAGTCATTGAGTATTGTGTACTGGGTCGAACTGATTACTGGTTTCTTAGCAATTCCACATTCTGAAATCAGCATTGACTAATGACCCTGTCTAACCTGAAACTAGAAACCTAAAAGCACCTTGTCTGTCCATTTAGGAGTGCACAGGTATTGTTACTCTGGCACACTCCGGGTAAGGCCCAGTAACTGCCCTATGATCCTAATAAAAAGCCTGATATTGGTAGGATAAGTTATCCATGCCAAGTGATTGTCTGGATTAGGCACAGCAGGTAAGTGGATAAGATGTCAACAAACTTGTTACCTCATGTTTCTTGTACATTGGTATGAGCAACTAATACGGTCACCTTTGAACTCTTATTTAGCCTCTTGTTCTTTCCCTTTTCTTGCAGGCCTTCAAATACTTTACACATTATTACAAAACGTCGGACAAGAAGAAGCAGCTGCCCAGAGTTTCTATCAAACATACTTCTGTGATATTCTTCAGCATATTTTCTCTGTTGTAACTGACACTTCCCATACTGCAGGTACGTTTATGAAAACCCATGCTGTATTAGACTGTCTTGCTTGTTGGATATTTGATGGGAAACTAATACTTCGTAGAGAACCTTTTAACAAAGTAGACTGTGCACTCTTTGTTACTATTAGCAACATTACAACCTTATTCTGCAAAGGCTTAGGTGATAATTACATATAGAATGTTCATTCTTAATGCATTCCCCTTTATCGAGTTCAGCTAGTAGGTCAATTTAACCAGGCACACCTAAAGTCTGCAGTAGTTGATTTTTCATAGTTTAATATGCTTGCATTTTCCTCACCATCTGGTTGGAAAGAGTTAGTATACTTAATAAAAGCAGAGTAAGAATTGTATTTGTGCTAAGCAATATGTTATCCATTATGTATATAGTCAGTGAACCTAATAATGGTGGTACAAGCTCCACCTATTAAGGGAGGTGTGTTCAGAACTTAAGCTGGAGGACTACCGAAGTATTGGGTAACCTGCCAGCACTTTGCAAATAGTTTCCAGTCTCCTTTGGTGGAGAGGAGATACTCCCATGCTCTCTACAGGTAGTATCTGAAAGAGACACGTTAGTGATGGATTCCTTACCTTAGAATATCCCCAGGCGTCAGGCTGGATCCGAAATTTTTGCGTAGCAGTACCCTTGCGCGTCGGTAGGCGTCATCTGCGGCTCCTCGTCCTTCGTGGGCGCCGTGATGTCGTTGGAGTACTTAGACGCCGCCTCCGCGTGCTGACGTCAGTTCTTCTTTTTTCCGCGCCAGCCAGCGCAGATCTGGAAAAAGCAGTAACCCAGTCACCTTTTGACTAACTTTTTTGAGATCATTTTTGATCCTTCTCGAAGTCTTGCGACTCCATTCGGTGCCGTAGGGATGCCTGGTTTCAAGCATTGTGAAGATTGCGACCGCACCATGTCTGTCACGGATCCTCACCACCTGTGCCTGACTTGTCTAGGCGTCGACCACGACGACAAGGCCTGCTCCGACTGCCGGGCCCTTTCTTCGAAAGCCAGGCGGGAGCGGTCCCGCAGGCGACTCGAACTCCGGCAGTTGGCCCCGCGTGAGGTCCCGGTCCCACGGGAGGTGGAGGGACAGGTCGCGGGGACGGAGCCACCAAAGCTCCGGGAGTCGGCACCACTCCTCCGGGTCGAAGTCGTCGTCAGGTAAGAAGCACAAGAAGTCGAAGAGGCGTCATCGCTCTTCTTATTCTACCCCACCCACCCCCCCTCTGGTCTCCAGCGGAGTCCCGGCTCCATATCAACCTTTTGGCGCTGCGGGCGATTCGTCGAGCACTGAAGGCATTCCTCCTCTCTGTCCGGGGGGGGGGGGGGGGAGTGTAGTGCAGGTGTGCACGGACAACACCACCGCCATGTGCTACTGCAACAAACAGGGCGGGGTGGGGTCGTGGACCCTATGCCAGGAGGCTCTGCACCTCTGGCAGTGGCTGGAACATCAGGGCGTGACCCAGGTGTTCAACTCCTGGCAGGTTCCCTGAACGCGTGGGCAGACAAACTCAGCCGTCGGTGCATGATGGATCACGAATGGCGTCTGAACTCGAACGTCGCGCATGGCCTCTTTCAGCAATGGGGAGAGCCTTGGTTAGATCTATTCGCCACAGAAGAGAACGCGCAATGTCATCAGTTCTGCGTGTTAGAATGTCCAAGGCGACGCTTGCTCGGAGACGCTTTTCGTCGCAGTGGAGTTGCAGTCTATTGTACGCCTTTCCGCCTATACTACTTCTGCCCAGAGTGCTGAAGAAGATCAGGCGCGACTGGGCCCAGGTTATCCTTGTGGCTCCGGACTGGGCACGAAGATACTGGTATCCCGAGCTACTCTGCATGTCAGTCGATCCCCCCGATTTGTCTGCCTCTTCGGGGGGACCTTCTGTCGCAGCAGTAGGGGACGGTTCTGCACCCGAACCTGTCCAGTCTCCACCTACAAGCTTGGAGATTGAGCGGCGGCAGTTGAGGCCATTTGACTTGCCTCCCGAAGTCTGTGATATCAATCTGGCAGCCAAGCGTCCCTCCACGAAGTCGGAGTACGCCTGCAGGTGGAACAGATTTGTGGCATGGTGCACAGCAAAGGCTGTGGACCCACTCTCTGCACCCCTTTCTGAGGTTCTCCTCTTTCTTCTTTCTCTTGCCCAGCAGGGCTCTGCTCTGGGCACTCTCAAGGGGAACCTTTCTGCCCTTTCCGCCTTCTTACGGCTACCTGATCAGCCTTCCTTGTTCAAGTCCCCCATTGTAAATAGGTTTTTGAAGGGCATCACACACATGTTCCCTTTGTGATGCCCCAGTGGGACTTGAATCTTGTGCTTACTTACCTCATGTGTGCTCCCTTTGAGCGCTCCATAACTGTCCTCTCAGTCTTCTTACTCTGAAGACTGCCTTCCTGGTTGCCTCACCTCTGCCAGGAGAGTGAGTGAACTCCAGGCTCTTTCTTCTACACCTCATTTCCTCTCTGTACATCCGGACAAGGTTGTGTTGCGAACAAGACCTTCCTTCTTGCCCAAGGTTGTCACGGCCTTCCACATCGGGCAGTCCATTACCTTGTCCACCTTCTTTCCGCCTCCGCATCCCTCGAAAGAGATAGAGAGGCTCCACCGTCTGGACCCAAAACGTGCGCTCTCTTATCTAGATCGCACACGCCAGTTCCGGGTGGATGACCAACTCTTCGTTGGTTACGTGAGCGCTAAGAAGGGTAAGGTGGTGCACAAGAGGACCATCTCTCGGTGGATCATCTTGTGCATCCAGGCATGTTACTCCATGGCCAAAAAGGAGCCCCCTGCTGGATTGCGTGCTCATTCTACTCGGGCCATGGTGACTACAACTGCTCTGGGCCGAGGAGTGCCCTTGCAGGACATTTGCCAGGCAGCTACATGGGCCTCGCTGCACACGTTCGCAAGACACTACTGCCTGGATAGCCAAGTCCGGAGGGATGGCTTCTTTGGCCGTTCCGTCCTCCAGGACTTTCTGGTGTGATTATTGGTTCGCAGACCCACCACCGGGGTTGGTATTGCTGGGGTATCTATTCTAAGGTAAGGAATCTATCACTAACGTGTCTCTTTCAGATGCACAAGTTACTACTTGTGTAACGATATATCTGTAAGAGACATTAGTTAGTGATAGATTCCTTACCGACCCACCCATCCTCCCCGTTCTGCGAACCGATATCTAGGGTTAAGGTCATCCCCTTTCAGGGCCCTAGTTTCATGGCACCAGTGTTGGTTCTATCATGGCTCTGCGTATCTGGCGCGGAAAAGCTGTGTATCAGAACTGACGTCAGAGCGCATGGGCGGCGTCTAAGTACTCCGACGTCATTCCGGCGCTAACGACGACGGATGCGGAGCCGCAGACGACGCCTACCGATGCGCAGGGGTATTGCTACGCAAAATTTTCCTGATCCAGTCTGACGCCTGGGGATATTCTAAGGTAAGGAATCTATCACTAACTAATGTCTCTTACAGATATATCGTTACACAAGTAGTAACATGTGCTTCCGGCACGGAAGCCACAGGCTGTGCAACGTGGAGCCGAACGACGCGCATGGGTACTGCTCACAAAAAAGTCCGGACCCAGTTTTACACCATGGGAGAATTCTAAAGTGATGAATCTGCTGTTAGATAGGCTTTGCCAGATATGGCCTTACCGAAAGTAGTTTGTTCAATATTAACAGAATATGAAACGGGCAGGGTTTTTTTTACCGGTAAAGAGGGCATCTTTATTTCACTGTAGGCCATGAAAAGCCTTTCTGGACACTGTTAAATAAACCCATTTTTTACATGTCTAGAGTGCAGCTAGTTCCTGTTTGTTCTTAATAAATAAAAAGAAACAAAAAAAAAGATATATCGGGTTTGTTTTTAGAGACTGCCAAGAGTACTGAAAACGAAAGCAGCATGTTTAGAAATAGAAGAAACAACATTCTGGTGTCCCTAAATGCCCATTTATTAATATATCTTTGTTCACTTGCAGGTTTGACAATGCACGCTTCAATACTCGCTTACATGTTCAATTTAGTGGAGGAAGGAAAAATAAATGCACCATTAAATCCTGGCAATCCACTTAATAATCAACTTTTTGTTCAAGAGTATGTTGCCAATCTGCTTAAATCTGCATTTCCACATCTTCAAGAGTAAGTATTCAATTTCTGTTGTGCAGATCAAGCTAACTGAAGTGTCTGTGATAATGCCCTCATTATTGTCATTTATTTTAGTGCCCAGGTTAAGCTGTTTGTAACAGGGCTCTTCAGTTTAAATCAAGATATTCCAGCTTTTAAGGAGCACCTAAGGGATTTCCTCGTACAAATTAAGGTAAGCATGGTCCAGTATGCAATGTGAATGGTTGATAAATGATGATCTCTCAAAACTTCAAGATCTACTACTTTTGCCTGGTAAGACTGTGCGTAACAAATCTCTTCATGTTAAGTTATGGTTCTCCATTATAAAGATTAAGACCAGTTCTCCAAGTACATGATCCAGGAAACCTTTGTAACCGAAGAAGACATATCATGAGCCAAACCTACCTAATTAAAGGCAGCATAATTTGTTCTTAAATAAAGCTACTTGAGTATTTAATGCCCTATTAAATGTTTTTGAAATCCATTTTATCTCCTATTTCGACAATGAAATGGATGGTTAAAATGTATTTCACTGGCATTTTGGGTAGTACAGTAGAAAAGCTACACTGTCTCTGCTGGATCCATTGGTCTTCGCAACCTCATATTGCAGTCCTGTAATTGTTTCAATCTGGCATTTTTTCGGACTCTTGATTCTCCTCTGCAAAACTGAATCTAAATAGCTTTCTAATTGCCGCTCCAGACAGAGCGTCTAAAAATTAGACTGGGGCAAGAAAGTTTTTCTTCTTGATGCTTCCTTTTAGCCCTGCATATGCCTGGTATTTAAATTTACTATAAATTATAGAATTCTCTCAGCAGATTCCTTGATTCGAATATTCCCATAGTGTCAGATTGGATCCAGAAAATCTTACCAGTACCCCTGTGTGCATGTAAGTGTCACCAATCGGGTCAGTGGCATCCTCCCAGGATGTGTTCAGTGGCTATATAGGTCCCACCCCAGTGTGTTGAGATCAGTTCCTTCCTTTTCCACACCAACCGCGTGGATCTAAAAACATCATGTTTTTTTTACTTGTTTTCACTGCCTTTTTAAAAATTTAAAAAATAAAAGCGCTTTTACTCTGTGTGCCTAAGGACGCTCCCTAAGAAACCTGTGGATTTTAAATCCTATGGGGCGCGTCACAAGCAGATGTGAGTGACTGTCCTACCTGGTTTGCTTGTGGTACCTGGAGCCGGAGGACCTCAACTCCAGTACCTGCTCAGACTGTTCTACCATGAACCCCAAAGAGATCCGGGAAAGTACCTTGAAGCTCCTGGATGCTCCGCACCAAGTGACTCCAGGTCCCAGTTGCATGGAAGGTCCAGGGCCCACTCTGTCTCTCCAATAGGTCATTGTCGTGATCCAAATCTTTCTCTGGTAAGCCCCACAAAAACGTGTTCCAGAAGTCAAAGTGCTCTTCAACTTGGCTGTCCAAGTAATGAGACAAGGCGTGGAAATGATGCCACCAGTCTCTGAAAGACAGCTTGCGCACCTCCCCTGTGGAGCCTACGCCTAGGTCTGCTCCACGCCGCCCTGGAGCGATCCACACCCAACTCAGTTTTATTAGACTGTGCACCTCCTATTAGGGCGTCAAGACTCCCCTGGAGGGCCTTTGAGCCCCACAGTTTTGGAAGGTTCCCTGACTAGGTCCCTGCATGCCAGTTGGGCTCTCCGGATCCAGGCCTGCTCAGTTTGCGAATCCACTACCTTCACTGTGGTTTAGCACCGCAGAAATCTTTATAATTCCCAACTCTGATAGAGAGCTAGATCGGCATTGTCGGGCATCAACTCTGGCACCAACCGGCGCTAGACCTTCAGGGTTGGAGACGGTGCCTTACTTGTGAGAAATGTGTCTGGGGCAGAATTGAGGATCCCTTTGGCTATGCTGACCCCCTTGAACTAGCCGAAGAAAACTCTCGTGATGACCTAGCTAATGTCTGGACACTTAACCAGAAACTGTCTTGGTGTCTCCTAGTGTGGCTACAGGGCAAGGGGCCTCATTTTCGATGATGTTGCGGAGGTCATATGACAGGTGCTTCAGCCCGGGGTGTTTCACAAAAAAAACCTTCCCCCCTCTATTGAAGCCTTTACCAATGTCCTGCTCAGGGCCTGGCATAGGTGCACCTGTGCACAGACCGATTCCCACCGCCACGCTCACGAGAATCAAGCTTTCCTCTCCCAGTATCCTACCCCTGAAAGCCTTGTGGTGCAGGCTTCAACTTAAAGTTCCTCTTGTAGGAACGTTCCCTACCACTCCACCGGACCGGAAAACCAAGATACAGGATACCTTTGGGAAGAGGATTTTTTCCTCCACCAGCCTTGTACTGCGGTCGTGAACATTATATGCCTATTGAGCTGCAATATGTATGTAGGTGAGGGTAATGCACTCAGTTTTTACAAATCTGTTTCAAATTTGCTCGGTATGTGTGCAGCACCAGATTAGTGCCTGCTGAACTCAATAAACTGTGAATATGGCCTGGGATCGCTAGATCTCCAGGACTCCGGTGCGCACTACTGTTGAATTATAATCAATGAAAACAATAATCCATATTCATCTTTGTTTTTTTCATCAAACAAGTTTAGTCAATAAAGATTCATTCATGTCATTTATAACATTGCAATCAAATCAATTGTATCCTGAACATCACTAATTCATATACAATTTTAAAATTGTATATGAATTAGTGATG
Organism: Lissotriton vulgaris; assembly: GCF_964263255.1. NCBI lineage: Eukaryota > Metazoa > Chordata > Amphibia > Caudata > Salamandridae > Lissotriton > Lissotriton vulgaris. The sequence continues at coordinate 1,361,934,703 of NC_141694.1, read as the reverse complement.
TTCAGGATACAATTGATTTGATTGCAATGTTATAAATGACATGAATGAATCTTTATTGACTAAACTTGTTTGATGAAAAAAACAAAGATCAATATGGATTATTGTTTTCATTGATTATAATTCAACAGTAGTGCGCACCGGAGTCCTGGAGATCTAGCGATCCCAGGCCATATTCACAGTTTATTGAGCTGCAATAGCCACACAGTGCTAGACTTGTTGTGAAAGACCTGCCCATGGTCTCTTAGGAGGTCAGAGCAATTCTGACCCAGACTATTGCTGATGGCAGAGATGCAGCAAAGTTCCTAACACGACACGCAAGCTGCGCGCAAACATTGGTTAATCGCTGGTGCTCTGACCATATTCTTGGAAGATGTACAGGCATCCCTTATGGACATGCCCTTCAACATCCAGCTGTTCAGCAACAAGGCCAACTCTGAGTTTCAGCACTTTAAAGAGAGTAGGATTACTGCCAGTACACTATTCATTGCACTCCTACTGTGGCTAAAATAGGGGCTACTAGCCGCGTCCTTTTCTGCCCAGCAGACTCTCCAGTCATTTTGTGGTCACATACACAGCTCCCACAAGACTTGTGTGCCCAAAACCCAGAGATATGCCTAGTCTGAAGCCACCCCTGTGAGAAAGTGCCCTCTTTCTTGCATGGTATGCCCCCACCTTTTGCTGAATTGCTGATGTGCTTTGAGTGTGCCCTGTTCTCCTGCCAATCAGGTACCCAGTGTAGGAAGGTGGATACCTGACTATGGTTGCCCCCAACTTTTTGCCTGGTGTTTTTCTGGTTTTCCGACTTCGTTGGCCTAGGACCCTGCCAATCAGGACCCCAGGCTACTGCTCTCTCTCTAAAATGGATTCCATGTACCTTAGGTACATTTCCAATTGGTACTGGGCCACCTTATCAGACCCTGTAACTCAGGGCAGAGGTGTACCCAGGGCCTACCAGGGGCTGAAGCATGTATTATGCCACCCCTGGATGGCCATCTAAATCTGACACAACTGGCTGCACGACAGCTGGGGCAAGGTGGTGTAATCACCCTTTGCTGTAGATATAGTATATATCAGTCACTCCTATGGCAGGCCTTGACAATCCTGAAGGCAGAGTGCTTGGAATCGTGTGAGATGGTGCTCTGGCATGAGCTGAGCCCGTTTGCAGCTTGCGGAACCAAGTCCTAATAGCTGTTCCATGATAACGCATACCATATACTCTTAAGTGCATTATAATCCTCGCGGTTAAATGCTATCTCTGGTATCGCTTTATCAAAACAGGTCGAGTAAGGTGTCCTACGAATTGGAATACTAACCCCTCGCCAATTCTGGTGACGGGGCTAGCATTCCACCCTTCTAGAGGGACACGACATGTATGTAACTGTGAACCCCGGTTAAAGTTAACTCAAGCCTCAGCATCACAAAATGGATGCTGCCACCACAGACACGAGTCTGACCCCCTGCAGCTGGGAGTCCTTCCAGCGAGGGGAGCTTGGACAAAGGGTTTCCTGTCAGGGGCAGTGCTAGCACCATCCCAGACAGGGTTTTGTGTATCCTGGGTAGGCAGGGCATTACAGGAAGGTGACTGCAAGTGGCACCCCGGTGCTCACTACGCATCTGCCGGCTAGAACCAGTTCCAGGGGCACACCAGCCCCTGGCCTGGGGAAAGTCCGGCATGGGAGAGGGGTGTAACCACCCCCCTTCCTGGTCCCACCCCTAGGGCAGGACCTAGTCGCGTACCCACCCCTTTCTTTAGGATAAAGGCAGGAGCGGGGACCCTTCCAAATCAGATCATCTTTGAATCAAGAAACTACTTTCCACGAAAGGAACTCTCGACTCTTCTCAAGATTTCTCCCTTGTGACTAAGGAGTAGTCACCCTGCATCCGCAGGCACCATCCAAGAACTCTGCGGTTTGCTGCGCGTCCTTCCTCCGGAATCCGACTGACCAGCTCGACGAGACCCGGCCTCCCTGGCACCTCTGACCTCTACCTACCTCTACAGCTAAGCTGAGAACCGTAGGTGCGACGAGACCTCGAGGGACCGGCCATCATCAGAACTGCACGACTTCTATCCAGCACGACCGCCGAGGGATCCTCTGGTGAGTGCTTTGGGGTCCGAGAAGCCCCGACCCTGAGCAGCTCCAGCACCGAAGTCCAGCCTCCCAGCATCCACGAGATCTGCGTGGAGCCCTTTGGCTTGTGGCCTTCCCGACGACGACAACACTGCTGGTCTGGTTGCTCCAGACTGGCCCTTGCTCTCTTCCAAAAGAGGAGCACCCCGGACCCTCCTGGTCCATTCCAGACGCCATTTTAGGTCCACCGCGTGGGCTTGAATTTGCCAAGACTTGTTGCCCCAATCCTGGGTCCAGTGACGTCGACAGCATCAACCATCGTGGGACAGCTCGCACCTCCATCCTGGTCGCCGACAACGCCTCCTGGTCCGTGAGACTGCAGAGCCCAGCGTTGCCCACTCACCTGGTCGAGGTGACTACCATCCGGTGCCATCCTGGTGCCCACACAATCACTGGCTAGTGATTAAGAACTTGGTCCCCTCTGCTTTCAGGTGTCATCCATCTTCGATCCAGGCTTGGATCACTTCGAACAATCTTCACTGGTCGCCTGCCAGCAACTCTTTCTTCAGGCTCCTGGTTTGTCAACGAGGATTCCCGACGTCATTTCAGACCTATGCAGCTGCAGCCCCTGGGCTAGGTAACTTCGGCATTTCGGTGCCCCAGCATAGCCTCACTATCCAAGGGTCCAGATCCACTTTCGTTTTTGACCTACCTAGTCGGGTTCGCCCGAGAACACTAACTTTGCTTTTACTAGCCTCCATAGACTTTGTCCCGCATCCCGCGTGAGAGTGCAAACTCTGCACCCGAGTCCCCTAGGCCTCCTACTAGTAATCTGAAGGTTCAGTAACGTAGTCCTAGCGATTCCAAAGCCTATTAGTACAGTACTTACCTGCTAGTAATTTCGCATTCCACTTTCATAGTATATGGTTTTCCGTGCCCCTCGGTCATTTGTGTAAATTGTGCAATTCAAAGTATTTTCGTAAGAGTTTTGTTGTGTGCTTAGTACCCTGTCCTCATAAAGAGTACAGGGCTGTTGTGATTTAAATAAATACTGTTTATTTTCATAACACTTGTGTGGTGTCCTTTCACTTGGTGTTCAAGGGGTATATGTGATGGTATAACAGCTGGCTTAACACGCCCTCTAGAGTTTAGCCCGAAGACTGCTCGTATCCATGCTACTAGGATAGCTGGTCTATAAGGTTGACTTACAACCAATCACCATAAGGGTTGTTTGGACTGATACAAAGGGCTCACTAGAATAGTGAACATTATATATCAGGCCAACTTCTCACACCCAGGGCCTGTGTTCCTTTCCTAAAACTGCATTAAAGCCTGAACCCAATATGCATCTCTGGCCACAGGTAAGCCCCTGGTAAATGGTACCACAGGTACCCAGGGCACTGTGACCAGAGAAGGCCCCTAAGGGCTGCAGCACTTAATGTGCCAACCTTGAAGGCCGTGTACCCTGACACACACACATACTGCCTTTGCAGGCTGCTTGTCTTGGTGCAGAACCAAGTGAAGAGTCGACATGGCACACATCCCTGTGTGCCATGCCCACAGACCACTGCCCTGGCATCCATCAGTCACCCCTCTAGCTGGGTGCCCTATGCCAGTGGTGAGGGTACAGGTGCATGAGCCCTGTACCCCTACAGTACCTAGGTCCATTCTTGGGCACTGTAAGTGCAGTATTGCTATTAAGAGTAAATGGTGCTGGGAGTTTGTCATCACGAACTCCAAAACACCATAATGGGTGCACTGAAGACTAAGAAGTTTGGTATCAAACTTCTCAGCACATTAAACCCACACTGATGCCAATGTGGGATTTAATGTAAAATGCACGACGGAGGGCATTTTTGAGATGCCCCCTGAAACTGGACCAACTCTCAGTAACCTGACTGGTTGCCAAGGCTGCCACCCCAGACATGTTTCTGGACCCCTGGGTCGAGAGCTTGCCGCTCTCAGGGTTCTGAAACAATGCACATCCTGGGACGAGGTGCCAAGCTTTATCCTTCACAATGGGCAGGGTTCACGAATGAGAAGCTTCAAAGGCATACCCGCCTTTGTGAGTCTCTCCAGACCACTTACTGTACTCAGCAATTGGTCTCCACTGGTTCTACCCCCACTTTGGGCAGAAGACCCGCCGGGAAAAACAAAGTGAGGAAGAGAGGTGTGCCCACCTCTGCCAACTCCACCCCTAAGGTGGGGGAGGCAAGGTGAAGCACAACCTTGTGACCAGCGGCCAGCAACCTAAAAAACCCCAGAGGACCTGCCTGCATTCACTTTCCAAGCTGTTTCTCCTGTGAACACCGGACGTATTTAAACTGCAGCTTCTGGTGCCAGCCAGGAAGCGCAAATCCAGCACACACTGCATCTGCCGAACCCGGCCCGTGTTTGAGTGAACACAAACCACGAGGTGGTCCCCCCCGCCAATCCTGACCTGACATCAGACGACCCCTGACCTGCCTCCAGACTACGCCAGCAGCCTCAATCCAGAGGACACCCCACCGCGATCAGAGCAGGTAAGAAAATCCGACGTCCAAAGGCACCCCTACACCTGACGCCCCACGGCCTTGTATGCCCAACCCAGTGGTGCCTAACCATCCCTCTACATCCCAACTTACCCGTCGAAGTGGTGGTCACTCCTGGAAGATCCTCGTCCCCGAGCCTGCAGTGTTTTTGTTCCGGAGAATCTCCATTGAAATCAACAGGGCACTTGACCTCAAAACAGCACCCTGTACTCAGCTGCCCTAGCGCCGCTGAGGGTGCCCCTTTGGTGATAACTAGGTCCCCAACTTGCCCTGAGCTTAACCCTAAGAGCTTTGCTCCCACAACTGTGGCCTGCTTGCCAGCCTGCACTAAGCAGAGTCCCCCTATCCCCCAGAGGATAACATTGGGCCTCAACACTCTGCACCTGGCAGCCCGAGTGCCGCTGAGGGTGCAACAACAGTACATCACTGACCCTGGGAGACCCCTGAGTCTAAGCCCAGAATCCTAACTAAAAAGACTGATTACTTACCTTGAAACAGATAATTAATTTTTCCTCATAGGAGAACAATGTCTCTTTTTCTCCCATAGGATAACAAGGGTGATTCTATGTGAAAAAGTTTCTAAGTGTCAACTTTTGAAATGCAATAATATTCCTTAAAAATAGTACCTTTAACCAAAACGCAATTACGCACATGTTTTCAGGAACTGTCCAAGGGCTGAATCTAGGATCCAGTCCTGCGTTGGCAAAAGTAATCTGAAAAGTAATTAACTGCATTTTACTTAAAAAGCCCATTCAATTGAATGTACTATACCTGCAATGTGTTGCAAACTGCGTTCTTAAAACTAACCAAAGCCAGCACAAGTTGCTATTTTGAACTGTGCTCATACAAGTACTTTACTGCTTACCTGCACCAGACTTGCTTGGTTCTATAAATAAAACAGTATGTTTTATACAAACGATTGGACTAGAGTGAAGTTCTTGTGTGTGAGACCATGTGCAGACAGAGTGTTCATCAAAGGCTTTACACTGTCCTCTGATGCTACCTTACTGCTTGACCAAGCTACCACTTTAGAGAGTAAGGTTCTATCTAACTTTAACCTCTTCCAAACCTTTGGAGACCCTTGGACTCTATACACACTGTACCTCACTTTGGTGCAGTATATATAGAGCCAGTTTCCTACAACCCCCAGCAGCTGCAGCCTCAAAAACCTCTTAAATGTGCCCTTAACATCACGGGCACCTGGTTAGTAGCAGGGTCAGGGTCCGCCTTACCTGCTGGCTAGTAATCACTTCAAACAAGCTGGTGCTCCAAATTGTTTGGTGGTTTGCTCTCTTCCGTTCACCTATACTCCTGCCACTAATTCATCAGAAAGTACAGGCTCTTTTGGCCGAAGGAGCCATTGAGAGGGTGCTGAAATCAGTAGTAGGTCATGATGGCTATTCCCGCTACTTCATGGTGCTGAAGGAGGATAGAGGCTTCTACCCTATACGGCCTCTCAACCACTACCTGAAAAAGGAGAAATTCAAGATGGGACCCTGGATGGTAGCGCTGGACTTGCAGGATTAATATTTCCACATCCCCGTCCTGCAGGCCCATAGATGTTACTTGCATTTTACGGTGGTCCACAAGCATTTCTAGTTAGCTGTGTTTCCCTTTTGCCTTATGTAGGAATCTGGCTCTGTATATACAATACCAAAGTGAGGTATAGTGTGCATGGAGTCCAGTGGAACCCCAAAGCTAGGCAGAGGTAAAGTTACCTAGCACTTCACTCTCTATTTGTGGTAGTGTGGTCGAGCAGTAAGGCAGTATCAGAGGACAGTGTTAAGCTTTTGTTGTACACAGTCAGCAAATAAATTCACACACTGAAAGACTGAACTTCAGACCAATTCATTTTTTATAGTAATATTTTTACAGTAATATTCTTTGTTATTTTATATAACCAAGCAAGCCTGGCACAGGTAAGTTGATAATTACTTTGCAGTAAATATGCAGTTTGAAATGCAATTGTAAATGTTCTTTGAAATGGTTACAGTTTGAATGACTGGTAATGCAATACTGTGAAATGCTGTACATATACTTTGTATCGACTTAGCAATGAAAATTACAGGTAAGTTACTTTTACATTACTTTTGAGATTACTATTTAGATTACTGTTTTTACTCAGTGTGATATGCCTAGATATCACACTGGGACGTTTCCTAGAGAAAGGGGTAAGTAAAATCAGTTTTGCATAATTATTTTTCAGCTTTCCATACAAATCAAGTCCACACTTAAAACATTTTTCAGAGAAAAACAGTCAATAGGTTCCTATGGAGAGAAATAAAGTTAATGGTTACCAGGTAAGTAATCAGTCTTCGGAGTTGAGCTTCCGGGGTTAGAACAAGGGTTCCCCCAGGGTCAAGGATGCTCTCTCGTTAGACCATCAGTGGCACTAGGGCGGCCGGGTGCAGTGTGCGGAGTCCCAATGTTATCCAATGGGGGGGGGGGTAGGGGGCCTCCGGTTGGTGGCTGCTGGCAAGCAGGCCACTGGGTTGTGGGAGCAAAGCTCCTGGACTTCATTTCAGGGTATATGGGGGAAACAAAGTAGCACCAAAGGGTCCACCCTAGGAGTGCAGGGTGCTGTATCGACGTCTGGTTTCAATGGGGAACCTCCGGTTTGCAAAGGTGCTGCAGGCTCGGGGACAAAGGTCTTTTGGGTTCAACCACCACTTCGAGAGGTAAGTTAGGGGTTGGTTAGTCACCGTCTGTTTGGGCGCACAAGGTCGTAGGGCGTTGGGTGCTAGGATGTCTATTGGTGTCAGATCTTCCTACCAGCTCCTGGTCGCGGTTAGTCGGGCCTTCAGGATTTAGGCTGCAGGTGTCAGCTGGAGGATTTAGGCAGGTCAGGGGTCCCCGGGGGAACCTCCTTGTGGTGTTAGTACGCTCGGGCCGTGGTCGGCGGGTGCAGATTGGGGCGGACCCACGGTATCCAGCTGCAGCCAGTTCACGGGAGGCAGCATTTGTGCTTGAAGGCAGGCAGGTCCTCTGGAGTTTTCGGGGTTGCTGGCTGCAGGACACCGGGATTTCGCAGGAGCAGGTTCGAGGTGGAGACAGGCCAGTAGGCCTGGGGCCAAGTCAACAGGCGTCTTCCTCTTGTTAGCTTAGGCACGGCTGTTAGTTCCTTATTTTCTTGTTGCAAGTTCTTGTCTGAGGAAGCAAGGTTCAGGGGTTCCCTAAATACTAGATTATGGGGTGTTACAGGTAGGTAAAAAGGCAGGGACCAATGGGTCCCTTGTCTGAGATGGGTACACACCCTCCATTGGGAGGGAGGCATGTCCCTGGTTGGCTGAGTCGAACACCCCACCCCTTCATCTTCAAGGTGGCGTGTACTGAGAGTTGTGCTTCGCCTCCCGCACCTAAGGGGTTAAGTTGTCAGAGGTGGGCACGCCTCTCTTCCTCACTTGTTTTTCCCGTCCAAAGTGGGGGTCAGAACCAGTGGGGACCAGTTGCTGAGAGCAGCAGGTGGCCTGGGGAAGCTCACAAAGGTGGCAAGCCTTTGAAGCTTCCTCTTCATGAACACTGCCCATCCTGGGGGAGGAGGCTTGGCACCTCGTCCCAGGATGTGCATTGTTTCAGGCCCCAGAGAGCAGCAGGCTCTCGACCCAGGGGTCTCGAAACATGTCTGGTGGTGGCAGCTGAAAGCAGCCTCTCAGCTGGGACAATAGTGGTAGATTAGTTTTCAGGGGACTTCTCTAGGATTCCCTCTGTGAGCATGTTTTATTAAATCCCACACTGGCATCAGTGTGGGTTTAATGTGCTGTGAAGTTTGATACCAAACTTCTCAGTTTTCAGTATAGCTATTATGGTGCTGTGGAGTTCGTAATGACCTACTCCCAGCTCCATATACGCGTAATGTCATAAACTGCGTTTACAATGTCTTAGAATAGACTTGGACACTGTAGCGGTACAGGGCTCATGCACCTGTACCCTCACCACTGGTATAGTGCACCCAGCTAGAGGGGTGACTGATCTATGCCAGGGCAGTGGGTTGTAGGCATGGCACACGTATGTGTGCCATATTGACTCTTAACTTTGTTCTGCACCAAGACACGCAGCCTGTGTGTAAGGGTACAGGACCTCTAAGGGTGGCACAATAAATGCTGCAGCCTTTAGAGGCCTTCTCTGGTCAGTGCCCTGGGTACCTGTGGTACCATGCGCTAGGGGCTGACCTGTGGCCAGAGATGCCAATTGGGTTTCGGATTCAAAGCAGTTTTAGGGAAAGAACATAGGCCCTGAGTACCTGATTAGCAGGAGCCCAGGGCACACTCTAGCATTTCAGCAAAAATTGGGTGCAACCATGCAGAAAGAGGGCACTTTCTCACACCTTAACTTTGCCCCATGTTGGTTCACAAAAGGGATGGCAATGGTTGCTGCTCATCTGCGGATAACTGGGGTTCCAATCTTCCCCTGTTAGATGATTGGCTGTTGCAGGTGGGTTTGCCCCTGGCAGCCATTGCCCACTTCCAGACTACAGTTGACCGCCTGCATTTGCTGAGGTTCACTATAAAGATTTTGAAGTCAAACATGACTCCTTCTCAGATGCTTCCTTTCATCTGAGCTATTCTAGACATGGTGCAGTTACACACCTATCCTCCAGTGTGTCAAGTCCAGGATACTCAGGCTATTTTTCTGCCGGTATCCTGGATTTCGGTGGGACTAACTCCGAAGCTGCTGGACTGCAACCCCTCCTGTACACTGCTGGTAAAGCACACCCACTGGCATATGTGGGCTCTGGAGTGGGACCTTAAGTCTCAGCTGTCATAGCACCATGGGAATCTCTCTGACCTGGTCTAGATGAAGGGAAATGCCTAAGATCTGCAGTGATGGTTGACAAACTGCAATTAAGTCAGCAGCAGACCTCTCTCCCCTCCCTACCCAGTGTGCTAACAGTGGTGATGGATATCACTCCTGGTTTGGGGCGATCATCTGAGAGAGTTCAGAGGTCCCTGGTCTCCAGCAGAGTCTCCACTCCACATCAACTTGTTGGAGTTGTGAGAGATTCTCTTGGCATTGAAAGCCTTCCTCCCACCCATCAAAGGAAGGCTGGTTCATGTGTTAACGGACAACACTACCACCATGTCGTACTGCAACAAACAGGCCGGAGTTCGGTCGTGAACTCTGTGCCTCTGGACATCGCTGGAACGTCAGGATGGTTTGAGGGCTCTCTTGAATATCAGGGCGGCAATCTGCCTTCAAAGCCTTATGGATCACGAATCTGGTCTCCATCCGGAAGTGAGACGTAGTCTCTTACGAATGGGGATAACCTGTTTGCCACTGCTAAGAATGTTCAGTGGCAGCACTTTGGTGCTTTGCAGTTTCCAAGTGAAACTCTGGACTTCTGTAATCCTTTCCACTAATGCCACTAATGCGCAGAGTTCAGAAGATCATCAGGACTGACAGGATAAGTCATTCTAGTGGCTCTGGATTGGGCATGGAGAATATGGTATCCCGAGTGCCTGAGCATCGGACCTCTGATCAAGCTACCCCTTTAGAAGGATCTCCTGTTGCAGCAACAGAGTAGGGTCCTACACCCAAAACTGCGCACACTCCACTTTCATGCATGGCGACTGATAGGCAATCGAGTCATCTTTCCTCCTGAAATCTGCGACGGCTTCTTGGCAGCCAGATGTAGATCAACAAATACTGTATGTGCCCTATATTGGGACCGGTTTCTGGCTTGGAGCACTGAAAAAAATGTTGACCCTCTGAGGTAATGGGGTGTATTATATGGTCTGGCTCAGTGTACCTGTGTACAGCTTTGTGTGTCGGGTCTGTGAGAAGGTGGCCTGATATGCAGTGCTCACTATTCTAGTGAACACTATGTATCCGTCCAGCAACCCTTATTGATGATTGGTTGTAAGTCAACCTTATAGACCAGCTATCCTAGTAGCGTGGATACGAGCAGTCTAAGGCTAAAGACTCGAGAGGGCGTGTTAAGCCAGCTGTTTACCACACATATACCCCTTGAACACCAAGTGAAAGGACACCACACAAGTGTTATGAAAATAAACAAGTTATTTATTAAGATTCACAACAGCCCTGTACTCTTTATGAGGACAGGGTACTAAGCACAAACCAAAACTCTTACAAAAATACTTAAGTTAGCACAGTATATACAAATGCCCGAGGGGCACGGAAAACCATATACTCTGAAAGTGGAATGCGAAATTACTAGCAGGTAAGTACAGTACTAATAGGCTTTGGAATCGCTAGATCTTGACTATAGAATCTTCAGATTACTTCTAGGAGACTCAGGGGACTCGGGTGCAGAGTGTGCACTCTCACGCGTGATGCGGGACAAAGTCTATGGTAGCTAGTAATTGCAAAGTTAGTGTTCTCGGGCGAACCCGACCTGGTAGGAGGAAAACGAAAGTGGATTCTGACCCTTGGATAGTGAGGCTATGCTGGGGCACCGAAATGCCGAAGTTACCTAGCCCAGGGGCTGCAGCTGCATAGGTCTCAAAAGACGTCGGGAATCCTCGTAGACGGACCAGGAGCCTGGAAGAAAGAAGTTGCTGGCAGGCGACCAGTGAAGAAAGTTCGATGGATCCAAGCCTGGATCGAAGGAAGATGACACCTGAAAGCAGAGGGGACCAAGTTCGAGACTACTAGCCAGTAGTCAGGTGGCACCAGGAGGGCACCGGATGGTAGTCACCTCGACTAGGTGAGTGGGTGACGCTGTGCTCTGCAGATCTCGCGGACCAGGAGGCGTTGTCGGCGACCAGGATGGAGGAGCGAGCTGTCCCACGATGGATGAAGCTGTCTGCGTCGCTGGACCCAGGATTGGGCAACAAAGCCTTGGCAAATTCAAGCCCACGCGGTGGACTCAAAATGTCCATTACAGATCTGCACGAGGATTGTTTGGTGCCTGTCGTCGGATCACGACGTCGAGGGATGTGCCTGATGCAGGAAAATGAATCCTAAGGCACTAAAGGAGAGAGAAGCAAAGCTCTTCATGGTGAGGATGAGGAAGGAGAAAAGAGGTAGAAGAAGGCCGAAGGTCTCGTTCCAGGTTGAGGTTGAGGTCGGGCTCAAAGTCTACGTGGGGGCATGCCTCGAGAGCCAAGAGGCATTCGTCAAAACGCCATTCTGTCAAAGAAGCGGCGCCGAAGTAGACCTCCATCTCGTCGACGCCGTAAGGACTTCGTGTCTCCTTCTCCCTTGAATCCAGCTTCTCAAGCAGCCTCTCCACCTCGATCTCCGACGCCGGTTCCTTCACAGACTTCGGAAAATTCTCCAGCTCCAGTAGAAGAGGTTCCTGTGCCTGATGAGCCGGCGACTCCAACGGTTCCACCATCTGAAAGAAACACGTTAGTATTAGATTCCATACCGTAAAATATCCCCAGGCGTCAGTCTGGATCCGGAAACTTTTGCGTAGCAGTACCCTTGCGCGTAGGTAGGCGTCGTCTGCAGGCGTCCCGTGCGGCTCCGCGTCCGTCGTTGGCGTCGAGCGTCGTGATGACGTCGCTGGAGTATATAGACGCCGCCTCCACGCGCTGACGTCAGTTCTTCTTTTTTCCGCGCCAGTTAGCGCAGATCCGAAGAGCAGTACTCCGGTCTTTTGACCAAGTTTTTTAAAATCTTTTTTGATCTCTTGAACCTTCTACGGTGCCGGTAGGATGCCCGGTTTTAAGAACTGTGACGACTGTGACCGGACGATCTCGGTCACGGATCATCACCGACTCTGCCTCCGGTGCGTGGGCCCCGACCACGACATGGACGCCTGCGTCGATTGCCGGGCCTTGACGAATAAAGCTAGGCGGGAGCGGTCCCGCAAGCTGCTCGAGCTCAGGGTGTCGGCCCCGCGTCGAGATCGGTCCCGGTCCGGCCGGAGGTCAAGGGAGCGATCGAGGGAGCCGTCGCGGAGCCTTCACGGGCGCTCCGGGAGTAGTCACCATTAATCTGGTTCCTCAGGTAGGAAGCACAAAAAGTCGGGGCGTCGTCATCGTACCCCCGACGCTCGCGCGATACGGCCGGGGGTTCGGGTGGCCCGCGGCTCCGCGTGAGTCGCCGACACGGCCTGCTCCATACCCTTCGGTCCCTCGGCAAGGCGCGTCCCCTGAGGAGATTGAGGCTTTCCTCGTGGCCATGAGGGCTCTTTCTCCTCCGGCGGGTTCCGCGGCGCCTTCGGGCCCTGTGAACCCGTCCGGGGGCCCTAGCGGCTTGGGTGACCCTGCCTCGACGCCGTCGGGTGCTTCGGCCCCAGCGCCGCCGACGGCTCCAGTCCCGGCACCGCAGGGGCCCTCGGGGTCGACGCCGGCTGGTCAACCGGCCTCTCCGGCGCCGATTCCATCGGGGCAACCCCTGGCGCCGTCCCCATTCCCTCTCCGAATCCGGACGCGGAGTCGGGCCGGCGACGCTCGACGCCGATGGGGCCTGTGAACCCCGAGGAGCCGGTCTACATTGTTGACTCGGAGTATGGTGAGGATGAAAAATACGGAGAGGGGTGGGAGGGGTCTGAGGACCCTCTGACACGCGAGTGTCAGTACGACATGGACTGGACAGGTGACGCCAGTGGTCTGGATGACTCCCCCAACCCTTGGTTTGTCTCGCCTCCTACCGTGGCTACGGAGGAGGGGCCTGCCTACTCAGTGGTGTTGATGAGGCCTGCCAAGGCCTTAAACCTTGTGCTCCCCGTCGCGGCCGTGAGGACTAACATCCTCACTGAGGTACTCAAACCGCAGTCATGCCCACAGGAGCCACTGCTGCCGTTCAACGAGGCCTTAAGAGACGATCTTTTGGGCACGTGGTCCAGGCCCGCTTCAGGTTCGCCTGTTGATAGGAACGTGGCCAGACTCCACCGTCCGTGTTCGGACGACCCCAATTTTCTCTCCACCCACCCCACCCCTGAGAGTCTGGTGATCCAGGCCTCCACCTCCCAGACCGCATTCCCGTCGGCCCCACCCGACAGGGAATCAGAGGTACGACCAGTATGGCAAAAAGGTCTTCTCGTCCCTGAGTCTGGGACTGCGGTCTTGCAACACCGCGTGCCTCTTGGGCCGCTACACCCACTCTCTGTAGGATAAGGTCGCGGACCTGCTGCCTGAATACCCGCCGGAGGTACGGGCTAAGCTCGGCAAGGCTATGATTGACGGCCGAGACGCAGCAAGATACTCCATCAGGTGTGGTCTTGATACGACCGACTCGCTGGGCAGAGCGATGTCCACGACGGTGGCGATTTGTCGCCACGCCTGGCTGAGATCCGCCAACTTCTCGGCTGATGTCCAGAATGCCTTAATGGACATGCCGTTTGATGGCAGTCGCCTGTTTGGCGACAAAGCGGACCACGCACTGGAGCGCTTCAAGGACTCCAGGGTCACGGCCAAGTCCTTAGGTCTCTCGACCCAGCGCCAGCAAAAGGGTTTGTTTTGCTCCTTTCGTGGCCAAGGAAGGGGCGGTCCTACACGTGCTGCCAGCCACGCACCGCAACAGACTTATCAACGCGGTGGCGGCCGTGGAAACCGCCGTGGTGGCGGTTGGGGACAGCGGCGAGGTCAGGCCACACCTCCCCCCGCAGCATCTGCCTCTAAATCCTCCTAGTCCGAGCTTTCAGGCCCATGTGACATCGGTGGGAGGCAGGGTTCGCCATCTCCTCTCCCACTGGCGCACGATAACATCGGACAGGTGGGTGCTGCAGCTCGTCCGAAGGGGCTACTCCCTCCCCTTCGAGACAACTCCTCCAGCCATGCCACCGCAGAACCACCGTGTGTCGGGGGACCACTTGGCACTTCTGAGGGAGGAAGTTACGGCCCTCTTGGCCAAGGGGGCCTTCGAGCGCGTTCCTGGGGCAGAAGTAGGACGTGGTTGCTATTCCCACTACTTTCTGGTACCCAAGAAGGACAAAGGGGGCCTACGTCCTATCTTGGATCTAAGGAACGTCAACGGCTTCCTCCGGAAGGAGAAGTTCAAGATGTTGACTTTAGCCCAGGTCTTGGCTGCTCTCGGCCCGCAAGACTGGATGGTAGCGTTGGACTTGCAGGATGCGTATTTTCACATCCCCGTCCTGCCGGCCCACCGGCGTTACCTGCGGTTCACGGTAGGCCTGGAGCATTTTCAGTTCATCGTGCTCCCTTTCGGCCTTACCAGCGCCCCACGGGTGTTCACGAAGGTGATGGCGGTGGTCGCAGCTCATCTACGCAGATTGGGGGTCTCAGTCTTCCCCTATCTAGACGACTGGTTGTTGAAGGCGGGCTCGCCCCAGACAGTCGTCCACCACCTTCAGATGACGGCAGACCTCCTGCACGCGCTGGGGTTCTCCATCAACGTGCCGAAATCACACCTGTCCCTCTCAGAAGCTCCTTTTCATCGGAGCGGTTCTCGACTCGGCGCAGTTTCGGGTCTATCCTCCGGATCGCCGAGTCCAGGATATACAGGCTTTGATTCCCATCTTTCAGCCGTTATCCCGGGTTTCGGTCAGGTTGACGCTGCGGCTGCTGGAGCTGATGGCTTCCTGCATCCTTCTGGTGCATCACACCCGGTGGCGGATGCGGGCTCTGCAGTGGGACCTGAAGTTTCAGTGGGCCCAGCATCAGGGCAATCTGTCCGACCATGTCTTGATCTCGGAGGGCACTGCAAGACAACTGCAGTGGTGGCTTACGGACCGCGATTGGGTCAGAGGCAGATCCTCTCCCTTCCCCAACCGGAGCACGTTGTTGTGACGGACGCGTCCCTCCAGGGCTGGGGAGGCCACCTGGGAGAGGCGGAGATCAGAGGCATCTGGTCTCTGGTGGAGTCCCGGCTCCATATAAACTTGTTGGAGCTCAGGGCGATTCGTCTAGCACTGAAGGCATTCCTCCCCTTTGTCAACGGGAGTGTAGTGCAGGTGTTCACGGACAACACCACCGCCATGTGGTACTGCAACAAACAGGGCGGGTGGGGTCGTGGACCCTCTGCCAGGAGGCTCTGCGCCTCTGGCTATGGCTGGAACGTCAGGGCGTGACTCTGACGGTTCAACACCTGGCAGGTTCTCTGAACGCCAGGGCGGACAAACTCAGCCGTCGGTGCTCGATGGATCACAAATGGCGTCTGAACTCGGACGTGGCGCAAGGCCTCTTTCTGCGATGGGGAGAGCCTTGGTTAGATCTATTCGCCACAGAAGAGAACGCGCAATGTCATCAGTTCTGTGCGTTGGAGTTTCCAAGACGGCACTCGCACGGCGACGCCTTTCGGCGCGAGTGGAGTTGCGGTCTGTTATACGCCTTTCCGCCTATACCACTTCTGCCCAGAGTGCTGAAGAAGATCAGGCGCGACCGGGCCCAAGTCATTCTTGTGGATCCGGACTGGGCTCGAAGGTACTGGTATCCCGAGCTACTCAGCATGTCAGTCGGTTCCCCGATCCGCCTGCCCCTTCAGGAGGACCTTCTGTCGCAGCAACAGGGGACGGTCCTCCACCCAAACCTGTCCAGCCTCCACCTCCATGCGTGGAGATTGAGCGGCGGCAGTTGAGGCCATTTGACTTGCCTCCTGAAGTCTGTGATGTGATTCTGGCAGCCAGGCGTTCCTCCACGAAATCGGTATACGCCTGTCGGTGGAACAAGTTTGTGGCATGGTGCACAGCAAAGGCTGTGGATCCTCTTTCTGCCCCTCTTTCTGAGGTTCTTCTCTTCCTCCTTTCTCTTGCCCAGCAGGGCTCTGCTCTGGGCACTATCAAGGGCTACCTTTCTGCCCTTTCGGCCTTTCTGAGGCTGCCTGATCAACCTTCTTTGTTCAAGTCCCCCATTGTAACAAGATTCTTGAAGGGCATCACACACCTGTATCCACTTGTTCCGTTTGTGATGCCTCAGTGGGACTTGAACCTGGTTCTGACATTCTTGATGTGTGCTCCCTTTGAGCCCCTTCATTCCTGTCCTCTCAGTCTTCTGACTTTAAAGACGGCTTTCCTGGTTGCCATCACCTCTGCCAGGAGGGTGAGTGAGCTCCAGGCTCTTTCTGTCAAACCTCCTTTCATGTCCATTCATCCAGATAAGGTGGTTCTGAGAACTAGACCTTCTTTCCTGCCCAAAGTTATCTCTGCTTTTCACATCAGGCAGTCCATCACCCTCCCTTCCTTCTTCCCGCCTCCGCATCCTCCATCGTCTGGACCCAAAACGTGCGCGTTCATTTTATATGGATCGCACACGCCAGTTCCGGGTGGATGACCAACTGTTTGTTGGCTAGTGGGTGCGAAGAAGGGACGGGCGGTACATAAACGGACCATCTCTCGGTGGGTCGTTCTGTGCATCAAAGCGTGCTTTTCTTTGGCTCGGAAGGAGCCTCCTGTTGGGCTGAGGGCCCATTCCACTCGGGCCACGGCGGCTACTACTGCCCTGGGGCGGGGAGTCCCCTTGCAGGACATATGCCAGGCGGCTACGTGGGCCTCGCTGCACACCTTTGCAAGGCACTACTGCCTGGACGGTCAAGTCCGGAGGGATGGCTTCTTTGGCCGTTCTGTCCTCCAGGACTTTCTGGTGTAGGATTGTATTTGTTCGCAGACCCACCACCGGGGTTGGTATTGCTGGGGTATCTATTCTAAGGTAAGGAATCTAATACTAACGTGTTTCTTTCAGATGAACAAGTTACTTACCTTCGGTAACGATATATCTATAAGAAACATTAGTTAGTATTAGATTCCTTACCGCCCCACCCATCCTCCCCGTTCTGCGAACTGATACCTAGGGTTAAGGACATCCCTTTCAGGGCCCTAGTTTCAAATGGCACCAGTGTTGGTTCTCACATGGCTCTGCGTGTTCTGGCGCGGAAAAGCTGTGTGCAAAGAACTGACGTCAGCGCGCGGAGGCGGCGTCTATATACTCCAGCGACGTCATCACGGCGCACGACGCCAACGACGGACGCGGAGCCGCAGGGGACGCCTGCAGACGACGCCTGCCGACGCGCAGGGGTACTGCTACGCAAAAGTTTCCGGATCCAGACTGACGCCTGGGGATATTCTAAGGTAAGGAATCTAATACTAACTAATGTTTCTTACAGATATATCGTTACCGAAGGTAAGTAACTTGTTCATTTGTGTCGGTCCGTCCGGGTGCCTCGAAGGCACAGAAAAAAAGGGCGGAACTGACGTCATCACGCCGACAAGGCTCTTATGGCTCCAGTGACGTCTGCCGAGTCTCGAGCAGAGCCGGGCTTCTGTGACGTCGGCGTGGAGAGCTACAAAAAATTTCCAAACGCTTCTGGCGCAGGGGATATTCACAAGGTGAGGAATCCACAGACAAATACTGTATCCACCAGAAAAAGCGTTACCGAAGGTAAGTAACTTGTTTTTCTGGCCCATCCTCGTCCGTTCAGCTCCTCGTTGAAGGAACGGACACCATTTAAATTCTGTCCGCTGTGCCACCCGAAATATCCGCGCATAGACTAATCAGATGAGATTTGTGCTTGTACACTGAGCACAAGGAGCCAGACTGTGACGCGTGCTGATCCTTCAAAGAAAACTCAGTGATCGTCTGGCTCTACTTCGAGAGATGCAGCAGTTAAATGTCACTCCGGATCTGTTCGACGACGACTCCGAACAAGCAGGAGTATCAGCGGGAAAAGAGTAACTGGTTTCGGCAGCATTTTAATCCTTTTCAGAATTGCAGATCGACCTCAGAAACGAGGTACCACAGAGTCCAGTGGATGTGAGTACTGAAGACACGTTCTCCCCCTCATACTTTCCCTACTTCCCCACCATCTCTGCCTCGAGGCCAAGGCCGGCACCGAGAAGGTCTTCTGGGTGCAACCACCACTTTATAGAGAAGTTGTTATCTTGGGGGGTGGTTGGGCACAGTCGGTTGGGCCACCCAAGGCCGTGGGGCGCAGGGGTGCCTTTTAGAGTCTGATATTAGCAGCTCCTGGTTGCGTTTAAGGGGGGATCTTCTGGCTTGAGTCTTCAGGCGTCGGCTGAAGGCTTGAGGCAGGTCAGGGTTTGCTGGATCCTGGGTCAGGATTGCCGGGTAGACCTCCTCCTGGTATTGGGCCACTCTAACTCTGGCCGTGGGCATCGGATGCAAACTCACGGATCCTTGCAGAGCTGAAGTCTGGTGTTTAGAGAAATCCGATGTTCACAGGAGATGGAGACCTTGGAATTGAAGGTAGGCAGGTCCTCCGGGTTTCTTGAGGTTGCTGGCTGCAGGAGACACCGGGATTTCGCTGGAGCAGGTTCAAGGTGGGAACACACCGGTAGGGCTGGGGCAGTCAGTTGGCTTCCTCCTTTTGTTAGCTTCAGCATGGCCGTTCAGTCCTTTGTAGTTTTTTATTGTCCTTTGTCTAAGGAAGCAAGGTTACTCCAGTATTGGAGCTTTCATAGATTCACATGCCTGAATCATTCCCCGTTGAGACTGGAGTCACTGGTACATAAGAAAGCAATGCTTAGTAGTATAGCAAACTGAAAAGAGACCTAGGCCCATTTCCCTTTTGCAACCCATAACCTTCGTCATGTAAAAGAGACCAAACTTGTCCCTGAACCAATCTGAGCTTCTCACCCTCTAGAACACTCCTGAGAGAACCTCTTGCCCCTCAGATTTTCTACTGCACGTTGTGCTAGGAAGTCTCCTTTGAGCTCTGCTCAAATTCTACAGTTTATATTCAATCTGGATTGGATTTGAGAGTTCTTCTGATTTGGTAATTTTGATTACTGCCTACTAGTTCACCAACTCCTGAGAAAGGCTGACAAGGAGAAAAAAGGTTTATTTAGAGCCTGTGCCACCTGTTGGTCTTAGAAAAGGCTCTATTCAGACGACCCTCATAAGGATTAAATCTACTGCCTTTATCCAGACCATCAGGCAAAGGATTGTCAGGTATGTCGTACCTTTTCAAATAAAAACGCTGAGGGGTAGTGAAGGAAGGCTTTTACTAAGGTTTCAAAAACTAAAGGCCAGGAAAAAAGCCCTGTCTAGTGACATTGATGAGGCGTCTACAACGTCTAGGAGATCTTAAAAAAAAAAAGCAGATCTCCTCGGGCTCATACATCATAGGAACGACCGAGAAGGCCCTTAAAAAGACCACTCTAAGGTCTTCTGGGCGCAGTCCCTCTAAATCTCCTCCAAGCAAAGAAAAGGAGAGCAAGGGTCATGCTTCAGGGGTAAAACATACAAAGAGGACAAGCTCAGAGCCCTCCAAATCACCCCCTAAGGTCAAACATTCATCCACCTAAAGGAAAATTGGAAAAATCTGCATCGTCGACTAGGAAAATGGCGGTGTCGTAGACAAACTGAGGTAAAACTTGTAGGAGAGTAGGGTCTGCAATCCTATGATCACCCAGATTTTTTGCTTTTGTTTCACTGGTTTACGACTTTCTCTGGCTGTGGGCCTGCCAATCAGACCCACAGCCTGGCTGTTCTCTTTCTAAATTACAACATGTACCCTAGGTGCATTTACCAATTGGTACTGGGCCACCTTATCAGACCCTGTAACTCAGGGCATAGGTGTACCCAGGGCTGCCAGGGGCTGCAGCATGTATTATGCCACCCCTGGCTGGCCTCCTAAATTTGACACAACTGGCTGCATGACAGCTGGGGCAAAGTCGTGTAATCACCCTTTGCTGTAGGTGTAGTATACCTATACCTAACCCTAAAATGGACACACAGATTCCTATCAGTCACTCCTATGGCAGGCCTTGACAATCCAGAAGGCAGAGTGCTTGGAATCGTGTGAGATGGTGCTCTGGCATGAGCTGAGCCTGTCTGCAGCTTGCGGAATCAAGTCCTAATAGCTGTTCCATGATATCGCATACCATATACTCTTAAGTGCATTATAATCCTCGCGGTTAAATGCTATCTTTGGTATTGCTTTATCAAAACATGTCGAGTAAGGTGTCATACGAATTCGAATACTAACCCCTCGCCAATTCTGGCGACGGGGTTAGCATTCCACCCTTCTAGAGGGACACGACATGTATGTAACTGTGAACCCCGGTTAAAGTTAAACGAAGCCTCAGCTCCACAAAATGGATGCTGCCACCACAGACACGAGTCTGACCCCCTGCAGCTGGGAATCCTTCCAGCGAGGGGAGCCTGGACAAAGGGTTTCCTGTCAGGGGCGGTGCTAGCACCGTCCCAGACATGGTTTTGTGTATCCTGGGTAGGCAGGGCTTTTCAGGAAGGTGACTGCTGAGTGGCACCCCGGTGCTCACTACGCATAGGCCGGTCAGAACCAGTTCCAGGGGCACACCAGCCCCTGGCCTGGGGAAAGTCCGGCATGGCAGAGGGGTGTAACCACCCCCCTCCTAGTCCCACCCATAGGCAGGACCTAGTCACCGGGTCAGCCCCCTTTTTTTAGTATAAAGATAGGAGCGGGCCCCCTGTTCAAATTAGATCATCTTTGGACTCAAGACACGACTTTCTTCGAAAGGACATCAAGATTTCTTCTTCAAGATTCTCCCTTGTGGCTAAGGAGTAGTCACCCTGCATCAAGCGGGCACCATCCTAAGAACACTGCGGTCTGCTGCAAGTCCTTCTTCACGAATCCGACGACCCAGCTCGACGAGACCCGGCTTCCCTGGCACCTCTGACCTCTACTCACCTCTACAGCAAAGCTGAGAACCGTGAGTGCGACGAGACCTCGAGGGACCGACGATCGCCAAGACTGCACGACTTCTTTGCAACAAGCCCACCGTGTGCTCCACTGGTGAGTGCTTTGGGGTCCGAGAAGCCCCAACCCTGAGCAGCTCCAGCACCAAAGATCAGCCCTCCAGCATCTCCACGATCTGCGTGGGGCCCTTCTGCTTTTGCGTGCTCACCGCGTTGTGTGGCTACTAGCCGGCTGGCTTGTGGCCTTCTTCACGACGCCCGACGACATCACTGCTGCTGGTCCGGTTGCTCCAGACTGGCCCTTGCTTCCTTCTTCAAGAGAGGCACCCCGGGCCCTCCTGGTCCACTCCAGACGCCATTTTGAGTCCACCGCGTGGGCTTGATTTTGCCAAGGCTTTGTTGCCCAGTCCTAGGTCCAGCGACGCCGACAGCTTCATCCATCGTGGAACAGCTCGCTCCTCCATCCTGGTCGCCGACAACGCCTCCTGGTCCGTGAGATCTGCGAGCACAGCGTCACCCACTCACCTAGTCGAGGTGACTACCATCCGGTGCCCTCCTGGTGCCACCTGACTATTGGCTAGTAGTCTCGAACTTGGTCCCCTCTGCTTTCAGGTGTCATCTTCCTTCGATCCAGGCTTGGATCCATCGAACTTTCTTCACTGGTCGCCTGCCAGCAACTTCTTTCTTCCAGGCTCCTGGTCCGTCTACGAGGATTCCCGACGTCTTTTGAGACCTATGCAGTTGCAGCCCCTGGGCTAGGTAACTTCGGCATTTCGGTGCCCCAGCATAGCCTCACTATCCAAGGGTCAGAATCCACTTTCGTTTTCCTCCTACCAGGTCGGGTTCGCCCGAGAACACTAACTTTGTCCTTACTAGCTGCCATAGACTTTGTCCCGCATCACGCGTGAGAGTGCACACTCTGCACCCGAGTCCCCTAGGCCTCCTAGAAGTAATCTGAAGATTCTATAGTCAAGTCCTAGCGATTCCTAAGCCTATTAGTACTGTACTTACCTGCTAGTAATTTCGCATTCCACTTTCAGAGTATATGGTTTTCCGTGCCCCCCGGGCATTTGTATATACTGTGCTAACTTAAGTATTTTCGTAAGAGTTTTGTTTTGTGCTTAGTACCCTGTCCTCATAAAGAGTACAGGGCTGTTGTGATTCTTAATAAATATCTTGTTTATTTTCATAACACTTGTGTGGTGTCCTTTCACTGGGTATTCAAGGGGTATATGTGTGGTAAACAGCTGGCTTAACACGCCCTCTCGAGTCTTTAGCCTTAGACTGCTCGTATCCACGCTACTAGGATAGCTGGTCTATAAGGTTGACTTACAACCAATCATCAATAAGGGTTGCTGGACTGATACATAGTGTTCACTAGAATAGTGAGCACTGCATATCAGGCCACCTTCTCACAAAACTTACTCCTAAGGCTATATCCCGTCGACGGCGGTTACAACAGCTACAATCACTTCGTCGACGGGATAGTCGATGACAATGGTATCGACAACGACAGTAACAGCAGCGTCGACAGCAGTTAACGATGATGGTTTTGTCGGCGTTTTCGATAGTGATCTCGTCAACTGGCTCGTTGACGAGAGAGCGAAAACCCAGAAAAACAGGAATTTGCCAGGAAGAGAATTACCCCGGAACTTACCTCTCGAATTGAAGTCACACCTCTTGTACCATCTCACCAGTTGGAGGAGGAGGAGAGGATGATGGCGGCCCTTTTGGCTATGCCAGTAGCCCGTCGCAGTTGCATGTAAAGTGCCAAGAGGATGACTCTGAGGACGAATATGAGGGTTATCGGGATCGTCCCCAGCAACACTATCGCCAGGAGTATCAGGAGGAGAGGGTGAGCGTTCCGTCTTCATTACTAAAGGATCTGCGGTTTATGCTGGAGGATTATAAAGAGGCATATACCGTACCTCATTCCTCAAGAGATACCGGTGGCTACGCCTCGACCACGCTCTATTCCAAGTACGCCAGTGCCAGTGCGAAGGTGAGAGATTTTACCAGACCCCTTGCCTAGATCACCACTACCAAGGCCTCTGTCGCAGCAGCAGGGGACGGTCCTCCACCCGAACCTGTCCAGTCTCCACCTCCATGCTTGGAGATTGAGCGGCGACAGTTGAGGCCATTCGACTTGCCTCCTGAAGTCTGTAACATCATTCTGGCAGCCAGGCGTCCCTCCACAAAGTCGGTATACGCCTGCAGGTGGAACAGATTTGTGGCATGGTGCAAAGGAAAGGCTGTGGATCCCCTTTCTGCCCCTCTTTCTGAGGTTCTTCTCTTTCTTCTTTCTCTTGCCCAGCAGGGCTCTGCTCTGGGCACTATCAAGGGCTACCTTTCTGCTCTTTCAGCCTTTTTGAGGCTGCCTGATCAACCCTCTTTGTTCAAGTCCCCTATCGTTAATCGATTCCTGAAAGGCATCACACATACGTTCTCTTTGTGATGCCTCAGTGGGGCTTGGTTCTTACATTTCTAATGTGCGCTCCCTTTGAGCCACTTCACAACTGTCCTCTTTGCCTTCTCACTTTGAAGACAGCCTTCCTGGTAGCCATCACCTCTGCCAGGAGAGTGAGTGAGCTCCAGGCTCTATCCTCTAAACCTCCTTTCCTTTCAGTCCATCCGGACAAAGTTGTGTTGCGGACAAGGCCCTCCTTCCTACCCAAGGTAGTCACGTCCTTCCACATTGGGCAATCTATCACCTTGCCTACCTTTTTTCCGCCTCCGCATCCCTCGAGAGAGGAAGAGAGGCTCCACCGTCTGGACCCAAAACGTGCGCTCTCGTTCTATCTGGACCGCACACGCCAGTTCCGGGTGTATGACCAACTCTTTGTTGGTTACGTGGACGCCAAGAAGGGGAAAGCGGTGCACAAGAGGACCATCTCGCGGTGGATCATCTTGTGTATCAAGGCGTGTTACTCCTTGGCAAAAAAGGAACCCCCTGTTGGGCTGAGGGCTCATTCCACTCGAGCCACAGCGACTACGACTGCTTTGGTCCAAGGTGTGCCCTTGCAGGACATTTGCCAGGTGGCTACGTGGGCCTCGCTGCACACGTTTGCTAGACATTATTGCCTGAACAGTCCAGTCCGGAGGGATGGCTACTTTGGCCGTTCCGTCCTCCAGGACTTTCTGGCGTGATTATTGGTTCGCAGACCCACCACCACGGGGTTGGTATTGCTGGGGTATCTATTCTAAGGTAAGGAATCTATCACTAACGTCTCTTTCAGATGCACAAGTTACTACTTGTGTGACGATATATCTGTAAGAGACATTAATTTGTGATAGATTCCTTACCCACCCACCCATCCTCCCCGTTCTGCGAACCGATATCTAGGGTTAAGGTCATCCCCTTTTAGGGCCCTAGTTTCATGGCACCAGTGTTGGCTTTTGGCATAGCTCTGTGTTTCTGATGCGGAAAAGCTGTGTCTAAGAACTGACGTCAGCACGCGGAGGCGGCATCTAAGTACTCCGACGTCATCACGGTGCCGACGACTGACGCAGAGCCGCAGACGACGCCTACCGACGCGCAAGAGTACTGCTACGCAAAAGTTTCCGGATCCAGTCTGACGCCTGGGGATATTCTAAGATAAGGAATCTATCACTAACTAATGTCTCTTACAGATATATCGTTACACAAGTAGTAACTTGTGCGTTACACCCTCAGCAGCACAGGGGCAGCTGGGTGCAGAGAGAGTAGGCCCAATGCAATGGAGTGGAGGGCCTTTGCTTGGGGGCTGCAAGCTGGCCGGCCACGTGGCTGTGGGAGCTGAGCTCCTGGTCACTTACTCAGGGCAAGTGGGGAAGCAGAGTTGGGTAGTAGTTGCACTTCCAGCATCTCTCGGGCGGCTGGGTGCAGGGTGCTTTTGAGCCGTCGGGCGCTCAATGTTATCCAATGGGAAAGTTACAAAGTGAACAAAGGCTGCAGACTTGGACGGAGATTCTTCAGGTGCGACCACCACTTTGGGAGGTAAGATGCATTCTTGGAGAAGAGGTAAGTATCCCAAAGGAGGGCCAGTGTCTTTGGGTGTCGGGAAATCTTATCTTTCAGCTGGTCGTGGTTGGAGGGGTCCCTGGTTCTGAGGCTGCAGGCGTCTGGGTCGTGGAGGAGGGTCTTTGAGCAGTGGACTTCCGGTCCCAGTCGTCGGGGGATGGCCTTGTGGGCTTGGGTCCCTCAAGCCGGGCTCGGCGGGTGCAGAGTGGGCTGGATTCGCGTTTCTTGGCTGGCACCAGGGGTATGGTTGTTGGAGCAGGGCCTCTGCTCAGGGGAGTCCCAGTCTTTGAGAGGGTCAAGGCAGGCAGGTCCTCCGGGTTTTCCAAGGTTGCTGTCCGCAGGAGTCGCCGGGATTTAGCAGGGGCAGGTTCCAGGGTCAACAGGCCGGTAGGGCTGGGGCCAAGTCACTTGGTGTCGTCCTTTTAGCAGCTGCACTGCTGGTCGTCTTCTTCTTGATCTTCTTTGTTGTTTTCTTATCTGGATCTGAGGAAGTAAGGTTCAGGGTGCCCCTAAATAATGAATTTTGGGGCGTTACTGGTAGGGCAAGGGCAGGGACCAATAGGTCCCTGTCCTGGGGGGGGTACACCCCCTAGCCTGCTCCTCTCCTGTGGGAGGGGGGCACGGGCCTAGCTGTGATTGGGGAGGGTCTTCATCTTCAAGATGGCCGGAGCTCTGGGTCGTGCTTCACCTTGCCTCTCCCACCTGAGGGGTGGGGTTGGCATAGGCTGGCACACCCCCCTTCCTGACGTAGGGTTTCCCGCCAGTCTTCCAGCCAGAGTGGGGTTCAGAACTGGTGGGGGCCAGTTGCTGAGTACAGCAAGTGGTCTGGAGAAGCTCACAACGGTGGCAGGCCTTCGAAGCTACCCCCTGCCCATCCTGGGAGAGGAGACCTAGCACCTCGTCCAGGATGTGCATTGTTGCAGGTCCAGGAAAGCGGGGGCTCACCGTGCAGGGGTCCAGCAACATGTCTGCTGTGTTGCAGCCTCTCAGACCAGACGTGTATTGTAGGTTAGGTTTTCAGGGTTTATCTCGAAGATGCCCTCTGGTGCATTTTACATTAAATTCCACACGGGCATCAGTGCAGGTTTAATGTGCTGAGAAATTTGATACCAAACTTGTCAGTCTTCAGTGTAGCCATTATGGTGCTGTGGAGTTCGTAATGACAACCTCCCAGTACTATATACTTTTAAGGGCATCACTGCACTTACAGTGCCCAGGAATGGCCCTGGGTACTGTTGGGGCACAGGGCTCATGCACCTGTGCCCACACCACTGGCATAGGGCACCCAGCTAGAGGGGTGACTGAGGTATGCCAGGGCAGTGGGTCTTGTCAGCATGGCACACAGGGATGTGTGCCATGTCGACTCATTGTTCAGTTCTGTACTTAGGCACTCAACCTTCAAAGGCAGTGTGTGGGTGTCAGGGTACAGGGCCCCTAAGGGTGGCACAATAAGTGCTGCAGCCCTTAGGGGTTTTCTCTGGTCACCATGCCCTGGATACCTAGGGTACCATTTAATAGGGACTGACAGGTGGCCAGAGATGCCAATTGGGTTATAGTTTCAACAGTTTTATGGAAGGAACACAGGCCCTGGGCACCTGGTTGGCAGGAGCTCAGGGCACACTCAGTCAAATCACATCAGCAGTTCAGCAAAAAGTGGGGGCATACCAATGCAAGAAAGATGGCACTTTCTCACAGACGCTACCCAGCCTCTGCGTGGCTGGGGATGTGGGACCCAGCATCGTGGGTCTGGGGGCTAGTCTGACCTTTCAGGGCCGCCAGTGGGTGGCAGGATTCACCATCACCTCCCCTACTGGCAAAACATCACGTCAGATATGTGGGTTTTGCAGATAGCCAGAAGGGCTACTCCCTTCCCTTTGAGACGACCCCTCCCAAAATGCCACCTGCATTCAATTGCATGTCTGAGGATCATTTGGCCCTTCTCCATCAGGAAGTTACTTCTCTCTTGCCCTAGGGAGCTATTGAACATGTCCCTGTGCAAGAAGTAGGTCGTGGTTGCTACTCTGACTACTTCCTGGTACCCAAGAAAGACAAAGACCTGCGTCCTATCTTAGACCTCCGGGACGTCAACAGCTTCCTCCGGAAGGAGAAATTCAAGATGTTAACCCTGACTCTGGTCTTGCCTGCTCTCGACGCTGGAGGCTGGATGGTAGCATTGAACTTACAGGACGCTTATTTCCACATCCCCCATCTTGCCTGCCCACCAGCGTTACCTACGGTTCGCGGTAGGCCACGAGCACTTTCAGTTTACTGTGCTACCCTTTAGCATTACCAGCGCCCCTCAGGTTTTCACGAAAGTGATGGCAGTGGTTGCGGCTCATCTGCTCAGAATAGGTGTTCCAACTGGCTGTTGATGGCGGGCTTGCCCCATGCTGTTGTGTCCCACCTCCAGACTATTGAGTACCACCTGCATTTGCTGGGATTCACAATCAACATGCCAAAGTTGCACCTTTTCATCAGAGCGGTTCTGGACACAGCGCAGTTTCGGGTCTATCCTGAGCAGCGAGTCCTGGATATACGGGCTATGATACTGATGTTTCAGCCTCAATCCCCAGTATGTGTGTGTGTGACCCTGAGCCTGCTGGGCCTCATGGCCTCCTTTATCCTGCTGGTGAATCATGACAGATGGCATACGCGGACTCTGCAGTTGGACCTGAAGTGCCAGTGGGCGCAGCATCAGGGAAATATTTTCGATGTCGTCCAAGTCTCGGAGGGGACTGTAAGTCACTTGCAGTTGTGGTTCATGAACAAGGATTGGGTCAGTGGGAGATCCTGCTCCCTTCCCCCGCCAGAGTTCACAGTAGTGACGGATGCGTCACTCCTGGGATGGGGCGGCCACATGGGCTATTCGTCTTGCACTGAAGGCATTCCTTCCTTCTGTCAAAGGGAGAGTGGTGCAGGTGTTCACGGACAACCCCACAGCTATGTACCACTGCAACAAACAGTGCAGATGTCAAGAAGTTCTTTTCCTTTGGACATGGTTGGAACAAGGCCCTGGTGGTTCAACACCTGGTAGGTTCCCTTAATGCCAGGGCAGATGAACTCTGCCGCCAGTGCATGATGGATCACGGATGGTTTCTTCACTCGAAGGTGGTGCAAGGTCTTTCAGCAGTGGGGAGAGCCTTGGCTGGATCTATTCGCCACCGAAGAGAATGTGCAATATCAGCAGTCCTGCACGTTAAAGTTTCTCAGGCAGCACTCGCTTGGCGATGCCTTTCGTCGTGAGTTGAATTGCAGCCTCCTGTATGACTTTCCGCCTGTACCCCTTCTGCCCAGTGCTGAAGATCGGGCGCGACCCGGCCCAAGTCATTCTTGTGGCTTCGGACTGGACACGAAGAGTCTGGTAACCTGAGCTCTTGAGCATGGCCATCGATCCTCCGATCTGACTGCCTCTTCTGGAGGATCCTCTGTCAACGCAGCGGTGGACGGTCCTCCACCCGAATCTGTCCAGCCTCCACCTCCTTGCGTGGAGATTGAGCGGTGACCGCTTTTGACAGTCTTGCCGAAGTATGTAATGTTATCTTGGCTCCGTCCGGTTATCCTGACTCCCTCAAAACGTTGGCAGCCCCAGGGATATCCTGACATACCTGTACTTGGTGACATCACCTCCACAGTGTTTTGGGGGCCGGAGTTGGAAGACCCCTGTGCTGTGGGGCCTGGAAGCTGTAGGTGGAGCTGGTACCTTGTGTTTGACGACTCCTGTGGCTGCACCGGGTGGGCGGAGTGACAGCCGAGGCTCCGCCTGGTGGGTCCTTGCAGAGGAGGGCCTGGCATATGGTGATCGGAGGGCAAATCGGCCCCCCGGGGGGTTGCTGACGCCGACCCGGAGGAGGAGGATTAGGCGACAGGGGCAGTGCACATGGCATGCTTCAGGGCTTCAAATGCCTCTTGGCAGGCGGCGGTCCAGTTAACCTTCTTCGGCTGGTTCTTAGAGGTCAATTCTGTGAGGGGCACTACGATGCTACCATATCCCTTTATGAACCTGCAGTAGTACCCCGTGAGTCTGAGGAAGGCTCGCACCGCCGTCTGGGTGGAGGGTGCTTCCCAGGCCACGATCGCATCGATCTTGGGTTGGAGAGGTGCCACGAGGCCGCTGCCGACCTGGTGCCCCAGGTAGACTACGGACCCCTGTCCGATTTGACACTTACTGGCCTTAATGGTGAGACCGGCCCTCTGTAGGGCTAACAAGACCTCCCGGAGATGGAGATGTTCAGGCCAGTGAGAGCTGAACACCGCAATATCGTCCAGATATGCGGCGCTGAATTCTTCCAATCCTGCCAGTATCTGGTTCACCAGTCTCTGGAAGGTGGCGGGGGCATTTTTCATGCCGAAGGGCATCACCCGGAAATGGTAGTGGCCATCCGGGGTGGAAAAGGCGGACCTCTCTCGGGCCCCTTCGGTCAGGGCAATCTGCCAGTAGCCAATGGTCAGATCGAAGGTACTGAGGTATCGAGCAGACCCTAGGCGGTCAATGAGCTAGTCTGCTCGGGGAATGGGGTGAGCGTCGGTTCGGGTGACAGCGTTGAGCCCGTGGTAGTCTACGCAGAACCTCGGCTCGGGAACGGCGCCGGGGGCGGCCGCTTTCGGAACCAGAACCACGGGACTGGCCCATGGGCTGTCAGAGGCCTCGACCACTCCCGGGGCTAGCATCTTGGAGACTTCAGTCTTGATGCAGGCTCGGACTCTTTCGGGAACGCGGTAGGCCCCGTGCCGTACCAGAGGGCTGTCCCCTGTGTCCACATCGTGGATGCACCAACTGGTGACTCCGGGGACGAGGGAGAATAGGTCAGAAAACTGTCCCAACAGCTGGCGACAGTCTTCGCGCTGCTCGGGGGTGAGGAAGAGGCGAGTCTCACTCCCTCTACAGAGCCATCTTTTTCCTTTACGCACAAGAGATCGAGGAGCGGATCCGTCTCTTCTTCGGCTCCGTCATCGGTGGCGAGGAGTAAACTCAACTCGGACCGCACAAAGTGGTGTTTCAGGCGGTTTACATGGAGAACCCGCAAGGGGTTTCTTGGGGACTGTACATCAACAAGGTAGGTAACCTGACTCTTCCGCTCCACTACTTTAAAGGGACCCGTCCACTTGTCCTGCAGGGCACAGGGTTCCACAGGGGCCATCACCCAGACCTGTTGTCCGGGTTGAAACTCGACCAGAGTGGCATTCTGGTCATACCATCTTTTCATTTCTTCCTGAATGGCTTCGAGGTTTGCCTCTGCCAGTTCTCGGAACTTCCGAGTTTGATTCTGAAGAGCCAGAATGTATCGAAACACATCTGGTGGGGCTCCAAGGACGTAGTCTCCCACCCTTCCTTGACCAGGCTGAGGGGTCCTCGGACGGGGTGCCCGTAGAGCAGCTCTTAAGGGCTGAACCCCAGGGACTTCTGGGGGACTTCACGGTATGCGAACAGGAGGCAGGAGAGGAGGACGTCCCACTTGAGTCTCAGGGATTCCTCAAGGCCCATGATCATCCCTTTGAGGGTGCGGTTGAACCGCTCGACCAGGCCATTCCCTTGGGGATGGTACGGGGTGGAGAACTTGTACGTCACCCCGCACTGTTGCCATAGAGATTTCATGTACTTGGAGATAAAGTTTGTTCCTCTGTCGCTCACTACTTCTCGCGGGAATCCCACTCGGGAGAAGATCCCCATGAGGGCCCGCCCCACCACTGGGGCTGTCACCGTTCGGAGGGGGATGGCTTCGGGATATCGGGTGGCGTGGTCCACCAGGACCAGAATGAACCAGTGTCCCAAGGACGTTCGGGGGTCAAGGGGCCCCACAATATCTATTCTCACCCGTTCAAAGGGGGTACTGACCACGGGGAAGGGTTGGAGGGGAGCCTTGCGTCGCCCTCCACTCTTTCCGCTGGCCTGACACATGGGGCAGGATCTGCAGTGGGCCTCCACATCGGAGCGCATGTGGGGCCAATAAAAATGGGTGACCAACCGGTGGTAGGTTTTGTCTTGATCCAAGTGTCCCGCCAGGGGTACATCGTGGGCCAGGTTCAGTAGGAGTCCACAGAAACGTAGGGGTACCACCAGCACTCGGGCTGACCCTAGTTCGGCAGATTTCTGTTCGCTATATAGTAGGCCATTTTCCCAATAAATGTGGTGGGAGCCGGACTGGTCACCGGCGGCCTGGGCGGCGGCCTGCTGCCGCAACCCCACTAGAGAGGGACACGAGGTCTGCTCCAGGCAGAACTCCTCTCGGAGCCACTGGGCCAACTCGGGGAGATCGTCCGTGCTCGGGGCTGGCTCACCAGCTTGGTCCAAATGACCGGAGTCGGGGTTGCTGCTTCCACCGGGGAAGAGGTCAAGGCCCTCCGTCTGCTCGCTACCCTCTGGTTCGGCGGGAACGGGGGGAGGTAATTCGGTAGTCACCTCCTCAGGGGTGGCCGCCATGGACCGGGTGGTCACGCAGGCCCACTCGGGTAGGCCCACCATCTCGAGGTTAGTCTTGCGCTCTACTTGCTTCCAGGGGGAGCTCTCTAGATTGTTACCGAGGAGACCGTCCACTGGCATGTCAGTGCGGACTGCAACTCGTAACTCTCCGGAGACGCCCTCCCACTCGACTCGGACCTGAGCTATCTTACAGGTGCGGACGGAATTGTCCGCGGAGATCATTCTGCAGGAGGCACGGGGTACTATTTGGTCCGGGGTGACGAGGTGCTCTTTCACAGCCGTGATACTGGCCCCGGTATCTCGGAGGGCTCCTATGCGGAACCCGTTGACAGTCACTTGCTGTCTGTACTTCTCGGTGTTGTCTGGTAGGAAGGTTCCGGGGACCATTTCTCTTTCCCCCAGGGAAACTAAGGTCATGGCTGCTGGTTCCCACCCCTCTGGGTTCTCTACCTCCTCTTCTTCTTCTAGGGCTACGTTGGCGAGGTGGCGCGCAGTGGGACCGGCAGCAGGGGTTTTCTTGAGAAGGGGGCAGTTGGGGTCATTGGCGTAGTGCCCTGTTTGGTTGCATCGGTAGCAGGCTGTGGCTATTCTGGGTCCTGATCTAACAGGAGGGAATCCGGCCCTGGCGTCTGGCGGGGGGGTTCCTGGCTGGTTCTTAGGGGGACTGCGAGGAGGACCTGTCTGGGGTACCCGCTGCCTATTCTGATTCCCCCCTCCCCTCTGCCGTGGCTTTTCTTGCTCGTTGCGGTTAAAGTCTCCTACTGGGTTTCGTGGGACTCTGGTGTTCACCCATCGATCAGCTTCGACAGCCAACTTCCTGGGGTCGGCCATCTTGCTATCAAGAAGGTGCTGTCTCAGCTCTACAAAGCAGTTGTTTGATAGATGTTCATAGGCGATGAGACCTTCGAAGGTGGTCACTTTGCTGCCCTTGATCCACCCGTCCAAAGCTCTGCTATAGAAATTCACATATTCCACCCATGTGGTGCCGGGTATCTTCTTGCAGACCCGAAATCTCTGCCTGTACATTTCGGGGTGAGCCCATAACGAGTCATGAGGGCGTCCTTCATGTGGGTGAAAGAGTTCACGACGGTGGAAGGCAGATCCAGCAGGGTGTCTCTCCCTTCGCTGAGGAAGCGGCCCCATAATCCGGCCCCCCAATCCTTCTCAGGTACTCGGTGGGCGGTCATGGCTGTGAGAAGTTGGCCTGATATATGATGCTCACTAGTTCTAGTGATCACCTTGTATCAGTCCAAACAACCCTTATGGTGATTGGTTGTAAGTCAACCTTATAGACCAGCTATTCTAATGGTAGCATGGACAAAGTAGTCTTAGGCTAAACTCTTTTGGCATGTGAAGCCAGCTGTTTTACCACATATAACCCCTTGAATACCAAGTGAAAGGACACCACACAGGTTGTTATGAAAATAAACAAGATATTTATTAACTAACATACACCTCTGCACTCTTTATGAGATCAGAGGGCTAAGCACATGACAATCTCTTAAGAAAAATACGTTTAAGTTGCACAAATTACAATGGTGCCCTAGGGGCACGACAAACCATATACTAAGTGGAATGTGAAAGTCGATAAAAAGAATGGAGCTGTCCAGAGGCTATAGGATTGCTGGGACCACGCTATACTAACTATAGGTAGGTACTAGGAGGCCCACGGAACGCGTGTGCAGAGTGTGAACTCACACGCGAGATGCGTAACAGTCTATGGACAGTACAGTTCAAGAAAAAGGTGAGTACGGACAATCCTGACTAGGTAGAACTACCGCGACTGTGGAACTGGACACTAGGAGTGTCAAGCTACCCTTGAGCACCGAAATGCTCGTGTTACCTCACCCACAGGCTCCTGGTGCATAGGTGCCAAGTCGTGTCGGGTTCCGGCGTTGAAGTCTATGGAGCCTGGAAGAAAAGATGCTGCAGGCGATCAGGAGGAAGATGTCCGGTGTGATCCAAGGGTGGATCAGTGAAGAGAAGAACCTGAAAGCAGAGGGGACAATGTTACGTCACTAGCCAGTGACTGGAGTGGAACCAGATGTCGTCGTCGCGATCAAGTGAGGGTGAACGCTTGTCTCTGCAGCCACGTGGACCAGGTGGGGTCTTCGACGACCAGGATGGAGGCACGAGCTGTCCCACGCAGGCTCTCGCTGTCGGCGGTGTCGGATTCGGATTCGGAGTCAACAGGCCTTGGCAAAGGCAACCCACGCGGTGAGTGGAAACAGCGTCTGGGGTGGACCAGGAGAGTCATGGGGTGCTCCTCTTTTGGAAGGGAGCAAGGGCCAGTCTGGAGCAACCAGACCAGCAGTGAAGATTTCGGAGGTCGTCGTCTAGGAGGTCACTAGCCAGCCGGCAAGTGACCAGACAACGTGTTGAGCAGCAACCAGGCAGAAGGGCCCCACGCAGATCTCGTGGATGCTGGAGGGCTGGTCTTCAGTGCAGGAGCTGTTCGGGGTCGGGGCTTCTCAGTCCCCAAAGCACTTGGACGAGGTTACCACAGAAGTTGTGCTGGAGCAAAGTTCTGCTTCTTTCAAGATGGCCGGTCCCACGTGTCTTGTCGCACCCATGGACCTCAGCTGTGCTGCAGATGTAGGTTCGAGGCATGTGGGCTGCTGAATTCATATCTGTGCATAGTCCGCCACCTAGTGTTGGGTCCGGATGATTGCACATTGTTGTCCTGGAAGAGTCTTCGAAGTATCACGAGATAGGTGGCTCCTCCCCTGGACTACAGTGCGCATGGGCATCTCCTCCATCCCCAGATTGTTTTTTTCCGCCATAGGGTTCGGATGTGTTTTCGGTTCCCTCCTTCGGAACCGATAGTTGTTCGATTTTACTTGAGACCAAAAGGTCTTTAGGCTGGGCGTCGGTATAGTTGCGTTCGGGTTCTCTTACTGACTCTCAGCTCCAATCTCCTACTGCCCTTCCACGTGCTTCGACGCGGACGGGCCTACACTACCGCATTTGCTATGGAGCGGACTCCATTCAAGAAGTGTCCGCTATGTCACTCGAAATATTCGCACCTCGACGTGCACCCCGTGTGCAACACATGCTTGTCGCCGGATCACCGTGAAGACACCTGCATGGCGTGTTCAAAGTTTAGGAGTAAGAAAACTTTGAAGATTCGCCGGGCTAATCGACTCCAGGCACAGTTGTCGGCTTCGGCACCCCCACCTGATGAAATCTTTCAGGAATCGATCGAGGAGGAGGACGACGTACAAGAGTCGGACTCTGGCCCCGCGTCCGAGGAAGAGACCTACGACGCGGACGAGGAGGCCTGCGACGAAGTCTCCGGTGAGGTAGGGGACGACGAACTGATTTGTGCCACGATGGGAGATAGCTCAGAGGAAGAGCATCCCCAACCGGACTCCGGGGTTTCCCCCCGTCATACGGCCCAGGTCGAGGGATCGCCTTCGGGCCTTACCCGAGATCTTACTATAAGTCCTACGTCCCCGCCTCCGGGCCCGGTCACGGACATTTCTAGCAAGAAACCGAAAGTGAAGCCAACCGGTCCCGCACCCTCGGATGCGAAACCGAAACCGAAACTGGCGTTGGTAAAGAAGGTTCTGGAGGCGTCAACTTCCACGAAACCCAAAATGGCCGACTCGAAGAGCCACGCCAAGATGGCCGACCACAAGAGCCGCGCCAAAATGGCCGACCCGAAGTCCTCTGGGTCGGCACCGAAAGGGGTCGCGGACCCGAAGACGGCTTCGAAGAAGCGTCACGCCGACGGTGCGACAGGCCAGGGGGCGTCGGCACCGAAGAAGAGGTCTGCCGGCGACCGGGCTCTCGGAGACGAAGAGTCGCTCGAGACGGTTCAGCCCTCGGCATCCCTTACAAAGAAGGTGGGAGAATCCTTGAAGCGGATCCAACAGTCCACTGTGGTTCCCAGCCAGGACACTGTCGTGCCTAGGCCCACGCCGAAGCCTGCCAAGGAACAAACGCCCATCCGTTTTACCCTTCCTCCCAAGTCGGCGCCGAAGGCCTTCGCGCCTAAGCAGGGCGGACATTCTCAGGAAGTATTGACGCCGAAAGCTGCCTTGGTGGTGTCGAAGCTTCGGCTCCAACCGCTCGCGGTGGAGGAACGTCGAGAGGTGACCATCGACGCCAACACCGGAAAATTGTCGCTCCTCAAACGAAAGATTACGTCGGAGCCGCCGTTGGAACCTTTTAGGATTCCACTTAAGAGCAAAAAGTACTCTGCGGACTCTTCGGCTCTGATGGAACCTCTGTCTCCACAAGCCATGGAACGCTCGCCGGCCCATTCCCCAGTGCCTGATGTGGACGAGGAGGACGACGAGTACAACTATCCTGCGTACTCGGATCCGGAAGAGGAGCAGGTGCCCTGGACGGCAGGAGGCGACACGGACGACCTGCAGTCAGGCCAGGACACTCAACTTTTCGCCGCGAAGACGTCCCCGACGGAGGACTCGGCGGCGTTTAATGCGTTAATAGAGAGAGCTGCAGCGAACCATGACGTCGAACTGCACTCAGACCCTGTGGATGCGGACTTCTTAGTCGACACCTTCTCGGTAGCCGAAAAGCAAGTCAAGACGCTACCTATGCTCAAAGGGGTGCTGAAGCATGCACAGGAGGTATTCAAGGAGCCCACCCGGGCGCGGGTGGTCAATCCTCGCATCGACAGGAAGTATAAGGCGGCGCCCACGGATCCCACGTATATTAAGGGACATTTGCCATTGGACTCCCTGGTGGTGTCCAACGCACGAAAGAGGGCGAATTCGCAGACTACTGGTGATGCTCCTCCCCCAGACAAAGAGTCAAAAATCTTTGAGGCATCAGGCAAACGCATTGCTGCACAGGCAGCAAACATCTGGAGGTTACTAATGCATCCATCAAATGTGCCCTAGATGTAGCAGACACTGCCTCCAGGGCTATCAATACAAGCGTGTTACTTAGACGCCATGCCTGGCTTCGAATTTCTGGGTTCAAGCCCGACATACAAACCACATTACTGGGTCAGACGGTGAATCCTGACCATCTGTTCGGCCCTGAGGTGGATGCCTCCCTAGAAAAAATGAAGAAAGATACCGAAACTGCCAAGTCTATGGGGGCTTTACAAAGTCAGCAGTTTCGGGGTGGTTCCTTTCGCCGCTCCAATTCAAGAGGCACCTCAAGAGGCCAGGCATCCCAGCCCACGCAATACTACAAGGGTAACACCCAGTCCTCGTATAACAACAACAAGGGCAGGGGTGGCTACAGAGGCAATAATATCAAAGGCAGAGGACGTGGAAACAATGCCTCCAGGTCCACCGCCTCCAACAAGCAGTGACGTC
Organism: Lissotriton vulgaris; assembly: GCF_964263255.1. NCBI lineage: Eukaryota > Metazoa > Chordata > Amphibia > Caudata > Salamandridae > Lissotriton > Lissotriton vulgaris. The sequence goes on along the minus strand of NC_141694.1, from coordinate 1,361,897,886 downwards.
TTGTCACTTCCCCCCGATCACACAACACCTGTCGGGGGGAGACTACAGCAGTTCCTGCCGGCGTGGAGGTCCATCACCACGGACAGGTGGGTGAGGTCTCTTATCCAGTACGGGTACTGTCTAGAACTTACGTCCATTCCACCGGACATACCGCCAAGAGGCCGTGCTATGTCCGACGAGCACTTGACCTTGTTGCAGCAAGAAGTACTAATCATGCTGCAAAAAGGGGCAATAGAGCTCGTTCCATTGCAAGAACGGGGAACAGGGGTTTACTCCCTGTATTTTCTAATCCCCAAAAAGGACGGATCACTCAGGCCGATCCTGGACCTCAGGCCCCTGAACTGGTACATCAACTCAGAGCACTTCCATATGCTCACATTGCAGCAGGTGCTTCCCCTGCTTCAACGGGGGGACTTCCTAGCAACGCTGGATCTGAAGGATGCCTATTTCCATATTCCCCTGCATCCTTCACACAGAAAGTATCTCAGATTCAAGATCTTAGACCAGCATTACCAGTTCAGAGTCCTGCCGTTCGGGGTCACCACGGCACCAAGAGTTTTCACCAAATGCCTAGCGACTGTAGCAGCGCATCTCCGTCGCCAGCACGTCCATGTCTTTCCATACCTAGACGACTGGCTTATTCAGGCAAAGACGGAACAGCAGTGCGTAGACCACGTGTCACGCACCATTCACCTCCTGCACGATCTGGGATTCTCTCTGAACTACCCAAAGTCCCATCTCCAGCCCGCCCACGTGCGACAGTATCTGGGCGCGACGATCAACACTCTGGCGGCCACTGCGCAGCCGAGTTCAGTGAGAATCGCCGGTATCCAGGCGCTGATCCAACGATTCAGACCCCAGACCTCGCTTCCAGCGAGGGTGTTCATGCAGTTGATAGGCATGATGGCCTCCTGCATCTCCATTGTCCCGCACGCGAGACTACATATGCGTCCGCTTCAGGAGTGCCTGGCACGTCAGTGGACTCAGGCTCATGGGCAACTGACAGACCTAGTGTTGGTGAGCGGTCGGGCGTACAACTCTCTGCATTGGTGGAATCCACAAAACCTTTGCAAGGGCCGACCATTCCAAGAGCCTGTCCCACAGATCATCCTGACAACGGACGCCTCTCTCCAGGGATGGGGAGCGCATGTACTCCATTACACAGTGCAGGGACTATGGACACTTCAGCAAAGGAAGATGCACATCAATGTGTTGGAACTGATGGCAATCTTCATGGCCTTAAAGGCGTTCAAAGTACATCTGTGCAACAAGGTCGTGTTGATCCGGACGGACAACATGACGGCCATGTACTACATCCAGAAGCAAGGGGGAACACACTCTCCACAGCTGTCTCATCTGGCTCAGAGCATGTGGAAGTGGGCCATTCAGAGGAACATCTTCCTCATGGCAGAACATCTCCCAGGCAAGGACAACCAGATGGCGGATCTGCTCAGCAGACACAGCCATCAGATGCACGAGTGGGAGTTACATCCATCAGTACTCCAACCGTACTTCCAAAGGTGGGGTCATCCAGAGATAGACCTGTTCGCCACAAAGGAGAACGCAAAATGCCAAAGCTTCGCCGCCAGGTTCCCACACCCCCAATCACAGGGCAATGCGATGTGGATGAACTGGTCAGGCAGATTTGCGTACGCTTTTCCCCCAGCACCTCTGATACCGCTGGTGGCACGCAAGCTCAGGCAACACTCGATGACGCTCATCCTGGTTGCTCCAACGTGGGCTCGCCAACCATGGTACACCACGTTTCTGGAACTCTCCGTGGTACCGCATCAACGGCTTCATCTCACTCCCAGCCTTTTGACGCAGAGCCATGGCGACATTCAGCACCCAGATCCGCAACAGCTCAACCTGGCGATCTGGCTCCTGAAGTCCTAGAGTTTGGCTACCTCAATCTTCCTCCCGACTGCATGGACATCATTCGGGAGGCGAGAAAGCCCACTACTAGAGCTTGTTATGCGGCTAAATGGAAGAGGTTTGTCGTCTACTGCGTGGAGCACAGCATTGACCCGCTAGACGCTTCCATTCAAAACATCATATGCTACCTCTTTCACCTGTATCGGTGTAATCTTGCCTACTCTTCCATCCGCATTCACCTGTCGGCTATGGCAGCATACCTCCAAAATAGGCAACACCTGTCACTCTTTAAGGTCCCTGCTATCAAGGCTTTTCTGGAAGGACTCAAAAGAGTCATTCCACCAAGGACTCCACCAGCTCCGGAATGGAACCTCAATGTGGTTCTTACAAGGCTGATGGGTCCCCCCTTTGAGCCACTACACTCTTGCGAACTGCAGTTTCTGACCTGGAAGGTGGCTTTCTTAGTAGCAATCACATCGCTACGGAGGGTTAGCGAACTGCAGGCGCTCACCATCCAAGAACCTTTCTTCCAGGTACATGCCAACAGGGTGGTGCTCCGCACTAACCCTAAATTCTTGCCCAAAGTGGTCTCACAGTTTCACATAAACCAAACTATTGAATTGCCGGTGTTCTTCCAAAACCCAGAGACGCTGGCGGAGCGGATGCTCCACACTCTTGATGTGAAGAGGGCCTTGATGTATTATGTGGACAGGACAAAAGATTTCCGCAAAACCAAACAACTTTTTGTTGCTTTTGCCACTCAACACAAGGGAAATGCAATCTCCAAAGCAGGAATAGCTAGATGGATAGTAAAGTGCATTCAGATCTGCTACGCTAAAGCAAAGCGCACTCTCACTATACCACCGAGGGCCCACTCCACTAGGAAGTTGGGGGCCTCTATGGCATTCTTAGGTAACATTCCCTTAGAAGACATCTGTAGAGCAGCCACATGGTCTACCACTCATACTTTCACTAAGCACTACTGTGTAGACGTGCACTCAAAACAACAGGCAGCTGTTGGTCAGGCTGTTCTAAGAACGCTTTTTCAGACTGCTGCAGCTGGCACGGGCGGCCGCCGCTAATGGAGGGACTGCTATGTATTCTATGCACAGATATGAATTCAGCAGCCCACATGCCTCGAACTGCAAATGCTACTTACCAGTATGCATCTGTTCTTGGCATGTAGGGCTGCTGACATTCATATCGCCCACCCTCCTCCCCGGCGCCTGTAGCAGCTGCAGTATGTATTCATATACAAACATATGCTCATAGCATGGTCATCACTCACTTCTTCACTCCATCTCTGCCTATGGCTAAAAACAATCTGGGGATGGAGGCGATGCCCATGCGCACTGTAGTCCAGGGGAGGAGCCACCTATCTCGTGATACTTCGAAGACTCTTCCAGGACAACAATGTGCAATCATCCGGACCCAACACTAGGTGGCGGACTATGCACAGATATGAATGTCAGCAGCCCTACATGCCAAGAACAGATGCATACTGGTAAGTAGCATTTGCAGTAGAGGTCGGAGAGGTCTGGGAATCCGGGTCTCGTTGGTCTCTGAAGCCTGGATCATTGAAGGAAGACGACAAAGGGAAGCCGCTGGACTCTGATGGTGCCTGCTTGTGCAGGGTGGACACTCCTTGCCCACAAGGGAGATTTCTTCAGTCTTCTGTGGAGCAGAACGTCGAAGTCCAGAGTTTCTTCTTGTAAAGTTGTTCAGGATAATCTACTTTGGAATGGGACCAGCTCCTACCTTTATCCGGCTAAAGGGGGCTGTACTACGACTAGGTCCCTCCTCTGGGTGGGACAAGTAAGGGGGGTGGTTACACCTCCTATCCTTTGTCCGGTCTTGCGCCAGCTCTGGGGCTGGAGGGCCCCAGTAACTGGTTTAGACCAGTGTATGCACAGGGACACCTTGTGTGCCCCAGGCATGTCTCATTCCTTTCATCCCTGTCCTACCTAATACACAAAATCCTGTCTGGGGTGGTGCTAGCACCTCCCAAGGCAGGAAACCCTTTGTCCAAACCTCCCTTGCTGGAAGGACTCCCAGCAGCAGGAGGTCAGACTTGTGTCTGTGGTGGCAGCATCCATTTTGTGATGCTGAGGCTCGAGTTAACTTTAACCGGGGTTCACAGTTACATACATGTCGTGTCCCTCTAGAAGGGTGGAATGCTACCCCCGTCGCCAGAATAGGCGAGGGGATAGTATTCCAATTCGTATGACACCTTACTCGACATGTTTTGATAATGTTATACCAAAGTTGGCAATAACCGAGAGGATTATAATGCACTTAAGAGTATATGGTATAGCGTTATCATGGAAACAGCTCATGGACTTGGTTCCGAAATCTGCAGACAGGCTCAGCTCATGCTAGAGCACCATCTCACATAATTCCAAGCTCTCTGCCTCCAGGATTGTTAAGGCCTGCCATAGGAGTGACTGATAGGAGGATATGTGTCCATTTTAGGGTTAGATATAGGGATACTATATCTAAAGCAAAGGGTGATTACACCACCTTGCCCCAGCTGGTTGATCAGCCAGTTGTGTCAGATTTGGATGGCCAGCCAGGGGTGGCATAATACATGCTGCAGCCCCTGGGTGCACCTATGCCCTGGGTACCTAAGGTACACTGTACAGGGACTGATAAGGTGACTCCGTATCCAATTAGAAATGCACCTAAGGTACATGGTTGTCAATTTAGAGAGCACAGCTAGGCTGTGGGTCTGATTAGCAGGCCCACAGCCAGGGAAAGTCGTAAACCAGTGAAGCAAAAATCGGGGGTGACCATAGGATTGCAGACCCTACTCTCCTACAATGGCGACCTCCTATGCTTTGAACCACTGCTGGATATCGTCGTTCTTGTAGTATTCCTTTACCACATCCTTGGGGATGTGTACTTTTGGTTGGACCGGGGGAGCCGGGAGTAGGGTCTCTTCGTTCCGGGCTTTAATCTCAAGCTCCTTCTGGCTTCTTCCCCTCGTGCTCCCGCTGGAGCTTCTTCCCCTCGTGCTCCCGCTGGAGCTTCTTTTCCTCTAGCTCCCGCTGGAGCTTCTTTTCTTCCAGCTCCCGCTGGAGCTTCTGGTCTTCCAATTCCCCTTGCAGCCGTAACTGCTCGATGGCCGGTTTCTGTTCTGCCAGTTTGAGTTCGCCTTCAATTTTAAGTCGGGCCAGCTCCAGCTCGTGGTTCCGGTTGCGCTCCCGGTCTGCCAGCTCTTCCACCGACAGACCTCCCTCCGTGTTGGCAGCTCGTGGTAGGGAGTTGGCTCCCTCTTCCCTCGGCCCGTCAGTTTCGGTCGGCGGCTCTTCCTCTCCACTGTTTCCTTCAGTCGTGGGGAGAGGAGCCCCGGCTTCTACCCAGGCCGTCGGGGCCTTCTGGAAGTAGTCTTTAGTGCTCAACCCAGTGGTAGCGATGCGGAAATCTTTACAGAATTGTTTTAATTCTTTGTCGGGGGATTCTTCCAGCTTTTCCTTCTGAAATGCGTTTTTTTCGTTGGTTCCGATGAGACTCATGGTTGGTCTTGTTCGGGTGGTGTGTCAGTCGCTTTACTGTACGATTCTTGGCGTAGACTCTTATCCCGTCGCTTGCCACCAATGTTGGAAGGGGCGATCCCAGAGGCCAGGTTATGTCTGCCCGACTCCTCCGAGACCTACCTCTCCCACCAATAATGCCGAGCCTTAGGAGAGATCTCCACCGGGGAAGACCTTAAGTCGTTATTCGTACACACGAGGACCACACCACACTTAGGAACAGACACAACACCGAGGGATAAGTTATTTATAATCACGAAGAAAGCAATATCACACTTGGGTACAATGATCGAGGGGCCGCAGAGAGTCTCAAGTCTTTAGGGCTGGGGGTAGCGGGACAGTCTTAGGGTCGTAACCCAGCACGTGGCGTACCCTGGGCACAGCTCTCAATCCTCGAGCCGGGGAAATACGGAAGATGGTATTGGCACTGGTGATCCTACTAACTTGAGGATAGTCTCTTTATAATGGTGACTTCGATAGTCCAGCCAGACTAGATTGTTCCTTGAGCCGGGACAGCAGGGCTCAGAGGGTTCTGTAGATGTCTTCAAGATTCAAGCTTGAGCCGCGACGAGGTCAGCATGGCTCCGATGGTTGTTCCAAGAACGAGCCGCGACAGCGTCCGCAGGGCTCAAGAGTTCATGAGGTTCAGTCAGCCGCGATCAGATCAGCAGGGCTTCCTTGTCCAAGATACAACTGCCTGCTAGTTCAGGGGCGACCCTTGATATAGTTCAGTGACCCTTTGATGTCCGGACCCTGGCAGGCGGGGGTCTGAGGTTGTGGGGGCGGTCCGTGGGTGAGGTCCGGCGGTTGGTTCTTTGATCCCTTTGAGGATGCGTCCGGAAATTCCCAGACGCCCAGCAGGTCTGGAGCCAGCACTCTGGGTGGCCATGGGTGACATCGAAACTAGCCCTCGGGGGGGGGGGGGAGAGACCAGAGGTGTGAGCGAAACCGGTCTCTCAGGGGAGGCCGGAGGGGCCATCGAAACTCCTCGCCTTCTCTCACTAGGGTAGCCCTCACCCTCCCAACGGGGGCTGGCGTGCCTGGAGCCTACGCTACGCTGGGGTGGGGCCAGATTAGGCCCACGGCATCAGGGATCTCGGGAAGAGAAAATGGCTGGCGATGGGCCTATGGGGCCTTGCGGTTCTGGGGCGTGCGGGCTGGAAGGGTGGCCGGGGACAGGCCGATACAGACAATGGGCATTGGGTCGGACATGGGTAGGGCAACTAGGAAGTCCCTATGTACGGAGCTGGGCTGATGGGGAGCTGATTCGCGGGGGAGGGACCACGCCACGAGGCCGGGTCCAACACCCGGTGTGAGCGCGGAAGCCGGGGACTAAATTTTGGCGTACCCTGTGCCGGTGAGAGGTAGGCGCCGTCGGATTCGATGCCCGCCCGGTGGGTCCCTGAGGCGGCGGACCTGGAGGCAAGTGACTTGGGCTGGTTGGTGCTTCCGGGGGCCCTGCTGTGAGAGCGGTGTGCAACGTGGGGCCCTGACACGCAGCCTGATCCTGCGGCCAGAGGGATAGGTCGGCTGCTGAGGAGATCGTGGCCCAGGGCATTGGGCCCTGGCGGCTGAAGCTGCCCCCTTGGGGACGTGGCTGTGGAGGGTCCAGATGGTCAGTGGCCTGGATGGAAAGGGGCCCCCTCATGGTGTCGAGCTCCCCCTGCCTAGCGTCTAGCTCCCCCTGTCTAGCGTCTCCTAGTACCTGGGTCTGGTGGTGACGACCGCCATGGACATTAGTGGCTGAGCAGTGGGGACAGGTGGACAGAGTGGCGCTGGTGGTAGCGGCATCGTGGGCTGGCTGGGCCTCCGGGGCTCCCGCAGAGCTTGAGACAGTGACCGAGGTGCTTAGTGGTGTTCGCAGAAAAAGCCTTGGTTGCGGCGCTGGACTGGAGTACGCCCTGCAGTGGCGGGCCCGCACCCCATCAAGTGATGTGAGTCGAGGAGGGGCCAGTGTGGTGTCCGACGGCCCCATTCCAGCGCAGATGGAACTCTTAACGGAGGACCGAGTGAGCGGACTGAGCCAGGCGGTGATACAGGGGGTGCTGACCTGCAACCGGAGGCCTGCGGATCCTGACCTGGGGAGCCTGCTGGTATATAGCGACCAGTGTTGACTTTAGGGGGCGCCTTCGTGAAGCGAGGTCTGTTGGAGGCAGTGCTCCAGACTTGAGCTAAGTCGGTGGGTTCCCGGAGGCAGGTGGTCATGACGAGGGGCAAGGGCAGTAGTTGGCACCACAACCCATGGGCCCATCGTTAAATTTACCGAGCCTGGCGGAGGGGTTGGAGCTGCTGGGGGACAGCAGGAACCTGGGCCAGACAATGCGGCATTGATGGCCGCAATCACGCAGTCCTGGGACATGTTGCACGCTGAGAGCGGCGCAGTAGGTGCGGAGGTCATGCTCCTTCGTCAAGACTAAAGGAACGCAGTGTCCCGCATTACGGAGGCCGAGACTAGGCTTTTGGGGGTGGAAGATGTCGCGGCCCTGAAGCGTCAGGTAGCCAAGATGGAAAGTGTCCAAAAAGGCCTGGCACTGCGGGCTGAGGATGCAGAGGGACGGGCGCAACGCAATAATCTGTGCTTTGTTGGAATTCCGGAGGGCTGCGAGAAAGGCGATATGGAGAAGTTCCTGACTCAGTGGCTGGAAAGCTGGCTCCACCCCTATGCTGTGTCCCGGTGCTTTGTGGTGGAACGGGCCCATAGAGCTCTCATCCAGAAACCTCCGGCCACGGCCGGTGATAGCGAAATTGTTGAATTATCACTAGCGCGATGTAATCCTGAAACAGGCCAGAACCAAAGAACCCCTGCTGTACGAGAACTGTTGCATCATGATTTTTCCAGACTACACACGCCTGGTGCAGCAGCAGTGTCAGTCGTTCCTTGCGGCCAAGGCCCGTCTCCGGGACCTCAAGCTTCTGTATGCCTTACTGTTCCCGGCCCTCTTACGGGTGGTGGTCCAATCACGTACCCACTACTTTGATACTCCAGAGGAGCTGTTTAAGTGGACTGATGAGACAGAGAGGGTGCAACCACACACCCCGCCGGGGCTGGACTCTGACTCCTCCATGAGCGAGGCCCAATCGAAATCCTCCAGGGGGTCTCGCCAGGAGGAAAACTGGCGATCCCGATGGCGCTCTGCATCTGGTGGGGCCTTTTCCCGGGGGTCCACGGCTCCTGGACAACAAGCAGCGGACACATGACACTCGTATCCTATGGTTTAAATGATGTTGGATTGTTACCCATAGGGGGCTTATAGCTATGTTTGATTCCTTTAGAGGGAGGTGTGACATGGGCTGTTTCCACTCCTCTCTCGTCCCCCCCCCCCCCCCCCCCCCCCTCCCCCACCCTTTTTTTGGTCCGGAACTGGTGGGGGGTGGGCCAGGGAAATATGGGCTGTAGGCATGGGGGACTTTAAGACCCACGTTTGGGGTCGGAAGCCAACCTTGCCGCGACAGGTACTTCAACTGTTTTGGGGTGGGGGGCCAGTTGTTTAAGGAGGGGTTTGTTCTGGTTGAGTTTGGGTCGCACAGTCACGGGGGGCTCCCCACATTTCGTTCATGCACTCCCCGGTGTCTGTGTGGCGAATAGGGCTGTTTTCTGATGGCGTATTGCACAGATAAAGCCTCGGGGTCTCACAGTACCCTCCGTATTCTTAGCTGGAACGTTTGTGGGGTATTCGACAAAATCAAAAGGGAGCAGTGCTACGACAAGCGAAACGAGCTAGTGCCGACATACTTCTACTACAAGAAACTCACTTACTAGGCACTAAGGTCCTGTCCTTGCAACGCTATGGCTTCCAACAGGTCTTTCATGCAGGCTTTGTGAGAGGGTCCAGGGGTGTGGCTATCCTAGTACACCGTAGAATTCCTTTTACCCACACAACTATGGGCTTACACGCAAGGGAGATATCTGTTTGTCAGGGGTAAGGTGGGGGAGGATCCTCTGGTGTTGGGTTGCGTCTATGCCCCACCGTGTCACTGGTCTTGAAGTTGTTCGCGATCTGGGCGGACAACCTGGACGTGCTCGCAGCGCTTGGGGGTGACTGGAACGATGTCCTGGACGTTACCAAGGATAGGTATAGGCTGGGGTGGGGGGGGAGGGCCGAGTGTAGGCCATTCCACGAAACTGCAGGATATGGTGGTGGGGCTGGACTGGGTGGACACGTGGCGGGGCCTTCATGGGGATGAACGGGAGTACACATTTATCTGTTGTCCACAAATCCTTCTCCAGGTTGGACTACATTTTTGTACCCAGAGTAGCGGTTGGATGAGTGGAATTGGCGGCAATCCTCCCACGTGGCCTTTCGGATCACTCGCCTATTTTTGTTGAGCTCCGGATGGTCAGGGGGAGGCAGCCATTCCGCTGGCGCCTCTCGGTGTGGCACCTTCAACAGGATATCTATAGGGGGCATATGCGTGATGCAATATCCGATTATCTGTTTGGGAATGTTGGTTCTGTCTCTAGTTCCGGGACGGTATGGGAAGCATTGAAACCCACACTGCGGGGGTGGATATTGCCTGGTGTGCGGCAGCGGCGGGCAGCTCTGGTGCACGCTGAGGCGGAGATAGGGGAGTTGGAGCGCTGGGACGGTCGACGGGGGAGACTCAGGAGGTGAGCCGGCTCCTTCTTGCGCAACAGTCCTATGTGGCCCTCCTCCTGGATTAGGCGCGGCAGGTGTGGCTTGCTACGCGCAATAGAATCTGCCAATGGGGAGATAAATCTAGCAAAATGTTGCATCGGCTCTGTCAGGGGACCTTTCATGCGCAGGTTTTGCCAGGGATCCCTGAGGGAGCAGGAGCCCTGCTGACGGACCAAGGGGAATTGGCAGAGAGTCTGCTGCGTACTATGCAGACCTATAAGCCCCACAGGAGTGCCTGCCGGAATGTATGGTAGACCAGTTCATAGCTGACTTGCCTCCTAGAGCGGTGTTGGACGAGGTGCGAGATCGGTTGGAGCTCCCTCTGACGGATGAGGAACTGGGCACGGCCCTGGGTGAACCCCACTCTGGGAAAGCCCCCGGTCCGAATGGATTCCCAAGTGAGTTTTTCAAGAAATATAATACACAATTAGCCCCTCATTACCGGGCAGCTTTGGAGGAGGCCAGGGTCCAGGGCAGGCTCCCAATGTCCTCTTTCTTACAGATCTTACTAGATCAGGGCCGCACCTCCTGCGGATAATGCAGGTCTAAGGCAAGACATCAGGGCTCTATATGAACCCTCGCAAGTCCACATTATGGGTGCTGGGGGAGCGGACACAAGCAGTAGGTAACTGGGCTTCTTCACTCCAGGTAGCGATTGGGGGGTCTCAAGTATTTGGGGGTTTTCCTGTCAGAGGTCCCGGCAGTGTCTTGGGAGCGGAATCTGGTGCCGGTCTGGGAATGTGTACGGACGGACTTCAAAACCTGGTCGCGTATGCCGCTTACTATATATAGTAGGTCGGCGATCTTTAAAATGGTGGCACTCTCCCGCCTGCTGTATAAAATGCAAAATCACCCGTATCCGATATCGCCGGGTTGGTTTCGTCCGGTGAACTCCGCCTTGGGGGTTTTTGTGGGGAGGGAGGGGCGGGTGGAGCGTGGCATTGCGCACGTGTTTCCTCTCCACCTATTGTGGGGGACTGGCGACCTCGGATATTCTCTCCTAATATCAGGCCTCCCACCTTTTGCTATTGAACAAATGGTGGTGGTATGGCGACAGGGGTGACCCGGCGTATGCCATGGAACGCTACTTGATGGGCTCCCATACGTTACACACCATCCTTTACACAGCATCACTGCGGAGTGTGCTGCCGGCGGCCACTCGGTGGTGTTTCGCATCTGGCGGCAGGCTTTGCGCCGGATGGGTTGGTGGAATACCCTGACAGCGGAGACCCCCCTGTGGCACAATGGGCGGTTTCCTGGCCTGGCGTCGCTACAGGGCTTTAGGGGATGGGACAACATAGGCATATCAACTCTGGGGGATGTACTGCGGGGTACGACACTTAAGTCTTTCCAGGATCATAGGGAGGAATTTGGTATGCCTCGGTCCCAGTTTTTTAGGTACCTCCAATTTCGCCATGCACTATTCCCCAGCCTGGAAGGGTTGGAGTCCCTCCTTGAATTTAGCCCGCTGGAGGCGAAGGTGTTCGTGGGGGATCTGGAGATGAAGAAAATATCCTACATCTACCAGAAACTAGTCACACATAGTTCCCCTACGCTGCAGAGGCTCCGGGAGCAATGGGAGGAAGATGTGGGCGAGTTGGAGGAGGACTGGAGGGAGTCTCTGGCTGCTCCCAGGGGTGCCGCCATAGCCATGCGTCTCCACCTCAACCAATTTAAATACTTGCATAGTCTATTTTACCAGGGTTCGGCTCTGGCGGGCGGGACTGGTCGCCTCACCGGACTGCCTCTGCTGTTACCGGGAGGAAGGGACGTTCATTCATAGTCTGGAGTTGTGGATCTCTTGATCGGTTTTGGAGGGGGGTTCTTGGCCTGTCTGTCTGAGGTGTTGGGATGGGTGCTCCCGCGTACGCCACAGTTTGCCCTGCTACATGTAATGGATGGGGTGGGGGTGTAATCTCTATAAAAGGCACCTGATGTTGCTAGGCCTTACAACAGCCAAAAGAGACATTGCTAAGGGGTGGAAGGACTCACAGGCCTCGTCTGTGGCCGTCTGAAAAAGGGGGCTAGATTTTTGTATGGGGCTGGAGCAGCCGATATTGGTGGCCAGGGGGTGCACGCAGAAACATAACATTTGGAAGCGCTGGGCAGATTATACGGATATGGGGCTAGAACCCCCTGTGGAGCAGGAAGACCTTCCCCGGGAGGGGTGATGGGGCAGTGGTTCAGAGCTTAGAGACATGGGGCTAGGGAGGCGTGTGTGCTTGTGCATGTTTTACCTTTTGTGCTGTATACTGTTTGATATGAGTGGATTGGGCCTGGTGGTGGTTGTGCGACTCATGGTGGTTGGGGCTTGGGGTGGGAGGAGTGAGGGAGGGGGGTTGTTCAAATAGTGTTTGGTTATTCCCTCGCTAATTTGTGCGTGTAAAGTCAAAAGTCGATTGCCTTTGATACTGTCATGTTTGCGATCTGCAGCCGTCCCTGGGTTACAGGGCTCTGCATAACCTGTGCAGTCTGACAATAAAATCTGTTCTTAAAAAAAAAAGAACTTGATAACTGGACTGATTATTTTCATTGAAGCTTTTGTGTAAAGAAACTGATAAATGTAGATATGTGATGTCTGTCACTTGGATTGGGTATTGGGAGCGTTTTTGTGAAAGATACTACTTACTCAATTAATCAAGAATCAGAAAATTCTGTAGACTAATTTGTTGAGTGAAAAATATATTCTTTCAAAATAAAGTTTTTTTTACCTGTTGCTCAAGTATGCTTTCTTCTACATGCGTTGTTTCCTCTTTCACACTTTACTTTAAATTTGTATAATCTAGTTATTGATTAGTTGACAATGCTGATAAAAAGATAGTTGTCTGAAATCTTGATGAAATGATCTTGGTTGCTATTTGCTCCTTTATAGGAATTTGCAGGCGAAGACACGTCAGATCTATTTTTGGAAGAGAGGGAGACAGCACTTCGGCAAGCCCAGGAAGAGAAACATAAACTACAAATGTCTGTGCCGGGTATCCTCAATCCACATGAAATTCCTGAAGAAATGTGCGATTGAAAACCAAAAGCCAAGCTGCACCTTTTTTCTAAACAGCTGCTTTGTTCTTGAAGAGAACTATATCTGAATATTTGTTGACCAAAATGATGCCAATTTGTAAATTATGTCACCTAGTGGCCCTTTTTTCTTATTATGCGTTTTTTGTATAAAACAAATTCTGTGAAAAATCCTTCCACTGTTAAAAGCTTATGTTTTGGTCATCTTTATTTAGAATTGCATGGAGGTGAATTAAACATTCAAAATATTACTTCATGCTCATTTTGAGGCTAAGCAGAGGAAAGGCAAATGGAATATAACATATATTTGTAAAGTCTGCTCTAAAAATATTTGTAATGAATACAAATTTTTAATTAGGTTAGTATTGCTTTCTAGCCTGTACTGCAGCCTAGAAGAAGAGATAAATTGCTCTAATTGTCAGAAAGGGGCTGCATTGTCTGAACAGTTATATTTTTGGACTGAATGGTATAGATGGAGAAGTGTGTTGAAGGTTGAATTGTAGGTTTGCGGCAAGATCATGTGCATATCAATATCATCCCGGTATTAAGCAAGTTCAGAAAGTGTGGGAACAGTACAGTTAGTTATTTTTACAGATTTTTTTTGTTTTGTGTGTGTGCTGTCGCTTTGCGACAACAGCTTTTTGTTTTCCTCAATGAGGAGTGTTGCTCATTTGTGAGCTTTCATTAACGAGAAGTGAAATGGTTAAAACTATTTATCCTGTTAGAATAGGCTGCATCTTTTTAACAACTCATAAAAACTCTGGCTATTGAGATGACCTGTACTAATTTACATTGTTTACCATGCTGTAGTGCTTTAAAACACTACCTAAAAGCAAAATAAACTCGGTTTACATTTGTTTTCTTTCCTGAGTTCTTCTTTAATGAGCTATGATTATTTGGAATCCGGTTATTTCCATTCCATGGGAAACCATCTCAAACCCGGACTTGCCATTATTGGTGCTGCAATGTAACATTAAAACCACCGCAAATTAAATCTACAGCCTGGACTATTTGAAACAATTGTATACGTATTTACATTGCTGAAAACAGTAAATAATTCAGGTTGTTAGTGGAGGCAGTGCAATAGATAACTACAGCAGTATACAAATAAATGAAATACTTAAGGATTAGTTTTATAGTTGGCTAAATTAAGCATTACAGTTGTGAAATGTACTTGAGAATACAATTCAGTAAACTGCCTTATTTAACTTGAAAACAACTTTTTAAATTATTTTTTTAAATGCTATACTTTTATTCCAGACAAACATTTGTTATTTGTCTAACCTGGGATTGCTAATGCTTACAGTTTTGGCATGCAGTTCTATAATAGGACTGCCTTGCTTCATGTATATTACAAAAGTACACAAATCTCTTGATATTTTAAAGAAAATGAGGTTGTATAGTGTGATCTTTTTGATATGAAAATTGAATATTGTAGTTATTTTTTGTATTGTGCATGTAATTTTAAAATGCTAATTAAAGTTAATAAGCCAGATTCCAAAACTCAAATGTATGTTTGTTTAAAGTTGAACCTTTGAAGTGTGCTGCAAATTGTTTGGATGGGAGAATGCTCTTGTACAGTGTGCTTTTATTTTTCTGGAGATTTAGTATAGCCTTCCTTTACAGTAAGGCTGTGGAGTAAAAAATATATAGCAGAAGTTAATAAAAAAAAGGCTTAATTGAACTGCTTCCAGACAACCATTTCATTGGTACTTCTGTGTACAGAAATTTCAGGAAACCAAAGAGGGGGAGCAGTATAGTCTCTGGGAGACCAGAGTGTAAGTTCCTGCAAATGCCATGACCACTGATAGTCTCACAGTTCACTGTGACTCTGCATCATTATTTTATTGGATACTTCCTGATGCAGGTACTTCCTCTTAAGATCTGTAAACATTTTGAACTACTACCCTGCAAAGGCATCACTTGTGAAAATATTCATATATACACTATAGAGCCTTGACACTAGTTATTTTTTTTTTTGCGTCTCAAAATGTTTTTCTTTGTTGTAATAAGTGCTTAAAGCAGTGTATCTGTTAGAGACTTTTAGATGCAGATTCCTTACCTTTGCATTTCCGAGGTGTCATACTGTATCCGCAAGACTTTCTCTCGAGCAATACACTTGTATGCAGGTTGGTGGCATCAGTCAGCTCTGTGTGACATCACAGGGCTCGACAAATCATAAAAAATGCTCTAGACCTGCAGGTCTAGTAAACTACAAAATCTCCTCGACCTAACTTAAATGAACTTAACCTCAAACTCTGAAAACTGAGCAAATGTGACAAGTTAACAAGATTTAAAAGCATTTTTATCACTCATTTACTTTGTGAGCAATAAAGATGCCTTTAAATTTTGTTATCTTGTCACATTTCCTCTGCTTTCAGAGGCAAAGGTCAAGTTTGTATTCCTACTCGCCAGAAAGGGAGAGTAGGACCTAAAAATAGCTCGTCATTAATCAATCTCACTCGCAAACGGTCGAGTGAATTTTTCGAGCCCTGCATCAACGGCATCCGTGCTGGAAGCGACTTCCCCGTCCCCTATATAGGCGCCACCTTGGCGCGCTGAGGTTGCTACTCCTTCCACACTAGTTTGCGCACATCTGTGAAGAGAGCTACCTTTTGTCACTTTGACAGGCTTTTGTCTAAGTTTTGGCTACAATATTTGGTGTGTACGTTTTTCATCATGTCGAAGGAGACTTGTGGATTCAAACCGTGCTGGCCTTCCACTGTGCCGTGTCGGTGACGGGTCCACACTTGATTTGTCTGACTGAAGCGTGGCCAAGACCCAGTCATGCTTAGACTGCAGGGCCATAGCTCTGAAACCCTTTTTTGGGTGAGCATGCTTCAACTTCTACTCATTCATCAGCTGACATGACGGAGGAATTTCTGCACTCTAGGCCTCGTTCTGGGGAACTTGTGCCTGGGTTGGTTTCTTGCTTCTATGCCTTTCCAGGAGCAACCACCACCCAGCTTAAAGAGTTTTGTGACAATACGTGCCTCATATTTGGGCGACCTGACCCTCTCAGCACATGCTAGAGTCAAGGAGGATCAAAGGGGTCTCCTTCAGGTTCTGCACTGGCAGCACCCCACAGTGTATCCAGTGGTGAATCCAGTCAGGTGCTGGTAGTGCTGCTGCGACTTACCTCGGCGCGAGCCTCCAGACACTGCTGGCATCCCCAGCCCTATTCTCATCCTGGACGACCTTGAGTCTGATTTGCGCCTACTGACACAAATTTGTGCACTGACTGCACCCTTAGGCCCTCTGTAGTTTCCTCAGCCTTAATTTGAAGGGCTTGGAATGAAGGAAAATTGGGAAGGGTCGCAGGATCTTTTACAAGGCCAGCCTGAGCAAGGAATTGGGTGAGGCCAGTGCACTGGATACCTCTGCACAGTTTGGCCTTCTTTCTCCCCTACTGTGGCTATGGAGGAGGGAGCTTCACATGCTATGGTGGAAAGGGTAGCTGAGGCCCAAGGCTAACATCTTGACAGAGTTACTGCAACCTTGTGTCTCCTCCTTGGAACCCCTCCTGCCATTCAATGAGGTCTTGACTGATGTCCTTCTGGGAACCTGGTCCAAGCCCAGCACAGGTGCCCCTGTAAATAGAACAATCGTCCCTTATGAACATGCCCTTTGATGGCACCCGTCTCTTCAGAGACTAGGCAAACATGGCTGTGGAGCACTTTAAGGACTCGGGAAATACGTGCAAGTCCCATCAGTAGCCACCCGTCCCTGTCCCTGTCTCCCTTTCATGGCCACTAGAGGGTCTTTCAGCCGCACCATCCATATCCCAACCACAAGACTATACAAGTATAGAACCTTTGCGCCGCCGTGGGCATGGCTCCTTTCGACCCCCATGGATGGTGACCAGAGGTCGGGTCAGTTTACTCCACCCCCAGCAGCATCCAAGCCTTCCTAGTCCAGACCTTCAAGATTATGGGTGGCCAGTTGGTGGAAAAATCAGCCATCACCTCCACCGCTGGCAAAACATTACGTCTGAAAGGTGGGTCCTTCAGATAATTCGAATGGCCTACTCCCTCCCCTTTGAGACTAGCCGTCCTTCTATGCCTTTAACTTACAATCAGCTGTTGGCGGACCACCTGAACTTTGTTCAAGAGGAAGTCAGGACTCTCTTGGCCAAGGGAGTAATATAGAGATCTGAAAGAAACAGGTTAGTGTTAGATTCCTTACCTTAGAATATCCCCAGGCGCCAGACTGGATCCGGGAAGTTTTGCGTAGCAGTACCCCTGCACGTCGATAGGCGTCGTCTGCGGCTCCGCGTCAGTCGTTGGCGCCGGGATGACTTAGTCGGAGTACTTAGACGCCGCCCTCGCGTGCTGACGTCAGTTCTTCTTTTTTCCGCGCCAGCAAGCGCAGATCCGGGAAGGGCAGTAATCCGTAGTTACTTTTTGACTAACTTTTTTCGATCTGTTTTGGATCTTATTGAGTCGTTGATCGACTCCGGTGCTGGTAGGGATGCCCTGGTTCAAGCCCTGTGACGACTGTAGCCGACTGATGTCGGTCACCGACCACCACCGTCGGTGCCTTTACTGCCTCGGGCCGATCATGATGACAAGTCGTGTCCCGACTGCTGGGCCGTGACGTCGAAAGCTAGACGGGAGCGGTCCCATAAGCGTCTCGAGCTCCGGCAGTCAGCCCCGCGCTGCTCGAGGTCCCGGTCCAGTAGGAGATCGAGGGACCGGTCGCTGGGCCGCAGTCATCACAGCTCGGCGAGTCGACACCACTCTTCTGGTTCAAAATCCTCAGGTAAGTCGAGGCATAAGAAGTTGAAGAAGCGACATTGCTCTTCTGACTCCCCAACGCTGGCGCGACTCGGCCGGGGGTTTGGGCTACGCGGCCGCATCCAGCTCCATACCTGCCGGTCCCTGGGCTGCACGCAAGGCCGGAGGAGATCAGCGCCTTCCTCACGGCCATGAGGTTGCGCTTCACTCCGCCGGATTCCGCTGAGGCGTCTTCGGGCCCGCAGATCCGTCTGGGAGCCCAAGCCGGCCGGCGGCTCCGGCGCAGTGTGATGCTGTGGTCCCAACACCGTTGACGACTCTGGTCCCGGTGCCGCAGGGCCCCTCAGGATCCAAGCCTGGATCCGTGACTATGCCGGTCGACCTCACGACCCCTCCGCCGTCGCCAAGGGTGTTGCCACCGACGTCTCCGGCCCCAGCCCCGGTCCGGCGCCGGCTTCGACGCTGAGGGAGTAGGGGGCTGCTTACAGCGTGGTGTTCACGAGGGCGGCCAAGGCCTTGGCTCTTGGGCTCCCAGTCGCGGCCGTGAGGACTAACCTCACTGAGGTGCTCAAACCACAGGCAAGCTCCTCGTAGCCTCTCCTGCCGTTAATGAACCTGGTCCCAACCCGCTACAGGCCTTCCTGTAGATCGGAACGTGGCCCACTGCCCGGCTCCGGGCGACGCTTGCTTTCTGTCAACCCACCCCATCCCATGGTTATCCAGGCCTCTAATTCCCAAACTGCATTCCCGATTGCCCCGCCAGATCGGGAACCCAGAAGGTATGACCAGTTTGGTAAGCTGTTCTCCTCACTCAGTTTAAGGCTGCGGTCTGTCAACACCGCTTGCCTTTTGGGCCGTTACACCCACTCTCTGTGTGATACGGTTGCGGTGTGCTACCGCAGTGCCTAACGAAGGCCCGGGCAAAGCTCGCTCAAGCCCTTGCGGAAGGGCGGGATGCAAAGCGTTACTCCATATGCTGTGGATTGAACACCGCAGACTTGCTAGGTAGAGAGATTTCCACGACGGCGGTTCGTCACCACGCCTTGCTCAGGTCCGCCTACTTTTCGGCTGATGTCCAGGCCACGCTCATGGACAATGCCGTTCGATGGCTGTCGACCCCTCCAGCCATGCCACCGCAGTACCACCGCATGTCGGGGATCACTTGACACTTCTGCAGGAGGAAGTTGCGTCCCTCTTGGCCAAGGGGGCCACCGAGCGTGTTCCTGGGCCAGAAGTAGGACATGGTTGCTACTCCCACTACTTTCTGGTACCCAAGAAGGGCAAAGGAGGCCTACGCCCTATCTTGGACCTCCAGAGAGTCAACGGCTTCCTCCGGATGGAGAATTTCAAGATGCTGACCTTAGCTCAGGTCCTAGCTGTCCTAGACCCTGGAGACTGGTTGGTAGCGTTGGACTTGCGGGACACATATTTTTTTTAATTTTTTTATTTGTGGTTTTTGTAGAGCGCATCACTCATCCCAAGGGATATCACGGCATTAATACCAGGTGAACACTACTGAAACTGAAGCTGAGGGGCCTATTGAGAAATGGGGAAAAGGTGGGTTTTCAATTTTTTTCAGAACAGGAGATAATTTGTGGTATGTCTAAGGGCATCTGGAAGCTCGTTCCACCTCCTGGCCGCTAGGTAAGAGAATGAACGGCCGCCGGTTCTGACTCTGTAGATACGTTTTGTCCCTGCTAATGCTAATTGGCTTGATTGTAGGTTCCTAGTAGGGACATAGAATTCAATATTTCCTTGAAGAATGATGGGGCCTGTTTTGTGTAAGGCCCTGTGGGCATGGCAGAGTAGTTTGAAGGCGGCCCTCTGACGCATCGGCAGCCAATGGAGTGTTTTCAGACATTCCGATGCCGAGTCTAACCTGCCTTTATCACAGATGAGTTTGGCGGCCGAGTTCTGCAGTACCTGTAGACGAGAGAACAGGTGTTTGTTCATCCCTACAAACAGCGCGTTGCCGTAGTCTAGGCGGCTAACTAGTAAGGCCTGTGTAACTGAGCGTCTGCAGTCCAGTGGTATCCAGGGGAACAACCTAGCTAGGAGTTTCAGGATGGCAAAACCCTTGCCACAGAGGGATCGCACATGGTCTTTCATGGACAGTTCGTCGTCCATGATAATCCCCAAATTCCTAGCATGTTGTTTGGGAGTGGGGGCAAGACCCAATGAGGGCGGCCACCACAAGGCATCCCACACTTGTTTGGCACCACCAAACAAAAGGATTTCGGATTTCCCTGCATTTAGTTTTAAACAGTGGGAATGCATCCACTGGGCCATTTCTGCGAGGCAACCCTGTCGTTTGGTTTTAATGATCTCAGGCTTCTCATCCAGGGCCACCATCAGCTGTGTCATCCGCATACGAGCACATGCCAATGCCCCACTTCCTTCCAATGTTGGCTAGAGATGACATATATACATTGAAAAGGGTGGGGCTCAGCGAGGCGCCCTGCGGGACCCCGCAGTCGATGGAGGTGGATCTAGACTGGAACTGGCCCATATGAACGGCCTGAGTGCGATTACGCAGAAAAGTGTAGCTAATTCAGGGCATTAGATTGAACTCCTTTGTGCCGAAGTATGTTCAGCAAGCAATGGTGGGAGACCGTGTCAAACGCTGCTGACAGGTCGAGCAGTATCAGTGCCACCGCCCCTCCTTGGTCTATGGAGGATCTGATACTGTCCGACACTGCCAGCAACGTAGCCTCGGTGCTGTTATTGGCTCTGAAGCCCGTCTGAGTGGGGTCCAGGAGAACATTAGTTTCCAGGTATTTGGTCAGTTGAACATTGACCAGTTTCTCTAAGACTTTAGAGAGATAAGGAAGCTGGGAGATGGGTCTGTAATTCTCAGGATTGAGAATATCGGAACCCACTTTCTTTAGGAGAGGGATCACAGCAGCATGCATCCAGACGTCAGGAAAGGTGGCGGTTCTGAGTGATTTGTTAAAAATTTGGGTGATTGGAGGACAAGAGCGTAGGTGCAATCTTGGAGAACACAAAGTGAGGACATGGGTCCGCAGGGGAGCCAGATTTAACTGATTGCATAGCTGTTGGAACATCCTCCACTGAGAGTGGTTCGAAATCAGCTAAACGGGGTGTAATTTCGTCGTCGGAGGTTTCCAAGTCAAGCATAGTGTTGGGGGATTTAACTGTGTTGATGTTGGCTGATTGAGGGTAAACGTGAGTAGATTTTCTTAATTTTGTCAGAGAAAAAGGTGCTAATGCGATAACAAGCATCGACCGTAGGGGTGAGTGTTTTCGAGATACTGGCAGGTTTGCTCAGTTCCTTTACTATCTTAAACAGTTCCTTCGCAGAGTTACTATTCTCTTGAATGCGCTGTGTGAAATGGTCTTTCTTAGCGTGTTTGATGGCAAGGGTGTATTGTTTCCTATAATGAACATAATTTAATTTGGCTACATTGTCCTTTGACTGCCTCCAAAGGTGCTCAAGCTTTTGGCATTCCATTTTGAGACTTTTTAGATGAGGGGTATACCATTTCTCCGTTGGGGCCTTTATCCTAGTTTCCCGCAAGGGAGCTAGTTTATTCAAGGTTTGCAGTATGCCGGCATCAAGGGAGGCGACATCTGTGCATACAGGAGAGTCCATCGAGAGTATAAGATTGGTCTCCTGGAAATATTTATCAAAGTTGGATTCCTCAACTAGTCTCCATGTTCGTTTGGAGATTTTCTGAGCAGCTTTGAATTTCTGAGGCTTGCAGGGGACTACGAGTTGGAAAGATATGAGAAAATGGTCCGACCAGGACAGAGGCTGAACCTCAGCTATATGATTTGATTCAATGTTGGTAAAAAGTAGGTCCAGTGTGTGGCCGGCTATGAGTGGGGCCCACCACCCACGGCCTGAGATTCAAAATTTCCACATCATGTTTCAATTGAGAGGTTCCCAACGCATCCATTTTCTCAAAATGAATGTTAAAATCGCCAACAATAATGTAGTTTTTGACTTTTAGGGGCATAGAGGCAGAAGTTGATTAAGCAATTTGGCTCCAAAATTAGATTGTTGTCTAGGGGGGTTGTAGATTA
Organism: Lissotriton vulgaris; assembly: GCF_964263255.1. NCBI lineage: Eukaryota > Metazoa > Chordata > Amphibia > Caudata > Salamandridae > Lissotriton > Lissotriton vulgaris. The sequence goes on along the minus strand of NC_141694.1, from coordinate 1,361,876,043 downwards.
CAGCTCCTGCTAATATAGTAAAGCCCTCGTGGAGTACTTTGATGGGTAAAGTCTGATGTTCACTATAAGAGACTATTGGTTTCACTAGACATGCTAAATGCTCCCTGAACATCACCGCTACCCCCCCTCCTCTCTTACCACATCTGCCTTGTGTAATTATTTTGTAGTTGAAGGGGAGGGCATTAGCTAGATCCGGGGCGTTGTTGTCGGACAGCCAAGTTTCGGTAATGAAAAGCAAATCAGGAGATTTAGAGGTGAGTAAATCCCAAATATCCAGGGCATGTCTAGGGTAGGATTCTAGCATTGAGATATAGGCAGCTAAGAATTGTGTTGCTAGTGACATGGCTTGAGTGGCTGCCCGGAAAAGTAACACCCATACTGGACCAGTGACATGAACGACAAGAGAAGGGCCCATAGGATAGTCTTGGTTCCGCTTGCATACAGGGACTTTTAGTGATCTCCACATTGCCAGCATATGCTAATAATTCATTGCGAGAATAGCGGATGGAAAGGGAAGCATTTTGCTTGAGACTGGCAGGGAGTGGGGCCCCGGCCGGTCGCGGACGGGCGCAGCCATATCCCCGGCCCACCGGCTTTACCTGCGGTTCACGGTAGGCCACGAGCACTTTCAGTTCACCGTTCTCCCCTTTGGCCTTACCAGTGCCCCTCTGGTGTTCACGAAAGTGATGCCGTTGGTCGCAGCTCTTCTGCGCAGTTAGGGGGTGTCAGTCTTCCCCTATCTCGACTGGCTGTTAAAGGCAGGCTCTCCCCAGAAAGTCGTCAGCCACCTCCAGACTACGGCCGACCTCCTGCACCTGCTGGGGTTCTCCATCAATGTGACTAAGTCACACCTGTGCCCCTCTCAGAAGCTCCGCTTTATCTGAGCGGTTCTGATGCGGCGCAGTTTCGGGTTTATCCTCGCGAACAGCGGGTTCGGGATATTCAGGCTCTGATTCAGATCTTTCCGCCTTTATCCCGTGTCTTGGTCAGGTTGACGCTGCGGCTTCTGGGGCTGATGGCCTCCTGCATTCTTCTGGTGCATCACGCCAGGTGGCGGATGCGGGCTCTGCAGTGGGACCTGAAGTTTCAGTGGGCCCAGCATCAGGGCAACTTGTCCTGCCATGTCTTGATCTCGGAGGGCACTACAAGACAGTTGCAGTGGTGGCTCATGAACGGCGATTGGGTCAGCGGCAGATCCCTCTCCCTACCCCAACCGGAGCACGTAGTTGTGACAGATGCGTCCCTCCTCGGCTGGGGGGGGGGGGGGTCCACATGGAAGAGGCGGAGATCAGAGGCCTCTAATCTCCGGCGGAGTCCCGGCTCCACATCAACCTTCTGAAGCTGCGGGCGATCTGACTTGCACTGAAGGCATTCCTCCACTTTGTCCGTGGTCGTGGACCCTTTGTCAAGAGGCTCTGCGCCTCTGGCAATGGCTGGAACGCCAAGACGTCACCCTGGTGGTTCAACACCTGGCAGTTTCTCTGAACGCCAGGGCGGACGAACTCAGTCGCCGGTGCATGATGGATCATGAATGGCGTCTGAACTCTGACGTGGCGCAAGGTCTCCTTCAGCACTGGGGAGATGCTTGGTTAGATCTATTCGCCACCGCAGAGAACGCGCGATGACATCAGTTCTGCGCGTTGGAATTTCCAAGGCAGCACTCGCTCTGAGACACTTTTCACAGCGAGTAGAGCTGCGGTCTGTTGTACGCCTTTCCGCCTATACCACTTCCACCCAGAGTGCTTAAGAAGATCAGGCACGACCGGGCCCAAGTCATCCTTGTGGCTCTGGACTCGGCACGAAGGTACTGGTATCCCGAGCTACTCAGCATGTCAGTTGATCCCCCGATTCGTCTGCCCCTTCAGGAGGACCTTCTGTTGCAGCAGCAGGGGACGGTCCTCCACCCGAACCTGTCCAGTCCCGTCCTCCATGCGTGGAGATTGAGCGGTGGCAGTTGAGGCCATTTGACTTGCCTCCTGAGATCTTTGATGTGATTCTGGCAGCCCGGAGTCCCTCCACGAAATCTGTATACGCCGGCAGGTGGAACAAATTTGTGGCATGGTGCACAGCAAAGGCTGTGGATCCTCTCTCCGCCCCCCTTTCAGAGGTTCTCCTCTTCCTTCTTTCTCTTGATCAGCAGGGCTCTGGGCACTCTTAAGAGCTACCTCTCTGCCATTTCTGCCTTCTTTAGGCTTTCTGATCAGCCGTCTCTTTTCAAGTCCCCTGTTGTAAATAGATTCTTGAACAGCATCACGCACATGTTACCTCCTGTTCCCCTTCGTGATGCCTCAGTGTTACTTGAAACTTGTTCTCACCTATCTGTTTTTTTTTTAAACGCTTTTTATTGCAGAACCAAATGCACAGTACATTAATCAATATGGGATCTGTGTGTGCAGATTTATCCCCCTCTGATCTCTGCCCACATGCATTATACACATCCATTCAGCCCACATCCCGAAGGCCGGGCGGCGGCATTTGTTATCATGGTGCATCTTTGCATTGTCTATCAGTTATGGTCACTGTATGAGGTAATCCGCTGTCTGCTTTTCAAGTTTTCTCCCCATCCCCATTACTAAGCTATATTTGTCCAGTTTCGTCAATTGAGATCTGGTAAATCTTCCCTCCTCCCTCCCCCCCCCAAGTGTCATCGCCTACGCCTAACGCTGAGAAACATGTACATGTGGTAGTGGACAGAAGCATCTTACTATTTATTGGGTGGGTGTGTCTGGCGAGGGTACCGGCACCGTGGCAATCCCAGTTAGATCCTCTGGTTCCTCTGGCTCCTCCCCTTCCTCCTCCACTGAGCTATCCCGCAGTGCCTGCACTAACATCTCCCAAGCCATCGCTGCCTCCTGGGCCCGCTCAGCCGATCCACGACGGGCCAGTTGGTACCTGACCGTACTCTCGCCCGCCGCCCATTTTAGAAATTCGCTCAGCCATCTCCGGTGTGTCGGCCCCGTTTTTGACTTCCAACCCTTGGTCAGCTCCCTCTTAGCTAAAAGTAGGCCCATATCTGAAAGAGACACGTTGGTGATAGATTCCTTACCTTAGAATATCCCCAGGCGTCAGACTGGATCCGGAAACTTTTGCGTAGCAATACCCCTGCGCGCCGGTAGGGGTCGTCTGCGGCTCCGCGTCCGTCGTCGGCGTCGTGAGCGCCGGGATGACGTCGTCGGAGTACTTAGACGGCGCCAATGCGCGCTGACGTCAGTTCTTCTTTTTTCCGCGCCAGCTAGCGCAGATCCGGAAGAAGCTCTACCCCCAGTCACTTTTTGACTGAAATTTTGATCCTTTTTGATCTTCTCTTTAGTCGACTATCTCGACTATCGGTGCCAGGGATGCCCGGGTTCAAGCCTTGTTCAAAGTGCGGCCGACTCATGTCGGTCACGGACCCCCATCGCCGGTGCCTGAAGTGCTTAGGCCTCGACCACGACGATCGATCCTGCTCCGACTGCCGGGCCCTGACGTCGAAGGCTAGGCGGGAGCGGTCCCGCAAGCGTCTCGAGCTGAGGCAGTCGGCCCCGCGCCGCTCCAGGTCCCGGTCCCGGTCCCACGGGAGGTCGAGGGACAGGTCGCGAGGTCGGAGTCATCGACGTTCCGGGAGTGGACACCGATCGTCTGGTTCCAAGTCCTCAGGTAAGAGGCATGAGAGGTCGGAGCGACACCATCGATCCTCCGACCCGCCTCGACGCTCGCACGATGCGGCCGGGGACTCGGGCGACACCGCCCACGCGGCTCCGCGGGAGTCGCAAGCGTCGCCGCCTGCCCCACACCTTCGGGTCCCTGGGCACGGCGCGTCGCAGGAGGAGGTCGAGAGGTACCTCATGGCCATGAGGGCCCTCCCTCCTCAGTCGGTTCCCGTGGTGCCTTCGGGCCGATCGGCTCCGTCTGGAGGTCCTTCCGGGTCGGGCGCTTCGGCCCCGACGACGTCGGGTGCTTCGGCCCCGACGCCGCACGACCTTGCTGGATCCGGATCCGGGGCCTCGCCGGTCGACCTTACGACCTCGCCGGCGCCGTCCATTCAGGTGTCGTCCCCGGCAGCCGATGTGGTTGCCGCCCCCAATGTTTCCTACGGTCCTACTCAGGAGTCGGAAGGGCGCCGCTGGGCGCCGATTCCGTCGGCCTTTGGAGACTTTTATCTCCACGAGCAGGCCCTGGCTGTTGGTCCTGGTCTCCAGGAGCCGGGTGACGAGGAGCAATGGGAGGGGTCCGAGGACCCTCTAGCACGTGATTGCCAGTCGCAGCAGGACTGGACATATGAGCTTGGGGAGGCCAGTGGTATTGACACCTCGCCAGACACTGGATTTACGTCGCCCCCGACTGTGGCTTCGGAGGCGGGTTCTGCTTACAGTGTAGTGTTGACGAAGGCAGCTAAGGCCTTAAACCTTCAGCTCCCCGTCGCGGCCGTGAGGACTAATCTCCTCACCGAGGTCCTCAAACAGCAGTCAGGCTCCGCGGAGCCCCTCCTGCCGTTCAATGAGGCCTTGTGTGACGTTCTTCTGGGCACTTGGTCCAAGCCCGCCACAGGCCCCCCTGTGGACAGGTACGTGGCCAGACGCTACCGCCCGGCACCGGGCGACCCATGCTTTTTGTCCACCCATCCCACCCCGAGAGTCTGGTCATCCAGGCCTCAAACTCCCAAACCGCATTCCCGTCGGCCCCGCCCGGCAGGGAATCCAAGAGATATGAACAGTTCGGGAAGAAGGTTTTCTCGTCTGTGAGCTTAGGGCTGCGGTCTGTGAACACCGCCTGTCTCTTGGGCCGCTACACCCACACCCTGTGGGACACGGTTGCGGAGGTGCTGCCTAGATGCCCGGAGGAGGTCCAGGCTAAACTCAGCCAAGCCCTGGCGGACGGCCGAGATGCAGCACGCTTTTCTATCCGGTGTGGGCTGGATACTACGGACTCACTGGGCAGGGCGATGGCAACGACGGTGGCGGTTCGACGCCACGCCTGGTTGAGGTCCGCCAATTTCTCGGCCGATGTCCAGGCCACCCTCCTGGACATGCCGTTTGATGGCCGTCGCCTCTTCGGCGACAAGGCAGACCATGCGCTGGAACGTTTCAAGGACTCCAGGGCCACGGCCAAGTCCTTGGGCCTTACGGCCCCACGCCAGCAATCGGGTGCCTTTCGCTCCTTTCGTGGCCACGGAAGGGGCGCCCCACCACGTACCGTCAGCCACGCGCCGCAGAATGTACAGCAACGCGGTGGCGGACGTGGGAACCGCCGTGGCGGTGGTCGGGGACAGCGGCGAGGCCAGTCCACACCTCCCTCAGCAGCCCCTGCCTCAAAACCTTCCTAGTCCGAGTTTTCAGGCCCATGTGACGCCTGTGGGAGGCAGGGTTCGCCATCACCTCTCCCACTGGCATACAGTCACTTCGGACAGGTGAGTGCTGCAAATTGTCCGAAGGGGCTTCTCCCTCCCCTTCGAGTCATCCCCTCCATCCATGCCACCTCAATACCACCGTGTGTCGGGGGATCACTTGCAACTTCTGCGAGAGGAGGTTTCGGCCCTCTTGGCCAAGAGGGCCATCGAGCGCGTTCCTGGGCCAGAAGTAGGACGTGGTTGTTACTCCCACTACTTTCTGGTACCCAAGAAGGGCAAAGGGGGCCTACGCCCTATCTTGGATCTGCGGAACGTCAACGGCTTCCTCCGGACGGAGAAGTTCAAGATGCTCACTTTGGCTCAGGTCCTGGCTGCCCTGGACCCAGGAGACTGGATGGTAGCGTTGGACTTGCAGGACGCCTATTTCCACATCCCCGTCCTGCCGGCCCACCGGCGTTACCTGCGGTTCACGGTAGGCCAAGAGCACTTTCAGTTTACCGTGCTCCCCTTCGGCCTTACCAGCGCCCCACGGGTGTTCACGAAGGTGATGGCGGTGGTCGCAGCCCATCTGCGCAGGCAGGGGGTATCAGTCTTCCCCTACCTCGACGACTGGTTGTTGAAGGCGGGCTCGCCCCAGACAGTCGTCAGCCACCTCCAGACTACGGCCGACCTCCTGCACTTGCTGGGGTTCTCCATCAATGTGCCGAAGTCACACCTGTGTCCCTCTCAGAAGCTCCCCTTCATCGGAGCGGTTCTCGACTCGGCGCAGTTTCGGGTTTACCCACCCGAGCAGCGGGTTCGGGATATTCAGGCTCTGGTTCCCATCTTCCAGCCGTTATCCCGGGTCTCGGTCAGGTTGACGCTGTGGCTTCTGGGACTGATGGCCTCCTGCATCCTTCTGGTGCGTCACGCCAGGTGGCGGATGCGGGCTCTGCAGTGGGACCTGAAGTTTCAGTGGGCCCAGCATCAGGGCAACCTGTCCGATCATGTCCTGATCTCGGAGGGCACTGCGAGACAACTGCAGTGGTGGCTCACGGACCGCGACTGGGTCAGTGGCAGACCCCTCTCCCTACCCCAACCGGAGCACGTAGTTGTGACGGACGCGTCCCTCCAGGGCTGGGGAGGCCACATGGGAGAGGCGGAGATCAGAGGCCTCTGGTCTCCGGCGGAGTCCCGGCTCCATATCAACCTTCTGGAGCTGCGGGCGATTCGTCTAGCACTGATGGCATTCCTCCCCTCTGTCCGGGGGAGCGTAGTGCAAGTGTTCACCGACAACACCACCGCCATGTGGTACTGCAACAAGCAAGGCGGGGTGGGGTCGTGGACCCTCTGCCAGGAGGCTCTGCGCCTCTGGCAGTGGCTGGAACATCAGGGCGTGACGCTGGTGGTTCAACACCTGGCAGGCTCTCTGAATGCCAGGGCGGACGAACTCAGCCGCCGGTGCATGATGGATCACAAATGGCGTCTGAACTCGGACGTGGCGCAAGGTCTCTTTCGGCAGTGGGGAGAGCCTTGGTTAGATCTATTCGCCACAGAAGAGAACGCGCAATGTCATCAGTTCTGCGCGTTGGAATTTCCAAGGCGGCACTTGCTCGGAGACGCTTTTCGTCGCGAGTGGAGCTGCGGTCTGTTGTACGCCTTTCCGCCTATACCACTTCTGCCCAGAGTGCTGAAGAAGATCAGGCGCGATCGGGCCCAGGTCATCCTTGTGGCTCCGGACTGGGCACGAAGATACTGGTATCCCGAGCTACTCAGCATGTCAGTCGATCCCCCGATTCGTCTGCCTCTTCGGGAGGACCTTCTGTCGCAGCAGCAGGGGACGGTCCTGCACCCGAACCTGTCCAGTCTCCACCTACAAGCTTGGAGATTGAGCGGCGGCAGTTGAGGCCATTTGACTTGCCTCCTGAAGTCTGTGATATCATTCTGGCAGCCAGGCGTCCCTCCACAAAGTCGGTGTACGCCTGCCGGTGGAACAGATTTGTGGCATGGTGCACAGCAAAGGCTGTGGATCCTCTCCCGGCGCCCCTTTCGGAAGTGCTGCTCTTTCTTCTTTCCCTTGCCCAGCAGGGCTCTGCTCTGGGCACTCTTAAAGGGTACCTTTCTGCTCTATCAGACTTCTTGAGGCTACCAGATCAGCCTTCTTTATTCAAGTCCCCTATTGTAAGTAGATTTCTGAAGGGCATCACGCACATGTTCCCTCCTGTTCCCTTCGTGATGCCCCAGTGGGACTTGAATCTTGTTCTCACTTATCTGATGTGTGCTCCCTTTGAGCCGCTGCATAACTGTCCTCTTCGTCTCCTTACTCTAAAGACTGCCTTCCTGGTTGCCATCACCTCTGCCAGGAGAGTGAGTGAGCTCCAGGCTCTTTCTTCTTCTCCACCTTTCCTGTCTGTTCATCCTGACAAGGTGGTGTTACGTACACGACCTTCCTTTCTGCCCAAGGTTGTTACGGCCTTCCACATCGGGCAGTCCATTACCTTGCCCACTTTCTTTCCGCCTCCGCATCCCTCGAAGGAGGAAGAGAGGCTCCACCTTCTGGATCCAAAACGTGCGCTCTCCTACTACCTAGATCGCACACGCCAATTCCGGGTGGATGACCAACTCTTTGTTGGTTACGTGGGCGCAAAGAAGGGTAAGGCTGTGCACAAGAGGACCATCTCTCGGTGGATCATCTTGTGTATCCAAGCATGTTACTCCATGGCGAGGAAGGAGCCCCCGGCTGGATTGCGGGCTCACTCCACTCGGGCCACGGCAACGACAACTGCCCTGGGCCGCGGTGTCCCCCTGCAGGACATTTGCCAGGCAGCTACGTGGGCCTCGCTGCACACGTTCGCAAGACACTACTGCCTGGACAGTCAAGTCCGGAGGGATGGCTTCTTTGGCCGTTCCGTCCTCCAGGACTTTCTGGTGTGATATTAGTTCGCAGACCCACCACCGGGGTTGGTATTGCTGGGGTATCTATTCTAAGGTAAGGAATCTATCACTAACGTGTCTCTTTCAGATGCACAAGTTACTACTTGTGTAACGATATATCTGTAAGAGACATTAGTTAGTGATAGATTCCTTACCGACCCACCCATCCTCCCCGTTCTGCGAACCGATATCTAGGGTTAAGGTCATCCCCTTTCAGGGCCCTAGTTTCATGGCACCAGTGTTAGTTCTATCATGGCTCTGCGTATCTGGCGCGGAAAAGCTGTGTGTCAGAACTGACGTCAGCGCGCATGGGCGCCGTCTAAGTACTCCGACGACGTCATCCCGGCGCTCACGACGACGGACGCGGAGCCGCAGACGACGCCTACCGGCGCGCAGGGGTATTGCTACGCAAAAGTTTCCGGATCCAGTCTGACGCCTGGGGATATTCTAAGGTAAGGAATCTATCACTAACTAATGTCTCTTACAGATATATCGTTACACAAGTAGTAACTTGTGCGTCAATGAATTTGCTCGATATTTTATTTTTGGGCTTGTGTGGGAACCAATGAAGTATACTGACCGCCTTATCGTACTGCAAGTCCCTATCCACCACTTCATTTAATGTGTTGCCTATCTCTCTCCAATAATCCTGTAGGTGAGGGCAGTCCCTCAGCATATGCACTAGATCCGTTCCTATCTTATTACATCTAGGGCACGCCGCGTCCACAACTCTAAAATATTTCGCGATTTTGCTCGGGGTGAGATAGGCCCTGTGAGTAACATATAAGTGAATCAATTGGAAACGCGCATTTCTGGTGCTCTTTCTAGCCCTCCGCACCAGTTGGGACCACGTGGTGTCTGGGATTTACATCTGCAGGTCTGTTTCCCACTTGGCCTTCAGTGCTGCCAGAGGCTGTAGGGTCTCACTCAACATTCTTGAGTAGAGGCACGTCACTGCCTTAAAGGTACCCGCCGACATCATAGTATACTGGCAAGCCAGTGTTGTCGTTGGTTCGATCAGTCCTTCCCCCCAATGTGCTTGGATGGCTCTCACCACCGCCGCGTGCAGTAAGTAATCTCCCCTCTGGAGGTCGTAGCGCTCCTGCAGAGTCTGATACGGGGTCATTACACCGTCATCGTATAAGTCCCCCACCACCTGCAACCCTGCTTCCTCCCATATCTGTAGTCTCGACCAGTCTCCGCCGTGTGGGAGTGCTGTCATCATGCCCAGTGGGATTTCGGGCACGTATGGGTGCCTGACTCCCGCTCGGTTTTTCGAGAGGTTCCAGCATGATCGGAACGTCCGTTCCTCTTGGGACAGATCTCTGAGCACTAATCTTTGCTGCAAGGCAATGTAAGCCAGCACATGACGAGGGGTGCCGTTGTCCCTCCCCTGTTCCGGCCCGCGGTAAACTCTCGCTATTTCTTGCGTAAATGTCTGATGTTGGGCAGCTAGATAGTAGAGCTCGAAACCTGGGACCGCTAGGCCTCCCTCGTCTTTTGGGCGGATCAGCGTTGCTAATGCAATTCTGTGTCTGCCCTTTCCCCATAAAAAGGATATGACCATCGATCTCAACCGCCGAAAGATCGCCCCAGGCACCCATATGGGAAGAGTCCTGAAATAGTAGAGCAATCTCGGCAAGGCTACCATTTTCAGAAGTGATATACGGCCCGCCACCGACGGAGGCAGGGTGGCCCCAAAGGACATACTGCTCTGCAGAGCGCGTCCTATATTACCGTCCAGCATGTTCGCCGTCTCGTGGTATATATGCACTCCCAGGTAGGTCAGGCAGCTAGGTTCCCATCTAAGTAGTGGTCGGGTTGGGGGCTGCTCCTCCCCCTTCCTTCCGTAGGGGGAAGAGACAGGTTTTAGACCAATTAACTCGTAGGCCTGACAAACCGCCGAAGCGCGCCAGCAGTCTCTCTGCACCTTCCACGGCTCCCTCTGCATCCTCCAAAAATAGGAGAATGCCATCGGCATATAGTGAGATAAAGTGCTGGGCCCCTCTGAATTCCAAACCTTTATAATAGTCTCCTCGCCTAGCCATTACTGCAAGAGGCTCCACCGCTAGCGCAAACAGCAGGGGAGAGAGTGCACATCCCTGTCTGGTACCCCGCTTCACCTCGTATTGGTGTGACACCAGTGTTCCGACCCTTGCCCTCGCTGATGAGTATAATACTTTCGTCCAGCTTATGTATCCCTCACCTAGGCCAAAACTCTGCATCACTCTATATAGGTACTCCCATTCTAAGCTATCAAAGGCTTTCTCTATGTCAACAGCCAACACGAGGGGGGCCAATCTTCAGGAGGTGGGTCACCTACCAGTCTGAGCAGCCTTCGTATGTTGTGCGTCGTGTTACGGTTGGGTATAAATCCGGATTGGTCCTTATGGACCAGTTCTTGCATGTGGGTCAGTCACCTGGAAGCCAGCACTCTGCTCAGAATCTTGTCATCTGTCGTTAACATGGACAACGGTCGATAGGATGCCGGGTCGGTACTCTCCCTACGTGGTTTTAGTAGAGGGATCATTATGGCTTCGCACATAGATTGGGGGAGTCGGCCCTTATCTTTGGCCTCATTGTACATTATTTGGAGCCAATAGTTCCAAGTATCGCCCGTAGAACTCAATGGGCAATCCGTCTATACCTGGGGTTTTGTTACGCGCCATCCGCTTTACCGCTCCCCGTATTTCCGCCAGCTCTATTTTGGCCACCCAGGGCGTCCGCCTGTTCCTTTTCCAGTCGTGGTAACTGCAACTCACCTAAAAAACAGTCTATCACCTCCCCCTGGTCCCCTAACGCACTCCTATATAATTCCTCATAATACGACCTGAAGCCTTCTAAAATATCCGGTTGCGTGCTGCAGATGCGGCCCCCTTTCTCCGCTAAGGCTAAGATTGGGTTACTGTTCCTAGCGGGGTTCGCTAACCAAGCTAGGAGTGTTCCAGTTTTATCCCCCTCAGCATGTGACTTCGTTAGGTACGTCCTATATTAAAAACTGTGAAGGCGCTCCACCTCCACTGCCTCCGCCTCCCGCGCCTCGCAGACCCTTACCTGAAGCTCGGCCGGTTAGGGCGCGCTGGTTCGGCCTCCCTCAGCTTGCGCTCAGCTTTTTCTAAGTCGTCCAGCAGAGTCCTGCGTACCCCCGCATATTTCCCTATGCAGTGCCCTCTTACTATAGTTTTGAAGGCGTCCCACTCTACTGCTCTGGTAGAAGCGGAACCCTCATTCTCCACAAAGTATTGTGAGATCCTCTCTTCTAACGCCTCTCGGAAAGGTGGATCGTCCAGCCGGAGCCGCCACGTCGGAATCCGCGATTTTTCAGTCATCCAGTCTAATGTTAGGAGTAGAGAATTGTGGTCGGATATTGTGCGTGCTAGATACTCAGTCCGGGCCACCGCAGGAACCACCGACTGGGAGCTCGGGAAGGTGTCAAGGCGGACATGGAGGTCGTGTAGGCTGGAGTAGAACGAGTAATCAGACATCTACCAGTTCCTACTTTCCCTGCCATTCCGATCTGCACCTCGCTAGCCTGTGTATTGGGGATGTATGCATTGGTGGATGCAATCTGTCTAGTACAGTATCTGCTATAGAATTGAAGCCCCCCCCCCCCCCCCCCCCCCCCATCAGAACAGGACCTGTAAGATAACTAGCCAGTTCCCCGGAGAGCTTTGCAAAGTAGGTTGCCTGGTCAACATTAGGTGCGTAGATACTACTGAGTACGATGGGCCGGCCTCTGAGTTTGCCCTCAACTGCCACAAATCTTCCTTCAGGGTCTACTATATGCCTGGTTACTTGAAAAGGAGTACCCGCTCTTATCCAGATTAGCACCCCTCTAGCAAAGGTGGAATACGTAGTGTTGAATAGGTGCTCCCTTCACCTACGCTGTAGCGCTATCCCCTCTTTCTTTGTCAGGTGGGTTTCCTGCAGGAACGCTATATGTACCCCTCTTCGAACCAGATAAGCATGAATCTTGTGCCTCCTTGCCATAGTATGCAGTCCCCTCACATTCCAAGACACACATTTTATCGATCCTGCATTAGCCATTGTCCCACAGTGTTCGGTTCAGTCCAATGATGTATTGTCTCCAGGCATCAGGCATGACACTGTACCCGCCCCCCCACAAAACTTTCCCTTCCCCCCCCTCCTTTTACTGCGCCTTGAGTCACCTCAACTTCTCTAGGGCCCTCCCCCCCAGAACAGGACCTAACCTCAAGAGTTGCTCCCATCCAAACTGTGTGAGAGCAAACGTGCTCTCAAGTCTTCCTATCCCGCAGTCTGCACTGCGGAGGCCTTATGGGCCCTAAGGAGCGTGAACTAGACTCAAGAACTTCAGCCACAGTCCCCATTCCCCCCCGCCCTGCAATACGCAGTTTAACTCACGATAATTCAGTCTAACAGCTGCCTGCTCTGGTGTCCAAGGTGGCAGCCCCAATACCTGCCATTCCAGTGAGAGTACCATGTCCAGCTCTCAGCTCCCGATTATTTCCTCCGAAGTCTGTGGCGTGATCTCCGGCCCCTTCGTACTACCAAATTCCGATAGCTCCGTCTCCGAGCCCGTTCCTTGTTCCTCCGATCCCGAGGCTCTCCCTGACTGGGCAAGCGCCAAGCCAGAGACGTCCATTACTGCCTGCAGCGCCGCTCTCCTCTCGTCCTCTGTCTGGGATTCCGTTGGCTTCCCGGTCCTCCGTCTGCGCCCTCGGAGCCTCTGCGATTTCCTCACTGGCTGCCTCGGCCGTTCCTCCTCCTCCTCCCTGAACCGAGCCCCATCCGTGCCCGCCTTATAGGTGTCCCACTAGGCCCATGCCTCCGCCGCTGTAGGGAAGAACAGTGACTTTCCATCCACCACTATTCGGAGTCTGGCCGGCAAGAGTAGCGAGTACTGTATGCCTTCAGTTCGCAGTTCTTTTTTGATGGAAAGGAAACAGGCACGCAACTTTTGAGTCTCGAACGTATAATCCGGGAATAGCGTGACTTTACTATTGTCCACCTGAAAGGGGCCCACTTCCCTGGCTCGCTGCAGTAGCCAGTCTCTGTCCTTGTAGTGTAGCAGTTTGATGACCACTGGGCGAGGTGGTTGACCCGGTCTTGGGGGTTTGGCCGGCACCCGGTGCGCCCGCTCCAGAGTGAAGAAGGGCGAAAGGCCCTCCGGGGCCACCGCAGTCCTCAGCCAATCGCTCAGGTAACCCACCATGTCTGATCCCTCCTTTTTCTCCGGAAGGCCCTCCAGGCGCACGTTCCGCCGACTGCGGTTTTCGGCATCCTCCGCCCTCCTCTCCAGGGTTTGTATGCGGTCCAGCGCCTCTGTGAGCCGTCCTTCCATGGACTTGTGTGCTGGCACCATGTCCTTCAAGGTATCTGTGAGAAATTGGCCTGATATGCAGTGCTCACTATTCTAGTGATCACTATGTATCAGTCCAAATGACCCTTATTGATGATTGGTTGTAAGTCAACCTTAGACCAGCTATCCTAGTAGCATGGACAAGAGCAGTCTTTAGGCTAAACTCTAGAGGGCGTGTTAAGCCAGCTGTTATACCATCACATATACCCCTTGAACACCAAGTGAAAGGACACCACACAAGTTGTTATGAAAATAAAGGATGTTTATTATAACACAACAGCCCTGGACTCTTTATGAGGACCGGGCGCTAAGCACAATGCAAAGCTCTTAAAGAAATACCGAAAGTCGCACAATTTACACAAATGCCCGAGGGGCACGAAAAACCATATACTCTGAAAGTGGAATGCGAAATTCTCATCCAGGGGATACTCATCAATAGTCATAATCTATGAATAATCCCCACCCATGTGCGGGATCCCGGAGCATATAGAAAATACATATAAATATATATGTATATATATGTGAAACATATATTTGCAGCCTAAGAAACATTTTCTAACTGGCAAAAGTGCTGCAAAATTACATAAATTAGCATACATACAGTAGTACTCTTCCAAACCCTAAGGAAGCAAGAGAGCAGAAAACATTAGTATACAACAATGCTTTATTGCCATAGGAAAACCTGTAATTGCAGGCATTTGCCAGTAGGCTGCAGTAGAGTATAAAGCAAACGGAGAAAACTGACACCTTGCCTTTAAGGCATTAGAGTAAGGGTACCGTGCCTTTTAGACCTGAAGGCAACCCCCTGCTCCCATGGTGCACCACAGGTGACAGTTGGGTCAGTTCTTTTTGGAAGTGAATAACACCTGAGGAGATCCACAATAAAACATCTCATAACTTTGTAACTCTGCTCGTCCGGGGAGGTGGGCGGGAGCTTATGACTTTGATGAGTATACCCCTGGATGAGAACTAGGATTACAGGTAAGTAACTAATCCTTCTCATCCAGGGGATACTTATCAATAGTCATAATCTATGAATAGATTAGCAAGCTCATACCCAAAGTCTCGCGGACGAGCAAGAAGTGTAAAAAACTTCACAGAAAAGCTAAGATATATATTGCCAATACATCTTATGCAAACAAGTTCCTTAAAGAGGCCTGCCCTACTCTGGCATCGGCCTGAGTATCTGAGTCCAGGCAATAATGGCGGGTAAAGGTATGGACAGACCGCCAAGTTGCCGCTTTACAAATTTCAGAAATAGGAACATTATGAAGGAGAGCTGTAGGGGAAGCTTTCCCTCTAGTAGAATGTGCATGTGGTCTACCCTGCAATGTTTTGTTAGCTAGTTGATAAGCAAAAGCTATACAGGAGACAATCCAGCGAGAATTTGACCGTTTGGAAGCTGACAGACCAGTATTAGTACTGCCATAGTTAACAAAAAGCCGGTCAGACTTTCTCAGAGGCAGGGTTTTTGACAAGTAGAACTTCAGAACCCTCCGTAATGACCTCTCCGGGGGAGTGGAAGGATTAGGAAAAAAGGTAGGTAAGGTAATAGACTGGTTGATATGAAAGTCTGAAACCACCTTAGGCAGGAAACTTGGGTGCGTTCTTAAAACCACCCTATTGGCATGAAAAACTGTGTACGGTTCCTTGCAACACAAGGCCTGGATTTCACTGACCCTACGGGCAGAGGTAATCGCCACTAAAAAGGCAGCTTTCCAGGTCAAGTGCTGCAAAGAGGCCTTATGGATAGGCTCGAAAGGAGCACTCATCAGCTTAGTCAGTACAATATTTAGCTCCCAGGGAGGAGAGGGGGACCTCACCGGTGGGAAGACTTTTTTCAGGCCTTCTAGGAAATCTTTAACTACAGGCATAAGGAAGAAAGATGTCTGACTAGGAGACTTCCTATATGCTGTGATGGCAGCTAAATGAACCGTGATGGAGGGGTATTTCAAGCCTGATCTCGCTAAATGTAGTAAATATGGAAGAATCACCTGCTCTTGGCCATATACCGGGTCAAGAGAGTGCTCACGACACCATAAGAAGAACCTCTTCCACTTGAAAGCATAGGACTTCCTAGTGGAGGGTCGCTTCGATTCCTTAAGAATAGTCATGCAGTCTGCTGGGAGGTCTAGATGTCCATACTGGATGACCTCAGGAGCCATGCCGTCAAGCGAAGGAAGGTTGGGGTGCAACACCTTCCCCTGGTCTTTGGTCAGCAAGTCTGGACGGCATGGTAGTCGCCGGTGAGGAACCTCCGACATTTGAAGAAGATCGGGGTACCACCACTGGCGTGGCCACTCTGGTGCTATCAGGATCATTCTGGTGTTGGTCCTGTAGAACTTCTGGATCACCGCCGGGATCAGAGGCAGGGGAGGAAAGGCGTAGAGTAACGTCTGAGACCAGCTGATCAAAAGGCCATTCCCCAGTGATCCCTGTTGGGGGAACCTGGATGCGAAGACGGGGCATTTTGTGTTGGCCGCGTCTGCGAACAGGTCTACGTTCGGTACGCCCCAACATCGAAAAACCTCTTGAGCCACTTCCTCGTTGAGCACCCAATCGTGCGCTTCTACGAAGATTCTGCTGAGGCAGTCTGCTTGGACGTTTTGAATTCCTGGTAGATGAACTGCCACGATGGATAGGCCTCTTGCTAGGAGCCAATGCCAGATAGCTTGTTCTTCCAGAGACAAGATTCTTGACCTCTTGCCTCCCTGCTTGTTCAGATAGAACATAGTTGTTGTGTTGTCCGTCTGAACCTGAAGGTGGTTGGTGCGCAGAGCAGGATAAAGAGACTTGATAGCAAGATGAACTGCTCGAAGCTCCAGGAAGTTGATATGGTAGCCTTGCTCTACCTCGGACCAAAGGCCTTGAACTTGGAGTTGGTCCATGTGAGCACCCCAGCCTTGAAGGGATGCATCGGTGACAATTGACTGAGATGGAGTAGGACGATGGAATGGCACTCCTCGGAGAAGATTGGATCGTTTCAACCACCATCTGATCGAGTCCCTGGCTCCTTGAGGAAGCAAGACTCGGTCTTCCCACTGGTCCGATCTCTGAGACCTCTGATCTTCCAGGGCTTGTTGTAGAGGTCTCATGTGAAGGCGAGCATTGGGCACAATGTAAATGCATGAAGCCATCGATCCCAGCAGAGAAGACACTTGTCTGGCTGTGGGGGCCCGATTGTCCAGAAGAAGGCGACCCTTCATGAGCATAGATGACAACCTCTCTTCCGAAGGACACACGCTTGCCTGAAGTGAGTCCAGAGAAGCACCCAGGTAGTGGATCCGCTGGGAAGGGTTGAGAACTGATTTCTTCAGATTGACGTGAAGTCCCAACGACTCCATCAGTTTGAGGCAGAACGACAGATTGTTCTGAAGCAGTGACGGGGTGGAGCTCTTCAACAACCAATCGTCTAGATATGGATAGACGAAGATCTTTCTTTTGCGGAGAAAAGCAGCCACCACCGCCATGCATTTTGAGAATGTCCGAGGTGCAGATTTCAGGCCAAACGGCAGCACTCGATATTGGAAGTGACGACGTCCGATCTGAAACCTTAGAAACTTCTGATGTTTGATTGACACTGGTATGTGGAAGTAGGCGTCCTGCAAGTCGATGTCGCACATCCAGTCTCCCTGATGAAGATGTGGGAAGATCTGGTGCAGGGCAAGCATACAGAACTTTTCTTTTCGTATGAACTTGTTTAGCCTTCGAAGGTCTATAATGGGTCTGTATTCTTTGACAGATCTTCGTTTTTGAACCTGGAAATATCGGGAGTACACTCCTTGATTTTTGTGAGTTGCGGGAACCTCCTCTATGGCCATTTTGTCTAGAAGGACGGAGACTTCTTCTCGTAGCAATTGAGTCTTGTAACGTGGAAGATGTTGCAATTGGGGGAATACCTGCGGAGGAGGAGACTTGAACCTCAGCAAGTAGCCATGCTGCACAATATTCAGCACCCATCTGTCTTTTGTAATGGATTCCCACTCTGTCAGATGATGAGAAACACTCCCTCCCACCGGAGTGGTGAACAGACGTGGAGGAAGCAAGGGCTCAGGGCTTAGGAGGTTGCTTTGAGGAAGACTGCTGTCTGTTATTGCCACCTCTTCCTCTGCCAGGGCGACGCTGCTGGAACTGCGTCTTCTGCTGAGACTGGGATTGCCACTGAGGGGTTTGAACCCTCTGTTGGAAGGACTTCCTGTCTCCTTGACGAAAACGCTTCTTGAACTCCTTGCGCTTTTCTAATCCCACAGCTTTGACGGTGTCCATTTCTGCTTTCATTTTGGTACATGATCTGTTGCCAGTACATTTATCCATATACCTGGAGGTATACTTATATCTCCTGCAATAAGTCTCACTTGAATATAAATCTTTATACCTATACACACGTTGTGATGAACTTTACCGTCTCCAGTAACCAAATTTAGGGGTCACTTGGATGCACGGGGTCACGTGGGCTGGTAGTACCAAAAGTACAATTATATGCATCGATACATTTTAGCCCGATAACAATCTGGGCCGCTAGTGTGACGTTGTCTAATTACAGAATCAAACTCGACATAACCCCCGAGGCATCCATCTTGCAAGGACTACCTTCCTGCTAGTAGTCCGTCGTTGATGTTTAGACCCCATTCATAACGCGGGGAGGAAGAGTCACGCCCATAGCCAGGGGAAGAGTCCGCACTGGGGACCGTTTGCTGTACCTCTTGGGTAAGAATGGTAGAAGCATCATCTTTCAACTAACGGGTAAGCCAAACAACTTTCCTTGTAACAGAAAGGGCCCTTTTGTATCTAAAACAGCTAAGACCACACGCGACTCTCTGACCCCTGTTGAAGCACTTACCGTGCATAATACAGGTTATTATGATACAACTTCCGCCGCGGTGTGTATACAGGTTACTATTCACTTGCCTCCAAAGCGTAGATGTTTTGAATGATACACAACAACATTGCGTATCTCTATGTACCTCTCACTATAGTGGGTGATGATACAATATGCCTAACGTACGCAATTCACTGGGATTCCACTTCCTCCCCCCAGACCCTGTAATCTTTATCCTTTCCTCCCCATACTATGTTTAAGCCACTAATGTGTTGCGTGCTCTCAATGCGGAGCCTGTATTAGTGCCCCACATGTAATTTTGCATGTCTGCTTGCTCACCCTATGTTCGCACCAACTCGCACATTAGACCTTGTTGGTTTTGTTTCCACAGCCTGGGAAATTGTAGTATGTACTGACCATACTCATCATTGATTACCACACATTGTGTGAGTATTTTACCATTATTATATTTTTGGTTAGATTTTTTTGTGTATTTCTGTCCTGACGAAAGCTCTATAGACCCGGCTGGGCTTAGAGAGCTGAAACATGTTGACACATCTTTAAAGACATATGGTAATCCAGTAACACGATTACCGTTATATCGCAACTATTTTATTGATAGTGCCTACCCACTAATAATAAATAACTTTTGCGGTTAGACACTATTTTTTACCATCCTTTTCTCATTTTTTCCACCACAATTCCAATATCTCTGGGCACTTCTACCTAGACCAGAGGTAGCCTCGGGTGAGGCAGGCATCCAGCACGTTAATCGATTACCCTATGAATACACCACGACTCCTGATGGGGCGGAAAAAAGATATACCGCAACGTTAAAATCAGGATGTCTGAGGGTTTTCGAACAAAAAACAATGGTTTTATAGAAACAAGTGTCCATTCTATTTTTGATTATTGAATATGGAGAGCTAATAGCCTAATGAGGAGGAGGGTCTACACACTTATTTTTGTTCTATCCCCTCGCACGGGAATCAACCTCACACTGTAGGAATTCACTTGATATGTTGTTTTTGCATTTTTGAGCACTTATGGCCAGTTTTTAATCCTTCCCTATAGTTCTTTTCCTATATTTCGACTCACACTTTTCTTTTCCATTGGAACATCTTGGGATATTAGAAGGAATGCAAACCCTGAGACTATAGATAAAAATGACATTATGTAATTTGTACTCTCTTTTTTCAACATTGCATATAATTAATCTTTTGTTGTAGACACGGAAACTGGAACTTTCCCGAGGAACTTCAATTTAGCGAGAGTTACGACAGCCCCTGATGAAGGGTTCAGTGTGAACCCGAAATGCATTGGGTTTTACGTTTTGATTTTCACTTTTGAAATTTAACAAGAAACGTTATGTTACATTGTGTCACTCAAATTTCAAAGAGACTGTAAATGACTTATGTTGATGTTTTGTGATTCATGATGTTTTAATTTAGTATGAATACATTGGAAGAAGTTAAATAAAAGTTTGTTTGAAACAGAAGTATAAAATGTTATAGGCTTTTCGGCCTGATAGTTGTGCGCAGCGTAGCCCTTGGTTTCCAGGGACTCATATTATACAGTTATACCTAGGGGGGGTGGTACCCCTTCCCAAAGCTTCGCACGCAGACACATTGCTAAGATTATCTATTTCTGAAAAAATTTAGTGTACTTTAAGTGTGCAGACCCACCCATATTCACATTTTTGTAGTAGTTTCAGGCAGATATTCTAGCAGACCAATTTCTTCCATAGAATGTTTCGGTCTACCCCGTCAAAAGCTGCTGCTGTATTATCAATAAAGCAGACAAAAAGCAGCTGATTGTCCTGAGCCATTGTTTGTTGTACTAAATATAATAGGGCTATGATATTATCTAAGGTGGAGGCTCCCGGACGAAACCCTGTCTGATTAAAAATTAAGAAGATTCTCCTTACTGACCCAATCCACTAGTTCCATCAGGAGAGTGCTTGCATAGGCATTGCCGTCCATGTCCAATAAGGCAATCATGCAGTAGTTCTTAGGGTCCGTGCTTGGCCCTTTTTTATAGATTGGATGTAATAGAGATCCCCCTCCAGGAATCTGGGACATCCGCCAAGAGCCTACACTCTGCATACAACTGTCCCAGATTCTCAGCCCAAAAGTTGATGTTCTCTCTGAAGAGGGAGCCAGGCAGACCCTTTGGTCCGGGGTCCCCATTGTGGCGTATTTTTTTCAAAATTGTTCGTAGTGCCTTTGTTTCAACAAGTGTGGCATCGGCTGGGGGGTCCGTGCATTCAATCGATGTTTTATTTAGATGTTCCCCGAGGGTTGTTATTTCAATTGGGTTTTTCTTTGAATCGTTGGTAGAGAGTTTTTACGTGGACTGACCAAGTACTTGCATCAAGTGAATTCTCTCTATTGGAAGTTCCATGGATTACCTTATTTATATTTTGCCAAAAATCATGGGTCTTGCTGGGGGCAATCAACTCGAAAATCTTCAGCCATTTTTGCTCTAAGTTCACGTTTTAATTGCCAGACCACTGTTGCATGACTCTTTGCCGCTTCTTTTAAATCCTTTTTTTTGCAGTCACCGATCTGGTTGCTCGATAGGCTCTACGTTTGGAATTAAGTTCTCTTGAGCATTTCTTGATTGCTGGTTGACATGGACGTGGAGTTGACATGGGATCTTTGATTATCGCTCCCTCTAAGTTGGTGCGCTAAATCATAAGCAAGTGAGCCCCATTCTCCTATTCTGCCCTTGTCATTGTGGCCAGTCTGCCAGCCTTTCCATGTTAGTTTCCATAAGGCAAACCTATGGGTCGGAAACGGTCCCCATTTGATTCTTCTAAGTAGTCTGTATAACTCATCTCCCTTTGTGGCTCCGATACAGCGAAGAATATACCGTGTTTTCGCACAAATGGACAACTCTAAGGTAAGGGCAGCATGGTCACTTCCGAAACGGGGGAGGACTTTATAGTTTGACATGTATTTTTGTAAGCTCTCACTTAGTAGAATGTAATCGATTGTTGTCTGATTGTTGTAAGTATGAGGTATCAATGCTGTTGGGTTATCATTTGTAGTTAAACAGTGTCTCGTTGCGATCTTATAGACCCGCATTAGGGCATTGAATCTTCTGGTGCTTCCATTATGATGGTTTTCGGGGATCATTTGTCCTATGTCATGCATGTTAAGATCGCCCAGAATAATTGAGTCCATGCCTGCATACCGTAGTAATAGAGTTTAAATCTCGTTTAATAGCCGGTTGAGTTTGTTGTTGGAGCCCGGCCCGTGGCGGTTGTAATAGACATTGATTAGGAGTATTGATGTTGGGCCGTCTATCGTAATCAGGTCTTTCAGAATACCAGCCAAAACATGTCTGATGTATTCTGTATTACTGAAAAGTTTACTTTCAATGCATGCTTGACATATGCTGAGATGCCCCCTGACGGTCTCCCAAAAATATTGGCCTTTTTTGCAGGTTTGAAATATTCAGCTTAGTCCCCTATTGGTGTTGAATCAGTAGCCCATGGTTCCTGTGCACAGATTATATCTGCTCGTGCTAGGAGTGTGACTGCTCCTGGACCTTGCTAAGCTTTATGTATCCCGGCAACTTTCCAAGACAATATGTTGATTGTTTGATTACTCACAGTGGAGCTATTGTGCTGGATGTGGCCGGTGGTGATTTTTATTGGTACTGGATGGTTGCTTGGCAAGTAGCCAATGTTAATATTACTCATAGTGGAGCGATTGTGCTGGGTGTTGCCTGTGGTGATCTTTATTGGTACCGGATGGTTGCTTGGCAAGTAGCCAATGTTAATATTCGGAACTAGAATTTAAGGCCTGAGGGAGCCAGGTCCAGTCTTTGCTACTCTGTCCCATAATTAAGCAGGAGCGATTGCCTCCATCTGTATGTTTGATAATTAGGATTGAGTTGCTGCTCCGCTGTATTGCTTGTGTGCCACCTATGGAGCCGTGTAAAATAGATCCAGTGGCAGGTGAAGTTAGGTGTTTTCTGTTCGTGCTTTTCTGTCCCTTCAAGTCTTGATCTTCCTGTTGGTAGTTTAGCCCTTTATATTTCAAGATCTCCGGATTTTTGTTGGCAAGAGGAGGCTTAATTTTTATGCCCTAGTTGTCAAGTTGTGTTTTGTATCCTTTCAGAGCATTCGCCATGATCTGGTTGGAGAAGGTTATCTCCGTCGTTTCGTTTAGTTCACTCGGCCCTGGGCCGGAAAAAGCCACCCTCTCAATATCTGTCTATTTGATATTTTCCAGACCTGGAATGCTTTTGCAGAGTTTCAGAAGGTTCCCTCTGTTGAGGATGTCCCAGCTCCCCAGCGAAGGGTATTCTGGATATAACAAGACTTTCGGGTTTTCACAGTCTGTGCCAAGGGTCTGGTAGGGATTAAGTCAGTTGGAAAGAGTAGTAGTAGTTTCCAGAGGCTCACATAGATTCTGCGTGGGATTGTCGCATAGGACCGATTTCTGAGGAAGTATTTCGATGGTGGCTTTACCATTTATATTTGTGTCTATTTTGATCTGCAGTAGTTGGTTTTTGTATCTGATCACAACCCTTCTGGTTCTCACTGCTGTTAACTTTGTTGTCCTGGTTTACTGGCACAAATTAATGCTTAATTGTCCCTTTTAAATGAGTTTTGTCTTTTTTTTTGTTTAACTTTTTCAGTTTTTTCTTGTTTTTTCTTTATAAAGATTGTAGCACTAAGGGAGGTGGTTTTGGGTCATCCGGTTTTCCAGGACTGTTATTAGTTATTTGGCGAGGTTGTGGTTTTGACTTTGAATTTGAAGCCAAAGAATTAGTGCTCAAAGGGCATTTGAGATCATTATTTTCGTTGCTAAAAGTTTCCTGTTTTCCCTAGGCTCTCCTGGTTGTCCTGTAACCATTGATGTGGATCCGAAGTGGACTGTGTATCGCTTATAAATATTTTGTTAGTTTGATCTCCCATTAGCCTTAGTGGCGAGTGCTAGCTTTTATCTTATTTTTTTCCTTATATGAGGCCTTTGCACTTACACTCTGTGGTGAGTTGCGGGGGAGAAGAGCTTGTTGTATTACTCATCCATCTGTTCACCTCACACTTAAGGTCTGTAACTAGTGTGCTCATTATTTCTGGGAGTTTTCCCAAGGTCTGCAGTATTGGGGATCACCCGCAATCGTTTGGTTTTACCATTACCTCTGTGTCCACCTGTGCTCTGCGTATTAGAGAGTTTAAATGATCCAGTTTTAAATCCACTCCGGAAATCAAGCTTGCTACTGATTGCAGTATGTTTATTTGGATGTCTAGTTTATCTGCATGCATTACTGCTGCATTTCCCATTGAAATCAAAGCCTCAATAATCAATCCAAGACAGTTTTCTATTCTTTGTGGTGCCAGACTAGGTTCCGGATGGGTTTTATGCTAGACGAACGGCCGTGGTTTGTTTGCGTTTCTTGGCCTTTGCTCCAGGTCTGAGTCTGGATTTTTCTTTTGATGAAAGGTTCTCGTTGTCGTCACCCGGTTTAATGGGCATAAGCGGGAAGGTCAGGGGGTCCGACTGAGATTTCGGAAGTAAACAATTATTCTTAATGTTCGTGGTATATCATATTAAGGAATGAGGTTCCTTATTTATCTCACTTTTCAGTGGGGCTGAGATGAGTGGAACTTCCGTGAGACCGTTATTAGAGTTTGTGGGCACCAATGTGTTGATTCCTGAATAGTTAACTCTAAACGGGCTGTAATCGATTGAGTATTCCTCAGCTTGTGTTCTGTTGGCCTTCACAATGAAAACTTTTGGCGAGAGAGGAACAGTCAATGGAGGGTTTTGATTCAAAGATTATTTTTTAGCAGTACATGGTGGTGTGTTGACAACAGTTCCATTGGTGTCCGGCCTGGATGCGTAGGAATATGTATCAACTGATTTTCCACAGGCGATGGAATTGCCTTGTTTAGAGTTGTTGAAAATAATTCCTTATATCGTTGTTGCCTTTAGGACTGTTACTGCTGCAAATGCTGCTGCTATTACTATTTCTGTTACTGTTGTCAATTTCGACATGATCACTCAGGTTGTCAGTTATACTTGTATTCCCCTTTGTAGTTGTATTTGTGTTCTTGGTACAGCATTTGATACTTGATTAGTGCTAAGTTTGATCAAAACTGGAACATTTTAAGATCCTCTAAACACAGGAAACACAATGTTCGAGGCATGTGAGCTGCAGATTGTACACTTAGCAATAGATCGCCACCTGGTGTTGGGCTCGGATGATTGCAGGTTGTTGTCTTCTTGTAAGAAGTCTTTGTAGTCACGAGATAGGTGACTCCTCCCTTGGACAATACTGGGCATGGTCATCGACTCCATCCTCAGATTGTTTTTTTCCGCCACTGGGTTCGGATGAAAGTTTTCCGCTCCGTCTGGAAAATACTTTTTCCGCTACTTCGAAGCTTGAAACTTTATATAAACATTTTCGACATCGAATAGACTTTTTCGACACCACCAGATACATTCCGGTGCGTCGACGCGGGCCGTTGGGCCTATCGGCGCCGTACGGCCTACGCCTCATGGACAGAACTCCATTCAAGAGATGCCTGGTATGTCGAGCAAAATTCCCTCATAGCGACCAACACGACGAGTTGACCTGCACAGCCTGTGCCTCCTTCTGATCGAAGAAGACCATTCTGGATCGGAGGGCCCATCGACACGAAATGAGGAGATCAGCGCCAGCACCGGAGGCCATCTTTGAGGAGGAGATCGTCAGAGAGGACGTCTCCGGGGACGAAGATCCACTCAAAGATATCTCCGAGGACGAGGCTCCACTCGTCGCCGAGGAAGACTCGCCTTATCTCCAGATCATATCGGGGGCAGAGGACTCTGACGACTCTATTCCACCTCGATCTCCCGCGAGTACCCCTGCACAACATACACTACCCAAGCCAAAGGCAGCGGTCGGCACTCCGCCCATGGGGCCCAGTCGAGACCGAAATCTACCCTCTGACGCCCCGCCTTCAGGCTCGGCTTCGAGGAAAAAGACTATTTCTTCCGGTGCCTCGGCACCGAAAAAACATGTGCCAATTCCACCTCCTCCATTGGCACCAAAACGCCTTTCGGTGCCCAAAGACAAAGACCCTTCGGCACACACACCAAAAGATACATCGGCGCCGAAGCCAAAAACTACCGTATCCGAAAGTTACGAAAAATAAAGATGGAAAGCCAGAGTCCGGCGCCGCAGGCCCAGCAAAACCTGTCTCCACACCGAAATCTCCAACATCGGTACCAAAGACTCCAAGGCCTGATACAGAGACGCCTAAACCCTCTAACAAGCCTACCAATCCAAAACCACCTTCGGCACCGAAGAATTTGCCACAGGACTTGATAACTCCTCCTAAAGCAAATAACACTGAACAACCAATATTGGCACCGAAACAATCGACGCAGAAAAAGACTGTATAAGAGGAAGAACTGTTTAGACCAGATCCTAAACAGAAAAAGGTCCATATCAACCCAAAAACTGGACATGTGGAAGCAATTCCTTACAAGAAAAGACCAGCAGACACACCACTTCCACCTGTGGTTCCTGCCAAAAAGGATTGTGCAACTGCTCCAATGCACCCTTCCTCTCCTTCACCTTCTTCCTCTCCTATCCATCCTTTTATTGAACCTATAGCTTCTCCTGTTCAATCTCCTGCATCATCATACCACACTGATGAGTATGATCTAGGTGGGGGGAATGATGTACAAGAGCCACACACATACCCTTTAGATGAGGATGTCAATCCGCAATATCCTAAGGATGACGACATATATGGTTTTCCACCACACAATGTGTCAGACATTCCTGATCCTCAGTACTACCCAACAAAACCTTCCCCTCCAGAGGATAGTATTGGGTTTTATCATCTTTTAAATAGAGCTGCCCTTTACCATGGAGTTCCAATGCTCTCTGATGCCATTGATGAGGATTTTTTACTAGACACATTTGAGCAGTCACAAAGGTCTACACAAATACTACCCATGATCAAAGGAGTCATTAAACATGCTCAGACATATTTAAAGACCCGGTACAATGTAGGGTGTTAAATCCCAGAATAGAAAAAAAGTATAGACCAGCACCATCTGATCCTGTCTATATTAAGGGACATCTGCCACTAGACTCTTTGGTCGTGTCTAATGCACGTAAAAGAGCTAATTCCCAGACCTCTGGTGACATACCCCCGCCTGACATAGAATCTAAAGTTATTGATGCGTCAGGGAAACGGATTGCTGCGCAGGCAACAAACATATGGCGCATAGCAAACAAACAAGCCCTACTCTCACGCTATGACAGGGCTCACTACGACCAGCTAGAAAAACTCATGGAGCACCTCCCAGATCAATACAAAGATGAGGCAGCAGAGCTCTTACAAAAAGGCAAATTAATATCCAATGCCTCAATTAAATGTGCATAAGATGTAGCTGACACAGCATCCAGAGCAGTCAACACTAGTGTCGTACTTGGACGTCATGCGTGGTTACGCATTTCAGGTTTCAAACCAGAGGTTCAGACTACCATCTTAAACCAGCCCTTCAATCAGAACCAGTTGTTCGGGCCGGAAGTAGACAGCACACTAGAAAAGATGAAGAAAGACACAGACAGCTAAGTCTATGGGTGCATTACAATCCACACAGACTAAAAGTTCTTTTCGCCGCTCCTTTTATAGAGGAGGCTCCAAGCAGACCGGCGCAGACACAACATCATCTTTTAAGACACACACACAGACCTCCAACAACAAAGGCTACTTTAGAGGAGGATACAGAGGCAACAATAATAAGGGAAGAGGTAGAGAGAGGTAATAACAACAACCGCTCCTCTTCCACTCCCAAACAGTGACTTCCCTCTGCCTCCCCTACAGCATTCCACTCCTGTGGGGGGCAGATTATCACAGTTCCTACCTGTCTGGAATTCCATCACAACAGACAGGTGGGTAAGACAGATTATCCAACATGGTTACTGCCTAGAACTCACAGCAACCCCCCCAAATATACCACCCAGGCAGCGTCCAATGTCCATGGAACATATAACTCTGCTTCAACAGGAATTTCTAGCACTTCTACAAAAGGATGCTATTCAAGTAGTTCCTTTAGAGGAACAGAGAACAGGAGTTTACTCCCTGTACTTCCCAATTAGGACAGGACACTAAGACCAATTCTCGACCTCAGGCCCCTCAACCATTACATACAATTAGATCATTTTCACATGATTACTCTGCAACAAGTACTCCCACTACTACAACAGGGAGACTTTCTATCAACACTAGACCTAAAGGACGCCTATTTTCATGTTCCTATACATCCTGCGCACAGGAAGTATCTAAGGTTTGTCATACAAGGACAGCACTATCGGTTCAAGGTTCTTCCGTTCGGGGTCACAACAGCACCACGAGTGTTTACAAAGTGCTTAGCAGTAGTAGCAGCACATCTCGGAAGACAACAGATACAGGTCTTCCCTTACCTCGACGTTTGACTCTTGAAAGCAAAATCGTTCAACCAGTGTGTACAACACACAAAACAAACAATTCAGACATTGCACGACTTAGGGTTTACAATAAACTACACCAAGTCGCACCTAGATCCTTTGCACGTTCATCAATATTTAGGAGCTACCATAGACACATCTACAGCTCTAGAGTATCCCAGTCAAGCCAGGATACAGAGCATTCAGACCTTAGTCTCCCTTTTTCAACACCGCAGTCTCTCCAAGCCAGAGTGTTCATGAGACTAATAGGCATGATGGCGTCTTGCATCTTCATAGTTCCTCATGCGAGACTGCTAATGCGCCCATTACAAGAATTTCTAGCACAACAGTGGAATCCGGCTCAAGGTCAGCTAACAGACCTTGTTGTTGGTAGACAGCCGTACATATCGCTCTCTGCAATGGTGGAACACCAAAAACTTGACAAAGGGACGGCCGTTCCTAGAACCTGTTCCACAGATAGTGCTCACAACAGATGCATCCCTCACAGGATGGGGAGCCCATCTCTTGCGTTATACTACACAAGGCCAATGGAACAACCAACAGAGACAGTTCCATATCAACCATCTAGAGCTGCTAGCAATTTTTCTAGCACTCAAAACGTTTCAGGTACAAGTACGAAACAAAGCTGTCCTAATCCGGACGGACAATATGACAGCCATGTATTCTATACAAAAACAGGGGGGGACCCACTCTCTGCAACTGTCACAGCTTGCACAAAACATTTGGAGATGGGCCATTCCTCAAAACATACACCTGACAGTAAAACACCTTCCAGGAATTCACAATCAGATAGCAGATCTGTTGAGTCGTCAGTCACAACAGATTCACGAATGGGAGATACACCCACAAGTACTTCAACCATTCTTCCAAAGGTGGGGTCATCTACAAATAGATCTGTTTGCCACCCACGAAAATGCAAAATGCCCAACCTTCGCCACCAGGTTTCCACACCCACGGTCGGAGGGGAATGCGATATGGATGAACTGGTCAGGCAGATTTGCGCACGCTTTTCTCCAAGGTTCGGAACAGATAAGCCTCCCAATTCAGTGTCCACATAGTGTTTTCAATGCTATCCTAGGGTGTTTTTTGGCCCATATAAACCTTGAGAAAAGTGACTCTACTTTAGAATAAAAACTACTAGGTAAGTAGCACGGAATGGTTGAAAATAAGAAGTTAAAAAGTGGCAGTATGGACATTTTTATAAGTGCAACCCGTCCCATAATAGTGAATGGCAATGAATCCCATCTAGTAAATAAGGATTGCACCTTCTGTAAAAGTGGGTCAAAATTCAATTTAAATAAATCTGAAACGAGATTAGAAAACATAACCCCTAAGTACCGTTTTGGTCTAGAACGAATACATCCAACTAAATCCGCATGTAAATCCACTTCCCCTCCACCACACACTAATATTTCAGTTTTTTTTTTTTATTAATTTGATAACCTCCTAAGGCCTCGAATTCTTCAAAAAGCTGTAAAACCGCATTCTGGGATTGAATATCTGTTTTTATTATCAGCATGATATCATCGGCATAGAGTTTGATTTTGGCCATAGAAACTATTGGTGGGGGGATATTTACAGATTCACGAATTGCTATGGCTAACGGTTCAATAAAAAAAACAAAAAGAATAGGAGATAAGGGGCAACCCTGCCTGGTGCCCCTTTGGACCGATACTGAGCCTACCATAACAGAATTAATAACTATATTAGCTCTTGCACCCGTGTATAAATTCTGAATTAAAGTAATAATTTGTGAAGAAATACCCAAATGTTTTAAAATAGCAAATAAAGTTGACCAAACCACTAAATCAAAAGCTTTTTCAGCGTCTAATAATAGAGCCGCGATCTTTTTAACCTGAAAATAATCCAACGCCTCCACAAGAAAATGGATGTTAGTAGCTAACTGCCGACCTGCCACAAAACCATTCTGATCTAAATGAATAAGATCCGCAGCAATCGAGTTAAATCGTATTGCAATTAATTTAGTCAGGATCTTATAATCGGTGTTAAGTAGTGTAATGGGCCTATACAAGTTAGGGTCTTTTAAATTTTTCCCTTTCTTTAGAAAACTAACAACAGACCCATCCCCAAAAGAGCCTGAGACTTGACCCCCCATTAACATATAATTAAATAATTGTAATAATAAATCAGAAAAAACACAAAGTCTTAAAAAATTCAGCCGGAAGCCCATCTGGGCCACAAGCTTTACCAATCGGTAAATTCTTCACCACAAATTCTAATTCTGATTTAGAAAAAGGACACTTCATTGAATCACTATCCACAGGAGTTAAAGAGGGCATATTATATCTAGATAAAAATTATACAAGTCTGGAGTGATCTATTGTTTGCTGATGACTATAAATCTGTTTATAATGGGACAACATAATAGTGCCAATAGCGTCCGTCTGTGAAACTTCAACATGAGTGACAGGGCATTTTAAGGAGTGAATTAAATTTGCGGCAGCCTTTTCTTTTGCCTGCCATGCGAGGAGTTTACCAGACAAATTAATCTCCTCATAAATCCTCTGTGATTGTATCGAAAATTGCTGTTCACTCTGTGTGAAGAAAAACGTATTGAGTTCACGTTTAGCCTCATTTAATCTTTTTTGAACATCCCTAGAAGGGTTCACTTGTCTCAATAGAGTAAGTGAGTTAATTTTTTGGGAGTTCGGTGGTGTGGTTGAAGGCGACGTGGGTGCCTGTGGAGAAGATGGGGTCCAGCGTGTGGCCGGCGGCGTGGGTGGGTGCGGTGATGAGGCAGAGGTTGGCGATCAAGGTGGTGGAGTTGGAGTTGTTGCTGTTCTCGAGGTGGAAATTCAGGTCCCCGAGGAGGATGTAGTCTGTGGAGGCGAGTGCGTGGGTGCTGGCGAGGTCGGCGATGGAGTCGCTGAATTGAGCTCGGGTCCGGTGGTCTGTAGATGAGTGTTCCTCTGAGGGTGGTGTTGGGGTGCAGGTGTTCGGCGGTGTTGAGGGGGTCGTCTGCGTGGGTCTGACCTTGAGGGTGGACTTGTGGATGATGGCTATTCCTCCTCCGATTCAGTTGGCGCGATCCCTGCAGGTGATCTTGTAGCCGTCTGGGATGGCTATGGCGATGTCGGGCGCCGAGGAGTCGTTTTACCAGGTCTCGGTCAGGAAGGCCATATCTGTGGCGGAGGTGTCGAGCAGATCCCAGAGCTCGACGGCGTGTTTGCGTGCGGAGCGGGTGTTGAGGAGTATGCAGCAGAGGTGGTTGGGTCCAGTCCTTGGGGGGTTTGGTAGTTCTGTCGCAGGTGAAGCTGCAGGTGTGGCAGGAGAATGGTCCGTGAGTCCGTTTCGGGACAGCTTGGAAGCAGGTGTGGTTTCAGACGGCGTTGAGTGAGTGGAGGGTGCTGGCGTCGTAGCGGAGTTTGGTGTTGTGGCGTTCACGGGGTTCGCTTGATCCAGGGGTTCTGGCACTGGGCGCGGTCCGGGCGCTGACGAGCTTGCCTTTGGCGCGCCAGCTGCGTGTGGCCGCTCTGCGGCCGCCATAAGAGGGGGATAGGGAGGGAGGAGCAGCTGGGAGGCGGGAGCGGGTGGCCAATGGGGAGCAGGGGGGGCAGGCCGCAGGGACGCAGCAGCGGGAAAGGATCGGGAAACGGCAGGAACCAGCGGGCGGCAGGAAGCAGGACACGAGTCAGCTGGCGGTGGCGTGGGTAGTTGCCTGCCTGCGAGCAGTGTCAAAGGTCGCACTCAGGTGGCGATGTGAGCTAAAGAACGATGATGGATTCGACCCAGATATGTGACTGGGGTGAGTGTCTGAAATGTTTCAGCTCTCCGTTCATTTTCTCTTTGTGTTTGCTTTGTTCGCTCTAAGTTGGCAAGGTATGCCCAGAAGTGGGTCCCTTGTTCACCTTGCCACTGGATTCAAGCTTGCCTTGCCTTCCCTGATGAGGGTGCTACCCCGAAACCGGTCCCTGGATGCTTGTTTCTGGTTTAGGGACGACCTGGCTTGGCAGTTCGGGCTGGACTGTTCCCGTGAGGCACAGGGTCAAGACTGATTTGCATATATCTGGGTCTGAACTGAGGTGGCGAAGAGAGCTAAAGAACGATGATGGATTTGACCCAGATCAGTGACTTTGGGCGAGTGCTGAAAGTTTCAGCACTCTGTCCATCTCCTTGTATTTGCTGTGTGCAAAGTATTTGCCATAGAATTCAGAGGAGAGAGCAATGCTTCTTGGGTCCTGGTTAGCAGCATCTAAGTGAGCTACTATCAAAACACATAGACACCAGGCAAAGTGGGGGTATCTATGCCAGAAAGATCCTACTAAGCTACATTGGGCCCAAGTCATTCTTGTGGCTCCGGACTGGGCATGCATAGTCTGGTATCCCGAGCTTCTCAGCCTGAGCATCAATCCTTGGATCAGGCTGCCTCTTTGAGAGGATATTCTGTATCAGAAGCAGGGGAGGGTCCTCTACCCAAGCCTGTCAACTGGCCGTCTTTTTGCGTGGAGATTGAGCGGTGACAGTTGACAGCTTTCGGCCTGCCTCCCAAAGTCTGCAATGTTATTCTGGTAGCCAGGCATCCCTCCACCAAAATAATATACTCCTCCTGGTGGAAGATATGTGTATTATTTTGTACTGAAAAGTCTATTGACCTTCTTTCTGCTTCTCTTTCAGATGTCGTTTTTAGGTCGAGCCTGGGTAGTGCATGGTCTTCCCTGCAAGGCATGCTGTAGGGACTTGAAGCTCTGTCCTCTTTCAGCCCATATTTTTCATTGCGTGTGTCATTTTCCACTGTAAGCTGTGGCTGTTCATTGGTCAATAGGCTTAGTATTCCCTCTTTAGTACTGCCTTGTTTCATTTTGTAACCTCCCATGGTGACCCCCTGTTACGTGTGTTGTTACTCGGTAGGCTTTAATTACAGCCTCTGAGCACTATTTTCTTAAATAGCTTTGTCTTGCCTGCTGATGCAGCAGGACACGCTCTATCCTAACGCTTTTTGTTTTTTTATAGCATGGGCGCCGAACACATTTGCAATGTGATAGGTCTCGCATTTTAGAGAGTTTAAGCTATTGGCATTGTAAATGGGCAATTCCTTTTATTTATCTGTTTTAAAAACAACACATAAATAAAAGGCATTGTCATTTACAATGCCAATAGCTCAAACTCTCGTAAATGCGAGACCGATTTCATTTTAAATGCTTGTTATTTTTACCCTTTCCCAGCAGGACTCTCTGGGCACTCTAAATTTCATGTTGATGCGTCAGCGTTTTAAGCTGTTTGTTATTTAGAAACTGAAATTGCTCACTGACACGCACTCACCGATAGGCTGTGGGACAGGAAATACTCGCCGCCTACACTTCCGCCGAGGCGGTTAGCGGTCCAGTTGAGGGTGGGAGGGCCTATTTAGGCACCGAGGAGCCGGCCGCCGATTGCGGTAAGAGGGGGCAGTGGCAGTGCTCTCTTACACTGCTTGACGCTAGCCGAATTGCTCCAACACTACAAACTGTGTTTTTACAAACTGTGCTTTTAAATCTGTTACTCGAGAACTTTAACGATTTTAGCGTTTTAAAATTGGGGCTATATATGACACGGGATGTGTTGATTTCAGAGTGTTGATTTCTGAGGCACACTTAATTTCATGTTGATGCGTCAGCGTTTTAAGCTGTTTGTTATTTAGAAACTGAAATTGCTCACTAACACGCACTCACCGATAGGCTGTGGGACAGGAAATACTCGCCGCCTACACTTCCGCCGAGGCGGTTAGCGGTCCAGTTGAGGGTGGGAGGACCTATTTAGGCAGCGAGGAGCCGGCCGCCGATTGCGGTAAGAGGGGGCAGTGGCAGTGCTCTCTTACACTGCTTGACGCTAGCCGAATTGCTCCAACACTACAAACTGTGTTTTTACAAACTGTGCTTTTAAATCTGTTACTTGAGAACTTTAGCGATTTTAGCGTTTTAAAATTGGGGCTATATATCTATATGACACGGGATGTGTTGATTTCAGAGTGTTGATTTCTGAGGCACACTTAATTTCATGTTGATGCGTCAGCGTTTTAAGCTGTTTGTTATTTAGAAACTGAAATTGCTCACTGACACGCACTCACCGATAGGCTGTGGGACAGGAAATACTTGCCGCCTACACTTCCGCCGAGGCGGTTAGCGGTCCAGTTGAGGGTGGGAGGGCCTATTTAGCCCTCTCGTCACCTCGAGCGCGCAGCGGTCGAGCGCAGCGAGGCGCCAGAGAGAAGCCCGTCTGTGCCCGTCCGTGACAGGACGAGGCCAGGGGCCTAGGGCCAGGATGGTGATCCCTGCACCAGTAAGTGATAACATTATGCACAAGATATCATACACTGCTGCCGCACTACGCCATGTACAAACATCCATTTGTGGAGACTGTGTGCAACCAAGTTCAATTTCTAGAAGGCCCCTTCTCATGTAAAAATTGCCGCTTTCAGAGTATGAATGCACTGCTCCGGATAGAGCAATTAGTTACGCCCGCTTCCCCTGCCCCTATCAACACCGGTTCCCGTAATAAATGCCTTCTATGTAACATTAGATCACTGCCTAAACATCACATGCAGATATGGGATCTTATCTCGGAGGCTGAACCTGACCTATGTTTCTTTACTGAAACTTGGTTAAAACCCCACACTGCACCTACTATTACCTTGGGAATACCGGTGGGATACAAAATTATCTGTCAGGACAGACCCATAGAAAAGGGAGGTGGCCTTGCCATCGTACATAAAGACAATATCATGGTCTCCACTCTCGAGCAATATTGCTCAGCAGAGATGGAGATGTTGGTTTTTAAAATCAGTACCTCGCCTAAATGTTTTATGAACGGTGCTTTGGTCTATGGGCCTCCTGGACCTATGAACAATTTTTCCAACACTTTGATGGAATTATTGGCCCCCCATGTTAATGTCGAGAGACTTTTTATTATTGGGTGATTTTAATATACACGCAGAGCTAAAGGAGGAAAAAGAGACCCAGGATTTCCTAAATGATCTCTTTTCATTGGGATTTTTGCTACGTAATAAAGGACCCACCCATAGGGCCGGACATACTCTGGACCTCATCTTGTCCAGGCTCCTTGGAGTTGAGTGTTCTGCCCCTATTGCAAATCTATGGACGGACCATTTTACTATAGAATTTTATATCCCTGAGATAGGACCAACTCCCAAGAGATCTATTCAGATCCCCATGAAACTGAGACAATGGCACAAGATAACCAATGAACCTTTTAGGGATGCCTTCTCTATCCAAGATTATGCCACAACCAATAACATTGATGCGGCGCTAGAGAGATATGAAAAGGCAGTAACCATTGCCATTGAGCACATAGCTCCTATGAAAACCTTTAAGACCCGCCCGACGAAAAATCAGGAGGTGTGGTTTCAGAGGACCTGAGATCTATGAAGTGTAGAACAAGAAAATTAGAGAAAACCTGGCGTAGATCTCATCTGGAGTCAGATAAATTGGAGTATCAGAGGGCATTAAAATCATATCACAAAGCTATTCGAACAGCTCGTAAACATCATATTACCTCACAGTTAGAGGCGGTAGGAAATGCGCTGAGGGTGCTTTACCAAATACTGAACTCCTTCCTGAAGCCGGCAGCATGTGAGAGTGTTGACATTTCATCTCAACAACTTTGTAATGATATTTCCTGCTTCTTTACGAACAAGATTGAAACCATCTATGAGAAGATTCATGCCTCTATTGCTTCCATTGGACATGTTACTCTTCCCACTGTTGTCCCAGCGAGTAAAAAGATCATCGCTTCCACTCTGTCGAACTTTTCTAACATCACCCTGGCTGAAGTGGAGGGACTCATTACAACTATAAAGAGTGGGAGTCCTATGGACCAGCTTCCACCGAGAGTGATGGTTTCAGTGAGGAGCATATTAGCACCAGAAATACAAAGTTTGGTCAACCTCTCCTTGGACACAGGCTGTGTCCCACTGGAGTGGAAGAGAGCCCAAGTGCGACCCATCCGCAAGAACACCGCCACTGCATGGGCTGACATGACCAATCTGAGACCCATTTCCCTTTTACCATTCATGGGAAAGCTCATAGAAAAGCACGTCAATAAGCACTTGTCCAATCACCTGGAACATACTGGTGCCCTAGATCCATCTCAGTCGGGCTTTAGACCAAAATACAGCACGGAAACAGCGTTGCTGTCGATTACCGATGATCTACGCATGCTCCAGGACAAAGGAACATCAGCTGTCCTGGTGCTGCTAGATTTATCGGCAGCTTTTGACACCATCTCACATGAGATTTTGGTCGAGCGTCTGACTGGGAGTGGACTAGGGGGCATGGCACTGGCTTGGCTAAAGTGCTTTCTTTCGGATCGGACCCAATGTGTCACCATGGGCGATTTCCGATCCGAGGAGACCAGGATTACTAAGGGGGTGCCACAGGGCTCCTGTTTGAGCCCTACATTATTCAACATCTATGTGACCCCCCTGGCTAATATCCTGAGAGCCTTTGGTTTTTGCCCAGTGTCATATGCTGACGATACCCAGCTGCTCTTTCCCTTTGACCATCTTACTCCAGAGGTATTACATTCTTTCTCTGAGGGGATGAGAGCAGTTTCCCAGTGGATGTCTTTGAATATGTTGCAGTGCAATGTTTCAAAGACAGAGGTTATGCTTTTCGGTGAGGCTAAGATCTGCTGGGCTCCTGACTAGTGGCCTTTAGATCTAGGCCCAGTCCCCGAGCCTAAGCAGATAGTCAAGAACCTAGGGGTACGTCTGGAACAAGAACTCAGCTTGAAGCAGCATGTTACCAACATTGTTGGATCTTGCTTTCGGACCATTGGATTGCTGCGCAGAGTTTTTCCATTGCTTCCAGACACCATCAGAAAGACCCTGGTCCAGGCGTTGGTTATCAGCCGTCTCGACTATTGTAATGGTCTCTTGCTGTCAGCTTATGAGGAGGATCTGGATAGGTTACAGGTTGTGCAGAACACCGCAGCCAGGTTGGTTCTAAATGCCCCTCCGAGAACACCTTCAAAACCTCTACTTGCCAGGCTTCATTGGCTTTCCATCCGTCAGAGAGTTGTTTTTAAGATCTGTTGTACGGTCCACAAAGGACTTCATGGTTTGGGTCCCTCTTATCTGGCAGACAAGTTTGTACCGTATGTTCCTTCTCGTGCTCTACGGTCCAGTGACCAAATGCTTCTCACGATTCCTAGGATCAAGTGGGTAAGGCAAGGAGGTAAGGCTCTGTCTGTGAGGGGACCGAGGATATGGAATGGTCTCCCTCTCCAGCTTAGGCAGCTTGAAAACCATCTGGCCTTCAGAAAAAAGCTGAAGACGTTCTTGTTCCAGGTCTAACCACACAGTTTAAGAACTAGATTGGAGCCAGGGAATTCGATCTCCTGCAGGTTCAGCAGTCAGATAGCGCGGAGATACTCCCTTGGGAGTTTATTCAAGCGCTCTACAAACCCGCAAAATAAATAAATGGTTACCTTTCTGCTCTGTCTGCCTTTTTGCTGCTGCATGACAAACCCTC
The DNA here is from genome assembly GCF_964263255.1 of Lissotriton vulgaris. Classification (NCBI taxonomy): domain Eukaryota; kingdom Metazoa; phylum Chordata; class Amphibia; order Caudata; family Salamandridae; genus Lissotriton; species Lissotriton vulgaris. The sequence continues at coordinate 1,361,838,685 of NC_141694.1, read as the reverse complement.
TGTTTTTTTAAGTCCCCTATTGTACATACATTTTTTAAAGGTCTTGTAAATGTTTTCCCCTTTTCTTTTCATTATGCCTCAGTGGGACCTTCATTTGGTTCTCGCTTTCTTAATGTGTGCCCTGTTCAAACCTCTTCATAATTGTCCCCTCCGGCTGCTTACCATCAAGACAGCCTTTTTCGTGGCAATAACATCTGCCGGAGTGAGCTACAGGCTTTATTATCCAATCCTCCTTTCCGGTCTGTATTTCCAGATAAACTGGTGATTCACACTAGGGCCTCTTTTCTCCTGAAAGTGGTAACACCATTCCATCCGTCACCTTGGCCACTTTCTACGCTTCTCCACATGCCTCAAAATGAGAGGAGCGACTCCATTGTCTAGACTCAAAAGAGTGTTTCGGTGGATGGCCAACACTTTATGGAGTATGTTGGAGCGAAGAAGGGTCCGGCATTGCAGAAACTAATCATTTCCCGCTGGGTCATTTTCTGTATTGAAATCAGCAGCACACCGTCTATGAAGCAGCCCCCTCAGGGCTTAAGGGCTCAATCCACCAGAGCTAAAGCTGCAACCACTGCGTTATGTGGAGTCCCAGTCCTTGACATCTGCCAGGCAGCAACGTCGGCACCCTTGCCCACATTCACCAAACATTACTGCCTGGTCAGTCTGATAGAGACATTTAGCCGCAGATTCCTTAACTTTTGAATTCTCCCCGGGCACCACTCTTGATATGGAAATTTGTCAGCAGTACCTCTTGTTGCCGGGGGACAGCGTCATACGGCTCCGCAATGACGTTGACTCTGGTCCTGACGTCAGTGAAGCCATATACGTCCCATCCGGCACGCGGACATCAGTTTCTTCTTTTCCGTGCTGTAACACACATCCAAAGAAGCGGTTCCTCAAATCCTGACGTGCTTCAACACTTTTTTGGTTGAACAGTGTTCCTTTGTCTGATGTCTACATGCTATCAAATCTTGTGGATCTTGTAACCGACATATGTCAGTGACATACCCACATACTATTTGTATGTGGTGTTTAGGCAAGCGCCACAACGCCAAAGATTGTAGCTCCTGCAAGAAACTAAAACCAAAGTTGTTAAAGGAGTGGCGGTGGAAGTTGATCGTTGTAAGTGTGTCATGATCCTCTGAGGCTTTGTCGTCTCGGGAAAAGTGAGGTCGATCTAGGAGCCGAAGCCGGTCTGGAGGACACCGTTCTCCAGGGAAGTCAAAAGGTAAGGGGCAGTTGAAGTTGCGCCATTCTCAGACTTCACTGTGCGGGGACTCAGTCTCCCATGGCTCCTCCCGCTGAACGGTTAAGGAGGCAGTATGCAACTCTGCATCCAGTCTCCCCATGTTTCCGAGAGCCGGTGCGTCATGGCTCAGATAAAGGAATATCATAATTCCATGCACCTCATCTTTGAGACCCCATCTCCCCCTGGAGTGCCTTTAGGCCCCAAGGAGGTGAGCGGGGCGCCATCCGAGAGTTTGCCATTAGTGACGGTTGAGCCGTTGTAGTCACTTTGGCGAGGATCCACAGTCCTTCAGGATCTTGACCTACGATGCCAGACTTTGATCAGCTGACGGGTGCTTCGGCTCCGACGCCGCCGGGTGCTTCGGCGCCGCTGGCGACTTCGGTCCCGGCACCGCAGGCCCTGACTGGATCCGGTTCCGGATCCGGGTCGTCGCCGGTCGACCTCACCGGCGCCGGCCCCTAGGGTGTCGCTCCCCGCGACGCCGTCCCCTATCCTGCCCTCGATTCGGTTCCGGCGCCGGAGCGGCACCGCTGGACGCGCTCTCGACGTCATATGGAGACTTTTTTACTTCCACGAACCGGCCCCATCCTTTGAACCTGCATACCAGGAGATGGGTGACGAGGGGGATTGGGAGGGGTCTGAGGACCCTCTGACACAGGAGTGTCAGTCTCAGCAGGACTGGACAGGTGAGCTTGGGACTGCCAGTGGACTGGACACCTCGCCAGACACTGGTTTTGTCTCCCCTCCCACCGTGGCTACGGAGGAGGGGGCTGCCTACAGTGTGGTGCTGATGCGGGCGGCCAAGGACTTGGGCCTGGAACTCCCCATCGCGGCCATGAGGACTAACCTCCTCACTGAGGTCCTTAAACCGCAGTCAAGCTCAGCTGAGCCTCTGCTGCTGTTTAATGAGGCCTTGTCAGACGTTCTTTTGGGCACGTGGTACAAGCCCGCTACAGGTCAACCTGTAGATAGGAACGTGGCCAGACGCCACCGCCCGGCTCCTGGCGACCCTTGCTTCCTGTCCACCCACCCGACCCCCGAGAGCATTGTCATCCAGGCCTACACCTCCCAGAACGCATTCCCGATGGCCCCGCCCGATCGTTAATCCAAGAGGTACGAGCAATACGGTAAGAAAGTATTCTCTTCCCTGAGTTTGGGACTGCGGTCAGTCAACACCGCGTGCCTCTTGGGCCGCTACACCCACTCTCTGTGGGACTCGGTCGCGAACGTGCTGCCACAATGTCCGGCGGAGGTCCAGACTAAACTCACCCAAGCCCTTGCGGAGGGTCGAGATGCAGCACGGTTTTCTATCCAGTGTGGGCTGTATACCACTGACTCACTGGGCAGAGCGATGGCAACGACGTTGGCGATTCGTCGCCACGCCTGGTTGAGGTCTGCCAACTTTTCGGCCGATGTCCAGGACACTCTTATGGACATGCCATTCGATGGCAGTCACCTTTTCGGCGACAAGGCAGACCATGCGCTTGAGCGCTTTAAGGACTCCAGGGCTACGGCCAAGTCCTTGGGCCTCTCGGCCCCGCGCCAGCAAACGGGTGCCTTTCGCTTCCTTTCGTGGCCAAGGAAGGGGCGCTGCCACACGTGCTGCCAGCCACGCACCGCAGACTAACCTCCAACGCGGTAGCAGCCGTGGAAACCGCCATGGCGAGGCCAGTCCACACCTTCCCCCGCAGCATCCGCCTCTAAAGCCTCCTAGTCCGTGCTTTCAGGCCCATGTGACGCCAGTGGAGGGCAGGGTTCGCCATCACCACTTCCACTGGCCCACTGTCACTTCGGACAGGTGGGTGTGGCAAATCGTCCGAAGGGTCTACTTCCTCCCCATCGAGACAGGTGGGTGTGGCAAATCTTCCAAAGGGGGTACTCCCTCCCCTTCGAGACGACCCCTCCAGCCATGTCACCATAATACCACCGCGTGTCGGGGGACCACTTGCAACTTCTGCGAGAGGAAGTTAAGGCCCTCTTGGCCAAGGGGGCCATTCAGCAAGTTCCTGGGCCGGAAGTAGGGTGTGGTTGTTACTCCCACTACTTTCTGGTACCCAAGAAGGGCAAAGGGGGCCTAGGCCCTATCTTGGACCTACGGAACGTCAACTGCTTCCTCCGGAAAGAGAAGTTCAAGATGCTGACACTGGCTCAGGTCTTAGCTGCCCTGGACCCAGGAGACTGGATGGTAGCATTGGACTTGCAGGACGCTTATTTCCACATTCCCGTTCTGCCGGCCCAACGGCGCTACCTGCGGTTCACGGTAGGCCACGAGCACTTTCAGTTTACTGTGCTCCCCTTCTGCCTTACCAGCGCCCCACTGGTGTTCACAAAGGTGATGGCGGTGGTCGCAGCTCATCTGCGCAGGTTAGGGGTTTCAGTCTTCCCCTATCTCGACGACTGGTAGTTGAAGGCGGGCTCGCCCTAGACAGTAGTCAGCCACCTCCAGACAATGGCAGACCTCTTGCACCAGCTGGGGTTTTCCATCAATGTACCAAAGTCACACCTGTGCCCCTCTCAGAAGCTCCTCTTCATCGGAGCGGTTCTCGACTCGGCGCATTTTCGGGTTTATCCTCCCGAACAGCGGGTTCGGGATATTCAGGCTCTGATTCCAATCTTTCAGCCTTTATCCCGGGTCTTGGTCAGGTTGACGCTGCTACTTCTGGGGCTGATGGCCTCCTGCATCCTTCTGGTGCATTACGCCCGGTGGCGGATGCAGGCTCTGCAGTGGGACCTGAAGTTTCAGTGGGCCCAGCATCAGGGCAACCTGTCCGACCATGTCCTGATCTCGGAGGGCACTGCGAGACTGCTGCAGTGGTGGCTCACAGACCGCGATTGGGTCAGTGGCAGGTCCCTTTCCTTACCCCAACCGGAGCACGCTGTTGTGACGGACGCATCCCTCCTAGGTTGAGAAGGCCACATGGGAGAGGCGGAGATCAGAGGCCTCTGGTCTCCGGCGGATTGCCGGCTCCTTATCAACCTTCTGGAGCTGAGGGCGATTCGTCTAGCACTGAAGGCATTCCTCCCCTCTGTCCGGGGGAGCGTAGTGCAGGTGTTCACGGACAACACCAGCGCCATGTGGTATTTCAACAAACAGGGCGGGTGGGGCCGTGGACCCTCTGCCAGGAGGCTCTGCGCCTCTGGCAGTTGCTGGAACATCAGGGCGTGACCCTGGTGGTTCAACACCTGGCAGGTTCTCTGAACGCCAGGGCAGACAAACTCAGCCGGCGGTGCATGATGGATCACGAATGGCGTCTGAACTCTGATGTGGCGCAAGGCCTCTTTCTGCAATGGGAAGAACCTTGGTTAGATCTATTCGACACAGAAGAGAACGCGCAATGTCATCAGTTCTGTGCGTTGGAATTTCCAAGGCGGCACTCACTTGGAGACGCTTTTCGTCCCAAGTGGAGTTGCGGTCTGTTGTACGCCTTTCCGCCTATACCACTTCTGCCCAGAGTGCTGAAGAAGATCAAGTGCGACCAGGCCCATGTTATCCTTGTGGCTCCGGACTGGGCACGAAGGTACTGGTATCCCGAGCTACTCAGTATGTCTGTCGGTCCTCCGGTTAGTCTGCCTCTTCAGGAGGACCTTCTGTCGCAGCAGCAGGGGACAGTCCTCCACCTGAACCTGTCCAGTCTCCACCTATATGCTTGAAGATTGAGCGGCGACAGTTGAGGCCGTTTGACTTGCCTCCTGAAGACTGTACTGTGATTCTGGCAGACAGGCGTACTTCCACAAAGTCGGTATACGCCTGCAGGTGGAACAGATTTGTGGCATCGTGCACAGCAAAGGCTGTGGATCCTCTCTCCGCCCCTCTTTCTGAGGTTCTTCTGTTCCTTCTTTCTTGCCAGCAGGGCTCTGCTCTGGGCACTCTCAAGGGCTACCTTTCTGCCCTTTCAGCCTTTTTAAGGCTACCTGATCAGCCATCTTTGTTCAAGTCCCCAATTGTAAATAGGTTTTTGAAGGGCATCACACACATGTTTACCCCTGTTCCATTCGTGGGACTTGAACCTTGTTCTTACCTACCTGATGTGCGCTCCCTTTGAGCCACTTCATAACTGTCCTCTTCGCCTTCTTACTCTGAAGACTGCTTTCCTGGTTGCCATCACCTCTGCCAGGAGAATGAGTGAGCTCCAGGCTCTTTCTTCCAAACCTCCTTTCGGTCCATCCGTACAAGGTTGTGTTGAGGACAAGACCCTCTTTCCTGCCCAAGGTTGTCACAGCCTGCCACATCGGGCAGTCCATCACCATTCCCACCTTCTTTCCGCCTCCGCATCCCTGAAAGTAGGAAGAGCGGCTCCACCGTCTGGACCCAAAACGTGCGCTCTCGTTCTAGCTAGACCGCACACGCCAGTTCCGGGTGGATGACCAACTCTTTGTTGGTTACGTGGGCGCTAAAAAGTGACTGGCGGTACACAAGCGGACCATCTCTCGGTGGGTCGTGCTGTGTATCAAGGCATGCTACTCCTTGGCTAAGAAGGAACCTCCTGTTGTGCTGAGGGCCCATTCCACTTGGGCCACAGTGGCTGCTACTGCCCTGGGCCGGGGAGTTTCCTTGCAGGACATTTGTCAGGCAGCTACGCGAGCCTCGCTGCACATGTTTGCAAGACACTACTGCCTGGACAGACAAGTCCGGAGGGATGGCTTCTTTGGCCGTTCCATCCTGCAGGACTTTCTGGTCGTGATAATTGGTTCGCAGACCCACCACCAGGGTTGGTATTGCTGGGGTATCTATTCTAAGGTAAGGAATCTAATACTAACTTTTTTCTTTCAGATGAACAAGTTACTTACCTTCGGTGACGATATATCTGGAAGAAACAGTAGTTAATATTAGATTCCTTACCGACCCGCCCATCCTCCCCATTCTGCGAACCGATATCTAGGGTTAAGGTCATCCCCTTTCAGGGCCCTAGTTTCATGGCACCAGTGTTGGTTTTTATCATGGCTCTGTGTTTCTTGCGCAGAAAAGCTGTGTGTAAGAACTGGCGTTTGCGCGCGAGGGCGGCGTCTAAGTACTCCGGCGATGTCATCCCGGCGCAAACGACACCGACGACTGATGCGGAACCGCACGACGCGCAGGGGTACTGCTACACAAAAGTTTCCGGATCCAGTCTGACGCCTGGGGATATTCTACGGTAAGGAATCTAATACTAACTACTGTTTCTTCCAGATATATCGTTACCGAAGGTAAGTAACTTGTTCGATACCATCACTTCCGGATAATGTCAGCTCGGAAATTGGTGATTTAATTAAAGATGGGCAACAGGCTGCTAGGCTTACCATAAGGTGTGGTATCGACACCACAGTCTCTGTAAGTTGTGCGATGGCATCGGCAGTGGCGTTAAGGCACAGAGCTTAGTTGGCATTTTCGGTTTCTCAGAGGCTGTCCAGTCGGCTTTGGTCGACATGCCATTTGATGGTGCCCATCTTTTTGGGAGTCAAGCTGATGAAGCGTTAAGACGCATCTGTGGAAGACTGAGGTCTTCAGAGTCATAGCTATGTGTTGTTTGTTACTGGTGTAACTTGTCTTTATACTTGAGATGTAGGCTTTTTCTTTCAAAGCGAGTAAGCTTTGTTAGGGTATTTTACATGTTGACTGTTGATTTGCCCACTTGGTGTCCTGCAAGAGCAGATATTTTATTCTCAGTACCAATTTTTCCCTTGTTTAGGCTGGTATTGATTTAGATGATAGAGGGAGATTTCCTTTTGTCCCTATCAAGATACGGGTCTTCTTGTATGGCAGATTTTCTGAAGCAGGCTTCTTTGAGGCAGTTCAATATGCTAAGATGTGCATGGTTTGGACCTTTTGTTGTCTCTCATAGGGACATGTTGGTATGCCAGTGGTAAGTCTAGTACATAGGGATGCTATGCTCTTTAGCCATTAGAGTGATCAACGTAAAATGTCCTCACTGCTTTTGTGGTGTGCATATTATGGCGCTGATGGATTCAGGGCCTACTCTTTGAATGGATCTTCTTGTGTTTCATTCTTCATTAAAGTCCTCTTGAACTATGTGTTTTATGGTGTAGGTGTCTTCTTCTGAGTGGACAGCATATCTACATTTTTATTATGTGCTTCGCTTTTTGGAAAATTGTGGGAGTAAACTCAGAATTTATGGTGTACTCTTTGGAAGACACAGGTTAGTTGCCTTCTCTGTGGAGGGGATTGGTAACTCATTTGTTGATTCCTAAAACATATGTGGTGAACTCTGTAGCTTACGCTGTGTGACAGGTAGTGTTGGAAACAATCTGATGGAGACTTCTAGCTGAAGTTTCCTACCTATTTTCTGTCTTACAATTTATTCAGTTTTTAGAATTTTTAAGAAGCTCTTCTTGTTATTCTCCAACAATGCTTTTTTGCATCTGTCTGGAGGTTATATACTACCTGTCTTTTTGGGTATGTATTTATTTTCACTGTGCTTTACAAGTCATCGGGGAAATCATGGCTTACTTCTTGAGGCAGGCTTGTGATCAAATTGTGTCTCGTATCACAAGTGTTGTTGCATCCTCATTCGTCCACACAGACCAGAATGGCTGTGTGCCATCTCGTAGCACCTCTCTCAACCTACGGCGTTTCTTTAGAGTGTCAACATATATACGCTGTAAGGGAGTGGCCAAGGGTGGGATACCTCGTGTTTGACCTGAAAAAGGCATTCGACTCCTTGGAATGGGACTATCTATTTGCAGTACTTAAGAAATATGATCTAGGCCTGGTCTTTATCCAATTAATGCTCCTACTCTATACCGATCCCACAGTCAGGGTCAAAGTGGGCCCCTACATTTTGGAGACCCTTCCAGTACAGAGAGATACACGGCAGGGGTGCACTTTGTCCCCTCTTCTGTTCGCGCTCGCAATAGAGCCACTGGCGGAGGTGTTGCGCACCCTACTAGGGGGTAGAGTGCTTCTAGGGGATACCACGCACCAGGTGTTGCTTTATGCTGACGATCTCATTTACATTGGAGACATTGAACATGTCCCTAGTCAGCTGGCCCGATTATTTGGAAGATTTTGCCGCACTCTGCGGACTCAGTGAATATATACAAGTCCTGCATTTACGCATTCAAAGAAGGGCTCCGAAGATCCGGGCCTTGTCGTTAGTGACAAACAGGTGCAGCGGAGAGCAGACACATTCCGCTATCTGGGAATTTGGATTTACTATCAATCAAATGAGCTCTTTGACGGGAATCTGGGCAGGGCAATGACATCCTTCAAATCACAGGTGCTGTTTTGGAGTACGCTACCGCTAGCAGTAACAGGCAGGGTAGCACTCACTAAGATGGTAATACTCCCTAAACTCTTATACTGTTTCACAAATTTTCTGGTATACACCCCAGCTTTCTTTTTTAGTACCTTAGAAAATCAGATAAGAGACTTCTATTGGAGCAGTGCCAGACATAGAATGGCACTGAAAAAAGCTATACCTGCCAACGGACCAAAGGGGGTTAGCACCTCCTTGTTTCGAGCATTACTATCTAGCCGCCCAGCTGCAGTGGATAGCCCAGTGGCTATCCGGTCGACACCAGGCAGATACTGCAACCACGCAACCGCCCTACCCACTGGAATCGTTAGTCTCTTCCACCCGGGTGCGAGATCGAGACCGCCGGAATCCCTGTTGCTTGCTGTGGCCTATAGATGCTTTCGTAGGAGCCTCTACATAACACAGGGGTGATCCCCTATGCGCCAGTGATGCCCCTTGAGGGAACCCCTAGCGGGCAGACAGTACTCACTGTAGGAGGGTGGATACCTGACTGTTTGCCCCCAACTTTTTGCCTGGTGTTTTGCTGGTTTTCCGACTTAGTTGACCTGGGACCCTGCTATTCAGGGCCCCAGGCCTACTGCTCTCTCTGTAAAATGGATTCCATGTACCTTAGGTGCATTTATCAATTGGTACTGGGCCACCTTATCAGACCCTGTAACTCAGGGCATAGGTGTACCCAGGGCCTACCAGGGGCTGCAGCATGTATTATGCCACCCCTGGCTGGCCATCGAAATCTGACACAACTGGCTGCACGACAGCTGGGGCAAGGTGGTGTAATCACCCTTTGCTTTAGATATAGTATACCTATATCTAACCCTAAAATGGACATACTGATTCCTATCAGTCACTCCTATGGCAGGCCTTGACAATCCTGAAGGCAGAGTGCTTGGAATTATGTGAGATGGTGCTCTGGCATGAGCTGAGCCCGTTTGCAGCCTGCGGAACCAAGTCCTAATAGCTGTTCCATGATAACGCGTACCATATACTCTTAAGTGCATTATAATCCTCGCGGTTATATGCTAACTGGTATCGCTTTATCAAAACATGTCGAGTAAGGTGTCATACGAATTGGAATACTAACCCCTCGCCAATTCTGGCGACGGGGTTAGCATTCCACCCTTCTAGAGGGACACGACATGTATGTAACTGTGAACCCCGGTTAAAGTTAACTCAAGCCTCAGCATCACAAAGTGGATGCTGCCACCACAGACACAAGTCTGACCTCCTGCTGCTGGGAGTCCTTCCAGCGAGGGAGGCTTGGACAAAGGGTTTCCTGTCAGGGGCGGTGCTAGCACCATCCCAGACAGGGTTTTGTGTATCCTGGGTAGGCAGGGCTTTAGAGGAAGGTGACTGCAAGTAGCACCCCGGTGCTCACTATGCATAGGCCGGCTAGAACCAGTTCCAGGGGCACACCAGCCCCTGACCTGGGGAAAGTCCGGCATGGGAGAGGGGTGTAACCACCCCCCTTCCTGGTCCCACCCATGGGCAGGACCTAGTCGCGTGCCAGCCCCTTTTCCTAGTATAAAGATAGGAGCAGGCCCCCTTCCAAATTAGATCATCTTTGAATCCTGAAACTACTTTCTACGAAAGGAACTAAAGACTTCTTCCTAAGATTTCTCCCTTGTGACTAAGGAGTAGTCACCCTGCACCCGCAGGCACCATCCAAGCATCGCGGTCTGCTGTAAGTCTCTCCTCCGGATCAAGACTGCCCAGCTCGACGAGAACCGGCTTCCCTGGCACCTCTGACCTCTACCTGCATCATCAGCCCAGCTGAGATTCGTGGGTGTGACGAGACCTCAAGGGACCGGCCATCTTCAGGACTGCATGACGCTTGCCCAGCACGACCGCCGAGGGATCCTCGAGTGAGTGCTTTGGGGTGTGAGAAGCCCCAGCCCTGAGCAGCTCCAGCACCGAAGTTCAGCCTCCCAGCATCCACGAGATCTGCGTGGGGCCCTTCTGCTCTTTGCTGCTCACCGCGTTGTCTGGCTACTAGCCTGCTGGCTTGTGGCCTTCCCGAAGACGGACGACATCAACACCCCTGGTCTGGTTGCTCCAGACTGGCCCTTGCTCCCCTCCAACAGAGGAGCACCCCGGACCCTCCTGGTCCACTCCAGACGCCATTTTAAGTCCACCGCGTGGGCTTGCATTTGCCAAGACTTGTTGCCCCAATCCTGGGTCCAGCGACGTCGACAGCAGATACCATCATGGGACAGCTCGCACCTCCATCCTGGTCGCCGACAACGCCTCCTGGTCCGTGAGACTGCAGAGCCCAGCGTCGCCCACTCACCTGGTCGAGGTGACTCCATCCGGTGCCATCCTGGTGCCCATCTAATCACTGGCTAGTGATTCAGAACTTGGTCCCCTCTGCTTACAGGTGTCTTCCATCTTCGATGCAGGCTTGGATCCATCCGAATCTCTTCACTGGTCGCCTGCCAGCAACTTCTTCTTTCAGGCTCCATAGACTGCAACGAGGATTCCCGACGTCTTTGAAGACCTATGCAGCCGCAGCCCCTGGGCTAGGTAACCTCAGCATTTCGGTGCTCCAGCATAGCCTCACTATCCAAGGGTCCAGATCCTTTTTCGTTTCAGCTCTACCTAGTCGGATTCGTCCGATAACACTAACTTTGTAATTTCTAGCATCCATAGACTTTGTCCCGCATCCCGCGTGAGAGTGCACACTCTGCACCCGATCCCCCTAGGCCTCCTGCTAGTAATCTGAAGGTTCAGTAGTCAAGTCCTAGCGATCCCCAAGTCTATTAGAGTAGTACTTACCTGCTAGTAATTTCGCATTCCACTTTCAGAGTATATGGTTTTTCGTGCCCCTCGGGCCTTTGTGTAAATTGTGCAACTTCGAGTATTTTCATAAGAGTTTTGTATTGTGCTTAGCACCCTGTCCTCATAAAGAGTCCAGGGTTGTTGTGTTCTAAATAAATATCCTTTTATTTTCATAACAACTTGTGTGGTGTATTTTCACTTGGTGTTCAAGGGGTATATGTGATGGTATAACATCTGGTTTAACACGCCCTCTAGAGTTTAGCCTAAAGACTGCTCTTGTCCATGCTACTAGGATAGCTGGTCTACGGTTGACTTACAACCAATCATCAATAAGGGTTGTTTGGACTGATACATAGTGATCACTAGAATAGTGAGCACTGCATATCAGGCCAATTTCTCACACTCACGACGCTGGCATTCAGTGGATGGCATGAGAAAGGCATCCAAACACTTGTGGACCTATACCGCAAGGGGACACTTATACTGTATATACTGTTGGAGAGGAAGGAGGGCTCCCACCAGGACAGTTCTAGTACATCGTTCACTGACGGCTTCACTCGCAGCCAAGTGGGGTGACATCACCAAAGAACACACATGCATCTCACCATGCAGTACTTGCATGTCATGGGGCAGGGTAGACACCTACTGCGCTGGTTCGCAGCCTCGCTCAGAACCCATGCAGCGATTAATCTGGATTCACTCCGTCACAAATGGGAATGAGACCTGGGTCAAATTAACCAGTATTTTAATACCAAAGATGCAGAATGGGCAAGATGCGCTGAGAAAGGAGCTGACTTAATACACATCCTCTGGAGCTGTACCCAGGTTGATACATACTGGAGCGAAGTGGCCACTATACTACATGCCTGTACTGGACAGGAACTGCCTTTCGATTGGACAACATACCTGCTGCATAAATTTCGTAGGACACCCACCACAAAGGTAACATCCAGATTCATAGATTTGAGAATGATAGTAGTCAAGAGTTTGATAACTAAAAGATGGAAAGTACCAGATCCCCCATACAAAGGCCTGGCGGAACTCAATACTCGCGTGGACAAAGGCGGAAAGTCTCGCCATCAGGCGCGAAGAAACCCTAAGACAGCATCGGGTTCCCACTGCAACATACTGGGACACACTATATATTGAGCTCCAGTAGAGTACAGACATTACAACCAGGTACCCCTCAGATGAATATCCCATGGGTACCTAACATGCATGCATGCCACAATAGCGTATACACCACGACACCCTTTTACTGGTAAATACACACTGGCTGTACCAATGTGCTGCCACACACACTAAAGACGAGGGAGTAGCTAGCAGTCGTCATCTGCAGAAGTAACATACAAACTTTTGTATGAAAATGAGGGGACCCTATGGGCTGAGCAACTGTTTCACATGTTTTTGTTTTAGTTTAGACCATTTACTTGTCTTCTCTTGTTAATCTAGTAATACCATCTAGCCATTTAAATGTGCCAGTACTATTACCTTTTCTGTATTTTTAACAAATGTAGCCGCAAGCAATAGTAGGAATATAATAACAAGCATAGTCATAAAGGCAATTAGGGTTGAACGCAATATAAGAGAAATTTGCTACCACGCATGTACCATGTCTAATGTACTTGCCAGAACATCCACCCATGTCTATGCATGTAACTCGTATGGAAAGGAAAAGTACAAAATCAATAAAAATAGATTAAAAAAAAAAAACAAGTGTTGTCGCATACTCTTGTTGGTAATAAGGAATCATTTTAGATAGTATTTCCTTTTAATGTTCCATCATTTTCTTATTTAATGTTTTGATACTGCAGTAATAGGGGTGTTCCCTTTTCTTCTTATGCTTGCCTTGGTATGTTGAGTGTGCCCACGGTTCAGAGTCATGGTCAGACTTTCGGACCATGACACTGAAGGCCATGCAGGCGCAGACTTGGTAGATGCCTGCAGTCCTGCATTAATGTGGGCCAGCGAAGCTCTATGTTTTGTCAGACCGCTCTGAGTTCATTGTGACACAATTTTATGTATAGGTCCAGGTGATACACCTTTGTGCGAATTTATTTTACAACTGGCATTATTGATGAATATCGATATTAAATCAATATTAAATTCAAACCTAATAGTGAAATTTGTGTCTCTTTACAGTGCATTGTGTAACCTTTGAGTGGTCATTTTGTTCAAACAAAAATGTTCAATACCATGGAGGTATTATTGCTCATCCTTCTTTTGGTGTTCATTCATCTTGGTATAATGGAATGAGTTCTGAGAGTCCTTTATTTGGATTTCATCAGGACAGTTCTTTCTCTGATATCTTAATTGTTGTTACATGACTTTTGTCTTGCACTCAGCCCTTTTTAGTCAACGAGTTTTCTTTCCCCTTGGGGAATAGAGTTTAATGTCTAATAACTGACAGATGGTTCTTTAGGTTTTTTCCCCTTTTCCTTCAAGGCCCATTTCTCTCTGGTCTGCAAGGTTGTCTATTATTTATATGTTCCGTGACCGTGATCATGGATTCTATTAAGGGCCAAGCTGTTCTGCTATTCCTACGTACATTTGGTCGGTTGTTAGTTATGATCGACTGGATCTCTTTAAAAACTTTTGTAAGATTGGTTCGCAGACCCTACTCTAGGGGGGTATAGCTATGGTGTTTAATTCAAAAGTTAGGTAATCTGCGGCTAGATGTCTATCGGATGCAAAAGTTACTTACCTTATATCTGGTAGAGACAGTCTAGCCGCAGTTTCATTAACTCCCTGCCCATCCCCCCAACTTGGTGAATGGCCTTTAAGGTAAGGGTTATACCCTTTTTCAGTACTGGTTTTATATACACGGGATCACTATCTCAATTTTTGTTGGGACACAACAGCCACGTGGCCTGGCCACATAGGTTCTGTTTAGAAGTTGCCATACCGTCCTTTTCCAAATGTGTGTGGTCGGTAGGGTGGGGAGTGTTTTCTATTTCACACTGGATTGGACACCAGTGGGCAGTATAGATTTATTTGTTCTTTCTTGAAAGTATTTGTTTGGTATCATTATACTTGGTATTGGCACTATCAATAAGTCACGTAATGGTGCGATTAAACAAACAGCTTGGTGGTGTTTTTAAAGGTTTAGTTTTGTTCTTATGTCACTCATTACCACTGATGAATGGCCTATGGAGTGTAAGGTTTTCTTCCCTTACATGAGGATTATTTACCAATGCACATAGTTTCAAAGATTTTTGATGATAGATGGTCTATATAGTATAAGGATTTCTTCCCTTGCATGGTGGTTATTCACCAGAATATAGATCCTCCCTGAGCACCATATATTATTTACTAGAAGTAAAAAGGTATAACCTGTATAAACAACATTCAATTATCCTAAGTAGGTACAGAAGGTTCCCAAAGATACTCCTCTTAGTCATAGTCCAAAAGAAATCTCAGATACAAATCAAAATCCCAATCTGTCCATGTGCCATTAATTCAATTCAGTAGTCTTTTCTTCACATCCATTTATTTTCAGTCAGTTTTCCAAAGACAAAGCAGATCTTCTTTATTTTGCAAGAGAAAAAAGCGCAGCCAACACGTGTTTCGTCATGCACTTGTGTGTGCTGAATGACTTCCTCAGGGCTGTATATATGTTGTCTATATTCAATAAATCAATAATATTGATACTCCACAGCATGTATCTCAATATGAATCATGTGTTAAATCCTACTATTTCCAAACGCATCCCACATTCTCGATATTCGAAGTCAATAGATTTTCGAGCAAGAGCACACAATTACATATACGACAAAAGTAGTATCGCAGTTAATGAATGTGTTGATCTTGTAATTCCCCATATTGTTGTAATTGAATTCACTTATCCTCCTTACTGCCCATCTGCATGAGCTACAATTCTCTTAACAGAAAAATCCTTTCGGTTGATTGCTCAACCAATTAGTTTTGACTGTCCCCTTGGGATAACTAGGACTTACTATATTTGACAAGGTAGTCCCTTTTCTGAATGTAATATTTGGTTTCTCATTCAAAAGCGGGGAAATATCTCCATCACTTCTAAATAAATGCCAGTATTTACATAATACCCCATATAATTTCTGATTTCCTTCACCATAGTTAGTGACCGTTCTCACTATCTTCTTAGTCTCTTTAGTAAGTTGAGAACTTGCCTTTGGTTTAAGGGTTTCTTCCCTCCGTAGTGTGCTAGCCCGTACTTTGGCTTCATTTACGACCCTCTCAGGATACCCCGGGCTTAAATCTTATTGATTTATTGAATATAGACAACATATATATACAGCCCTGAGGAAGTCATTCAGCACACACAAGTGCATGATGAAACACGTGTTGGCTGGGCTTTTTTCTCTCGCAAAATAAAGATCTGCTTTGTCTTTGGAAAACTGACTGAAAATAAATGGATGTGAAGAAAAGACTACTGAATTGAATTAATGGCACATGGACAGATTGGGATTTTGATTTGTATCTGAGATTTCTTTTGGACTATGACCTAATTACAAGAGGAGTATCTTTAGGAACCTTCTGTACCTACTTAGGATAATTGAATGTTGTTTATACATGTTATACCTTTCTACTTCTAGTAAATAATATATGGTGCTCAGGGAGGATCTATATTTTAGTTATTAGGATCCACATCCTTTGTGGATCTTTGGTGGCTGTTTGGTAACCAACCCCTTCCTAACCCTTTTGATGCACCCTTGATAGTCTGATCTTTTGTTACAATACCCTTATACTCAGTTGAGCGCCCTTACTATTCCTGGTTACCAGAAGTTTGTAATTGGTTATTCACCAGGGTGCAGGATTTAACGTAATCCTGTGCTTTGATTCTTTTGAAGTTTCAAAGATTTTTTATCTTTTTGGCACACTGTTTCCGCAACCAGTTTCGATAGTGGCTGTGCATTCTGGAGCGGAAAGTTTCACAGAAGAAACTGACTGTTCCACCGACGCTAAGTGTCAAAGCAGGTCAGGAAAAAATTGACCTGAGAAACTGCTTCTCTGAAACCACTTTACAGCGCGGAAAAGAAGAAACTGATGTCCGTGCGCCGGAGCGAACATATATGACTCCACTGACATCAGGCCCGTATCTACATCATTGTAGAGCTGTACGACGCCATCACATGACGCACAGAGGTACTGCAAAAACAAATCGGAATCCATACTGGGGCCTGAGCCTGCGGCTAGACTGTCTCTACCAGACATATCTGAAAGAGGCACGTTAGTGATAGATTCCTTACCTTAGAATATCCCAAGGAGTCAGGCTAGATCCGGAAAGTTTTGCATAGCAGTACCCTTGCGCGTCGGTAGGCGTCGTCTGCGGCTCCGCATCAGTCGTCGGTGCCGTAATGACGTCGTCTGAGTATTTAGACGCTGCCTCCGTGTGCTGACGTCAGTTCTTCTTTTTTCCGCGCCAGCTAGCGCAGATCAGGAAAAAGTTGTACCCAAGTCACTTTTTGACTAACCTTTTCAGATCCTTTTTGATCCATTTTTCAAAGTCTATCGACTCCGGTGCCGGTAGGGATGCCCGGGTTCAAGCACTGCGCCGACTGCAACCGACTGATGTCGGTTACCGACCCCCATCGCCGGTGCCTGCACTGTTTGGGCCTGGACCACGACGACAAGTCCTGCTCCGACTGCCGGGCCCTGACATCTAAGGCTAGACGGGAGCGGTCCCGTAAGCGACTCGAGCTTCGGCAGTCTGCCCCGCGCCGCTTGAGGTCCCAGTCCGAAAGGAGGTCGAGGGACCGGTCGCGGGGCCGGAGCCCCCACAGTTCCAGGAGTCGTCATCGGTCTTCGGGCTCGAAGTCCTCAGGTAAGATGCACAAGAAGTCGAAGAGGCACCATCGCTCTTCTGACTCCCCCCCCCCGCCCCCCCCCCCCCCCCCCCCCCCCGACGCTCGCGCGACGCGGCCGGGGGTTCGGGCGCCACCGCCCACGCCGCGTCCATGTCGCGGCCTGCCCCACACCCGCCGGTCCCTGGGCAGGACGCAACGCCGGGGGAGATTGCTGACTTCCTCATGGCCATGAGATCGCTCGCTCCTCTCTCGGGTTTCGCGGCGCCTTCGGGCCAAGCGGTTCCGACTGGGTCCCAACGCGGGCCGGGTGCTTCGGCACCGGCGCCTTCCGGGGCTTCGGCCTCGGCGCCGTCGGCTACTTTGGTCCTGACGCCGCAGGGCCCCACTGGGTCCGGTTACGGATCCGGGTCGTCGCCGGTCGACTTAACGACCTCGCCGACGCCGGCCCCTCGGGTGTCGTCCCTGGACGTTGTCGTCCCTGGACGACGTCGTCCCTGGTCCTGTCCTCGTTTCGGGTCCGGCGCCGCTCTCGACGCCGCTGGGAGATTTTTATTTCAATGACCCGGCCCCATCTTTTGAGCCCGAGTACCAGGCTGTGGGTGATGAGGACGATTGGGAGGGGTCTGAGGACCCTCTGGCACGGGAGTGTCAGTCTTCTGTGGACTGGACAGGAGAGCTTGGGGAGGCCAGTGGGCTGGACACTTCGCCCGACACTGGCTTTGTCTCCCCTCCTAGCGTGGCTATGGAGGAGGGGGCTGATTATAGCATGGTGCTTATGAGGGCGGCCAAGGCCCTGGGCCTTGAGCTCCCCGTCGCGGCCGTGAGGACTAACCCCCTCACTGAGGTCCTTAAACCGCAGTCAAGCTCGGCAGAGCCTCTGCTGCCGTTTAATGAGGCCTTGTCAGACGTTCTTTTGGGCACTTGGTCCAGGCCCGCCACAGGACAGCCTGTGGATAGGAACGTGGCCAGACGCCACCGCCCGGCTCCGGGTGACCCTTGCTTTCTGTCTACCCATCCCACCCTTGAGAGCCTGGTTATCCAGGCCTCCAATTCCCACACCGCATTCCTGTCGGCTCCCCCCGACTGAGAATTTAAGAGGTACGAGTATTAAGGGAAGAAGATATTCTCCTCCCTAAGTTTGGGATTTGTGGTCCGTTAATACCGCGTGCCTCTTGGGCCGCTACACCCACTCTCTGTGGGACACGGTCACGGACGTGCTGTCACACTGCCCGTTGGAGGTACGGGCTAGACCCGGCCAAGCCCTGGTGGAGGGCCGGGATGCAGCACGTATTCTATCCGGTGTGGGCTGGACACTACCGACTCTCTGGGCAGAGCGATGTCAACGACGGTGGCGATTTGTCGTCACGCCTGGTTGAGGTTGGCCAATTTCTCGTCCGATGTCCAAAATACACTTATGGACATGCCGTTTGATGGCCGTCTCCTCTTTGGCGCCAAGGCAGACCATGCGCTTGAGCGCTTTAAGGACTCCAGGGCTACGGCCAAGTCCTTGGGCCTCTCGGCGTCGCACCTGCAAATGTGTGCCTTTAGCTCCTTTCGTGGCCAGGGAAGGGGTGCCCCCACACGTGCTGCCAGCCACGCTCCGCAGTCTAATATCCAACGCGGTGGCGGACGTGGAAACCGCCGTGGCGGTGGCCGGGGTCCACGGCGAGGCCAGTCCACACCTACCCCTGCAGCATCCGCCACAAAACCTTCCTAGTCCATGCTTTCAGGCCCATGTGATGCCAGTGGGGGGCAGGGTTCGCCATCACCACTCCCACTGGCGCACTGTCACATCGGACAGGTGGGTGCTGCAAACCGTCCGAAGGGGCTACTCCCTCCCCTTCGAGACGACCCCCTCAAGCCATGCCACCCCAACACCACCGCGTATCGGGGGATCATTTGCGGCTTCTGCCGGAGGAAGTTTCGGCCCTCTTGGCCAAGGGGGCCATCGAGCGCGTTCCTGGGCCAGAAGAAGGATGTGGTTGCTACTCCCACTACTTTCTGGTACCCAAGAAGATCAAAGGGGGGCCTACGCCCTATCTTGGACCTACGGAACGTCAACGGCTTCCTCCGGAAGGAGAAGTTCAAAATGCTGACTCTGGCTCAGGTCTTAGCTGCCCTGGGCCCAGGAGACTGGATGGTAGCGTTGGACTTGCAGGACGCTTATTTCCACATCCCCGTCCTGCCTGCCCACCGGCGCTACCTGCGGTTCACGGTAGGCCACGAGCACTTTCAGTTTACCGTGCTCCCCTTCGGCCTTACCAGCGCCCCACGGGTGTTCACGAAAGTGATGGCGGTGGTCGCAGCTCATCTGCGCAGGTTAGGGGTTTCAATCTTCCCCTACCTCGACGACTGGTTGTTGAAGGCGGGCTCGCCCCAGACAGTTGTCAGCCACCTCCAGACAATGGCAGACCTCTTGCACCAGCTGGGGTTCTCTATCAATGTGCCGAAGTCACACCTGTGCCCCTCTCAGAAGCTCCTTTTCATCGGAGCGGTTCTCGACTCGGCGCAGTTTCGGGTTTACCCACCCGAACAGCGGGTTTGGGATATACAGGCTCTAATTCCACTCTTTCAGCCTTTATCCCGGGTCTCGGTCAGGTTGACGCTGCGGCTTCTGGGGCTGATGGCCTCCTGCATCCTTCTGGTGCATTACGCCCGGTGGCGGATGCAGGCTCTGCAGTGGGAGCTGAAGTTTCAGTGGGCCCAGCATCAGGGCAACCTGTCCGACCATGTCCTGATCTCAGAGGGCACTGCGAGACAGCTGCAGTGGTGGCTCACGGACCACGATTGGGTCAGCGGCAGATCCCTCTCCCTTCCCCAACCGGAGCACGTGGTTGTGACGGATGCGTCCCTCCAGGGCTGTGGAGGCCACATGGGAGAGGCGGAGATCATAGGACTCTGGTCTCCGGCGGAGTCCCGGCTCCATATCAACCTTTTGGGGCTGCGGGCGATTAGTCTAGCACTGAAGGCATTCCTCCCCTCTGTCCGGGGGAGTGTAGTGCAGGTGTTCATGGACAACACCACCGCCATGTGGTACTGCAACAAACAGGGCGGGGTGGGGTCGTGGACCCTCTGCCAGGAGGCTCTGCGCCTCTGGCAGTGGCTGGAACATCAGGGAGTGACCCTGGTGGTTCAACACCTGGCAGGTTCTCTGAACGCCAGGGCGGACAAACTCAGCCGCAGGTGCCTAATGGATCAGGAATGATGTCTGAACTCGGACGTGGCGCTAGGTCTCTTTCTGCAGTGGGGAGAGCCTTGGTTAGATCTATTCGCCACCGAAGAGAACGGGCAATGTCATCAGTTCTGTGCGTTGGAATTTCCAAGGCGGCACTCGCTCGGAGACGCTTTTCATCACGAGTGGAGTTGAGGTCTGTTGTACGCCTATCCGCCTATACCCCTTCTGCCCAGAGTGCTGAAGAAGATCAAGCGCGACCGGGCACAAGTCATCCTTGTGGCTCCGGACTGGGCACGAAGGTACTGGTATCCCGAGCTACTCAGTATGTCAGTCGATCCCCCAGTTCGTCTGCCTCTTCAGGAGGACCTTCTTTTGCAGCAGCAGGGGATGGTCCTCCACCCGAACCTGTCCAGTCTCCACCTCCTTGCTTGGAGATTGAGCGGCGACAGTTGAGGCCATTTGACTTGACTCCTGAAGTCTGTAACATCATTCTGGCAGCCAGGCGTCCCTCCACGAAGTCGGTATACGCCTGCAGGTGGAACAGATTTGTGGCATGGTGCACAGCAAAGGCTGTGGATCCTCTCTCTGCCTCTCTTTCTGAGGTTCTTCTCTTCCTTCTTTCTCTTGCCCAGCAGGGCTCTTCTCTGTGCACTATCAAGGGCTACCTTTCTGCCCTTTCAGCCTTCCTAAGAATGCCTGATAAACCATCTTTGTTCAAGTCCCCTATTGTAAATCGATTTCTGAGGGGCATCACACACACGTTTCCACCTGTTCCCTTCGTGATGCCTCAGCGGGACTTGAACCTGGTTCTTACTTTTCTGATGTGCGCTCCCTTTGAGCCACTACACAACTGTCCTATCCGCCTTCTTACCTTGAACGCTGCCTTCCTGGATGCCATCACCTCTGCCAGGAGAGTGAGTGAGCTCCAGGCTCTATCCTCTAAGCCTCCTTTCCTTTTGGTCCATCCGGACAAGGTTGTTTTTGCGGACAAGGCCCTCTTTCCTGCCCAAGGTAGTCACAGCCTTCCACATCGGGCAGTCCATCACCTTGCCCACCTTCTTTCCGCCTCCGCATCCCTCGAAAGAGGAAGAGAGGCTCCACCGTCTGGACCCAAAAGTTCGCTCTCTTACTATCTGGATCGCACACGCTAGTTCCGGGTGGATGACCAACTCTTCGTTGGTTACGTGGGTGCTAAGAAGGGAAAGGCGGTGCACAAGTGGACCATCTCACGGTGGATCATCTTGTGTATCCAGGCGTGTTACTCCTTGGCTAGGAAGGAACCCCCTGTTGGGCTAAGGGCTCATTCCACTCGGGCCATGGCGACTACAACTGCCCTGGGCCGAGGAGTGCCCTTGCAGGACATTTGCCAGGCAACTACGTGGGCCTCTGTGCACTCGTTTGCAAGACATTATTGCCTGGACAGCCAAGTCGGAGAGATGGCTTCTTTGGCCGTTCCGTCCTCCAGGACTTTCTGGTGTGATTATTGGTTCGCAGACCCACCACCGGGGTTGGTATTGCTGGGGTATCTATTCTAAGGTAAGGAATCTATCACTAACGTGTCTCTTTCAGATGCACAAGTTACTACTTGTGTAACGATATATCTATAAGAGACATTAGTTAGTGATAGATTCCTTACCGACCCACCCATCCTCCCCGTTCTGCGAACCGATATCTAGGGTTAAGGTCATGCCCTTTCAGGGCCCTAGGTTCATTGGCACCAGTGTTGGTTTTTAGCATGGCCCTGCATTTCTGGCGCGGAAAAGCTGTGTCTAAGAACTGACGTCAGCACGCGGTGGCGGCGTCTAAGTACTCCGACGACATCAGCACGGCGCCCTCGACGCCGACGGACGCGGAGCCGCAGACGACGCCTACCGACGCGCAAGGGTACTGCTACGCAAAATTTTCCGGATCCAGTCTGACGCTTTGGGATATTCTAAGGTAAGGAATCTATCACTAACGTGTCTCTTTCAGATATGTCTGGTAGAGACAGTCTAGCCGCAGACTCAGGCCCCAGTATGGATTCCGATTTGTTTTTGCAGTACCTCTGCGCGTCATGTGATGGCGTCGTACAGCTCTACGATGATGCAGATACGGGCCTGATGTCAGTGGAGTCATATATGTTCGCTCCGGCGCATGGACATCAGTTTCTTCTTTTTCGCGCTGTAAAGTGGATCCAGAGAAGCAGTTTCTCTGGTCGGTTTTTTCCTGACATGCTTTGACACTTAGCGTCGGTGGAACAGTCAGTTTCTTATGTGAAACTTTCCGCTCCAGAATGCACAGCCACTATCGAAACTGGTTGCGGAAACAGTGTGCCTGGGGATATTCTAAGGTAATGAATCTATCACTAACTAATGTCTCTTACAGAAATATCGTTACACAAGTAGTAACTTGTGCTACGTTACCAAAGGTAAGCAACTTTTACATCAAGTCCGCAGGGATGGGCATTTCGCCTGTTCAGTCCTGCAAGGCCTTCTAGTTTAGAATTTGTGCGCACCCCACCACTGGGGACGTCTTACATAGGTATCTTTTCAAAAGTAAGGAATCTGTGTCTAGATGTCTCTTATCAGATGAACAAGTTACTTACCTTCGGTAACACATTATCCCAGTAGAGACAGTATCTAGCTGCAGATTCCTTACTGACCCACCCAGCCTCCCTGTTCTGCGGACAGATTTCTAGGGTTAGGGTTAATCCATTTCAGGGCCCTAGTTTGGACATTCCAGTGTCAGTGCTCTTCATCTGCACAACTTTTCAAGTTGTGAAAAGTAACTAACGTCAGCACGCTGAGGTGGTGCCTATATAGGTGACGCGGATGAAGCCACGCTACGCAACCTACCAGCATGCAAAAATCTCCCGGATCCAGTCTGATGGCTGGGAAATTCAAAGGTAAGGAATCTGCTGCTAGATAGTGTCTATTAGATAATGCATTATGAAAGGTAAGTAACTTGTTCATTTGTTCGCCACTGCCTCATGGTTAAGGTCTGCCATGAACCACTGGTAGGGAAGCCCTGCCCTCTAGCTTGGCTCTGAAACACCATCCGAACCCTTCAGCATAGACACACTGGGTTCCCACCTACTCACCCACTAGTACCGAGCCGATTTTCAACATCTTCTGCTTCGACTCAGAGCGGAACATCGGTGCCAAAATGCAAAAAAAGGTGCAGAACCGAAAGCTTCTAAGTCAACACCCAAAAAGACTGTTGAGGCTCTGGTTGAAACAATTCTCCACAAACTTCAGGAGAAATTAGACATTAAACAGAGGCAGATCCAGATACAACCACAAATTGTATGCATCCTCACAAAGCCTCTGGCTCCGACACCACCATCTAAAAGGCAATTGTCTTTTGAAGAGGCTTTTGACGTGCCTACCCCACCAAAGAAGAACCACTTCCACCAACACCTGACTCTCCATCTCTGCTACAGTTTATTGTGGATCCCAAAGACATATCACCTCAGGGATCCCCCGGTAACTGCACAGGTGGACAAAATATGGGGATGACTCATTTAATACACCACCACAAGATAACCCCTGGAACGCATATAACGTAGAATCAGCAGGGGACACTGAGCCTGATTTATACCTAGCACGTCACTCACCACCTGATGATTCTACCACATACCAGGAGTTACAAGGCAGGGCCGCTGCATTACAGGAGATTGACATACACAAAGAGCCACTAGGGTACACACAGTGGTACACAATACCTACCTATGTTGAAAGGGATGATGCATCACACAGACATCTTCAAAGACCCTGTCAGGGCCCATGGCATAACTCCAATGGTCGACACAAGTATGAACCCTCTCCCTCGGATGCTATTTTTATGTTTTGTAAATCAGAGGACAGTTCCCACAGCTTCATTGGTGGTCACCAGTGCTCGTATAAGAGGAAACTTACAAGCAAGCGAAGATGCACCCCCTCGCTATAAGGCGAGCAAACACATTGAAGCAGCAGGAAAGAGAGTAGATGTCCAATCAGCAAACCACTGACATATCGCCAGCTCTTAAGGTTTCCTGGCCAGGTACAACTGAGCTCATTGGGATGAGATGGAGGAACTTCTCCAGCATCTCTCAGATGAGCACAGAAAAAGGTCAGGAACTTATCACAGAGAGCAAACGTATCTCCAACACTTCTGTCAGATGTGCGCTAGATTCAGCCTACACATTGGAAAGATGAATCAATTCAAGCAGTCTACTATGCCACCATGCTTTACTACATATTTCAGGCTTTAAGCAGGAGGTCCAGCAAAGCCTCTTAAATGTCTCTTTTGACAAAGAGCACCTCTTTGGGTCACAGGTTGACTAGGCCCTAGAAAAAATAAAAAAGTACACAAATGGCGAAAGCCATGGGAGCCCTTCAGACACCTTCAACTCGAGGCTCCTTTACACGCTCCAGCTACTATGGATGTTCAAACTACACCTACAGAAGCCTCAACCTCATGCCAACAAGGCCAAAGTCAGTATTCCTCCCCCAGAGGATACACAGAGGCTCCTATAGGGGCAAAAATACTAAAGGTAGAGGCAAAGGTGCTTCCCCACGAGGGGGGAACACCTGCAAAGAAACAGTGACTTCCCTCATCGTCTCCACAACTGCCTAACCCCTGTCGGGGGCATCTACAACAGTGGGCATTGGACATTATCCAATATGGCTATTGTGTGGAGCTCATCACCACACTCCCAATATACTACTTCGCACCCACAGGCCATCAGACACTGCTCAAACAGGAGGTTCAAGCTCTTCTCAAAGGAGCTATAGAACCCGTCCCTCTACACCATCAAGGATCAGGAGTATACCCCCTCTACATCCTAATCCCCAAAAATGATGAATCTATGACCTAGTCTAGATCTAAGGCCCCTAACCCACTACATCCTGTGAGAGCACTTTCATATGGTCACATTCCAAGATGTGATCCAACTCCTTCAATAAGGTGACCTTGCAACACTCTATTTCAAAGACGCCTACTTCCATTTTCCAATTCACCCTGCTCATCACAAATACCTCAGATTTCTGATAGCAGGATAACACTACCAATTAAAAGTCCTATCCTTCAGGATCACTTATGCACTACGGGTATTTATCTAGTGTTTAGCAGTAGTAGCGGGACATCCTTGTTTTCACTTATCTAGATGACTGTCTCATAAAAGCCAGTACTCATCCTCCATGCCAGCAACACAAATAAGCTTCCGTAGATCTCCTTCACCAACTGGGATTCAATGTCAAAATCTCACTTTCAACCATAGCAAATACAACCATATCTGGGGCAATCCCAAATACAAACCTATGATTAACATATCCCAATACAACAAGAATCCAAAATACCCAGACAATGTAATCTCAATTTCAAATCAATCCGCAACTCACAGTACAAACTGTCGAGAGGCTCATAGGAATGATGGCATCCTGTGTTGCCATAGTACCCCATGTTCAACTTCACATGCGTCCATTACAGGAATGCCTAGCATAACAGTGCTCTCAGTCACAGGGGCTCTTAGTGTTGATAAACAGCTGCACACATCTCTCTCTCTGCAGTAGTGGAACACCAACAACCTCTTAAAGGGGCAGACTTATTGTAGGATCTGCTTTTATGGTTACCACCACTTTTTGCTTGATGTAATGCTGTTTCTGACTGGGATCCTGCTGATCAGGACCCCAATATAAGTGCGTTCGTCCTTAAATTGGTATGGTAAGTAGTTAGGTACCTCCCAGATTGGACACTGGTGTACACTTATCAGTCCCTAGCATATGGTACTAAGCTACCCAGGGCATAGAAACACCAGGGGTCTCCTGTGGGCTATGGCGTGAATGCCACCCATGGGAGACCACTCAATTGTAACTACATGCCTGCCATTGCAGTCTGTGTAGGCTTGTGCTAGAACCACTAATGAAAGATAAAGGATTTCCCTATATCTAAGGTCAGTGCACTTACCTATCAGGCCTTTCAATCCTGAAGGCAGGGTGCTCAGGTCTAAGTGTGAGGTTGCCCCTGCATGAGCAGGACATCCCTACAGCCTACAGAGTCCATTCCCCCAGGTTGTAAGTGAGACAGCCATATAACATATAGAGGAGAACCACGTCATTACGCGATGACTATCTCAAAACTGGCTGTTACATACCCTATCATGTTTGGTACTGTAACGCTCCTCTGGGAGGCCCACAGTGTTCCCGGTACCAGTCCTCTAGACTTAAACAGCGCAACATGAATGCTGCCGACAAGAGACACGATTCTGCCCTTCTGCTGCTGATCCAAGCTCGAGCAGGGGAAGGCAGAACAATAGATATCCTGTCAGGTAGAGGTGTGACCAGCTCCCAGACAGGATTAAGTGTATTGGGGCTGGGTGGGAGCGCTTGCTAGCGCCACTCAGACTGCTGGAAGGGCACACTAGGTGCCCTCCTTGCATAGTCTAGTTCAAACCAACTCAGGGAGCCGTTGGCTCCTGCTCTGGCTCGGAACTGGACGTAGGACATGGGAGTATCCTCCCCACTGTCCAACCCTTCCCCCTGGAAGGTAACCCTGCATCGTCTCAACAGTTTCCTTAGGGTACTTAAGGGCTTACCTGAGGGTGGGTCCCTAGATTAATTGTGGCAAAAGATTCATTTCAGGATACCACGTTTTCTTTGACCATCTGGGCACTCTGAACTTCGCTCTGGGCATCAAAGCTGCAACTGGGAAGACTACTGCTGCTCCTGATCTCTTCATCCTGCTAGTCTGCTGCAACATCTGGGCATGTGCACCATACAGGAACCCTTCAAGGCCTGTGGACATCCATCTCACCTGAAGGAATCTTCCTTGAAGTGAAGGAGTCGCTTTCCTGCATCTACAGGCACCGCAACTAAGCTGACCGGTCTGCTGATCCTAGGCTCCCACAGACTTCGAAGGGCTCAGCTACACAATTGGTGGCTCTTGACATCCCTCTAGGCCCTCTCACCAAGTTTGAGGCCAGTATCCATCGTCTGAGGTGCAGCAACCTAGCAGCTGTGCACCACATCGACTTGAAGTTGCCATGGCTTGTTGGCTTCCTTCCACCAAGATCTTCGGGCTCCAAGTAGTCCCCATCTCAAGCATCTCCAGTGACCAAGATTGTTGTCCTCACCGCATCACTTGCACCGTTGGCCTGTATCTTTTGTGAGCTGCTAGAGGCCCTCTTGCAACTCCAGTGCCTCTGGCCCGTGGGTCCTCTTGAGGTTCATTTTTGACTTATTTGGACTCCCCTAATTGCTCAGAGCCTGCCCTGACTCCCCTGCTTGTGGTGAGTCACCTGGGCTTTGCTGGTCCCGACCCTGCACCTTCTTTGTTTTCCATATTGGTTGTAGTTGCCAAGGCTTGTTGGTGCTCCCGACGGACACTGACGCCTCAACTCTCAAGATCCAAGGTGTGACAGCTCGTGAACGGCTCCTGGGCTTCCACAGCATGACCTGGTCCTCACAGCTGCAGCTCCAAGGTCACGGTCATCTCTCCTGCAACGCTCAACATCGGTGGACAATTGTCTCACGTGCCTCCTGGTCCCTCCTGAGTGGTATAGACTGTCCCCTCTCCTAGCAGGTACTTCTCAACTTGAATCCACACTTGCATTACACCAGACACTTTTACCTTCCCCAGCAGCAGCATCTTCCTAAAGACCTCCATTGGGTTCGGCTGAGGTTTCCGACGGTACTTAACACCTATGCACCCGGATTCCCTGGTGTAGGTATCCTGGTTCCTAGGGTATCCATGGTTGGGGTGGCTCGCCGACCTTCTGTCTTCCACGGGGTATCTTCAGGGTCCACTGGGAAGGGTCCTGCTTCTTTAAAAGTGCAACCATGACTTACCCATTGACTTGCATTAAAA
Source organism: Lissotriton vulgaris (assembly GCF_964263255.1). Classification (NCBI taxonomy): domain Eukaryota; kingdom Metazoa; phylum Chordata; class Amphibia; order Caudata; family Salamandridae; genus Lissotriton; species Lissotriton vulgaris. The sequence continues at coordinate 1,361,810,623 of NC_141694.1, read as the reverse complement.
TCACAGTATTGTTCCCACTCTGCACACAGCCTCCGTGGGGCTCCTGGTTACTTACCTTGGGTGGTTCCTTGGGTCCCCGGCACTTTTACGTCTTCTGGGTATAGTATTGACTTGAGTCGTGGTTCGCATACCACTATTTCAGCATATGGTTTGGTCTGCCCCTGGTGACCACTGTGTATTACGTGCTACTTACCTGTTTCTATTGAAACGTATTGTGTAAATCTCCGGCTAGGAGATATCTGTATGTGTTAGTGAGTGTTAGATAATTAATACATATTTTTATAAATACACTGTGTGGTTCTTTTTTACTTACTCTATACCTATAAGATTTTGTTCTGGTAAAACAAGCTGCTTTACACTCTTTCTGGACTAAGCCTGAAGGCTGCTCTCCACAGCTACCACTTAGAGAGCTTTCTAAGGTTACCTAAGACCACTAAAATCACCATAAGGGTTGTCTGGATTGGTGCAAGGTGCAAACTTACATAAGTGTACACCATATTCCAAGCCAGCTTCTCACACTTTTCTAGACTCTGTTCCCCACATCATGACAACGGACGCATCTCTCACAGGATGGGGTGCACACTTACAAGACCTCGCAGTCCAGAGCCACTGGAATTCCAAGCACCAGACTCTCCATGTCAATTACTTAGAGCTTCAAGCTGTTCACCTAGCAATGAAAGCCTTACTGTCTCACCTCATCAGCAAGGTTGTTCTAGTTTGGACGGACAATACAACAATCATGTACTACCTACAAAAACCGGGGGGGACACTCTCTACAGATCTCGCACTTACACCATTTGGCTCTACATCACAACATTTATCTGTTAGCAGAACACCTTCCAGAGAATGAAAGCGACTTTGTAGACTTCCTCAGCAGGATGCACCAACAAGTCCACAAGTGGGAACTCCACCCCAAGTCCTCCTCCTTTACTTCCAGAAATGGAGATTTCCACAAATAGATCTTTTTGCAACTGCAGACACCACGAAATGCCCAGACTTAGCCTCTAGGTTCCCACACCCACTATCCAAGGATTATGCTCTATGGATGAATTGGTCACGGATATTTGCCTATTCCCCCTCCCTGCCATTCTGGTTCAGAAACTCGGGTAAACATTGTGAGAAGTTGGCCTGGTATATGATGTTCACTATTCTAGTGAGCACCTTGCACCAGTCCAAACAACCCTTATGGTGATGGTTGTAAAGTCAACCTTATAGACCAGGTATCCTAGGGGTAGCATGGACAAAGCAGTCTTAGGCTAAACTCAAAAGGGCATGTTAAGCCAGCTGTTTTACCATATGCAATCCTTTTAATACCAAATGAAAAGACACCACACAGGATACATATTCAAAATATATATGTATTTATTTCTAAACAAACCCCTGAACTCTTTATGAGCACAGAAGCACAAGCGCAAAACAAGTAACCTAATAGAATAGACAAAAGTTGCACAAATATGGATAGGCCGGGGTGGCCCGCTAAACCATATACTAAGAAAGTGGTATAAGTACCACTTCACGAACAATGGTAAGGCCTAGGGAATCACTGGGGCTACACTGGACTAACAATGGTTAGGGAACAGGAGGCCCACGGGATGCGTGTGCAGTGTCTAAAGGCACACGCGTTCACACATAGAAGTCAATGGGCGCGTAAAAGTTGTACAGTTAAAGATTTAGGAGTCTTCCGACTGGAATAGAACTTAACCACTTGAAACTAGGACACTAGGAGTGTAAACCTCTACAGGAGCACCGTAATACTCGCGTTACCTAACTCACTGGAAGCGGGTGCATAGGTCCCAAAGTGTGTCTGGTTTCGTCGTGGAGATCTTTGGAGCCTTGGAGAAAAGATGTTGCAGGCGGCCAGAAGAGAAGAGTCCGGGTGGATCCAAGGGTGGATCCAACATGTAGGGGACCTGAAAGCAGAGGGGACAGAGTCTGGGTCACTAGCCAGTGACCAGGATGGAAGCAGGTGATGTCGCGATGCAATCAGGTGCTGATGGGAAGCTTGTCTCTGCAGCCACATGGACCAGGAGGCCTCGACGATGACCAGGAGGCAGGCACGGACTGTCCCACGAAGGCTCTCGCTGTCGGCGATGTTGGCTTCAAGATTGGGGCCAACAAGCCTTGGCAAAGGCAACCCACGCAGGAATCGATGTAGGCTTCTTACTCAGACCAGCAAGGTCTGAGGGGCTGCTTCTTTAGAGAGAAGCAAGGGCCATTCTGGAGCAACCAGACCAGCGGTGTAGTTTCATAGATTCGTCGCCAAGATGGCCACTAGCCAACGGGCAAGTGAACTGGCAGATGCGTCGAGCAGGAAAATGCAAAAGGGCCCCACGCAGAACTTGTGGAGTGTACAGGGCTGGTCTTTGGTGCAGATGCTGCTCGGGGCTGGGGCTTCTCAATCCCCAACGCACAGCTTCGAGGAAGCCTCGGGGGCTGCACAGTTAGCAGGTCGCAGACTTTTCAAGATGGCCGGTCCCACGTCTCTTGTCGCCTCCACGGGTCTCCGCTTTGCAGGCACTGTGGATCGGGCTGTTGGATGTCTGGGAATCCAGTTCTTGTCAGGCTCTGGGCTCGGGCTCCGGCGGGAGGCGGCGGCAAAGCAAGTTGTCGATCGCTGGATGGTGCCTGCTTGTGCAGAGTGGTCACTCCTTGACAACAAGGGAGATTCTTCAGTCGTCGTCTTCCAAAGTAGAGTGATGAAGGTCCAGAGTTTTTGTTTCAAAGTTTCAGTCAGGATAATCTAAAGTCTCTAGACTCAGCTCCTACCTATATACGAATCTTAGGGGCTGGATTACCTGCTAGGTCCCTCCTATGGGTAGGACCAGGGAAGGGGGCGGTTACACCCCTTTCCCTTTGTCCAGTTTCGCGCCAGAGCTGGGGCAGGGAAGCCCCAGCACCGGTTTGAACTGTACTATGCATGGGACACCTTGTGTGCCCCAGGCAGTGTCTCAATCCTTTCAGCCCTCCCTGTCCCAATACACAAAGTCCTGTCTGGGGTGGTGCTAGCACCTCCCAAGGCAGGAAACCTATTGACCAAGCCTCCCTCGCTGGAAGGAATCCCAGCAGTAGGAGGTCAGACTTGTGTCTGTGGCAGCAGCATCCATTTTGTGATGCCTAGGCTCTGGTTAATTTTAACCGGGAATAGTAGGAACAACATGTCTTCTCCCTCTAGAAGGGTAGAATGCTACTCCCATTGCCAGGACTGGCGAGGGGGTACTATTCCAAATCATATGACACCTTACTCGACATGTTTTGATAAAGCCAAACCTTAGTTAGCATTTAACCGGGAGGTTCATAATGCACTTAAGAGTATATGGCATGGCTATATCCTAGAACAGCTATAAGGACATGGTTCCGGAAGCTGCAGACAGACTCAGCTCATGCTAGAGCACCATCTCACATAAAACCAAGCACTCTGCCTCCAGGATTGTTAAGGCCTGCCATAGGAGTGACTTATAGGTGTATATGTGTCTATATATAAGGTTAGATATAGGTGTACTATATCTAAGCAAGGGGTGATTACACAACGTTGCCCCAGCTGAGTGATCAGGCAGTTGTCAATTTGGGTGGCCAGCCAGGGGTGGCATAATACATGCTGCAGCCCCTGGTAGGCCTTGGATGCACCTATACCCTGGGTACCTATAGTACTCTGTACAGGGGCTCATAAGGTGACCCAGTACCGTATTGGAGATGTACCTAGGGTACATGGAGTCCATTTTAAAGAGAGAGCAGATACCCTGGGGCCCTGATTAGCAGAATCCCAGGCCAACTAAGTCGAAAACCTGCTAAACACCAGGCAAAAAATCTGGGGTAACCATAGTCGGGTATCCACCTTCCTACAAACATCTCTCTCAGTTATACGAGTAGCTCATACATGGGCCCACCAGCCATGATACACAACACCACTAGAACTCTCACTGGTTCCCCACCAAAAGCTCCCCAAAACACTAACTCTAACGATATGGCTCCTGAGGTCATAAAATGTGGATAGCACCATTGTTCACCAGAATGTATAACCGTTTTCAAAGAAGCATGTAGACCAACCACAAGTGCCTGCTGCGCAGGCAAATGGAAAAGATTTGTCTGTTAATGAAACATTGAACAAATGCATTTAATGCTACTATACAAAACATCATCTGTTACTTTCTGCATTTACCGCTCCCTGGCCTCGCTTTCACATTGTGCGATTATACCTTGTAGCAGTAGCTGCCTTTCTCCAAAACAGACAACACCTGTCATTATTCAAAGTCCCTGTTATTAAGGCCTTCATGGAAGTGCTCAAAAGTGTGGTTCCACCTGTGCCTTCATCAAATCTCAACATAGTTCTCACAAGACTCATGGATCCTCCATTTGAACCCTTACATAACTGCCCCCTCCAATTTCTATCATGGAAGGTAGCATTTCCTATTGCCATCACATCACTCAGAGGTGTTAGTGAGCTCCAGGCATTAACCTTAGAAGAACCATTCTTCCTACTCCACTGAGATGAGTGGTCCTTCCAACTCAAAATTGCTCCCAAAGGTCGTCTCACACTTTCATCTCAACCAGTCGATAGAGTTGCCGGTTTTTCCCCCTCAACTAGACTTTGTTGCAGAAAGGGCTCTTCATACATTAGATGTCAAAAGAACCATCATGTACTACATTGACAGAACAAAAACTTTTAGGAAACCCAAGCAACTTTTTGTGGCCTCAGCCTACAAAAATTAAAGCTTATATCGCCAGATGGAAAAATAAATGCATTCAAGCTTTTCATATGAAAGCCAAAGGGACCTTACCAACACCCCCTTGAGCACACTCAATTCAAACAAGCATTAGGAATGCATTAGGGCTCGGGTTTGTTTGAGTTAGAGATAATGGCATTGTAAATGGCAATGTGTTTTAGGCATGTGTTTTGGAGTGGAAGCATGTGGTGTGTGTTGGAGATATGTGTGTTGGATTGGAATGTTATCAATGGTGGCATGCTGCACTTTAACGCATTATCTTTAAAAGGTAGAGTGCAGCATAGTGCGATAGGTACAATATAAATTTGTAGATGCGTTATCAATTGGTGTGCATTGATGGGTGGTGGATGTGTGTGCCTGTAGGAATTGTGCAGTGATGGCTGTTGGTGTGTGTGTTTGGTGGAAGCGTGTAGTGGTGGCTTGAGGTGTGTAGCGTGCAGTAAGAGCTGTTACTGAGTGTGGCTGTCAAGCGTACAGAGCTGAATGGTAATGCGTGTGGTTGTTGAAAGGGTGCACTGACAGCTGTTGATGATTGTGCCAATATAAAGAGTGGCTGGTGCACTGTCAGCTGTTGGTGTGTGTGTTTGGTGAAAGTTGCACTGACATTGTTTGTTGTGTGCGTGGGTGTTTAGCGGCACTGATGCATGGTCGTGTTTGTTTTTGGTGAAAGCGTACATTGATGGTTGTTGGTGTTTGTGCCTGGTGAAAGCATTCATTGACGACTTGGGGTGTTTTGTGTGTGTGTAGTGGTGAGTGTGTGTGGTGGTAAGTCTGTGGGGGTGAGCCTGGGGGGTGAGTGTGTTGTGGTGAGTGTGTTGTGGTGAGAGAGTGAGGTGTGTGGTTTGTGTGTGTGTTATGTGTGTGTGGTGTTTTCTGCACACTCACACACTGCCCCTACACATTCACACACTGCTCACCCGCACACTCCCAATGTCACCCTGCATAGTCACTCACTGTTTATCCTTCACACTCATTCTGCAAACTCACACAATGTGCACCCTGCACCCTTACACACTGTCTCTGCAGTCACTCTGCACTCACTGTCACTCTACACTCACTCTGCACTCACTGTAACTCTCGCACTCACTGTCACTCTCGCACTCACTGTCACTCTGCACTCACTCTGCACTCACTGTCACTCTGCACTCACTGTCACTCTGCACTCACTCTGCACTCACTGTCACTCTGCACTCACTCTGCACTCACTGTCACTCTGCACTCACTTTGCACTCACTGTCACTCTCGCCCTCACTCTGCACTCACTGTCTCTGCACTCACTCTACACTCACTGTCACTCTGCACTCACTGTCACTCTGCACTCACTCTGCACTCAGTCACTCTGCACTCACTGTCACTCTGCACTCACTCTGCACTCACTGTCACTCTGCACTCACTCTGCACTCACACTGCACTCACTGTCACTCTGCACTCACTTTGCACTCACTGTCACTCTGCACTCACTTTGCACTCACTGTCACTCTCGCCCTCACTCTGCACTCACTGTCTCTGCACTCACTCTACACCCACTGTCACTCTGCACTCACTGTCACTCTGCACTCACTCTGCACTCACTCTGCACTCACTGTCACTCTGCACTCACTGTCACTCTGCACTCACTGTCACTCTGCACTCACTGTCACTCTGCACTCACTGTCACTCTGCACTCACTGTCACTCTGCACTCACTGTCACTCTGCACTCACTGTCACTCTGCACTCACTGTCACTCTGCACTCAGTCACTCTGCACTCAGTCACTCTGCACTCAGTCACTCTGCACTCACTGTCACTCTGCACTCACTGTCACTCTGCACTCACTGTCACTCTGCACTCACTGTCACTCTGCACTCACTCTGCACTCACTGTCACTCTGCACTCACTGTCACTCTGCACCCACTGTCACTCTGCACCCACTGTCACTCTGCACTCACTGTCACTCTGCACTCACTGTCACTCTGCACTCACTGTCACTCTGCACTCGCTGTCACTCTGCACTCGCTGTCACTCTGCACTCACTCTGCACTCACTCTGCACTCAGTCACTCTGCAGTCACTCTGCACTCACTGTCACTCTGCACTCACTGTCACTCTGCACTCACTGTCACTCTGCACTCACTGTCACTCTGCACTCACTGTCACTCTGCACTCACTGTCACTCTGCACTCACTGTCACTCTGCACTCACTGTCACTCTGCACTCACTGTCACTCTGCACTCACTGTCACTCTGCACTCACTGTCACTCTGCACTCTCTCTGCACTCACTGTCACTCTGCACTCACTCTGCACTCACTGTCACTCTGCACTCACTGTGCACTCAGTCACTCTGCAGTCACTCTGCACTCACTGTCACTCTGCACTCACTCTGCCTCTGCACTCACTGTCTCTGCACTCCCTGTCACACAGCACTCACAAGTACACAGCACTCTGCGCTCAACAGCACTCTGCGCTCAACAGCACTCTGCGCTCAACAGCACTCTGCGCTCAACAGCATACAACACTCAACAGCACACAACACTCAACAGCACACAACACTCAACAGCACACAACACTCAACAGCATACAACACTCAACAGCACACAACACTCAACAGCACACAACACTCAACAGCACACAACACTCAACAGCACACAACACTCAACAGCACACAACACTCAACAGCACACAACACTCAGCACACAACACAACAGCACACAACACTCAACAGCACACAACACTCAACAGCACACAACTCTGCACTCAACAGCACACTGCACTCAACAGCACTCTGCACTCAACAGCACTCTGCACTCAACAGCACTCTGCACTCAACAGCACTCTGCACTCAACAGCACTCTGCACTCAACAGCACTCTGCACTCAACAGCACTCTGCACTCAACAGCACTCTGCACCCAACAGCACTCTGCACCCAACAGCACTCTGCACCCAACAGCACTCTGCACCCAACAGCACTCTGCACCCAACAGCACTCTGCACCCAACAGCACTCTGCACCCAACAGCACTCTGCACCCAACAGCACTCTGCACCCAACAGCACTCTGCACCCAACAGCACTCTGCACTCAACAGCACACAACACTCAACAGCACACTGCACTCAACAGCACACTGCACTCAACAGCACACTGCACTCAACAGCACACTGCACTCAACAGCACACTGCACTCAACAGCACACTGCACTCAACAGCACACAACACTTTACAGCACTCTGCACTCTACAGCACTCTGCACTCTACAGCACTCTGCACTCTACAGCACTCTGCACTCTACAGCACTCTGCACTCTACAGTGTGTGTGGTGTATGTGTGGTGTATGTGTGTGTGGTGTGTGTATGTGTGTGTATGGTGTGTGTGGTCTTATGTGTGTGCTATTATGTATGTGTGTGGTGGACTTAGTTTGAGTGTTCGTTTCCTGCACACTCACACACTGCCCCTACACATTCACACACTGCTCACCCTGCACACTCACACTGTTCACCCTGCATAGTCACACACTGTTCATCCTGCACACTCACACACTGTCGCCCTGAACACTAACACACTGTTCACCCTGCACACTCACACTGTTTACCCTACACACTCACACACTGCAGTCACTGTCACCCTGCAGTCCCTGTTACTCTGCAGTCACACTCACTCTGCAGTCAGTCTGCACTCCCTCTGCACTCACTGTCACTCTGCACTTTCACTGTCACTCTCACACTCACTCTGCACTCACACTCACACTCACTCTGCACTCACCGTACACTGCTCACCCTGCACACTCACACTGTTTACCCTGCACACTCACACACTGCAATCAGTCACTCTGCAGTCACTGTTACTCTGCAGTCACACTCACTCTGCAGTCAGTCTACACTCGCTGTCACTCTGCACTCACTCTGCACTCTACACTCACTGTCACTCTACACTCACTGTCACTCTGCACTCACTGTCACTCTGCACTCACTGTCACTCTGCACTCACTGTCACTCTGCACTCACTCTGCACTCACTGTCACTCTGCACTCACTCTGCACTCACTGTCACTCTGCACTCACTGTCACCCACTGTCACTCTGCACTCACTGTCACTCTGCACTCACTGTCACTCTGCACTCACTGTCACTCTGCACTCACTCTGCACTCACTCTGCACTCAGTCACTCTGCAGTCACTCTGCACTCACTGTCACTCTGCACTCACTCTGCACTCACTCTGCACTCTGCACTCACTGTCACCCACTGTCACTCTGCACTCACTCTGCACTCTGCACTCACTGTCACCCACTGTCACTCTGCACTCACTGTCACTCTGCACTCACTGTCACTCTGCACTCACTGTCACTCTGCACTCACTGTCACTCTGCACTCACTGTCACTCTGCACTCTCTCTGCACTCACTGTCACTCTGCACTCACTCTGCACTCACTGTCACTCTGCACTCACTGTGCACTCAGTCACTCTGCAGTCACTCTGCACTCACTGTCACTCTGCACTCACTCTGCCTCTGCACTCACTGTCTCTGCACTCCCTGTCACACAGCACTCAAAAGTACACAGCACTCTGCGCTCAACAGCACTCTGCGCTCAACAGCACTCTGCGCTCAACAGCATACAACACTCAACAGCACACAACACTCAACAGCACACAACACTCAACAGCACACAACACTCAACAGCACACAACACTCAACAGCACACAACACTCAACAGCACACAACACTCAACAGCACACAACACTCAACAGCACACAACACTCAACAGCACACAACACTCAACAGCACACAACACTCAACAGCACACAACACTCAACAGCACACAACACTCAACAGCACACAACTCTGCACTCAACAGCACTCTGCACTCAACAGCACTCTGCACTCAACAGCACACTGCACTCAACAGCACACTGCACTCAACAGCACACTGCACTCAACAGCACTCTGCACTCAACAGCACTCTGCACTCAACAGCACTCTGCACCCAACAGCACTCTGCACCCAACAGCACTCTGCACCCAACAGCACTCTGCACCCAACAGCACTCTGCACCCAACAGCACTCTGCACCCAACAGCACTCTGCACCCAACAGCACTCTGCACCCAACAGCACTCTGCACCCAACAGCACTCTGCACCCAACAGCACTCTGCACCCAACAGCACACAACACCCAACAGCACACAACACCCAACAGCACACAACACCCAACAGCACACAACACTCAACAGCACACAACTCTGCACTCAACAGCACACTGCACTCAACAGCACACTGCACTCAACAGCACACTGCACTCAACAGCACACTGCACTCAACAGCACACTGCACTCAACAGCACACAACACTTTACAGCACTCTGCACTCTACAGCACTCTGCACTCTACAGCACTCTGCACTCTACAGCACTCTGCACTCTACAGTGTGTGTGGTGTATGTGTGGTGTATGTGTGTGTGGTGTGTGTATGGTGTGTGTGGTCTTATGTGTGTGCTATTATGTATGTGTGTGGTGGACTTAGTTTGAGTGTTCGTTTCCTGCACACTCACACACTGCCCCTACACATTCACACACTGCTCACCCTGCACACTCACACTGTTCACCCTGCATAGTCACACACTGTTCATCCTGCACACTCACACACTGTCGCCCTGAACACTAACACACTGTTCACCCTGCACACTCACACTGTTTACCCTACACACTCACACACTGCAGTCACTGTCACCCTGCAGTCCCTGTTACTCTGCAGTCACACTCACTCTGCAGTCAGTCTGCACTCACTCTGCACTCACTGTCACTCTGCACTTTCACTGTCACTCTCACACTCACTCTGCACTCACACTCACTCTGCACTCACCGTACACTGTTCACCCTGCACACTCACACTGTTTACCCTGCACACTCACACACACTGCAATCACAGTCACTCTGCAGTCACTGTTACTCTGCAGTCACACTCACTCTGCAGTCAGTCTACACTCGCTGTCACTCTGCACTCACTCTGCACTCACTGTCACTCTACACTCACTGTCACTCTGCACTCACTGTCACTCTGCACTCACTGTCACTCTGCACTCACTGTCACTCTGCACTCACTGTCACTCTACACTCACTCTGCACTCACTGTCACTCTCGCCACCACTTTGGGGAGAACTGTTTTACAGTCTATGAAAAGCATGTGTACCTACAGCTACACATGCCTTGAGCGGATTATGTTACTCACCCTGTAAGCATCTGTTCGTGGCATGTAGTGCTGTAGATTTACATGCGCTCACTCCTCATCCCCACGAACACCTGCGGCTGTTGCAGTTTCCTTTGCCTCTATTGCTACGCATGGACATCTATTTACTACACTTATGTTACACTCCATTCTCACCCGCCTACAGGAAAACAATCTAACAATGGAGTCAATGCCTATGCACATTATCACCAAGAGGAGGAGTCACTCAGTCTTGTGATCCAACACTAGATGGGAGGAGTATGCAAAATATATGAATCTTCAGCAATACATGCCACAAACAAATGCGTACAGGGTAAGTAACACAATCCATTTAGGAGGTGTGTTTCACTCATTGGCTAGTTATACCCCTAATGTGTGCTACCTGAAGTGGACAGCTGAAGGGTTTCACCAACTTGATTTTTGGCGAAAGAGACTTCTGGGTCCGGGTTATGCCCATTTCCCTCAGGAAGTGGTCATATAAGAGGTGTAGTCACCCTAGTGGGAGGCAGCGGAGTGGCTACTACCATATACTCCCTTAAACCCCCCTAAATTGAGTATTTAGGGGGTCCCCTGACACCTTAGCTTCCGGAGCCAGAGTGACCCCCACCTAGCTAAAGGAATTCTAGGAGGCCATACACCTCGTATTTGGGTGACCTGGCCCCTCGGAAGCGCCCTCTGGGCCCAAGGGTGCAGGAGGGACCCCTACTGGTTTTCCTCTGGCTGGCCTGCCCTCTGCACCATTCAGACCTCCAGGATCCAGTGAAGGATCTGGAGCGGCACCGGTTGAGCGACCTCGACCTTCCCGGCACCAGCTTCAGTGTAGATGCCACCGGCACACATCGGTGACACCGACTCTGACATAGAGGTCCGGTGCCGACCAGGGGCAGAACCCACCCCATGTCGGAGCCAGTGCCTTCTTCTTATAACAGACCTGGAATGGGTGATGGATACTAGGGGTCTGATGACCCTTACAGTTACCTGCTGTTGGAGTTGAATGCGTTATTGCTCCATCACTTATGTTTTACACTATATTATGTTAGCATTCATGTAGCTACTTTGTATTAATCACTATTGTATACGTGTGTAATCAATCCCTGCAAACATTGCGTGAGTTAGCATCTGTGCTGCCATTTTCTGCCATGCAGCCACCATTTTGCTCTATGAATAAAACTAAGCTTCTGTTTCATGTTGCTTGCCTCAGCAGAAAGCTGCTGGGATGCTTTGCATTTCCAAGGTTAGGCCTAACTGAAGTATGAGAAAGTTTAGGTTTGCTCCCACTGTTCAAGCTATAGGCATTGACGGTAGGACCTTGCCAGAGAGATAGTGTGTGCCCGGTCTCAGACTCTTAGCTCATCTTTGTGTGCCCCTTTGATCTGAAAGAGACACGTTAGTGATAGATTCCTTACCTTAGAATATCCCCAGGCGTCAGACTGGATCCGGAAAATTTTGCGTAGCAGTACCCTTGCGCGTCGGTAGGCGTCGTCTGCGGCTCCGCGTCCGTCGTCGGCGTCGTGGGCGCCGTGATGACGTCGACGGAGTACTTAGACGCCGCCTCCGCGTGCTGACGCCAGTTCTTCTTTTTTCCGCGCCAGCCAGCGCAGATCTGGAAAAAGCAGTTCCCTAGTCATTTTTTGACTAACTTTTTGGATCTTTTTGATCTATTTCGAAGTCTTCACGACTCCGACGGTGCCGTTAGGGATGCCCGGCTTCAAGCACTCCGACGAGTGCGAACGCCTCATGTCGATTACGGATCCGCACCGCCTGTGCCTGATGTGTTTGGGCGTCGACCATGACGACGAGGCCTGCTCCGACTGTCGGGCCCTCTCGAGGAAGGCCAGGCGGGAGCGGTCCCGCAGGCGACTCGAGATCCGCCAGTCGGCCCCGCGCCGTGTGAGGTCCCGGTCCCACGGGAGTTCGAGGGACAGGTCGCGGGGGCGGAGCCGTCACAGCTCCGGGAGTCGGCGCCACTCCTCCGGGTCCAAGTTGTCAGGTAAGAAGTCGAAGAGACATCATCGCTCTTCCGACTCCCCCCCGACGCTCGCGCGATGCGGCCGGGGGTTCGGGTGACACCGCCCACGCGGCTCCTCGTGAGTCGCGGGCGCCGCATTCGGCTCCATACCCCCCGGTCCCTGGGCTGAACGCGACGGCGGAGGAGATAGAGCGCTTCCTCATGGCCATGAGGTCCCTTTCTTCTCCGACGGGTTCCGCGGCGCCTTCGGGCCCAGCGAACCAATCAGGGGGCCCTAGTGGGTCGGGGGCTGCGACCCCGACGCCGTCGGGTGCTTCGGCCTCGACGCCGCCAGCGTCTTCGGCGCCGGCGCCGCAGGGCTCCACGATCCCGACGCCGCCGCTGCCCTTGGGCTCGGCGCCGCAGGGTTCTGCGGTCCCGGCGTCGTCGGTGCCTTCGGGCCCGACGCCGCAGGGTGCCGTTCGGCCCTCGTCGGGCGTTGGATCGTCCCCGGTGGACCTTACGACCCCCCGGGGTCGGTCCGTGTGGTGTCCCCTCCGGCGTCCGCCTCGGCCGACGCCGTCCCCATTGCCTCCTCTCTATGGGTTCCGGCGTCGGAACGGAGCCTGTCGGCGCCGATCTCGACGCCGGTCGGGGAGTTCCATCCCTATGACCCATCCTCATTCACTTACGACCCTGAGTTTCAGGAGATGGGGAAGAGGAGGATTGGGAGGGGTCTGAGGACCCTCTGACAAGGGAATGTCAGTCTAACATGGACTGGACAGGAGATCTTGGGGAGGCCAGTGGCCTGGACACCTCTCCAGACCCTGGATTCGTCTCTCCTCCTTCCGTGGCTTCGGAGGAGGGCGCGACATATAGTGTGGTGTTGATGAGGGCTGCTAAGGCGTTGGGCCTTGAGCTCCCCGTCGCGGCCGTGAGGACTAACCTCCTCACTGAGGTCCTTAAGCCGCAGTCATGCTCCATGGAGCCTATGCTGCCGTTTAATGAGGCCTTGTCGGACGTTCTTTTGGGCACTTGGTCCATGCCCGCTACAGGTTCGCCTGTAGATAGGAACGTGGCCAGACGCCACCGCCCGCCTCCGGGCGACCCTTGTTTCCTGTCCACCCACCCCACCCCCGAGAGTCTGGTTATCCAGGCCTCTAACTCCCAGACCGCCTTCCCGACGGCTCCCCCTGACCGGGAATCCAAGAGGTACGAGGCCTTTGGCAAAAAGGTTTTCTCGTCCCTTAGCTTAGGACTGCGGTCTTCCAACACCGCATGCCTCTTGGGCCGTTACACCCATTCTATATGGGAAACGGTGGCGGAATTGCTGCCAGAGTGTCCGTTGGAGGTACGGGCCAAACTCGGCCAAGCCCTAGTGGAGGGCCGGGACGCAGCGAAGTATTCGATCAGGTGCGGACTGGATACAACTGACTCGCTGGGCAGAGCGATGGCTACGACGGTGGCGATTCGACGCCACGCCTGGCTCAGATCCGCCAACTTCTCGGCTGATGTCCAGAATACCCTCATGGACATGCCGTTCGATGGCCGTCGCCTCTTTGGCGACAAGGCAGACCACGCGCTTGAGCGCTTTAAGGACTCCAGGGCTACGGCCAAGTCCTTGGGCCTCTCGGCCCGCGCCAGCAAGTGGGTGCCTTTCGCTCCTTTCGTGGCCAAGGAAGGGGCGTCCCCACGCGTGCCGCCAGCCACTCGCCGCAAACTGTCGCCCAGCGCGGCGGCGGCTGTGGAAACCGCCGTGGAGGCGGTCGGGGAGGCAAGCGGAGCCAGTCCACACCTGCCCCCGCAGCATCCGCCTCTAAACCCTCCTAGTCCGTGCTTTTCGGCCCATGTGACGCCAGTGGGGGGCAGGGTTCGCCATCACCACTCTCACTGGCGCACTGTCACTTCGGACAGGTGGGTGCTGCAGATCGTCCGAAGGGGCTACTCCCTCCCCTTCGAGACGACCCCTCAAGCCATGCCACCGCAACACCACCGCGTATCGGGGGATCATTTGCGGCTCCTGCAGGAGGAAGTTTCGGCCCTCTTGGCCAAGGGGGCCATCGAGCGCGTTCCTGGGCCAGAAGTAGGTCGTGGTTGCTACTCCCACTACTTCCTGGTACCCAAGAAGGGCAAAGGGGGCCTACGCCCTATCTTGGATCTGAGGAACGTCAACGGCTTCCTCCGGAAGGAGAAGTTCAAAATGCTGACACTGGCTCAGGTCTTGGCTGCCCTAGACCCAGGAGACTGGATGGTAGCGTTGGACTTGTAGGATGCGTATTTCCACATACCCGTCCTGCCGGCCCACCGGTGTTACCTGCGGTTCACGGTAGGCCTCGAGCACTTTCAATTTACCGTGCTCCCCTTCGGCCTTGCCAGCGCCCCACGGGTGTTCACGAAGGTGATGGCGGTGGTCGCAGCTCACCTGCGCAGGTTAGGGGTTTCAGTCTTCCCCTACCTAGACGACTGGTTGTTGAAGGCGGGCTTGCCCCAGGCAGTCGTCAACCACCTCCAGACTACGGCGGATCTCCTGCACAGGCTGGGATTTTCCATCAATGTGCCGAAGTCACACCTGTGCCCCTCTCAGAAGCTCCTTTTCATCGGAGCGGTTCTCGACTCGGCGCAGTTTCGGGTTTACCCGCCCGAACAGCGAGTCCGGGATATTCAGGCCCTGATTCCGATCTTCAGGCCGTTATCCCGGGTTTCGGTCAGGCTGACGCTGCGGCTTCTGGGGCTGATGGCCTCCTGCATCCTTCTGGTGATTCACGCACGGTGGCGGATGCGGGCTCTGCAGTGGGACCTGAAGTTTCAGTGGGCCCAGCACCGGGGCAACCTTTCCGACCATGTCCTGATCTCGGAGGGCACTGCGAGACAGCTGCAGTGGTGGCTCACGGACCGCGATTGGGTCAACGGCAGATCCCTCTCCCTTCCCCAACCGGAGCACGTAGTTGTGACGGACGCGTCCCTCCAGGGCTGGGGTGGCCACTTGGGAGAGGCGGAGATCAGAGGACTCTGGTCTTCGGCGGAGTCCCGGCTCCATATCAATCTGTTGGAACTGCGGGCGATTCGTCTGGCACTGAAAGCATTCCTCCCGTCTGTCCGAGGGAGTGCAGTGCAGGTGTTCACGGACAACACCACCGTCATGTGGTACTGCAACAAACAGGGCGGGGTGGGGTCGTGGACCCTATGCCAGGAGGCTCTGCGCCTCTGGCAATGGCTGGAACATCAGGGCGTGACTCTGGTGGTTCAACACCTGGCAGGTTCTCTGAACGCCAGGGCGGACGAACTCAGCCGTCTGTGCTCGATGGATCACGAATGGCGTCTGAACTCGGACGTGGCGCAAGGCCTCTTTCTGCGTTGGGGAGAGCCTTGGTTAGATCTATTCGCCACCGAAGAGAACGCGCAATGTCATCAGTTCTGCGCGTTGGAATTTCCAAGGCGGCACTCGCTCGGAGACGCTTTTCGTCGCGAGTGGAGCTGCGGTCTGTTGTACGCCTTTCCGCCTATACCTCTTCTGCCCAGAGTGCTGAAGAAGATCAAGCGCGACCGGTCACAAGTCATCCTTGTGGCTCCGGACTGGGCACGAAGGTACTGGTATCCCGAGCTACTCAGTATGTCAGTCGATCCCCCGGTTCGTCTGCCTCTTCAGGAGGACCTTCTGTCGCAGCAGCAGGGGACGGTCCTCCACCCGAACCTGTCCAGTCTCCACCTCCATGCGTGGAGATTGAGCGGCGACAGTTTTGGCCATTTGACTTGCCTCCTGAAGTTTGCAACATCATTCTGGCAGCCAGGCGTCCCTCCACAAAAACGGTATACGCCTGCAGGTGGAACAGATTTGTGGCATGGTGCACAGCAAAGGCTGTGGATCCTCTCAATGCCCCTCTCTCTGAGATTCTTCTCTTCCTTCTTTCACTTGCCCAGCAGGGCTCTGCTCTGGGCACTATCAAGGGCTATCTTTCGGCTCTTTCAGCCTTTCTGAGGCTGCCTGACCAACCTTCTTTGTTCAAGTCCCCTATAGTAAACAGATTTCTGAAAGGCATCACTCATACCTTTCCTCCTGTTCCTTTCGTGATGCCTCAGTGGGACTTGAACCTGGTTCTGACCTTTCTGATGTGCGCTCCCTTTGAGCCACTTCATAACTGTCCACTTCGCCTTCTTTCTTTGAAGACTGCCTTCCTGGTAGCCATCACCTCTGCCAGGAGAGTGAGTGAGCTCCAGGCCCTCTCTTGTAAGCCTCCTTTCCTTTCAGTCCATCCGGACAAGGTTGTTTTGAGGACTAGGCCCTCCTTCTTGCCAAAGGTGGTCACGGCCTTCCACATTGGGCAGTCCATCACATTGCCCACCTTCTTTCCGCCTCCGCACCCCTCGAGAGAGGAAGAGAGGCTCCACCGTCTGGACCCAAAACGTGCGCTCTCGTTCTATCTGGATCGCACACGCCAGTTCCGGGTGGATGATCAACTCTTTGTTGGGTACGCAGGTGCTAAGAAAGGGAAAGCGCTGCACAAGAGGACCATTTCTCGATGGATTATCATGTGCATCCAGGTGTGTTACTCCTTGGCTAAGAAGGAACCACCTGTTGGGCTGCGGGCTCATTCCACTCGAGCCACGGCCACTACAACTGCCTTGGGCCGAGGTGTGCCCTTGCAGGACATTTGCCAGGCTGCTACGTGGGCTTCGTTGCACACATTTGCGAGGCACTACTGCCTGGACAGTCAAGTCCGGAGGGATGGCTACTTCGGCCGTTCTGTTCTCCAGGACTTTCTGGTGTGAATATTGGTTCGCAGACCCACCACCACGGGGATGGTATTGCTGGGGTATCTATTCTAAGGTAAGGAATCTATCACTAACGTGTCTCTTTCAGATGCACAAGTTACTACTTGTGTAACGATATATCTGTAAGAGACATTAGTTAGTGATAGATTCCTTACCGACCCACCCATCCTCCCCGTTCTGCGAACCGATATCTAGGGTTAAGGTCATCCCCTTTCAGGGCCCTAGTTTCTTGGCACCAGTGTCGGTTTTTGTCATGGCTCTGCGCTTCTGGCGCGGAAAAGCTGTGGCTAAGAACTGACGTCAGCACGCGGAGGCGGAGTCTAAGTACTCCGACGACGTCATCACGGCGCCCACGACGCCGACGACTGACGCGGAGCCACAGACGACGCCTACCGACGCGCAAGGGTACTGCTACGCAAAATTTTCCGGATCCAGTCTGACGCCTGGGGATATTCTAAGGTAAGGAATCTATCACTAACTAATGTCTCTTACAGATATATTGTTACACAAGTAGTAACTTGTGCATTAAGCTGTCTCTCTGTGGAAAGTTACAGAGTGGGTGTGTCATTGCCCAGTTGTAGAAATGTGTAATAAATTTATGCTGGGGAAAGTCAGTCCCCTCGGTATCATCTAAAGAGGCTAGTCTGACTGGACTCCGCTGCAGCGCATTTACAATGAATGAATAAAATTAATGAATGAATGAACTGAAAAGATCATTTGTAAAGCGCGATAGCTACCCTCTGGCGTCCTAGCGCTACAGACGACACTTGCAGGTGGGAAACCGTTGAGGATTTATTCGATTTTATTTTTGAAGAGGAAAGTTTTTAAGTGTTTGCGGAACAGAAGTAGGTTAGGCTCAGAGCACAGATGGAGGGGGAGGGAGTTCCAGAGTTTGGCCAAGTTATAAGAGAATAACTGGCCTCCACTTCTGGATTTTTTGATCCTAGGGACTGTGGCGAGGAGAGAGGATGCCGAGCGGAGCTGTTTGTACGGGTGGTAAGGGGTAATCCGAGAGTGATTGATGACAGCCCCTGTTTTCCAGAATGCTCAGTGAGTGATGCAGAGGGTCTTGAAATTGATTCTTTCCCTGACTGGAAGCCAGTGAAGGCTTTTTAGACCGGGTGTAGCTGGAAGGGATGGGGAATCTGAAGCAGTGTTCGGGCAGCGCAATTTTGTATGATCTGAAGCTTGCGTAGGGTGGTTTGTGGGGCTCCTAGGTAGAGGGCGGACAGAATTAGACCTTGAACCATAATCTGTCTTGCCCGTAAAGGCAGCAGGGGTAAAATCTTCCGAAGAAGTCTGAGTAGCCCGAAGCAAGTGGCTGATAGTTTGGCTACTTTGCAGTTAAATTTAAGGGATTTATCCAACCAGATGCCAAGGCTCTTTATAGTGTCCGTTGGTGTGGGGGGAGAGCCAAGGCAGGTGGACCAGAGTGAATTGATCAGGTAGTTGGGGGGGGTTGCCTAGGAGCATTAGCTCCGTTTTGTCTCAGTTAAATTTAAGACATGAGGAAGTCATCCATTTGGTGACTTCTTCTAAGCAGTCCCTCAGGTTATTGTGTGCTGTGTATGTGTCTGACTGGTTGAGAGCCACCACTAGCTGAGTATCGTCGGCATAAGTGATGATTTTTATCCCGAACGGACGGACTACCTCAGCTAGTGGGCTCATGTATATATCAAATAGCGTAGGGCTCAAGGAAGAGCCTTGCGGCACCCTTCAGCCAAGAGACTTGCTGGGGGAGGTGGTGTCATCCTTGAAAATCTGGAATGAGCGGTCAGTGAGCATGTCTCCTTGTCTTGGTACAGTCTTCAGGCTGTCTGGTGCAGTCTCCGGACTGTCTTGTCTTGGTACAGTCTTCTTACTGTCTGGCGCAGTCTCCAGACTGCCTTGTCATGGTAAAGTCTTCTGGCTGTCTTGTGCAGGCTCTGGACTGTCTTGTTTTGGTACAGTCTCCGGACTATCTTGTTTTGGTGCAGTTTGATGACCGTCTTGGTTTGAGGACTGTTTTTGGAACAAGCGCTTGATTTGGTTGGGTTCTTTGTGAACATAGTGCACCATTAGTTTGTTTTTGGTACGGTCTGTGGACTGTTGTTTGGGATAAAGTACTTACAATTGCTTTGCCAGGCAAAATAATGAATTAGGTCCTTTCTTGAAAATGCCTGGAGTGAGCTTAATTTGTTCTCTTGTTGTCGTTGTTGCTTTGCGGATGCCATTGGAAGAAGATCTGCCAGTGCCTCCAGGATGCACCGTTAATATTGATGCGCGTGACGAATGGTCTTGGCCCTATTATGTTTAGTACATTATGGCACACATATATGAGGGACAATGTCGAGTTGAAAATGGCCTTTGATGGGCACTTTTGATCAGAAATAATAGTAAGAATATACATTTGTTTTGACATAGGAAGAGTGCAAAATAAGAAAATTATAGCGCATAATGTAATAAAAAGGGGGGCGGTAGGTTTGTGGCGCCCAGATTTCAGAAATGAACTGCATTTTGAAAATGGCACACAGAAATTCGGTGCAATGCTCAATTAAATAAATCATGATTGACTTGAATGTGTTTAATTAAGATTTGACCTTACTATACAATGTAAAAAGTACTTTGAACTTTCAAGGTAGCATATATTTATGGAGAATAAACACGCAGTTTAAAAGTGTGGTAGGCAAGCTAAAATACACAGTCCGTGATTCAGCTTCCTTTGGAAGGCTCACTGTCCTTGGCTTTGAGATAAGAATGGAATTTCTCTGGAGGTTTCTGTTCTGGCTTTTCATGAAAAAAGAACGCATGCAGAAATACACAGCCTTTTCTGCAGAAGGAAAAGGAGGGGCTCAGGGCAGTTTCTGTGGGACACGCAGAGCGAAGGAAAGGAGCTGAGGGAAGGCAGACGGATAAAAATATATATAACGCACTTTCACCAGTCGTTGCTCCACTCATTACGGGTGCTTCCTCGGCGCGTGGTGAAACGCGCAATTACCTTCCCAACTCCGGTCTTTGACTCGCTTCAGACCTTTCACTCGAGTGCACTCAAAAAAAGCCAATATACTGGGTTGAGTTCAATTATTATCAATTAATAGAATGTAACAAGGCCATAACCCTAGTCAAAGAGAGATTTAGGAAAAGAGGATATTGCAAGGGTTTCTTGGAAAAGGCAGAACAAAGATGTAAGGAAACAGGTAGAGATATCCTACTAAGGGATAAAGTAAAGAAAAAAGATGATCAGGTCAGATTAATAAGCAACTTCACCGAGAAATCCTCGGAGGTATACCAGATCTTGAGGAGAAACTGGAAAGTGCTTAAATCAGACACATTAGTGGGAGCAAAGCTATCTGATAATCCCTTGATCACATACAGGAGAGGAAACTCATTAAAGGACCAATTGGTTGACAGCCGCTATGATCCAAAAAGGAAAAAAGGGTCCACAAACATAACAGGTTTCTTCCCCTGCATGAGATGTAAGGCGTGTAAGTACAGTAGAAAGATCAAAACTTACACAGTACCTGGAATCCAGAAAAGCCTGCCTATCCCCAAGTTGCTGAACTGTAATTCAGAGTATACAGTTTATTGTCTCACATGTCCCTGCGGCAAACACTATGTGGGGAGTTCAATTCACCCTGCGAAGAAGCGCATATTGGAACATCAAAGAGCAATCACTAATAAAGATCAAGTGTATCCGGTTGCTCGCCATTTCGAGAAAGAACACAGCAGCAATTGTAAACTTTTAACCTTCTTCTGCTTGGACCAATTGGTTAAATCAGAACGAGGAGGTGACAACATCAAGAAACTCCGTACTTTGGAGTCTAAATATATAATTAAGCTGCAAACAAAGACCCCTATGGGTCTGAACAACGAAGAAGAAATGTGGGTTCATGTGGGCTGCTAAGAACCATTACCTTTCCCCAACTTCTGAATCCTTTAATGGCTGAGCCGAATATTCTCCGTAAAAAGTGTAATTTTTGTAAACAAGTCCAAACCTCTGTAAATCCTGTGCTTCCGTAGCCCATACAGGGCCTTATTTCACCTACTTCACTTTCCAAGCCCATGCAGGGCCTTATTTTTCTTAACAGTGGAATAGGATAGTTTTTGCAAGTTAACGAAAACGGTACCTACAGTTGCTCTTCCGATATTAATTCTATCGTGAGGGACGATCTTGTTTCATTAATAAGCGACCCATAAAATGAGTTTTTCACATTTTGTGCCTTAACACATGCTAAATATTCATTTATTAAAATGCTATTGTGATAAATTGTAAGGCACTGGAGGACAGAAATACCTCTAAGATGGCCGCCGCTATTTCTAACATACAGCTTGTCCACTGTTTATTTCTATGTTTTCACTTGTAAATAATGCACAGAACATTTTCTATGTCGATCAACATGGTTACTGTTTGTTTGTTTATTTAAATCAGTATGAGTAAAGCTTTAGTTGACACTGACGAAGGCGGAAACGCTGAAACGCGTTTGTCAAACTGGCTGCAGAAGCGCTGCATTAAATAATTGGAAATTGCTTGAACTCAACCACGTATATTGGCTTTTTTGAGTGCACTCGAGTGAAAGGTCTAAAGCGAGTCAAAGACCGGAGTTGGGAATATATATATATATATATATATATATATATATATATATATATATATATATATATATATATATATATAATGGGACAGAGGGAGTTTGTACAGAAAAGTTGTTTGCAGGGAATGAAAGAGAGTTACAATGGATTGTTTCCCAAGCAGAAATAAAAGGTGCTCACGCAGTGCTGGAAAAGGTGTTCTTTTGCCATCTTTGTAATAGATTTGAGCATGGAAGAAGAAACGTAAAATTAAAAGAGACGTAGTAAATAGAAATGCTCAAAGCAGAGAGATGCAGGTACAAAATATGTCAGCTCAGCAAATGTCAATTCAGAAAAAGGTACCAATAACAGGAGTTTTTCAAGCTCAGATGCTCCCTATGGAGAATTCTAATATTATTTTAAATAAATTGTCCAGGGCAAATGTGAATTATTTTCAGAACGAAAATACGAACATTGAAGATGAGATTTTTGGTTCTAACATTTCTGGCATTACCAAGTCCATTGTGCCAACGGTGGAAGGTCCAGATCTACCCCACTTAGGAAAAATATCAAAGTTGTAGGAGTTTTAAAAGAGAAATTACAAAGTCAATTCTAGAGAGTGTTGCATCAACAATAGGTTCATTTGAGAAAGGTTACCAATTTGTTGTTTGTGACTCAAGCCTGACAGGAAAAGATTAATTTTACGAATTAAAAGGCACAGATTACTGAAAACCAGATGATGTTAAATATTAGATTCCTGATGAGGATGTACAGTTTAAAATGGTCCAAGAAGAGAGCTTGTAGCATTGTTTTCAATAATGACAGTTGACACATTTCCCTATGGTTTTATTGCTTTAAATATTCAGCTGTTCTTTCTATTTCTGCTGACATGCTATGTCGCTCAGGCTGCGCTGGCTATGTCACATCTTGCCCTTTCTTTGTCTCCGCCACCTGTGGCCATTATGGGCCAGATGTAGGCAATCCTAATTTACCGATTCTAAAGTACCGAATTTTACGGAATCGATATTTTAGAATCGGTAAATGCTATGTAGGAAATAATTTGGTAAGTATTACCAAATCGGTACGATTCAGTATTTACCGAATCGGTATTTACCGAATCGGTAATTCCCAAATCGGTAATTCCCAAATCGGTAATTCCCATTCATTCCTATGGGCATGGAGGCCCATAGGAATGAATGGGATTTACAGAATCGGTAAATACCGATTCGGTAATGGGGGAACACATTCAAGGGTGGCAGGGTGTCACATTGACACCCTGTTGCACCCCTGAATCATGCATGTGTGCACATGTGGCACACATACATGCCATAAAGGCATTTATGTCTGCCACAAGGCACTTTTGGAAATGCACAAAAATGCTTTTGCAAAGGTTTTTGATATTTACCACCAACTTTTAGTTGGTGGTAAATACCAAATCCTTAACTATGCAATTCACTCATTTGAGTGCTCCCTACATTGCAGATTCGGTAATTTACCGATTCGGTATTTTAAGGAATCAGTGATTTACCGATTCCTTAAAATACAGATTCGGTAAATTACCGAATCTGTAAATTGGCCACCTACATCTCAAAAGCCTAATACCAGTCGGTAACGGCCGAAATTCGGTAATTTCGGCCGTTACCAACCGGTATTAGGCTACCTACATCTGGCCCTATGACTGCTAGTACCCCCAACACGCCTATTGCCTCAGCATCCTGTTTTGCTAACTCTTATACTTGCGACACAGCCAGCAACGATGCTAAGGTCTGTTATTTCTGTGCTACTCCCACTGTGGTTTATCATTTCCTGATATTAGTGAGTACTGGGATAAAGGTATGTGGATTTGAGGATAGAGACTGGGTGAAATTGGAAGAACGTGTGGGTCCGTACATGCAATCTGAAGTAAAAAAAAAATAAGAGGAAAGAGGGTAATAGCAAATGAAGGTGCTCAGTGCGTTTGTGTGGAAGGTGTGTGGAATGTGATAAAAATTATGAGCCTTTTGGGCAACAGCTTGTCTTTAGGAATATTGTTTGGTTTAGGAGCAGTGTTTTTAAAAATGCTGCACCACAGATTTTGTGTGATCTCAACAAGGATACTTATTTTGCTGGGCCGCATTTTTATGCCTTTGGGTTCTCTCATTCCGCTGAGGAAAGGGCTGGGGGTAAGTCAACGATTTGTTGCCAGAGGACAGATGAGTGTGTCTGATGTTTTTACTTGACTTTAAGGTGTTCTTAGATTATATCAATCAATAAGGGTATTGTAAGCACGCTACTCACCCGTGAGGTTCTCAAGGCGCTGAGGGGGATCTGCAGATCTGTTTATCCAAGGAGCCAGGGGGCAGATGTATCAAAAAACCATTTTGCGAGTCCGTAATAGTGATTTGTTGCGAATCACAATTTCGTAATCGCAAAATGGTATGTAACATAAATATTGCGAAAAAATAGCGATTCCTTAAAAGTCGCAGAAAATAATGCGAGAAATGTGCGAATCGCATAATTGCGATTTTCGCATTTTAGGAATTTGCAAAAACGGGAATCATGCAATGCTGGAACAAGTTGATGACATTGTAGGAGAGTAGGGTCTGCAATTTTATGATCACCCAGATTTTTTTGCTTTTGTTTCACTGGTTTACGACTTTCTCTGGCTGTGGGCCTGCTAATCAGACCCACAGCCTGGCTGTTCTCTTTCTAAATTACGATATGTACCCTAGGTGCATTTACCAATTGGTACTGGGCCACCTTATCAGACCCCGTAACGCAGGGCATAGGTGTACCCAGGGCCGCCAGGGGCTGAAGCATGTATTATGCCACCCCTGGCTGGCCTCCTAAATTTGACACAACTGGCTGCACGACAGCTGGGGCGAAGACGTGTAACCACCCTTCGCTTTAGGTATAGTAGCTCTATATCTAACCATACAATGGACACCCGAGTTCCTATCAGTCACTCCTATGGCAGGCCTTAACGATCCTGAAGGCAGAGTGCGTGGGCCCGTGTGAGCTAGGTTCAGGCCCGAGCCGAGCCCGGTTGCAGCTTGCGGAATCAAGACCCAATAGCTGTTCCATGATAACGCGTACCATATCGGTAACTCCGGTGTCGCGTTATCAAGGCATGTCGAGTAAGGTGTCATACGAATCGGGGTGCTGCCCTCTCACCAATGCTGGCGACGAGGTTAGCATTCCCCCCTTCTAGAGGGACACGACATGTACGTAACTGTGAACCCCGGTTAAAGTTAACTGAAGCCTCAGCTCCACAAAATGGATGCTGCCACCACAGACACGAGTCTGACCTCCTGCTGCTGGGAGTCCTTCCAGCGAGGAGCACTTGGACAAAGGGTTTCCTGTCGAGGGCGGTGTTCGCACCGTCCCAGACGGGGTTTGTGTATTCTGGGTAGGTAGGGCTTTGGCGAGAAGGTGACTGCGGAGTGGCACCCCGGTGCGCACTACGCATCTGCCGGTTAGAACCAGTTCCAGGGGCGACAGCCCTGGCCTGGGGAAAGTCCGGCAGGGGAGAGGGGTGTAACTACCCCCCTTCCTGGTCCCACCCTTAGGGCAGGACCTAGTCATGTACCCACCCCTTTCTTTAGAATAAAGGCCGGAGCGGGGACCCTTCCAAATTAGATCATCTTTGATTCAAGAACTACTTTCTACGAAAGGACATTCAAGACTCTTCTCAAGATTTCTCCCTTGTGACTAAGGAGTAGTCACCCTGCATCAGCGGGCACCAACTAAGAACTCTGCGGTTTGCTGTAAGTCCTTCCTCAAGGAATCCGACTGCCCAGCTCGACGAGAACCGGCTTCCCTGGCACCTCTGACCTCTACCCACGTCATCAGCTCAGCTGTGATCTGTGGGTGCGACGAGACCTCGAGGGACCGGCCATCATCAGAACCTGCACGCTCTTAAAACCAGCACGACCATCGAGGTAACTCTCTGGTGAGTGCTCTGGGGTCCGAGAAGCCCCGACCCTGAGCCGCTCCAGCACCGAAGTGCAGTCTCCCAGCATCTCCACGATCTGCGTGGGGCCCTTCTGCTCGCTGCTCAGCACGTTGTCTGGTCACTAGCCGCTGGCTTGTGCCCTTCTGTGACGACATCCGAGAATCATCACTGCTGGTCTGGTTGCTCCAGACTGGCCCTTGCTTCCATCTTTGCGAGAAGCACCCCGGACCCTCCTGGTCCACCCAAGACGCCATCTTAGGCCCACCACGTGGCCCTGAGATCTGCCAAGGCTTGTTGCCCCATCCTGGGCCCAGCGACGCCGACAGCATCATCCTTCGTGGGACAGCTCGCACCTCCCCCGTGGTCGCCGACAACGCCTCCTGGTCCGTGAGACTGCAGAGCCTAGCGTCGCCCACTCACCTGGTCGAGGTGACGGCCAACCGGTGCCTTCCTGGTACCCTCTGACTACTGGCTAGTAGTACGAACTTGGTCCCCTCTGCTTTCAGGTTTCATCAATCTCCGATCCAGGCTTGGATCTCTACGAACTATTCAGCACTGGTCGCCGGCCAGCAACTCCTTTTCTTCCGGCTCCTGGCTCGTCAGCGAAGACCCCGACGCCTGTAAGACTTGTGCAGCCGCAGCCCTCGTGGCTAGGTAACTCGGCATTTCGGTGCCTGCATAGCCTCCTTACTCTAGGGTCCTGAGTCCCTCGCTTCCGACTTGCCTTATCGGGTCCGCCCGAGACCTTAATCTTTCCGTGTCCTCGGACACTTGTTTTAATTGTGCACTTGAAGTATTTGCTAAAGAGATTTGGTTTGTGCTTAGTACCCTGTCCTCATAAAGAGTACAGGGCTGTTGTGATTCTTAATAAATATACTGTTTATTTTCATAACACTTGTGTAGTGTCCTTTCACTGGGTGTTCAAGGGGTACATGTGTGGTAAACAGCTGGCTTAACGCGCCCTCTCGAGTCTTTAGCCTTAGACTGCTCGTATCCACGCTACTAGGATAGCTGGTCTATAGGTTGACTTACAACCAAACACCATAAGGGTCGTTGGAACGATACATAGCGGTCGCTAGAATAGCGAACGTTGCATATCGGGCCAACTTCTCACATTGGTGAGCAGCGGTTGGGATTTGAGCTTGCTGTTGTTTTACCACACGTATCCTAAGAATATCTTGTTGAAAGATCGCACAAGTACTGTTAGTACATATAACTAAAAGCTTAGAATACTCTGAGTTCTACTGAACCAGCTGTTGTAGCTCCTCAAGGCTTAGCACACCTTGGCTACAACTCTTAGCAAGGGTACAGTAGGTAAACACGTAGTGTAGGTAGGTGCATCACTTACACCACACTAGAAACAGTATGTCGGACAAAGGAGGAAACTCTGGGTCTCCCCTTGTGTCAGTTGACCCTCCACAGGTCATCCCTTCAGGATATACTGTGCTGAGCTTCAAGGAGTTAAGACGACTGTGTCAATCCAGGAAGATTCAGCAGGGGTCTAACCCCACAACGTCCTTTCTGATTGGTCTCTTGGAGACTTATGATGCCAGAAGAGCTGAGAAACTTCGTAGCTCTTCTAATCCAGAAGGAGACATGCCTCCCCTCGAGGGAACCCGAGACGATCCTGACCTCATCCACCTCGCAACTGAGAACGAAGATGTGGAGGAGGATGAGGATGAGGATCTCTCTGGGGATGAGGCAGATAAGGGACAGGTAGAAGTCGTCAGACTAAGCAGGTCCAACTTAAGCAAACATGATAGCGGTACTGGGGGACCCCTGGGGCCACTATCAGGTCAGCTTAACATTGGGAATGGACGAGCCCGATCTCTGTCAAGAGACTCTGGCAGATCCCTTCAAACCAATGGCTCTCACAACTCTTCTCAAAGAGGGATGACGTCCCCTCAGAGGAGAGTGTACGAAGCTAAGGAAAGGGCAGCTAATCTGAGGATTGAAAGGGAAGAACTTGCCCTGGCCAAAGAAAGGCTTGCCTTTGCTAGAGAGCAACAGTTAAGTGGGGCAGTCCCCACTGGTGGCAGCAATGTACCTAGTAATAGGGAAAAGAGTTTCGATACGAAACACCTTGGTAAGATAGTGCCCCCCTTTAAACAAGGGGACGACATCCACAAATGGATTACTGCTTTGGAGAGGGCCTGCACTGTGCAGGGTGTTCCCCAGAGTCAGTGGGCAGCTATCTTGTGGCTCTCCTTTGAAGGAAAAGGAAGAGACAAGCTCCTCACCACAAGGGTGGAGGATGCTAACAATTACCAAATCTTGAAAAATACACTCGTTGAAGGGTTCGGCCTAACCACTGAGCAGTACAGGGTGCTGTTCAGGGATACCCAGAAAACGCAGTCTCAAGATTGGTCTGATTTTGTCGATTGTGCCACTGAGGCTTTTGAGGGCTGGTTGCTGGGCAGTAAGGTTACTGATTATCAAGGATTGTATAATTTGATGATGAGAGAACAAATTTTAAACAATTGTCAGAACCAGTTGTTGCATCAGCATCTTGTCGACTCGGATCTGACCTCTCCCCAAGAATTGGGAAAGAAGGCAGACAGATGGGTTCGTACAAGAGTTAAACAGAACCAGGGCCAGAATCAAGGTGGTCAGAAGAAAGCAGACCAGAAGGGTAAAGATTCTAAAGGGGAACAAAATGACCAGAAGTCTTCGACAGGTCCCCAACAACCCAAAGAGGGTTGGGGTCAGGCTCCCCAAAAGAAGAAAGAAGGCCAATCCAAAAGATGGTGCCAGTACTGTAAAAGTAAATCTCACTGGTTTAGTGAGTGCACCAAGAAAGGAGGAGGGCAGACTCCTGCCACTGCAGCCCCTAAGGCACCTGTGCCCCCTAGTACAGTCAGCAGTGGTAGTGCGCCTCCCAAGGGTTTAGTAGGGTTAACCCTGGGTTCTGAGGGGCGTGACAACTTAGTTGGCACACTCACTCAGGCTGTCCTCGTCAGTACAGGGGACGCGGACGTATCCCCTGACGTAAGCCCCAATACTTTGGGCAAATACCGACAGACGCCTTTCATAAATGGAAAGATGGCTCAGGCCTATAGGGACACTTGTGCCAGCGTCACCATGGTGACGCCTAACTTTGTGGACCCTGGACAGATCATGCCAGGTACAGAATTCCTGGTGACCAATGCAAGCAATGTCACTACCAATCACAGTATGGCAATCGTAGCTTTCTCCTGGGGAGGGGTAACTGGCCAAAAGAAGGTTGTAGTTAGTCCAGACCTCCCAGTGGATTGTTTGTTGGGCAATGATTTGGAGTCGTCACAATGGTCAGAAGTGGAGCACCGGACTCACATGGAAATGTTAGGTTTGCCAGCACATGTGTTCGCTGTGACTAGGTCACAGGTCAGGAAATGCCCCACTGAACAGGTGCTGGATCCTGGAACAACGGACCAGACACCTCCCAAGAAAAAGAGCAGTAGGGTTAAGGCTGCGCCTTCCCCCTTGCCCCAGGTCGAGGATCAAGTCTCAGAGGAGGCTGACCTACAGGAATTGAGGGAAACTGAGCCTAGGGAATTCGAACTTGATCAAGTTGAATTCTTGGGTTCAGGGGGACCCTCAAGGGAAGACCTGGGGAAGGACCAGTTAGACTGCCCTTCTCTTGAACCCCTCAGACAGCAGGCTGCTGCTGAGGCTGCTGGGAACGCCACAGGTACCCACAAGGTATACTGGGAAGATGGACTCCTGTACACTGAGTCAAGAGACCCCAAGCCTGGCATGACCAGGAGGCTGGTTGTACCCTTGTCTCAGCGTGGTTTCCTACTTACCTTGGCCCACGAGATTCCCTTAGCAGGTCACTTAGGCCAGACGAAAACGTGGGACAGGCTTGTCTCACACTTTCACTGGCCTCACATGAACGAAGATACCAAGGAGTTTTGCCGCTCCTGTGTCACTTGCCAAGCCAGTGGTAAGTCAGGTGGCACGACAAAGGCCCCCCTTATACCAATGCCTGTGGTGGGGGTGCCCTTTGAACGGGTGGGGATCGACATCGTCGGTCCCATGGAACCACCTACAGCATCAGGGCACAGGTTTATACTGGTGGTAGTGGATCATGCCACCAGGTATCCTGAAGCTATTCCCCTTAGGACCACTACAGCACCTGTTGTGGCAAGAGCCCTAGTTGGAGTGTTCTCCAGAGTGGGCTTCCCTAAGGAGGTCGTCTCCGACAGAGGTGCAAACTTTATGTCGAGCTACTTAACTGCTATGTGGAAGGAATGTGGTGTTAACTACAAGTTCACTACACCCTATCATCCACAATGCAATGGGCTTGTTGAGAGATTCAACAGGACCCTAAAAGGGATGATTCATGGACTACCGGAAAAGCTTCGGCGTAGATGGGACGTCCTGATCCCCTGCCTCTTGTTCGCCTACAGAGAAGTCCCGCAGAAGGGGGTTGGCTACAGCCCTTTTGAACTTTTGTACGGGCATCCTGTAAGGGGACCCCTGTGTTTGGTGAAGGAAGGATGGGAGAGACCTCTCAAAAAGCCTGCAGCCAACATAGTGGACTATGTGCTTGGCTTCCGCTCGCGGATGGCTGAATACATGGAAAGGGCATCTGAAAACCTTAAGGCCAGCCAAGAACTCCAAAAAGCTTGGCATGACCAAAAGGCTGTCTTGACTGTTTACCAGCCCGGACAGAAGGTGTGGGTGTTGGAGCCAGTGGCCCCAGCAGCACTCAAGGACAAATGGTCCGGGCCCTACACCATCCTGGAGAAAAAGGGAGAGGTCACCTACCTGGTCGACCTGGGAACTCCCCGGAGCCCCCACAGGGTGCTTCATGTCAACAGGCTAAAAGCATATGTCGACAGGAAGGACATGAGTTTGCTCATGGCCCTAGATGAGGGACAGGAAGAGGAGAGTGACCCTCTCCCCGACCTGCTCACTCAGAATCCTGACGATGGCTCGGTAGATGGTGTTGTCTTTTGTGGCAGCCTCTCCGAACATCAACAGAGCGACTGTAAACAGGTTCTTCAGTTGTTCAGACATATGTTTTCTCTAACACCCAGTCAGACCGATTGGTGCACCCATGAGGTTGACACTGGTGACAGCTTGCCCGTCAAGAGTAAAATCTACAGGCAGCCTGATCACGTTAGAGACTGCATCAAGAGTGAAGTGCAGAAAATGTTGGAGCTGGGAGTCATTGAACCCTCGGATAGCCCTTGGGCTAGTCCCGTAGTTCTAGTGCCGAAACCTCACACCCAGGGTGGTAAGAGAGAGATGAGGTTTTGCGTAGACTACAGGGGTCTCAATGCAGTCACTAAGACTGACGCCCACCCAATACCAAGGGCAGACGAGCTTATCGATAGATTGGCTTCGGCCAACTACTTAAGTACGTTTGACCTGACAGCTGGGTATTGGCAAATCAGGTTAGCTGAGGACGCCAAGCCTAAAACCGCATTTTCAACCCCTGGTGGGCATTATCAGTTCGTGGTGATGCCCTTTGGTCTGAAAAATGCACCTGCCACCTTCCAACGGTTGGTGAATCAAGTCCTTACTGGGCTGGATGACTTCTGTGCGGCGTATCTTGACGATATTGCTGTCTTTAGCTCCACCTGGGAGGATCACCTGGTCCACCTGCGGAAGACGTTAGAGGCACTGCAAGCAGCAGGTCTCACTATCAAGGCCACCAAGTGCCAGATAGGGCAGACACAGGTTGTATACCTGGGCCACCTTGTAGGTGGAGGTCAGGTTCAGCCACTGGAGAGCAAGATACAGTCAATCAGGGACTGGGCTCCTCCAACCACCCAGACTCAGGTTCGAGCTTTCTTGGGCCTGACTGGTTACTATAGGAAGTTTGTCAGGAACTATGGGTCCATTGTGACACCATTAAACAAACTGACAAGTAAGAAAATGCCAAAAAAGGTTCAGTGGACAGCGAGCTGTCAAAAAGCATTCGATGACCTAAAGCAGGCCATGTGCACGGCGCCTATCCTCAAGAGTCCGGACTACTCCAAACCATTCATTGTCCAAACAGATGCTTCTGAGTTGGGTGTGGGAGCTGTTCTTTCTCAACTGAATTTTGATGGTCAAGACCAGCCCATTGCTTTTATAAGCAGAAGGCTGACCCCTAGAGAGAAGAATTGGTCAGCTATTGAGAGGGAGGCCTTTGCTGTGGTTTGGGCCCTGAAGAAGCTGAGGCCATACTTGTTTGGCACTCACTTCAAGATTCAGACCGACCATAAGCCCCTCTTGTGGCTAAATCAGATGAAGGGTGAAAACCCCAAACTGCTTAGGTGGTCCATTTCCCTACAGGGGATGGACTTTACAGTGGAACATAGACCTGGTACTGATCATGGCAATGCCGATGGGCTCTCCAGATATTTCCACTTAGAACAAGAAGACTCACCTGGTCAAGGTTAGCTTATTGTTCCGACGTTTGGGGGGGGGTCATGTAGGAGAGTAGGGTCTGCAATCCTATGATCACCCAGATTTTTTGCTTTTGTTTCACTGGTTTACGACTTTCTCTGGCTGTGGGCCTGCTAATCAGACCCACAGCCTGGCTGTTCTCTTTCTAAATTACGATATGTACCCTAGGTGCATTTACCAATTGGTACTGGGCCACCTTATCAG
The DNA here is from genome assembly GCF_964263255.1 of Lissotriton vulgaris. Lineage (NCBI taxonomy): Eukaryota > Metazoa > Chordata > Amphibia > Caudata > Salamandridae > Lissotriton > Lissotriton vulgaris. The sequence continues at coordinate 1,361,777,925 of NC_141694.1, read as the reverse complement.
ACCCCGTAACGCAGGGCATAGGTGTACCCAGGGCCGCCAGGGGCTGAAGCATGTATTATGCCACCCCTGGCTGGCCTCCTAAATTTGACACAACTGGCTGCACGACAGCTGGGGCGAAGACGTGTAACCACCCTTCGCTTTAGGTATAGTAGCTCTATATCTAACCATACAATGGACACCCGAGTTCCTATCAGTCACTCCTATGGCAGGCCTTAACGATCCTGAAGGCAGAGTGCGTGGGCCCGTGTGAGCTAGGTTCAGGCCCGAGCCGAGCCCGGTTGCAGCTTGCGGAATCAAGACCCAATAGCTGTTCCATGATAACGCGTACCATATCGGTAACTCCGGTGTCGCGTTATCAAGGCATGTCGAGTAAGGTGTCATACGAATCGGGGTGCTGCCCTCTCACCAATGCTGGCGACGAGGTTAGCATTCCCCCCTTCTAGAGGGACACGACATGTACGTAACTGTGAACCCCGGTTAAAGTTAACTGAAGCCTCAGCTCCACAAAATGGATGCTGCCACCACAGACACGAGTCTGACCTCCTGCTGCTGGGAGTCCTTCCAGCGAGGAGCACTTGGACAAAGGGTTTCCTGTCGAGGGCGGTGTTCGCACCGTCCCAGACGGGGTTTGTGTATTCTGGGTAGGTAGGGCTTTGGCGAGAAGGTGACTGCGGAGTGGCACCCCGGTGCGCACTACGCATCTGCCGGTTAGAACCAGTTCCAGGGGCGACAGCCCTGGCCTGGGGAAAGTCCGGCAGGGGAGAGGGGTGTAACTACCCCCCTTCCTGGTCCCACCCTTAGGGCAGGACCTAGTCATGTACCCACCCCTTTCTTTAGAATAAAGGCCGGAGCGGGGACCCTTCCAAATTAGATCATCTTTGATTCAAGAACTACTTTCTACGAAAGGACATTCAAGACTCTTCTCAAGATTTCTCCCTTGTGACTAAGGAGTAGTCACCCTGCATCAGCGGGCACCAACTAAGAACTCTGCGGTTTGCTGTAAGTCCTTCCTCAAGGAATCCGACTGCCCAGCTCGACGAGAACCGGCTTCCCTGGCACCTCTGACCTCTACCCACGTCATCAGCTCAGCTGTGATCTGTGGGTGCGACGAGACCTCGAGGGACCGGCCATCATCAGAACCTGCACGCTCTTAAAACCAGCACGACCATCGAGGTAACTCTCTGGTGAGTGCTCTGGGGTCCGAGAAGCCCCGACCCTGAGCCGCTCCAGCACCGAAGTGCAGTCTCCCAGCATCTCCACGATCTGCGTGGGGCCCTTCTGCTCGCTGCTCAGCACGTTGTCTGGTCACTAGCCGCTGGCTTGTGCCCTTCTGTGACGACATCCGAGAATCATCACTGCTGGTCTGGTTGCTCCAGACTGGCCCTTGCTTCCATCTTTGCGAGAAGCACCCCGGACCCTCCTGGTCCACCCAAGACGCCATCTTAGGCCCACCACGTGGCCCTGAGATCTGCCAAGGCTTGTTGCCCCATCCTGGGCCCAGCGACGCCGACAGCATCATCCTTCGTGGGACAGCTCGCACCTCCCCCGTGGTCGCCGACAACGCCTCCTGGTCCGTGAGACTGCAGAGCCTAGCGTCGCCCACTCACCTGGTCGAGGTGACGGCCAACCGGTGCCTTCCTGGTACCCTCTGACTACTGGCTAGTAGTACGAACTTGGTCCCCTCTGCTTTCAGGTTTCATCAATCTCCGATCCAGGCTTGGATCTCTACGAACTATTCAGCACTGGTCGCCGGCCAGCAACTCCTTTTCTTCCGGCTCCTGGCTCGTCAGCGAAGACCCCGACGCCTGTAAGACTTGTGCAGCCGCAGCCCTCGTGGCTAGGTAACTCGGCATTTCGGTGCCTGCATAGCCTCCTTACTCTAGGGTCCTGAGTCCCTCGCTTCCGACTTGCCTTATCGGGTCCGCCCGAGACCTTAATCTTTCCGTGTCCTCGGACACTTGTTTTAATTGTGCACTTGAAGTATTTGCTAAAGAGATTTGGTTTGTGCTTAGTACCCTGTCCTCATAAAGAGTACAGGGCTGTTGTGATTCTTAATAAATATACTGTTTATTTTCATAACACTTGTGTAGTGTCCTTTCACTGGGTGTTCAAGGGGTACATGTGTGGTAAACAGCTGGCTTAACGCGCCCTCTCGAGTCTTTAGCCTTAGACTGCTCGTATCCACGCTACTAGGATAGCTGGTCTATAGGTTGACTTACAACCAAACACCATAAGGGTCGTTGGAACGATACATAGCGGTCGCTAGAATAGCGAACGTTGCATATCGGGCCAACTTCTCACAGACATCACAAGCAGGAAGTACCAGTGATTGCTTGCACCTGCTACCCAGAGCCACACCCAGTGGCAGTTGGAAGAGTGTGCTGAGGCAGAGCAGACCTGTTTGTTCAGCTATGGAGTCACAGAAGGCACAGGAGGAGCAGCCAATTGAAAAGAAAAAAAGAAAGCAGAAGTTTTCAGAAAAGGAGCAAGAAGTGCTAATAGAAGAAATGGTGTGTAACCATGAGGACCTCTTTGGGAAAAAATCTTTTAAGGTACCTGACTCCAGCAAAAGAAAAATATGGCTGGAGATCCAGGAGAAAGTCAACTCTGTAGGAGTCACCACTCGCTCCATTGATGAAATCAAAAAAAGGTGGTATGACATGAGACTCAGATCCAAGGAAAGACTTGCGGAGAGGATCAAAGATGCCAACCTGACAGGTGGTGGAACTTCCATGGTGGACAAACCCACACCCCATGAGGAACTGATAGAATCCACACTGACAACTGAAAGTGTGAGTGGAGTGACTAACATAGACAGCTCAGAACCCACATCAACAGCACAAGGTAAGAGGATTTGAAAGTGCCCCCATGTGTGTGTACAAAGAATGTGTGTGTGTGTATGTGCACTGCATGTAAGATTACCATTAGTCCATTAACACTGTGAAACAAGAACACAGCAATGCATTATGGGAGTGGTAGTCCCATTGACATAGTAACACTCACAATCATAGTCACTTATATAACTTTTTAAAGTGGGACTTCGTAATGCTGAAACAGTGCAGTACAAGTAATAATCTGCCATGTGAATTTTTATTTTGTCATGAACACAAATTCATATTTTGCACTCTACATTCACAGGACATACCAGTGAGGACAGGACTGACAATGATGTTGAATTGTCACCTCCCCATGTGATGTCGGATATAGACAATGAAGTCACTAATGCCCCTGTGACCATACAAAGGAAGCGCTGACGAGTTCTACCTCTACAACCAATGGGAGAGGATGAAAACTCAGATGTTGAAGCAGTGTCCAATGAGACAGTCACTGTGTCCTCCCAAGATGCACAACAGCCTTCACAAAGTCCAAGGAGGGCACGTGCATTCCGTATTGAGCCATCTGTAAATAACACAGGACAGAGTGAAGTAGTGACAGTGTTTGCAGGCCTTGAGCACAACATGCTTGAGGTACAACGCCTTCAACATAAGGCACTGAGATCTATCAATAGGCAGCTAGTCAAATCCAACAAGAACCAGGAACGCATGGCTGATGCCATAGATAAACTTTGCCTGACACTTGTCAACACAGAGGAGGCACGGAACAGGGCTGCACAGGCTGCGCAGGACACAATGCACACCTACACCAAAGCCATCAACAGGCTATGTGCAGTCACCAGCAACTTCACACGTCGCAGTGTGAACATGCAGCGTGAATTGAGTGATTGCACACGTTCAGTTGGACAGAGTGTGAACAATATGACATTGGTACTGGAAAGTATGCAAACAACCCACTCAGGTGCAAGGGCCCTCCTGTGCTCTGGAGAAAGCGAGGACAACTCCAGTAGGAGTAGCAACAACCCCACACCAACAAACATCATGGTGCAACGCAGGAGTGGAAGGCGTTCCACTACTGGAGCAGAGCAAGAGGCCATGCCTCCACTTGAGCAACATGCTGGCAGCCGCCAGCGGAAAAAATGACTTACCATGTTGAAGTACCCATGCAGCAGTCATGCATAGTTACTATTTTGTGTTTGGTTTTAGTAGTATGGATATGTAAAATCACAATGATTACAAATAATTTAACATACATATAGCACTGTTTTCATGTTCTGAATAAAAGAACAATAGCAAAGTGAAAATGGTTTTTAGTTTTTTTTCTCACCTAAAAATAGTTACGTGTAATCTCTGCCCTCCTTTGACGACCAGCCATGGCTCCTACTCCTGCCACTGCCATTCTTGGGGGAGGGTTATCATCATCATCATCAGATGTGTCTGAGTCACTCACTTCAATTTCTGTGCCTTTGCGGATTGCAATGTTATGCAGCATTGCACATGCTGTCACTATTTTGCAACATGTCTCTGGATTGTATTGCAATGCACCTCCACTTTTGTGTATGCGTCTGAAACGGCTTTTCAGAATTCCAAATGTACGTTCTATTACCCCACGTGTGGACCGGTGTGCCCTGTTGTAGCGTCTTTCACTTGCATTTGCAGGATTCAAGTATGGGGTGAGTATGAAATCACACACTACGTAGGCACTATCACCTGCAAGTTAGAGAGGAAAAAGTGACTCTGAGTTCCATTACATTGGTTGGGTGGAAGGGAGGATGGATGAGTATTACTTACCCAGCAGGTATCCATCTCCAAACTGACCAGCACTGAGACGTCTATGTATTGCACTATGTCTGAAGATGTAAGAGTCATGTGTACTCCCTGGAAACTTTGCCACAATGTCCTGGATTATGTATTTAGCGTTGCATATGACCTGGATGTTCAGTGAGTGGTAGTTTTTTCTGTTGCGGAATACATATTCAATGGCTGCTGGTGGGGTGATGGCAATATGGGTTCCATCTATGCATCCAATCACATGTGGAAATCTTGCAATTTGATAGAAATCCAACTTGGCTTCCTGTATGGCTTGCTGTGTATTAGAAAAATATATATGATGTTGAAGTCTACTGATCATTGCATCCAAGAAGACATGGAAAAAACGTGATAGGGCACTCTGTGAGACTCCACCAACCTCTGCTATTACTGTTTGAAAGGAGCCAGAAGCCAAAAGATGCAGTGAGCACAATACCTGCACATGTGTTGGTATGGATTGTGTTCTGGCAGTTGGGTGTGTCAAAAATGGTTTCAATTCAGTAATGAGGTCAAGAATGCTGTGAGGATGTAGCCTGTATTTTTCATATATCTCCTGTGTCTGCTGGAACAGCGTAATGCGTAATCGGAATATCCTTTCCTGCCGTTGTCTTCTCTGGCCAAGAGCTTGGATGCGCATCCTCCTGGCAATCAGGTACAGTCCCACCATTTTGGAAACAGTGAAAATGCATTCTGGGTGTTCATTTATAGGTTTTTTTTTTTACCACCTGCTTCTACCTGGTGTTAATAGCGATTCCTTAATGGGTAAAATAGGCAAAATCGCAATTTGCGATTTTTTCTTACATATCCTTGCGAATTTCGCACTTTTCGACCATGCAAAATCGGGATTCGCTAAATATTCTGCGATTTATCCACTCTCGCACATTAGGTATTCGCAAACATGCGAATTCCTAATGTGCGATGCGAATTCTTTCATACATGCCAATTTCTTTTTTGCATGTCGCAAACGCTGAAAAATAGAGATTCGCAGCTTTTGCGACATGCAAAACACTTGATACATCTGCCCCTAGGTCTTGAGGGTCTTCCTGAAGGTGTTCAGGGAGGGGGCACGTCTTATGTCTGCTGGTAGCTCGTTCCAGATCTTGGCTGCAATGTGAGAGAAGGATCTTCTGCCTGCTCTGGCTCTGTGGATGCGTGAGGTTTCGGCCAGTGCGAGGATGGAAGATCGGAGGTATCTTTTTGGTACGTGGAAGTTGATTCTATCGCTGAGGTATTTGGGTCCGTTGTTGTGTAGGCATTTGTAGGCGTGAGAGAGGATTTTGAAAGTGACTCTTTTCTCCACGGGAAGCAAGTGGAGACTTTGTAGGGGTTGGCTAATGTGTTCGTGTCTGGGGATGCCAAGGACGAGCCTGGCGACGGTTTTCTGTATTGTCTGGAGTTTGCGCAGTAGGGACTTGTTGATGCCGGCTTAGAGTGCGTTTTCATAGTCCAGTCTGCTGGTAATGAGTGTGTGGGTGTGTTGCAGGGATTCTGCTCCTACACAGAACTGTGCACAGAGACCCAGGACCTCAGTGAATTGTGGTGGACCAAAAAATTCACCTCAGTACCTAGAAACACTAACCAGCTAGCTTCAGTGTCACATTAGCTCTTCGTCCTACAGCAAAGGAACCAATGATTAGACAACCCAGAACATGCGACTTAGGTTATACTCAGGAATGGTGGGAAGCAGGAACACCCTTTAGTTATAATTTCATACCAATTCACAACAGGAGTAAAAAGACACAGGAAAGGTTAAAATATTTATTTTAACGATGTGCTCTAAGATGCAGTATCTTTGCTAACATAAGCAGGCATATGATTAGAAATAATATGATCAGCATTGTTACAATTCCATAAAACACAAAAGGAGAAATCATATTACAATGATGGGGAAAAAGGTACTATAGCTCCTGGTATATCACCCTTCCTAGGTAGGAACTATGTTTTATAAAATATAGAAGGTCTCTTATGCTTGTGTGGGGAATCCCATACCTCCAAAATCAGCAGGAGTGTATCAAATCAGGATCTGTAAAAGCTCTCTGGAAAAACGTGATTCTTCCAAGTGCCTGAAAATATGCTTATAGTGCAATATTAAAGGCACCAGAATCGTGTTGGCTGCAGCTGCATGTATGTTATGGCTAAAACGTGAGCCGGTCAGCCCAAACAACAGCTACCTTGTTATGACAACCTTGGAGGCTTTAGCACTCACTGTGCAGACTAGGGTTGCGCTGTAAGTCTAGGGATGCCGAAAATAAGCCATTCTCATGTGAAGCATTTCACGCAGCCTAACTTACAACAACAGCTATATGCAGTGTCGTGTGCAAAAGCACCAGAAAGGTAAACTGGCGTCCTTCTTTTCTGCCAAAGGTTGTCATGCCCTTCGCACGCTCTACAAATAATAATAAAGATATCCTATTGCAATCAGAAATAGTTATGTCCTCTGTATGACAACTTGAAAGAACGGATATTAATCCTGATAAGAACTCTTGTGATTTTCTATGGAGTACACACTCACCACTTCTCAAACCTGTATTTCTACATGAAGCCCAAGAGGTCCAGAGCTTCGAGTGTGTCTCCATTCACCTACAAATACAGCTTATTTAAGCGTTGTTCAAGCCTTAGAATCCCTGGACCTTTGCTACCTTGCCCACAATCCTCCATAGGTACAGCTGTGAGTTCGAGTAAGGAGCAGAAACAGGAAGGTTTGAGAGCCAAGTTCATTAAATTGGAACGGCGCTCAAGAGAGCAGAATTAAATAAATGGTGGGATGCCGCCACCCTCAAACAGTATTTGGTATTGAATAGAATCCCTAGGGGCCTACGGTCACAGATTATGCCCACCTATGAGGATCTTGAACCAGATTTACTTGATACATGGGAAAAAGAGTTAACTAGCAGCTCGAGGAATCTCATTAACATCCTAATAGAAAATGCGGATAGAAAAATCAAGAAATTACTCATGGAAATAGAAACTATAGAGTATGAGATTAAAGCTCTCAATTCTCCAGAATTCGACAGTTGAGGGTTTACCTGTAGCTTACAAACTACGAGATATTAGATAAGTTTTAACTTACGTATTTGGTTTTGTTAATATATATATCATGATCAGGATATTTACGATAATATAATTAACAATGCAATCTCGATTTCGAGTGACAGCAAGCAAATTATAAAAACGTAGTTCTTTTTTTTTCTCCCCCCCCCCCCCCCCCCCTCCCTCCTTTTCCACAATCTCCCGGTATTACTTAACAGGTCTACTACAGATACGGGAATAGTGGGTGAGTACCCGTTCTGGGTTTATACATACAAGAGATAATATTTATTTCATGGGAGTCAGCTGATTAGATTTTCTATATTTATTATTCCCAGGCCAGCTATGCTGAAGATCTAGCCTGAGGTAAGACTGTCTAATATAGTAGGTATAGATATGGAAAATGAACAACTAATACCTGCTTTGAATCTTATAAGACATTGTTCTTTTTTCATGCAGATCGTTTTAATATTTCTGAAATACTTCATTTCCTACCTTAATGTGACATCTACTAGAATAACAGAAAGAGATGACCCGGTAGGTTGACTCATAGGGAGATTTTAAATAAGCGTTTATACGTTAAATTGTTAGAACATTACTGATGCATCGAATTTTCTGCTGCAGGTTAATATTACCACGCGTGCAGCTAGAAGCTGACTTTAATTCGTATTCCGTATTACCTTTGGGAATTGATTAAATGATGAGAAATATATATTATTGGTGAGTCGAGATGGTCTTTACATTACTGGACTATATGTGGCGTGGATAACAAAGTGGGGTATTGTAGTTTAGCAAGAATAACTACTGACTTGATTAATTTTATTATTCTGAGGACAGGATGACCGCTCTATTAGTCTAGAGGATGAGAAGAATCTTCTGTGACGTCATTTCATTTATAATTTGAGGTGATTATATCTTAACTAGATCTTGGGCAATATGGTGTGCACAATGGTGACCCTATGACCTTGGTGGCGTAATATACTTTATTTTATATTCCTCTCAAAACACTGGTATTTACTAGGTGGATCTGTACTATTTCTATCTACCCTCGGTTACTACGCAAATAATAATAGTATACTGATATATATTCATTTGATGTTTATAACACAGCCCTGACAAAGTCATTGGCCGTTGTATCGGGCCCGACGAAACACATGGTGGCTGTTAACTGACTGTATTGGAAATTGACACACCAAGCAACAAGAGTTAAAGAATAAAGAAGAATACTACGACCAAACATACAGTTGTGGATATTAATTCTGAACTTTGATTTTGGATGCGTTGAAGTTTCTGACCACTGTTATAACTTTGTTATAGCTTTGTGATTTGAGATTCTACTGACATTTGAACCTATACTAGGTCTACTTTAACTTAGATATTTGGAGCGCAGGTGAGATCCCCCATTTTATAGCTCTTATCTCCACACCAGGTGTGGTTTCTTGAGGGTAGCCTGGTAACCACCCTCTTTCTCACCTAGCAGCACCACTGACTTTACACTTACTACTATTCCCCTGGTGATACATTGAACGCCCTTATCAGCAAGGTTACCAGCAGTATATTGTCTCAATACTGAAGCAGGCGGATTTCCTGTACTGCTGAAGGCTGGTTGTCTTCAAGAACTCGTTGTACTCTAGGAGCTTAGTGGAAGTAGCCATGCCGAATTTGGACTGCATTGGCTGTGCCTAAATATGGTTATGATTCTTATGCCTATATAAGGATATGATAAGTTATACCTATATAAGGGCATGAATCGGGAAAATTACACTAGAGCCCTAGATACGTTACAACAACCTACGCTGGTCCCGCGAGTGGCATTTGCAGGATCTATGTATGTGGAGGGGCCTGACTGTTGCCTATCATATACTGTGTATGGTGCAGATTCTTGAACATTACTATCTCGCAGTTATCAAATAAGTGATACATGTACATGTTTGCTAATAGGTACAGTTCATATAAGTGTGTCTGCTGTTTACAGCGTCACCAGTGGTGGAGTCACCGAGCACGTCCGGGATACGGTCCCATCGCTGCCACCTTCTTCTGATGTAAAGATATGTGGGCCTCTGCCTTCATCCATTGCCTTTGAAGCTGGCCCTAATTCTGCTGCTGCTTGTAGGGCTTTCCTGCACTCAGCAATTATTTGTTCCAGGTCCAGTAATCCTGTGAGCTGGGAGCGGGTCTTAGATTTGGAGCACCTATCGTGCGTTTTGGGGCGGCGCACAAGATCGTTTATTGCTTTTTGAGGTTGAGCATGGGTGATTTTGGCAGTTTTGATCCACCCTGTCATGAGCTGCCTCAGGGTCCGTGAAAAACATGGAGGATCCATTGTGCATGATCTGGAGTTGTGTTGGGAACAGCAGTTGAATATTTGATTCCTTCTTGGCGAAGACATCGCCTAACTTAAGGATCGTTGGCATTGTACTGCTTGAGAGTAGTCTGGGAAGAGTATTATGTGTTTGTCTCTGACTCCGAAGGGCCCTTGTTGTCTGGCGGCGCGGAGCACCCCGTCTCGGTAGTGGAAAAACTTTGCAAGTAATGGGCGGGGAGGAGATCCTGGGGGTGGGCGACGAGCCGGCGCCCTGTGTGCCTTTTCTATTGAATAGAAAGTGGTGAGGTCCGGAGCCGGTATGAAGGAGCGAGTACAGGTTTCCATGTAATCAATGGGGTTCCGTCTATACCTTCTGGAAGGCTTAGGATGCAAATATTACATCTTCTCGAGCGTCCTTCAAGATCTGCATGTTCCTTTAGGGTCACCACCCAGTCTAGCAATGTCCGCAGCATTTCTTGTTGTGTTTTGGCTGGTGGTTGTAGATTGCCAATCATCTTTTCTCCTCCGCCACTTTGTCTGCAAGTTTCCGGCGATCGTCATGCAGCAAGTTAAGATCTGTAGCGAGGGTGCCAGATCTTTCTTCTATCGAGAGTCAATAGCCTACAAAACTTTGTCCAATTTTTCTGACTTACTTAGTGCGGTGGGTTACTCTGTGTCTCCTTGCTGTGGATTGGCAGTTGTGGTGTTACTCTGTGTTGTAGTAGGCATCAGGGAGCCAGTGTGAGAGCGAAGGTTCCCCATTTTGTGTTAGATTGGATGCGTCCCTTTGCTTAAGGGTGCGCATGCCGTCTGGCTTGGTTCCAACTGGAGTTTTCTCCGCAGCTTGTGATTCAGTTGGGCCTTAGTGGTGGCGAGGCGGGAAAGTTGTATGTTACAGTAGGGGTTTTTGTGTACTGGCATTACTGTGTGGGGCCACCCCTTGAGGTCACTGCTGAGTGGCGCGCGCCTTTATGCAAGCTTATTGATGTGTAGGTCCCCATGTTGCATTGGATTCCCCTGTGGCGCTAGTTGTGTCTTTGAGGACTCAATGGGCTGGGCAGGGAGGGCCGCGGACTTGCTGGTTGACCCACCACTGTAGGCTAACCACCTGGTTTGTTGGGGCAGCAGGACCCGTTTGTGTGTAAATCAGATTCCTGGGGTCTGTTGTGACCTTCCGGTTTGTTAGAGCCCCATCCCTGAGATTGTGGGCCCTCATACAGTGGCTCCCAGGTGACTCCTGGGTCGCAGCAACAAGATGAGCTGTTATGTGATCTTTGTAGTGGTGCTCCCGGGCGTTCTCTTTCTGGCGCTTGCTTTGTCTTGTGCGGCCTATTTCTTAATAATGTCCTCTGGCTTGGTCTAGTGTGTGGTGTGATGCCTACACACACCCTTCGTTTTTGCCTGCTGTTAATGTCTGCTACAGGCCGGGCGCCTCCCTCCCCACCGCTCACCTGATTTATCTCTCGCATACGGTGGGCTGCTTGGAACCAGGCATCTAAGTTCTTCTTTTACAACACCCCAGGCTCCGGTCGAGGCTGATACCACGCCTCTCCGCAGTGCTTGGGGCCAGAGTCAGCCACGTTCAACATTGTTACTGCTCACTCCACATATGGGCTTCTGCGGTCACCCCCACATTCGTGTCAGCGGACCAGCAGGCTTCTTCATGGTGTTGCAGCGAGGTACATCCAATGTGGCCGCAGCTGCGCAGTCCCTTCTTTTACCTTCGGGCGCCGCCATATTGAATCCGCCTCTCTGGTGGGAGGGGCCTCGTTACACATGTTTCCAGGACTTTGGACCAGCAGACCGGGCGCCGTCGTCTCCGCTACAGCACCGGGTCTGATAGTGCCATTTTGAAGCCACTCCAGAGCGGATTTTGGGCGAGGCTGGAGCTGACTCACGCTGTCTCAGTCAGACATGTCCACCATCTTGGCTGGCTTGGCTACGCCCCCACACATTCTTTTATAGGCAACCATTGCAGTTCCTTTAGGCATGGCTGAATATGGGCTCCCTTGGGAAGGCATAGTAGAAGCCTGGTAGCAGCATTCTGCGTCAGCTGTAATCTCAGGAGATAGGCAGGTAGGCCCCAGTACAGAGAGTTCGAATAATACAGCCTTGAGGTGATCAAGGCCTGGATCACTGTTTTCGGCTGCGGTAGGAGAAGTTGAAGAAACTTTAACATTTTTAGCAGGCCAAAGCAGATGCCTACTATCCCCACCTCACATGAGGGGGAGGGGGCGAAAGAAGCAGTAGGATTGAATTTAACCCCAAGATTGCGCTCTACCATGGTAGGGGAAGGTGGCGGTGGACATCCTTGTGCCAATGTTCATTTTCCCAGCTGGGCGGGAGGAACCCAAAGAGAAGAATTTCTGTCTTGTTAGTAAGACATTGGAGGCACCTATCATGCATCCACTGAAACACAGATGTCAAGCAGGTCTGGAAGTTACACAGTGCATTAGGTGAATTTTTATCAAAGGTGTAGAGCAGTTGCTTTTCAACTGCATAAGATATTGTCTGTACTCCAAAGGATTCAATTATGGTTCCAAAGGGGTCATATCCACATTTAAACAATGTGAGACTTAGTGACGACCCCCTGAGGGACCTCATAACCTAATGGTTTAGAATCAGAGGCAAATGAGACCATCCAGACTGACTGGTACCCGTCAGTCAAAAAGGAATGGAACCATGCCAAAGCAGAACCACAGACACCTATGGCTTTGTGGTGCTGAAGGAGTGTTGAATGTGAGACCGGGTCACAAGCCACAAATAGATCAAGGATGATCAGTACCAGCGCTGGAGCCGCTGGCACAGTGGCTTCGGTGGGAGCCCTCAATCAGGGGCATCCGGTGGGCCCCTGATCTTGAAGATCGTGTCTCGCTATATGCTGATGACATTCTCCTTTATTTCACCTCACCCCAGAAGTCACTCAATGTGCTTTTTGACGTCCTCACCTCCTTCGGGAAAAATTCGTGTCTCGTCATCAACTGGACCAAATCCTGCGTTTATGTTCTGGCAGGGGGGCTCCCTCCGTTGCCTCGTAGATTCCCGATCCAAGTGGTTGAAACTGGTTTCAAGTACCTGGGGATTCATGTCTCCTTGGAGTCCTCCGTCCGTTATGACCGCAATTTGTATGCTCCTCTCCGGCGTCTTAAACTGGACGTCCAGCGGTGGCGTCGCTTGCCCCTATCCCCATTTGGGCGTGCGGCTCTTTTCAAGATGATGTCGCTCCCTAGATTCTTGTACGCACTTCAAAATTTCTTCGATCCTATACCCTCTGGGTACTTCCGTGAGGTTGAGAGCCTTCAGAGGCAATTGATTTTGGATGGGCGAGCTCGTATCTCCTTACCCAAACTTACTTTGCCGTGGTACGATGGCGGCATTGCCCTCCCAGATATCAGGCGCTACTACTGGGCCTCCCAGTTGAGCGCGGTTAATCATGTAACCTATTCCCCTGGTCCTGCTCCTGCTTTTGCGATGGACAAGCTCCTCCTGCCGGGTGGGAATTTTAATAGGGCGTTGTATTCCATGGAGCCATTCCGCGCCCTGACTGGTCCCACGAAAAGTGCTGTACGAGTGTGGAGGGATGCAGGTGCTGCTACGGGATGGGGCGACAGGTTGACACGAATGACGCCGCTGTATGACTCTGATAGATTGGGTGGCTTATGGAGAACGAAAGGATTCGATAAATGGGACACGATTGGCATCAGCAAGGTGGAGGATCTCTGGTCCAAGGGCACTGTTAAGTCCTTTGAAGCTCTTAAAGTGGAATACGAACTTGGTGACAAGGAGTTCTTTAGGTACCTTCAGGTGCGACACGCCTTGATCTCGTTTTCCCTCCGGGGACGGAGATTACCCAGTCGTCGCCGCTTGAGGATCGGATTCTAGATGGCCATGTGCCAGGCAGTACAATATCTCTGATCTATAAAAAGCTTATTAATAACAGGGCGGATCTCCTTGTGCGACTCAGGGCTTCGTGGACCGCCGACGGCCTGGAACTCGATAACGAGGATTGGCAGATGGCCGTCTCCTCCCCTAAAGAGGTGGCCATTCCAGCTCGCCTTCGTTTTGTACAGCTGAAGATCCTTCACCGAGTATATATGCCTGGTACGCGACTGGTGCGGATGGGTTACTGGATTGATGGGTTATGAAAGCGTGGCTGTGGTATGAGTGGTACCTTTTTACATATCATTTGGAAATGTCCTGTGGTGTCTGCCTTTTGGCCTAGAGTGCATGCAATTATGGAAAGGGTCACCGGGGTCTCTCTCTTGCCTGAGGCCCGACGGTGCCTGCATTACGTCTGGGAGCCTACGGATTGTACTGCGGCTCAGACTTTTTGGGTTACTCTTGGTAACATGATTGCCAAGAGGGATATTGCTCAGCTCTGGGGTTCCCATAGGCATCCCATGATAACTGCTTGGAAAGAGAACATGGACTGGTGCATGTTCAGGGAGAAGACGGTCTATATGGCTAGGGTCGTCCTAGGAAATGGGGCAGGATTTGGTCCCAGTGGAATGCATATCGTGGGAATATTTGCACCCCCCCCCCATTTGACTATACCATTGATGTTACATTGTCCCCGTAGTTGACGTTCCGGACGTTTGCCTGGGTAATTTTTATATATCGAGCTGCTCATCACTCCCCCGTCCTTAGCCATATGTCTCACTATTCTATGGAGATTGGTTCCCTTGCCCTCTCTACTAGAGTCCCTGGAATCGTTCTTTGCCATGTGTCTGTGTGGTTAGTGACAATATCAAATATCGGGTTTGGAGGAAAGGGTCCAACCGTGCTTTAGAATGAGCGGGGACTACATATCCCATAATGCACAGGGATAAGGAAGTCACCGCCCCTGTTTAAATAACTAAGATGGCAACCGCTCGCTGCTACTCATGCAAGTGGGAGTCTTTGGAGTGAGGATTGCGAGTGATGCCTGGAGATACGCACATTCAGGTCAGTCCGTAGAGAATCGGCACTTGCCGGTATGGAGCTAAATATGCACGATAATTCCGCAAACTCATGGGGACCCTCCTCTCCCTTTTCCACTTTGTAGTGTGCCGTAAAGATTCACACGGACATTTCGTGGGTCGCACAAACGAGTACCTGAATCCAGACCGGATCGCAGGTACGTTTTCAGTTTATTACATGACGTGCTCGCATCTACCGACAATAAGCGCTGGACTCACCCGGCCGTTGGTTTGATGCTAAGATCGTGTCATTATTTCTCCAAATAGGTCTTCCCACTGAAGTTTAGTGCCAGCACTTTAAGGAAATCGTATACTCCTTTATGAAGTAGAAGACAAGGTATGGGATTCATGCAGTCATGTTTTATATACGCTTTCGCCACGTTACAAGGCCGTGCAAAAATCTCAACTCTTTGTTCAATCAGGTCGATTCATTTCATGACCACAACCTCCTCCCTTCACAAGGCGTCGGATGATGCGCAGTGAGGTAGGTGGATTTTAGGGACGTGTTCCCAAACCACTTGACATTCTCTAATCAAAACAAGTGTAAAGATTTGACTTCATTTATGCTTCATCCATTCTAGATCGCATTTTTGAAGCATTGTCCCCCCGATCCATGTAATTAAAACGCACTCCCTGAAAGATACATGTATTTTTCTATCATTTCTGTGAACATGAGATGGTACAAACGAGGCAATCAGATTCTTAATGAAACTTTATTATTTTCTTTGTGTTCCACACAGACAAATAACAAAGCCTTGATGAGGGTTCGAAAACTCACCATTCGAACCTGAAACGCGTCGGCACACTTACAAGAGCTATTAGTATCATTGAGTGATCCATTGAGATTTATACATTTTTGTCTTTGCTCTTGGTTGTACTTTGCTTTGTTTTGTCCACAAGTATGAATTCAATTTGACAAAAACGCATGAATTGTTTGTTGATAATGTGTATTGTTCTGTGTTATTGTGGTATTGTTAAATATGTTTTTTCTTTGAAAAATTGCATAATTGTAGAACAATGTGGTAATGTGTATCTATTTTTGCCAAAGAAAGGTCTTATAAAAAATAATTTAAAAAAACGAGAGTAACAGGTGTAAATAAAAGTACCTTACCAAGTTTCATAAAATTGTACTTGGTTTCTATTGATTGATTTATACATCAAGATAAGAGGGTGTGGGCATCTTCTTTGTTTTTGACTATTTATGGTCCAGCCCCGTTCCTCAGTCCCACCAAGGACCTAACTCCTTTGCTTCCATGGTTCCTCGGGAGGGCATAAAGCTACACTGGTCCATCTGGACTAACTTGTCATAGTGAGGATAAGTGGCTAATCGGCTGAGGAGCTTCCCATTTTTATCTCCCTATCCATACACTCGCGCTACAGAGGACCTCCATATCAGCTTTACGGACTCCATAGAGGCCTGTTTGAGCTCGTCCCTTAGAAATGTAAGTTTCCGATCCTGGGCCTCTGTTCTTTCTCCAGGTGGGTGGGCCTCCAGCCAGGCAGCTTGGGCCTCCAGGAGCGTGAGCCGGGCCTCCCAATTAGTGCGTTTGATTTTGAGTTGGCCCTTGGCAAAACTGCGGATGATTGTCTTACCAGCCTCCCATAAGGTACCAGGGGACGAAACCGAGTCTTGGTTAGTGGCGAAGTATTGACGCAGTTCAAGCCCTACTTGTTTCCTGAAGTCTTAGTCCTGGAGAAACCAGGCGTTGAGCCTCCAAATCGGCCGCGCAGATGTTGGGAGACTACCCAACTGCATCAAAACTGGGGAGTGGTCCGCTAGGCCCCTGGAAAGGATAGTGATGGCCTGGATTGACCGTCAGTCCAGGGCCGGGAGGAACAGATAGTCCAGCCTGGCATGTGTGTGGTGTGCGGCCGATGTGTGAGTGAACATACAAGTAGTCAGGTGCCCGAGACCCAGAGTTGTGTCCCAGTTCGTAAGGAGTGTGGATTGGGAAACCCGAGAGGCAGAAGGGACTGCGGCAGAGTCAAGGTCCGGGTCCATAACCGCATTAAAGTCCCCCCCAAAACAGTTGTCCCCGGGGGCAGGGCGGCCACTAGTGGAGCAAGGCGCTGGAGCGTGGAAGACAGCAGTGTGGGGATTACACAGCTACCAGATTCAAGGATTGGTTCCCAATGTTCCCCTCCAGAATAACAAAGCAGCCTCCTGGGTCATGTATTACTTTATGATCAACAAAAGGAAGAGCGCGGCGCAGCAAGACCGCCCCCCCTCGAGATCCATGGGTGAAACCACAATGCCAAATCCCACCGTAGCCATAACGCGCCAGAAAGGGGCAATGGTTGCCTATTAAATGGGTCTCCTGAAGCAGCAATATGTCTACATTGTGTCGCTGGGCATACAGCAGGGCCGCAGTGCGCTTGACCTTATTTAGGAGGCCATTGACATTCCATGACATAATATGAAGTGATGTTAAACCGAGGCGGTCGTCAGGCATGGGGAGGCTGGGTTAGTAGTCGAGCACCCTGCATGGGCAGGGAGTGAGGTAGTGCAAGTGCGTGGGGTATAAGACATAGGAGGACAATGTCTGTCACTTTATGGACATTGCAGAACAAGGCAGAAGTGCTGGCATGGAAAATAACAAAAAACAGACAGTAAAACTCAGGACAACGTTCCCCCAACCGTATCCGACCCCTACCCCCCCCCCCCCTCCCACCCTATACTTCAGGAACGGAAGCATCTGTCCCCCTAACAGTGGAAAACTAACAAAGGACCAAACTAAAACGCTCGGGAATGGGAAACGTGGAGGACCCCTTCTCATAGCAGGATGTGCATAGTTAAGTCCGTCAAGAGTTGGAGCAGTGCTGAGCCGAGTTGCCGCCTCCGGCTGCGGAGCCAGGCCCGGCAGGCAGAGGCGAGCTCACAAGGGATCCCTGAGGAGCATCGGGCTACGTGACAGGTCGGTGTCCGGGAGGTCCAGCAGTGAAGGCCGAGGTGAGGTACCCTCAGGATCCAGGCGGCCAGAGGAGCCGGTCCACCGCACACCCACAGGTTCGCCAGGAAGCGGTGTTGGTTGCCGAGAGGGGCCCAGCGGTGAGTCTGAGCGGGTCCGCCTCTGGCGAGGGCACCTCCTTGAGTGGTTGTGCTGAGGCCGGGGACCAGGAGTCTCTTGGTGGGCAGACCCACCAGTCGTGCCACCCGATAATGGATGTCGGTCGTCGTCCCTCAGGGGACGTTCCTCCGGTGCCCAAGTCCAAGCTTCTTCAGGAGTGTCAAAGAATAGGGTCTTGTTGGAGAATACCACTCGCAGGCGTGCCGGAAAGAGGAGCCTGTACTGTATGTTAAGGGCACTCAGTTTTTGCTTGACTTCGCCAAATGAGAGGCGCTGACCCTGGACCTTGTGTGAGTATAATAAGGGAAAATCATGATCGTGTGATTATCATAACGGAGACACTGCTGCTTGCGGGCCTCGGTCAAGATGGAGTCCCGGTCCTTAAAGTTGAGAATTCGCATTATGATCTGTCTGGGGGCCGCTCCCAGTGGCGGTTTAGGGCCAAGGGAGCGGTGCGACTGCTCGATCGCGAACCACCCGGAGAGAGAGCCCTCAGGGACCCATGAGCGAAGCCATTTTTTCATGAAGCCTACTGGGCGGGCCTGCTCCACTCCCTCCGGGAACCCCACCAGGCGAAGGTTGTTGCGGCGGGACCTATTTTCTGCTTCTTCCGCCCACCTGTGCAGCTCTTGGGTGTGGGACTGGAGACGAGTGACTTGCTCCTTAAGCTGTTGGACGTAGTCTTCCACCGTGGAGATGCGGGATTAGGTTCCCGTGATCCGGGCCACGGGGTTCCGAAGATCTTGCCGCATGAGGGTCATGTCAACTCGAACCTCCACAATTTTATCCTCCACAAAGGATTGCAAGGCATGTATAGCCTGGAGGATGGTAGACAGGTCTCCAGCCGATCGGGCTTCTCTATCCACGGTTCCTCGAGCCGCCTCGGGGTCCGTTGTAGTGAAACGGTCCATTTTGGTCTGGGTGGCCGGGGTCTTGGGTACCCTGGCTCGACCCATGATAGTCACTCAACGCGGCCAGGGGCCCAGTCATTTCTCTTACAAGGTCTCTGAGGCAGGGGCCAACGATCAATTTCAGAGGACACAGGAGCAAGACGGCAACAGGAGCAAAGGGGGAGGCCTCCCCAAGACCTCCCCAAGACCTCACGCAATTCAGTGTATGGGGCCATCTCCATCACCACTGCGAGACTCTAGATCAGGTGCAACGGCACAGAGGTCCAGGGCCGCCGCAAGGCCTCTGCGTTAGGGACCCACGGGCCACGCCAGGCACCCTCAGGGCAGCACAAGGGCAGGGGGATGGTGGAGGAAATGGTCTGTGAGGCCTCACACCTCTCGATAGTTGCGGCTGATTACACCGCCCCTGGCTCTCGGTCTCAACTAGAAGCAACACAGTGGAGGGCCGGTCCAAGTATGGCAGCTAGGACCTCTGTGTGGATGGACCCATGACCCTCAGCAGGCATCACAAAACAGGTCAGGGGGCGGTGGGAGGGCCGGCACACATGGCCCCATACCCCTCATTGCATGCGGCCGAACACCCATCCCCTCCTGCGCTGCAGCCCCTCAGAGGTGGAGCAGTGATGGCTGCAGTGTAAGCCAGCAAGGGAAACCCTCGCTCCGACAGGCCCAAAGGCAGCACCAGGAAGGCAGGACAGGCTGAGGACAGGGAGCGGCGGAGGGTCCTCTCCAGGAGCCTCTCGTTGGACGCGTGCAGCACCACCTCACCAGGCCTCCCCCCAGCTAGGAATAGAGAAGCAACCCCAGCACAATGTCGGGAAGGAGTTCCAGGGCCCGAGAGGCCAGACTCGCAGCCACAGGACACAGGAGGTGAAGGGGAGCAACAGGCCAGATTGCCGGCAGCACCGATCACAGCCCCGGTCTCACGTCTTGCAGGCATCCCGAGCGTGCGGGCCTCTTTCAACAGTCCCAGGACTCACTGGACTTCGGGTCTTACGGCCACCTCCACTCTCACAGGCCGCAGCTCAGCTTCCAGGGCCACAACTGTGAGAAGTTTACCTGATATATGATTCTCACTAATTCTAGTGATCACCTTGTATCAGTCCAAAAAACCCTTATGGTGATTGGTTGTAAGTCAACCTTATAGACCAGCTATCCTAATGGTAGCATGGACAAAGCAGTCTTAGGCTAAACTCTTTTGGCATGTGAAGCCAGCTGTTTTACCACATATAACCCCTTGAATACCAAATGAAAGGACACCACACAGGTAGTTATGAAAATAAACAAGATATTTATTAACTAACAAACACCTCTGAACTCTTTGAGATCAGAGGGCTAAGCACATGACAAGACTTAAGAAAAATACGTTAAGTTGCACAAATTACAATGGTGCCCTAGGGGCACGACAAACCATATACTAAGTAAATGGTATAAGGAAATCGATAGAAGGAATGGAGCTGTCCAGAGGCTGTAGGATCGCTGAGACTACACTATCCTGACCTGAGGTAAGTAATAGGAGGCCCACGGAACGCGTGTGCAGAGTGTGAACTCACACGCGAGATGCGTAACAACGTCTATGGAGAGTACAGTTCAAGAAAAAGGTGAGTACGGACAATCCTGACTAGGTAGGACTAAAACGACTGTGGAACTGGACACTAGGAGAGACAATCTACCCTTGAGCACCGAAATTCTCGTGTTACCTCACCCACAAACTGCAGGTGCATAGGTGCGAAGTCGTGTCGGGTTCCGGCGTTGAAGTCTATGGAGCCTGGAAAAAAAGATGCTGCAGGTGACCAGGAGAAAGATGTCCAGCGTGATCCAAGGGTGGATCAGTGAAGAGGAGAACCTGAAAGCAGAGGGGACAATGTTCAAAGTCACTAGCCAGTGACTGGAGTGGAACCAGGAGTGGAACCAGATGTCGTTGTTGCGATCAGGTGAAGAGTGGACGCTTGTCTCTGCAGCCAAGTGGACCAGGTAGTGTCTTCGACCAGGATGGAGGCACGAGCTGTCTGATCCGAATTTGGAGTCAACAGGCCTTGCAAAGGCAACCCACGCGGTGAGTGGAAACGGCGTCTGCAGTGGACCAGGAGGGTCCGGGATGCTTCTCCTTTGTAGGGAAGCAGGGGCCAGTCTGGAGCAACCAGACCAGCAGATTGGATTTCAAGATTCGTCGAGCAGCAAACAGGCAGAAGGGCCCCACGCAGATCTTGTGAATGCTGGAGGGCTGGTCTTCGATGCAGGAGCTGCTCTGGGTCGGGGCTTCTCAGTCCCCAAAGCACTTGGTCGAGGTTACCTCAGAAGTCGTGTTAGAGCGAAGTGCTGCTTCTTCCAAATGGCCGGTCCCACATGTCTCGTCGCACCCACGGATCTCAGCTGTGCTGCAGATGTAGGTAGAGGTCGGAGAGGTCTGGGAATCCGGGTCTCGTCGGGCTCTGAAGTCTGGATCCTCGAGGGAAGACGACAAAGTGACGCCGCTGGACGCTGATGGTGCCTGCTTGTGCAGGGTGGACACTCCTTGCCCACAAGGGAGATTTCTTCAGTCTTCTTAGCAGAAAGTCGAAGTCCAGAGTTTCTTCTTGTAGAGTTTCAGTTCAGGATTAATCTAACTTGGAATGGGACCAGCTCCTACCTTTATCCTGCTAAAGGGGGCTGTGCTACGACTAGGTCCCTCCTATGGGTGGGACCAGGAAGGGGGGTGGTTACACCCCCTATCCTTTGTCCGGTCTTGCGCCAGAGCTGGGGCTGGAGAGCCCCAGGAACTGGTTTAGACCGGTGTATGCACAGGGACACCTTGTGTACCCCAGGCATGTCTCATTCCTTTCAGCCCTGTCCTACCCAATACACAAAATCCTGTCTGGGGTGATGCTAGCACCTCCCAAGGCAGGAAACCCTTTGTCCAAGCCTTTCTCGCTGGAAGGACTCCCAGCAGCAGGTCAGACTTGTGTCTTTGGTGGCAGCATCCATTGTGTGATGCTGAGGCTCGGGTTAACTTTAACCGGGGTTCACAGTTAGGTACATGTTGTGTCCCTCTAAAAGGGTGGAATGCTACCCCCATCACCAGAACTGGCGAGGGGGTAGTATTCCAATTCGTATGACACCTTACTCGACATGTTTTGATAATGCTATGCCAAAGTTAGCAATAACCGCGAGGATTATAATGCACTTAGAGTATATGGTATAGCGTTATCTTGGAAACAGCTAAAGGACTTGGACCGAAAGCTGCAGACAGGCTCAGCTCATGCCAGAGCACTATCTCACATAATTCCAAGCACTCTGCCTCCAGGATTGTTAAGGCCTGCCATAGGAGTGACTTATAGGAGTACATGTGTCCATTTTAGCTTTAGATATAGGTATACTATATCTAAAGCAAAGGGTGATTACACCACCTTGCCCCAGCTGATTGATCAGCCAGTTGTGTCAGATTTGGAGGGCCAGCCAGGGGTGGCATAATACATGCTGCAGCCCCTGGTAGGCCTTGGGTTCACAGCTTAAAGCGCGCCAAGACCCGCTGTAAGTAGGTCCAGTCGACTCGGTCGAACGCCTTTTCGGCGTCGATGGCCAACAACACAGAGTCCGAGTCCTGAAAATGGGCCTTGTCAACCAGATGAAGTACCCGTTTGGTGTTATCGCTACATTGGCGATTAGGGACAAAGCCCGACTGCTCAGGCTCCAAAATCCCAGGCAGGCATCGACCAAGACATGCAGCCAAAATTCCGGTAAAGAGTTTCAGGTCCAGGTTGAGTAACGAGATAGGGCGGAACGTGGAGCAGTGCGTAGGTTTCTTACCCGGTTTAGGAAGCACAACTATTTCGGCCGCCAGCATGTCTGGGGGGATGGAGCTTGGGCCTTCAAAAGAATTGAAAAGTCGGGTGAGGACCTGAGCGAGCAGCTGGCTAAAGGTTTTGTAAAAGCCGGCCGAGAAGCCGTCCGGCCCTGGGGATTGGAGCGGGCGGAGGCGGGATATAGCAGCCAACACCTCATCCAGACGGATGGGGCGTCTAGAGCGTCTGTGTTTGCCTGAGACAGCTCGGTGATCGCCGCCGAATCCAAATAAGCATCGGCGTCCTCGAGGGACACCGCATCCGCCCCATATAAAGAGGCGTAGAAGGTCCGAAACGCCTCCGCAACCTGAGCTTCCTCAGTGAAGACTGTGCCTGAGTCATCAGTGAGGCCGGAGATCTTTAAAGGTTGGGTTTTAGCTTTCAGGGCGCTAGCAAGCAAGCGGCCGGTTTTGTTACCTCCAACATAATACGTATGGTGGAGACGGAGAGCAGCGAATTCCGCCCTGTCAGTGTCTAAGCTGGCTAATTGGGTCCTGGCTGCCTTCAGTTGTCTCCAGACCCGCGGAGCGCATGTGCGGCTGTGAACCCTCTCCAGCTCAGAAACCTGAGCGGTGAGGTAGTCTCTTTTTGCTTTGCGGTCCTTGGCCTCTGCCGCGGCTATCGCAATAAGTTCACCGCGGGCCACTGATTTCAGGGCTACCCACAGAGCCGACACAGACGTCTCCGAGGTATCGTTAATGGCTAAATATTCAACAATACATTTATGAAGTTGCTTGGTGACGTCCGGTCACTGCAGGAGGGTTTCATGCAGTCGCCAGGACCCGCGGGGGCGTGAGGATCTTGAGCGATAGTTCCACCGCGTCGTGATCTGAGAGGGCCGCAGGTACTATGCAAACATCGCCGAGGGTCGCGAGGAGCTCGGAGGAGCCCAAGTAATGGTCTAACCTGGCATACGTGCGGTGCACATGGGAGTAAAAAGTAAATTGCGTCATGTCAGGGTGCTTGGCCCTCCACAGGTCAGTCAGGCCTCTTTCCCGCAACCACTCCTTGCCTGTAGCTGTGATAGCGCCTGAATCCCCATAGCGATGCCCTGACCTGTCCTTTTTTTTTTTTTTTTTTTTTTTTTTTTTTTTAAGCTTATAAAGCGCGCGGCTACCTCCAGCGGAAGTGTCCCGGCGCTAAGATTACATGAAAGTCCCCAAAAAGAGCAAACCAAGGATACATCACAATCCAGAAAAGAAAATACTAAACCTAAAGGAACTGCAGCCCTAATGAATAGTAAACAACCAGGTCTTAAGTTGGCGACGGAAGGCTAGCTCAGAATCCGAGAACCTGAGATCAAGAGGAAGGCTATTCCAGAGCTTAGCCGCAGTGACGGTAAAAGATCTGCCGCCACTACGAGAAAGCCTAAATCTTGGCACCGTCAGAAGACGCAAACTATTAGATCTTAGGTGTCTAACTGACGAAGAGATCATAAGACGCTTTCTCAGATAGAGAGGGCCAATTCCATGGATTGCTCGGAATGTCAGGGTCAGAATTTTAAAATCAATGCGACGGGCTATGGGAAGCCAGTGAAGCTCATCCCGGTATGTCCTGACCGAGGTACGAGCGGGGATATTACCAATGAGCCGCGCTGCCGCATTCTGGACAATTTGCAGGCGGTCAATTAGGTAACGGGGAGCACCTGCATAAAGACTATTCGCATAGTCAAGGTGGGTGGTAATGAGTGCCTGAACGACTGTTTTGCGAGATGATTGCGGGAGGTAAGGGAAAATTTTCCTGATCATTCGCATTTTGGAGAAACAAGCACCTACCACTTTGTTGATTTGGACCCTTCCGGACAAAGCATTGTCAAAGGTATATCCATAACCAGATTAAGGTCCCCCCCTATGAGCAAAAGAGATTTTGAGGGTTGAAGAGACTCCGAAACTGCACCTTTTAAAAAAGCCTCTTGTCCCGCATTTGGGGCATAGATGGAGCCTATTGTCAAATGTCGGTCTCCTATAAGAAAAGTGTAAGCCAAGAGATGACCCTTGATCTCCCCCGCCTTGTCCCCTACCTTTCCCTGGAAGCGCCTAGAGACTAAGATGGCCACCCCAGCCCTCTTTGTTGGGAGCGAGTAAAGAACTGTTGGGGGAAGGCACGGGAGCGCATCCTGTGCCAATCCTTGGGCAAAAGGTGGGTTTCTTGTAATAAACAGATCTCGGCCCCAGAGTTCTCCAGGTATGAAATCACAGCCCTTCTCTTGACAGGATTGTTCAACCCTTTCACATTAAGGATCAGTACTTTCAAACTAGAGTCTGCCATAGCAAGGAGGGTAGTGGGATGTTACATGATCGGAATCACGCTTCTGCGGCAGATGGAGATGCAGTAGGCGATTCAGTGCTGTAGGACCTCTCCGCACCATGTTCCCTAGAGTAAGTGTATGTGGAGCGCCGTGCGTGGATATCCATACGTTCAAAGGTGGACAAGGAGAAGGCGCTAGCCAAAGAGGCAGGCAAGGCAACAGAAGATAGATATGAATCTTAGCCATTTCAACTTCGTCAATCCCCTTTTGGCACACTGGTTCCCACCCGCAGTCCCACCTGTTACCCCTCTCTGTGAACCCCCCATCCCATCCTCCTCCCTCAACATTCCCCTCCCTAACCCCAACCTCAAACACCCAGCAAACCGTCATAGTTTCAGGCCTATTCAGACACTGTCCAAGCCCATGGCAAAGTCACGAGATAAGGGAATACGTGGCAATGGCGGCACCGGCGGCCCCCAGCCCTATGCACTGTAAATGCAGAAGAAACCCCCACACTTGCTGCGTCTGGAGATGAGTTAGTCCATCGCCGCCGTATCCTTGGACACCTCCTGAATAGCAGACGCTTGTTCATGTGCAACAGTAGCAGGGTCTGGTTTAAGAGACGCTTTGGAGGAGCGCTTGTGGCCTACTCGTTCCGTCTCGTGGTGCATGCGGAGTGTTGTCGCGCAGGGAAAGTTGAGTTGCATCGTCTTTTGGTGTGTCCTCATCTGGCTCGATGCCTAGCAATGTGCAGGTATCCGGGAATGATCTGAGCTGCTGTAGTGCCCGTTCCACTTAAAGATTAACCTGAAAGGATGTCCCCAGGAGTAAGGGATGCCCTTGTCTCGCAGGAACGTGGTGGCCGGTCTAAAGGTCTTTCTCTTTTGCAGGGTGATTGCCGACAGGTCCTGGAACAACGCCACAGGTGTGCTGCGGTATTGGAAAGGCTGTTTCCGGCGCGCCTCTGTTAGGATCTTCGCTTTTAAGGGGAAGTCCGGCAGAAATGCAAGGATGTCCGGGGGGGGAGGGGGGGGGGCTTGCCCGGCGCGCAAGGCCCACTCTGTGCGCCCCGTCGATGCGGATTACGCAATCATCTGTGGCCCCTAGGATCTCCCGAAAGAGGCATTGTAAGAAGTGAGATATGTCGCTCCCTTCTGCTTGGGAAGGCACACCCCAGATCCGTATGTTATTTCTTCGGGAGAGGTTTTCTAGGTCCTACGCATGGGCCTGCAGGTCAACCTGTTGTTCGTGGAGACGGACCACTTCTTGCTGGAGTTGCTCAACTTCTTCGCTTCTATTCTGGTCCGCCTCCTCCACCGAAGCCATGCGTTCTCCTAGCCCATCAACGTCGCGGCGCAACTCTCTGAAGTCTCCCACCATTTCTTGCTTTAGAGTTTGAAAGTCTTCCCGGATGGAGTTAAAAAGGGTTTCTAGGAACATTTTCATGATGGGGGGCCCCCCCCGTCATCTCGGCCCGCCATGTCCTTCCCCGTCGCCGGAGGAGATGGGCTTTTCTCAGTTTTGGGGCGCTTTTTGTTAGCATGTCCGGTATTGTACGCCCACCCTTGCGCCCTCCGGTTGCCATGTTGCCTCCAACCTCTGACCCCCGAGGTATCTCGAGTGGCCGGTTGTCCATAGAGAGTGGCGTAGCTGGGCAAGTACTGTTCTGTACTTGAGTTGGCGACTGAGATTGTCTGGCCGCCCCTCGCTCCAATGTGCCACCCCGACGCAGAGATGCCTGTATGGGGTCCCGTGAGCTCGCAGTCTCTGTACCCGCAGGGCGATTGTGCTTCCTCCGGCCCGGTACCCCACGCCTCACCTCCGCATCCGGCCCTTTCTTGATGCCGCACGGCCTTTCAGTGCGTCTGTGGAGGTTGGAGCGCCGCCATCAAGGCTAGGATCTGGCCCTGGACCCGGCCACCACGTCAGGTGCTGTATGGTCTCCCACCGCGCCGCCGCGTGGATCCAGTAGAGCAGGCTCTTCGCCGGCCGACGGTGGTAGGCCCCACGCCGGGGGCTTGAGTGCCGTACCGCCCGCTCCTTGCTGCCTCTGCCACGCACCTGCCTCACCTCCCGGCCCTCCAGCGCCTCAGCAGCTCCTCACAGGTGTCTGCTGTGATGGTCGTGGCCCTCCGCCGCTGTGTGCGCTCTGCCTTTCGCGCCGGAGCACTGGCGCTGCCCGGGGGTGGTCCAGAGTAGGCCCCGATCCTGGGCCTCGATTACACAGCTCCTCGGGCGTGGGCGCCGTCACCTCCCGCCGTTAGCTCCGCTCGTCGCCGCCCACAGCGGGTGCCCTCACTCCTCTACTGTTGCCCGATACAGGCGGGAAGTACCCGTCGGTGGCCAGCTAATGTCCGTATCTCAGCAGGGCCGGGCGGAGCGGGTCAGCACCAGCAGTCGGCGGGGATTGCTGCAATTTTCTCGGGCTGGGTCTCGGATGGAGCGCGGTGGGGCCCCCCGGCAGCAGCCACTCGATGCTTGTCGTCCC
This sequence comes from Lissotriton vulgaris, assembly GCF_964263255.1. Taxonomy (NCBI): domain Eukaryota; kingdom Metazoa; phylum Chordata; class Amphibia; order Caudata; family Salamandridae; genus Lissotriton; species Lissotriton vulgaris. The sequence goes on along the minus strand of NC_141694.1, from coordinate 1,361,750,456 downwards.
ACCGACTCCTGCAGCAGGTTCTCCGGCAGCGGCTGTCCGAGCATGGATCAATCGGGGGGGGGGTCTGTCGGCTATTTTATCGGCTTACTGGGGTTCAGGACGGGGAGCCTCCGGAGCACACGTCCGCTCAGGCCGCCATCCAGGCCACGCCCCCCAGGATACATAGTCTTTTAAATAATTTGGTTTCTTGACAACACTTGAAGAAGAAAGTGAGGAGGCAAAGGAATTATTTCCAACCTTAGAATTAGGAACAGAATTCTCCCCATCATAGGACCTGAATATACAGAAATTCTATTAAGATTCCAGATTCTGTGATCTTGAGTTCTTATCACATTCTTAAACACCTTTACCACTTGTATAGGAGAAGAGAACTTGACTTTGGACCCAGGAAGTCTGATAACAACTAAGCCACCAGTTTTGACTAATGTATTCTCCGCAGACTACCTGGAGTCAAAATGTAACTTCCTAGTCAAGCACTTATCGTCTTCTCTTTTGCGCCAGTCTAGAGAAGTTTCCTCAGGACACGACTTTGAGACAGAATCTTCCAAGAGTCTCACCCAAGATTGTTCAACCAGAGTACAAGGAGTCCTTCCTCTGAAAAGAACAAACAGGGGCTTACCAGTGGAACTGTGGGGAGTTACTCTATAACTCTCCACTTTCTTTAGAACCTGCTCTTTCCAGTTTAGACCAGAGGATTTAGTTTCTCCAAGACAACGTTAAGTCTGTTTTCGTGTTCCTTGTGATCCTTACCAAAAACCAGAATGTCGTCCTGATAAACACATACACCCTTACACCCCTCGAGTATCCTCTCCATTACTCTCTGAAAAACAGAGGCCGCCGACACAAGACACAAGAAAGAGGCGTTAATCCTTGAGACTTCATCCAGCTCAATCTGATGGTAGGCTGACGCTAAATCAATTGTACTAAACACCTTAGCATTCCCCAACAAAGCTACCAACTGGATGTTGGGAAGGGGATAATGGTCAACCACCACACATGTGTTGAGTTGTCTTAAGTCAACGCATAAGCGAACGGATCCATCAGACTTGCGAGCTGCCACTACCGAGGCAAGGCAATCCGTACCAGTGACTTCTTCAATAATTTCACCATCCTTGAGTTTATTTAACTTTCTTAATTTCTTCCCCCACTGCTAGAGGAACATTCCTAACTTTACAACAAGAGGGTTGCGAATTAGAACGTACGGGAATCTTTAAGGCACCCAATCTCACTTTTGAAAACTTTGGGAAACTTTTGTTTGATGCAACCTTCAATGGAAGAATCAGAGCCTACAAGAACAGTGCAAACAACCTTGTTTAGTTTGATGGGAGAAGGGATGCTGGGGTCAAGCATCACACCCAGGTCTCCTAGGTGGAACCAGCTAATGATGCTGTCACCCTTCTGTGACAAATAGATCTTACCCGAAACATATTTACCCTTGTGCTCAAAAAGCCCATAAAGTAACCTCGCAGTGGTATGGGTTTACCTCCATAGGCCAAAGGGCAGATGTCCGGCTTTAGAAGAGGTATTTTGTGGGCTAGTTTATTCTCAAAGAAAACTTTTGAGATAATCGTAATCTTAGCTCCAGAATCAAAGAGCACGTTAGCAGATTCTCCATCCTCCTGTGGGCAGGACTTAAATTCTAAACAAGAACCCACCTGAACAACAATTTGCCCGCAGACAAAATCCTCTTCGGGGATATGAGACTCTACACACTTCTTATTAGAAGAGGGGTTTTTGGTCTTGCAGACAATAGAAAGATGACCTTTTCTTTTACATTTTGAACAGATTACATTTAAGGCAGGACATTTACTGTCATTGGCAAAATGCCCAATTTTATAACATCTGAAACACTTAAGCACAATTTTTTTTTTCTTAGATTTGACAGAGCGATCAACTTTAAGCATGGTATTCTCACATTCTTTTACCACATCAACAGAGATTTGCTTATCTTTTTTTAAAGTATCCACACATTTTAAGGAATGTTCAACCTTCTCTGCAAGTTGTATGACTTCATCGAATGAAAGTTCATCTCGCAGCCAGAGTTCTTATCTGACTTCCTACATTACAGCTGAACATGAATTGGTCCCTAATCCTCATCAGTTAAATCTCCGAATTTATAGGAAGAGGCCAACTTCCTTAACTGAGTAACATAACCTTCAACAGTTTCTCCCTCATTTTGTACTTTGTTTGCAAACTGATACCTTTCCAGTATCGTACTTACTTTGGGCAAGTAATGCTTATCAAGTTTTTTCAAACAAATTTCGAATTCATTAAGATCTTTGGCTTCATCATCAGAAAGTTCAGGCAAATGATCGAAAACATCTTGTGCCTCTGAGCCAAGACAGTGGAGAAGAAGAGAAGACCTGTTTACAGCACTAAGACTTACTCCGCAAACTCTCGCATAACGTTCGAAAACTCTTTTCCACTTTTGCCATTTTATAGTTGGCTTTCCAGGTGACATTAAAAAGAAAGGGAGGCTGTTACATTTTGCATGGTTGCTGTCTTATAAAAAATGATTACAATGTGTGTGTGTCACAGAAGTGGCACACAAAATTAAAATTAAGCCTTGACTTTTATTTTCAAACTTAAGAAAACATACATATAAACTGTGTGCGAACCATTAGAATAGCACACTATATTGAAATATCAATAAAACCCTCCAATTGCCAATGAGCATTAGCAAATTCTCATAGACACTTCTGTGACACGCATTGCATAACAGCAAATTAAAGGAAAGCAATGATGGCATTAAACGTAAAAAATGTGCGTGTATACAAATCGCACATAACATGGCGTTGAAGTGAGGCAGAACCTGCAGTGACATGCAAGCTGTAGTTTTTAAGAAAGTGTGCGTGTCACTGAAATGGCATGCAATCCAAAGTGCTTGAATATGCGTGGTGATATCTCTTAAATATATAAGCAGGTCATCTGCGTGTAAGGTTACTGCATGAGAGCCATCATCTAATGGTATGTCTGGTTCCACTCCCTGGGCTCAGAGGTGAGCCGGCAAAGGCTCCATAGCTAAGGAAAAAAGCAGAGGTGAGAGGGGACATCCTTGCATTGTACCCGTCCTATGTGGATAGGTTCAGATAAGAGAGGCCCTGGCTTCACCCTAGCTAACAATAAATTGTATAGCAGCTGGATATATCCAATAAATCTCCAAAGCCATAGTGAGGAAATACCATTAGCAAGTAGTACTATTCCAGAAAGTCAAACGCACATTCCAAATCCTGCACGCAACAGCCCATGAGAGGCCAAGCAGTTGGGGCGTATTTCTGTACCCAAAAAAACATTGCAGATTGAGGGAAGTGGTGCAGGACGAGACAAACCCATTTTGATCTGGTTGTATTAATGTTAGAGTCAAGAAGAAGAGTTATCTCATAACACCTTTGCCAGAAATGTATAATCTATGTTAAAAAGGGGCAATGGCCTATAGGAACCTTGGGCGCCCAGGTCTCTACCAGATTTTGTCAATGAGATTGACTGCTTCGCGCAACGAAGCCGGGAGACAGGTGGTTTACAATGCCACCCGATATTGAGCTTGCAGGAGGGGCACCAACAACAGGGCATATGCTTTATAGAATGCTGCGGGCAAGCAGTACAGGCCTGGGGCTCTACTTGTGGCTAGCGCCCATCACTTCACGTATTTCAAAGGGTGTAACATGTAGAACCAGCGGCAGGAGCTGGAAGAACCTAAGTTGGGGCAATGTAACAGCAGCAACAAAGAAGGTGATGGCCTCTGGGGTTGCCTATGCAAGTGAGCGATAGAGGGCGGTGTAGTGATTGTGAGAAGTTAGCCTGGCATATGATGTCCACTATTCTAGTGGGCACCTTGCACCAGTCTAATGGACCCTTATTGATGGTGGTTGTAAAGTCAACCTTATAGACAAGCTATCCTAGTGGTAGCATGGACCAGCAGTCTTAGGCTAAGACTTCAGAGAGCATGTGAAGCAAGCTGCTTTACCAATTATAATCCCTTGAATACCAAATGAAAGGACACCACACAAGGTATATATCAAATATATATGTAGTTATTCTAAACACAACCCCTCTGCACTCTTTATGAGGTCAGAGGTCAAAGTACATCACAAGTTACTCAATTAGCATACGATGAGTTGCACAAATACAGTTATGCCCTAGGGGCCTCACAAACAATATACTAAAGAAGTGGTATAAGAAACACGTGAGAGTTAGACAGCAGGCCTAGGGCCTGTAGAATCGCTGGGGCTACACTAAACAACCAAGGGTTAGGAGGTATGAGGCCCATGGGAGACGAGTGCAGTGTCTAAACACAGTCGCGAGTTACCATTGATTTATAATGGGAAACGAAGAAGTTACAAAGTTACTGTTTAAGGACACTTCCGATGGACTACAGTAAAACCCCTTTAGACTAGGACACTTCGAGAGTCAAGACCCACGGGAGCACCGAAATACTCGTGTTACCTCACCCAGGGAAGCCGGGTGCATAGGTGCCTTTTGGTGTCGGGTTTCGTCAGCGTTTTCTATGGAAATCTGCAAAGAAGTGCTGCAGGCGACCAGAGGAAAAGTGTACGGGTGGATCCAAGGGTGGATCGGTGATGTGAAGTACCTGAAAGCAGAGGGGACAGAGTCTGGGTCACTAGCCAGTGACCAGGAAGGAACCAGGCGATGTTGCGTGCTTGAATGTGAAGAAGGTGAGCTTGTCTCTTCAGCCACGAGATCCAGGAGGCATTGACGATGACCAGGCGCTGTATTCAAGCTGTCCCACAAAGGATCTAGTTGACTGCAGTGTCGGTATCAGGATTGGACCCAACAAGCCTTGGCAAATGCAACCCATGCAGGCTGTCGAGATTGGCTCTGTTGCAGACCAGCAAGGTCTGTGGCACTTCTCCTTTGGAGGGAAGCTGGAGCAAGCCTGGAGCAACCAGGAAAGCAGTTTAGTTTGAAAGAAAAGTCTTCAGGGGTTCACTAGCCAACGGGCAAGGAATGGAGAAGATGCGTCGAGCTGAAATGCAAGAGCGGGCCCCACGCGTCCCTCGTGAAGTGTGGAGGGCTGAGCTTCGGTGCAAATGGCGCTCTGGTCTGGCGCACCCCAATGCGCAACTGCGAGGGTACCTTGGTAGTCGAGCTGTTAGCAAAATGCAGGATGTCCAGGGTGTCCGGTCCCACGTCTCTCGTGTCTGCCATGGGTCTCAGCTTTGCTGTGGATGTGGGTCAGAGTTAGAGAAGTCTGAGAGTCCAGTTCCTGTGTCGCTGAATCTTTGGGTTCTGGCAGGAGCGTCGACAAAGCAGACCAGCATGTTACTGGTGGTGCCTGTTTGCACAGGGTGGTAACTCCTTGACCACAAGGGAGATGTCTTCCGTCTTCTAGTCAGAATAGAATGTCGAAGGTCCAAGAGTTCTGTATCAAAGTTTCTTTTCAGGATAATCTGAAGTCCTGGGGACACAGCTCCTATACTTATACTAAGCTAAGGGGCTGGATTACCTGCCTAGGTCCCTCCTATGGGTGGACCTGAGAAGGGGGTGGTTACACCCCTTTCCCTTTGTCCAGTTTCGCACCAGAGCTGGGGCTGGAGTGCCCCAGCAACTGGTTTGAACCGGGCTATGCATGGAGCACCTTGTGTGCCCTAGGCAATGTCTAGATGCATTCACTGAATGCAGCCCTCCCTGACCCAATACACATAACCCCTGTCTGGGGAGGTGCTGGCACCTCCCTGGACAGGAAACCTATTGTCCAGGCTGCCCTTGCTGGAGTTCCCCCCAGCACCAGGTGGTCAGACTCGTGTCTGTGGCAGGAGCATCCATTTTGTGTTGCTGAGGCTCTGTTTAACTTTAACCGAGTAAAGCAGTAACATACATGTCTCTTCGCGTTAGAATGGTGTAATGCTACCCCCGCTGCCAGAATTGGCGGGGGGTAGTATTCCAAAGTGTTTGACATGTTTTGATAAAGCCAAACCAAAGTTAGCATTAACCGCGAGGATTATAATGCACCAAAGAGCATATGGTATGGCTATATCATAGAACAGCTATAAGGAGATGGTTCCGAAAGCTGCAGATGGGCTCAGCTCATGCTAGGGCACCCTCTCACATAAAACCAAGCACTCTTCCTTTAGGATTGTTCAGGCCTACCATAGGAGTGACTTATAGGTGTATATGTGTCTATATATCAGGTAGATATAGGTATACTATATCTAAGTAAGGGGTGATTACACCACCTTACCCAAGCTGAGTGATCAGCCTGTGGTGTCAGTTTGGAGGGCCAGCCAGGGGTGGCATAATACATGCTGCAGCCCCTGGTAGGCCTTGGATGCACCTATGCCCTGGGTACCTATGGTACACTATACAGGGGCTCACAGAGGTGACCCAATACCCAATCTGGTATGTACCTAAAGTACATGGTATCAATTTGGAGAGAGACCAGCTGGGCTGTGGGTCTGATTAGCAGGCCCACAGCCACATTAAAGTAAAAAAAACAGAGAATCACAGCAAAAAGTGGGGTTGACCATAGGAAGCAGACCCTACTCTCCTACAGTGATGGGTTAGTTCATTGTGAATTTCTCTCTGTGAATAGAGAAGAGAACCGGAAATGGTGCGTAGTCCTCTGATGGGTCCAATTGGGCGATCCTGACGGATCAGCTAGGCCAGTAGAGAGCCCACCCTGTCCACTACAGCTTAAGTTTTGGCCGAGTGGGCAGCATAATTAGGACCATCCGCTGCTGCAAGACGGCTGGAATGCCAGAAACCGGTCCTCGGAAGCTTGTTTCCGGTCCAGGGAAGACATGGCTTGGCAGTTCGGGCTGGACTGTTCCCATGAGGTACAGGGTCAGACTGATTTGCATATAGCCATGTCTGAACTGGGGTGGCAGAGTGGGCTAAAGAACGGTGATGGATTAAACCCGGATCTTTTGACTGGGTGTGAGTGTTTGATTGGTTCAGATGCTCCGTCCATCACCACCCCCTTTTGTACCGCTTTTGGCCGCCATAAGTGTGGCAGAGTATGCTCAGACGTGAGTCCCTTGCTCACTTTGCCACTGGATTCAAGCAAGCCGGGCTGAAGACGGCTGGAATGCCAGAAACCGGTCCTCGGAAGCTTGTTTCCGGTCCAGGGAAGACATGGCTTGGCAGTTCGGGCTGTACTGTTCCCATGAGGCACAGGGTCAGACTGATTTGCATATAGCCATGTCTGAACTGGGGTGGCAGAGTGGGCTAAAGAACGGTGATGGATTAAACCAAGATCTTTTGACTGGGTGGGAGTGTTTGATTGGTTCAGATGCTGCGTCCATCACCACCCCCTTTTGTACCGCTTTTTGGCCGCCATAAGTGTGGCAGGGTATGCTCAAACGTGAGTCCCTTGCTCACTTTGCCACTGGATTCAAGCAAGCCGGGCTGAAGACGGCTGGAATGCCAGAAACCGGTCCTCGGAAGCTTGTTTCCGGTACAGGGAAGACATGGCTTGGCAGTTCGGGCTGGACTGTTCCCATGAGGCACAGGGTCAGACTGATTTGCATATAGCCATGTCTGAACTGGGGTGGCAGAGTGGGCTAAAGAACGGTGATGGATTAAACCCAGATCTTTTGACTGGGTGTGAGTGTTTGATTGGTTCAGATGCTCCGTCCATCACCACCCCCTTTTGTACCGCATTTTCCAGGAGGGCACTTCCACTTAATATGCGTTAAGTTAGTGTCTAGAAGTTTACAGATGTTCAACTGTAGTCGCAGGCATATGCTGCGCAGTGTCACTTTAAACGTGTTCCACTCTAGTGAGCGCATTCCTGTGGTGGCATCATTGGATTGAAACTACTCCGCTATGGCAGTGCTAGCCGATGACCGGAATGAGCAGAAGCAAGAGTCCTCCAGGGCCGCTGGCTAAGTGGGAATCAGGGGAGTGTCCATAGTCCACGCAAATTGCAGGTTATGGTCCAGTCCGTGCATGTGACGTATTGTACTAGCTCGAGTGTGCCTACCAGTCTGTCTATCCTGACATGTAGGGAATGTGGCACCAAATAGAAGGAGTATACCTTAGTCATGGCATTATGTGTATGCCAAATATCCGTGAGCCCCCATTGCTTGGCCAGTTGGTAAGTATTTCAGTGTCTGAGGAGGCACTGGTCCAGGGCAATGGGGAAAACGATTGGTTTAATTTGGACACTATTAAAATCACCACCCAGCAACCATGGCATCCCATTCCATTTTGAGTTTACCCCATGGAGGGTGTTAAAGTATGTTGTTTGATTTGTGTTAGGGGCATTGAGGCTGCTAATTAATATCTGCCTACCACCCAACCTGCCCAGGACGAGGGCATGACTACCCTCAGGGTTTATTTCCACCACCTCTGTCACAAACGGGACCCTTGGCCTGATCCAGACCATTGCTCCGCAAGCATAGGAAGAGTAACCATTAGTAAAAAGTTGGTCCGCACCGGCAACGTTGAAGTTTGGTTGCCTCTAAGTGCGTCAGAGTGCATGAGAGAATTGGGCAATATCTGTAGCAAAGTATGGTTGTGATAGGGCCTTTTCATGGCGGTCCGGCTTCCATGAAAAGGCAGATGGAAACGGACTTTGGGGGCCCCAAGCAGGGCCCATGTCCCCTGAGGGCCACTGCTAAGTGTCCTGGGGCACATGTAGTGCCCCCACCCCCACACAGCCATGCACCGTGTGCCAGGTACCACTTGGTGCATGGATGTGCACAAAGTGCTTTTACCACTGCGGCTTGTGCTGTAGTCCTTTTCCTGGGCCGTAGTAGTAAAACACATTTTCCAAACTGCCTCCAGCCCGATACAATGGCAGTCGGCATTCAGGCTAACCGCCATCATAATAAGGCCCGGAGTGAGGAGCAGAATCATTGACCTGAAACTCTGTGGCAAATAAATATGCCCAAGTGCACTGGCATCATTTTGGGACACAACAAGCTGGAATCAAACATGCAACAGGAAGACTGGGCTTAGAGATGTTCATGATTGACTGTCAAGGCAATCTGTAAAACAGCAAAAATTGAACTGCACTGAGTCAGTGAAGGAGGGGACCTTGCAGGAGGCTATAGTACCACCACTAGAGCGAGAACAGGCTCTGTCAGAGAGTAAACTCACAAACTCTTCCATATGTAACAGAAGTTCATCAATCAGAACCCTTAAAAACTCTCGCAGATGGGCCCAAGGGGCAACCCTATTATATCTCTGAAATGGACACAAAAAAGCTGTTAAGAACTGCGTAGGTTCTCATTTCCTGCTTTGAAAAAAATAAGAGGCCATACTAGCACAAGAAATCATGAATCATAGGTCTAAAAGGTGAGGTCTGGGGGGCGTGGCCAACCATCATGTCTGAACTGACGTAACTCCGCTCGGCTCTGCACCAGGCCTGGAACACTTAGCCAGCTAGGGGGCTTCTTACCTCCGGCCAGCCCAGAGCCCGCAACTGGGTCCCCCATTCTTCTGGACGATGGAGGGACCTGCAATTGATATTCTGAGAGCTCCGTTCCATGCCGACAGTGTGAAGCGGCGGGCTTACTTCAAAATGGTGCACAGACTCCTGCAATGAGATGGCAGGGTGACCCCTCAAAATGGGCAGCGGCCTACTTGGAGGAGCTTGGCAGGTGGCAGAGATATTTGCTCACATTGACTGGCGGCCGGCGGTGCCCGCTCCACTGACCCGTACAGAGACTCCAAAGCAGATGATCTTCACTGCGATTCAGGCTTCCACGGCAACAACACAGCAGGGTCACCGAGGTGAGAAGAGGGGGCCCAAACCCTGAGGCAGAGTTCTCTGATAGTCCCACTGCTCAGCTCGCTGCCTTCTGGTGTACGGGGGGCCTCATGGCGTAATCATTCAGGTTTAGGATTCCCGGGGCTATCGAACTTAACCCTAAGATGGCGGGGGTCAGACAGTTTTCAGCATGTCAACACGGCCTCATGGTTAGGCCTTAGAGCCGGGTCCCTATACGGCTGCACCAATACTGTACTTGGGAGTCAAGCTGAGTCCTGAAAACGGCGCAAGGCCCGCCTGGGGATACAGACGCGACTGGACCTCAATTAAACCCACTTGCCTGCAACAAACTCCCCGCAGGGTCCCCCAATGGAGGTCTGGAGGCCCACACATGTAAGAGGATGACCACCTCCCAGCATAATACATACAGTAGCGGGGGAAGTCCTGACCTGCCTGCATGAACAGGAGAGCCTGGGAGCTGGTCAAGGGGCCTCAGTCCTCCCAAGACAGCCTCATGACTAACCCAAAGATCGTCTACTACACTTCAATGATAGTCAAACCTTGTGAAGAGCCCAATTTGGGTTCCTGGGGTTTGGGCTGGTCGTTGGCCCCAGACGGCGCAGTGAAGTGGTGAGATCCTTGCAACCTCTCCCTGAGATTTAGCACCGCTCCCCTTCATCAGCTTGCTACAGGGGAGCCATGAGCGGACTCCACACCCCGGTCCATATCCCGCCAAAGAAAGTGCAGTCCACTAAGGTTTCAAACTACTTCGCCCTGTCCACATCGGGCGGGGACAAAGAAGGGGGGGCCTCTACTAGTGGCGACATGGCGCTCACGAGGGAAGACCTACTGGCGTCCTTGAGGGAGTTAAAAAAAAGAGCTCCAAGAAGATATCAGGCGGATATGGGGGCCTCGTTCGACACTTTTAAAGCGAGATGGGAGGAAAGCTGGTGGCCCTACAGGCAGATGTGGACTTGATTGGGGCGCGTATCCTGGATCTTGAAGCGACGTGCCAGGAATTGGCTGATCATGTGCAACGTCTTGCAGAAGAACCTGCGGACCTACGTATCCAACTTAGGGCCCCGATACTTAAGTGTGAGGACCTTGAAATTCGTTCTTGTCGCAATAACATCCAGGTGAGGGGCCTAGAGGAAGGTTGTGAGGGTCCTGACTTGGAGGCTTTCATGATGGGAATGTTTGCAACAGTACTGGGAGAGAAAGGCAGGAGGTATGGCTCAAAAGAGTCCACAGGGTGGGGCCCGCGAACACCTGGAGAATCAAGAAACCCCAAGGATGTTTTGGCGAAATTTAGCTCCTTCTAAACCAAAGAACTGAATCTACAGAATCTCGCGCTCTAGACAAGATATAATTCCAGAATGCTTCCTGTTGGTTCTTTCAGGATGTGGCCCAAGCTACACTTGCACATCGCCAGCAGTTCTGACCGATCACAGAAGCTCTAAGGGAACGCAAAATAAAGTACCGCTGGACATTTCCCTTCGGCCTGGCCTTCTCCTTGGACAATAAAAGCTTTCATTGTGTAGAAATCTAGGAAGCAGCATCCATCCTGGGAATAGAGATTCCCTCCCAGAAGCAGCCAATGGGAGCGGGGGGCACAGGGACGGAATCGCAACAGGGGAGACGCAATGGTGACCCATGTCTGCAACAGAGAACAGGCAGCAAGAAAACAACGGGGAGATACACAAAGAGACTCTGTGGTCTGAATAAAATAGAAACTGTAGGTACAGATTCACAAGGATTTGTGGCACTAAAGATTCAAAGGGACCTGATTCCGTGTGAAATTGACAATGAATTACTTGGCCTCCACAAGGGTCGGGGGCTATATAGGCAGGAAGAGGAAAAGATAGATCTTTTAGTGTCTTAAGCTGACATTGAGCAATGGCTAATCTTAAAGTTCTACTAACAAGTTACGAGAGAGGCCTGGGTGGTGGAAATGGGTCCGCCCCAGGAGATGTTCATGTGGAAGTTCTTTTCTGGGATAGAGCACCTCGTAGCTGAATGTTCTCAATCTGAAAGAAACATGTTAGTATTAGATTCCTTACCTTAGAATATCCCCAGGCGTCAGTCTGGATCCGGAAACTTTTGCGTAGCAGTACCCCTGCGCGTCGGTAGGCGTCGTCTGCAGGCGTCCCCTGCGGCTCCGCGTCCGTCGTCGGCGTCGTGCGCCGTGATGACGTCGCTGGAGTATATAGACGCCGCCTCCGCGCGCTGACGTCAGTTCTTCTTTTTTCCGCGCCAGTTAGCGCAGATCCGAAGAGCAGTACTCCGGTCTTTGACCAAGTTTGTTAACTTTCTATATCTTTTTGGTGCCTGGTAGGATGCCCGGTTTCAAGAATTGTGACGGTTGTGACCGCACGATGTCGGTCACGGACCATCACCGACTCTGCCTCCCGTGCCTGGGCCCCGACCACGACGTGGACGCCTGCGTCGATTGCCGGGCTCTGACTAATAAGGCTAGACAGGAGCGGTCCCGCAAGCTACTCGAGCTCCGGGTGTCGGCCCCGCGTCGGGAGCGGTCCCGGTCCGGCCGGAGGTCCAGGGAGCATTCGAGGGAGCGGTCGCGGAGCCGCGCCGGGCGCTCCGGAAGTCGTCACCATTCGTCGGGCTCTTCAGGTAAGAAACACAAGAAGTCGGGGCGTCGTCATCGTACCCCCGACTCCCCCCGACGCTCGCACGACGCGGCCGGGGGTTCGGGTGACCCCAACCCCGCGGCTCCGCGAGAGTCCCCGGCGCGGCCTGCTCCATACCCTCCGGTCCCTGGGCAAGGTGCGACGCCTGAGGAGATTGAGGCGTTCCTCATGGCCATGAGGGCGCTCACTTCTCCGACGGGGCCTCCGGCGCCTTCGGGCCCAGTGCTACCGTCTGGGGGCCCTAGCGGTTCGGGTGTCCCTGACTCGACGCCATCGGGTGCTCCGGCCCCGGTGCCGCCGACGGCTCCGACCCCGGCGCTGCAAGGGCCTTCGGGGTCGACGCCGGCTGGTCTACCGGCCTCTCCGGCGCCGATTCCATCGGGGTTACCCCCGACGCCGTCCCCGCGCGGCGCCGGTTCTCCTGTGCCGGCTCCGCCGGCGCCGGGCGACGTCGTCCCCATACCCTCCCCGAATCCGGACGCGGAGTCGGACCGACGTCGCTCGACGCCGATGGGGCCTGTGAACCCCGAGGAGCCGGTCTACATTGTTGACTCCGAATATGGAGATGATGTGGAGTACGGAGAGGGTTGGGAGGGGTCTGAGGACCCTCTGTCACGTGAGTGTCAGTACGACGTGGACTGGACAGGTGATTTGGGTGATGCCAGTGGTCTGGACGACTCTCCTAACCCTGGCTTTGTCTCTCCTCCTTCCGTGGCATCGGAGGACGGAGCTGCTTATTCAGTGGTGTTGAGGAGGGCTGCCAAGGCCTTACACCTTGAGCTCCCCGTCGCGGCCGTGAGGCCTAACATCCTCACTGAGGTCTTCAAACCGCAGTCATGCCCACAGGAGCCACTGCTGCCGTTTAACGAAGCCTTGTCAGACGTTCTTTTGGGCACGTGGTCCAGGCCCTCTTCAGGTTCGCCTGTTGATAGGAACGTGGCCAGACGCCACCGTCCGTGTCCGGACGACCCCAAGTTCCTGTCCACCCATCCCACCCCTGAGAGTCTGGTGATCCAGGCCTCGACTTCCCAGACCGCATTCCCGTCGGCCCCGCCCAACCGGGAATCTAAGAGGTATGACCAGTATGGCAAGAAGGTCTTCTCGTCCCTGAGTTTGGGACTGGGGTCTTGCAACACCGCTTGCCTCTTGGGCCGCTACACCCACTCTGTGTGGGATACGGTCGCGGAACTGCTGCCAGAATGCCCCTTGGAGGTGCGGGCGAAGCTCGGCAAGGCTGTGGCTGAGGGCCGAGACGCAGCTAAATATTCCATACTGTGTGGTCTTGATACTACCGACTCGCTGGGCAGAGCTATGTCAACGACGGTGGCGATTCGTCGCCACGCCTGGTTGAGATCCGCCAACTTTTCGGCAGATGTCCAGAATGCCCTGATGGACATGCCGTTTGATGGCTGTCGCCTGTTTGGTGACAAGGCAGACCACGCGCTGGAGCGTTTCAAGGACTCCAGGGTCACGGCCAAGTCCTTAGGTCTCTCGACCCAGCGCCAGCAAACGGGTTCGTTTCGCTCCTTTCGTGGCCACGGAAGGGGCATCCCCACACGTGCTGCCAGCCACGCGCCGCAACAATCTTTTCAACGCGGTGGCGGCCGTGGAAACCGCCGTGGAGGCGGTCGGGGTCAACGGCGGGGTCAGGCCACACCTCCCCCCGCAGCATCTGCCTCCAAATCCTCCTAGTCCGTGCTTTCAGGCCCATGTGACGCCAGTGGGTGGCAGGGTTCGCCATCATCACACCCGCTGGCGCACAATCACATCGGACAGGTGGGTGCTGCAACTCGTCCGAAGGGGCTACTCCCTCCCCTTCGAGACCAATCCTCCAGCCATGCCACCGCAGAACCACCGTGTGTCGGGGGACCACTTGACACTTCTGCAGGAGGAAGTTACGGCCCTCTTGGCCAAGGGGGCCATCGAGCGCGTTCCTGGGCCAGAAGTAGGGCGTGGTTGCTATTCCCACTACTTTCTGGTGCCCAAGAAGGACAAAGGGGGCCTACGTCCTATCTTGGATCTACGGAACGTCAACGGCTTCCTCCGGAAGGAGAAGTTCAAGATGTTGACATTGGCTCAGGTCTTGGCTGCTTTAGACCCGCAAGACTGGATGGTAGCGTTGGACTTGCAGGATGCGTATTTTCACATCCCCGTCCTGCCGGCCCACTGGCGTTACCTGCGGTTCACGGTAGGCCAGGAGCACTTTCAGTTTATCGTGCTCCCCTTCGGCCTTACCAGCGCCCCACGGGTGTTCACAAAGGTGTTGGCGGTGGTCGCAGCCCATCTGCGCAGGTTACGGGTTTCAGTCTTCCCCTACCTAGACGACTGGTTGTTGAAGGCGGGCTCGCCCCAGACAGTCGTCCACCACCTTCAGATGACGGCAGACCTCTTGCACGACCTGGGGTTCTCCATCAATGTGCCGAAATCACACCTGTGTCCCTCTCAAAAGCTCCTTTTAATCGGAGCGGTTCTGGACTCGGCGCAGTTTCGGGTTTATCCTCCGGAACGGCGGGTCCGGGATATACAGGCTTTGATTCCCTTCTTTCAGCCGCTATCCCCGGTTTCGGTCAGGTTGACGCTGCGGCTGCTGGGGCTGATGGCTTCCTGCATCCTTCTGGTGCATCACGCCCGGTGGCGGATGCGGGCTCTGCAGTGGGACCTGAAGTTTCAGTGGGCCCAGCATCAGGGCAACTTGTCAGACCACGTCTTGATCTCGGAGGGCACTGCGAGACAACTGCAGTGGTGGCTTACGGACCGCGATTGGGTCAGAGGCAGATCCCTCTCCCTTCCCCAACCGGAGCACGTTGTCGTGACGGACGCGTCCCTCCAGGGCTGGGGAGGCCACTTGGGAGAGGCGGAGATCAGAGGCATCTGGTCTCCGGCGGAGTCCCGGCTCCATATCAACCTGTTAGAGCTACGGGCGATTCGTCTAGCACTGAAGGCATTCCTCCCCTTTGTCAACCGGGAGTGTAGTGCAGGTGTTCACAGACAACACCACCGCCATGTGGTACTGCAACAAACAAGGCGGGGTGGGGTCGTGGACCCTTTGCCAGGAGGCTCTGCGCCTCTGGCAGTGGCTGGAACGTCAGGGCGTGACTTTGACGGTTCAACACCTGGCAGGTTCTCTGAACGCCAGGGCGGACGAACTCAGCTGTCGGTGCTCGATGGATCACGAATGGCGTCTGAACTCGGACGTGGCGCAAGGCCTCTTTCTGCAATGGGGAGAGCCTTGGTTAGATCTATTCGCCACTGAAGAGAACGCGCAATGTCATCAGTTCTGTGCGTTGGAGTTTCCAAGACGGCACTCGCACGGCGACGCCTTTTGGCGCGAGTGGAGTTGCGGTCTGTTATACGCCTTTCCGCCTATACCACTTCTGCCCAGAGTGCTGAAGAAGATCAGGCACGACCGGGCCCAAGTTATCCTTGTGGCTCCGGACTGGGCTCGAAGGTACTGGTATCCCGAGCTACTCAGCATGTCAGTCGGTCCCCCGATCCACCTGCCCCTTCAGGAGGACCTTCTGTCGCAGCAGCAGGGGATGGTCCTCCACCCGAACCTGTCCAGTCTCCACCTCCATGCTTGGAGATTGAGCGGCGGCAGTTGAGGCCATTTGACTTGCCTCCTGAAGTCTGTGATGTAATTCTGGCAGCCAGGCGTCCCTCCACAAAGTCGGTATACGCCTGTCGGTGGAACAGATTTGTGGCATGGTGCACAGCAAAGGCTGTGGATCCTCTTTCTGCCCCTCTTTCCGAGGTCCTTCTTTTTCTTCTCTCTCTTGCCCAGCAGGGCTCTGCTCTGGGCACTATCAAGGGCTACCTTTCGGCCCTTTCGGCCTTTCTAGGGCTTCCTGATCAGCCTTCTTTGTTCAAGTCCCCAATTGTAACGAGATTCTTGAAGGGCATCACACACATGTATCCACCTGTTCCGTTTGTGATGCCTCAGTGGGACTTGAACCTGGTTCTGACCTTTTTGATGTGTTCTCCCTTTGAGCCCCTTCATTCTTGTCCTCTCCGTCTCCTGACTTTAAAGACGGCCTTCCTGGTTGCCATCACCTCTGCCAGGAGAGTGAGTGAGCTCCAGGCTCTTTCTGTCCAACCTCCTTTCCTGTCCATTCATCCTGACAAGGTGGTTCTAAGGACTAGACCTTCTTTCCTGCCCAAAGTAGTTTCTGCTTTTCACATTGGGCAGTCCATCACCCTCCCCTCCTTCTTCCCGCCTCCGCATCCTTCAAAGGATGAAGAGCGGCTCCATCGTCTGGACCCAAAACGAGCGCTTTCATTTTATATGGATCGCACACGCCAGTTCCGGGTGGATGACCAACTGTTTGTTGGCTACGTGGGTGCGAAGAAGGGACGGGCGGTACATAAACGGACCATCTCTCGGTGGGTCGTTCTATGCATCAAAGCGTGCTACTCTTTGGCTCGGAAGGAGCCTCCTGTTGGGCTGAGGGCCCATTCCACTCGGGCCACGGCGGCTACTACTGCCTTGGGCCGGGGAGTCCCCTTGCAGGACATTTGCCAGGCGGCTATGTGGGCCTCGCTGCACAGCTTTGCGAGGCACTACTGCCTGGACAGTCAAGTCCGGAGGGATGGCTTCTTTGGCCGTTCTGTCCTCCAGGACTTTCTGGTGTAGGAATGTATTGGTTCGCAGACCCACCACCGGGGTTGGTATTGCTGGGGTATCTATTCTAAGGTAAGGAATCTAATACTAACGTGTTTCTTTCAGATGAACAAGTTACTTACCTTCGGTAACGATATATCTGTAAGAAACATTAGTTAGTATTAGATTCCTTACCGAACCCACCCATCCTCCCCGTTCTGCGAACTGATACCTAGGGTTAAGGACATCCCTTTCAGGGCCCTAGTTTCTAATGGCACCAGTGTTGGTTCTCACATGGCTCTGCATGTTCTGGCGCGGAAAAGCTGTGTACAAAGAACTGACGTCAGCGCGCGGAGGCGGCGTCTATATACTCCAGCTACGTCATCACGGCGCACGACGCCGACGACGGACACGGAGCCGCAGGGGACGCCTGCAGACGACGCCTACCGACGCGCAGGGGTACTGCTACGCAAAAGTTTCTGGATCCAGACTGACGCCTGGGGATATTCTAAGGTAAGGAATCTAACACTAACTAATGTTTCTTACAGATATATCGTTACCGAAGGTAAGTAACTTGTTCTTTACATATGGTGATGTTAAGTGTGTTTGGGTATCACAGCGCTATCCGATTAGACTGCATGATCTGGAACATGATGGTGGGGGGGGCAGACGCTGAGAGGAAAGGGGAAGATCCTCTGTATGATCGATCAACTGTTTATATTGAAATGTAAGGGGTCTCAACTCCCCCAATAAAAGACATAGCGTGTGGAAGTTCCTATTGGACCACAATGTAAAAATAGCTGCCCTGCAGGAAACCCATCTACCAAAAAAAAAAAACCAGCGGTTGAAACACAGGGCATATCCACATATTTTTCACTCATCCAAACACATGAAACACAATGGGGTGGCTATCCAATATCACTCCTCTACTCCGTTCCTCCTCCAGGATTCCAAGTCAGACCAGGCAGGGAGATTCCTGATGGCCAGGGGTGAGTTGAGAGATAGGCCATGCACTCTCATGACAGTATATGCATCAAACTCTGGACAGCAAGAGTTTCTGAGCACATTTCTGACCACACTGGAGGAATTTGCTACAGGAGACATCCTGGTACTGGGAGACTTTAGCTCAATTTTGGACCCGTCAGTAGATACTAACCACCCTCACAGAGCAGTAGGGGGAGTGTTTAGTAAATCACTTAAATTGGCATTACAGAGACTGGGTCTTTTAGACGCAAGGAGGGGACTCCACCCCCTCGGCAAGGGATTTCTCTTTTTTTTTTCTCATTCCCACATGTCTTACTCCAGAATTGACCATGCATTCCTTAGCCAGTCCTCTTCTATACTCTCTCAGGATGCCAGTTCCATCCGATCTCTCTCTCTCTCTTATCACGCCCCTCCAGAGCTGGTGCTCGATTGGCCCCGCATGCTAAACACCTCGGCAGGGATCGTCTCCTTAGAGATACATTGAGAAAAGCAATCAAGGAATTTTTTGACTTTAACAACCCAGCACTGATTCTCTCGCCAATAACTGGCATGCCTTCAAGGTGGTGATTCGGGATAAGTGCATTGAACTGGCTACCACACTGGAAAACCAGCGGAAGGGAGAAATGGAACTCTTGGAGGGGGAACTACAAAACGCAGAATGAGCCCATAAGGCCAACCCTCAGTCCAAAACCTTAGAAGTGCCACTCAGCTAAAAGTAAAATTACAAGCAATTTACACCAAAGCGGGAAAAAAACTATCCTGCGACTCATAGCCAGAAGTTACGAAGAGGGAAATAAAGTGAGAGCCTTATTAGCAAGAGAGCTTCGAGCGAAGCAGGAAAAAGAGTATATAGCCCAGATTGGGATAAAGAGGGGATACCTCAGAAAAGTGAGGAGGAAAACGCCAGAACTTATGGAGATTTCTACCTGTCCCTCTACTCCACGGACCCCCTGCTTGATGAAGACCGGGAGAAATATTTTGAAGTGCCTGCTTTACTGCAGGTGCCAACCTCCACTAGCGAGGACTTAAGCAGACCCATCTCCAGCGAGGAGGTACAGAAGGCCATAGACTCACTTAAATTACACAAAGCTCCTGGCCCTGATAGTCTAAACGCACACTTCTATCGTACCTTGTAAATGTAAATGTAAATCTTGTCCTCCATCTGGTGCTATGATTTAATGATATTGCATCTACGCAACCAGTGACCCCCTCTATGAGGGATACCTTAATCTCTGTCATCCCAAACCAGGAAAGGACTGTACAAACTGTGCCTCTTACAGGTCTATTGTGCTCCTGAACCTGGATACCAAATTATACTCAAAAATGTTAGCCACGCGCCTTGAGAATGTGATGCCATACCTCATTAAGGGGAGGCTAACGCATGACAATGTGCGTCCTGTGGTCCACCTCATTGAAAAAGTCCAGAACAAGGGCATCCCGGCGGCCCTTCTTTCTCAGGACATGGAGAAGGTCTTTGATCGGGTTGATTGGGCCTTCCTGACACAAATGAGTAAATTTGGTTTTAACAAGACCTTTATAGGCCTGGTGAGGGCTAACTACTATGCTCCTCGCTCACGGGTTTTGGTAAATGGGGTAGCCTCGGAACCCTGTATTCTATCACAGGGCACCAGGCAGGGATACCCGCTATCGCCCCTCCTGTTTGCTCTCAGCATCGAGCCCTTTGAGGAGCGAATTAGGGCCAATACGGGCAAAAGCAGGGTGTCCTTTGAGACAGATGAGCATAAAATCTCTCTCTTCGCAGACAATTTATTTATTTATTTGGTGAGTTTTATATAGCGCTGGCTAGACCCGGCGGTATCAGAGAGCTTTACATGAGTTAGATATTGTTACAAAGTTACATCAGATACATCAGAAACAAATGTGTTACTTCCAATCACGAGGTCCCTGTCCTCCCTCCTGGCCATCCTAGATATCACGTATCTGGGTTTCAGGCTCACCCCCAAACTATCGAATCTGTATGGGGCTAATTATCCACCCTTGCTGCGACAGATTAAGACAGACCTGGCCAGGTGGAGAACCTCCCATACCTCCTGGATAGGATGCATCAATGCAATTAAAATGAATGTGCTTCCCAGGCAGCTCTACCTCTTTCAGGCCCTACCGATACTGGCAGATAGAGTTCTATTTGCTGACCTGCAAAAGATGCTCACTAAGTTCATTTGGCAAGGAAAAAAGTCACGATTATCCCACAGGTTGCTTACTAAGGCGAAGGTGGAGGGAGGGCTAGCATTACCTGACTTCCTGGGCTACTATAGCACAGCACAACTACCGAGTGATTGCAGATTGGTCTCTACGTGAATCGTAAAAACTTTGGCTTCATATGGACCGACAGATAGTGGGCAGGACGATATGGGACCTCCTTTGGAAATCGAAGCAAAATCGGCTCTTGAATTCCTATCTTAGCACCCCTATGGCCACCACTCTACGGGTGTGGGATGACCTCAACAGATCAGCATCCCTAACCACTTTTCTGTCCCCTACTCCCCTATTCATTACAACCCCGAGTTCCCACCATCACAACAAGAGGGCCCTTTCGAAGCTTGGTGGGAGGGGAGCTGCCGGATAATCTCGGATCTTTTAAAAAAAGGGAAGTTACTGCCTTTTGAAGAATGCACTAAAACTTTTAAGCTTCAGCCCTCAGAAGACTTCCACTACATACAACTCAAGCATTGGGTACAACAACCTTTGATCCTGCTCGCCGCAACCAAAGACTTACTCCTATTTAAAAAATGTGCTCAATCGGGGGCTTCATCAAGGGGGACCATCTCCTGCCTTTACGCACTCATATGGACAGTAAGCCCACATTCCACCCCCTAGACAGCAAAGATTTTGGTATTCTCTTCTTGTTGCTCCACTAGGGGAAAAACAATGGGGCTCCTCATATAAGGACATCTCAAAATACAATCGCTCTATGTTTTTAAGGGAGACCAACTAAGAAATTATGTACGAGTGGTACTTGCACCCCCAGAAATTGAGCAAAATATTCCCTACTACCTCCGACAGGTGTTGGAGAGGATGTGGGCTCCTGTGAGATTTTAAACATATCTGGTGGGACTGTCCCCTAATTCAGCCTTTTTGGAAAGAAACTTTATTCCAAATCAAGACGATACTGGGATACCCCATTCCCAATACAATGGCGCACGTTCTCTTGGGGATCCTGGACCCCAGCTTAAAATACTACCCATGGAGATCGCTCTGTCATGTGGTGGGTGTGCTTGGAGGCTGCCAAAATGGCAATAGCTGCCGAGTGGAAGAAAGTGGAGGCCCCCTCCGAAACACAATGGCACGCTCGACTGTGGCGAGCTTTGGCGATGGAAAGAATGGTGGACATAGTAGACGACAAGCAAGCAGGGTTCGACTACACATGGGGCCCCTTGGTAGAGTACTTGTCTGAGGGCTTGCCTGTGGTCCCAGACTACGGGTTCTGCACCTCTATCATATCGAACACACCAGCCGATTGGGACTCCTGGGTTGAGAGGCACAGAGGACTGGCGGTGGGCCCTGTGCACAGTAACCTGCCCTCATTATTGACCAAACATTTACTTCGTGACACCGTAATACCATTGTTAGTTTAGTTTTGTAGTTACATTTTGTGGGAAGAATGGATGGGAGTAGGAGACACATATGTTACATAAATAACAAATCCCGCGAGGGAAGAAAAGCATGCTGTTTTAACGATTAAGGTACACCTCCTCCAGTTGGGGTATAGGAAGATTGTTGTTATCTCAAGTCGAGCCCTAGTACACAAGATGAACGTGTTACTTGATTCTCTGTATCTCTTGACCCATATGATATGCTGGTGCCTCCCACTGCTACTTATCTTGTATGTGTTTTTTCTTATTAAGAATTGAAACCAATAAAAATATTTTGAAATAAAAGGTGAAGTCTGTACAAACTCATACACTTTGTCTGACCAGCCGAACAAAAACCTACAGTCTGAATAGATCTTCCAGCAGACTACACACTCTAGTCACAGTGGAAATTAGCCATCAAACTGCCGTAAGAATGTCAGAGATCGGATCTCTAAATAAATCTTGGACATATGTTTCTAGGACCATATTTATGCCCATGATTTGCATATTATTTCTTCGGTTTTGTTTGTTTTAGCACGCCTCACTGCTGCCCCTGAGGTGCTAATGTGTCATACTTCTGTTTGTTCAGCTGATGAAATCTCCAACTAGTTGATTTAGGAATATGCTTTTGTAGTAAACTGTACAGTTATATGATGGATAGGGTGAAGTCCTGTCACAAGACAGCAATGGCTCTTCTAAATTCTTGAATCATCAGCCATCTCTTGTGGACACGTCTTGTAGATCGGAAGATGACAAAGCCATGTCACTCGGATTCGATTCAAGGTGTCTAGGTTTGAGTACATCTGTTTTTCCGCTTGTTGGACACCAGGCTGTCTTTTATCCAAGAAGCTCACAATATTCTCAGCTACTTGAGAGATCTTCTTTCCAGTCATGGCCAAATTGAACACTGGTCTATTGGTGGTCTTCACGCTTCACTCGACACTGAAGTTGAACAGGAGGTGCATGGACAATGTCAGTTCTGGCCTCCACTTAGGGGCATACATATGAGTGGGACTGTGTCGCTCTTGTACCACGCATTGAGGTGCATGCGTGGCGCAAGCCCAAAATGCGATTTATATAGCCATGCAAGGCCACTGAGTTGCTTCATAAATCCATAGCAACCCAATGCAGCGCAAATCACTGGGTAGGTGTTCGATGGCTGTTGTGTTAGTGTTCCCAAGCAACGTGCATACATTTTGATGCATTCCCAGATTGACCAAAACTGGTAGACCTGGGAATGCACCAGAATGCTACGCCTTCCCAGGTGAGGCGTAACAAGTTGAAATATCTTTATTTCTCCTCGTTTCTTCCTCTTTCTAGAAGAAGATACCTCCGGAGATTGTGCAAGGTACCCCTTCCTGCACAAAAAGAATCCCCCTTACAGTGCAGGCACCCTTGCACCAAGGTGCAAGGTTGCCTCCGTTAGTGCTAGACAGCCAAAACGGCGTCAGCCACAGGGACAAAGGAAAGAATGTGCTGTATTCTTTAAAATATTGCACATTCCTGTCCTTTCGCTGTCACGCAGTGCCGCAAGGTGACTTGTTGCACTGAGTGTCTTTGCCATTAGTTTTTAAAGCTTATCAGGCCCATCTGCATTCAAACTGAGGGAACTGGGTAGTGAGGTAAACCAGAGGAGGCATACAACGAACAAGGAGGCTATGAAAATAACACAGCATAGTTAGAGGCTAGTTTTAGAGCCCACATAGTCTTTGTAGTCCATGACAAAGGCTGTTGGTGCACACAGGATTGTCACATTGATGGTCACTACTTAAAATGTATTTCTCCTGAGTGCAAAAAGTGGCGTTCGCGATCTAAATGTCTCTGGTTCATTTGAACTGTAGCTTTCAGGTGAGTGGAGGACATGCCTCCTATACATAACAAACTCAGTGCTTCAAAATCACTCACATCGAAGTGCCATGCACAGAAGGCTTCTTTATTTCCACAGGCCTAAAGCCACACGCCTTCCTCTGTTTCCTTAGTAAATCTCTTCACAGGGATTACAGGAGTGGCACTTCTTCACACTTATTTGTAGGGATCAAGATACCCTCAGCAGTCCAAGCCAGCACCCTGTCATGCTATCAGGGCTGGCTGCTGCCATAGGTTTCCTTGCCTCTTTGCCTCCTTCTTTGACCCATTTCTTGGTCCTCACACTTACTGGCCTCATGTATAAATGCCTAGTGGCACCCAAGAAGTCTTGACAGCAAACATTCCCCCTTACACTTTACGCCGGGTGCTGGTGATATTTACTTTAGCAACAATGGCACTGGAGGAACCAAGATGGCCACACTAACCTGAGCTTCCTCCTTCCATCCCTGCAATCCTGCATAATAAGTGTGGATCCAACCCTATTGAACTAGTGTAGGTCTGCTCATTGCTCCTGCTTGGCTGTGGGCAGCTGCCCAACTGACAGCGGTGTGACGGGCTCTGTGAAAGGGTCAAACGGGTGTGGTGCTGGAGACAGATGAGGACAGCAGCCCTATGAGTTGGAGACCTACGACAACGGCGGAGCTCCCTTGCATGAGGTGAATGACTGGGGACCAGAACCGACTACGAGAGGGGTGCAGTGCGGACAGCGCTTCCATGAGTGGAGGAAGCAACCTGGATGTGGCACCGCGGTCTCTGGCCTGTCGGATCGCTCAGGCCTTCCCATTGGTCTGAGAGGCAGAGACTGGTGGAGGTAGGTGGGTCGACTGCCTGTGGCCTCAAGAGCAACCCGGCCTGGAGCTCTCCCCACCTCTGATGGTATGTCAGGCAGTTACATCTTGATTTGCCGGCAGGCTGGGAGCTTGTTGACCTGCTTTCTGTGGGGCCTGCCTCTGCCCCATGGCAGGCCTGGAGGTTCAAGCTGCTCGCTTAATGTCACATTAAGACACCAATTGCTCAGCAAAGAAACGCCAGATCTTCAGTAGGAAAATAATAAAGTGACTATCTACCCGGATAACACTAAGCAAGTTCAGGAACTCTGCAAATCCTTCCTGGGTGTGAAGCGTAAACTGCGAGACATGAATGTGCGACATATGCTCCTGTATCCGGCCAAGCTGAAGGTGATTTTGGGGGGGTAGGGCGCAATTCTTTGACTCCCCGGAAGCAGTTGGAGATCCATGGTGATGGATTGCCGCCTGGAGAAGCAAGGGGCCAGAAGCGACGATGGGGAGCACGGCCGGAAGGAGGCCGGCGAGGGCAGCAGGATCGAACGGACTCTCACAGCGTCACAGCGGAGGATAAGGTGGCAGACGATAGAACCCTGCAATCTGGTTCCACTGTGGAGATCAGACTTAGCCCCTAACGATAGATGTTGTGCCCAAGACTTTGTTGGAGGATCCTTCTGGGGATGTCAGTGAAAATGATTAATCATTGACTGTGGGACTACGACACTACTTGTTGAAGTAGGTCTATTACGCAGCAGTTGGTAATGCTGTCTGGTGGTGCCTGCTGTATTTGTATTTGGTATTTATTAGGCGCGTGTATCACCTGGAGGTCTCGTAGCTCCAGCGGAATCCTCAGAAGCCTGTAGGAGGTGACTTGTTAGAGCTCGAAGAGCCAGGTTTTCAGTAGTTTGCGAAATCTCTTGTGGTTTTGTTCTGCGAGAAGATGCAGGGGAAGGGAATTCCATGTTTCAGGGCCAAATTTGAAGAAAGCTCTGCCTCCGTTTCTGACTGTGCGCACTTTAGGTACGGCTAGGAGGAGTTTGCTGGCCAAGCGAAGGAGTCTGGCTGTTGTATCTCATCAGTTTATTGGCCAAGTACTTGGGTCCATTGCTGTTTAGACTTGTGGACCAAGCAGCAACTTTTGAAAATAATCCTCTTTTTTACAGGAAGCCAGTGGAGGGCCCTCAGAGTGGGGGTGGAGGAGATGCGGGGAGGGAGATTAAGGACCACTCTGGCCGCCGTGTTTTGCAGCAACTGGAGTTTGGACAGGTGTTCTTCATTGATGCCTGCTAATAGGGCATTTCCATAATCTAGACCACTAATGATGAGACCTTGGACAAGGGGCATCCAGGAGGGTAAAGGAATCCACTCGAAGATTTTTTTAAGGGTTCTCATTATGCCGAAACTGGTGCGGATTGTAGTGTTAATATGATCAGCCATAGAAAGTATTAGGACTGGGGGGGGATTGAGTATGGAGCTATTTGTGCCCCTGATGGGACCTCGGGAAAGGGATGATGCCTGGTCTGAGCATATATCCAGCTGTTGTACATCAGAATGGGTGTGGGATCATATATCTGTGATTGGCGGCGGGGGGTGTGATGTTCTCTTGTTGCCCCTGTTGGGCTTAGTGGGATGCTGTGCACGTCCTAGCACGAGCAGTGGGTGAGCAGAATCGTCTGTGATGGTGGTCGAGTATTGTCCGTGGGTGGGGAGAGTTGGGGGTTTGGTTGGTTTAGTTGTTTTTGTGTGAAGTTATTTGGAGTTGCACCAAAGAGCGAGTCATTGCAGAAGAGTGCTGAGCCCTGGCGCATCGCCAGACAGATGGTGCAAATGTATGATTATGGCAGACGTAGTAAAGTTCCTTAGTTGGAATGTTAGGGGTTTAGGCACCTGCACTAAACGACACAGGGCCCTTTTTTATTTCTTAAGCACCCTGGTTTAAAGATTGCTTACCTGCAGGAGACACATGTGGATGATGCTGGCTCAGGCGCCTAGCCAAGAAATGGAGGGGGCAGGTGTTCCACTCGTCGTATTCTACCTATGCTAGGGTGGTGTTGATCTGGGGGGCACCTGGAGCCCCGTTTACTCTATAATATGCTAAAGCAGACGTAGAAGGTCGTTATGCGCTACTGCAGGGCAAGCTAGATGGCAAAGACATCAGTATATTAAATACCTATGCCCCTAATATTGATAAGCCAAATTTCTTTGCAGCCTTGCAGCATTTGATCACTGTAGACTTGGGCGCTCCCCTATTATGGTTGGCGGACTTTAATTGTGTGGGGGACCCGGAATTAGACAGATGCCCCCTCTAGGTGGTACCAAGCCGTGTATGACCAAGCAGTTGCAAAAATTAATGAGTGACCTAGGCATCCGGGTTGTTTGGAGGGAGTGCCACCCAACTCAGAAAATATTCACCTGTTTTACACCCACTCATAACACGCACAGTCGTCTGGATAGGGTGCTAGCAACAGAGCATCCAACGTTTATGGCAGCAGAGATTATACACCTTGCACGTTCTTAGTCTGACCATGCGCTGGTGTGTTGCGCAGTGCGATGGGCAGCGGGAGAGCAGGGCCCTTGTAGACGGCGGCTGCCTGTTGACCTTCTGGAGGACACGGTTGGGAGGGAGGCAATCTCAAGCGCGTTAACGGGGTATGTATCCCTTAATTGGGGCACTGCCAGCACTAGAGCTCACGAGTGTGATGCGATAAAGGCTGTGGTTAGAGGGGCGGCAATGGGGCGGACATATGGTGTCCAGAGGCAATTACAATCTGAGCTGCAGGACGGGTAGAAAATGCTAGCTATCTTTAGTCAGGATCGCCAGGGCAGGACGATTCCCAGGAATGAGAGCGTGCATTGCAGGAACAGGTGGCAGATACTTGGGATTGGCTGGATAAGTATACTCTCACGAAATATCTGCAGCGGCTACATGCTGAGGATGATAAATCTGGTTGGTTATTGGCTTGGATATTACGAAGGTAGCAGTCCCCCCACTTGATTACCAATCTTCTGGTGCAGTCGGGCGAGCTGGTTTGTACTCGTGCGGCTATGCTGGAGGTGTTCCGGCAACACCTGCAGACAGTGTATAGGGTGGACCCCTTGGTGAGTGCGGACCATTATATCCCCTTTTTGGAGGGTCTACAGTTGAGGCAGATAACTGATGAGGACAGAGCTTACTGAGGAGGAGCTCAGGGAGGTGATAGCTGACATATCGAGGGCCAAAGTCCCGGGAGGGGATGGGTTACCCATTGAGTATTATCATGCATATTCGGCAATGCTAACCCAGCCTCTGTTGCAAACCTTTAATGAGTCCTTTGAGAGTGGGCTATTGCCCCCTACCATGCTTGAGGGTGAAATCTGTCTGATACCAAAGCTGGGTCCAGGACCCGACAGCATACTGACCCTTGATGATGATTAACTCAGATGTAAAAAATTTATGTAAAGTGCTGGCCAAGCGGTTGGGTCCATATATGTCCCAACTAATCCATGTGGACCAGTGCGGTTTCATTCCGGGCCGTAGTACATCAATGATAATAAGGAGGCTGGCGCATGTCTTGCATGAGACGCAGGGAGGCCCTGCGGAGATAGCGTTGGTGTCCATCAACCTAGAAAAGGCGTTTGACACAATGGATTGAGGGTACCTGCGTGAAGTACTTGGGAAGTTGGGGCTTGAACCGTGTTTTCTCAGATAAGTTAAAATACTATACACAAACCCAGCTGTATGTGTGTGAATGGGTCAAACCAGATCGGCACAGTGGTTGTTGGGGTGGGGGCACGTGGCAGGGGTGCCCACTGTCGCCACTGCTGTTTGCTCTGGCCATTAAGCCTATGGCAGTATGGGCATGACAGGAACTGGGACCCTGGGGCATACGAATTGGGCAGAGTAGGCATCTTATCGCACCCTATGTGGATGATGCACAGTTTTATGTTATGTCTCCGCGTGAAGCTATCCAGCGCTTGCTGAGACTGTTAGATAGATTTGCGACTTATTCAGAACTGTGCATAAACATACGCAAATCCTTGGTCTTCCCCCTGGCAGCACTGCGTGATTGTGAGGCGGAGGAGCTGCCCAGTCTGGGATTGAGATAGGAAACAGTTCACTTTTGATATCTGGGGGTGCAGGTGGCTCTTGAGGGCGCCAGGCTGCTACAGCTGAACATGAACAAGGTGGTGGAGTCACTAAGACACTCCGTTGAGTTCTGGAATATGCTGCCGCTGTCCTTAATGGAAAGACTGGCGGTAGACATGATGGTGATGCTGCCTAGATGTATATACGCTTTGCAAAATGAACTATGCCTGATTCCTGTGAAAGTGTTTCGACAACTGAATTCTCTTCTGGTGACCCTGCTTTGGGCAGGAAAGCGTTGCAGGGTTGCGCTGCAGGAGCTCCAGAAACGATATGAGGAGGGTGGCCTTGAAGTACCCAGATTTGACCTTTATTATTATGCGGCGCACCTTCAGTATGCGGTGCAGTGGTTGGATGAGGGCGATCACTGTTTTTTAGCCGGGCGAGTGCAGTCAGAGGATCTCCCTACGCTCTTGATGGAAAGTGCAGGGGTGAGTGCGGAGTTGCCATATATTGTTAGGCAAACTGCATATATAAGGCTGAAAGTTGTGGAACGAGTGCTGGGGCGGGCTCCCTTCCACCCAGAGTTGTCAGTTGGCAGTGGTCCCTGTGCGCAGGTTGGCGGAAAACATGTCTTTCCAGGCATGGGCAGAGGGTGGCTGCAGGGTTCTGGCTGATTCATATATAAATACACCTATCTTACATTTGAGCAGGCATGTGAAGGGTTCGGCTTGGGACAGGGGCAATACCTACAATATGCTGGTCTAATGGAAGTTGCCAAGATGACATGGCCAACACATCCGGGTAGGCCCAAGACCACGAGACCTTGGATATTCTGTTAACATGTGGAGGTAGTTTGGTGTCTTTATTGTATAAGGCTTTGAGGGTGGACTTGGGGTCTTTGGCGCTTAGGGCATGGGATGCTTGGAATTGAGATTTGCAGACGCCGTTACTGGAGAGGGAGTGGGTCAGAGTAGGTATACTAAAACGTAAGTTGTTGTGTAATGCCCGGCTGAAGTTGCTGCACTATGACTTCTTGCAGCGGGTGTACATGACCCCGGCTAGGCTCCATCGTATTGATGCCACCCGTCTGCATGACTGTCCTAGATGTCATGGAGCCCATACTGGGTGCATGCATTTGGCGTGGGAATGCCTGGAAGTGCATCAGTATTGGATTGAGGTAGTAGCACGGCTCCATGGAAGGGTGGGAATTGCGTTGGAGGCTAAGCCTGAGCAGTGCTTCCTAGGGCTGGCGCATCACCCGAAGAAGAAGAAAATGGCCAACAAGCTACTGCAGCTAGCATTGGTATTAGCTAAACTGAGGGTTGCCATTTGCTGGATGGGTGAGCGGGTTCCCTCTCTTGTAAATTGGTTGAGAGATGTAGGGGAGTGGTCGCTCGCAGAGGAAGTACACATGAAAGCCTGCTGCAGGGATGAAAGGTTGGATGAGGACATAACAACCTGGAGAGACCTATGCAGAGAATTGTTGAACTCAACATAAACAGAAAGTGATCAGACTGCCGAGACTGAAGGCGACGATAGTATGTAAATGTGGGTGCTTGTACCTATCTAACCGTGTATGACGCTGTGACTGCTGTTAAGCCATGACAAATGTAAAAGTGTATCCAGCGGTGCTATGTGTTCGGGGCGGTAGTGTGTGTAGTGTAAATAAGTCAATGGATATTGTCTCGATGGATTCTGTATATGACTGCTCTGTTTACGATCTGGGTGTTATTGCTGTACATTTCACTACTGAGGGCTATGCACTACTTGGAAATGAGTGATATACAGTGACGCCTCTGTTCCACATTGTTTCGGTGCTGCAACAAAAGGCATTTCTAGGCCTCTACTTTCTAATTTTTGGCTATGCTAAGCACTATAGCTGAGGAGGAACACTGTATCGTGGCAGGTTTGGGGTGTCTGCCCCTTTCACTTGGAGTCCCCCATTTAACACTAAAATGTTGGTTAAGTACTTCAATTTGTAACCCCACCTGGCCTAGGTTACCATACTAATGCTGTCCATGGGTAAAAGGGATCTGAATCAGGCCAAATTGTAATTGCATTTATATAAAGCCTACAACTGCTGATGAGGCGTCAAAGTGCTTTTCGGTGAGTAGCACGTTACTCTGAAACCCAAATGGATTCGTTGTGGATTAGTATTGGGAAATATGAGCTAACTTGAGTGGTGGACACGTGAATCTGTTAGTTGGATTGAATTGGATAATGGAGGGATAGAAGAGGGAAGAGTCTAGAAACAAGGCTTTAAATAAAATTCTTTTTCGTGCTGAAAGCCAATGCAAATTCTTGATGGCAGCCGAGATTGAATGGTATCTAAGAATGTCTAGTACCAATCTTGCTGTCGCATTCTGTACCAGCTGGAGTTTATTGATGGAAGCCCTGTTAAATTCTAAAAGAAGGGCATAACAATAATCCAACTTTGATAGAATTAGTGATACAGCAGCTTGCTTCGTGCGCTAGAATGAGGAGGGAAGAGTCTCCAGAGAGGGATAAGGGAGATCATAGTAGTAAAATGAGGGTTGGGATGAGTCAAAGGAGGGATACATTGAGAGAGGCATAGGGTGAGACAGAGTAGTACAAGAGTGTCAAAGTTGTTTTTTTCTTCTACAGTAGGAGTAAAGTAGTAATAAATATATAGATACGTAACTACAGAGAGAGTTTACATGTATAAAGAAGATAATATATTGAGATTTAAAATTGCATTGTATAAACTCAGACTTTCAAGTGTTGCTGTACTTGAAGCTAATTTGTGTCTTTTTATCATTTTTTTACATGTTATTTTTATTTAATTTTTTCCTCAATATTTCAATAGTGAAGCACTTGTCAATAAAACAGTTATAATATGTACATAGTGTGATAGATAAATAAAACAATAGCATCTAATCAAATAACTTAAATGAAAGCTATGCAGTGACCTATAAACATGTTAAGCCTAGAATAATATATATGCTTAACTATAAGTAATATATATAGTTGTTAAGCAGACCCAAAGAATATCTATATATTTTAAAAACCATAGTCTCTAAAATGGCCCTTTTAGCAGCGTTATCCCAAAACCTTTTGCCTTTCTCCTCCAATGTTTCTGACCTTCTTTTTGTTGGCTTTTGGACTCTGGGCACTTTACCAGTGCATGTACTCTCTCCCCTAAAACTTGGTATGATTGGCTTTCACCGGTCTGGCATATTTAATTTACTTGTAAGTCCCTTGTGAAGTAGTATCCCATGCACCATGGGCCCGTAAATTCAATGCTACTAGTGGGCTTGCAGTTCTGCTTGCACAACCCACAGAAGTAGCATTTCAAACCTCTCAGGCCTACGTGCCTAGTTTATTGCCACTTTGACTTGGCTTTCAAAACTACTTACCAAGCCTTAAACTCCACTTTTACTACATATTGATAACCCCCAAGGAAGGCCCTAGGTAGCCCTATGGGCAGGGTGCTGTGTAAGCAAAAGGTAGGACATATGCCTTTATTGTGTGGCATGTCCTGGTAGGGACAAACACCCTATTTTGTTTCTCACTACAGATAGGTCTACTCCTCCCACAGGCTAACATTGGGAATTCCCTTGTATCTGTTTAATTGGTAATTCCTGATCTGAAAGGCATAGCTTTGCTATGTTTTGGTATGTCTGGAATGGTAGTGAAAAATCATGCTTACTGGTGGATGGATTTTTCAATTACTATTTTAGAAATGCCACTTTTAGAAAGGGATTCAAAAAGGGGGGTGGTGATGAACAGAGTGTCTGAATTAACCCCTTCGAGGCTATTGACGAGCTGGGCTCGTCATCGCGCTTACCTGTCCTGCGCGGATGACAAGGCCAGCTCGTCACGTAACGCGGTAATTTCGAATTTGCCGCGCACAGCGGGAAAAGCCGCCGCAGCGAAGCGGTTAAGCAGACCACTCTTACCCAGTCAAGAGATCAGGGCTTGATCCATCATCGTTATTTAGCTCACTGCATCACCCCAGTTCAGAACCTGGGTATATGCAAATTAGTCTGACCCAGTGCCTCATGGGAACAGGGCAGACCAAACTACCAAGCCAATTCTTCACCGGAAAGGAGACAAGCTTCCGGGGACCGGTTTCTGGCATTTCAGCCGTCGTCGGCCCGGCTTGCTTGAATCCTGGTGGTGCAGTGAGCAAGGGACTCATGTCTGAGTATACCCTGCCACACTTGTGGTGGCCAAAAACGATTCAAAAAGGGGGTGGTGATGAACAGAGTGTCTGAATTAAGCAGACCACTCTTACCCAGTCAAGAGATCAGGGCTTGATCCATCACCGTTATTTAGCTCACTGCATCACCCCAGTTCAGAACCTGGGTATATGCAAATTAGTCTGACCCAGTGCCTCATGGGAACAGGGCAGACCAAACTACCAAGCCAATTCTTCACCGGAAAGGAGACAAGCTTCCGGGGACCGGTTTCTGGCATTTCAGCCGTCGTCGGCCCGGCTTGCTTGAATCCTGGTGGTGCAGTGAGCAAGGGACTCATGTCTGAGTATACCCTGCCACACTTGTGGTGGCCAAAAACGATTCAAAAAGGGGGGTGGTGATGAACAGAGTGTCTGAATTAAGCAGACCACTCTTACCCAGTCAAGAGATCAGGGCTTGATCCATCACCGTTATTTAGCTCACTGCATCACCCCAGTTCAGAACCTGGGTATATGCAAATTAGTCTGACCCAGTGCCTCATGGGAACAGGGCAGACCAAACTCACAAGCCAATTCTTTACCGGAAAGGAGACAAGCTTCCGGGGACCGGTTTCTGGCATTTCAGCCGTCGTCGGCCCGGCTTGCTTGAATCCTGGTGGTGCAGTGAGCAAGGGACTCATGTCTGAGTATACCCTGCCACACTTGTGGTGGCCAAAAACGATTCAAAAAGGGGGGGGGGGGTGATGAACAGAGTGTCTGAATTAAGCAGACCACTCTTACCCAGTCAAGAGATCAGGGCTTGATCCATCACCGTTATTTAGCTCACTGCATCACCCCAGTTCAGAACCTGGCTGTAGGAAGGTACCTCCTGACTATGGTTGCCCCCAACTTTTTGCCCTGTGTTTTAGCTGGTTTTTGACATAGTCGACCTGGGACCCTGCCAATCAGGACCCCAGGCCTACTGCTCTCTCTTTAAAATGGATTCCATGTACCCTAGGTACATTTCCAATTGGTACTGGGCCACCTTATCAGACCCTGTAACTCAGGGCATAGGTGTACCCAGGGCCGCCAGGGGCTGCAGCATGTATTATGCCACCCCTGGCTGGCCTCCTAAATTTGACACAACTGGCTGCATGACAGCTGGGGCGAAGTCGTGTAATCACCCTTTGCTTTAGATATAGTAGCTCTATATCTAACCATACAATGGACACCCGAGTCCCTATCAGTCACTCCTATGGCAGGCCTTGACAATCCTGAAGGCAGAGTGCATGGGCTCGCGTGAACTGTGTTCTGGCCCGAGCCGAGCCGGTTGCAGCTTGCGGAGAAAAGACCCAATGGCTGTTCCATGATAACGCGTGCCACATCGGTAACTCCGGTGTCGCGTTATCAAGACATGTCGAGTAAGGTGTCATACGAATCGGGATGCTGCCCTCTCACCAACTCTGGCGACGAGGTTAGCATTCCGCCCTTCTAGAGGGACACGACATGTACGTAACTGTGAACCCCGGTTAAAGTTAACGAAAGCCTCAGCTCCACAAAATGGATGCCGCCACCACAGACACGAGTCTGACCTCCTGCTGCTGGGAGTCCTTCCAGCGAGGAGCACTTGGACAAAGGGTTTCCTGTCGAGGGCGGTGTTCGCACCGTCCCAGACAGGGTTTGTGTATTCTGGGTAGGTAGGGCTTTTGCGAGAAGGTGACTGCGGAGTGGCACCCCGGTGCTCACTACGCATCTGCCGGTTAGAACCAGTTCCAGGGGCGACAGCCCTGGCCTGGGGAAAATCCGGCAGGGGAGAGGGGTGTAACTACCCCCCTTCCTGGTCCCACCCTTAGGGCAGGACCTAGTCATGTACCCACCCCTTTCTTTAGGATAAAGGCCGGAGCGGGGACCCTTCCAAATTAGATCATCTTTGAATCAAGAATACTTTCTACGAAAGGACTTCAAGACTCTTCTCAAGATTTCTCCCTTGTGGCTAAGGAGTAGTCACCCTGCATCAGCGGGCACCATCTAAGAACTCTGCGGTTTGCTGTAAGTCCTTCCTCAAGGAATCCGACGGCCCAGCTCGACGAGAACCGGCTTCCCTGGCACCTCTGACCTCTACCCACGTCATCAGCTCAGCTGTGATCTGTGGGTGCGACGAGACCTCGAGGGACCGGCCATCATCAGAACCTGCACGCTCTTAAAACCCAGCACGACCATCGAGGTAACTCTCTGGTGAGTGCTCTGGGGTCCGAGAAGCCCCGACCCTGAGCCGCTCCAGCACCGAAGTGCAGTCTCCCAGCATCTCCACGATCTGCATGGGGCCCTTCTGCTCGCTGCTCAGCACGTTGTCTGGTCACTAGCCGCTGGCTTGTGTCCTTCTGTGACGACATCCGAGAATCATCACTGCCGGTCTGGTTGCTCCAGACTGGCCCTTGCTTCCATCTTTTCGAGAAGCACCCCGGACCCTCCTGGTCCACTCAAGACGCCGACAGCGACATCCGTCGTGGGACAGCTCGCACCTCCACCGTGGTCGCCGACAACGCCTCCTGGTCCGTGAGACTGCAGAGCCTAGCGTCGCCCACTCACCTGGTCGAGGTGACGGCCAACCGGTGCCTTCCTGGTACCCTCTGACTACTGGCTAGTAGTACGAACTTGGTCCCCTCTGCTTTCAGGTTTCATCAATCTCCGATCCAGGCTTGGATCTCTACGAACTATTCAGCACTGGTCGCCGGCCAGCAACTCCTTTTCTTCCGGCTCCTGGCTCGTCAGCGAAGACCCCGACGCCTGTAAGACTTGTGCAGCCGCAGCCCTCGTGGCTAGGTAACTCGGCATTTCAGTGCCTGCATAGCCTCCTTACTCTAGGGTCCCGAGTCCCTCGCTTCCGACTTGCCTTAACCTTTCCGTGTCCTCGGACACTTGTTTTAACTGTGCACTTAAAGTATTTGCTAAAGAGATTTGGTTTGTGCTAAGTACCCTGTCCTCATAAAGAGTACAGGGCTGTTGTGATTCTTAATAAATATACTGTTTATTTTCATAACACTTGCGTGGTGTCCTTTCACTGGGTGTTCAAGGGGTACATGTGTGGTAAACAGCTGGCTTAACGCGCCCTCTCGAGTCTTTAGCCTTAGACTGCTCGTATCCACGCTACTAGGATAGCTGGTCTATAGGTTGACTTACAACCAAACACCATAAGGGTCGTTGGAACGATACATAGCGGTCGCTAGAATAGCGAACGTTGCATATCGGGCCAACTTCTCACACTGGCTATATGCAAATTAGTCTGACCCAGTGCCTCATGGGAACAGGGCAGACCAAACTACCAAGCCAATTCTTCACCGGAAAGGAGACAAGCTTCCGGGGACCGGTTTCTGGCATTTCAGCCGTCGTCGGCCCAGCTTGCTTGAATCCTGGTGGTGCAGTGAGCAAGGGACTCATGTCTGAGTATACCCTGCCACACTTGTGGTGGCCAAAAACGATTCAAAAAGGGGGGGGGGGGGTGATGAACAGAGTGTCTGAATTAAGCAGACCACTCTTACCCAGTCAAGAGATCATGGCTTGATCCATCACCGTTATTTAGCTCACTGCATCACCCCAGTTCAGAACCTGGCTATATGCAAATTAGTCTGACCCAGTGCCTCATGGGAACAGGGCAGACCAAACTACCAAGCCAATTCTTCACCGGAAAGGAGACAAGCTTCCGGGGACCGGTTTCTGGCATTTCAGCCGTCGTCGGCCCGGCTTGCTTGAATCCCCTTTTCTGAAACTTTTAGAAAGTGGGCATTTCTCTGTGCTTAGAACTCTATGTGCTTTGCAGCTTGATTCCAATCCATGTCTAGGGCAGAGTGACAACTACACTTTGTGCATACTTTCCAGACAGCCATCACACAGGATCTTGGAAAGAGGAAGGCGGCCACACTTACATTTGTATAGGCTGCTCCCTGCCCTCACATAAAGGGCTGATGTACCCCCTACTGATGTCTGGAGCGAAGGCAGGGGAGGAGGAAAACTCCTGGAACTTTACAAACCATGTTTCATTTCGTTTTACAAGTAGCATATAGACATTCTGCAAACCTTTTGCTGGCAATGCTGGATGAAGCTAGGGAATGTAGTACCACGCTTTAGGCTTTGTAAGGCAGTCCTACTTAAGTTTTAGAAACTTGATATATCACCTTTGCAACAAACATCCCACAGACCGCTATCTCTCATTAATGTTGACAATAACATTTTGGCCTAGTTATTGGCGCACAGACTTCTCCCTTTTCTTCTGGGTATGATCCTACTTGACCAGATACAATTAATTCCAGGACATCAAAACAATCAGGACATCCATAGTCTTTTTACACTGCTACATCTGCTGTGCCCAGATCTGAAGGCGACTTCATTCTGTTTAGACATGAAAAAATATTTCAACTCACTGGAGTGAGAGTTTATGTTCACAGTACTGAGTAGGAAGGGTCTTGGTGGAGAGTTACTGGAATGGATCAGACTACTGAATATTGGGTCCATATGCCTGAATCGGGGTTAACAGCAACATCTCGGAAACTCAGTACTGTCCTTTCTTCCCTTTGTAGCAGTAGTAAAATCACTGGCTTGTGCACTCTGCAAATTTAATCTATGAGAGGGTCTGTGATTTTTACAGTGGGAGCCTCTTTAGCGGTTATATGCTAACAGCACCGTACTGTATGCTCATGAAACTGCTACTAAGCTTTCCCTTATAATTCAAGAGATCATATAGTTTGGGAATCATTTTGGGGTGCATGTACACTGGAATAAATCTGTGTTTTATCTCTTGACATTGGACACGGTTAAGGTTCCAACTGAAGTTCCCCTGCATCAGTTGTGGTGTAATCAAGTCCGTTATTTCGGTACTAAGATACTCAGCAGTAATTATGAGGGAGAACTATGGGGTATTACTGCATTATTTTACTATGCACGTCAATCGTTGGCTCTCCCTCCACACCTCTATGGGTGAATGGATATCCGTAGCTACTCTACCTCTATTTTAACATCCACATGCTGCTTATTCATGCCTTCTTCAAAAACCTGAGGTCTGTTATGCTTTGTCTGCTTTGTGTGGGCAAATAACCTTGATTCAACTGGTAAACCTAAAAACTTTTCCATAATAAATGGGAACTTTCTGTTGCTGATCTGGAACTTCATCATGCATCCCAGGCCATTTTGCCACATACTGCTTTCACCCTTGTCCAGGGATCCCACCCTTCACAGTGGAGAAGATTACTTCCCTTCTTCCATTTAATAAGGTGGTTGCCTCCCCACCATCCAAGTACATGGTTCACAATGACTCCAATGTGTGCACTGCTAGTGCCTGGAGCTATCTCATAACCTGAATGAAAATCGAGTTTTCGTATTTGCCATCTCTACCAGTAGAGGACAGTGTTTGCATGATCTTATGTTTTGACCAAATACAGAGTTATAACTTATGAGACCGAGCCTTTAGGGCAGAGATCTTCAAACGCTTTGATGCTGAGACCCCCCCTGTTAAAATGTTTTAGGCATAAGGACCCCTGCCTGACAAAAATGTCTAGAACTTGGTACTCCTCATCATTGAGAACTACCGACAACCATAAACACCCCCAATTCCCACAGCAAATCATTTTTACAGTAGGTAAATAATATTTAACAGATTTTAGCAGACCAAATGTCAGTGAGAGCGGGGCATGGTCAAAGGTTTGGCTAAAAACAAAGGACCTAATTTATGAGGAATTGGCGTAGGGCAGCTCCGCATGTCTTTATGCTGCGCTGCCCTGCCCCAATGTGCAAGGGCATGAAGGCACCTTATTTATGAAATATGGTGCTTTCCGATCCTTTCCCCCTGCATTGGCACACAAATTGCTGCCTAGCACTAACATAGGCAGGATTGTTATTGTGCAGAAAGGGGTACTTTCCTGCAAAAAAACAATCTAGAGAGGGGTTTCTTCTTTCCATGTGTGTTGCATAATACAGCACACATGGGAAGAGAAAAAAACGAGGAGAAATGAAAACATTTCTCCTCGTTACGCCTGCTGTGGGGAGGCATAAGGTTTTGGCTCTGCCCCAAGTTTACATTGTTTTGGAAATCGGGGGCAGCTTCAAAATCCATGGGTGTTGTGTGGGAACACCAACTGCAATGCCCATGGAACGCCACTTAACATAGAGTAAGGCAACGTAGCGACTTGCGCTACTTTATCGTACTCCATATCTATGAGGCCATGAAAAGTCATGCAGGGTGTTTTTTCACCGCCTCTAAGATATGATAGGGATGCTTGCGCTGCCGGAGCTTATAAAAAAGTGACGCTCTGGCAGCACAAGCCTCTCATAAATCAGCCCCAAAATATTTTGTTCGTTTTTTAGGTCTTTCATCATCATCATCATGGGTAGCTTAAATGAAAAATACATTTTAAAAAGTTGTTACTCAGTTGCACTGTAGTACATTATGACACCACTATTAGTTAATGCACTGCAGAGGTCTGTGTGTAGCCAGAGAGCCACAGAATTAAATTTAGTTGGTGCAGAGGGAAATAGTGATTTGTGTATTTTAAGTGCTATCAGGTCACAGTCTGTGACAGAAAGCACTGTGAATGTGTAAGTCATTATTTTATACTTCCATTACACACATTATAAGATAGACTTCTATAAACTGTGCAGATAGTTTTAGGATAAAATTAAGCTTCCAAAATGTAGGATGTTAGTAATACCAGACCATAAATAAATCAAATATTTTTGGGGGGCATAACTGTCTCTTCAAGACCTCCTCAGGGGTATTAAGTGCTGTGTAAATACAAAAGCATGCACATCACAACCCAGTAGTTAACTCTTCGTACTACCACTCAAAAAAAACAAATCTTTTCCATCACAATGCATGGAGTGAATCAAGCAATTAAGGCCAGAACCGCTCCCAAGCACCCTTTACATCTGCAGATTAACTCACACATTTGCTTTCGTTTTAGGCAAGCAGGCACCCTGGCATGAAGGATTGTTTTACCTGTCTGCCCAGCCTCCTCTTTTCACAGCACAGGAGACTCAATTAACTTCATCTGAAGCATTTTACAATTGGAATGAAGAGTCCCGGATGGCTATCTTTTCCAAAAAAAGAGCACATGTTTTGGATTCTAGGTAGAAGTGAGACCTGGAAATGCGTGACCCCCTTCGCAGGACTCAACGGACCCCCTGGGGGTCGCGCCCCACAGATTGAAGACCTCTGCTTTAGGGGTGATATCTTCCTGGATGCTGGATATATTACCTTGGCTTAGTTCAGGGCCTTAAAACTGACCACTCTGCTTGATATTTTTCAGTTTTTTAAACCTTCAGGGAGCATTTTAGGAAAGGTGCCCTTGTTATCTGTCTCAAATTAACAGGCTCGATCACTGAAGGGCCCTGTTTTTCTATCCAACGCCTCTTTGGGGATGGCAGCAATGAAGGCGCAGGGGGCTGAGCAGGAATTAAATGGGAATCTGATTTGTCCCTTATTCGATGAGCAATGGGAATACTGTTGTACACAAACAAGAGAAGTCTCACTCAATAGCATCCATTTTAAATGTGTCCTTGGATTTTTTTACTCTATGGGTGTGGGAGTATTTACCCAAATACAGATACCGCTTGGTTGACAACCCAGAAGTAGACTTCATGGAACTGCCCACCTTTATGTAAATACTGGTGGGAGGTGTTCACAGAACTCTCCACAATGACTGGGATTGAGCAACTCTTAACCCCATTTAAAGCTCTATTGGGTTCTGTTAAGGACACCCATATAGCTCATAGTAGATTCACTGTGCGGACACATAACATCGGTAGGCACCAGACTGCCGAATCACAGGGGCCCCCAGGCCTCCAGAAATAGCACATTCTTCAGCTTCTTCCTAAACACTACCAGATTGGTTTCCTTCCTAAGTTCTGCTGGGAGGTGATTCCATGCCAAGGGGACAGTACCAGAGAGTGATCTGCCACCCTTGGATGTGAGGTTAAACCGAGGGCATATCAGGTTGCATGCATCCACAGACCGAACGGTCCTACTTGACATGTACTTAGTGAGCCATTCCTTAATGTACTTGGGGGCTGAGCCATAAACTGCCTTATGTGCGATGCAGAGGCTCTTAAATTTTACTCTTTGAGCGATTGGCAGCCAATGTAGGCTACATAGTAAAGGCGTGGCTCTGGTTTGCCTGGGTTTGTTAAAAATGAGCCTGGCCGCATCGTTCATTACAACCTGAAGTCTGGCCAGAAGGTTTTTTGGGAGGCCATAGTATAAGGAATTGCCGTAATCCAGCCGTGCCAGAATCAGAGCAGAGACCGCCAGCCTAAGCGTGGAAAAGGACAGCAGTGGGGAGAGCTTCCGCAGCTGGCGTAGCAAACTCACACAATGGCCCACCACTGATGATACCTGCTGTGTCAAGGATAGCAGGGCATCAATTTTAATACCAAGGCTTTTTACAGCCAGTGCTGGTTCTGGAAAGGGCCCTAGTTCGGCCGGCCAGAACTGATCACTCCACGGGTTGGCAGCTGTCGCAATTGCCAGGACTTCCGTTTTGTCCGGGTTTATTTTTAAAGAGTTATCCGACATCCAGTTGACCGTAAACTTGAGGATGTTTTGAATTCTCAAGTGTGCCTTAGCTGAGTCGTCAATCTGGATCAGGATTTGTGTATCGTCTGCATAATGATAAACTCTACAGTCCATCCTGTTCAATGCTGCAATCAGGG
Organism: Lissotriton vulgaris; assembly: GCF_964263255.1. Classification (NCBI taxonomy): domain Eukaryota; kingdom Metazoa; phylum Chordata; class Amphibia; order Caudata; family Salamandridae; genus Lissotriton; species Lissotriton vulgaris. The sequence goes on along the minus strand of NC_141694.1, from coordinate 1,361,709,406 downwards.
GCTGCAGATATATATTAAAGAGCAGGGGTGACAGAGCCGAGCCTTGGGGCACACCGCATGTCAACTTAGCTGGTTTTGACACAAGGTCTGTGAGTTGAACTCGCTGAGAGCGGTTGTAGGAAGGTACCTCCTGACTATGGTTGCCCCCAACTTTTTGCCCTGTGTTTTAGCTGGTTTTTGACATAGTCGACCTGGGGCCCTGCCAATCAGGACCCCAGGCCTACTGCTCTCTCTGTAAAATGGATTCCATGTACCCTAGGTGCATTTCCAATTGGTACTGGGCCACCCTATCAGACCCTGTAATTCAGGGCATGGGTGTACCCAGGGCTGCCAGGGGCTGAAGCATGTATTATGCCACCCCTGGCTGGCCTCCTAAATTTGACACAACTGGCTGCATGACAGCTGGGGCAAAGTCGTGTAATCACCCTTTGCTGTAGGTATAGTATACCTATACCTAACCCTAAAATGGACACACAGATTCCTATCAGTCACTCCTATGGCAGGCCTTGACAATCCTGAAGGCAGAGTGCTTGGAATCGTGTGAGATGGTGCTCTGGCATGAGCTGAGCCTGTCTGCAGCTTGCGGAACCAAGTCCTAATAGCTGTTCCATGATATCGCATACCATATACTCTTAAGTGCATTATAATCCTCGCGGTTAAATGCTAACTTTGGTATTGCTTTATCAAAACATGTCGAGGAAGGTGTCATACGAATTGGAATACTAACCCCTCGCCAATTCTGGCGACGGGGTTAGCATTCCACCCTTCTAGAGGGACACGACATGTATGTAACTGTGAACCCCGGTTAAAGTTAACTGAAGCCTCAGCTCCACAAAATGGATGCTGCCACCACAGACACGAGTCTGACCTCCTGCTGCTGGGAGTCCTTCCAGCGAGGGAGGCCTGGACAAAGGGTTTCCTGTCCGGGGCGGTGCTAGCACCGTCCCAGACATGGTTTTGTGTATCCTGGGTAGGCAGGGCTTTACAGGAAGGTGACTGCTGAGTGGCACCCCGGTGCTCACTACGCATAGGCCGGTCAGAACCAGTTCCAGGGGCACACCAGCCCCTGGCCTGGGGGAAGTCCGGCATGGCAGAGGGGTGTAACCACCCCCCTCCTAGTCCCACCCATAGGCAGGACCTAGTCACCGGGTCAGCCCCCTTTTTTAGTATAAAGATGGGAGCGGGCCCCCTGTTCAAATTAGATCATCTTTGGAATCAAGACACGACTTTCTTCGAAAGGACATCAAGATTTCTTCTTCAAGATTCTCCCTTGTGGCTAAGGAGTAGTCACCCTGCATCAAGCGGGCACCATCCTAAGAACACTGCGGTCTGCTGCAAGTCCTTCTTCACGAATCCGACGACCCAGCTCGACGAGACCCGGCTTCCCTGGCACCTCTGACCTCTACTCACCTCTACAGCAAAGCTGAGAACCGTGAGTGCGACGAGACCTCGAGGGACCGACGATCGCCAAGACTGCACGACTTCTTTGTAACAAGCCCACCGAGTCTTCCACTGGTGAGTGCTTTGGGGTCCGAGAAGCCCCAACCCTGCGCAGCTCCAGCACCCAAGATCAGCCTCCCTGCATCTCCACGATCTGCGTGGGGCCCTTCTGCTGTTTGCTGTGCACCGCGTTGTTTGGCTACTAGCCGGCTGGCTTGTGGCCTTCTGAACGACGCCCGACGACATCACTGCTGCTGGTCTGGTTGCTCCAGACTGGCCCTTGTTTCCTTCTTCAAGAGAGGCACCCCGGACCCTCCTGGTCCACCCCAGACGCCATTTTAGGTCCACCGCGTGGGCTTGAATTTGTCAAGGCTTTGTTGCCCAATCCTGGGTCCAGCGACGCCGACAGCTTCTATCTTCGTGGGACAGCTCGCTCCTCCATCCTGGTCGCCGACAACGCCTCCTGGTCCGTGAGATCTCCGAGCACAGCGTCACCCACTCGCCTAGTCGAGGTGGCTACCATCCGGTGCCCTCCTGGTGCCCACTGACTACTGGCTAGTAGTCACGAACTTGGTCCCCTCTGCTTTCAGGTGTCATCTTCCATCGATCCAGGCTTGGATCCACCGAACTTTCTTCACTGGTCGCCTGCCAGCAACTTCTTTCTTCCAGGCTCCTAGTCCGTCAACGAGGATTCCCGACGTCTTTTGAGACCTATGCAGCTGCAGCCCCTGGGCTAGGTAACTTCGGCATTTCGGTGCCCCAGCATAGCCTCACTATCCAAGGGTCAGAATCCACTTTCGTTTTCCTCCTACCAGGTCGGGTTCGCCCGAGAACACTAACTTTGTCATTACTAGCTACCATGGACTTTGTCCCGCATCTCGCGTGAGAGTGCACACACTGCACCCGAGTCCCCTGGGTCTCCTAGGAGTAATCTAACGATTCTATAGTCAAGTCCTAGCGATTCCAAAGCCTATTAGTACTGTACTTACCTGCTAGTAATTTCGCATTCCACTTTTCAAGTATATGGTTTTCCGTGCCCCTCGGGCATTTGTATATACTGTGCTAACTTAAGTATTTTTGTAAGAGTTTTGGTTTGTGCTTAGTACCCTGTCCTCATAAAGAGTACAGGGCTGTTGTGATTCTTAATAAATAGCTGTTTATTTTCATAACACTTGTGTGGTGTCCTTTCACTTGGTGTTCAAAGGGTATATGTGGTATAACAGCTGGCTTAACACGCCCTCTCGAGTCTTTAGCCTTAGACTGCTCGTATCCACGCTACTAGGATAGCTGGTCTATAAGGTTGACTTACAACCAATCATCAATAAGGGTTGCTTGACTGATACATAGTGTTCACTAGAATAGTGACCACTGCATATCAGGCCACCTTCTCACAGCGGTCTTCAAGGAAGGACGTCAACCAGGCTAGGACTGTGCCCTGTATCCCCTGGTCCTTTATCCGCGATAGAAGTTGGCAGTGATTAACGGTATCAAATGCCGCGGATAAGTCCAGGAGGACCAGGGCACATGGTTTTTTTTGTCAGCCTTGAGTCTCAGGTCATCCAGCACGGAAAGCATTACCAATTCCGTGCTGTGGTGAGCTCTGAAACCCGCCTGATTGGGCTCGAGGAGATGGTTGCCTTCAAGAAAATGAGTGAGAGAATGCAGCACATGCTGCTCGAGAATTTTGGCGAGAAAAGGAAGCTGAGAAACTGGCCTAAAATTCTTTAGGTTTTTTGGGTCGGCACCGGGTTTCTTAAGTAGAGGAACCACCCTTGCCTCTTTAAAATTGGAGGGTACATGTCCCGTCTCCAAGGAACGATTCAGCAGGGCAAGCACTTTGTCCTCCATCCCGGGCCATCCCAGCTTAAAAATCTGAGGCGGGCAGGGGTCTGCTGGCAAACCAGATTTCACCCGGTTCAATATGATCGCTACAGATTCCTTGGTGAGAGCTGCAAACTCCGATAGGTTGTTCGTAGTTGACCTAGCGTGGGTTGGGGGGGGATTCAATGGAGCAGGGAAGGTTTGGGGTCTGACCAATTTCTGTTACCAAATCCATAATTTTATTCATAAAGAAGTCTTGGAAGTATGACAGTCCTTTAACACCTTGACTGCTACAGCAATTCCTCTCCTGTGCTGGAAGTTGTTATATTCCATGGATCATGACGAGCTCAGCTCGTCATGAGCACACAAGCAGTGTACTGCATGACGAGCTGAGCTGAGCATGGAAGGGGTTAAATTAAAAGTAGGCTTTGGCCCTTTTACTGTCCGTAGATCGTTTAAGACTTTAAAAACTTCTTTCTGTGGGTTGGCCGCCTCTTGGATGGCTGTTTCATAAAATTCGGCCTTCCTCAAACGAATAGCTTTCTTATAAGACGCAAGCTGCAAAGTATAAGCCTCCCATGCACTAGGCGAATGGGACTTACGCCAAGCTCTTTCGCGTTGGCGGAGGACTTGTTTTAATTCCCTGAGATCTTTTTTAAACCATGCTGCAGCTTTGCCCTTGTCTCTCAGTCTAATTTTATGAGCCGGGGCAACTACCTCAATGGCTTCCTTAAGTGAAGACACCAAGGCAGCACTTTCAATGTCCACATCGTCCACCGATGACGAGGGGTATACAGATTATGATAAAATGGCTGTTAAGTCATCAGATTTAACCTGCTTCCAGCTGTGCAGTAGTTTCCACTCTGGTTTAACTTCCCACTGTCCTAACCGGAGTGGAAAGTGGCCTTCAATCAGATAGTGGTCAGACCAGGGGCATGGGGAGATCACGGGAGGGGCTGAAAGTGGGCGGGATGACCAAATCAGTTCCTTTTAATCTGTAGGATCGCGCATTGTTCAGTGCTTGGTGCCTAGACTGATTCCGGACACCCCCACAGGATTTGTTGCCCTATAGACCAACTAACTCACAGTGGCATCGTAAGCCCCCTAACCCTATCAGGGAGCAGATGGTTTCCGGCAACCACTGAACATGACAACCCTGACCCCTCAAGGATTGTGGAAACAGTACAGAACCTTTCGCCTAGTCACTCGTGCTCACTTATAATTATATACAGAGAATACACAGTTGGAAGTTAACAATAAGGTTATTGAACCAACGTTATTCTTATATAAGATATGTGTGCTGCAATGATTAATCAGACCCTCCAGCATTTCGCGATTCATGAAAGAATTGTGAAATCAGCTAACTAGTGCGATGGCCGCGATATTTGCAGTATTGGCTGCGATATTTACAGTAAAGTGTCTACCGAGAGACAGCAAAACGAAGAATGCCCTTTTATTGGCTCTGCGGGCACATGTCACTATGTGCCGCATCCCATATCTACTTCTGCTGGCCAAGCTGTGAGAGGCAACGTGCGCAATACAAATTCCCATTTCTGTAGTGATCTTTTTGAAAAGAAGTCGCCAATATTCTTCCCAGTTTCTGTCTTCTTTTAAGACGTCTTCTTCCTCATCAACAACTCCTTGTTCATCACAGACTGCCCGCTGCTCCTTGTAACTTAAAAATGCATAAACTTTACCAAGGGTCGGAGAATTCGGTGTGGCCTCATCCTTCTCTTCCTCGGGGACTCAGCCTGGGTGCACCTTCAGAGAGACACAATAGTAGGCTTGTTGGATCTCTCCTTCAAAGGACGTCTTCCCCTTCAATGTCAACATCCGGTACAGAGCCCCGTGCGCCACTTTTGCGTCACTTTTAACATGGGAAAAGTGACGCAAAAGTGGCGCACGGTGCTTGTAAATCCGCCCCACAGTGCCTTGCCATGGGGCACAATGTGTACTATTCGTAGGAGACTGCTGGCGCACTCTTCTCTCTCCTGCTGTAGGCTCCAGTGCATCTACCCCAGGCTGACTGACAGGAGCAGGGGCTTGCTGTGCTCTGAATCGCAAGTTCGAGGACTTGCAGGGAACGTAACTTGAATGTTTACACATCACACACACCCAGGGATTTAAGTGGGCTGGGTCTGGCCCGTGCTCAGCACTGGTAGTTCTTAAAAGCAGGTGCCGAGACGAGTCCCTATAGGGCTCTCCATTTTTACCCGCATATTCATTTTTAGAATCATACACAGGATGTTGAGCTGACATGAGGCTCGAACCTGCTTTCTCAGCTCAAAAGGTGACAGCTTTAGCCTTATGCCGCAACCTCACGAACAAGAACTGAAACATTTTCAAACTGATATACAACGAAGTCATAGTTGTTGCTTATTTATCTTATGCAATTTACAACCATTGTCAAACCAATAGTTCAGGCTTGTTGTAGGTGTAATGTTACATGTGTGTTATATATCTGGACGAATGGCCAGGACCAGCAAAATACCATTTGGGGCAGCACACTATACTAAGTGCAGATTTTTAGCTTAAGTGTTTTAAGCAACGCCCTTAATTACATCGGGCACGCCCCTACCTTAATTACATCGGGCACGCCCCTATGAGAGACCCCCCCAGTTTTTTCATCCCACTTAAAGCCCTGCACACACCTCTCTGCTATTACTTAATTGTAGACTTTATTCCAAACCTAAGTCACGTGCAGATGGAGACGTGCAGATTGACATAGAAGAACACTCACTCTAGCAGTGAGGCAAACACTCCTCTTGGCCTACAGGTGTAGCACATTCTGGACAGGTCCAGGAGGCAGAGGTGCCCCGGTAGGGGTGCATACATTGGTGCCAGAACACCCCTTGGAGAAATAGGGCCCCCTCTCACAAGGTACAGATTGGAGCTGTGATTCCATAGAGCTGCAGACACTTTAAACATGCCTATTTCACAGTGGAATACTCTGCTAGATCAGTTTACATTGATTTAAGGCTGAAAAGAAATGATTACGAGTAAAATAAAGAGCCGAAATAATGCAGCTAAATTGCCATTTTTGTGCCGCAAAATTTTAATTTTTTGAGCTAAATTTGCAAATCTATGCCACAATATCCTGGGGGTCTGATTAATAGACAGAAGCATATAAAAGTGATTATGAGCACCAAAAAACATAAATAGTAGATATAGTTTTGTCATGGTGCTAAAACTATGTATATATGCCCACGTTTTCGTCTGGCCTAAGTGACCTGCTAAGGGAATCTCGTGGGCCAAGGTAAGTAGGAAACCACGCTGAGACAAGGGTACAACCAGCCTCCTGGTCATGCCAGGCTTGGGGTCTCTTGACTCAGTGTACAGGAGTCCATCTTCCCAGTATACCTTGTGGGTACCTGTGGCGTTCCCAGCAGCCTCAGCAGCAGCCTGCTGTCTGAGGGGTTCAAGAGAAGGGCAGTCTAACTGGTCCTTCCCCAGGTCTTCCCTTGAGGGTCCCCCTGAACCCAAGAATTCAACTTGATCAAGTTCGAATTCCCTAGGCTCAGTTTCCCTCAATTCCTGTAGGTCAGCCTCCTCTGAGACTTGATCCTCGACCTGGGGCAAGGGGGAAGGCGCAGCCTTAACCCTACTGCTCTTTTTCTTGGGAGGTGTCTGGTCCGTTGTTCCAGGATCCAGCACCTGTTCAGTGGGGCATTTCCTGACCTGTGACCTAGTCACAGCGAACACATGTGCTGGCAAACCTAACATTTCCATGTGAGTCCGGTGCTCCACTTCTGACCATTGTGATGACTCCAAATCATTGCCCAACAAACAATCCACTGGGAGGTCTGGACTAACTACAACCTTCTTTTGGCCAGTTACCCCTCCCCAGGAGAAAGCTACAATTGCCATACTATGATTGGTAGTGACATTGCTTGCATTGGTCACCAGGAATTCTGTACCTGGCATGATCTGTCCAGGGTCCACAAAGTTAGGCGTCACCATGGTGACGCTGGCACAAGTGTCCCTATAGGCCTGAGCCATCTTTCCATTTATGAAAGGCGTCTGTCGGTATTTGCCCAAGGTATTGGGACTTATGTCAGGGGACACGTCCGCGTCCCCTGTACTGACAAGGACAGCCTGAGTGAGTGTGCCAACTAAGTTGTCACGCCCCTCAGAACCCAGGGTTAACCCTACTAAACCCTTGGGAGGCGCACTACCACTGCTGACTGTACTAGGGGGCACAGGTGCCTTAGGGGCTGCAGTGGCAGGAGTCTGCCCTCCTCCTTTCTTGGTGCACTCACTAAACCAGTGAGATTTACTTTTACAGTACTGGCACCATCTTTTGGATTGGCCTTCTTTCTTCTTTTGGGGAGCCTGACCCCCACCCTCTTTGGGTTGTTGGGGACCTGTCGAAGACTTCTGGTCATTTTGTTCCCCTTTAGAATCTTTACCCTTCTGGTCTGCTTTCTTCTGACCACCTTGATTCCGGCTCCTGGCTCGTCAGCGAAGACCCCGACGCCTGTAAGACTTGTGCAGCCGCAGCCCTCGTGGCTAGGTAACTCGGCATTTCGGTGCCTGCATAGCCTCTTTACTCTAGGGTCCCGAGTCCCTCGCTTCCGACTTGCCTTATCGGGTCCGCCCGAGACCTTAATCTTTCCGTGTCCTCGGACACTTGTTTTAATTGTGCACTTGAAGTATTTGCTAAAGAGATTTGGTTTGTGCTTAGTACCCTGTCCTCATAAAGAGTACAGGGCTGTTGTGATTCTTAATAAATATACTGTTTATTTTCATAACACTTGTGTGGTGTCCTTTCACTGGGTGTTCAAGGGGTACATGTGTGGTAAACAGCTGGCTTAACGCGCCCTCTCGAGTCTTTAGCCTTAGACTGCTCGTATCCACGCTACTAGGATAGCTGGTCTATAGGTTGACTTACAACCAAACACCATAAGGGTCGTTGGAACGATACATAGCGGTCGCTAGAATAGCGAACGTTGCATATCGGGCCAACTTCTCACAAAGTGTACCTAGTGTGTGTGTGTAGGTGTGGAGCCATAAATTTCCCCACAAGGGACGATCTAACCCCATTACATGATGGGAGAGAATGAAGGACAAACAAGAGGTTTACCTGTGCACACCCTATTGAACGCTGAAAACAATGCTTACAACTGTTTAACTAAGCGTGCGTGCTGTCTGGTGGAAGGGCAGCCAGCTCAATTGAATGAACAACAGCTAGTGGGGAAACCACTGGTTTACCAGACGCACAGCAGAATTTAAAGTATGACAATGTATCGCATGAAATTAAGTTAGTGGCACTAACAGAAACCAATGAAGGATTCAATTTTTAGACCAGAATAGTTCACCTTTTGTATTCATTTTCATTATCGTAAAACACATGAAATATTTGATAAGCTGCTAGACCTTTCTTATACTGTAAAAAAAAGTCTTCACAGTGTTATTATTGATGTACAATATGAACATTACTGTCAATTTACAAAAAAGTCAATCATAAGTATATGATATTAATTACACAACCAAAAATTTCACTTGATACTGTTATACGACTTCTGGACGTTGAATGAGCACGCATTTGATGAATTAAAAGTCATTTTTAATAGTTGTACAAATGAAGTTTGGTCAAATTGCTCAATGTCTTCTTTGTTTTTCATTCTTATTTTTTCACAGTGCCCCTGAAGAAGGGATCTACCCGAAATGCATTGGGCTATTTCAAAAAAATCTTTGGTTGTGTAATTAATATCATTATCAAATTTTTCATGTGATTTACGATGTCTGTGGCATGGTGGCTTAATAGCCGTCTGGATAGAAAATCCCACAGTTCCTGAAACCTTGAATATCCTGCACTGCGACATCCTGGAACCCACAGTGCTGCTTAGACCCAAATGTGACAGTATTTGAATAAGAAAAATTCCCTCTGCTGTTTGAGGCAAAATTGACCTCAGCAAGGCTGCTTCAGCCACGCTGGTTTACGCAGTATTATAGAAGCACCCTGGAGGGACAGGACCAAGATTGGGTCCTGGAGTGTAACTGATTGAGAAGGCAGGGAAAGATGTGAGCTGCGTTTGAGAAGCGGAGGCTGTCCTCTGCATTGCATGCAGGACGCGGCTTGAAGAGGTTGGGAGGAGGTGTATGGAACATAGAATGGCAGGTATCAATGGTGACACACAGTTTCAGAGATCCACCCACTACAGAGAGGCAGGCCTTACAAGTTTTAGCACCCAGGTGACTCCCCCAATGATTACTCCACTCCAGGGACCTAACCCTGGCTCTCAGGCCACACCGTCTTAGATTTACCAGTCAACCCCCTTCAGAGCTTTGGGAGTATAGACCATAGTTTAATCAAATTGTTAAAAGGCCCACTTCCAGGCAGTCGGTCAAATCAATCACATCATAAATCAATCTCATAAATGAATAACTTTTAAAAACAAGCATTATCCGGTTATGATGATAAACACAATATACAGACACAGATATGGATATGGACTGGCGGGTCCTAACTGTTCCTTGGGGTAGGCTTAACTCGCTACCTTGTGCATCAGATTACGGCTGTCCACCTGGGCTGCAAGGGCCCGGTTCCTCATCTAGGAACTCCCTACTTGGTAGTTGGCCCTGCTGCCAGGCACCACAAGGTGAGCAGCATAAGTCCATCACCCCATCCGTGACTGGATGTAGCCCGTACTTCCAGCTCCTCATAGTGAATGTTACCACCATGCTGCCTATGGGACTTTTACCCCCAGGTAGCTTCCCCTTTTAATCTCTTTCTTTGCTCATGTGCAGCCCTCCAGCTGCAGAGATACTGCCAAATTATCCCAGAAAAGCCTCTGGCCTATGTTGGAAAAATTCACTGACGGCAATGTTTAGTTTCCTACTTGAATTGTCTGCCCCAGCATTTGATTATGCCCTTGTGTTCCTCTCAATTTCTGTCTCAGTACCTGTTGAATCTAGCATCCTTGGTGTGGTTTCCCCCAACTTTTTGCCTTCCAGCCTTCAGTTTTTGTTGACTTCATTTTTGCTGGCTTTAGGACTCTGCACACTTTACCACTGCTAACCTGTGCTCAAGTGCTTTTGCTCTCTTCTTTAAAATGGTAACATTGGTTTACACCCTATAGGCACATTTAATTTACTGCAAGTCCCTAGTAAACTGGTACTACATGTACTCAGGGCCTGTAAATGAAGTATTACAAGTGGGCCTGCAGCACTAATGTTGCCACCCACTTAAGTATCCCTTTAAACACATCTCAGGCCTGTCATACAGCCTATGTTTGTAGTTTTAAACTGCTATTTAAAACTGTCAAAATAAACCTTTTGCCAGCCCCAGATCTTCCTTTTTAATACACATAGGTCACCCCTAGGATAGGCCCTAAAAAGCCCATAGGACAATGTGCATTATATTAAAAATGTTGGATATGTACTTTTAAGTTTAACAAATTCAAATTCAAAAAGTGCTTTATTCGAGTATTACTCATAAAAGCAAGACAAACATACATACAATTAAAAAACAATTAAATTTACATGATCAATCAAACAAGCACATACGTATTTTGGCAATTTAAAAACAATGACACATCATATATACAGGTGCATAAATCATTATCGTCGAAAAATAGAGACCAGAGGGGAATGATCATAATAACAGTGTAAATGTCCCCAGTAGATCATACATTAAAAAGAATTCATTGCATTAAAAAACGATATTAAGCCGATGACAAATTACATAAACAGAGAATAGACGAATGCCTAGCAGTCTCTGGTCAGTTAAAAAATTTACAGAGAATAAACAGTGTTTAGCAGTCTCTGACTATTTGCTAAAGGTTACAAAGAATAGACTAATGTCTAGCAGTCTCTGAGCGACTTGGTGTCAGTATTTAACTTGCCAGCAGTCTCATTCTTAAAACCCACGCCCATCCCAGGTACTTTGCGATTGCAATATTGATCCATTCTTCAGTGGTAGATTTTACTATACGCAATGCCACCATGCTACTTTTTGTACCTAAGTTCCTACACATAGGAGCCAACCAGGCTTGCCTTGGGGCAGCATATACTGGGCAACAAAACAGAAAATGACCAAGGGTTTCTTTTCCTACCCCACAGACTGGACATAATACTGCCCCCCCTGTTTTCCATTTAGCTGTTAAATTACAGAGTGGGAGCGAACCTACCCTCATTTGAAATAACAATTTCCTATCCAGGGGATTCATTATGTAGTCCCAGTAATTTTCATAGATGGGGAACATTTTAGTTTCTAAGTAGCCGGTGGTCATAGTCCCACTGTTGGTGTTAAGTAAGCTACTATTAGCTACATGTTCCCAAAATATGTCCTTTAACACAGTCTTAGAGGGAAATAAAGCCCCAGCAGGGTCCGCCCATAGGGCATGAAGTCCTAGTTTGAGCAGTGCAGACTTTAATGTTTTAAGCCACCTAATTTTGTTGTAACGATCGGCTTTAATGATATCAGCGAACCCCTCCGCATAATGAGAGAGTTCTGGTGTGGTCCAAAGTCTGCGCCAGAATAATATCGGGCGCAGTTTGGCCTTTTCCGTAAGCTCTCTTCTGCCTAACTCGTAGCGCAGGGGCAATAGTGGGCTGCTCTGCGGAGTACCCGTCAATGACCTCAAGAATTTATTTTCGGATAGTTGGAGTTCATGGAGGTTTTCATACCCCCATAGCTCCGCACCATACAAGGCCGACCCAATTACTTTTGCCTCGTATATTGTCAGTGCCGGTTTGATTGGTTTAGTCATTGATTTCCTGTGCTCCTTAATTATAGCCCCAGATAGCTGCTTGTGCCTTAATGTAGCGATGTTAAGGTGTTGCTGCCACTTATTATCATTGGAGATCAAGATCCCCAAATAGGTGAAGGATGTTACAACTTCGAGTATGCGGCCACTCATGGTAATATTCGATTTAAAATTTCTATGAGGGTTAAAAGCCATGAGTTTTGTCTTGGTCGCATTCACCTCAAGTCCATGGTCAGTACAGAACCCATCAAATATTGCCAATGCTTTTTGTAAGCCACTGGGGGTTTTTGATAAAATTAAAGTGTCATCGGCAAACATTAAAATGGGGACCTTCTCCCCAGCGAGAGAAGGGGCATCCACAGCCTGAGATTGCATGCGGGAAACAACACCATTAATGAAGAGGGTGAACAGAGTAGGGGCCATTGAACAACCCTGCCGAACCCCGCGCTCAACAGGAAATTCGGCAGTGTTGTTCCCGTATCCTCCCCATCTTATTTTGGCATAGTTGCCCTCATGCATTCGCATAATTAAAATCAACAGATCCCCAGGGACCCCTAGTGTCTCAAGCACTTCCCACAGTTTTACCCTCGGTACCAGGTCGAAGGCAGCCCGCAAATCAACAAATGCTGCATACAGGCTGCCTCCCCCTAGCACCACGATCTTCCACTGTATTAGTTGGAAACGGAAGACTTGATCCACAGTGCTGGTTGCCCTGCGAAATCCGGCCTGAAAGGGGGATAAAATGTTGTGTTCATCAACCCAATCCAGCAACCTGTTGACAACTACTCGGCCCACTATTTTCTGGATGGTGTCTATTAAACTAATGGGGCGATAGTTACCAGGCTGTGCCCGATCTCCTTTTTTATATATAGGGATGATTTCAGCGCCCCTCCAAGTCGCTGGGATATCTGCCCCCCTGGCAATCAAATTTATCAACAAAAAAATGTATCTGCACCATCTATCAGTGTCATTCAGGAAAACATCTGCCGGCACCCCGTCAATGCCAGGGGCCCGCCCACTACGGACAGTTTTTAAGGCAGCGAATATTTCATTCTTGGTAAAGATGTCATCCCCAGTGGGTGAACCATGTGTGTACCTTCTATCCACTGCCTGATCTCTAGAAGCATATTGCTCACTAAAGAACTTTACCCAAGCATCCTGGGGGACATTATTATTACTTGCTTCTTCTATCCTGTCATGTCCCCATTTCACTATATGCCAAAATAACCTGGAGTCCTTACGGTCGCTAGCATTTTTCAGGTTGTTCCAGTGTGCCTCATCCCAATCTTTTTTTGCTCTTGTTATACATTGTTTGTAATGCTTCCTGGCAGATCTGATTGCCTCTAAATTCTTATTCTTAATAGCATCACCCAAGGAGATTCTTGCCAACCTACATTCGTGATTGTACCAACGTGCTGGTCTGTGGGCATACATCTTTTTGTTTGCCGGTTTCAGGAAATAGCCTCTAATTTCATCAAAGAGAGCTTCATGGACCTTAGTGGCATTATTTACACTAGAAAGAAACCCAGTTTCACCCTCAAGGGCCATAATAGCCTTGTCAGTTGCCACATTTATTTTTTCCATAACCAGCTCATCAGTTTTAACACTAATCCATCTCAGCCTACGTAAATCATTTGTGGGTACAATCAACGGAGGTAAGGGATCATTAGCAGCATTGGGGGCAAACACATCAGACAGCCACCATTTATGGAGAACACAAAGAGGATTATGGTCACTCTCAAGCCTTTCCTTAACCTCCATATCAATAATGGATGACCATAGGGCCATACAACATATAACATAATCAATTCGACTCTTGGATCTTCCATTATCAAAGGTCATGGCTGCTACTCTGTCTGACTTGGTGCGACCATTCAGAGCCCTTAACCCATATTCTAGGCACATAGCGTTCAGGCCTAAAATATCCTCGGTCCAGCGAGTTATTGGGGTTAAATCAAGTGCAGGGATTTCCCACAGATTATCTTCTTCTGCACCTAAAAAAGCCTCACCAGTATCAAGGGGTTCAAAAGTGCGGTTTAGGTCACCTGCCAGTACGATGTTATTCCCAGGAGAGTAAATGTCTAGGTAACTGTACAGTGACGCTAAGACCGTAGATTTGCCAGCATTTCCCCCTCTAACATATAAGTTATAGATGTCAATGGGAGTAGAGGAGTCCCTCTCTATTCTAATGAGCTGGATGTCTTTATGATTTAGCTCTATATTTTTTACTAGAATCTTCAGGGACTGTCGGACCCATATAGTGAGACCTCCCATTGGTCTCCCCTTGGGACCTTTGGAAGCCGGTACATAATAATTCAGATACCCCAATGCATAAACAGGATCACAGGCCCAAGTTTCTTGGAAAATGCAGACGTCATACTTATTGACAAATTCAAACCACTCTCCACAATCCATTTTGGAACATAACCCAGCTATGTTCCAGGATAGTAGGTTCCCAGAGACATGCTCCCCACATAAATCAGAACTAAAAACAGTCCTGTTCGCATTTACATCCCTGTTAACATTACCTTCAACTATTAGATTTGTTAATCCTACTAAAACGTCTGGAGTACATAACTCATTTGAAGAGCCGATGGCTTGATTATGCCCCCCAGTTGCACACAAGGATAAGGGTATTTGCAGCTGAGACATAGAGTTAATTATTTGTCAATCACAAGCATCTAGATTGGAAAGAGCAGAGAATCTGTTTTCTAAACCTAGTCCCCACTCAACGGAACCAAAATTCTTACTAGCCCTTTTGGTTACAACGTTCCATTTTGTTCTCAAGGTGCTTGGATTGGGGCCTCTGCCTTTTCGAGGATAAAAGAAGTCAAGGGTTAGTGGTACAATAGAAGTGGAGCGTCTCTGTGGCGGGAAAATGTTAGGCAATATGTTTGGTAATGCGTCAGGGTGTGAGAGATTAAGCACAACGCAATCGCCCTTAAACTTTTTTTCTCTGTTCCCAATCCACTCCACTCTTCTTGCATTTACCAGTTCCTCGGCCAGTTGCTGTTTCCCCCACGAAGATATGGCCATGTTGTTGGTTAGCCAAGATAAAGATTTGTTTACAAGTGATGCTGTTGATTCAGCTTCACCGGAAGCCAGAGGGGGTACGTTTGCTAAAACAAGAACTAATGGCGAGGCTTCCACCACCAGCTCAAATGACCCTTTTGAGGTATTAGTTTCAACAATAGAATTGGCGAGGGGTGCAACACCAGAACTAGTTTCCGGTAAGTTCATCAGAGGAGCCACTGGGGGGTTTGGAATAACAGTGGGTGGCAATTTGTTTGCTAAAATGTCATTAACCAGCGGTTGTACGTTGGACGTAATGACTTCAGGAAGTTTCCCTACTTCACCCAGCGTTTTACCAAGGAGACCTTCCAATTTAGACACTTCAGCGGATAGCTTATCAATTTTGCTTATCAGAGGTTTAACTATACCTTTGATTTTTATGTCCATCAGATTGCAAAATTTCTGAAGTAGAATATTAGAGAAGGTTGCATATGTTTCCCCCAGGGGATCGTCCTCCTCCACACAAGATGTTTTCCTTGGTGGTGTTGCAACTTTGTTTTTAGATGACCTTAACCCCGGTCTTTTTTGTATAGCTTTTCTTTTAACCCCAGTAATCCTTGGTGCTGGAATTGGAACAATGGGGGGGGTGATTAGCTCACAGATCATGGGACTCAAAGGCACTACGTCGATGTCGTTAATATCTTCGGTGCTGGCCACTATGCCACTAGGTTGAATGGTGACAGTATCCTGTGAGGGAGCTTGTGCTACCCCAGAAAGGCTAGTGTTTATCAGGTTAAAAGGATCCTCTGTTTCTATATCTACTAGTGGGGATTGTGTGGATGAATCCAAACCCAAGGAGGACCTTCTATCACTGTTGATTTTCGCCACTACCTGGACTAAATAGTTCTCCATAGTGTTAGTGGCAGGCGTTGACTTTTTACCAGGCAAACCAGGCATGTATGCAGATGGCTAGATGACAGGGTATAAAGTTTAAATGTTAAAAGGCGAATTACCTGGCAGACGATAATTTTGCAGCTCAATGTACGTCTGTAGGCCTGTAGATGTTTGGGCAGAGATCCTGGCCCAACCCAACCTTGTCCGACCTTGGACGGCCTCAGACGGCCCGCCCTTTGCCCGGGCTTCGCCCCGGGCGTCCCGCTCGCGTCCCGCGTAGCTGGCCCTTCGGCGCTTTTGTGCGCCTCCCCTGGCGCCCTCGCGGTGTCACAACGCGCGCCGCCGCGTAGGCTGCCGGGAATCGTAGTCCCGGAGCGGCGGCGCGACCAGAGTGCTGAGAAAGTGACTCTCGGCGGTGGCGGCGTGGGCTGACTGTCCTGGCGTGAGGCAGGTAGGTGCTGCGAGCTCCGGCGTGTGGCAGGTAAGGTAGAAGCTTTAACATGTCCTGGTAGTGAAAATCCTACTGCAAGGCCTGCCTCTCCTATACAATAACATTGGGTTAACTTATTACATTTAATAAGTGATAACTTTCAATTGGGAGCAGGTGGACAGTTCAAGTTTAGTGTCTAAAGAATTGTAATTTAAAGCCCTCTTTAATGGTAAAGTCAGATTTTAAGTCACAATTCTGAAAATGCCACTTTTAGAAAGTTCAAAAACAACAAGATGATGGATGGAATGCTTTAATTAATCTCAGCCACTGGCAATCGCTCGGGCTGCATCCCAATCCATTGTTTTTTTGCCCACCATGCCCCCTCAGTTTAGACCCAGACATATGCAAATCAGTCTGGACCCTGCTCCTCATGGGAACAATCCAGACCGAGCTGCCAAGCTAGGTCCTCCATGAACCGGAAAACAAGCAACCTAGGACAAGTTTTGCCCTACTTAGGACTCTTCAGCCAGGTAAAACTTGGTTTCAGTGGCACAGTGAGCCCGGAACCCAGTCAGATCGTGCGAGTTCTTAATGTTATGTTAATAAATCTTTATGCTCCTCGTGGCCATAATAACAATGTTTTTGGATACTAAAGTAGGCAATTGAAAGCTTGTCCGGAAAATATGCAATCAAATAAATCTTTTTTTTTTTTTTTTAACCTTTATTGTACAGTTCACTAAAATTACAATCACGGGCCAAAAACCGCAGGGGCCGGCCGCAACACAAGAATAAGATCCAATGTATTATCTAACGACACAGCTCTTCAGCCGACAACCCTGAGGTCCGGCAGAAAATCAGGATAAACATTGTATTGAACTTACAACACGTTGCAGGAAAAGACAAAGGTTTCAGGTTAGAGGGTAAAAACTGGTTCTTTCTATAAAAGTGATTACCTGTATTTCTCTAAAATACTGAAAGAGTTTAGGGTATTCTGATGAAGGCGGAAAGGAACAGGCAAACATCTAGCAATAATACAGTGAAATTTCGAAAACTAAAATGTCGAAAAATACAATTTACTAAATGGGCAGTCAGTACTTTTGCCCCAGGCTGCTAAGGAAATCCCCAGAGTAATATGCATGATGGTCCAAGTGACATGGGAGTAAAAAATGTTGGACTGAGAGTCCTCAGCCGTATAAAAGAGGAACATGCATCTTTCCTGGGTCCTAGGAGCTAAACTTAGGCAACATGCAAAGAGGCGGGTCTCAAAGCAGTAGCTTTTGAACGGATTACATGGAAACATTATTTAGAGGCTCTCTATGAAGCTCACGGGTAAATAAAGAAGGGAAAACCTTAAGAATAACTTTGAAGAGCCAGTCTAGATCCACTCTGGCATTGAAGCGCCAAGTCGAAAGAAATGAATAAGGGATGCTAAAGCAGCATCGGTAGATGGGCAGGATGAGATCTCTGTAAGGGTTTCTAAAGCTAACCCAACCCTAACAAGGCTAGTTAATTTGAATACAACAATGACACGTTCGTTAATCCTGGAAGGGGAGTATCATCTTCCTAGTATACAATAAAGACCACCTGCAAGCTCCCACTCAATCACTCGCTTGCATGTTTAGGAAAATTGTTTGATAAATATTTTCTCCAGCAACTAAAAGACTGAGTGAAAAAAGGTGTGACTCAAGGAGGCAGCCCAGGTTTCAGGCAGGTTCTCGCATGGTAGATAAGACTCTGGATCTCAGAATATTTATTTAAAAATATACAGTATAGAAGAAGCAGCGTGTTTTTTGTGGCTTACATAATGTATTCAAGCCTGTTTGTCTGAGTGGACAGAAGTTCCTTTTGGGGGAACCTGCCCATCTTCCATCGTGGGCGGCCTCCTTCAGCTGCTACTGTTAGTGGTCAAACCATATATCACCTTGGGTCCAAATACATCTGCCTAGTATAGTGGTGTAATGTACATTCTTTTCACCAAAAGTGAGGGGCAGTGTCATGTCAGTTTCCGTGTATGCAAATGATCTTATCCTCCTTAATTTCACCAATATTCAACTCTAGTGGAAACTCGATCATGCTAAAGGATTAACAGGCACATGCATCAAAGCATTTTGCGATTGCAAACGGTGCGAATCGCAAAAATCGGTCGTTTGCGATCGCAAAAATTGCTTTTGGAATGCATGAAACAAGAAGCCCCTCGCATTTTAAGAAATCGCAAAATTAGTGATTTCTTACATTGCGATTGCATTTAAGGAATCGAAATTTGCGATTCCTTAAATGCAATGCAAGAAAGTAAAAAGATTTGCGATTTTGCAAATAAGAATCGCAATTTATCATGACTTGTAAGGAGATGGTAAATTGCGATTTTCTTGAAAAAACATCAAAGTGCATTTTTCAAAGTCCCATGTTACGCACACACATGCCCCTAGGGCATGTGTGTGCGTAACAATTGTGCACATATCAATTTCAGGGGTGCAACAGGGTGTCTTTTGGGCACCCCTGCACCCTTGAAATCGCATTCTCCATTTGTGAATCGCTAATTGCGATTCGCAAAATGAGAATGTCTTCCCATTCATTCCTATGGGCCTCCAGGCCCATAGGAATGAATGGGGAGGGATTCCTTAATTGCGACTCGCAATTTGCGAGTCGCAATTAAGAAATTTTTAGAAATCGCAAAATTTTCAGCGATTTCTACATGCATAGGCATTTGCGATTTCTTAATTGCGATTCCTTAAAAATCGCAATTAAGAAATCGCAAATGACTACAATGATGCATGTACCTGTCTGTTTATAACAATCATCTAAACATTAACACAATGAAAAACAATGTTCTAGTAAAGCTACAGCGCAGGTGGCATTGATGTTGGCTGAACTTCCTTCTGTTGGAGGCAGTGAACAACTACAGATATATGGGTCTATCATTTACCAGTATTCTAACATGGAGCATACAATTCCAGACACAAAAGATGATGTTTTGTCTATTAAAAATAGAATCCTTTCACTCCTTACCCAATGGACTGAAAGCGCGTTCTTACACAAGGGTAGGAATGGAAGCGTCACCCTGTAGTCACACACTGTTTATTGTGCAAAGAATTATAATCATAAAGTAAAAGAGCATCAGTCATCCTTATTATAGTTTATTTAGATATCTTACGTACAATTCAAAACACTTTGCACAGAGAAGGATGACATATTTAGCAATTAGATTATTCTACTATTAGTATCTATGTTGGTAATCAGTTTATAAACAATATCATGTCATTATCAGTCAACTGTGAGTCAGAGGACTTCATTGGTTAGGGTCCTCCTGGGAAGATCCAGCTGTAAGAACCCAAATTAAAAAAATGCTCAACAGGTTACAGCTTTCAATTGCATGTTTGGTAATCCATCCGTTTTAAAAAAATTAAAGACAGGGTTTGATGCAGATTTATTCTGGGGATACCTGAGACACCATTTCCAGGGGTTAAGACAAAAATGTGTTGGGAAAAGTGGCACACCATGAAGCAACAACATCAGATGTTTCATATTTGTAGACCGCTAACTCTCCTTTGCACCCCACTGAGAGGTTAATCATTGCCCTAAAATTGTAATTCCTTTGTTTAAAAGGCAAATTAAATTTGCCATAGTCAATCCATTTAAAATCAGAAAGTGTAAGCATTTTCCTTTCCATGTGTTGATTAGTATACCCACAATCTATTCTTTTGCCCACAAATACAGGCCTTTGCCATATGCTAGGTGGGGCTTAATGTGATATATGAAGCTTATTCCACCCCTATTGTTGTTATGTATCCAGAGAGAACAAGTGTCAAAGGGTGCAACAAAAGTGTAAGTTCTTTTGATTGTCTGGTAAAGAGGAGTAAGTTGATGTCATGAAGGATTATTTGCGTCACCTCTGAGATACATATCCTGAGGAAGGCGCAGCATTTTGAGCATGCCCAGGGTTACAAGTCTTTGTAAACCTGAAAATGCGCCAAAATCCATGGGTGGATGCTTGGGAACGCCCATGTTCCACTCAAGAAATGCCTTCCCAACGCAAGGCAGCATTATGTGCTACCTTGCGTTACTTTGTATTTACTAAATCAAGCAAAGTATCTTTGCATGGCTTAGTATAGAACAAAAATGATTTTGCACAGAGGAGCTACGACGGCAAACAAGATGGCTGCTTAGGTTCCCGGCTCCGCCGATCTCCGTATTCCTCCGCAAGATCCTGTACGATATCCTGACCTCACGCCCAGCCCCTGCTTGTATGAAGCGTTCCTCACTCCGATGGCGAAATCCCGACGTTTTTATCTGCTGATTTAACAAACTTACACCGTGTTGAAGATTGTGGCCTGTGCCGACGGTGAAGCCGGGGCCTCGAGTATCCGCAAGGCTGGGGTGCAGTTCAACAACATCGGCTGGGGACCTTGGCAGGGTCCGGTCGATCGTATTGGAATCTTCACCTATGCCCGAATTTGGTGGCAATTGACTTCCTATCCCAGCATCGAGAAAGAGGTGACCTGCTTGCTGACTGAAGGTGGGGTTCCCCGTCCCGCGGACCTGGCATAGATTTCTGCGGGGTCTCTGCGGGTCGGGAACCCGGCCAGCGGTGTTCTGCCGAGTCACCGCGGCTGTGGATAAAGGCGAGTCACCGTTTACGCCCTCTTGTGATCGTGTTCGCCCCACCTGGAAATGCCAGTTTCACCCAGGGAGCTGATCGAGACTGGTACCGAACTTGATAAAATGGATCAAACGACATCAGGGCTGACGTTAAGATCGATACTGTCGGAACTTTGGGCGTTTCACTCGCAAATGGATGAGTCCTTAACTAACATGGATGCATGCCTAACTGGGATTCTGCTCGAGGCCCGGACCGTGCCCTACGGTTGAATCAGCATTCTACAGCCGTTCATGCAGCGGCCGTTTTGCCTTTGTGTGAGGAACCCGTGAGGAAACAAGTAGAGAAGCGAATATTAGAACCAATGGATGGCGCTCTGGAAGATTGTGTCCCCGAGGCTGTGAGTATGTCATGGTACCTTACATCGTCATTGACTTTGGAAGTATTGTGTGGCGTTCCCCCCCCCCCGGAGACCTGTGCCATAGACTCTCCCCTCATTGCGTGGTGGTCTCTTCCTCCTCTGGAGATTCTACGATCCCGGGACGAGAAACATCGCGACGGCCCAGCGCGGGGAAGGACACTTTTAGTGCTTGAACTTTTAGTAGAGTTGTCAGCTACAAGTGGTAATGGCTTGACTTTCGATGGCTTCCGTCTCATTTCGGACTTGTATGTGTGCTCAAGGGTCTCGCTGGGGAGGGTCCGTGTGCTGGTTCGGAAGGGTCAGGGTTAAGTTAATTACATCGGGATGATTTGGAACTAGTGTTATTGGCACCTGAATCGCAACTGTTTGAATAATAAGGCTGGGTGGTGTATCATGGTACCCCCTGTGGTCCTTTGTAGGAGTAGTTCGACATCCGTCCTTCGCTACAGGGGGTATCTGTGTTGGGCGGGGGGACTAGTGGTCGGGAACATCGTATGACCATGCCCTCCTCCACTCTTTTTCTTCTTTCCCTTCTTGTAGGGTTTAGGTTAGTGGGCGACAGGCACGCTGCTAGTGGGGTTAGGCTATAGCCATCGGCAGGGGTGCAGGGTGGGGGGTTGGAGGAGGGTTTTTTTATTTTACCTTTCTTATTTTCTATGGCCTTTCTTTTCTCCCTTCCCTTTATTCCTTTGGATCAGTATGGTTAGTGCTCTATTTTGCCTTATCGAGATCTGGTATTTAGTGCCTTGGATTTACGTCCGGTCGCACCTTGGGTGGGCAGGCCCTGAGTACTGGCGTCTACGGAAATGTATATTGCACTGTTGTGATCTCTGAATCGTAAGTCTTAACGCCGTAGTCCCATGTATGGTTCTTTTATCTACATATACTGATTTCCTGGCCTGTCCCCCGTGTTCTATTGTTCATATTGTATGGCACCTGATCCGTTCATTTAAATAATATAAAATTAAACCTTTATTATCTCCTGTAATGTATCAATGCGTATAAGTACAAGATCCATTCTTAATCGCTGCCGTACCTCAGGGTTGTCGGCTGAGGAGCTGTGTTAAATACTGATAAATTAGGTTTCACTTTTGTTTAGCGGCTGGCCCCGTGGTTGTAGGCCCATACTTGTACCTTATGAATGCTGCAATAAAGGTTTTCAACAAAAAAAAAGGATTTTGCGTGGGCCGCGCCACAACAATGATACAAAATCTTAGTGAATCTGCACCCCCAGGAATTTCACATGTTGTTAGGTAGTTCCACAGCATATCATTAAGTTCCTTGATGTGTGCTCCTAATCTATAAATCCACAACTGTTCTTGTTTAAGTAGGAAGATCTTAATGTTTTTTTCACTATGTGGTATTGTTAGTTGGTAAAGCACAAACCATTTCAGATCATTAATTGTGTGGTTATTTTCTAAAAAGTTGGTTGTCAATTTCATAATAGTTTTTCCTTTTTTACATGTGATATTACTTCTGTGTTCCGCTATACATCCCCTTCACTTTTCTGGTGGTCATCCCCACCTGGAGGAGATGACATGGGCAGATAATCAAATACATGAGCTTTTCTGAGTTGCAGGATCACATAACAATGCTTATTTACCACAGGTATGTTGCTTGTAAACCAATAGTTGAAGCCAGACCTCAGTCAAAACAAAAGTTCACAACATTTAAGGCACATTTGTCTAAACTGAAGCAACATTCACACCTCTGCTAACTGCAGGCTCCATGAAAAATACCTTGGATCTATGTTCAAACCTTCATGTTAGATATTCCCTTCTCTTCTCTCTGATTTATAGAAACTACATTGAAAGAAAACAAGTCCCAGAGAGAAGAGATCTGAGAGTAAATGTTTTTCCAGCTTTAATCCTCCTCTCTACAAGTTTTCGAATACAAAGAATGTCAGTTACCCTCTAACATAAAGGAGAAATCCTAACTCCAGTGCACAAGAGTAGACAAAAAACTGCTGCAGAGTTCTAAACCATTGCAAAATTATTTCCTGTGCAACGGAACCGAACTCAGGCTTCTGAGGTAAAAACAAAGGTTGTGCTACAGCACTTAAAAAGGTAACACTTGCTAAATGCACCCTTGCTTTTATATGCGTATCAACTGAAGGTACTTTGCTCAGGGCCAGACTGTTGGTACAAGTGACACCTGTCAGAATTCTCAATTATATTTCCGCAGGAACACCATGGACATGAAGAAGGGTCCGCGACCTCCCCAATTCACCTATTGCACCCAACAATGAGTCAAAGTGACAATGGTAACCTGGGGAAGAAGGGAAACAAAACAAGGAGAGACAAGGGTGTAGGAGAGTAGTGTCTGCTTCCTATGGTCACCCCCACCTTTTGCTGTGATTCTCTAGTTTTTCGACTTTAGAGTGGCTGTGGGCCTGCTAATCAGACCCACAGCCCAGCTGTTTTCTCTCTAAATTGATACCATGTACTTTAGGTACATACCAGATTGGTTACTGGGTCACCCTTGTGAGCTCCTGTATAGTGTACCATAGTTACCCAGTGCATAGGTGCACCTTAGGCCTACCAGGGGCTGCTTCATGTATTGTGCCACCCCTGGTTTGCCTTTCAAACTGACACCACAGATATGTTCACACAGCTTGGGTAAGGTGGTGTAATCACCCCTTACTTAGATATAGTATCCCTATATCTACATATATATATATATATATATATATATATATAGACACATATACACCTATAAGCCACTCCAATGGTAGGCCTCGACAATCCTGGAGGTAGAGTGCTTGGTTTTATGTGAGAGGGTGTGTTGGACTCAGGGTTGCTAAGCCACTTAGGGTAGCCTGGCCTAGGGTAAGACAGTCAATTATTAGAAGCACATGTGTAAAGTTTGCACACCACCCAGCAATAACTCAGTGCAATTCCACTCAAAAATGACACTACACCAATGTTTATGGAAAAATACGAGCTGTTTTATAAAACAATAGATTTGTTTCACTATGTCTTTCTTACACTTAGTATTTCTCCTTGTAATCTTTTTCACTTAGTGTATTGAATAATACTTTTCAATTTACATACAATTCCCCTTTAGTACATTTGCATAAGAGCTCAGCACCAGTTTCACCCTTCCTTTATAGCAGTATTATGCATCTATTGAAGGATAAACAGTGGCTCACCCCGAATCTAACCTGTACACATGTAACTAAAATAAATCAGGTTAAAATCGTATCTCCTTTCATTGGCTATATATCTTGTACATTTCACAATCACCTCCTGTGAGATTCACGAAATTCAGCTACGACAGGGAACTCGTTATTCACTTTCAAAACATACAGCCCAGTGATTCACTTGTAAGTAGAGAGAGCAATGGGGTTTCTACAGGCCTTCCACTTCCCCCTGCCTCACAGGTAGCGAGAGTCCCCAAATTCAGCTCTGTTCCTTTAAATGGAGAACAGCCCCAGTCAAGCGTAGCCTTTTTCTTAAGGGCTGACTCGTTTAGCACCCCCAGGTCTCCTCATGCTCCAGAGGAACTTCGTGCGTGGGAGCCGCTAAGCGAAGGGGCCTGTTTACTCCCTCTTTCCCTGCTTACTTGGTGTCTCTGCGACTGGCTGTTACCGACTGTCCCTGAAGGCTCTGTCCCAGCTGGACTGCAGTCTCGCCCTCTACCCCCGCTTTAGGTCAGCGGCCCGGGGGAAGGGTCTGTGTTTGGAAGGTTGATTCGCCTCACCGCTCTCGTCGATTCTCCCGGGCTCCTTCCTCTACCGGCTCCTTCTGACGAAGGCTCCTGCTTCACCCCGCATCTTCCTCGACGGCGCCCGGCCTCTTCCTGGATCGCAGCCGAGTCCGTCTTCCTTTGCCGCACTGCCGCTCCGCCCTCTGACGCGACTCCACTCGGCTTGTGGCGTCCCCTGGATTTCCGGCAACACCGCTGATCCGTTTGCCAGAGCCGGTTCCTCCGATCACCCGACAGCCTCAGTGGGGTTCTCGCTTCTGTCAACACGACGTCAGTCACCACAATAGAAGCGCTCCACGCAATGTCACACTACAGCGCAGATAGTGGGTCTGACTGGCACCTGGATTCCACGCCTTAACTTCTTCTGACTGGAAGTAGGTCCACGCTACCAAGGTACCTTGCGCCTCACTCCACTTCTTATTTCGGGAGATCTCTAAGCACTTTGGGCACCTGAAGTCTGACTGAAAGTTCTCCTTATTAAGAGGGCTGGCTCCAGTAATAATGGGAGAACATCACTGAAGTAGACAGTCGAGCTTTAGCACGATCTCCCTTAACTCAGCGTGTCTCTTCTCTACTAACTTTTCCTCACTCCTCCTATGTCCAGCTTCCACAGTACCTCCTGATCACTGCACAAAATGGCTTCCTGACCCCTGCCCTTTTATAGCCTGTCCACCCAATGTCCAGTAGGGTCGAGAAGGTTCTGGAAGGGCTCTATGGTATCCTATGGGGATTTCTCAGAGGATGGCAGTTATGGCAGTTAGTATCCACCATTTTGTTGATCTGGGTGAATCCCAGTCAGAAAAGGCACCTAGACCTTAGGTAAAAAACTATGAGGGGAAAAGAGCATCTATCCCCCAGGCCAGCACCAGAAAAATCTAGTGGACACAAAAAGATGGAAAGGGAATGAGGGGCAAAAAGGGGACAAAATAAATAATAAATTGGAGGGACTACCCAAAGGCAGACAGGTCTAACACGCGTCCCCCCCAGCTGAAAGTGGGGAGAGCTACCCAACCCCTTGGGAGTCCTCATCACTAAGGCGGAAATACCTGGAGAGACCGTCTGCATTGGCGTGGTCCACTCCAGGCCGATGTTCCACCCGGAAGTCCATTCCCTGTAGGGAGATGGACCATCTCAACAACTTGGGATTTTCCCCCTTCATCTGCATCAGCCAACGAAGGGGGCGGTGGTCAGTCTGAACCAGGAAGTGCGAGCCAAACAGGTATGGCCGCAACTTCTTCAGAGCCCACACCACCGCAAAAGGTTCCCTCTCAATTGCACTCCACTTCTGTTCCCGGGGAAGCAGTCTCCTAGATAGGAAAACTACAGGCTGATCCAGGCCCTCTTCATTAAGTTGCGATAACACTGCCCCAATGCCATGTTCTGATGCATCTGTCTGGACAATGAACTCCTTGGAGAAGTCTGGGGCCCTCAGGACTGGTGCTGCACACATTGCCTGCTTCAGTTTTTCAAAAGCTTGCTGACAAGCCTCTGTCCAAACTACCCGTCGAGGTTGTTTCTTTGAGGTAAGCTCTGTGAGGGGCGCTACAATAGTGCCATACCCCTTCACAAAGCGACAGTAGTAGCCTGTGAGGCCCAGGAAAGCTCGGACCTCAGTCTGGGTCTTGGGGGGTTCCCATGAAGTAATCAGGGTTCCCAAGGCCTACATGCTCCGAAGATAACCCACTTACACTCAAGAACTGTTGGCACGGAAACTGTAAAAGGCAAAGAACAAGTTTATTAAGACCCCATGGGGTGGTGGTACACTCAAACAACACCCTTCGGTAATGCAAGAGGTATCACACCGAACACCGGTGTGACCCCGATTTATATACAGTTTTAGGGCAATAAAAGATAGGCGGCACAAGTTAGAACACATTTAGGTACATATATGGTCATGTTTTGGAATACAGCCAGCTCATTGGAGGGGGTACAACTCCGCTGGTCAGTTTGGCGCACATTCCTAAAGGCTTACTGGTCAGTTGGGACTGCGCATGTGCACGCTTGACCAGTACTAAAAATAGCCTGTTGCTGGGCAGTCTGAAGTGGTCAGTGGTACGGACAACGGACTAAAGGGCACGCCGGCCACGAGGCCGCTTATGGTCTAAGATGGCTGCCGCAACATTCAAAATGGCGTTTTCATATATAGCCAAGTTAGGGAGGACAACGTGTAGTTTCAGCTAATCGCTAACGCGGCCATGCCAATTACGACAGACGACCCTTTTAGCGTTTAGCTGAATCTACCTCATAGTGAACATAATCAGGATGTTCGTCCTCGATGTCTATTAACATTATTTGGGTTACTTCTTTATGAAGCATCATTTTGTCATGAGCAAGAGCTCGTCTTGATGGTATGCAAGCTGATAGGCACATAGAACATAAGGCCGGGCCACATTGAATACATAGGCATATAAAAAACATTGCTCCCACGATTATACATAGAATCATCAACAGTTTCCAGCCCCAGGTAGTAAGCATGGACCAGAACCATCCTGAAAGTGTCCAAGTTCCATTGTCCGGATTTATCTCAGCTGCGATCTTGTGGAGCTTGGATATGGCATCATAAACAGATGGAGAATTGTCCGGTACGTATACACAACAGCTGCTTCCGATAATTCTGCATGCCCCCCCACGGTCAGCCAAAACTACATCCAGCACCATCCTATTTTGGAGCATAACAATTCTAGAAATCTGTAGTTCCTCAGTGATGTTTCCCAGGGCAATGGCAGTGTCATTCGCTACAGCCTCGACAACACGTGTCAGTCGTCTTATCTTCCGACTGTTCAATGCAGCCCCCACGAAGGAAAATAGTCCCAAATTAAAGTCCACATACTGTTGCAAGGCAGTGTCGGTCTGGTCTATGTCATCCAGAACAACAGTCCGCTTAACCCTATTCAGGACAAAATCATGATACAAGGTATAATCATTGTGATACATTGGTGGGGCAATGAATACAGGAGGTAGCACAAACGATACGTAGCATGTGCCCAACCATCCCAATGGAAGCTGATGGTAACCCTTCGTGCCACAAATAAAATACGTGTTTCGTGATGCTACAAATGAGATGCCATTCGGACTGTCGAAAGTGAGAGTAGTGTTACATTCACTTTTCCCCACTGCAATCGAACCTTTATTCCTAATACACAAATCGGCTTTAGTAGAAATGACATTAATGACATGTGCGCTAGATACATTAATATTTCTTTGATTGCTGTACACACGCGGGGCAGACACGTTGTCGGGCCTGTACTCTTCCCATTCAAATCGAGTACCCTCAGCCCGTGGAAACCCATCCTTGTCATGGGAGCATACTTTATTCAAACGGAAAAGCACCCCCCCTTTCGTTGGCCATCTCATAGTAAAGAGGAGGGTGTACCAGGCGTTGCATGATCCATTATGCGAAAACGGGAGTGGAATGAGTGGGGTACCCCCTCTCTTCTGGTGCCCCGGCAACATCCCACACACCCAGCAATTCGAGGTATTAGTCATATTATGTGTGTGATGAAGAATCTGAATGAAACTGTTATTCAGGTAAGTTTGCCGATGTTGCTCTTCATGGTAGGGCAATGTAAAGTGAAAATGTTCAGATGGAGCCGGGGTAGTCGGCAGCAAATGTTCTCGTACAGGCACCACAAGTTCAACTACCCAGGCTATTACAGCTATCACCACAATAGTCAAAACAAAGAGAATGGCACCTAATATTCGTTTATCTCGTGCTGCCGTTGATGCCATAGTTCAGGAATGTTCGTGCAAAGTCTCAAATAATACAAATTGTTCACAGAGTCTCAGATACACGTACGTGCATACCTAAAAAAAGAAAAATGCGGTGCTGAACTCCGAGGTAGCCGTTGTTTTCTTCTCCGGGCCAAGACGGGTGTCGCTACACTGGCAGAACTGATCCCCCCCCCTTGGAATTCCCGGTTTCCGTTTCACAAACCTGGAGCGGTAACCAATCAGTCACATAGAAAAACAAAAATCTTCTTATCGAGGACGCAGGTTGTAGTGCTCTCGTCCGGCAACAGCGTGGTCCGGGAAGGCTCCCTCAACTTCGGCCGACGTCACAGCTGGGCTCTTTTCTTTCTCCAAAATCTCCTTGTAGTCGGTCAGCACAGCAGGAGTCACTAGATCCGGAGAGACACGGCGGCAGTGTGTCGAATGCACCCACCGCTTCCTGTTGGTCACTCGTACAGCGGTTCGGGTTGCAAGGAGGACCTGTTCGGGGCCCTTCCACCTGGGCTCCAGACTGCTCGCTCTCTCAAACGACCGAATCATCATGTGGTCACCAGGGCGGAGATCATGGCCCTCTCCAGTAGAGTTGTCAGGGAGCGCTTCTCGAACCTGTTGATGAATAGAAAGCAAATCATTTGTTAATCGTGCCAAATAGTCGTTCATCATAACACAAGGCACATCATGTATTAATCGCGGCTTAGGCACCCCCCAGATATTCATGGGGCGCCCAAACACCACCTCGTAGGGTGTAAGGCCAGTTCGTGAATGGGGGACTGATCTAAGAGAGAGCAGTGCTAGCGGCAAAGTGTCTGGCCACTTCAACGATGTAGACGCCACAATTTTGGCCAGCTTAAGTTTCAACGTAGCATTGTACCGCTCAACCAGACCTGCCGACTGAGGGTGGAATACAGCGTGGAACTTCTGCTGAATCCCTAACCCCTTCAGTACATACTCCACAATCTTTCCAACAAAATGAGGCCCATTATCACTCCACAGAAATTTACAAACTCCAAAGCGAGGAAAAAATTCCTTAAGCAACACCTTAGCTGTTGTCAAAGCCGTATTGTCTTTCGTGGGGAAAGCCTCAACCCATTTGCTAAAGGCACATACCACCACTAGGACGTACTTCAGGTTATTGCAGCGCTCGAGTTGGATGTAATCCATTTGGAGTACCTCAAAAGGTGCAGAAGGTGGAACGAACCCTCCTTTCGGAGTATGGGTCCCCTTTCCAGGATTGTGTTGTAAACAAACCAGGCAGGTCTGCACTACTCTCTTCGCAGTATTAGCAATCTCAGGATGTTCCCAAACTCGTGTTAACAGCCGAGTGATTGCAAGAGCTCCGACATGTGCCAGTCCATGCGTCATCTGGACCATCGCCTGCAAGTAAGCCGCAGGCAATTTCCATTTCTCCATGTCTTTGCTTCTCCAACAACCCTCGTCATCTAGTACCCCATCTGCTGCCCATGCCGCAAATTCAGTTTCAGTAGCTGATTTTTGAATGTCCAATATTTCTGCTCTAGCATCACTCCATCGCTCAGCCTGCGATTGTATCACATACATGGGGGAGCTAGTTCGGGACATAGCCGTTTGTCTCGCTATGCTGTCTGCAAAGGCATTTCCTTGACCCACTTTATCCGTGATCTTTTTGTGGGCACTGCATTTTACTATCGCTACTTTCTTTGGGCCAAGCAACGCGTTTAGGAGATCACGCACTAGCTCTCCGTGCATAATGTGTTCTCCGTGAGATGTCAAAAACCCACGCTCTCTCCAGAGTAGCCCGAAGTCATGTGCTACTCCGAAGGCGTATCGGCTGTCTGTGTATATGTTCACACATAGGCCAACACTCAACTCGCAGGCTCTTGTTAAGGCTATCAGCTCTGCTGCCTGAGCCGATTTCTGTGGTATCCTAGCTGTTTCTACCACTGTCTTAAGTGTCGTGATCGCATAGGCTGCGGAAGTCGTACCATCTGGCAGCCTTAAACACGATCCATCAACCCACAGTTCCCCATCCACATCTGGAAGTGGCACATCCTGTAAGTCGACACGACCCTTTGTCTGTTCCTCGGTCAGGAAAACACAATCGTGATGTTTTTCTTCCTGACCCTCCTCGGCCGGATAGGGCAATAAAGTGGCAGGGTTCAAAGTAGCGCATCTTTTCAGTGTAATATGTGGCGCCAAAAGTGTCAGCTCATATCCTGTTAGCCGTGCACTCGTGAGGTATTGGGTCTTTGTTTGGTTTAGCAGAGCATCTACTGCGTGAGGAACTAACACCAGCAGTTTGTGCGATAACACTATTCCCTCACTCTGTCGTATGGCTACTGCCGTTGCTGCTACCGCTCGAAAACACCCAGGCAACCCTCGTGCTACAGGATCAAGAATGGCAGAGAAGTATGCACATGGTCTCTGCTTATCCCCGTGTAGTTGCACTAACACTGACAACGCGCACCCATCATTCTCGTGCACGTACAGTGTGAAAAGTTTCGTGTAATCTGGTGTGCCTAACACGCGTGCGGAACAAAGGGCCTGCCTCAACTGTTCAAAAGCCTTCTGACATTCATCTGTCCATTCTAAGGGCATTGGTGTAGCTTTGGACAATAACGCTAGCAAGGGTTTTATGATATGTGAAAAACCCATGATCCACTGTCTACAAAAGGATGTCAACCCTATGAAGGCACGTACATCTCTCTGCGTGCGAGGGACAGGTGTGTCGAGAATTGCCTGAATCCGGTCAGATGTTAATGCACGCCCCTCCTTAGACAACAGATGACCGAGATAGGTCACCTGAGGTCTACAGTATTGAAGCTTTTTCTTCGAAACCTTATGATTGTTCTGTGCCAAAAAGGAAAGCAACGCAAGTGTACTTTCTTCACATTGTGCATAAGAGTCAGCAGCAAGCAGAAGGTCATCCACGTACTGGATGAGAGCAACGCCAGACTGCAATTTAAAAGAATCTAGCTGCCTTTTCTGAGCCTGGCTGTAGATGCTAGGGCTTTCAGTATAACCTTGGGGAACACGACAAAATCTATACGATTTATTATTTAACGTGAAGCCAAACAAATATCTGCTATCAGGATGGACAGGGATGGAAAAGAACGCATTTTTCAAATCTATTACACTAAACGTTGTGGCCGTTGGTGGAACCAACGTAAGCAAGGTCGTGATATCAGACACCACCGGGTATTGGGGAATGACAATTTTGTTGATCTCTCGCAAGTCAATAATAAAGCGATAGACTTTGTCGTCAGTATCTCTCTTAAGGATCGGAAGAATAGGACTGTTGCAAACATTGTAAGGGACCTCCTCCACGACCCCTGCAGAAATTAAATCCTGAACAATATGTGTCAGTGCAATTTCACCTTCTCTAGAAATCTTATACTGTGGCACTCGTGGTAGAGGGGCCCCCTCCTTAACAGTAATGTGTATTGGTGGAATACGCATCTCTCCCACATCCGTATCTGAGGTCGCCCATAACGTATGCGGTAGAGAGGCCAAAGCTGGAATATCTAAAATAGCATAAAACCTGTCGGGGTCAGGATAATTGTCATTCAGGATAACCCGCACTCCCTCAGGAGCGCACCGTATCTTTGCTCGAAAATATTTAAGCAAATCAATACCCAGGATATTATCTGGCGTATGGGGTGATAACAAAAATTGACCAAAACTGAAATATTTGTCAAGACATAGTGCAAGGGGCTTTGACAATGGGCTAGGGGAGGGTGTGCCATCAAACCCTACGCATGTAATCATTTCGCCAGACAGGGGAGCCCTCGGAACCAAGTTTTTCGACAAAGCGCTACGTGTAGCTCCTGTGTCGACTAGAAATTGATCAGTAGAACCCAGAATACCCGCTGTTACATATGGACCCTGCTGATCTACCGGCACTTCAACTGATTCCTTACCCCATCCTACGCAGTCCTATGCATGCACATAATCCTGGTGCTCCACATTCTCACCCTCCGAAATCTGATATTGATTTCGTCTATCAAACGTGTTTCGCTCATCCTGGCCACGGCCCCTCTCCTCAACTCTTCCACGATCACTTCCGCCACCTCTCGCTCCCGTATAACCTCCTCTCGACCTACCACCTCCTCGACCACGCTGACTACGCTGCTCACGAAGTACCGGACAATCATCAGCCCAATGCCCAAACTCCTTACAATAAGCACACTGATCCTCCGCTATATCCGTACGACCATATGACGTATTCCCTCCAACTCGTCTACCTCTATCATTCCCTCTACCCTGTGTTCCCCGAACCTGCGCCAACATCACCTTCGTTTTCAATTCCTTCGCCTTTTTCTCAACACTTTCTTTAGCCTCCAATTCCTGCCGCTCATAATACTGAGCCATAGTTAACAAAGACGCAGGGGTCGCCGTGGCCCAGGAACTTTCACTCGATTTCAATCTTTTTGCAATCTCCGGTAGGAGATTAGCCACATACTTATCTACAAACAAATGCCGACCCGTATCGTCTGTTAAAGATTGACCACTGTAATCATGGAATGCCTCCTCGAAGCGTGTAAAGAAATCTGAAACCGTTTCATCGGGTTTCTGTTTGCACGAAGTTAACATAGTCCAATCGATCTTTTTAGAGGGAACAAGCGTCTTTAATTTAATCAAGATAGCTGCCGGAAGATCTAGAATTAACTGACAAGGCTTACACGCCGGTTCCCTATCTAAATCGGCAGCATTTATTTCTTTCCATGTGCCCCCCAATATTGTTTCATCATTATTTTTACGAATTTGTCTCCACATATCAGGTGGTAGAATTAGCCCAAAGAACAAATCTATATCAACAAGAGTCATCACACAAGACGAAATAGCCCCTTCCACCCCTTCATAAAATGCCGCCGGATTTTTCCGAAGATCAGGTAGAGAATTTTTCAATGCCATAACATCTGCTCTATTCCAAGGCGTGTATACCCAGTTATATACAAAATACCCTTTCGCATCCTTTGACGATTTATCATCATCTGTACCTTCCCCTTTAGGTGGAACATACAAGGGCGCGGCTTCACGCATAGGCATAACATGCAATGCAAAACTCTTATCTGAACCCCGGAGAGAACACTCCTTAATCTGCCCGTTATTCTCCGATTCGGACTCCTTTTGCCTCCTTTTCCGCTCCTCCCGCAATCTGGTTGTCTCGTCTCGCAGCCGGATCAGTTGCTTGAATAGGTCGTCAACATCTGCAAGATCAAATACACCTTTAACCAAATTCTCACGATGCACCGACGATTTAGGTTCTAACGTGTCTGAAAGTTCACGATACGCGGCAACAACTTCATCCGCCAAACTAGACAAAAAATACATTAATTCAAGATCCGACCACGCCCTCTTCTCCGCAAGCAACTCATCCTGAGAAACACATTTCTTATTCACTTTACGAGCCCAACTGCGTAAATGTGCGGACCTCTCCGCAGTAAACCTGAGAGCAGATACACCCTTCTGGTCCGACTTATCCTGTCCATCATCCTCCGAATCTGCAGCTGGTGCCGTCGGCGAAACGTACGGAGGCGGTGACCGATCTAGCAATGAAAAATCATCAATTTCATTATTAAGGACAGGATAAAGCGGTCGGCGAATAGGAAATTGACCAGTCGTTTGCAATTTACGTTCCCGTTCCTCCCTCTCTTTCTTCTCCTGAGCCTCCTTTTCCTCAAGCTGTAAAGCCTTATCCCGAGCAGCCTTGCGCTGCTCTTTGTCCGCCAAGGCAACTTCACGCTTCTACGCTCACGCACCGCTTTCTCCCACATTCGCACACAATCAAACATGTTTTGTCTAGACCTGCGTTGAAACAAACATTGCTCCACAAACTGTACTTTTCGTAAATCGAACGACCCATGTAGTGGCCATTGCAATTCAGGATCAGCCTTTGTATACTTATGCCATAATTTGCTGTACATAATAGGGGGAAGGCCGAATTTTATGTACATCTCGCGATTTGGTGTTCCTTCTGGGGGAGCCGGCTGTGCTTCCGCTAACCTAATTGTGGTACCATTTCCAAGACAGCACATCCCTCGGAGTGTGCTGAAAACAGGCATGTTCAAAAAGTATCACAAAAGCGTGACACCGTACAAAATGGCACTTACAGTACTTCACACAAATGTGCCGCTCAGAAGAAAAAAACAAAGTTAGAGAAACATCTCTACATGCCTGCCTATGTGAAGTGCACTACACATATAAGTTCAAAGATCACAAAGTCACAATGTTAGCTAACTCAAATCAAAACGTAGATCGTAGGACTTCGGCAAGCATCCGAGGACTACCTTACCGATCACAAATCATAGAACTTCAGTAAGCGTCCGAAGACTACCTTACCGAACACAAATCTTACCCAAATTCTCAAATGTCCAGATTCCAACTGCCAAGGTCTTGTAATCAAATCAGCCAAACGGCACTTTCCCAGCAACACAGACACTCGAAAACTCAGTCGGAGACCGGCGCCACCTGGAAGGTCAGATCGGAAGGAAAGGAAGAAACACCGTGGGAGCCAAGACTCGGGTCACTCAGTGGCAGCGCGCGTCCATGGCGAGTTTCCAAGCCTTCGTCACGACCTCTCCTTCGGGCATCCGAGTCGCCGATGAGTCCCTTCGTGGTCGCCAATTTGAAGTAATCAGGGTTCCCAAGGCCTACATGCTCCGAAGATAACCCACTTACACTCAAGAACTGTTGGCACGGAAACTGTAAAAGGCAAAGAACAAGTTTATTAAGACCGCATGGGGTGGTGGTACACTCAAACAACACCCTTCGGTAATGCAAGAGGTATCACACCGAACACCGGTGTGACCCCGATTTATATACAGTTTTAGGGCAATAAAAGATAGGCGGCACAAGTTAGAACACATTTAGGTACATATATGGTCATGTTTTGGAATACAGCCAGCTCATTGGAGGGGGTACAACTCCGCTGGTCAGTTTGGCGCACATTCCTAAAGGCTTACTGGTCAGTTGGGACTGCGCATGTGCACGCTTGACCAGTACTAAAAATAGCCTGTTGCTGGGTAGTCTGAAGTGGTCAGTGGTACGGACAACGGACTAAAGGGCACGCCGGCCACGAGGCCGCTTATGGTCTAAGATGGCTGCCGCAACATTCAAAATGGCGTTTTCATATATAGCCAAGTTAGGGAGGACAACGTGTAGTTTCAGCTAATCACTAACGCGGCCATGCCAATTACGACACCCAGGCCATGATTGCCTCAATCTTTGCCTGGAGGGATTGCACTGTTCCCCTACCCACCAAGTGTCCAAGGTACACAACCGACCTCTGCCCAATCTGACATTTGCTGGCCTTGATTGTCAAACCAGCTTGCTTCAGGGCCTGGAGAACTGCTTGCAAATGTTGCAAATGGTTCTCCCAACTGCTGCTGAAGACAGCAATGTCATCCAGGTAGGCAGCGGAGAAATCCTCCATTACGGAGAGGACCTGGTTCACCAGCCGCTGAAATGTGGCAGGGGCATTTTTGAGCCCAAAGGGCATCACACAAAATTGGAAGTGTCCCTCAGGCGTGGAGAAGGCTGACCTTTCCTTTGCTCCATCTGTCAGGGAGATCTGCCAGTACCCCGAGGTGAGGTTAAAGGTACTTAGGTATTGGGCAGCTCCTAGCCGGTCAATTAATTCATCCGCCCTAGGGATCGGATGAGCATCAGTTTTGGTAACTGAGTTCAGTCCCCGGTAATCCACACAGAACCTCAGTTCTGGAGTGGTGCCTGGTGGAGCTGCTTTTGGCACTAGAACCACCGGACTGGACCAGGGGCTACTGGAAGGTTCTATAACTCCTAGCTCCAACATCTTGGTAACCTCTCCATGGATGCTAGTCTTCACCTTGTCGGACAGCCAGTAGGTCTTTGATTTCACTGGTGGGCTGTCCCCTGTGTCCACATCATGGGTACACAGGTGAGTCCTTCCCGGGACAAGGGAGAACAATGTAGAGTGCTGCTCCTGTATCTGGCGGCAGTCCTCCCGCTGTTCAGGAGTTAGTGTTGGGGAGAGAATCACTCCCTCCACTGACCCATCCTTTTCTTGAGACGAGAACAAGTCTGGGAGAGGTTCGCTTTCCGCTTCCTCTCCCCCATCAGTCACCATCATTAAGATGACCTCGGGCCTTTCATGGTGGGGTTTGAGTCGGTTAGCATGTAGCACCCGTAGGGGCTGTTGCGGGGTCTTAAGGTCCACCAGGTATGTGGCCTTACCCTTCTTTTCTAACACCTCAAAGGGGCCTGTCCAGCGCTCCTGGAGGGCACTTAGCTCTCCAGGCTCCATCACCCACACTTTCTGGCCAGGCTCCAACTCCACCGGGTGAGCGTTGTGGTCATACCACTCCTTCATTACTGCCTGGCTGGCCTCCAAGTTGTCAGAAGCTTGCTTCCACAACTTCGCCATTTGGCTCCTGAAGGCCAGCATGTAGCTCACCACATCCTGGGGGGGTTTCCCTATAGACTTTTCCCATCCATCCTTCACCAGGCTGAGAGGACCGCGTACAGGGTGCCCATACAGAAGCTCAAAGGGGCTGAAGCCCACTCCCTTCTGTGGCACTTCCCTGTAGGAAAATAGCAAACAGGGTAGGAGGACGTCCCACTTCCTCCGCAGGCTTTCAGGCAGACTTCTGATCATGCCCTTCAAGGTCTTGTTGAACCTTCCTACCAGTCTATTTGACTGGGGGTGATAGGGAGTGGTGAACCGGTAGGTCACTCCACACTCCTTCCACATTGCCCGCATGTATGCTGACATAAAGTTGGTCCCCCTGTCGGACACAACTTCTTTGGAGAAACCCACTCAGGTAAAGATCCCCATTAGGGCCCTAGCCACCACAGGTGCAGTGACAGTCCTCAGAGGATTTGCCTCAGGGTACCGTGTGGCATGATCCACCAGAACCAGGATAAACCTGTGACCAGCTGTTGTTGGTGGATCCAATGGCCACCCTTTCATAGGGGGTGCTAACGACAGGAAGTGGTTCCAGGGGAGCTTTCAGCTTCACCCCTGTTTTCCCACTGGCTTGGCAGGATACACATGTCCGACAGTAGGTGTTAGACGCCACTTTCATCTGAGGCCAGTAAAAGTGGGGGGACAAGCCGAGCAAAGGTCTTATCCTGACCTAAGTGTCCTGCCAAGGGTATTGCATGAGCCAATTCCAGCAGAAAGGCTTGGTACCGTTGCGGGACTACCAAGGCCCTTGATGAACCAGGTTAAGGGTACCTTGGGTCCACTGTAGAGGAGTCCATCCTCCCAGTAAATGTGGTAGTGTCCCGCAACGTCCCCTGCTGCCTGGGCTTCAGCCTGTCACCTCAGTCCCTAAAGGGTAGGGCACTCCTTCTGGCCCTTACAGAACTCTTCTCTGGTAGGCCCTCCCTCCACATGCCACTCAGCAGGGATGGGCAGGTCCTCCAGAGAAACTACTTCCCCCTCCACGGACTCCTGGTCCACCACCGCAGGTGGCCGATCTGTCACATGGGGTGTGGAAGCCGAAGCAGGCTTCTCCTGTCTTCAGGTCTGTCTCTTTTTGGCAGTGGGTTGGGCCTTTGTTCCAGGCTCCAACCCAGGCGAACTCCCTCTCCGGGCAGCCGCAGACCTTGTGCTTACACAGGCCCAGTCAGGTGTACCCAGCATCTCTGAACGCGTCCGGTGTTCCACCTCTCTCCAAGCATTGTGCTCAATCTCATTCCCCAGCAGACAATCAACTGGCATGGCAGGGCTTACGGCAACTCGAAGTGAACCTGCAACCCCTTCCCACTCAAAGGGAACCTGGGCCACCGGTTAGTGGCCCATTCTACCGTCAGCCATCGCGGCAGGGTGGAGTACATTGGGAATCACCTGCTCTGGAGACACCAGTTGACTCCTTACCATAGTCATACTGGCTCCTGTATCTCTCAGAGCCTCCCCTCTCTGGCCATTGATGGTGATCCATTGCCCATACTTAGCAGTATTTGGGGGCACCTGGATCTTAGGAACCATCTCCCGTTCTCCCAGGGACACTAAGGTGACACCCGCCCACTCACCCCCCTTATCTAAGGGCAACTCCTCCCCGAGCGCTACACTAGCTACTCCCAGGGCTTTTCCTCCGGTGGGAGGGGGTGGTCTCTTTGGGCATCTGACATCTCCCTTATAATGTCCAACACCACCATACTCGAAGCAGTGGACAACCCTTGGCTGCTGGTTTTGGCCAGGATGAGGGTTTCTGGGCGGGTTAGCCTTAGGGGTGAATCCTGTTCCCTTTCCCTGGAAACTGTTTTGGGGACCTTTAGAGAACTCCCGCTTTTTATCTCCCCCCTCCTTCTTCTGGGGGGCGCCCTGTCCGGCCTTTTGGGAATCCCCTCCAGTCCCCTTTGAGGACACCCGGGTACTTGCCCAGATGTCCGCCTCCTCTGCAAGCTTCCGGGGGTTGGTCAGCTTGCTGTCCACCAGGTGTTGGCGCAGCTCGGGAAAACATTTCTCGAGTAGATGCTCTTTAAGAAAAAGATCATACAACCCCTCATAATCCTTCACCTCACTGCCCTGTACCCAGCCCTCCAATGCCTTCCTCGCATAATCCAGGAAATCCACCCAGTTCTGGGTGCTTAACTTGTGGCTCCCCCTGAACTTTTGGCGATACTTTTCAGGGGTTAGCCCAAACTTCCTGATCAATGCTAACTTCATGGTGGGGTAGTTGGTCTGCTCCTCCGGTTCTAAGGCTAACAAGGTGTCCCTGTGAGAAGTTGGCCTGATATGCAGTGCTCACTATTCTAGTGATCACTATGTATCAGTCCAAACGACCCTTATTGATGATTGGTTGTAAGTCAACCTTATAGACCAGCTATCCTAGTAGCATGGACAAGAGCAGTCTTTAGGCTAAACTCTAGAGGGCGTGTTAAGCCAGCTGTTATACCATCACATATACCCCTTGAACACCAAGTGAAAGGACACCACACAAGTTGTTATGAAAATAAAAGGATATTTATTTATAACACAACAGCCCTGGACTCTTTATGAGGACAGGGCGCTAAGCACAATACAAAACTCTTAAAGAAATACTGCAAGTCGCACAAGTTACGCAAATGCCCGAGGGGCACGGAAAACCATATACTACAAAAGTGGAATGCGAAATTACTAGCAGGTAAGTACTACTCTCAGAGACTTTGGAATCGCTAGGCCTACAATGCTGAACCCTTAGA
Source organism: Lissotriton vulgaris (assembly GCF_964263255.1). Taxonomy (NCBI): domain Eukaryota; kingdom Metazoa; phylum Chordata; class Amphibia; order Caudata; family Salamandridae; genus Lissotriton; species Lissotriton vulgaris. The sequence goes on along the minus strand of NC_141694.1, from coordinate 1,361,669,501 downwards.
TTAGAAGCAGGAGGTCTAGGAACGCCGTGTGCAGAGTGGGAACTCTCACGCGTAATGCGGGACAAAGTCTATGGATACTAGTAAATGCAAAAGTTAGTGTTCTCGGGCGAACCCGACTAGGTAGGTCAAAAACGAAAGTGGATCTAGACACTTAGAGAGTTGGTCTACGCTGGAGCACCGTGGTACTCGGTTTACCTAGCCCAGGGGCTGCGGCTGCATAGGGTTCAAGTGTCGTCGGGAATCTTCGTTGACGAACCAGGAGCCTGAAGTGGAAGTTGCTGGCAGGCGACCAGTGAAGATGTTCCGGGCTGATCCAAGGACTGGGTCAGCTGAAGAAGAGTACCTGTAAGCAGAGGGGACCAAGTTCTGAATCACTAGCCAGTGATTAGGTGGGCACCAGGATGGCACCGGACGAGGTCACTCAGCCAGGCGAAGAGGTGACAGTGGATTCTCCTGCTGCACGGACCAGGGGCGCTGATGTCGACCAGGCTGGAGGTCTGCGAGCTGTCCCACGTCGGATGTCTGCTGCTAGCGATGCTGGATCCGGTGAAGGAGGCAACAAGCCTTGGCTATGGCAAGCCCACGTGGCGACACAAAATGGCGTCTTGGGTGGACCAGGAGGGTCCGAGGAAGGTCTCCTTCAGGAGGAGCCTAGGGCCAGTCTAGAGGAGCTAGACCAGCGGTGAAGTAAACGTAGGACGTCGTCAAGAGGGACACTAGCCAACGTGCATGTGACCGGACAACGTGGTAAGCGACACAGAAGCAAAAGGGCCCCACGCAGATCTGGTGGATGCTGGTGGGCTGGTCTTCGGCGCTCGTGCTGCTTGGGGTTGGGGCTTCTCTTATCCCAATGCACCCACTCAAGGGTCCCTCGGCGGTCGTGCTGGGTCAGTGTCGTGCTGGTTCTGATGGTCGCCAGGTCCACTGGTCTCATCGCACCCACGGTTCTCAGCTGTGCTGTAGAGGCAGGTAGAGGTCAGAGAGGGCAGGGAGTCCGGCTCTCGTCGTGCTGGTCGGTCTGGTTCCGGAGGAAGGATGTCTTAGCAAACCGCAGATACTTAGTTGGTGCCTGCTGCTGCAGGGTGACTACTCCTTAATCACAAGGGAGAAATCTTAGGAAGAAGTCTTGAGTTCCTTTCGTAGAAAGTAGTTTCAGGATTCAAAGATGATCTAATTTGGAAGGGTCCCCGCTCCCACCTTTATTCTAAAGAAAGGAGCTGGTACGGGACTAGGTCCTGCCCATGGGTGGGACCAGGAAGGGGGGTTGTTACACCCCTCTCCCATGCCGGACTTTCCCCAGCTCAGGGGCTGGTGTGCCCCTGGAACTGGTTCAAACTGGCAGATGCACAGTGAGCACCGGGGTGCCACTTGCAGTCACCTTCCTATTCAGCCCTGCCCACCTAGGATACACAAAACCCTGTCTGGGATGGTGCTAGCACCGCCCCTGACAGGAAACCCTTTGTCCAAGCTCCCCTCGCTGGAAGGACTCCCAGCTGCAGGGGGTCAGACTTGTGTCTGTGGTGGCAGCATCCATTTTGTGATGCTGAGGCTCGAGTTAACTTTAACCGGGGTTCACAGTTACATACATGTCGTGTCCCTCTAGAAGGGTGGAATGCTAACCCCGTTGCCAGAATTGGCGAGGGGTTAGTATTCCAATTCGTATGACACCTTACTCGACATGTTTTGATAAAGCGATACCAAAGATAGCAAATAACCGCGAGGATTATAATGCACTTAAGAGTATATGGTACGCGTTATCATAGAACAGCTAATAGGACTTGGTTCTGCAAGCTGCAGACGGGCCCAGCTCATGCCAGAGCACCATCTCACATAATTCCAAGCACTCTGCCTTCAGGATTGTTAAGGCCTGCCATAGGAGTGACTGATAGGAATACATGTGTCCATTTTAGGGTTAGATATAGGTATACTATATCTACAGCAAAGGGTGATTACACCACTTTGCCCCAGCTGTCATGCAGCCAGTTGTGTCAGATTTAGATGGCCAGCCAGGGGTGGCATAATACATGCTGCAGCCCCTGGTAGGCCCTGGGTACACCTATGCCCTGAGTTACAGTGTCTGATAAGGTGGCCCAGTACCAATTGGTAAATACACCTAAGGTACACGTGTCAATTTAGTGAGAGAACAGCTAGGCTGTGGGTCTGATTAGCAGGCCCACAGCCAGGGAAGTCGTAAACCAGTGAAGCAAAAAGCAAAAATCTGGGGTGATCATAGGATTGCAGACCCTACTCTCCTACAGTCCCGACCAGTAGGAGGCATATATTTGTACAACCCACCCCCCCAGTGCTTCTCCTGGATCCCATGGGCTCTTAGGGAGACCTCATAGGCAGCCAGCCATTTGGCTATATCATCCCCCTGACTATAGCTGGCAACTATGTCCTTAGGCAAGTAGGGTCTGGACTCCCTGGTTGGTTCTCTGGTTTTGCTGCCACCATTCGGAGTAGGAGAGGGTCCTAATTGCAGAGCCTGGAGTTCTAACTCTTTTAGTTTGAATTCATGAGCCATCCTCCGCTCTTCCCTCTCCTGTTCTAGCCTGGCCAACTCCCATTTCAGTTGCCTCTTTTCCCTCCTGTCGGTGAGTTCCGCTTCGGTCAAGCTTCCTCCGGAGACACTACTGCCCCTCCTAGAGTAGGTCATTGGTCCTGGGAGTAGGTTTCCCACCTCAGGGTGGAATAATCCCTCTACCTCTATGACTGTGTCCCGGTCTGTCCCCTAATCTACCTCCTTCCCTTCTCTATGTGCTTCCACCCAAGCCCTCAAACTGGTCTGGAGTTCCCCCTTCTTGGCACCACGCTTAAAGAACACTCCCATTTGTTGACAGAAGTCCTTTAGCTGGGCCACAGAATAAGTGTCCAGTTCTTCCAACGCAAATTCCATTTTGCTAAAGGCAATTTAGGGACAAGCACACAAGAAGAATAGAGTTACAAGGGCAACCTGAAGCTACCTCCACCCCACCACCAGGAATACATTTGGAAAAAGCAAAAGTAAAAATTAGGAAGTCCGCCAGGAGAAAACTCCTGGTGTAGGTTAGTGGATTACACTTAGTTACTGCAGAGTAGTCGCAACCACAGTTCTCATCCCACCGCTAGACACCAATATGTTGGACTCAGGGTTGCTAAGCCACTTAGGGTAGCCTGGCCTAGAGTAAGACACTCAATTATTAGAAGCACATGTGTAAAGTTTGCACACCACCCAGCAGTAGCTCAATGCAATTCCACTCAAAAATGACACTACACCAATGTTTGTGGAAAAATTCGAGCTGTTTTTATAAAACAATAGATTTGTTTCACTATGTCTTTCTTACACTTAGTGTTTCTCCTTGTAATCTTTTTCACTTAGTGTATTGAATAACACTTTTCAATTTACATACAATTCCCCTTTAGTACATTTGCATAAGAGCTCAGCACCAGTTTCACCCTTCCTTTATAGCAGTATTATGCATCTATTGAAGGATAAACAGTGGCTCACCCCGAATCTAACCTGTACACATGTAACTAAAATAAATCAGGTTAAAATCTTATCTCCTTTCATTGGCTATATATCTTGTACATTTCACAATCACCTCCTGTGAGATTCACGAAATTCAGCTACGACAGGGAACTCGTTATTCACTTTCAAAACATACAGCCCAGTGATTCACTTGTAAGTAGAGAGAGCAAGGGGGGTTTCTACAGGCCTTCCACTTCCCCCTGCCTCACAGGTAGCGGGAGTCCCCAAATTCAGCTCTGTTCCTTTAAATGGAGAACAGCCCCAGTCAAGCATAGCCTTTTTCTTAAGGGCTGACTCGTTTAGCACCCCCAGGTCTCCTCATGCTCCAGAGGAACTTCGTGCGTGGGAGCCGCTAAGCGAAGGGGCCTGTTTACTCCCTCTTTCCCTGCTTACTTGGTGTCTCTGCGACTGGCTGTTACCCACTGTCCCTGAAGGCTCCGTCCCAGCTGGGCTGCAGTCTCGCCCTCTACCCCCGCTTTAGGTCAGCGGCCCGGGGGGAAGGGTCTGTGTTTGGAAGGTTGATTCTCCTCACCGCTCTCGTCGATTCCCCCGGGCTCCTTCCTCTACCGGCTCCTTCCGACGAAGGCTCCTCCTTCACCCCGCCTCTTCCACCACGGCGCCCGGCCTCTTCCTGGATCGCAGCCGAGTCCGTCTTCCTTTGCCACACTGCCGCTCCGCCCTGTGACGCGACTCCACTCGGCTTGTGGCGTCCCCTGGATTTCCGGCAACACCGCTGATCCGTCTGCCAGAGCCGGTTCCTCCGATCACCCGACAGCCTCAGTGGGTTCTCACTTCTGTCAACACGACGTCAGTCACCACAATAGAAGCGCTCCACGCAATGTCACACTACAGCGCAGATAGTGGGTCTGACTGGCACCTGGATTCCACGCCTTAACTTCTTCTGACTGGAAGTGGGTCCACGCTACCAAGGTACCTTGCGCCTCACTCCACTTCTTATTTCGGGAGATCTCTAAGCGCTTTGGGCACCTGAAGTCTGACTGAAAGTTCTCCTTATTAAGAGGGCTGGCTCCAGTAGTAATGGGAGAGCATCACTGAAGTAGACAGTCAAGCTTTAGCACGATCTCCCTTAACTCAGCGCGTCTCTCCTCTACTAACTTTTCCTCACTCCTCCTATGTCCAGCTTCCACAGTACCTCCTGATCACTGCACAAAATGGCTTCCTGACCCCTGCCCTTTTATAGCCTGTCCATCCAGGGTCCAGTAGGGTCCAGAAGGTTCTGGAAGGGCTCTATGGTATCCTATGGGGATTTCTCAGAGGATGGCAGTTATGGCAGTTAGTATCCACCATTTTGTTGATCTGGGTGAATCCCAGTCAGAAAAGGCACCTAGACCTGAGGTAAAAAAAACTATGAGGGGAAAAGAGCATCTATCCCCCAGGCCAGCACCAGAAAAATCTAGTGGACACAAAAAGATGGAAAGGGAATGAGGGGCAAAAAGGGGACAAAATAAATAATAAATTGGAGGGACTACCCAAAGGCAGACAGGTCTAACAGGGTGCCTTAGCATAAGCTGAGCCCCTCTGCAGCTTTCGGAACCATCTCCTTATAGCTGTTCTATGATATAGCCATACCATATACTCTTAAGTGCATTATAATCCACGCGGTTAATGCTAACTTTGGTTTGGCTTTATCAAAACATGTTGTGTGGTGTCAAACACTTTGGAATACTACCCCCCACCCCGCCAGTCCTGGCGGTGGGGGTAGCATTACACCCTTCTAGAGGGAGAAGACATGTAGTTATTGCTTTACTCGGTTAAAGTTAAACAGAGCCTCGGCATCACAAAATGGATGCTGCTGCCACAGACACGAGTCTGACCTCGTGCTGCTGGACGAAACTCTGGCAGGGGAGGCCTGGACAATAGGTTTCCTGTACAGGGAGGTGCTGGCACCTCCCCAGACAGGGTTTTGTGTATTGGGGCAGGGAGGGCTGCATTCAGTGAATGCTTTACAGACACTGCCTGGGGCAAACAAGGTGCTTCATGCATAGCCCGGTTCAAACCAGTTGCTGGGGCACACAGCCCCATCTCTGGCGCGAAACTGGACAAAGGGAAAGGGGTGTAACCACCCCCTTCTCAGGTCCACCCATAGGAGTGAATTAGCAAGGTAGTCCAGCCCCCATGTTTAGTATAAGTATAGGAGCTGTGTCCCTAGGACTTTAGATTACCCTGGATGAGTCTTTGAAAGACATATTCTGGACCTTCAACGTTCCATTCTGAGTGGAAGATGGAAGATATCTCCCTTGTGGTCAAGGAGTGACCACCCTGTTCAAACAGGCACCAACAGCAACTTTGCCCGTCTGCATTTTCGAGGCTCCCGTCGGATACCGCAGAATCTGCGACACAGGAACTGGACTTCCAGACTTCTCTGACCCCGACCCACATCCACAGCAAAGCTGAGACCCATGGCGGACACAAGAGACGTGGGACCGGAACTCCTGGACATCCTGTAATTTGCAAGCTGCACTCCTTTAACGAGGTATCTCGAAGTTGTGCTTTGGGATGCTTGAAGCACCAGCCCAAAGCATCATTTGCACTGAAGCCCAGGCCCGACATTCCGCAAGTGTTCTGTGGGCCCCGCTTTTGCATTTGAGTTTGACGTGTCTTCCCGGTTCCTAGTCCGTTGGCTAGTGAGCCCCCTGAAGACCTTTCTTTGAATTTAACTTGCTTTCCTGGTTGTTCCAGCTTCCCTGAAAAGGAGAAGCGGCACAGACCATGCTGGTCTGCAACAGAGCCAATCTCGACATCCTGCATGGTTTGCGGTTGCCAAGGCTTGTTGGGTTCAATCCGGATTCCGACACCGCAGTAAACTAGATCCATGATGGGCCAGCTCGAATCCAGCGCCTGGTCATCGTCTATGACTCCTGGACCTCGTGGCTGAAGAGACAAGTTTGACTACTTCACCTGAAATCACCCGACACCGCCTGGTTCCTTCCTGGCCACTGACTAGTGACCCAGACTCTGTCCCTTCTGCTTTCAGGTTCTTCAGATCTTCGATCCACCCAGACACTTTTCCTCTGGTCGCCTGCAGCACTTCTTTGCAGCTCTCCATAGAAAACGACAACGAAACCAGACACGAAAAGACACCTATGCACCCGGATTCCCTGGGTGAGGTAACACTAGTACTCCGTTGCTCCCGTGGGTCTTGACTCTTGAAGTGTCCTGGTTTAAAAGGGTTCCATCCTAGTCCATCCGGAAGTGTCCTTAAATTGTATGTTTGTAACTTTTACGATCTCTATAGAAAGTTAATGGTAACCCGCGCCTATGTTTAGACACTGAACGTGTCTCCCGTGGGTCTCCTACTTCCTAAACTTTGGTCTATTAGTGTAGCCCCAGTGATTCCACAGGCCCTAGGCCTGCTTTCTAATTCTCTCGTGGTTCTTATACCACTTCCTTAGTATATGGTTTGTGAGGCCCCTAGGGCATAATGTATACTGTGCAACTTATCGTATATTAACTGTGTGACTAGTATTGTATTTTTCACTCTGACCTCATAAAGAGTGCAGAGGGTTTGTGTTTAGATTAAATACATATATATTTGATATATACCTTGTGTGGTGTCCTTTCATTTGGTACTCAAGGGATTATACTTGGTAAAACCACTTGCTTAACTCGCCTGCTGAAGTCTTAGCCTAAAGACTGCTGGTACATGCTACCACTAGGATAGCTTTTTATAAGGTTGACTTTACAACCACCATCAATAAGGGTCGATTAGACTGGTGCAAGGTGCCCACTAGAACTAGTGGACATCATATGCCAGGCAAACTTCTCACAAAGGGTCCTTGTCAACCTCAGGCTGCAAAAAAAACAGGTCAATACTGGGCTAATTCCTGCTGTAGACAGAGAGAGAAAACAGAGAGTTGGTAAGCATGTAGAAAGGTGTACTGTAATCCCTAATCCTCTAAAAGTGTTATCTCATACCTTAGGCTTCCCTTCTTCCAATTATACACAAAACATGCAATTAACAGGCATGTGTCTGAGTCTGGAGAAGGAAACAAAGGCTACTTAGTAAAAGGCTAGTCAATAAGGCATTAAATGAAACAGTAAAAAACACTTATGTTAACAATCCCACCTTGTTACATTATCTGCGTAGTTCATGTGAATCCAAATGAAAGTGTCACTAATAGTAACAAAAAAATAATGCCACCTTATCTTCAGGTGTGAATAACTAATCTTCTCTGTATTTTCCTTTATAACAGGTAGCCAGCCAAATAGGAAGAGCGGAGAACCACAGCGTCAGAATTGATGAATCAGATAAGCATACTTGGGGCACTAAGAATGATAATTGTTGTCAACGCAGGGCGCTGTTACCATATATGCAGTCATGCAGCTTTCTTTTCTTCTTTTTTCTTTTTATTGTAGGTACAACGGAGTCCAGCTCATATAGGGAACCCAAAACGAAGGAGGACTGTTAAAGAAAAACATTACACATCCAACGAGGTCCGGAAGAAAAGGAGGACACTATTACAAACTAGACGCTGACAAGGAGAATCAACAATTGCAGGGCACCAGATCCCACGAAATGCGAGAAAGAAACCAGACGCTCCAAAAATGCTTCAGACACTACATTCCAGAAGATGCGGTCGAGGGGAACCGAAGATCCGACAAGGAAGCGGAAGGTGAGTGTAACTCTGTAGCAAGAACGCAAAGCGTCATTGCTCGGAGACTGCCGCTCTTTGACTCGTTTGATCCAGCGCCGCGCATGCCTGTTTCCGCGCGGCGGCCATTTTTCTACTCTGCAACAGTCACCGGGATCGGCAGCCGTGACAGAATATCCCCCCCTACTGCCCCCCTACCGGTTTGGGTTTTTCGGGATGCCGCCTGTGAAACAAAAGCACCAATCGAGGAGCGTATACTTGACTAGCTGGTTCCCACGTGCGTTCCTTTACGCCATCGCTTTCCAAACTTTTCATGTTGGTGACACACCTTTTTGTGAAAAAAATTTCAGGGACACGGTAACGTGAGCGAGCGCAGCGAGCTAGCCCGAACCACCCACAACCCCACACACAACCCACACACACAACCCCACACACACAACCCACGCCACCCCCACTACCCCACACACACACAACCCCACCCCACACCTCCACACACACACACCCACACACACACCCCCACACACACACCCACACACACAACCCAACACACACCCACACTACCACACACATCCACCCCCAGATAATGTATGTATGTTTGTATGGATCTGAAGAAAACCCACATGGTTGGTAACAGAGCATGAACAGGAGATTTGCACATTTGTGATATTATATTTTATATATTTACAATCACGTTACATTCCACACATATTTACAATTTTATGCACAGGGAGGTCAACTAATTTGCCTAGAATCATACATTTTAAAATCAAGTGCCAGAGCTGGAATTAAAACCAAAAGTTCCAGATCACTAGTTCACCAGTTTCGGCACTAGACTAAATCTCTGTGGTCTAGAATCCCAACACTCAAGCCTATTCTTGCCACCCAGTGGCCTAATGAGCTGTTGCATCTCGTGTTTCTGTACTTTGCCAAAAGTGAACACCTTCGGTTTTGCAACAGTTAATTTATAAGTGCTAGTGGACGGGTACAAAAGTTTGTTGTGACCCCTGAAAGTCTTTCGGTGGCTGCATTAGTTTGGTACCCGTAACCTTTCTACATTTGAAAGCCGGGGTTCAGGCATCACACACCCCATGGCGCTTAAATAGCAGATCTGGCGTAATTGGAGGAAAGCGGTCTCTGGAATCGTCTAGTGTGCTGTTATGTGTTGACACTGTTTGCAGAAAACTAGTTGCATTATGAGCAATCCCACACGAGAGTCAATAAATCTCGAAATATTAGCGATGCTGCTTTTTAGGACTGCCCCCAAACTTTCATAAATGAGCACATTTTTCCCCGCAATTTTCTCCTTTTTGACAGTGAGACACGGTCTGTGAACACACCCCGGACTGGATTCCTAAGAGCCCCGACCTTCACTCATGTTTTTTTTTGTTTTGTTCTTTTAACCCGGCGTTTTGCAATGACAACCTTCCACCACTTACCCCGCCAAAGAGATGCTTTTTAGGTCTCGGGACGAAGCTGCGAAGCAGCTTCCGGTCAGAGAATTAATGTCCTCTAGTGGGGCTTCAGAACCCGCCTCCCTGCTCTGTCTCTCCCCATTGGCTGGCTTCCTAAAAGGAGGCCAGCCATTGGAGGAGAGATCAGTCACTCCAATGTAGCCCCGTCCTTTTCGGATTTGGGGGCGTGATTTTTTGCGTTCTTTAAACAGTGACGTTGTCCGTCACTCAGAACCACAAAACCACGCCCCCAAATCCGAAAAAATCTCGGGGCTTTTTTCGGCCATTTTGAAGCTCGCTTCGAGCCCTCCTGAGGTCGGTTTGGGTCGTGTGCTTCTGTTTTCCTGCGTGCCCCTTGGACGAGCACTTTACAGTGCGCCTGGGGGCTCGCGTTATTTATCTCCTTTGTTTTTCCCTCACGTCGTGCTCTCTGGCCGAGCCTCTGCCTCTGAGGGTGCCTGGGGGCTCGGTTTGCACTTTGTCCACCTGCGTGCCCCCTGGCCGAGCCTCTAAGGGCGCCTGGGGGCTCGCTTTTGTTTAAATGCTTCCTGCTCCTGGGGGGGGGGGGGACCCGAGGGTCGTCCTTGCGCCGCCAGTGGATTTCTGCTTGTGTGCATACAACAGTGCCCCCTGGCCGAGCACCAGCTGGTGCGCCTGGGGGCTCGCGATTCTTTCCGGCTTGGAGATTCTTTGAAAAGGAATCTCCGGAATGCTGTTATGTCCTTCCTTGGAGTCTCTCCGGGCCGAGCTCCAAAGGGGGTGCACCCGGGGTCTCTCCAATGTAGTTTCTCTCAAATGAGCCTGAATGCGTCTTTCCCGATTTTTGCGGGGTATTCCCGAGCCGAGCACCGCAGTGCGCTCAGGATTTCCCCGCTTTTCAGCTCGTGATTCGATCCTGCTCCCTCCCACTACCCTCCCCGTGGGGTTGGGCTCACCTGTTTCCTGCCCGCTTGGGCAGGTGTTCCGAGTGGGTTTGCGTCCTAGAGGTGCCCCGAGCCGTGCACTATCCAGTGCGCTCGGGGCTCCTCTTTAAAAGTGTCTCCGCGAGCTGCGTGCTGGCTCCCTCCCACAGCTGCAGCGCACCTCCGGTGCCCAGGCCGAAGTGTGATCCCAATCCGACCCTGCCTGCCATGCCCGTCATCCCCGGGAGGGCAGCTGCCCCTTCCACCGCGGTGCCCGAGGAGGAGCAGCCCCCGCCGCAGTGCCCGAGGAGCCCCCCGCCGCTGTGCCCGAGGAGGTGCCCAAGGAGATCCCCGAGATCCTGGCGGACCCCCGCACCGGACGGCGCTACAAGCGCGGCCGCTTCCTGGGCAGGGGCAGCTTCTGCAAGTGCTTCGAGGTCTCGGACATGGAGACCTCTCAGCTGTTATAGATATTCTGCCATATCCTTTTTTTTTTTTTTAAGTGCTAGTCTTTAACATCAAAGTGGTTTCTTGGTGTTTAGAGGTATAAAGCTCTCCAAACAAAGTACAACAAATACATATTTTAGTTTGAAAAAGGTGAATTTTGGACATACTTCTAAAAGGTTAGTGGTCCCTGAAGGAATTGATCTTTAAGGGCTTTGTATTCTGCTCTGGCGGCCTCTTCTCCCCCATCCCTCCGCATTACCACCTCTCTCTGTCTATCCCACTTGTTACTTCTCCTTCCGCCCTCTCTCCTGCACCCTCTGTATCGTTTTCTTTGTTTCTCCCACTCTGACCAGGTTCATCTGCTGTCACCTGTGCATTGGTCCCTCCTCCCCTGCCCCTGTCACTTCTCCCCATATCTATCTGACACTCTCATCTGGCACCTTTTTCCCTCCATCATTCTATTGCCTCTGCATTGTCCACACTCTTTGTCTCTTCGGTTCCCCTCCTTTCCCTACAATCTCGTATCTCCTTTTTCTTCTCCCTAATTCCGACCTGCCCCCCCCCCCCTCCCCCCCACAACTCCAACCCACCGGAGGGGAGGGATATTTCCCATTTCTTGCGGTGCTTAACTATTGTAAAACCGGGAGTGCCCAAGGAGGGTATTTGTAAAGCGCTCAGCCCTCTGTGCTTCTAGGCGCTTCTTGTTATGTTAATGGTTTGAGCGGTGTGTGCACAGTACAGGAGTACAGTGCACAAGTCATTAGTCTCCGGAAGGTTAATCCAGTTGGTCCAATTGAAAGAATTTAAGGCCACAGCTCGCACACTGCATACAAAGCCTTGAGCTGGCTACATTGTGTTCTGACAATATTGTTTTTACTGTCGCCACCTCAATATTTTGACTCCTGTGCACCTCCTCACACATTTTCACAGAATTACAATTGCAACGGGAATACCCACCCATTGCTCTGTGCACCCTGCAAAGAGGCCAAGCATTGGATGGCCACGTATTCCGAACACCTTTTGAAGTCACTGACAAGCACTGTGTTAAACTCGCACTGCTTTCAGCCTCACCTTCAGAGCTCTCAATTGTGCCCGCTATAAACACCTACTCAAGAGTAAATGTTTCATGGAAAAATAAAGAAACACAGCACCCTGGAAATAGTTTACTTAATCTTGCATTTCTTAAGAACGTTAAACGGGAAATAGAAACAAGAACTAAAATACTGACATGGATTACTTACATTTTTTTACATGAATTATTTAGAACTCAATCAGTGTTTTTAGCCAGTGAAGTTAAGGACCTGAATATAGGGCCCAATGGTGACCTGTTTCAATATTAGTTTTAATTACTACCTCGTGTGAGATTCGGGGGGCCCGGCCCACTTACCGCCCTGCCAGCCCACATGTGTGTTTGCCAACTATACCACTCCAGATATTCAGGACAGACCTGGTAGTGCTCCAATAGGCAGTGGCTGCTGGGGATGCTGGTGACTCTTTCAAGGTGCTTGGAATTGGTTTGGGGTTCCACTCCAGTACGTTTCTTAAAAATCAAAAGCTTGAGAAGGCAAATCAAATTAGAAAAAATAAGGACCTCAGCCTCTCCCTGCACCGTCCCTTCACTGATGCACTCTCTCCACAGCCCCTCCCTGCACCGTCCCTTCACTGCTGCACTCTGCTCAGCCTCTCCCTGCACCGTCCATTCACTGATGCACTCTCTGCTCAGCCTCCCATTGCATCGTCCCTTCACTGCTGCACTCTCTTCAGCCTCTCCCTGCACCGTCCCTTCACTTGTGCACTCTCCTCAGTCTCTCACTGCACCATCCCTTCACTGCTGCACTCTCTTCAGCCTCTCCCTGCACCATCCCTTTACTGATGCACTCTCTCCTTAGCCTCTCCTTGCACAGTCCCTTCACTGCTGCACTCTCCTCAGCCTCTCACTGCACGGTCACTTCACTGCTGCACTCACTCCTCCTCCCCACTGCACCGTCCCTTCACTGCTGTACTCTCCTCAGCCTCTCACTGCATTATCCCTTCACTGCTACACTCTCTCCTCAGTCCCACTGCACCGTCCCTTCACTGCTGCACTCTATGCTCAGCCCCCCACTGCACCGTCCTCTTACTGCTGCACTCTCTGCTCAGCCCCCACTGCACCGTCCTTTTACTGCTGCACTCTCCTCAGCTTCTCCCTGCACCGTCCCTTCAATGCTGCACTCTCTGCTCAGCCTCTCCCTGCACTGTCCCTTCACTGCTGCACTCTGCTCAGCCCCCCATTGCATCGTCCCTTCATTGCTGCACTCTCTGCTCAGCCCCGCACCCCATCCAGGCTGCAGCCCTCACTCCTCCACTGCACCATCACTCACTGCTGCACTTTCTCCTCAGCCTCTTATGGTACCGTCCCTTCGCTGATGCACTCTCCTCAGCCTCTCACTGCACCATCCCTTCACTCTCTCCTCAGCTCCACTATACCGTCCCTACTACCTCACTCTCTCTATCACTACCTCACTCTCTCTTTCACTAACTCACTATCTCTCACACTACTACACTATCTCTCATTCACTCTCTCTCTACCTCAATCTCTACCTCACTACTCAACTCTCTTTCTCACAACATCACAATATCACTACCACAGGAACTATATCTCTCTAACACACTACTTCACAACGTAACTCTCTCTATCTCACTACCTCACTCTCTCTACATCACTACCTAACTCTATCTATTACTATCTCACTATCTCATTCTCACTGCCTCACTATATCACGACACACTCTCTCAAAAATTCACAACTCTCTCACTACCTCACAACTTCACTCTCTCTCTCTAACTCACTGCTTCACTCTCTCTATCTCACTACCTCACACTCTCTCTATATACTACCTCACTATCTCTCCCTCACTATATCACGACACACTCTCTGTAAAGTTCACTACATCACTCTCTCACTACCCCACAACTTCACTCTCTCTATCTCACTACCGCACTCTCTCTCTCTCTCAAATACACTAACTCACTTTTACTCTCTCATACACTACCTCACTCTAGCTCACTACTTCACAACATCGCTCTGTTTCTATCTCAATACAGCACAACAACTCTCACCCTCACTACCTCATTCTTTCACGACCTCTCTCTATCTCACTACCTCACAAACTCACTCACTACCTCAATCACTCTCTCTCACTACCTCACTTTTTCTATCTCACTAACTCACTTTCACTCTCTTTCACTACCTCTTTCTCTATCTCACTACAGCACAACATCACTCTATGCTTATATCTCACTACCTCACAACATCCCTCTCACTACCTCACTCTTTACTACCTCACTCTGTATCTCACTACCTCACTCTCTCTCACTCTCTCTCTATTTCAATACCTCACTCGCTCTCTCTATCTCACTACCTCACTCTCTCTCTGCTAATGCAATAGGTATCACATATGCAAAAAACAAAGCTAATGCCAATACAAATGACAATGCCATTTATTTAGGGATACAAAAAAGATAAAAAAATAATGAGCAATTCTAATAGCTCTACCTATAATATTGCCGAGACCATTGCATTGTAAATGCTTGTTACCTTTGGGACACCGTTTACTGAAACCGCAGCTGAGACTCTGACAATGCCCCCACTGATAGGGTGACCAGACTCTCAAAACAAAAAACAGGGACGGTCATAGACATAGAAGTAGGAATACGGTTTGCACTAACCATCAACATAAAAGTAGGACTATTCAACAGCTGTCAGACATAGAAATCTTAGAGACAGTGGTTATAGAGACTTGAGGGGCACTGTTAAAGGGTACTAGTGAGGGAATCAGTGGCGGAGGTGGCCTTTCCCTCCATCTGTCTCCCTCTGACTGTCTCCCTCCCTCCCTCTCTGTCTCTCTCCATGTCTCCCTCCCTCTGTCTCACTCCCTTTCCCTCTGACTGTCTCCCTCCCTCTGTCTCCCTCCCTCCCTCTCTGTCTCACTCCCTCTCCCTCTGACTGTCTCCCTCCGTCTCCCTCTGTCTCACTCTCTCTCCCTCCATCTCCATCTGTCTGTCTCACTCTCTCTGTCACACTCTCTCTGTCTCCCTCCCTGTCTATCTCCCTCTGTCTCAATCTCTCTCTCTGTCTTCCTCCCTCTCTGTCTCACTCCCTCCTTCTCTGTCTCACTCCCTCCCTCCCTTCCTCTCCCCCTGACCAACATATTCTGTGGGTTCCATAAGGGTCTGTGACAAAGAGGAAAAAATGTTTCTTTCATTCTTAAATCGTTTTAATATTTTCCTGTATTGGTGGTGCGCAGGTGCGCAGCGCCCCTTCCCACTCCCTCCCCCCACACTCCTCCATGCTCATGGCTCACAAGGGCATTCTCCATTGAACTGAATTGTTTATGTTTTTGTTTTCGTAAGGTTACAAGCCGCAGCGTGCAGAATTATGTAAATGTGAAAGCTTCTATTGGTCTTCTTGGCAGCTTTTCTTTCCAATGCACCGCGATCCAGGGGCTGCCCCAAACCCCAGGCCAACCCCCTGGACCCAATAACCCACCATATTCACCCATTGAAGGGCCCTTTGCCAAATGGACTATCCACAAATGAATCCCTCCCCACCCAGCCCCTCTCCGTCGTGTGTGTCAGCCCCGGCTCAGACAGCTCCCGGACACACACACAGCCGCACCCGAGCACTTCACAGGTCTTTAAAAGACCATTTAACGTGCTAATAAGGCTTTATTGTTATTCATATTAGAGCCCCTGCAGCGCCACTCTGCCTGTTGCTGGAAGGCCCGCTGGGGTGATCTAAACAGCATGCTAAAACCGGGACATTTGGATGTTTTACCCGGACGCTGTTGTAAAACCCGGACATTTCTCTACTTTGGAGAAAAGTGTCGAGTCACTTCGCCAAAAACGGGGACCGTCCGGGCAAAACCCGGACATCTGGTCATCCCACCCACTGAGCCTCAGTATAGCTGAATGGAGCTCCTGACCACGAGGATCCGCTGCAACTCCGCCTTGCATGATGTAAACACTGAGCAAGGCTGGAGTCGCATTCCCCTATATCGGCCGCACCTGTGATCGCGCGACACAGTAATGTGTCGCGCCACACAGTTTGGAAAGCTGTGCTCTACGCCATAACCCTTCCAATGTATTAAATACTGGAGCCTGCGTCGTACTCTGCGTGAATCTATGATAGCCCCAACCTCATACTCTGGTTCGTTTTCCACTATTACAGGGGCTGGGATTGAAGGGAGATGCATACCAGGTACTACCGGTTTCAGGAGAGACACATGAAATACTGGATGTATTTTTAAGGAGGCCGGAAGATCAAGCTTCGTGGCAACAGGGTGCACCACTTTACATATCTTGTATGGGCCTATATAACAGGGCTTGAATTTGCAAAACCCTCTCAACTCAAGATTCTGTGTTGCAAGCCATACCTCATCCCCTTGGCTGAATTCAGGCTCTGCGGGTCTGTGGAGGTCCGTTCCGCTCTTATAGCTTGCCTTAGCTTTGTCAAAAATCTACTTGGGTTGACCTGTGAATATCTTGTATCTCTTTTACAAAGCCTACGGCTGCAGGTGTAGAACTGGTGGAGGGAAGTGAGGATAGCAGGACTCGAGGGAGAAAACTGTAAGTACAGAAAAAAGGGGGAAAAGCAGTGGAAGAGTGACAACGGTTGTTATAGGAAAACTCAGCAATCTATCCCATCTCATCCCAATCAGAAAGAGAGTTTAAGGCTTGGCATCTGATATACTGTTCAAAACACTGAATTACTCTCTCAGTCTGACCATCTATCTGAGGGTGGTGACTTGAGGACAACCGGACTTCTATCTGCAATAGGGCCCCTAACCCCCTCCAAAATCTAGAAATTAATTGAGTCCCTCTGTCAGACACCAGTACAGAGGGAAGGCCATGTAACCATACAATATGTTGAACAAAAACAGAAGCTAGCTCTCTAGCTGTGGGGAGAGCCTTTAACGGAATAAAATGGTCCATCTTAGTCAATACGTCTACTACAACAAGGATAGTAGTGTTCCCTTGGGCAGTTCTTGGTAATTCTGCTTTAAAGTCTAAGGATACTGTATGCCAGGGCCGAGGTGGAGTGGGTAATGGTTGTAACAACCCAACTGGGGCTTGGTGAGACGCTTTCCCTTGGACACACGCATGACATGTCTGAATATATATCTTTGTGTCCCTCGCCATGCTAGGCCACCAGTAGTGTCTCTTTAGTAAATCCAGTGTTTTTTGTACCCCGGCTGTCCAGCGAGAGGATGAGCGTGGCTCCACTCTAAGGCTTGTAACCTCAGATAATAGGTAGGAAGTACCAAACCCCGTTGGACGTAATACAGATCTTGAGTTTTAGTGACTTCTTGGGAACCTATTGTCTCTTTCATAGCTGCGGACGCTTGTACCTCTTTCACTGTCTTTAAAAAGTCATCTTCAGAATACATAGCACCATTCATTCTCTGGCTATTATAGGGGGAGGCTTACTTTGAGGTCTGTGGGTTCATAACCGAAGCGGGATAGGGAATCTGCTTTCCCATTCTGTTGCCCTGCTTGGAATTGTATAAGGAAATCATAATCACTAAAAAACTGAGACCAACGCAGTTGTCGCATGGATAGAGCCCTTGCGGACTTCAGGAACTGTAAATTACGGTGATCCGTAAGGACTGTTATCCTGTGATTGGCCATTAACAGATACTGCCTCCATTCTTCAAAAACTCATTTGATGGCCAATAGTTCCTTGTCTCCTATAGTGTAGTACATTTCAGCCGGAGCCAGTTTCCATGAATAATATGCTGCAGGAGGAAGACGCCCTGTACTCAGATATGCCTTAGAAAGAACCCCTCCAACTGCCACCTGAGAAGCATCTGCCTCAACTACAAACGGTCGTGAAGGACCTGGATGTCTTAGTAGGGGTGCTTGTGTGAAAGCTTCCTTCAATTTTACAAAGGACTCGTCTGCTTCAGGGGTCCATTGAAATGTAACCTCTTTTTTTTTTTTGTAAACAGATTTTATTGTTGTCCATATTTGAAAAAAAAATATGCAAGGCACAAACCGCCAACATGCCCACGCAAGGGCCCATAAGACAAGGAGCATTGCATTCAAAGCTTAGCCAGGTTAAGGGGTCAACAATTAACCACGACTCAAGACACCCCTGGACCATGCACAGTAAGTCTACAACAGTCAGCGCTCGGGCTTCCAGGGTCGAGTCTCAGCAGAGTCCAGAAGGAAGAGTCCCCCAGTGCCATGACACATCACAATACTCCTGTGGAGAACCGGCCCTCCCAACCACAACGGTCCGGCCATATTAGTGAGAGCCTTTGCCCTTCTCCCGTTCCCAGAGCGCCAGGACCGCTGAAGGTGGACATTTTACCCATAACACATGAACCCCAGAACCCTCAACTAACCTCCCCCCTCCCCCAAACGCCCTCTCCCACCCCCCCAGTGGTGAAAGTGCCCTACAGAGTCGCGTCATCCCTCGTGGCCTGTGTACTGTATCTAAAACTGGAACAAGTGTAAGGCCCTGACTGTAGAGGGACATACCGCAGATGGGAGGCCCTTAGAGAGGAACGAGACCAGTGGCCCCCAGCGATACTCGAAGTTCTTGAAGTCCTCACGGGAAATGTCGGACATGCGTTCCAGGCTGAGCAGTTGCCACAGGCGGGAGATCCATAGTGACAGCGCTGGCGCCTCCTTCTGTTTCCAAGCTTTTGCAATGGCTAGCTTAGCTGCCCCCAAGCACAACCACATAATCCTTTTATCTGCCCTGGTTTGGTGCTCTAACTGGGGGTCCCGAAGGCCCAGAAGTGCTTCTGCCATCGTGGTTGGGATCGGATACCCTAAAATGGATTTTACCTGAGCAAGGATTTCCTCCCAGAATGTCCTAATGGAGGGGCAGTCCCACCATATGTGTTGGAAGTCGCCCAGTAGTCCGCACCCCCTCCAACACCTATCTGATGTCCCTGGGTAGATCTTAGCCAGTCTAGTCTGGTAAAGGTACCAGTCTGCCATTACCTTTATGTGTGCCTCCCTCAGTTTCGTGGAGCGATTAAAGCGAAAGATATCTGCCCATAGGTGCTTCCAATCCTCCTCCCCAATGTCCCCCTGCGCCAAACCCTCCCACCACGACATATAGCGCGGCCGTGGTGCAGTCTCGGTAGAGAGTAGTAGCTTATACAATGCCGAGATTGCCCCCTTCATGGACTTGGCCTTGAGCAGGAATAGCTCGAGTGAGGTAAGAGGTCTGGTGGCACCATCCCTAACCTGCGGACTCAGGGCCTAGTGAAGGAGTTGTGCGTGGTGATACCGCTCCCTGTCCCCCACCCCATAATCCCTCTTGCAATTGTCAAAAGTGAGTGGGTCATAGTTGTGGAACAGGTGCGTGAGTGCGAGACAGCCCCCAGTCCTCCAGGCATCGAAAGGCCCCTCTCGGAGTGCCGGAGGAAAGGAAGAGGTGAAATGGATCGGGGTGAGCGGCGATGGGAAGGACGTCCAGCCCTCCCTTTCAGCCACAGTGTCCCATACTTTTAGGGTAGTGCGTGTTGGGGTGCTGATGTACGCATTTAGGGGCCTGTCTTTCTTAGCGCGCCAAATCAGATCCCAGATTGTTCTGCCCGCTACGCTGCGGTCCATATGGAGCCAGTGTTTTTCCGACTCCATCTGTGCCCACTCAACCAGGATGCGCAATTGAGCCGCCTTATAGTAGAGACGAAGGTCTGGAAGCCCTGCCCCCCCCTCACGCTGCGGATGCCTTAGCATGTAAAAGGAGAAACGTGCCCTTCCCCCCTGCCATACAAACTTCAGGAGCATGGTCTTGAGATGCTTGAAGAAGTCCTCCTCCAGCTCTATAGGGAGTGCTTGGAACAAATAGAGTAGCTTAGGTAGGAGGGTCATTTTGACGGCGTGTATGCGTCCCAGCCAGGAGAGGAAGAGTGGCTTCCAACGGGAGAGTTCTCGTTGGAGTCGGGTGATGAGCCCAGGGTAGTTGGCCGAATATAATTGATTGAGCTTGGGAGTCAATTGGACCCCTAGATACTGTAGCGAGGAGGGCGCCCAGTTGAGTGGAGATAACGCTCTAAGCTGCGAGGCCTCAGGTGGAGAAAGAGTCAGGTTGAGAATGGAGGACTTGGTCAGATTGACCCTAAAGCCTGCTACTCCCTCAAAGGAGACGAGCACCTCCTGTAAATGTGGGAGGGAACCCAGCGGATTGGACAGAGAAAGGAGGACATCATCTTCGAAGAGCGAGATTTTGTGGGCCTAACCAGTGAAGGGTAGACCCTCTATTCCCTGGTGTTCCCGGATCGCTATAGCCAGGGGTTCTATGCTAAGGGCGAAGAGCAAGGGGGACAAGGGGCAACCCTGCCTCGTCCCCCTGGAGTGGCCAAAGGGGGCCGATTGCACCCCATTGATCGAGACCCTAGAGCGCGGGTGCCTATAGTTGGCCTGGAGCATGGTAATAAAGTGAGGGGAGAATCCAAACCGCTGCAAGGTGGACCACAGGAAGTTCCAATCCACTCGGTCGAATGCTTTTTCTGCACCCAGACCTATCAACACTGCGGGGATTTTGAATCTATTGGCCTTCTCTATTAAATGGATGATGCGCCTAGTGTTGTCGTGGGTTTGCCTCCCTTTGATGAAGCCAGACTGGTCGGGGTGGATGATAAGGGGCATAAGGTCGCCCAGTCTCGAGGCCAGGATAGAGGAGTAAAGTTTGGCGTCCACGTTAAGGAGGGCAATTGGCCTATATGAGGCGCAGTGGGAGGGATCCTTGCCTGGCTTGGGGATGACCGAGATCACCGCCTCGCACATGGAGGCCGCTGAATTGCCCTCCGTGGCCATGCAATTGAACAGGCGGACCAGGTGGGGCGCAAACTCGGTGGTGAAGGCCTTATAGAAGACTGCCGTGTACCCATCCGTCCCCGGTGCTTTATGAGCCTTAAGGGATTTGATCGCCGCTAGGACTTCCTCTAGGGTGATAGGGGCTACGAGGAGGTCGTTCCACTCCGGGGACACTTGAGGGACGGGCAGGTTCCTCAAGAAGGCGCCCTGACAGTCCGCGTCAGGGGTGTCCGCTGTATACAGGGACGCATAGAACTCCCCAAAGAGATCAGCCTTGTCCTCATCCCTGTGCTGTAGGTCCCCTGCACTATCTCGTATGCCCCCGATATATTCCCTCTCTCTCTTATCCTTTAACTGTCTGGCCAGATGTTTCCCCACCTTGTCCCCCTGTGTGTAGGCTAGGCTGCGCAATTTGAGGAGGGTGAACTCCGCCCTATTGTTGTATATGGCTGGTAATTTACCTCTAAGGGCCGTGAGTGCTCTCTGCGTCTGCCTGGTGGGGGTCTGCTTGTGTGTCTGTTCGGCCTTCGATAGCTCCTGTTCCAGGCCTTCCCTCTCTTTAGCGCGCTGTTTATTAAGGGCCGAGTTAAGCGCAATGCATTTACCCCTAATAACCGGCTTTGAACGTGTCCCACGTGTTAAATTCAGAGGTCTCCTCCGGGTTATTGAAGGAGAAGAACTCCCCGATGGCCTCCCTCAGTTGCGTGCACGATTCCTTGTCTCTCACTAGCGCTTCCGGGAAGTACCACCGCGCTGGTTTTGGGGCGCAACACAGCCAGGTCAAACAGATAGTGTACATCCCATGGTCCGAGACAGAGATGGGGAGGATCTTCGCGTCTTGTAAGGAACCCCGGAGGGACTGGCTGAAAAAGATGTAGTCTAGGCGGGAGTAGGTTTGGTGTACATGGGAGTAAAACGAAAAGTCTTGTGTGTTCGGGTGCGCCACACGCCAGCTATCTAGGAGTCCCATGTCCTCCATCAGCGCCTGGGTAGAGTCCGGGAATATGCCCATGTCAGCTCTTCTAGTGTGTGTATTTTCTAGTGTTGGGTGCCAAACTAGGTTGAAGTCCCCCAAAAGTAGAACAGGCCCCTCTGCAAATCTGTCACTTTACCCAGAAGTGTAAGCAAAAAACTTTTTGGGCCAGTGTTGGAGGCAAAAATTGACACCAGAGTGCACACTTTACCCTTCAAACGGCCCTTGACCATGATCCAACTCCCTTCTTTGTCACTCTGAGTGCACATAGGTTCAAACTGTGCGGCCGGACTAAACAGCAGCGCTACCCCTTTCTGCTTAGTGGTCGCGGAGGCTTTATATATAAGGGGGTATTTCTTGTGTTTGAGGCGATGGTCTTCCGACTTCAGGAGATGTGTTTCCTGCAACGCAACAATATCTAAGTGTTGGTCTAGCACATATTTCCACACTTTCTGGCGCTTCTGCAGGGAGTTTAGGCCCTTAACATTCCATGTCCCGATCGTTAAAGGCATTTAGGGATAGATCCGGACCAATCCGCTATGGGTGCCCTCCCCAGCCCCGCCCCCCCCCCAACCAGGGCACCTCCACAATCCTCGCGTCCCATCCCCACAACCCACAATGGCCGGCGGAGGCGCCGTGATAGCCCTCCAGGGTCACTCTTTCAATTCCGCACCGGCACGGGCCCCTGTCCGTCCCCCACTCCACAGATATCAGAAGGCCCCGAGAACCACAATGCAGCAGCACCTCACCACACAATCCCTCCCCAACCCTTCCCCCAACAAAGGAACAGAACGACTAACCCCAACTGGAGGTCCAAAGTCCGGGCCAGAACTTCCGACCCCATCCTTCCGGTTCAGAACTGCAGTCAAAAAAGTACTTGTAGTGGGTATTGGGCAGTGGCGGCTCGACGGTTCGAGACTCCCCGCCCTACTCCCCATCCCTCGCGCAGCAGGTTTCTATGTATAACCCCCTTACCGGACCTCATGTACCAGCACCCGTGTCTCTGGAGACTTCTTGAATCGCCGCTGCTTTCTCCTGCTCCACAGTCTTTAGGTCAGGCTTGAGCGGTTTCCTTGATGAGCGGCCGCGCCGTACACTCTGCCAGCCGTCGCTCGTTGCTTGAGAGGATGTGGCCGGAGACCCCGCAGCGCCTCCAGTCCCTTCCAGGTCGAGTTGAGGCTCCTCGTACGAGATCCCCAGCACTGAGCAAGTGTCTTTCAAGGAACGCAATTGATGGAGGGTCCCATTCCAGCGGAAGATCAGTCTAAAGGGGTGACCCCAGGAATACTGGACCCCTTCATTGGGCAGGAACGCGGTTGCGGGTTTGAAGGCTCTTCTCTTTTGCAGTGTGATCACTGAGAGGTCCTGAAAGAGCTCCAGAGCGTGGCCCTGGTATTGAATGGGCTGTTTGAGGCGTGCCGCCTTCAAGATGCGTTCTTTTAAGGCGTAGTCGGGCAGAAAAGCCAGGATGTCAGGGGGAGGCCCCTGTGATCTACAGGCCGGGCCCACCCGATGTGCCCTATCGATGCGGATCTCGAAGTCGTCACCCACCTCGAGGACTGCCCGGAACAGACCCTGGAGATAGCTTGCAAAATCTCCCCCCTCCGCCGAGGAGGGCACGTTCCGAACCCTGATGTTGTTCCGCCTGGAACGATTCTCTAGGTCCTCCGTATGGGACTGGAGGTCGGTCTGCTGATCATTAAGCCGGACAATTTCCTGTCGGAGGAATTCCACTTCTTCGCTCCTAGCTTGTCCAGAAAGCTCATTAGCTGCCACTCGTTCCCTTAGGTCATCCACATAGCGGTGCAGCTCCCTGTACTCCCCCGCCATGTCCTGTCGGAGGGATTGAATGTCCTCCTTGAGAGAGTTGAAGAGCGCCTCCATGAAAGCCTTGGTCGCCGGGGCTTCTCCCCCATCTCGATCTGCGCCCTTAGCTGGGGGCCCTTGTGTCTGCTTGTCCGGGCTCTTTTTGGGTTTGGGATTCCCTTTCGACAACAGGTCCGTGATGGTGCGGTTCCCCTTGCGGTTGTTGGCCGCCATCTTCCCGCTCTCCAGCCACCACCGCCCGGGTCTCCGCCTGCTCGTCGGGAGTGCAGACGATCCGTCTGGGGCTAATGACGTGCCAGGAGGCCAGCTCGATCAGAAACCCCAGCGAGCCCTCTGTGGGTCATGGCTCCCAGTCCAGCGCCCTCCCCTGTGGACCCTTCAGTAGCTCCTGGCCCGCTGGGTCCCCCCTGCTGCCGCCGCTTTCCTGAGGGCTGGAGGTCTCTCCTCAAAGTGCGGAGCAGGGTCTATCGTTGACTTGAGGTTGCCTCTCTGTTCCGCGATTCTGCTGCAGGCCCCCTCACCCCGATCTTTGGGGCCCCGGTCTCGTCGCGGGTACTGGGGAGTGATCCAAGCCCCCCGTCTTCACACGATGCCGCAGGGGTGTTCACCCAGAGTTCCGCCGCCCAGCTCCGAGATGCAACAGCGGTAGGGTGCCCGATGTCGTCGAGGGGGGCCCCCTCCTGTCGCAATGCCAGCAATGTCCCCTTCCAGCCCTTTCAGCGTCCCTCCTTAGGGGCGATGGGTCCCCACAGGGGACAACAGCGGGGCCCAGCCACCCTCTCACTCACCGGAGGCCCCCGGGGGTGCAGCTCCCTCGCTCCCTCTGTCATGGATGGCCTCACCGCAGGCCACCAGGCCACGTGTCCCACTCTCTGCAGTCCCGGG
This sequence comes from Lissotriton vulgaris, assembly GCF_964263255.1. Taxonomy (NCBI): domain Eukaryota; kingdom Metazoa; phylum Chordata; class Amphibia; order Caudata; family Salamandridae; genus Lissotriton; species Lissotriton vulgaris. The sequence continues at coordinate 1,361,645,076 of NC_141694.1, read as the reverse complement.
CTTGTGGTCTCTCAGCGGTTAGGCTGCAGCCGGGGCCTTTCCTGACGGCTCTCGCCGGGTCCCACAGTGCCTCTTTCTGCCCTCAGCTCTCCTTGGGTCTCGGAGCCGGGCCGGCCCCCTTCAGTGCCTGCGCACTCCGCTAGCACTCCCCAGGCAATAGGAGCGCCGCCGTCCCTCCAGGCCGCACTGAAGGACGGGGGCGTGTCGCTCTCCCCTCCAGTCGCAGGGCCGCAGCCGGGGCCTTTCCTAGCTGCCCCCGGCCGGGTAGCCCGGCGCCCGCTTGTGCGGGCCGCTCCTTCAAACCTCGGGCTCAGCTCAGGTGCCCATTCACGGTGGGCCCCCTAGGGCGCCCAAGGCAGCTCCGACGCCCTCCGCTGGATCTGTGGGGCCGCCGCCGACCTCCCGGTCCCGTTCGCTGCGCGGGAATCGGGCCGCCCTCTGTCCCTCCCGGGCCGACGCCGCTTGCCTGGTCTTCCGAGGCTCTCCACCGTCGGTCTGCGGCCGAGATGCCGTCCGTGCGCTGTCCCCTACTCCCGGTGTACACGCTCCGGGTCCGGCTTCAGGGTAATGAGCGGCTTAGGTAAGGCCTGGGGGCTCAGGACGGGGAGCCTCCGGATAACACGTCCACCTAAGCCGCCATCTTGGCCACGCCCCCGTAACCTCTTTTTTTTTTAAGAGCTTAGTTATTGGGGAGGCTAAATCAGAAACATTACTGATAAAACGTCTATAGAAATTGGCGGAGCCAAGGAAGCTCTGTATTTCTTTAACAGAATGTGGTGCTTGCCAACGAGTGATGGCTTCTACTTTCTATGGAACCATGCTGATTCCCTGCGGTGACACTATGAATCCGAGGAAGATTCCTCGTTGCATATGAAAAAAACACTTCTCTAATTTGCAGTACAAATGGTTTTCTCGCAAACTTTCGAGGACCTTCCTGACATGGATTTCATGTTCTTGCATGTATGAAGAATAAATCATGAGGTCATCAATGTAAGCAATGACAAACAAATCCAACATATCCTTTAAGACTTCATTAATAAAAAACTGGAAAGCCGAAGGGGCGTTACACAGCCCGAAAGACATTACTAGGTATTCATATAACCCATACTTGGTACAGAAAGCTGTTTTCCACTCATCTCCATCCTTGATTCTCACAAGATGGTAAGCCCCTCGCAAATCTAACTTGGTGAATGCTTGAGCGTTCTTAATTTGATCAAGGAGGGAGGATATCAGTGGCAAGGTATACCTATTCTTGATGGTAATGGTGTTTAATGCCCTATAGTCTATACAGCATCTGAGACCCCCTTCTCTTTTAGGTATAAAAAAGAGAGATGACGATGCCGGTGACCTGGAGGGACAAATAAACCCAATCCTCAACATTTCATCCAGGTAGTCTCGCAAATACAAGTTCTCCTTTTCTGTTAAGGAGTAAACCCTACTACATGGTATGCGAGCTTCAGGCAGCAGATCTATTCGACAATCATAAGCCCTGTGTGGTAGACTAGTGGCCTTTTCCCCATCAAAAATTTCTCTGAGGTCCTGATATAAGGAAGGTAATGTAGGTTCTTCTGAACTAGTGAGAGCCACAACTTTCTCTGGATTGCCTTTGTCACGAATGAAATGTTCCATACAATAGTCGGGGTTAAAAGCTAACGTCATTACCTTCCAATTAATAAATGGGCTATATTGACATAACCAGGGCAATCCTAATATAGCTTGAAACAGAGGATTGTATGAGATCAAATTCAATAAGTTCATGATGTTTCTCTTCAATGATCAATGTTAAAGCGATAGTAGCATGAGTAACAGGACCAGACTTCAGGTTGCTTCGGTTTATAGTTGTAACTTCCTCCCAAGAGGATTTAGATAACCAAGGAATCTTTTTGTTCTTTGCCCACTGTAAATCCATGAAGTTACCTGAAGCACCAGAATCCACCATGAGTTGCACGTCAACAACCTGATGTCCCCATATCAAACGGGAACAAAGAAAGAAGTAACGTGGTAGAGAAGCTGGTACTTCCGTTTGTGAGACAAGTAAACCTGAACTACCGAAGTCCTTGTTTCCTGGGAATCCGGTTTCACTAGTTTTCCGAGCGCCTGGTCTGTTTCGGCTCTGTGGGACAATCTCTAAGAAAATGGCCCTGCTTTCCACAGTACAAGCACAATTTCTTGTCTCGCCTTCTCTGCGTCTGCCTCTTATACTCCCTATTTGCATTGGTTCAGGTTCATCAACTGTTTTTTTCGGGGTCAGGCTTCTTTTCCCTATAGGAATAAACTTGCCCGTCTGCTCTACCCCTTTCTCTTTTCTTCTCACTGATTCTATGGTCCAATTTGACCACCAGATCAACAAGGGCAGTACAAAATTCAGGAGGGTCAACCACTTGTACTAACATATCTTTTAAATCTTCTCTCAAACCCCTTTAGAACAAGGCGCTACGCTTCTCTTAGGGCCACCCAGCCGCAGCTATCAATCTATTGAAAGTGGAAATGTATGTGGTTAAATCTCTATTTCCCTTTTTGAAATTTAAAAGTTCAGTGTCTACTGACTGTGTAAATATATGTTTGTCGAATGACTTCCTAAGTTCTCTTTTGAAGGCAATATAATCTTGTAGCAGTGAATCATTCCTTTCTATTAGAGGGATGGTCCAATTAGCAGCAGATCCCCCTAAATAGGATATAACAAATGTCACCTTTGCTTGGTATGTTGGAAAGCAAGCAGCCTTACACATAAAGTGAAGCTGGCACTGACTGATGAAGGCTGCGAATTTAGTGTGATCCCCTAAAAACATTTGAGGCCAAGGGAATGGGCTGTGGTGCACACACATGAATGACCGGAACACTAGTACCAGGGTTCTGAGTTCCTACCCCCGAGTCAGACCTCATACCCCTCTGCATTGCATACAACAGTGCTGACAAGGCTTGGGTTTCCTTCTGAAGATTACCCAATATGTGGGCTAACTCTGCTCAGGTGAAAAAGAAAACTTTTCTTTTTGGACTTCGCGTTCTGTCAGAATTCTCAATTATATTTCCGCAGGAACACCATGGACATGAAGAAGGGTCCACGACCTCCCCAATTCACCTATTGCACCCAACAATGGGTCAAAGTGGCATTGGTAACCTGGGGAAGAAGGGAAACAAAACAAAGAGAGACAAGGGTCCTCGTGAACCTCAGGCTGCAACAAAACCAGGCCAATACGGGGCTATTTTTGCTGTAGACAGAGACAGAAAACAGAGAGTTGGTAAGTATGTAGAAAGGCTACTTAGTAAAAGGACAGTCAATAAGGCATGAAATGAAACAGTAAAAAACGCTTATGTTAACAAGCCCACCTTGTTACATTATCTGCGTAGTTCATGTGAATCAAATGAAAGTGTCACTAATAATAACAAAAATAGAATGCGACCTTATCTTCAGGTTTGAATAACTAATCTTCTCTGTATTTTCCTTTATAACAGGTAGCCAGCCAAACAGGAAGAGCGGAGAACCACAGCGTCAGAATTGATGAATCAGATAAGCATACTTGGGGCACTAAAAATAATAATTGTTGTCAGCGCAGGGCGCTGTTACCGTATATGCAGTCATGCAGCTTTCTTGTTTTTTCTTTTTATTTTAGGTACAACGGTGTCCAGGACATATAGGGAACTGAAAACGAAGGAGGATCATGAAAGAAAAACATTAGACATCCAACGAGGTCCGGGAGAAAAAGAGGTCACTATTACAAACTGGACGTGTACAAGGAGACTCAACAAATCCAGGGCACCGGATCCCACCAGACACGAGAAAGGAGACCAGACGCTCAAACAATGCTCCAGACACTGGATTCCAGAAGATGCGGTCAAGGGGAACCGAAAATCCGACAAGGAAGCGGAAGATAAGTGTAACTCCGTAGCAAGAACGCGAAGCGTCATTGTTCGGAGACTACCGCTCTTTGACGCGTTTGATCGGCCGCCGCGCATGCGTATTCCAGTGTGGCAGCCATTTCTGTAGTCCGCAACAGTCCCTGGGATCCGCAGCCGTGACAACACCAGCGTGTTTGTGTCATTCTGTTCCTCCAAAGCCAAGTTATCAAAATCTAGGTGTTGAAGCAAATGCCTAGTTACTCAGCTACAAGTATAACCTTGTTTTCAAAAACAAGGTGTTAACTCCTATGCCTGGTCACTTAGTTGCAGGTGTAACCTTGCGAAAACAGAGAAATGAACCACCTTTTGGTTTCTTCAGTGCAGCTCATGAAAAGAGGCATAACGTGTATTTGTAAAGTGAATGTTCACCCAGAAGGGTATCTTGGAACTGAATAACAGATGCTTATTGTTTCCCAACTCAATGGTGCTCATTTTATCAACTTCAGAAAGAGGATGAAAGGCTGAGTGGAACTGCTGGGATTTGAACCTGTGACCATAAAAGTCAAACGCAGACCCCTACAGTAGATACATTAGTCCACTAAGCCACCAGACCCGGCTCACCATCAGCACCAAATGCCTTTTTTCCTCCTTGCTGTTCTGCATGTAAAAACAGCCTCTTCTATGTGTTTTTTCCTCATTTCTTACTACCAATATTTGACTTCATTCAAAGGACTGTACACATGTGCAAGTTCTGTGGTTTGCAGTCATTTTAGTCCACACAAAGCACAGACCATGTCCTTCTACTTGGGGTACCAGATGTTTGTATGCCACTGGTGGGAGTATTCTTCTCTTCCTTTTGCTTGTTTTGTAGTTCTCTTCCATCCCAAAGGTTCATGACTTTTAGCCCTCAGTTTTCATTCATCGCCGTATTTACAAAAGATGTTGCACACTTTGAGAACATACTGGAAATTGCGGGTTCTATGTAGGCTCTTTATTAGAATAAAGAGATAACATGTAGTAATGGATTTAGAAGTAGAACTCGTCCTGCTCACCCTGCATCTACACCAGCTTTGCCAAAATGTCCAAGTAGGTCATGATGCGGCAAAAGAACAATCTGCATGACACTGGAATAGATGCAAGGTCCTTGTACAAGCATCCACACACCTTAGATAAGAGAACACAAGCATCCAAGGTCTCATAACAACTTCAGGAAAGAGCCTTGCCAAGTTCTGCAAGTCAATGCACAACTGGCTGCTCAAGTCCAGATTTTTCCTATGTGTTTGTGGTGTTATAATGACATAAACAAGGCTTTATGAATCTAGGAATCTTGGAGGGCTAGTGGTCATAAATAACTGGTGGGTACGATTAGGCGGGACTTATCAATATCAAGTGGCCTTAAAAGTAAATCCAAATGGTCACCTAACTTGACAAGTGGTAACAGTATAGAGATATTTCATAAGTTGGTGACCTTAGATCTGGATAAGCAAACAAAAAGATCTTTCCCAGGAGGTTAACTGAATGACAACCTAACAAGATTAGACAGGGATGCCCTGAATACTTTAATGAACAACACGGAATTGATTATCAGAAAAGCTGACAAGGGAGGAAATATAGTGGTTATGAACAAAGATGATTATGAGTGTGAAATTTATTCTCAGTTAAGTGACAGTACATGCTATGAGAAGGTAGTTCACAACCCTATATTTTCCCTTAGTAACAAGATAAATACTCATCTAAAACAGTGGCATGAAATGGGTCTACTAGATGAAGATGAATATTTTTTTCTGCGGGTGAATCGTCCTAGATACCCATGTTTGTATACTCTACCCAAAATTCATAAAGGCCTGCCTTTTCCACCAGGGAGGCCAATAGTATCGGGCATAGGAGGACCAACTGAGCGACTTTCACAGTTTGTGGATGTCTTCCTCCAACCGATTATGTTGAACTTGCCCTCTTTTATCAAGGATACACAGCATATTTTGAATATCCTGGGAGATATCAAGTGGGAACCAGGGATGACATTGGTAACCCTAGATGTAATCTAGTCATATACGAGCATTAGAAACAAATTAGGACTTAAGGCTTTAGACCATTTTTTCTCTAAAAAACCGGCCACTCATTGGCATCATACACAGATGATTTTGGCTATGACAGTTAATATTGGACAATGATTACTTTCTGTTCAAAAATGAGTGGTATAAGCAGAAACAAGGGGTGGCCATGGGCTCCAAATTTTCTCCAGTGTATGCAAATATTTTTATGGGTTGGCTGGAGGAAAAAGTTGTTTGGGGCCCAGGAGCGAGTAAATGGACTGAATCTATCCTATTTTGGGGTAGGTTCATTGACGATTGTATAATGGTGTGGACTGGATCAAAGCAGTCTTTGACTGAATTTCATGAATATCTGAATAATAATGATATGAACATTAGATTCACCACCAATGACAGTACAACTAGTATTGTATTTCTGGATGTGGAACTGTACATAAAAAATGAATGTATTGAGAGTAGACTGTATCGCAAGCCGACCTCATGTAATGCAATTTTGCATGCGAAGAGTGCTCACCCGCCTCACCAAATAAAAGGAATTCCATTTGGTGAAATGTTAAGAGTCAGGCGGAACTGTAGCGAAAACCAGAACTTCAATGAATGTATAAATGACATGGAGAAAAGATTTATGAAAAGAGGTTATGATAATAGAAATGTTTTGGCAGCCAAACAGAGTGAAGAATGTTGAAAGAAACACTACATTGAAACCCAAATTGAGAGTGAACAAGGATGAACAACCAGTGAGATTAATTACTAATTACACTCCATTGAGCAAGTCACTATTGCAGAGTATGATAAAACATTGGAATGTATTAAGAATGGATAGGATGCTTTGTGATGTTGTGGGAGGAAGACCTCAGATAACCTACAGAAGGGGTAAGACCCTAGGAACATTATTAAGCCCCAATTATCCGACAGCGGAGCAAAGGGTAACTTGGCTAGACGAGCATTCAAAGGGTTTCTTTAAATGTGGTCATTGCGGGATGTGCAGGTATGCCAAGGACAAGACAAAGGCTTTTCAAGTGTCAAATAGCAAAAAATATGAAATAAGAACTAACATAACCTGTAGCACAAAATATGTGATTTATATTATAGAGTGCAAATGTTCAAAGATATATGTGGGCAGCACAATTCGCATGCTGAAGGACAGGGTGAGTGAACACTTGAGAGCGGTGAAAAACAATGATATGCGGTACCCAATAGCGGAACAAGTATATACGTGTAAAAAGCAAGATCAAAGTAAAAGCTTTAAATTCTATGGAATAGATCATGTGTGTATTGACCCAAGAGGGGGAAACAGAGAACTGAAATTAAGGCGGCAGGAGGCAAGATGGATTATGAAACTGCGGGCTGTGGAGGACGGCCTAAACTTTGATCGGGAGTTGGAATTCTTTTTAGGTGACTAGTAATTATGAGAATCATATATGGATAAAATAGCATTAGTCTGAACTTTGTTACTGCGTCAATGCAGTTATAATTGATGGAAGCTGAGAATAGTATTGCAACTATTAAGTTAACATTAGATTTATGACACGGAGTGCATCTGTGAACATATATAAATAATGATGTAATGAATGAAATTTTACATATCCAAATTAGAGTGGGGTTGTATGAATATTAGCAGCATATGAAATAGTGATTAGGATGAGTGATTTGAGCTATGGGGAAGGAAGTAACTTTCACCCGACATATGAGAGGGATCCTAGGAATTTTCCGGGTCAAATATGTATATTAGGATTAAGTCGGTTTGTAATTTGGTGATCCTGATTAAAAATGGGGAAGTTAACATCCTAAATTCATGGATGTTAATGTAAATTGCATATTTATAAGTATCAAGGAGCATAAACATAGATAGGTTTATATCGTTAAGAGAACAAGAGTAGGAACGCCGAGTAAATATTCCCCACTCTAAGATGGCGCTCACGAACTTACAGGGGTAGTCCGTTTTCAATTAGCAGCATATGAAGTAGTGATTAGGGTTAACATCCTAAATTCATGGATGTTAATGTAAATTGCATTTGTATAAGTATCAAGGAGCATAAACATAGATAGGTTTATATCGTTAAAAGAACAAGAGTAGGAACGCCGAATAAATATTCCCCACTCTAAGATGGCGCTCAAGATCTTACAAGGGTAGTCCGTTTTCAATGTCAAGGGACGCCACTTAACGGGCGCGAGACAGGCTGATGGTGCTGCCTGTACACGGGACGCCGGGATAGCGCGAAAGGTAAGCGCACCTAAAAGATGATATAAAGTTAAAAATAGTTCGCGGTTGTAACGTTTTAATAACGAAACGTTTTAAATTAACAGATAATGGGTGCGGAATGATGAGGGCAGCGGAGTGAAAGGGTGATAGATCGGCACAGAGCAGAATACGGAAGGTATTGTAACTTCAAGCGAATCAATAGACTTAATGTCGTTTATTACTAATGAAACAGTGGCATAAGAGTTTAGACATGATTATGGTTCTTTACTTTTAGGAAAGGTGAAATTTGGAATTTCGAGATAACGTGATAAAAACGAGTGGAGTTCTTTTTGGATGCTGTAGATATAAGTGCAGGTGAGACTTTCAGTCGTTAAAATTGATGAGTGATGCTAAGGCATAGAAAAGGTTAAATAGAGATGCTGATAAATGGCTTTACATATAGATATATATTATCTTTTAGAAATCATAAATACGAGGGAAATATTCACTCCGACCAAAGAAACTGCAGCAAACAGTATTTACAAGCACCCTCACTAAAGACTGGAGGTATGGAACTTTTACTATACATAAGCAGTAATGTAGAAAGAATGATTGAGGTTGTTCAAAGTACTCCTTAATGCCATAACTTGAGAGTAAGGATTTGTTTCTCCTTATAGGCAGGTTCAAATAGAAGATAAGGTAAAACATTGTTACAAAAAATCTATTGGATACAGGGTTTTAATGGATCACGGGAGCAATTTCACACGAGGTTTTTTTCACTTACAGTGTGCATGAACATGTTTTCTGTGTAAAATTCACCAATGAGGTGTAGGAGGTTTTATATCCTCACTGGAATTGGTGGATATGAATTCAATTTGCTGATGAAATAAGTTGCTAATGATTTAAGATGCATGTATTCACTTTTGGAAAATATGGACACAGGTTTTCTCATGGGCCGTGTGGGGCTCTATCTGTATTCAAATTTATGAAAATGTACATAATGGTAAGAGTGTATCATTTTGTATTATTTCCAGCCCTGACGAAGCCGACAGGTATTTAATAACCTCGGCGAAACGCGTTGGTTGGGATTGGATTTGAACAATAGGAATAAAAGAAGATAATCCTCATGAAAAACTCTTTTGGATGTTTTCATATGAACTAAGCTAAATTTTGGCTATTATAAGTGGAGTGCTTCAATCTGTGTTAATTTTGATTGTGCCTAATCGTATGATTACGCAGGGAGGAGTTGGGTGTTTTCCTCCCCTCAACTTTGTAAGCACCCTTATTGCATTTGTGGTGGAGTGACAAAATATAAGGTGTACTACCTCTTGAGCGCTGGTAAACTCCAACAGCACCCAAGGTTTAAAGCATCCACACACCTTAGATAAGAGAACACAAGCATCCAAGGTCTCATAACAACTTCAGGAAAGAGCCTTGCCAAGTTCTGCAGGTCAATGCACAACTGGCTGCTCAAGTCCAGATTTTTCCTATGTGTTTGTGGTGTTATAATGACATAAACAAGGCTTTATGAATCTAGGAATCTTGGAGGGCTAGTGGTCATGAATAACTGGTGGGTACAAGTCTGATAGACATCTTCCCAACAAGCCTTAAAAATAATTATATGAATGTGACAAGACATGCAAGTCTAGTGTCTTGAATAATCTACTTTCCCTAACTGTAATGCTCTTGACCCATAAACTGGTCTCAAATTGTGTGATCCTAGGCAAATACTATATTTCACAGTCACCTGGCTGAGAAGAACAAGTTACTTACCTTCGGTAACGCATTATCTGGTAGAGACTCTATCTAGCTGCAGATTCCTTACCTTTGAATTTGCCAGGCATCAGGCTGGATCCGGAACCTTTTGCTGAGCAATACCCTTGCATGCACCTTCGGGTGGCCCCATTCGGTTTGTGTGACGTCGTCGGTTATGAAGTCGCAATACCCATATAGGCACCACCGAGGTGCACGGATGTCAGTACTTTTCGTTTTTTCCATGCCATAAGTTCAGAGCCATGAAGTAACTGATGCAGTCGTGTGCAAAACTATGGTCCTGAAAGGAGGAGTAACCCTAGCTCTATGCCATTAGTTTGCAAAGCGGGTGGCATGGGGGGGTCTGTAAGGAATCTTCAGCCAGATAGAGTCACTACCAGATAATGCGTTAACAAAGGTAAGTGACTTGTTCATCTGACAGAGACTTCTAGCTGCAGATTTCTTACCTTTGAATTAGATACCCAAGCAATACCATCCCGGCGGTAGGCTGTGGGCAAACACACTTAAACTATAAAATCCTGCAGGACTGAGCGGGCAAAGTGCCTGGCTCTGCGGACCTGACCACCAAGCAGTAGTCTTTTGCAAACATGTGCAATGATGCCCACGTTGCTGCCTGACTGATGTCTTGGACAGGGACACCCTAAGCCAAGGACGCAGTCTTTCCCCTGGTGGAATGTTCTCTTAATTCCTCATGGAGCTGCTTCTTTGCCAGGGCATAGCAGATCTTAATGCAGAGAATGACCCGGTGAGAGATGGTCCTTTTCTGCACTGCCCTTCCTTAGAGGGATGCGGGGGAGCAACGAAGGTAGGCAATGTGATGGATTCACACAGATGAATGGGGTCACAACGTTTGGCAGAAAGGAAGCCTCGGTGCGAAGCACCACTTTGTCCGTAAATGATATTAGATAGGGTAGCGAGCAAGGTAATGCCTGCAACTCACTCACCCTCCGAGCCGATGTAATTGCCACTAAGAAGGCTGTTATGATGTTCAACAGCCGTAGGGGACAATTGTGTAAAGGCTCAAAGGGAGTGCACATCAGGTAGGTGAGGACCAAATGAAGGACCCACTGTGGCAGAACAAAGGGTGTGGGTGAAAACAAGAGAGTCAGCCCTTTGAAAAATCTATATACAATAGAAGACTTGAAGAGAGAAGGTTGGTCTGGCCGCAAAAAAGCAGAACGAGCAGAGAGATAACCCCTGAGAGTTCCCAAAACAGAGCCCTGTTGGGCAAGGGTTAGAATTAATAGAAGGACAGTAGAAATAGAAGCAGAAAGAGGGTCAACAGACCTTTCTGTACAGTATAATACAAATTTCAGCCAACGGCAGGCATATACCGTCTAAGTGGAGGGCCGCCTGGCTGCCAGAATAAAATTACAAACTTCGGGAGGAAGCTCAAAAGCCATTGGTTGCCGCTCAATCTACACGCATGGAGGCCCAGAGTTGACAGGTTCAGGTGGAGAACCCTCCCCTGCTGCTGCGACAGAAGATCCTCCCGAAGGGGCAGCCTTATTGGAGGATCGATGGAGATTCTCAGAAGTTCTGGATACCAGATTCTCCTTGCACAGTCTGAAGCCACATGGATGACTAGGGCCCAGTTGCTCCTGATCTTCTTCAGAATCCTGGGCAAGTGTGGTATGGGCGGAAGGCATACAGCAGGTCTGAGCTCCACTTCCACTCACGGCAAAAGGTGTCGCCGAGGAATAACTACCTTGAAAACTCCAGCGTGCAGTACTGCTGACACTGGCTGTTCTCTCCGGAGGCTAACAAACTTAACGAAAGTTCTCCGCACTGCTGAAAGAGACCTTGCAGCCCCTTCGACTGGATTAAACCCAGATCTTTTGACTGGGTGTGAGTGTTTGATTGATTCAGATGCTCCATCCATCACCACCCCCTTTTGTACCGCTTTTGGCCGCCATAAGTGTGGCAGGGTATGCTCAGACGTGAGTCCCTTGCTCACTTTGCCACTGGATTCAAGCAAGCCGGGCTAAAGATGGCTGGAATGCCAGAAACAGGTTCTCGGAAACTTGTTTCCGGTCCAGGGAAGACATGGCTTGGCAGTTCGGGCTGGACTGTTCCCATGAGGCACAGGGTCAGACTGATTTGCATATAGCCATGTCTGAACTGGGGTGGCAGAGTGGGCTAAAGAACGGTGATGGATTAAACCCAGATCTTTTGACTGGGTGTGAGTGTTTGATTGATTCAGATGCTCCGTCCATCACCACACCCTTTTGTACCGCTTTTGACCGCCATAAGTGTGGCAGGGTATGCTCAGACGTGAGTCCCTTGCTCACTTTGCCACTGGATTCAAGCAAGCCGGGCTGAAGACGGCTGGAATGCCACAAACCGGTCCTCGGAAGCTTGTTTCCGGTCCAGGGAAGACATGGCTTGGCAGTTCGAGCTGGACTGTTTCCATGAGGCACAGGGTCAGACTGATTTGCATATAGCCATGTCTGAACTGGGGTGGCAGAGTTGGCTAAAGAACGGTGATGGATTAAACCCAGATCTTTTGACTGGGTGTGAGTGTTTGATTGATTCAGATGCTCCGTCCATCACCACCCCCTTTTGTACCGCTTTTGGCCGCCATAAGTGTGGCAGGGTATGCTCAGACGTGAGTCCCTTGCTCACTTTGCCACTGGATTCAAGCAAGCCGGGCTGAAGACGGCTGGAATGCCACAAACCGGTCCTCGGAAGTTTGTTTCCGGTCCAGGGAAGACATGGCTTAGCAGTTCGAGCTGGACTGTTCCCATGAGGCACAGGGTCAGACTGATTTGCATATAGAAATGTCTTAACTGGGGTGGCAGAGTGGGCTAAAGAACGGTGATGGATTAAACCCAGACCTTTTGACTGGGTGTGAGTGTTTGATTGATTCAGATGCTCCGTCCATCACCACCCACTTTTGTACCGCTTTTGGCCGCCATAAGTGTGGCAGGGTATGCTCAGACGTGAGTCCCTTGCTCACTTTGCCACTGGATTCAAGCAAGCCGGGCTGAAGACGGCTGGAATGTCAGTAACCGGTCCTCGGAAGCTTGTTTCCGGTCCAGGAAAGACATGGCTTGGCAGTTCGGGCTGGACTGTTCCCATGAGGCACAGGGTCAGACTGATTTGCATATAGCCATGTCTGAACTGGGGTGGCAGAGTGGGCTAAAGAACGGTGATGGATTAAACCCAGATCTTTTGACTGGGTGTGAGTGTTTGATTGATTCAGATGCTCCGTCCATCACCACCCCCTTTTGTACCGCCTTTAACTGGAGACACCATTCGTGATCCGCTATGTGTCGATGGCTGAGTTCGTCCGCCCTGAGAACCTGCCAGGTGTTGAACCATCAGGGTTATACCCTGCTTTTCCAGGGCCTTTCGACAAAGGGTCCACGACCCTATTTTGTCCTGCTTGTTGCAGTACCACATGGCGGTGCTGTTGTCCGTGAACACCTGCACTAGTTTCCCCTTTACAGAGGGAAGAAATGCTTTCACTGCCAATCGAATCGCTCTGAGCTCCAACAGATTAAGTGTAGCCCCAATTCCGCTGGAGACCAGTGTCCTCTGATCTCCACCTCTCCCAGATGGCCTCCCCATCCCAGAAGTGACGTATCTGTCACTACAGTGAGTTCTGGTTGGGGAAAGGAGAGGGGTCCGACATTGACACAATCACGGTTCATCAACAACCTGTGCAGATCTCTCGAAGTTCCTTCCGAGATCTGGACCATATAGGTGAGATTTCCTCAAAGAGGTGCCCACTGGAACTTAAAGTCCCACTGCAGAGCCAACATACAGAATCAGGCATGCTTTACCAACAAACAGTGCAGGAGGCCAGGAAGCCCAACAGCCTCAGAGTCCGTCTCAACGAAATTCAGGATAGAGGCTGAAACATCGGAATCATAACCTGAATATCCTAGACTCGCTGCTCGGGAGTATATGCCCGAAACTGCACAGTGTCTAGAACTGCTATGATGAAAGAGAGCGCCTGAGAAGGAGTCAGGTGTGATTTGAACACGTTTATAGAGAACCTCACCGAGTGCAGGAGGTCCACTGTAGTCTGAACAGCCTGGGGTGAGGATACCTTCAACAGCCAGTCGTCGAGGTAGGGGGAAGACTGACACGGCTAACCTGCGCAGATGAGCTACGACCACCACCATCACCTTGGTGAACACCCAAGGGGCACTGGTGAGGCAGAAAGGGAGCACAGTAAACTGAAAGTGCTTGCGACTTATCATGAACCGCAAGTAGCACCTGGGGTCCGGCAGGCTGGGGATGTGAAAATACGCACCCTGCAGGTCCAACGCTACCATCTAGTCTTCTTGGTCTAGGGCAGACAAGACCTGAGCTAGTGAGCATCGTGAACTTCTCCTTCTTGGGGAAGAGATGGCTGATCTGAAGATCTAAGATGGGCTGCAACCCTTTGTTCTTTTTCCGGAATCAGAAAGTAGCGGGAACAAAAATCACTGTCTACTTCTGAAACTGGGACCCTTTCTATAGCTCCCTTGGGCAAGAGAGCTGTAACTCCCTCTTGGAGCAATTTCAGATTATCCTCCGTCAGCCGTTCCTGATTTGGCAGAATGGGAGGAGGAAAGGAGAAGAAAGGCAGAGAACAGCCCTCCTGAATAATCTGCAAGACCCACTTGTCCGATGTTATGGATCTCCAGTGGGGGCAATGATGATGAATTCTCCTGCCAACTGGTGTAGTGACGTCTTGCAGAGTCAGTCTAGGAGTGCTTGGAGGCAGCGGCTGATGGGGCAGGGTGGCCACCGACTCCTGGCCTCCATTCCTCGATCAGAATGCACCACGTCCATGTCTCCGCACGGCTCTCCCAGTTTGCTGGGAGGGCTGATGCATCTGGAAACCCCTTCCTTTGTCACAAAAGGAGCGAAAGGAAGACTGGTCATGAGGAGTAGAGGAGAGGCCCAAAGATCTTGCCATAGCTTGTGAGTCCTTAAACCTGACATGGGCCTAATCTGCATTTTCCCATAAAAGACAGGTTCTATCAAAGGGCATGTCCATCATTGGCCTGGACATAGCCCGAGAAGACAGTTGAAATCGATCTGCCCGGCGAATCTGTCGTATCTAGGCCACACCATATGGTGAATTTTGCTACATCTCTCCCATCCTTGACTGCTTGGGAGAGCACAGCCGGGACTCCTCTGGGACTTGTGGCAGCACTTGCGCAACAGTCTGTCGAGCACACCGACTAAAGTCCAAACTTCGCAGAAGCAGAAGCAGAAGCTGAATCCCAACTCCCCTCTGAAGCTGAGTGCACAGTTTAACAATCTGTACAAGTCTTCCACAAGGGGGAAAAGGGAAGTGGGAAAGAAAGAGAGACACCGCCACATCCAGTAATCTCCTGTAGCCTCTCTGTGATGTGAGTGTTAGGATAGCTTACTCTTATCTGGTAGAGGAATAACAGTACCTGTACAGAAACAATAGTGCAATTATGATTAGGTCAACTTTACTTCATTGTATTAATCTCTATTACCAAATTATATCTTCTCAGTCTCACTCGTACACCTGAATCATTTGGACACTTGCCCCTCTCTGTAGAGTCATCTAATTACTCTTTTCCTTATTTCTTCAGTCTTCTTACTCTCTGTTTATCTACTGTTATTATTATTATTTGAAATCGGAGAGTTCGTAAATAAAATATAACAAGTATAGTAGACGAATAAGAACTCTCTCTTTGGGACTTGGTACTTAAGAATTAGCTTGACACATCAAATACGGAATGTCTTGTCAATGGTTGAATATTATTTCAAAAATATGCCAAGAGGAAGATAGAATCCTTACTGTCCTGTAGAGAAGTCTCTCTACCTGGTTCTTTCTCCACACGAAATTCTTCTTTACTGTAGAAGTAGCTCACAAACACCAGACGCTGCTCTATCATTGTTGTTCTCAGTTGTAGTGCACAGCTTCTAGAGCGCCCGTGTTGGAAGGCATACTGCATACTACAGCGAGAGGACAGAGAAGGAGCACTAGAACGCTGAAGACAATTATTAAGGTGGCAGCCATCTTGAGAGTTTGAAAAACCAGTGCAGGCAAGCTTGAGCAACAGTCTCTGTAAAAACAGTTTAGAGTGGAAACGATGCAAATACCAGTGAGGGTAAAGGGCAAAATGAATCTTCTTCCTTCTAGGTGAGCAGTTAAGAATGCAGGTGATAGTGTTCCTGATACCATCTCCCAAAGGGAGTGGGAGAAGTGGCCCAATGAGCTTGTGGTCTTCACTGACTACAATGCCAGGCTGGAAGAAGAAAACAATTTCTTACCAAATGCATCCAACCTCTTGGATTCCCTATCCAGAGAGGCGGAAGGGAACATGCTCTGGGGAGTAGAGGCCTGCACCACCAAACTTTCAGGGGTGGGATGTTGGCTGAGGAACTTCAGATTACCAGGTGATGGGCAATGACAGCGTGCAATCGTCCTATTCACAGGAGCCCCTGTGCTAGACTTGGACCACGAGCCTAGAAGGACGTCTGTAAGTGACAGATTAAACGGCAAAAGGGGTTCGGAGGTGGAAGCCCCAGGTTGAAGCACTTCAGTCAGGAGATTTGTCCTGACCTGCACTGAGGGCAGCACTAGTCCAAGGACCTCAGCTGCCCTTTTTTACCACCATGGCATAGGATGTCCCCTCTTCCATAGCCACTGTTGGCGGAGAGAGCATGCCACAATCTGGAGAAGTGCTCAGTCCACTGGCTTCGGCAAGTTCCCCATACCAGTCCAAATGCTCCACAGAGTTCTGGTGTTCTAGAGGGCCCATAGACCCCTCCCATTCCTCTCCTGACCCTAGCACATCCTGAAAGTGCTCAGGTGACAACATGGAACCCTTGGGTTCAATCGTCGTTGAGCTAAATCGTTCCGGCTCAGTGTCATCGGGGATGAGGATGGGGCTTGCACCGCCGATGGGCACCAGCGGCGCTGCAGGCACCGACTTTCGGTCTGATGCCGGAGGATGTCATGGTGGCATGACCAGCGTTGACCCGGATTGGATCCATAAGGCCCCACCAGCGCAGTGGCTTGAGCAGACAGCGTCGCACCCGATTGGGCCTCTTCTGGACCTGCGGGGCCAGAGGGTTCACCAGCGAGGTCGGCACGCTCAAATACACAGCGCATGGTCTCGTAAAACTCTTTAATCTAAGCGGGGGTCGCTCCGGCTCCCAAAAAAAGGGAGGGAGGCACGAAGTCAACCCAGGTTTTGCTGAACCATGGCTTGAGCGTCAGTGCTCCTTACCTTTCTCGGCTACGGACGACAGCTGAAGTGAAGATGAAGTCCACTTGGACTTCTTTTTATGCCTCTTCAGAGTTTCAAGAGGATCTCGAGTGGGAGGATGAGGACTTAGAGCTCTGGGAGCGGCCAGCGACCTCCTCTTTCTCGATCAGGCCGCAAGAAGCTTAACTGCCCGCTCCCTCAGGCCTTCGGAACCATGGCTCTGCAGTCTGAGCATAACTTTGAGTCGTGGTCGTGCTTAGGACACCAGAGACAGAAGAGGTGGGGGTCAGTAACAAACATCATGCGGTGGCAGGCACTGCACGGCTTGAAATCGGTCTTCCTCAAAGACATCTCTCGCACATTAAGTTAGAAAAAATTCAGAATTTGACAAAAAGCCAAGAAAAAACCCATTAAAAAAGCGTCAGAGGTAGCTCTTCCTGGATCAACACTTAACTGGCGCGGGAAAAAGGAACTGACATCTTCGCGCCTGGGTGGTGCCTACATAAGTACCGCAACGTCATACCCGATACTGCCGATGATGTCACGCTGAGCCGAATGGAGCCACCCGATGGCATGTGCAAGAGGTATCGCTCATCAATAGTTTCCACATCCAGCCCGACACCTGGGAAATTCAAAGGTAAGGAATCTGCAGCTAGAAGTCTCTATCGTGTCATCTGGCTTTTCGGGGGGATGTCCGGGCCAACCACATGGACATGCCCTTCGACGGGACTTATCTCTTCTGAGAGAAGGCAGACTTGGCACTGCAGCGCTTCAAGAACTCCGGTGCTACGGCCAGGTCCTTGGGCCTCTCAGTGACACCTCGCTCCAGTCTGCCTTTTGTGGCAATGGAAGGGGCTTTCAACCACGTCAGCCATAATCCAGCCAAATTCTGCACAGACTTCCCAAGTTGTGCAAGGGTGTGGATGCTGTGCATTCCGACCTCGTGGGAATGGTAGCCAGAAGTCATCTGCCACCAGCCCCCCTGCAGTTGGAGGCTCCAAGTCCTCCTAGCTTAGTTCTACAAGACTATTGGTGTCCAGTTGGAGGGATAATCCAACATTATCTCCTCCACTGGCAGTCCACATCATCTGACAAATGGGTCTTGCAGATCATTCTGAATGGTTACCCCCTTACTCTCTTCCCTCCTCCTTTACAGCCATCTCAAGAACAACTGGCAGGTGAACATCTTATCTTGCTCCAAGAGGAAATGACAGCTCTTCTGGCCAAGGTGGCTATAGAAAGGATTCTGGTTTCAGAAGAAGGCAGTGGTTGTTGTTCCCTCTACTTTCTGATACCCAAAATAAACAAATGCCTTTGTACTATTCTAGACCTCTGGATCGTCAAACTTTTCCTCAAAAAGGAGAAGTTCAAGATACTCACATTGGCTCAGGTCTCATCTGCTCTAGACCAAGGAGACGGTATGGTAGCGTTGGATTTGCAGGATGCATATTTTCACATCCCCAGTCTGCCTGCCCACAGGCATTACCTGCGTTTCAAGGTAGTCAACAAGCGCTTTCAGTTCACTGAGCTACTATCTGGCCTTGATGTTCACCAAGGTGATGGCAGTGGTTGCAGCCCAACTACCCCAGACTGTAGTTTTCACACCTCCAGACTGTAGGAAAGTAGGATCTTTCTGGCATACATAATCCCACTTGTTGCTTGGTGTCAGTGTGTTTTGACTGTAGTTCACTGGGTTCCTGCTAATCAGGATCCTAGAGACGGTGCTGAATTTGCCTGGTAAGTACTTTGTGCACCCCACAATTGGTACTGAGGTACCCTAGGCATTGGTACACCAGGGGCCTCCCATTGGCTGCAGCGGTTGTATGATATTACAACGAATTCCGTTGCAACACATTCCTTTACCACGCAGGCGTTACAACGCGAATGCCATTACCAAGTATAACCTTTACCACAAATATGCCTTTACCACGCAGACCTCTACAACAAATTTCTTTGTAAAACCATGCATGGTAAGGGCATATTCATGGCAAAAGTTATCACAGACCCCTGCCCCAAGTCCCATAATTGGTCCCTTGCGCCCTCCTACCTACAGTCCTCAGATTTAAAAAAAATTAAATAAATACCCCTCCCCTGTACCCTTGCGCAACCCCCCGCACCCACCCAACAGGCCCCCTAACATTCTAACAAATACCCCACCCCACCCCTACCCTGAACCCTAAAAAACGGACCTCTGCGCGATTTCTCCACCCCCTTTCAACAAATACCCCTCCCCTGAACCCTAGAAACAGCCCTCTGCACGACCCAACCTCCCAGCCCTTTATTTAGTCAAAGATTAATTTTATTAATGAAGTAAAATCCCCCCTTACTTCTCCACAACATCTCCTCTCCAAGTTCTTCTGAAGCGTGGTGCACGTCTTAAAGAGGAAACAGAAGGATCTTTCCGTTTCCTTTAACGACGTGGATAGCCTCTACCACCCTTACCACACACATACCTTTATCACTCATGCCTTTACTACGTATCTCATTGTAATGGAAGCGTAATAAAGGCTATGCGCGGTAACCCTGCATGCTGTGTAACGCATGAGTGGTTAAGGGTAATTGTGGAAACAGCTGCGTTGTAGTGGCTGTTTCCCGGCTGCAGCATGTATTTTGCCACTGTGAGAAAGTGCCATCTTTCTTGCTTGGTAGGCTCCCGCTTTTTTCTGAATGGCTGATGTACTCTGACTGAGTGTGCCCTGAGTTCCTGCCAACCAGGTACCCATGGCCTGTGTTGCTTCCCTAAAACTGTGTAGAAACCTAAACCCAATTGGCATCCCTGGCCACAGGTCAGCCCCTGGTAAATGGTACCCTAGATACCCAGGGCACTGTGACCAGAGAAGACAGCTAATGGCTGCAGCACTTATTGTGCCACCCTTAGGGGCCCTGTACCCTGACACACACACACACTGCCTTTGCAGGCTGAGTGACTTGGTGTAGAACTAAACAGAGAGTCGACTTGGCACACATCCCTGAGTGCCATGCCCACAATCTCACTGCCCTGGCATATCTCTGTCACCCCTCTAGCTGGGTGCACCATGCCAGTGGTGTGGGCACATGTACATGAACAGATAGGGGAGTGGGATGCACACCAAAGTTCATAATTGTATTTCATCACAGTTGTTCGTTAAGTGCGTGCAAACTGGTGTAGTGCCATGCCCAATAGGCACTAAAATTGACAACAAAAAGGAACTGGGGTGTCATTACACCCCAACCAATTGCACAGCTGAATTACGCCGCTTTGGCGATAATATTCCTTCCTGATAATCCTTGTAGTCCTTGTTTTTCATTCAGTTCATTCATAAATTTTATAAACTTTCCTTCTGCAACTTTCTGGGTCCACACACAGAGTGTTAAATGCCATTTTCGTATTTTCTAATGTTCCCACTGTGTCCGTCCGGACCTCTTGAAAGAACACGGCTGAAGCAAGGATTCATCTCGGACAGCATTTTATTGAATAAAAACCCAATGCATTTCGGGCCAAATGCCCTTCGTCTGGGGTCACTGCCGTGAAACGTTAAAACCATCTGTGTTCGTCTGTAGATTTCAGCAAGCCATTCAATGGCTTGCTGAAATCTACACCCCAGTTCCTTTTTGTTGTCACATGTACATGAACCCTGTGCCCCTACAGTACCCAGGGCCATTCCTGGGCACTGTAAATGCAGTGATGCCATTAAGAGTATATGGTGCTGGGAGATTGTCATTACGAACGCCACAGCACCATAATGGCTACACTGAAGACTGAAAAGTTTGATATCAAACTTTTCAGCACATTAAACCCACACTGATGCCAGTGTGGGATTTAATGTAAAATGCACTACAGAGGGCATCTTAGAGATGCCCCTGGAAACATAACCCACATTCCACGTCTTGTCTCAGAGACTGCCTAGGCTGCCACACAGCAGACATGTTGCTGGACCCCTGGGTAGAGAGCCCTCCACTCTCCTGGGCCTGCAACAATGCACATCCTGGGCAAGGTGCTAGGTCTCCTCCACCAGGATGGCCAGGGGAAGCTTCAATGGCATGCTGCATTTGTGAGCTTCTCCAGGCCACTTGCTGTATTCAGCAACTGGCCCCCACCGGTTCTGAACCCCACTCTGGCGGGAAGACTGGCGGGAAACCCTAAGTGAGGAAAGGGGATGTGCCAGCCTGGGCCAACTCCACCCCTCAGGTGGGAGAGGCGAGGTGACTCACAACTCTAGGCTCCGGCCACCTTGAGGATGGGTAGCCCTGCCCAATCAGAGATAGGCTCCTGCCTCCCTCCCACAGGAGAGGAGCAGGATAGGGGGTGTACCCACCCTAGGGTAGGGACCCATTGGTCCCTGCCCTTACCCTACCTGTAACGCCCCTAAATTTAGTATTTAGGGGCCCCCTGAACCTTCCTTCCTCAGATCCCGATTTGAAATCAAGCAAGAAGATCAGGAAACCAGAAGACCTGCTGTGCAGCTGCTCACAAGAGGATGGCACCAACTGACTTGGCCCCAGCCCGATAGGCCTGTTGATCCTTGTACCTGCTCCTGCAAAACTCCAGCACCTTCCGTGGTCAGCAACCTCACAAACCCCTAAGGACCGGACTGCCTTGAGACACTACCAAGACTGGGACTCCCACGAGCAGTGATTCTGCTCAAAAAGCAACACCCCTGGTGCCAGTCAGGAACTGCAAATCCAGCACACTCTGCACCCGCCGAGCCTGGCCTGTGCCTGAGTGGACAAAGACCCTGAGGACGTCCCCCCGGCGATTGTGGCCTGCAATCCAGTGCCCAAGGAACCTCCTCAACGACCCAGACGACGCCTGCAGTCTAACACCCAGGGAACCCTCCAACCGCGACCAGCAGAGGGTAAGATTTCCCAACGTCAAAAGACACTCCTGCACCCGGCGCCCCATGGCCCCCTGCCCCCAACTCCGGGGTGCCTACCTATCCTCCAAAATCCCAACTTACTCCTCGAAGTGTTGGTCGCTCCTGTAGAATCTCCGTCCCCGAGGCTGCAGCCTTTGTTCATCTTCCAAGTTCTCCATTGAATAACATTGAGCGCCCGACAGCTCAAAAGCACCCTGCACCCAGCCGCCCGAGTGCCCCTGGCAGTGCAACCTTTGTCCTAATCTACCTCCCCATTTGCCCTGACCAAGTGACCAGGAGCCCAGCTCCCACAGCCGCGTGGCCTGCTTGCCAGCAGCCACCAACCGAAGGCCCCCTGCCTCTCATTGGCCTAGAGTTCAGTTCTTGAGTGTGAGACCATTTGCTGACTGAGTGTGTAAAACAAATGCTTTACACTGTCCTCTGATACTGTCTTACTGCTCGACCAAGCTACCACTTTAGAGAGTAAGGTTATATCTAACTTTAACCTCTGCCAAACCTCTGGGGACTCTGGACTCCGTACACTCCGTACCTTACTTTGGTCCAGTATATACAGAGCCATTTTCTTACAGCCACCCATTGGAGCCCATGCAAACTGTGTCTGCAGGACTGCCATAGCAGACTGGGTGACAGGGTACCTGAATCCTTCACTTCAGATATAAGGTTTCCCATATATCGCGGTCACTGCACTTAGAACCTATAAGTCACCCTTAAGGTAGGCCCTTCAGTTCAAAGGGCAGGGTGCACAGTTCTAAGTGTGTGGGTACCGCTGCACGAGCAGAGATACCCCCACAAACCCCGGACTACATTTTCTGGGCCTTGTAAATGCAGGACAGTTGTTATAAGGTATGTAGCGGTAACTGGCAAGTCGAGATATCTAACTACATAATGGCTGCCCCGAACCTGGTCATGTTTGGTATCAAACATGTTGAAATCATGCAAATACACTGAGTCCAGTGTGAGTTGCATGATACCATGTACCGGGGGGCTCCTTAGATGACTTACCCTCCAATAACTACCTGTGCAGTCTTACAGGGTCTGACTGCCAGCCAGTGTTGCTGCCGACCCAAGACAGTGTTCTGCTCCCCTGCTGATGAGCTTCACTCAGACAGGGGAAGCAGAACAAAGAATTTCTTGCAAAGGAGAGATGTGACCACCTCTCCTTTAGAATTAGGTAGGGTGGGGCTCTTCAGAGCATCATCAGACTGCAGTGAAGGTTACATTTGGTGCCCTCCTTGCATAAACCATTTTGGCCCAGTTCAGGATCCCTTGGATCCCACTCTGGTGCAAAACCACACAAAGGACAGGGGAGTGACCAACCTCCTGCCCAGCTCTCCCACAGGGAGGTGTCCCAGAGCTCCTCCAGGTGGTCTCTTGATTCTGCCATGTTGAATCTTGCTTCTTGGGAGCATCTAACTGGATAGGGCATCTTGAGTAGCGTCTCTGATTCCCTCTTATGGGTGGGTCACCAGAGAGAGGTCCTTCCCCTTTTCAGGGTTACTTAAGGTCTTCCCTGAGGGTGGCTTCGTCCCTACAACAACTTCTGGACCCGATTGCCTGTCGTCTAAAGATTGTTCACAGAATCTTCTACTGGTGGACACTGGAACTCGGCTGTTCTTCAGGACAAGATCCACAATAAGACTGCTCGGGGTAGGAAGAATCATGCTGCATCTTCGTCCCTGTACTTCTACAAAGATCTGCAACTCTGTGGCCTAGCATCCTCCGAGTCACCAAGGACTCACCCTGCAGGAATTTCCCTTGAAGTGAAAAAGTCACTTCCCTGAATACGCAGGCAACTCAACATCGACAAGCGGTTTGCTGATCCTGTTGTCCCACATATATCGCTCGGCTCTGAAACACAGGGGGTGGGTTGTTGGTTCACCAAAGGCCTGACCAGTCTTCCCTGCAAGTTGGGATACAACTTGGCAAGTTCTCTCAAGCCAACATGGACCACTTCCCTGGGCATTGCGTATGTCGTCACCAAGGCTTGTTGGCTCTCTTCACCGAAGATCTTCAAGCTCTAAGTAGCCCTGACCTCCAGCACTGCACAGCTCTAAATACGTCGTCTTGCCTGCATCCTATGCACCATGGGCCTTCATCTCTTGTTTTCTGCTGGGGCTTCCTCGCGACCTACAGTGCCTCTTGCCAGAGGGTCTCCACCAAATCCTGCTGGCTCTCCTGTGTGCTGAGGACTGTCCCTGACATATCCTTGCTGGGTTAGTCGCACAGACATTGCTGGTTTGAAAACAAGCATCTTTTCCCGCGACCTTTTGTTCGCGTTTGCCAAGGCTTGTTGGTGGTCTTGCCAGCCACTGACCTTCCTGTATGCGTCGACCAGTGTGGGACAGCTCATGAAAGGCTGCTGGTCCTTTGCAACATCACCTGGGCTCCACAGCTGCTGCCTCTTCTTCACTGAGCTACAGCAAGAAACTTCAACCAAGGATGGTATTGTGCTCCTGTGCCTCCTGGTCACCTCTGGGTGGTTTGAACTCTGTTGCCTCTGCTTTTAGGTTCTACTCATCTGGATTATTTGTCCTGGTCCACAAGGCAGTATAGCTGCTGAACTTCCATGACCCTCCACTGGCATCTACTGGGGGTCCAACACCACTTCACCCTATGCACTCGGGCTCCCTGGTGCAGGTATCTGTATCTTCTGGGTATCCACAGGTAAGGTGCTTCTTCAACCTTCCTTGAACCAAGTGGTTCCTTCAGGGTACTTTGAGAAGGGTCCTAGAGAACCTTGCCTAGGGAGGCAAGGCTGTTCTGAAAATACTCGATCTCTCTGCGGCCTTGCGGTCCCTCATGAAATGCTCTGGGATAGACTTGCGAACATCAGCCTGAGGGGGACTGCCCTAACAAGGAAGTCCTCCCTCCTGGAAAACAGATCTCGGGCCATCTGGCTCCCCCCTATCTCATCTCCTGTTCCGGCCATGAATGTGGGTGTGCCTCAGGGCTAGATTCTCAGTCCAACACTTTTTGACATGTATCTATCTCCCCTTGCACTTCTGGTGGAGAAAGAGGGCGCCAAAATTGTCTCTTACACAAATGACACTCAGCTGAATTTTACATGTGATAAAGGAATCGACTTTGACGGGACAATGGATTAGGTTTTGCCTCACAAAGGTTTTTAATTTGCTTAAGATAATTCAGCTGAAGTGTAACCCTGACAAAACTGAAGTTGTTTTCTTTGGAAAACCGGAAACGCTTGACTGGAGTTCTTGGTGGCCAAAAGATCTGCCGCCCCCGCCCACAGCAAAGGAAAAAGTCAAAAACGTAGGAATTGTCATAGATAACACACTCTCCATGCGCTCTCACATCCAAAATCTAACTGGCGCTTGCTTTGGTATACTCCGCACGTTAAAAAAAGTTTTGCCGCTGCTACCACTTGACAGCATAAAGATCGTGGTGAAGGCTCTGGTGACGTCAAAACTTGACTATGTCAACAGTTTGTACCTCGGTCTTCCCAAATCTCTTATCCAGCGCCTACAAGTGGTACAAAACGCGGCTGCCAGAGCCATCTTGAGGTCTAAACCCAGATCAAATGACCCCTATTTGAAAGTTGCTACACTGGCTACGCATAAAGGAACGGATTGACTTCAAAGTGATGATCATCTTCTTTAAAGCTTTCTACGGCTTGGGTGCCGGATATCTGAATAAGCACGTAAATCGCTACCTTACATCTAGATCCCTAAAATCTGCTAATGCCAACCTGGCCATTGTGCACAAAATACGCCATGCCCACATGGGAGGCAGATCCTTCAGCTTTCTGGGCACAAAGTTATGGAACAGCCTCCCTGAGCCTCTGAGTCTAACCACAGACCTGCTACCCTTCAGGAAGAAGCTAAAAACCTGGCTTTTTAATAACTAATTGGTCTTTTTTCTCATGTTTCCTTCCGCTGTCACACACCAGGACACTCTAGTCTAAGTAGCTGTGCGCTATATCAAATACACTATTTCATTTCACTTTCATAAAACTCAGATTTTTCACCCACGTCTTACCCTGCTGTCCCATGGACGTCTGACCCGGTATAACCACTCTGCATCTGGGCGCCTTGGGGTCCCTGGCTACTCATATTGGGTGGTTCTGTGCTTCCCCTGGGGTCCTCCAGACATGGGTAATACTAACATTTTGATTACCATTGTGCATTCCACTATTTGAGTATATGGTTTTAACCCCCCCCCCCCCCCCCACACCCCCACCGGTGGAGTCCTATGTGTTTTCCTATGCTACTTACCTCTTTTAAAAGTATTTTTTGCGTGCAATTGATACCTCTTGGTAAGAGGTATACCAAGTTAGTCTTTAGTGTGTAGCAATAAAAAACATATTTTTTTCTACTCACCTGGTGTGTTTTTTTCTTGTTAGAAAGGCTTACTGATTGACTATAGTGGTACATGCAACTGCTGTACACCCCTCCTAGATAGGCCTTAGCTGCTCTCCACAGCTACCCCTTGAGAGCTTTGGTTTTCAGGGACCTAAACACCATCACTTAATGTTGCCTGGACTCAGTGCACAGTGCCTCACCATAGGTGTAGACTATATACTGAGCCAGCATCTTACACCTGATGGCGGACCTCCTGTATTCGGTGGAGTTCTCTATAAACCTGCTGAAGTCACACCTGACCTTCACAGATGCTCCCTTTCATCTGAGCTGTTCTGGGCACAGTGCAGTTTCTGGCTTATCCTCCCAAGCAGCAAATCTAAGATATTCAGGTTATGATACCGATGTTTTAGCCTCTATCCTGATTTCACTAAGAATGACTCTGAGGATGCTGAGCCTCATAGCCTCCTGCATCCTGCATCCTGTTGGTAAATCATGCCAGAAGGCATATGCAGGCTCTCTAGTGGGACCTGAAGTTCCATTTGGGGCAGCATCAGGGGAATCTCTCAGAGATGGTCCAGATCTTAGAAGGAACTGCAAAGGACCTGAAGTGGTAGCTAACAGACCGCAATTGGGTCAGAGGCAGACCCCTCCCCCTTTCCCAACCAGATCTCACAGTGGTGATGAATGCGTCATTCCAGCAGAATCAGGGCTCCACATCAACTTGTTGGAGCTCTGGGTGATCCAACTAGCATTGTAAGCGTGTCTTCCCTCTATCAAGGGGAAGTTAGTGCAGTTGTTCTCGGACAACACCACCTTGATGTGATATTGCAACAAGCAGGGTGGGTTGGGGTCGTGAACCCTTTGTCAGGAGGCCCTGCATCTCTGGACAGGTCTGGAACAGCAGGGCATAACTCTGGTGTTTCAATACCTGACAGGTTCAGACAACCTCAGCCGCCGATGCCTAGCCGAGCACAAATATTTAACTAAACAACTGCCAATACTGTTATGTTATTATTATACCTGCATTAGTGTCACCACATTGAAAGATAAAACAACATGTCCAAATCCAAATATATATCTTTATTTAGATATGACACAGATATCTTTAAAAGAATACAAAATTCACATTATATCCCAAATATTAAAATAAATACAGAAATGCGATCGATTATTTAACAGTCATAAACAAATTAGAGATCATCCACATCTTGATCCTTCTTATTCCATAACATTTTAAAATAGGCGCAGTCAATTATATCATACATTTAAAAACAGCTCAATATTGGGGGCGTGGCTAGCGGCTAAGCATGGCGGCAGCATAGCCATGAGGCTCCGTGAGTAAGGAGGCTTCCCCACGGAAATCCATATACTAATCCGCTTATTTAAAACCTCTAACCGGAGGAACCTGGGTCCAGGACCGAGCGGGAGCCACCCGACGAAACCCCGGTCAAAATCAGATGCCGGGAAGCGACGCTGTGAACTCCAACAATTTGGGGCCTACATCGAGACTGAATCACCGAGTTCCAGTGCATGCGGAGGCCGAGCGGAAGTGTAGGTGTAGCGGCAAGGGGCGACCGGAAGTGCGCGCGACCTAAACGCGCCGGAACACCTCGGCAGAGATACAACCGGTGTTCTCCACTGTCCCTCCCTAGCGCCATCCGACTCCTAACGGCGTCACAACGGGGTGCGCAGAAGGGCAGAAATAGCGGAGGAGTGCCGACGGCGCGGCTTGCTTGGAACGCGGAGCGACTCGTGCCCCCGGAGGCTGCACAACAGGGACGGGGAGGTGTAAGCACAACGCCTGAACTGGGACAGAGCAAACACCGCACGTTACCGCACGTTACCGCTCCGGACCCCGAAGAAAGGGGACAAACAGAAGGTAATCATCACTGCCCCCCCCCCCTTCACGGGCGGCAGCCAGGAACAATCGTGTCACGCCGCGACAGGAGCGTGGCCCGGCACCCTTGGGAAGCGGGACTTTGCCCTCCCCCACGTCAAGTGCAAAAAAGACGCGGAAAGAAGCAGCAGTAGTAAGAGAGCGGAGCAGAGGGGCTCGATCGAACAAAGCGGAGCTCAGGGCACTGAGACGGAAAGTAAACCGGCGAACCCGCACAGTGATCGGAATGGGTCAGAACTAGAGAAAGCACACGGGCAATGGATTGTGCTGACAATATTGCCTAGAGAAGTGGCCCTAGCCAGCACCGAGGTAGCTTGAAACTGCAGTCAGGCAGAGACAAAGTGGGGGCGAACGAGACAGGCTGCTCCAGACACCGACGACAATCTACTCCCCCGCTGGTAGACAAGAATCCCTGGCGTGCAGGGGACGGGGAGAAAACACCGCTGCGACGCGGCCTGGAATCAAACTAGTGAAGACACCCCCCTGACATCGGACCGCAGATACAACGACCGGCAGGTACATCTGGAAGAACCATGGCAGGCAAAGGCCAGAGGGGCAACGCGTCGCAGTCTAAGCTAGAAAAGTTTGCCTTTGACAGACAGGCCCATTCCCATTCGGAGCCTCGAACCTCCACAGGGAAGACGCCGGAGGGTGAAAGAGCCAAGAAAGCAACGCTTGAAGACGTAATGAAGGCGTTGGCGCAGGTACAGGCAACAGTGGGGTCCACAGCCACAGAAGTCTCCCTGCTGCGGGTGGACTTTCAAAAGATTGGCGAAAGAGTAAAACAGGTTGAAGTGGTCACAAAAAGTGGTCGCAAAATCCCTAGTGGAGGACGTGTCAGAGCTACAAATAGCGATGGAAAGTGTGACGGCGGAGAACAAGACACTAAAAGAGAAGCTGGATGACCAGGAAGGGCGCTCCAGATGAAACAACGTGAGAATTATTGGGGTTCCGGAGCCGGAAGGCACTAGAGCCATGGACTTGTATGTAGAGGAACTGATCAAGATGCAGCTCAAACCGAAGGGGCTATCGCAAATCTTCTCCATAGAACGAGCACACAGAGTTCCCGGGGGTAAACCAAAGCCTGGAGCCCCCCCAAGACCAATACTGGCAAGACTATTTAACTTTCGTGACCGCGATGCGATCCTGCAAGCGGCAAGAGTAGCCACGCCAATACAGATTCAAAACTCCACACTCGCATTCTTCCCAGATTATACTGCCGAAGTGTCTCGCCGGAGGAGGACCTTCCTCGAAATCAAGAAGGAGCTGAGAGCCAAGGAAATACCTTACTCAATGCTGTTTCCAGCACGACTTAGAGTGGAAGCAGACAGTAAGGTTTGGTTCTTCGACATACCAGAGTCGGCCCGTGACTGGCTGGAAGGATGGAGACATGTCGGAATGCCCCGCCGTTCTCAGAGGACTAATCAGAATCAACGTGGAGCCAGTCAACCGAGATCAAAGGCTTCGGGCAGGGAGGGCTCGACACGGTCACCTACACTGGAACACTTTAATGATGAAAACGGAGTGGAATAGTGAACTCCCGGCACAGTGCGAACTGAACAGTAATGAGACTTTCTTGGAGGGACCAGGCTTGGACACTGACCCGGGTGAAACTGGAGAGGGCACGGGAAGCGCCTGCTCCGGGGAACACTTCACCCCAGCAAGCAAGTAACTGTTCATGGGATGGGTAAAGCACTCTGCTGAGTTGGGGGGGTGGGCAGTTTCAGGTCCGGTAAGCAGGGAAGCAGGGAGGAGGGGGGTATGGGGGGCTTGTTTAGTTGTTATGTGCGTCATGCAAGTTTACAATGAACACATGGTTAATCACACCAGGAAAGGGGAAGCGGGAGGGATTGAAGTTTTGTTAGTTACGGCTCAAACTTGGCACTCTATGGTACACAATGTCTCACTCACTCAATGTAGATGCAAGTCCCCACAATTGAGGCTACAACCGGGCACGATCCTGTGGCCACAAGATGGCTCACCATACCCATACAACAACCACTGTCGACGTGACGCACACCGGGGCGGTACCCCCCCCTTCGGATACTCACATGGAATGTTAGAGGGCTGGGGGACAAAATAAAGAGGGGACTGGTCCTGCAAGCGATTAAACGTCAAGCCCCCGCACTGATATTGCTACAGGAAACACATCTCACGGGGACAGCATGCCGTGCTCTCGACAGACGGGGCTACAAGATGGCGGCGCATGCCGAGTTCACGGCAGGATCCCGAGGGACAGGTATATTAGTGAAAAACTCTTCCCCTTTCATTGTGCTACAACACAAGACGGACGATCAGGGCCGCTTCGTGGCGGTCCATGGACAATGGGAGGGTAAACTCTGGAATGTAGTGTCAGTATATATTCCTCCAGCGCTCCACTCCATAACACTGCCAGCACTGGGAGAATTCTTACTGAATCTTCCAATAGGAAATACGATTACAGGGGGAGACTTCAATGCCATCATGGACCCCACACTCGACACGCTTCCCATCAGGGCACGCGCATCGGGTTCCGCTGCCCTCCCGGGTTTCGTTGAGGCAATGGGGCTAAGAGATGCATGGCGTCAGGTCCATCCCACAGAGAAGCAATACACATATCATTCTCAGGTACATAATAGTCTGTCTCGTATAGACTATTTTTGGCTCCTTGGCGATGGGATAAGTAACGTAGACACCATCACCATATTGCCGAGAGGAATTTCAGATCACTCTCCTGTGTTGCTAGCCCTTACCACTAGAGAGAAGAAGCGCGTGAGAATTTATCCCATGTATCCCAACTATCTTACGATACCCCAGATCAAAAAAGACCTCAAAACAGCAACCAAATACTACTTTGCAAAAAACACAACGTCAGTGTCCTCCCCCTCGATTCTGTGGGAGGCATATAAAACGGTCTTGCGGGGGAACGCGATCGCAGCGGTGACAAGACATAAACAAGCATACCAGCAAGAACTCGCAGAGCTAGAGCTGGCACTCCAAGAAGCTAACATGACATACATGACC
This sequence comes from Lissotriton vulgaris, assembly GCF_964263255.1. NCBI lineage: Eukaryota > Metazoa > Chordata > Amphibia > Caudata > Salamandridae > Lissotriton > Lissotriton vulgaris. Next base: position 1,361,613,965 of record NC_141694.1, on the reverse strand, counting down.
AGTCCCACAACGGACTCTGCACATGCACTGAAACTACGCCAACAGCAATATCGTGAGCACCTCGAATCGAAAGTCAGGGACAACATTGCTAGCACCGCACATAGGATATACAACATCGGAGACAAGGCAGGGAAAATGCTGGTGTGGCTAGACAGGAGGCGAAATGGTGGTAGAAACATACAGCATCTATACAACCAGGAGAGGCAGCTGCAAACACACCCAGAAGATTAGTGCACACGCTGGCAGAACATTTTCAGAAAGTATATGCCCCAGAAAGGGAAGTCACAGCGCAGGCAGCACTAGAGTCCCTTAACGACGTAGACATTCCTACACTTCCGCCAGAGGCAATGCAAGACCTTGAGGCGGATCTGCGAGAGAGGAAATACAATGTGCAATCCAGGCGATCAACTCCGGGAAAGCACTGGGCCCCAATGCGATACCCATTGAATGGTACAAAAGCATGTCAGAGACCCTTAGTGAACCCCTATTAGCAATGTACTTAGACAGCCTGGAAAGGACAGAACTCCCATTAGATCAACGTACCGCGACGATCGTAGCCATACCAAAACCTGGAAAACCACCGGCGGAATGCTCCACATATCGCCCCATATCCCTACTTAATGTAGAAGCAAAAATTTTAGCGAAGCTACTGGCTAAAAGACTATTGAACCACTTGCAACTGCTGATACACCCGGATCAATCGGGATTCATGCCTCATCGGAGTACGGCTCTCAATCTTAGACGGGTGCATGGGGCAATGGCCCGAGCCCACTCCCTGCCGGAAGCGGCGGTGATCCTCTCACTGGATGCCAAGATGGCGTTTGATCTGGTGGAATGGGAATACCTATTTGCAGTCCTGGCCCGTATGTGCTTTGGCCCTAAGTTCATTTCATGGATAAGACTACTCTATAACAAACCAGTTGCTCAGGTAATTGCAAATGGTCACATCTCGCACACCTTTCCGCAAGCATGGGGAACTCGACAGGGCTGCCCCATGTCCCCCCTGCTCTTTCCCTTAGTACTGGAACCATTGGCAATACTTATTAGAACAACACCTTTGCTGAAAGGGATAGGTTGGACGGAAGGCTGGGAAGACCGAGTGTCCCTATATGCCGATGACATGCTTATATACTTAACGAATCCCGAGAGCAGCATCCCGGCGCTCTTAACAATATGCGACACACATGGAAAGACGTCAGGGTACACACTGAACTGGGCGAAGTCAGTGATTTAAGTGCTGAAGGGTCCAGTACCGGCGCTCACGCCAGACTGCCCCCTTGCAATAACGTCGGACTCCTTTAAATATCTGGGTATCTAGATCACAGACAACGCCTCTGACTTCTTCGACAAAAACCTAAAGCCCCCCTTGGAACGTCTCCGAACAGACGTCAAGCACTGGGCAACACTGCCATTGACTCTCCTTGGACGCGCGGCGTAAAATAAAATGATGGCACTGCCAAGATTTCTGTATGCCGTGGAGAACACACCATACATGGTCACGCTGCGTTACTTCAAGCAAATAAGAGCATTAGTGTCCAACTTGCTGTGGAGTAATGGCCCAGCACGCATCGCACATGATAAATTGACAAGAAACTGGTACGAGGGGGGCATTGCCTTACCGGATATACACTTATACTATTGGGCTGCACAACTTAAAATTGTGAACCAGTGGATACACACACCAAGAAATGATCCGGCATATAGAGCTGATTGGGTACAGCTGGGAACAGATAGTATGCTATCACCGCTGTACAATAAACAACAGATCTCACAACTGCTGGGGCCCACACAACACACGATCACTATATGGCATGCAGCACAGGCAAAGCTGGGATGGAAGGGGAAAATTACCAACTTAACCCCTCTTTGGGATACGAAAGCCCTCGGACACTTGAGACACAGTAAGGGATTTACACAATGGGATAACATTGGTATCTCCACGGAGGGGGACCTGTGGGAAAAAGACATGGTAATCTCATTCACGAAACTACAACAACAATAGGGATTAGGCCCGAATGAAACATACAGGTATGCGCTCCTACAAGCGATACCGTTAGGCACAGGATTGCCAGATTCCTCACCACTGGAAGATAGGTTACTCACCGATTACATGCAACAAAGAGCTACATCACTTACATACAAGAAGTTGATTAACAATCTGAGAGACCCCACAGTAGCGTTACGAGACAAATGGGTGGAAAACATAGGAGATATTGACGATACGGAATGGAACGAAGCGCTAGCCTCCCCAAAGGAAGTGGGCATATCAGCAAAGTTCAGACTAGTACAGCTCAAAATCCTTCACCGCATGTACTACACACGATGCATGCTACACAAGATACATAGAGCAACTCACCCCTTCTGTCTTCGTGGCTGCGGAGAAGAGGGTACACTATACCACACACTTTGGGAGTATCCCCGCATAGCAGAATTTTGGCGACAGGTCATGCGTACCATCTCCCAAACATTACAGATCTCCATCATTCCTGAACCACGCAAATTCCTATTAAACATTTGGGAACCGAATGACTTAAATAGATATGGACTTATTTGGGCCACATTAGCAATCATGGTAGCAAAAAGAGACATTGCCAAAAATGGGGAGCCGCAGACATACCTACCGCGTCCAAGTAGAATATGAACATGGATTTATTAATGTTTACAGAGAGAGCGGTGTATGTGCTCAGGGCTTGCCCCCGTAAGTGGAACAAAATATGGTCAGATTGGAATAAGTACAGAGGGGAGCTGTGTGACCCTCTATTACAAAGTGCGTGAATACATTAAGCAGTGGGAAGAGACAGGCATGGAAAAGACCATTCGGTACAAATAACAATTTGAGCCGCAGATTTGAGTTTTGAGTTAAGTTCAAGGAAACAGACAACAAAAAGTTATCAAAACAATAAGACCTACTAACGGGAAAACACGATTTGGAGGATGTTGGATGCATAGTAACCTTAATGATAAGCCGCCGGACCCTAGGGTTGCCGGCATTATGGCTGTGTAATACTAATCAGTTTGAACAGGGAATTCATCTGTGGCGGCCGGCTCGATGGGTTGTGGGCCATGATATGTAACTATGTCCTCTGTAAGCATATTCAATAAAGGTCTTTGGGAAAAAAGAAAAAAAACAGCCCAATATTTTTACGGATAATTCTTATGCTCATTTCATTTTATCTTCCTTAGAAGTTGGTAAGATATATTGAGTGTTAGAGGGGGATCAGAGGGAGGCTTTGTGGGATCTCTTTTGCTTAAAATTACGATATGCTAGCTGAATGAAGTTTGCTAGCCTTATATTTAAGACTGTATTTTCTGGGTTCAAAGCCATGATAATGGCTTGCCTGCAGGTCCGGGACCTAACCTGTTCCATTCAGCTTTTAGTTTGCACCTACGTTGGAAATCAAAAAGGGGGCAAAGGCAGACCACGTGCAACAGGGTTTCAGCAGTTTTACCACACTCTCTACAAGTAATGTCTTCCCCTGTCTGTTGCCAATGGGGCTGGTCTTGCAAAAATCGCCAGTCACCCATTCTAATGGCTATAAGGCTGTGTTTTAGGTACAGTGAGTATGTGCAAGACAGATAAGTAGCGGGGGCTAGCCGCCCATACGAATTTATGAGAGCCCAGGAATGACTGCGTTTTGCAAAAAGTACTTTGTCTATAATGAGTGATCTCATTCTCACGGATTTTTTAATGGCCATTTTGAAGGCTGTCTGACTTGGGTTAAGAACCCATAGGTCACTTGCTAACATTTGATGAATGGCATCCTTAAAAAGGCGACCAAACTTTCCACCTGGATTATTCTGGGATATTTCTAACCAGACTAAAGATTCTAATGTGCTTGGGTCCGCTCGCCTTAATTTATGACAGAGCTTTAAGTAAGTGCCCACGTTGGAAGCCTCATAGTTCAGTAGCCCCATCTCTAATCTTATCTGTGCTGGGGATGCAGATGGTGGCAACCGAAGAACCCTTTTGTATATTCTGGTCATATGCTGGTTTAAAGCGGTATTCAGTTTCCCCCTAAATATCTCTATCCCGTAAGATAAGGTGGGACCAATTTTCGCCCTCATGACTTCCAAGAGGGGCGTGAGTGTTGGACCTGATAGTTTTTTTGAGAGCTTGCTTAGTGACACCGCCAGGGTCGTAGCTTTAACTGCAATCTCATTACGCTGTTTTAAAAAATTACTTCTGGAATCCAAATGGACACCCAGATATTTATATGACTGACCTATTGCGAGACTTGTTTTGTTAAATGTCCACCCACCACCGGCATGTCGTTTTTTACCAAAAGGGACAACTTGCGTTTTCTTAAGGTTGACCTCTAATTGGTTCATGCTTGTATAAGTAAGCAATTTATCGAGAAGCCTTTGCAGCCCAACCCTGGTGAGGCTAAAGAGAACCAGGTCATCGGCATACAAAGGGTTATTTATAGCCGTGCCTCCCACCTTTGGGGGGGGACTGTTTGTGTCATCCAGGGCGCTTGACAAATCTGATATAAACAGGTTAAAAAGAAGAGGGGCCAGCACACATCCCTGCTTCACACCTCTGTTTGTCATAATTTTCCGCGAGAGATGTGTGCCGGACCCCAGCTTCACCCGAACCCAGGTGCGGGAGTGAAGTTGAATAATTGCCTCCAATAATTTGTCAGGGATCCCCCACTTCCTTAGTTTATCCCATAGGGCTGCTCTAGGGACCCTATCAAATGCTGCTTTAAAATCGACAAAGCAGCAGAACACTGTCCTAGATGTTAAAAGTGCTTTGTCGACAATGGTTGATACAGCTAATAGATTGATCATGGTCGCTGAGTTGGCAACAAACCCTGTCTGGTTCAACGGGATCCAATTGTGTTCCTTTGCCCATGACCTCAGGGCAGTTTTCAAGGCATAATTAAAAAGATTTGTTAATGTTCCTGACCAGAAGGCTGGGTCAGATTTTTTTTTTGTTTGTATTTCTTTTTATTAAAATGTAAAACATAAACAATAAAGAATCAAGACAATACAACCTTTGAAACAGTGAGGCGTTCTGTGAGGGAGGAAAGCATACAATTTTGATACAATCAATGACAGTACAGGATGGGACATGTGAAATGTGGCAGCTGTAGTGTATGTGACATAACCATTGAAGAGAAAACCAGGGTATTTAATAATATCACCTTTACCAGCTCTTCACTTTCTAATTGTAACACCTGTAATGTTATTTACTTGGTTCAATGTCCATGTATGAAAATGTATGTGGGTCAAACATCGCAGAAGGTGAAAACAAGGATCTGCCAGCACAAGAGCCGCATCCGTTGTCAAACCCAGAATGCACCGCTCGTGGAACATTTTGCCAGTGCCAAACACACAGAAAATGACTTAAAATGGACTGTGCTAAAGGCACTAAGGTTACCACAGAGAGGTGGTTGTATGGCTCAACTCCTAAACAAAGAGGAACTGAAATGTATTTTGCTTCTGGGCACAATCCGGAATGGTCTCAACCGGACTGAGGATTGGGCAGGACTGCTATGAATTGCCAGACTTTGACTTATGACAGTGCCAAAATTTCCGGATTTTTACCAACATATTGCTCAATAGCTTAATGTATGATGTGTTCTAACATAATGCTGTCTGCCCTTGAAATTCTAAATCATGCTTTCCAAAACTGAAAAAGTGTACATGCTGAGTCTAATGCGGGGTGATGAAAAAGCTGCAGAATCTCTCATCATGTAATTCGTTTTGCCCTGTTATTGAAATTGCTCTGTAATTCCAGCACATTGCATGACAACGAGCGGGGTGCTGATAAGGAGGCAGAATTTCTCATCATGTAATTCGTTTTGCCCTGTAAATTGAAATTGTAATTGCTCTGTAATCTCAGCACATTGCATGACAACGAGCACTTGCACCTAACGTGAGTAAACAAACCCCATGTTAAGATGGCCGCCACGGGGACACTTCTCCTCCCTTTGCGCTCACTCCCTCTTCACTGTTTATTTAATCACACGCGGTGGTGCACGGGCTGACTTCCGTATCTTCGTGAAGCCGGCGCGTTACCATTGTGCACACCGCCTGCTGCCAAACCGGACCGCGAGTACCAGGACTATTGTCTCCTCGCCAAGGTAAGGGCTCTCGACCTCCCTCCCACCCTCTGCATATCATGGGCCATCAGTATTCTTTTGCCCTAACGCTCTAATCCCCGTTTAATTGCAGACCCTCGAGTCCCTGTGTATATGCCCATTACGGAATACACACGACCAAAGTTCCAAGAATAATTGGAATCTTCATCAACTTTATGATAGAAAATTATGGCAGCACCCCCAAAACCCACCTAATAGGACACCAAGGTAACGTTATGTTTCCCCCTGTTCTCACTATTAGCGTATTTTACCAGCACTGTTGGCTAATTTGTTTTGTTCACTGTAGGTACCAGCCCTTCGATTCAACTATCCTTATAACCACTAGAAGGCTGATGTAAAATGCCTACAAGGTGCGCCTTCAATTATCATTATGGTATCAGTATGGCCATGTTAAGAGGCATGCAAAGAAACCAGGCAATCGTGATGCATGATTTTACCACCCTAGCACCTTAGCCACCGCCGCCACGATCTGGAAAGGTTTTATTTTCACTTATTGCCAGACACAGAATCAGCGCCACACACGGTTTCACCACTATGGCATCCTTGAAAGCGACACATATAGTCACGTTCGCTCTAATAGGCGCAACGACGTTAGCGGTTAAATGCTCACGGTATTATTTCCCGATTCGGCTTTGCCTTAAACGGCTCTTGCACTTTCCTAGATAAAGCATGTGTTTTGAACACTAAAGGACGTTTTGATCACAATAGCATGACAAAAATGAACACCACGTGCATTTTCCTGTAAATAGTGCTGTATTTAAACAGAATTTTCTTCTCCCTTTTTCTTCTTTTTCCCATTTCTGTAAATTGTAATTCCTAACAGGTTGTAAAGAAAGCACATACAGGCAATACATTTTTACTGTCCTGATGATGATCCCAGTTCACTAGGAGCCGGGGATCGAAACGCCGTCGACACTCATTCCGATTATGTAACCTGTCCATTGTGTTTATAATGTTACATGAATTGGTTGTCTGAACTTGCAGTGCTAATCTGTTATTGATGCAAGGGACAATTGGCTCCGCAGCTTTTTTTGCCTGATATTCTTTACCTTCTTTTTTCTTGCTCTCTTCCTACTCTTGAATTTTTCTTGAGTGTACTTTTGGATAGGTACAGGCTTGTACCCTATTAACTGCTATATTAGACCTTCTTGATGGTCTTTTAAAATTTACTTATATTTGAAAATAAAAATTCAGGCCCGGCTGGGTACTGAAAATCTTGCCAATATAGTACTGATTTGAGTCTATATTTCTATTTTGTCTTTGTGAAAACTCAATCCTATGGACCACTGTTTTTCATAATAAAGTACAGGATGGGGGAGCAAGGGGAATTTCAAATCATGAGACATTGTAGTTGAAATAGTAGCTGGAATGTTGGGTCAAGGGGAAAGCAAGGTAGTTTCTACATGTGTGAAGGGAGGTGAACATATTTCTCCTCGATAGGAGTTCCACTGGCCCCAGACTTTCCCCCATTTGTGAGGCTTGCCACGCGCTACGTATATCGTCTTCTCTCTGAACATACACCAGTCCATATTTTCCTTCCATGCCAAAATAGTGGGCGGCCTCTGGGATCCCCATAACTGCGCTATGTCCCTTTTGGCAATCATATTCCCGAGGGTCGCCCACTGCGTCTGCGCCACATCATAGTCAGTCGGCTCCCACACATTCAACAGGTATCTCCTGGCAACAACGCAACACTCGTGACCTCTTCCATAACTTCATGCACACTATTCCAGAAACGCACAATCACCGGGCACTCCCAGAGTATGTGGTGAAAGGTGCCCAAGGAGCCGCACCCACGCCTGCACATCCCATCCAAGGAGTACCCCTTGCTAACCAGGCGAGGACCAGTAACGTAAATCCGGTGAAGGATTTTCAGCTGCACGAACCGAAAACGGGCCGGGATTGCGACTTCCTTCGGCGAGGATACCGCCAACTGCCACTCCTCGTCGTCAAGCTCCAGACCATCGCTGGTCTAGGCCTCTCTCAGACGTTGTAGGAGGTCAACCCTATTGTTTATTAGTTTTTAGGTCGAGCAGACCTAAAAAGCATGCGAAGCATGCTGTCTGCGAAGACATCTTTTGCTGGCGTGTCTGGAGGAATGTGAGACAGCGATCGCCCACGCGCCTCGCTGTCTCAGATTCCTCCTCGAGGGCGCGCACGTCACCGTGCACATCCCCTGCCTCGCATTCTCTCTCAATCACACACAGTCACGCATGCGCACACACATTCCCTCGCGCACTCACGCGCACACACTCCCCCCCCCATGCCTCCCCCTTCCCCCCAGGCATACACACAGGCAGGCACGGGGACTCTAACTTTACATCAGCCCTGGGCCCCACTCACCGGCTGCTCTCTTCCGGCGGGGCTCCTCTCGCGCTCTGCTCCTCACGGCGCGTCTCCTCTTCTGGATCGGGGCTCCCTCAGGTCAGAGGAGCCCCGCAACAGGCGCCACACTGCCCCTTCTCCCCGGGCCCCCTCCTGGGGACCCGGGCTACCCAGGACCGGCAGGGCGCTCCATGCGCCGGCAGGCCTTCTTCTCCCGGACCTCAGGAGGCGGGACTTCCCGTCGGCCACGAGCGTATTGGCCGGCCGGGCAAGAGCTTCCGGGTCGCCGCGGGCAGCACGGCGGCCCGTTTTCAGACAGGCAGGCAGCAAGGCAATCCAAATATCGGCGTGGGCAGCCGAAGTAGAAATAAAACGGCACATAAGCGAGGTGGGCACTCGCAGACTAAATAACAATTTAGTGGGGCAAATCCACGCCGGGTGGGCACCGGCTCCCAACTATAAAGCGCTCTTAGCGCTAAATACGATTTACAGCGCTACGGGCAGAAAATGAAGCGCTCTTCCAGGGCTGCAAGCACTAAAGCGCTCCCAAGGCTAAAAGTGAAATTAAAGCGCTCCCAGCGCTAACCTTCCCTAACAGGAACATATATAATTCATTTCCATTCTGTCACTCCTTTCTCTAGTCCCTCATTTCACCTCCCATATCACCAAGTGCAACTATTTGTCCTATTCTCTAGCTCTTTGTATTTCTGTCTAAACATCTATAACCCCATCTTTCCTTTCTTTGTTTCCACCTCTGTCTTCCTTTCTCCATCTCTATACCCTTTCTTTCTGGCTGTAAACACCCCTCATTCTCAATTTTCCTCTGTCTAGTTCTTCCTCTCTCTCACTCCCTACTTGTTTTCCTCTCCTTTGTGTCTTATTCTACCCTTGTTCTCTTTTCCCTTCTCTTTTCCTTTCTTTCTCTCTCACGCTAGAAATTCCCCTCTCTCCTGTATCTCCCTATGAGCTCTTTCTTCAGTTATTTTGATATTCCTCGCGTCATTATTCCTGCTATCATTTAGTATCTCTTTGGAGTTTAATTTGTGACTGCAAACCTTCCCCTCCCTCCAGTCGTGTTCTCGCCTGTCCGTCCCACTCACTTCCCTCTACCCCTTGAAATCTTCTGTGCTCTTTACTACACCTAATGTTATATTCTGTTGCAATGCAATAGGTCTCACTTTTGCGAAAGTTTAAGCTATTAGCATTGTAAATGACAATGCCTTTTATTTATGTTTTAAAAGCAAAAACATAAATAATAGGCATTGCCATTTTCAATGCCAATAGCTTTAACTTTAATAATGCGGGACCTATTGCATTGCAAATGCTTGTTTATAAATGAGTGAGATCGTACTGTCGGGGATGTACCCGTCCAGTATCCGATCTTCGAGTGGGGATGCCTCCGGGACAGTAGCACCCGACGGAAATACCGAGAGCAGTGCGTGCCGAACCTGTGCATAATGGAAAAACTCTCTGTCACACAAATCATTTTCCATCTTCAACTCCTCAAAAGTCTTGACCCTGTCCTTGATCCATACATCATTCACCCTGCATATACCAATCACGTCCCACCTGTCGAAGCCTTTTGTCTTCCACAGGGAGCCCAGTCTCTCGGATGCGTAAAGTGGAGTCGCGCGTGTCAGTCTATCCTTCCATCCCATGGCAGCATTCGCACAATGCCATATTTGCACCGCTATCTTGGTTGGACTCGCGAGCATCTTCCCGGACGATTTTGTGTAAAGCACCCTGTTGTAGTCCCCACCAGGTAACAGCCACTTGTCCATTTCGAATGCGGAATTCGAAGCAGGACCATATGTGCCATGATTAATCCCCCCCAGCTGGGAGGCCCAATAGTAATGCCTAATATCCGGGAGTGCAATTCCACCATCGTACCACGGAAGTGTCAATTTGGCAAGGGCAATACGAGAGCGCCCGCCCCATATCAGTTGTCTCTGTAGACTTTCCACCTCTCAGAAGTAGCTCGCTGGGATAGTGTCGAATGTATTCTGTAGCGCATATAGAAACCGGGGTAGCGACATCATCTTGAATAGAGCCGCTCGTCCGAGAGGGGACAACGGAAGCTTGTGCCATGCCTCAACATCGGACCTTAGGCGTTGAAGCGGGGGTAGCAAGTTGCGCTCATAATGGACCACAGGGTCCAGGGCAATAAAAAAAAACAAGTATTTAAACCCCGCCTGAACGACCTGTATGGGGCACCCACGTGGCAAGAGAGGAGACTCACCCGAAAGAACATATACACAGGACTTGGACCAGTTAATCACGAGTCCGGAGTTTTTCCCAAAAGAATTCAACACATCAAATAACACCACCAGCGACTTCCGAGGCGACGTAAGATACAGCAGGATATCATCTGCGTAGAGTGACACTCGGTCCTCAAATTCCGGGGTCCATCGTATACCCTTCATCGATGGCTCCCACCTCAGCTAGGCTGCCAAGGGTTCCAAAGCGAGTGCAAAAAGAAGCGGAGACAACGGGCATCCTTGGCGCGTGCCCGTTCCGAGGGTAAACGAGCAGGAGACTCGACTATTCACAACCACCTGAGCCAATGGTTCATCATACAATAATTTCACCCAGCTGATAAAAGCAGGGCCAAAACCAAACTTATCAAGGGCAGCCCAGAGGTACGGCCACTCCAGCGTATCAAACGCCATTGTGGCGTCCAAAGAGGCCAAAATGGCCGGCTCACGTAGCGTCGCCGCCCTCGCGAGGGCGCCATGCAGGCGCCGAAGATTCAATGCAGTATTACGGTGCGGAATGAAATCGGATTGATCTGGATGGATCAGGTAGCCAATGACAGTTATCAAGCGGTTTGCGAGCACTTTTGCGAGGATATTGGGTTCAGCGTTTAAAAGCGAAATGGGCCTGCATGATGCACAGCGATCTCGCGGCTTCCCCTCCTTGTGGATCACAACGATCGATGCGAGTCGTTGATCAGAAGGAAGGCAGCCTGCATCGAGTGACTCTAAAAACATCGATCGGAGATACGGTGCTATTTTATCCGGGCTAAGCTTGTAGAGCTCAATGCGGAGTCCATTGGGGCCCATGGCCTTTCCCGACCGCACAGCGCGGACAGCAATCGCCACCTCCTTGACGGAGAGCGTTGCGTCCATCAGTTCCCTATGTAAGTCGGATAAGCGGGGCAGTGCAATGTCTACTAGGAGCAGATGTGAATCCTGCTCCGGTCTGTCTGATACCGGGGAATATGCAGTTCGGAAGTATTCCGAGAAACAATCCACGATTTCAGTAGGGTCAGTTACTCTCACCCCATCCACTCTCTCAATCAAAGGAACCACACGACTAGCCCTCTCCTTCTTGTCTAGCCAAGCTATCAACTTTTCCGCCTTATCACCCACATCATACAGACGTCCTTGCTGCTCCCTGCTCATCACCTTGGCAGCGTCTGTCACCAGTGCTCTATAGTCAAGTTGTTTAAGACTGAGGAGGTGGAGCTTGTCCTGGGCAACACCACTGTCCAATTCCCTTTCTAAGTCAGTTATTTCAGTCTCAGGTTGAACAACTGCCTCATATTTACGTTTCTTGGCGCTATTGATTAGTGACAGTGCCTGGCCACAGATAACAGTCTTAAAGGCTTCCCATAGTGATACAGAAGATGACACAGACCCCTCATTTTCCATGAAGTATTGATCCATTGATTTGACCAACTCTGCGCGGATCTTAGGGTCGCAGAGATACCAAGGGTTAATCGGGGCTACCCGACCCTGAGTTCCCAGCATTGTTTCCATGACAAGCCATACAGGAGAGTGGTCTGAAATACCCCGTGCCAGGTGTCTAATCTGACAGAGGAGGCCTGTGTCGCAGGCATCAGTATGTAATCAAGTCTCGATAGACTACCATGAGCGCCAGAGTGAAAGGTGTATTGCAACTGCCCCGGGTGAAGCAGTCTCCAACAATCTATTAATCCCAAAGTATCCAGGAAGCCACTAAGCCAGGACCGGGACCTCACAAGTTCCCTAGGGGGGTAGCGGTCACTATTTCCGGACACCACCGAATTGAAATCACCCCCCACCACCAGAATGCCTTTCGGGAACCCCAAAATCACACACCCTAAGTCAGTGAAGGTCGTATTCTGAAGGCCAGTGAGGTTCCGTGATTCTGAACCCGTTCAGTAAAGGTCGTCGTATCGTGACGATTTTGGTATCAGCAGACCGCAAATGACGAGTACGGCATGTACGAGTGTTTTCGTCATGTTCGATTGATGGATTCACTGTGTATTCAGGGATTTCGTTCCGAACCTTTGGGTTCCATTTTGTGTACGGCAGCCATTTTGTGGTTGCCCTCACATAGGCCGATGACTACGGCCGAGCGAGTCTTTGGGACACATACACCTTTAGCTGACTTCTGTGTGACCTGAACGAACTGACTCTGTTGCCCGAAGCTAACCTTGTTGAGCCAGTTCCTTGTTCGGCAGCTGGTCAGATAGAGATCAAAGAGCAGGACATTGCTGAGTTTATGGTACACGCACACACCCTTCTATCTTGCTTCTCATCTGTTTCTGTTCCTTTTTTATGGCCTATTTATGGTTTGGGTTAAGTTTTTTTTTATTATGGGTTCGTCCGGCCTGTCCGAACAAGAATGTTGGACTTTCCTTGTAATTAATGATGGGCTGGACAACTGAAAAGTGGGCTTGTCGTTATGCGATACCTTTTTGCAATGTCACTTTGTGATTGGATAGTTTGTAAATAACTGATGCTAGTCAGGAATGTGATTTTTAGCATAAAAGACAATGTCTCGCAATACGAAAGTGTGCAGTCTCTAGCGAACCACCCGTGTCGTGCTTCGTAGACTTCTGTTCCTGGTTGCAGCCAATAAATTTGATCTTTGACATCACCGAGAAGTATCCGTGTCTCTGTATGCCAAGACAGGTGAACTCGAAGACATCGGGCGTTTCCCCTGGCGCCGCTGGGTTCTAAAACCCGGTTCTTCAGTTGGCGCCCAATGTGGGGCGACTTCAGTGGTGCCGGTCCAAGCCTGAAGATCGTGAGGAGCTTCGTGTGAAAATTCTGGAGGAAGGCCTGCCACTTCATCGACCCCTGTATGTCGTTGTGGTCTGAAAGTCTTTGCTGCGAGGTTCCCCGCTTTCCGACGGCTACGAAGGACTGCTGCCCTGACTGTCGCCCTGTCTTGGAGCCTTTTGATGATTTGTAGAGCGAGACGATAGACGGGTCTTCTGGCGACGTCATCGATATTTCAGTTAAGTAGTTAGTTTTAGGGTATCCCTTGGGATCTTTGATTTGGGACTTGCAAGCTCCAAAGCTGAGGGACTTGTGTATTCGCGAGGCTATCGTGTTCGATATTCCCTTGAAGTTTGAAGCTAGACTAGTGAGCAAAGATGCCTGGTCTTAGCAGACTTGGACAGATATTTTGTTGTGGTTGTAATAGGGATTCCCGATTGGAGGACTCGTGTCCGGTGCCTCCGATTGGAACTCCGACCTATGAGCTCTATTTGAAACATGGCGTGGGCCCCATCACGTATAATGAAGTATGGATTAGATATACTAGGAAGGATGGTGTCCTAAAATGGCCCCAATATGGTAGTTATGACACGGAGATTTTAGATAACCTAGAAGTTAAACTCTTTAAGAAGAAAGCCCGGCCGGCGATGTTTGACTCTTTCCGCCTCTGGCGAAAGGAAGCCAAACAGAAAGAAATTAAATTAGCAAAGAGAAATAAAAGAGAGAAGGGTATCTCGATAATGCAGGCTGCTATACAGTTTAAAGATTACGAAGAAGAACAAGCGAGTGAGCAGTTGCACAGGCAACGTAAAATGGCGATCGATAAGTGTTATCCAGCTTTGCCACCTCATCAGCAGGATGCAACAAAGGAACTTGAGAAAGATCCTTTGATGTCACATCTGTTGAGTTCGCCTTCCCTTTCATTTTGTTCGTATTCAACTTTATTTTAAATCAACAGTATTTGCGTGCAGAACAGAGCTGTGTTTGTCACAACACAGTCAACTTGAAGTAATTGGAGGAGGGTTCGCGGTTTGCGTTCCTATCTGTCGCACTGCTTCAATGAGGAAACGTTCCTCGCAGAAGAATCCATTAATCATATTCCATCGTGTTAATCCATTTTTTTCATTTTTTCCATAAACTTTACGTCATTTTTATGCTTCATATGTAGAAGAATCCATTAATCATATTCCATCGTGTTAATCCATTTTTTTCATTTTTTTCCATAAACTTTACGTCATTTTTATGCTTCATATGTTTCAAAAGTAAATCACTCCAGAGGCAGCCTGGTGAAACTTGGATGTATTTATTTTGCATATTCAAATGTCTAATGCTGCCGAGGCTTTTCCACAGACATGTTAAACATGGGTTTGTAGGTTAGTTGGGACAAGGTCGAAGGGAAAACTCAGGCTGATGGGAACTTTGGCACACGCTCGTGATTCATCAAAGAGCAAACTCGCTATAAGCCACAGGCTTTTACCGAAACCAGGTAAACTTTACTACTTTAAAAAGTGGCATTTAATAGAGGACCAGCTAGGGGTGTGGGGAGAGTAAAACATTCGGATCGAGTTGTTGGGATGTCAAGAGGGCCAGTTCAAGTTTTTTTAAAGGGGGAAGTAATGGAAAGTGTGTGATTTATATGCACATGGTGAAATTGCTACTGTGGGTGACCAAAGGATTTGTGATAAACTTAGTTATATGGGCAGTAGGACACGATGGATTATTGAGCAATTCAAAGCATGTTATATTTTTATGTTCATCATTATGTAATTTCCACTTTTTGAATATTTGTTTAAATGGTCCTTTATCTATTTTTTCCAGTACCCCTGAGGAAGAACTAAAAAGTTTGAAATGCATTGGGTTTTTAATACTGGTTGTTCGACAGGATGTAGCAAGCACATGTCTGTGGAAAAGCCTCGGCAGCATTAGACATTTGAATATGCAAAATAAATACATCCAAGTTTCACCAGGCTGCCTCTGGAGTGATTTACTTTTGAAACATATGAAGCATAAAAATGACGTAAAGTTTATGGAAAAAAGTGGATTAACACGATGGAATATGATTAATGGATTCTTCTGCGAGGAACGTTTCCTCATTGAAGCAGTGCGACAGATAGGAACCCAAACCGCGAACCCTCCTCCAATTACATCTGTTGAGTTTGCCACCCCCTTATGTGCAGAGTGCTACAGCACCTCTGCAACCTTTAGTTGCGCAACCTCTGGTTGCTTTGCCACCTGTTATTCCACAACCGCCAGCTCCTCTTCAGTTGGCTCCTATTCCTCTGGTGCAGCCTTCTCAAGGGCCGCCGACTTTGCTACCTGCTCCATCTCCGATTCCTACAACTTTGTCTCCTGTGCTTGTTACTTCTTCTGCTACTGTTCCTATGTTGGTTTCTTCTCAGTCTGCTTTGTCTCCTGTCCTTTTGTCAACTTCTCCTTCTGTTCGACAGAGAATGACCGATACTGTTACTGGTCTCTTTTCTCCTTTCTTTGGGTCATTGGGTATGACCCCTGTTTCAGAGCGTAAACAATTGCGTAGCCAATTGCCTGGTCCCGATGAGCAGACAGTATTGGATCATTTGGCAAGTAAATGGGTTACAAATCCTTTGAGGTATGATCTAGAGTCTGTTATGGATGTCTTCGGTCAATGGGAAGCACCGAAGCAGAGGTATGTTTTTGATAAGATGTGTACTTTCCTTCGTGACGAATGGGAAGATGGTGATTTGGGACAGACTCCGTCTGAGTTGTTCCGTGTACAGTCCGAGTTTGCGAAGGGAACTATAGTGGGTCTTGAAGTTGAAAGAGCAGTTGCAACATTGTTGTCATTTAGGATTGAGTCTCCTTCTCAGTCGTTGTTTGAGCCTGATCTTTCTGTCAGGAGAAAAGTGTGCCAATATCCAATGAGTGAGGTTCCTCCGGTGTGGAAGGAAGCAGTTCAGGCCAACTCCGTTGCAGGTATTGTAGCTGTACCAGCTCATTTTCAGCGTGTTTGGGTACATGTTCCATGGAAGCGGGCTGAAGTTTTGGCCCTTAAGCAGACTTTGCCTGATCCACGTAAAAATCCTGCAGGGTATTATAAGGAATTATCACAGACTGCAGACTCATGTGTTATGAATTTAGCTGATATAGACATGTTGTTTGGAAATGTAGCTCCACAGCTTTTATGGGGACTGATTCGTCATAGGGATCATGCGCAAGAGTTAGGTGATACATGGAATAATATTGGTGCTGTGGACAACCAACAAGTTGGTGGTGCTAAACCTGAGCCTTTAGTTGCAGAACTTCCTGGTAAGATCATTAATTATATGAAGACTTTGATGCCTGCTATGCATGTAAACTGGGACAAATTGTCTACATGTAAGCAGAAGAAAGACGAAAGTGTGTCTGATTTCTTCACTAGGTTTGAAGAAACGTTTATCGATCATAGTGGTCAGGACATGAGTACGGAAGGTGGTCAACGGTTGTTCGTTGATAAGTTTGTGCATAATTTGCTTCCCGAGTTGTGTACGAAGTTGAAGGATTCAGAGAGTTCTTGGGCTGTTTCTTCGTCAGCGCAGATATTGGCTACTGCCCAATACTATGAGAATAGAGATAATGATGAGAAAGATAGAGCCGACAAGAAGACTAAAGAGTTGAAGACGAAGGTTCTTTTGCAGCAAGTGTATCCGCCTCGTAGTAATCAGCGTGATTATCAGCAACCTCAACAATATCAGAGAAACTCGCAAAGGTTCGAGTCTTCTCAACAGCGTTTTCCTGTAGACCCTAATCAGTGTGTGTATTGTAAAGAAGAGGGTCATTTCAAGAATGGTTGTCAGGTTCTGTTACAGCGCACGAATGGTACTTCTGGTGTGAGAGGTCAAGGTGTTCAGCAAGCTCCTAGAGGTAGAGGACGTGGAGGTTTCCCCCAGAACGCGCATTCCTTGCCTCCACAGAATTCAATGAATAGTTTTGATCAGCAGAATGGTGCGTCTGGTAGGACGACTCAGTACTATGCGGACGATTACTATGTCGAAGGTGAGCATATGGACGGTAATGATTGCTAGGACAGCCATGGACAAAGAGAGGGAGTTGTTTCAGTTCCAGTAGATCAGAGTGGACCTTATGTTGAAGTGATTACATCAGGTGTGTCAGAGCCTTTTCTGTTGGATACTGGTGCTGCAAAGAGTTCTATTATGCACTCTAAACTCCCTGGCGCACCTTTGTCTGGCCTGACGAATGTTTCGGTAGGTTTTTCTGGCGCCCCGGTTAGTAATCCGATTTCTAGTCCTTTATCTCTTTCTATTGGACCTTGTGAATTTGAAGTACCCCTTATTCTGACGACAGGTTGTGGTGAGAACTTGTTGGGATTGGATTTGTTGAAGAGATTTAAGCGACGCTACATTGTTCTCCTTCAGGAGTACAGCTTTCATTGGGTAGGAGAGTGATCTCTCCGATGTATTTGTCTAAAGATCGACTCCCAGCAGAATTGTCTTCTCTCCCTGATACTCTTTGGGCTACTGGTCCTAATGATGTGGGTCTTTTGGAGATTCCGCCATATGTTGTGACGCTGAAAGCGAATGCTAGATTGACACGTATTCCCCAAAATCGGATTTCTTGTGATGGTGAAAGAGCGCTTTTAGCGATCATCTATGATCTGATTGAGAAAGGTGTGATTGAAGAAACGAGAGGTAATGTGTGCAATAGTCCGGTTTTGCCTGTTTTGAAACGTACTGATTCTTCGCAACCCCCTGTGTATAGGTTTGTGATCGATCTCCGCTAGGTGAATAAAATAGTCGTACCACAATTTCCTGTTGTGCCAGATATCACTGCCTTACTGACTCTGATTCCAGCTTCTGCTACCTGGTTTTCGGTGATTGACTTGAAGAATGCTTTCTTCAGCATCCCGATTGCCGAGGAGAGTAGTGATATTTTTGGCTTCTTTTTAGGAGGCCGAAGTTTCCGGTTCAAGCGCGCTCCTCAAGGCTATTTTGAGAGTCCATCCATCTATAGTCAGGCTTTGAAAACACAGCTTGATACGATTGTTTTAGCTGATGGTGCTGCTCTTATTCAGTACGTCGATGATTTGTTAGTGGCTGCTGATAATGAGGAGATTTGTAAAGAGGCTACTTTGTCATTGTTGCGTCATTTGTCTGACTTCCATCATAAAGTGTCTCTTTCGAAGTTGCAGTATTGTCGACAAGAAGTGACCTACTTAGGTCATCTCTTATCGAAGGAGGGAAGAAGGTTGACC
The DNA here is from genome assembly GCF_964263255.1 of Lissotriton vulgaris. Classification (NCBI taxonomy): domain Eukaryota; kingdom Metazoa; phylum Chordata; class Amphibia; order Caudata; family Salamandridae; genus Lissotriton; species Lissotriton vulgaris. Next base: position 1,361,595,315 of record NC_141694.1, on the reverse strand, counting down.
CCAGAACGAATTCAAGCGATTGCGAAAATGAGTGTGCCAACCACACAGAGAGAAGTGCGTGCTTTCCTGGGTATTACGTCTTATTGTAGACAGTGGATTCCGAATTTTTCGCTTCTTGCGAAACCTTTGATAGCTCTTACTGTTAAGGATACCCCGAATCCTCTTCCATGGACTGACGAATGCCAGAAAAGTTTTTCTGAATTGCGTGATGCGTTGTGCTCGGCTCCTGTGTTGGGTACTCCCGACTACAGTAAGCCTTTTACACTCTATGTTCATGAGAGAGAGGGATGTGCATTGTCAGTCTTGACACAGCAGTTTGGCGATAAGCAACGTCCATGTGCGTATTTCTCGTCGACTTTGGATTCGGTAGCTAGAGCGTTGCCGAGTTGTTTGAGAGCTACAGCGGCAGCGGCTGTCTCTATTCGACAGTCTGCTGGTTTGGTAATGGATAATACGTTGATTGTGATGGTTCCACATGCAGTGGATACCTTGTTGAATAGGACAAAGACACAGCACTTAACTAGTGCTCGGTTGTCAGGTTACGAGTTGTCACTTTTAGCGAGTCAAGTGCACATAAAGAGATGCAATAAGTTGAATCCAGCTACGTTGTTGCCGATTTCAGTAGAGACAGATGTTTCTGAACAGCATGATTGCTTTCCTTAGGACAGAGGAGGAAACAAAAGATAGAATAGATCTTAGGGACACTCCTCTTCCAAAGTGTGATGGTACCTTATGGGTTGATGGTTCGTGTTTCAAGCTTCCAAATGGTGATACGACTGTGGCATATGCTGTTACGACTTTGCATACGATTGTTGAAGCTGCACGTATCCCACATAATTCAGCGCAAGCAGCAGAATTGATTGCATTGACAAGAGCGTGTGTGTTGTCAAAAGGGAAACGAGTGACTGTGTACACTGACAGCCAGTATGCGTTTGGTGTGGCTCATAGTTTTGGACGTTTGTGGAAAGAGCGTGGGTTCTTGACTTTGGATGGAACTAAGATTCAGCATGGTCAGTTGGTGAATGAACTCCTTGAGTCACTTACTTTGCCGTTGCAAGTTGCGATTGTGAAATGTAGTGCACATAAGAAAGTTACTGATGATGTTGGTCGTGGTATTGCGTTTGCGGATGAAGTTGCGTAAGAAACGGCGAGAGATGTAATGAGTCGAATGTATGTTGCGGGTCCGGCAAGATGGGTTCCGGATAGAAGTATGTGGGAAGATACGATGGAGAGTGTGAAGTCAATTCAAGCTGAAGCTACAGAGAAAGAATTGAGTGAATGGACAGAAAGTAAGGGTAAATTGGATTCGAATGGTTGTTGGGTTGAGTTGTCAGAGCATCAGCGATGGTTGTTACCTGATGCGTACGTGCTTGCAGTGGTTACGATGGTTCATGGAATGGCTCACATCAGTGCGAAAGGGATTTGTAAGTTGTTGGCTCCAGTATGGCAAAATGCTGGAATTCCTAAGTGTGCAGAGAATGTGGTTTAGAATTGTATGGTTTGTCTGATGTATAATCCTGGTAAGGGAATTCCAACTCCAGCTGGTGATATTGCACCTCCGACGTATCCGTTCAAGGCTTTGCAGTTAGATTTCATCCACATGGAAAGGTGTAACAACTTAAAATACATACTTGGTTGTTTGTGGCTTTTCGAGATGGGTAGAAGCATATTCCCTGAAAGATAATACTGCCTTGTCCACAGCTAAAGCCCTTGTCAAGGAATTCTTCCCTAGGTATGGTTTGCCGAGAATGGTCTGGAGTGACAATGGGAGTGAATTTGTGGGTCAAGTGATGAAGAGAGTGTGTGATGGTTTAGGAATCCGACAAAAGTTTCACGCTACAAATCACCCCCAATCTGCTGGTCAGGTAGAATGCTACAATTTCACCCTTAAGTTAAAACTCGCCAAGATTCAGGCGAGCTCTGGTCTACAATGGCCCGATGCTTTGCCGTTAGCACTTTTGTCAACGAGGATGACTGTACATTCACGAGTGGGACTTAGTCCGTATGAAGTTGTTTTTGGTCGCCCGGCAAACATATGGGGAGTGCCGCGGCCGACCAAATTCAGCGAAATTGAGCACCCTGTATTGGTGGATTATCTGTACGAATTGACGGCTAAATTGCGCGTTTTACACCAACAGGTTCATGATACACTGCCACAAGCATCTGATGATCCAGGACACGCCATCGAACCTTGTTCCTGGGTTTTGATAAAGAATTTCCAGCCCCGCTGGATTGGACCCTACTTGGTGCTATTGTCCACGCGATCCACAGTGCGAGTGCGCGGTAAAAAGAACTGGATCCACGGCGTACATTGTAAGAGGGCGCCTTTGCCTCTGCCGTACGACCAGTGGGTCCAGAATGGTATTCCAGAGTCTGAAACTGAAACTGTGCCTCGTTTTCTGCCTTTTAGCGATGCACGTTTAATTGGGACAAATTCTGAACGTGAAAGCAACGATCTTCTGCAAGAAGCTGTGCCACCGTCAGTTCGTTTGGACACTTCCGAACCTGAACTTTTGTTTCGTGATCAGACATTGCCTGGCAAAGGCCGTTATAATTTGCGACCAAGAGTCGTGGGACTAATAAAAAAATAAATTCTTTCCTTGCTATTTTTGAGGTTAAGCTCTCCTCCGAGAAACTGTTTTGACCGATTTTTGTTTTTCAAACCACCATCCGGGTTGAGCTGTAGAGTCGCAGTGTAAAGACTTGGGAGTGCAAGCCGAAGACACAAGGTCGACGGTTCTGGTTGGTCTTAGGGCGTTCCCTGGACTGACAGGCGCATTCCTTAGCACGGAAGACCCAACCGCCGCGAACAGCACGGTTAGATGATGGAGTTTTTCGAGATGGAGAGACCTGTTGAAAGAATGAGTTTTAAGAGCAGAATGTGTAAAATCATGAGCAGAAAGTGTTTCTTAATATTATGTCTTTTTATGTTACTTAGCCTGATGATGTTTTTGATGGGATATATTATATTCTCTTTTCAAGTGATGTTTGGACCCACTACACAACCTATGCCTCCTCCTACTGTTTCTTGCATTCTTTTCACCCTCTGCCCGAACATGAGTCCTTAGGAGAATGGAATTTGTTAATAATTCCTTTGTTCAGCTTTTGCACCAACACCGGCTAGTAGTGAACACGACTAATTGTTGGGTGTGTGGCCTTATGCCCCCTACTACCGATAAAGGTATTCCTTACCTGGTCCTGCCATTCAGCTACAATGGTTCTGTGTGGACATACAAAACGATGTTCATCTATGCTCGTGAAGTCTACCCCCTACGTTCTGTGAAGGATAGTCCGAAGAATAGTGCTCTAGTCAAGGGTATAGTAGACATGAGTAGAGGAATTAATTCCTATGAGACTATCCCGAAAGATGAGACACTAGCATATATTGGATGGAACGTGACTGGATATGGAGTTAGTCTGAGTGAGCTACTGGAAGTGTAGGGTAGAGCACCGCTTTTTCTACTGAAGATTTTTCGATGTTTTCGTGCCTCCGGGGCTCTCTCCCCGTCTGGAGAGATATTATTACAACCTCCGATAGCAGCTGTACCTGATTTTGGTATCAGCAGACCGCAAATGACGAGTACGGCATGTACGAGTGTTTTCGTCATGTTCGATTGATGGATTCACTGTGTATTCAGGGATTTCGTTCCGAACCTTTGGGTTCCATTTTGTGTACGGCAGCCATTTTGTGGTTGCCCTCACATAGGCCGATGACTACGGCCGAGCGAGTCTTTGGGACACATACACCTTTAGCTGACTTCTGTGTGACCTGAACGAACTGACTCTGTTGCCCGAAGCTAACCTTGTTGAGCCAGTTCCTTGTTCGGCAGCTGGTCAGATAGAGATCAAAGAGCAGGACATTGCTGAGTTTATGGTACACGCACACACCCTTCTATCTTGCTTCTCATCTGTTTCTGTTTCTTCTTTTATGGCCTATTTATTGTTTGGGTTGAGGTTTCTTTTATTATGGGTTCGTCCGGCCTGTCCGAACAAGAATGTTGGACTTTCCTTGTAATTAATGATGGGCTGGACAACTGAAAAGTGGGCTTGTCGTTATGCGATACCTTTTTGCAATGTCACTTTGTGATTGGATAGTTTGTAAATAACTGCTGCTAGTCAGGAATGTGATTTTTAGCATAAAAGACGATGTCTCGCAATACGAAAGTGTGCAGTTTCTAGCGAACCACCCGTGTCGTGCTTCGTAGAATTCTGTTCCTGGTTGCAGCCAATACATTTGATCTTTGACGTCACCGAGAAGTATCCGTGTCTCTGTATGCCAAGACAGGTGAACTCGAAGACATCGGGCGTTTCCCCTGGCGCCGCTGGGTTCTAAAACCCGGTTCTTCACCAGGCGGGACATAAACTGAAAGCAGGGTGATAACCTTCCCTTCCCATCTTCCAAAAATGGCGGCATACCTCCCCCATATCGTCAAGGATGATGTCATCAACCTCCAGAGGGAGGGAACCCCTGACCAGGATACCCACCCCCCTAGAGCCCGTCGTGAATCCAGAATGTGCCAATAGACGGTAGCCCAGTCGATTCATTGCGTGGCATGTGTTTCCTATCAGGTGTGTCTCCTGTAACAGCACAACATCAGGGGAGATGCACCTTAAAAGTTGTAACACCACACCACGTTTTATCCTGTCCCCCAACCCATTAACATTCCAACACAATAATTTCAATCCCCTACCCCATCCCAGAAATGGTTGCTGCATCCCCCCCACAATGAACGCGACATCCAGGACCAGAAGATCATCAATACATTGCCTTGAAATGAACCAAACATCAACAACTTCTCCCCCTCCACCCCCCAGGAAACTCCCAAAACCGGACCCACCACCCTGCACCCCTGCGTTAGACTCAAAAGCCACCCCAACTTGCAGTGTGCCTGTCGCCCTAACTTATAACTAATCTACGGTAAGAAACCCCAGAGGAGGAAGAGACTCACCCCCGCCACCCCTGGGTGACACCTCAAACAAAGCAAGTTTAAGAATCATCAAACCACAGCTGGAAGGTCTATATGTAGTCCAGTGAACCTAGTCCGTTTCTCATTCCTGCTCCATCGGGCCCCCCTCAGCTCCTCCAGAGTGTTCAGAGTGTTCCTGCTGCCAGGGCAGCGTGTCGAGCCAGTCACTTACAGCCTCAGGATGGTCAAAGAAGAATGTCCGGTCTCCATATTCCACATGAAGCCGTGCTGGAAAAAGCATTGCGTACTTCATGTCCCTGTCTCTCAATCGTCTCTTCACTCCCTGGAACCCCATCCTTTGTTTCTGCACAAGCTGGGTGAAGTCGGGGTAAAAGCTCACTGTGGTATTTTCAAATTTCGTGGGGCCATCCAAGCGCAACGCCTGCAGGATAGCATCTCTGTCGCGGAAATTGAAAATCCTGGCGATTATGGGCCGCGGGGCAGCACCCGGTTTAGGTTTACCCCCCAGCACCCTGTGTGCCCGTTCCACCGCAAAGAAGTTGCTCAGGCCTTTAGGTGCGAGATGGTTTACGATGAGGTCTTCCGCAAGCTTGGGCTGTTTGTTTTTCCAGGGACACCAACGATACGAACGTTGTTTCGTCTTGCGCGGCTTTCGAAATCCTCCAGTCGGCGTGAAAAGAAATCATTTGAGGACCGCAGATTGCGGACCTCCGTTTATAGATCAGAGACATCCGTCGTGAGGCTGGAGGTCTTCACGTCCAAGGATTTGACTTTTTCATTAGTCTTGGCTAAATCTGACCCTGATCAGATTGACATCGATCGCACCGGTGTCAAGTTTTTGGGCCAGAGTCTCGTATTGTTGGCCAAGGGAGGTCTTCATGCCAGCAATGGCGCCCATGACATCGCGTAGGGTCAGATCATCTCCCGTATCTCCCAGAGGCCTACTGGCCCCACCGGGGGAGCCCTTAGGATGGGTGTACCTATCCATGACGTTAGATTGTATGGTACCCCCGTGGTGGCCAATCTTGGTCTTTTACTTATCGATCTCCGGTTTGCCGGCCATCTTGAAAGCTGCACCCCCGAGGGGGCCTTGAGACCTGGTTAAAATGGCTACATTCAACTCGCCCAAAGGGGTTCGCTAAAAGAACCGATTACCACTCGCCATACAACGAACAGTGACATTCAATCACGGCGCTAGAACGAAGTTGTGGAGTTAGGTAAACCCTGTGTAGCAGGAGCGAAACCGATGCTGGAGAGGGCACGAAGCCAAAAGCGAAACCGAAAGTCAAAACCTGGGTAGAGAGTAGGATCAGGCTGGCCGATGTTGTTCAATTACTGCTCAAGCAGGCCGTTGACTCGAGCCCGGGGCAGTTCCATGGAGCAGGCCACAAAAGTTCAGAGTTTCGTAAAATCGGTTCCCGGGGTCCAAATCAATTTCTGAAAACAGCTATCATATCAGCTGGGTTGCATCTTCAATGACCCGTCATCATAATCCAGGATAAAAGTCAGGATAAGTGCCAGAGGTGGCGAAGGACCGGGAGCCCTGTGCTCACGTGGCCATCACGGTTGCGCGCGAAGCTCCTCCTCTCCGCTGGGTCAGACTTAAACCCCAAAAGCTCTGTCTGGTCTTGCTTTTGCCACAGCTGTAGCAACCCTTTCTTGTGTTACCTCAAAGTCCTCATTGACAGAATCCAAGCAATTAGTCTCTCTTAGGGGGGATATGTCCTGTTGGTTCTGGGTATTCTGAGGATACGAAGTGGTCGGTGAGGAATGTTACCCAGTCTGATTCTTGAATATTTGCTGATCCAAAGCTCGATTTGCTCGGATTTGTGTGGTTAATTAGGGCCCAAAATTTTCTTGAGTTTTTACTCTTACTCTCCCACACCAATTTGCACCAGAAATGAGCTTCGTGCGACTGTTTGTCTTTAGTCATCGCCAGCCTGAAAGACTTCTGAGCGGCTTGATAAAGATTTAAGCTTTCACTATTCCCTGGATATTTTGCGAGTAATCGCAAAGCGTTGATCCTTGCTTTAAAACAACATGTGTTCAAGACTTCTAGCTCTGTCTGAATCGATCTTTTCTTTTAATTATTTTTATGTATCAAAACAAGAATTTGTTCAATTTTGCACAACCTTCACATTTTTGCCATAATGATTACAAACAAAAAATATCACAATAAGAACATTCAACTATACAAATTTCGAATTCCCACATTCAGTCTCTTACTCAGCCTTTTCAAACACTCAATCACACATCCATTACATTCACAGCGCACAACATCTATTTACAATTCAATTCTGGTTTAAATTTTTAAATAATGCCATAGAACCAAATTTCAACACTTTATATTTTTATGTCTAATTAAAGCTTTTTGTTCAGCATTCTTATGGCTATAAAGAAATGGTCTTGTTTTGATACATAAAAAAGAATTAAAAGAAAAGATTGATTCAGGCAGAGCTAGAAGTTTTGAACACATGTTGTTTTATCTTTCAATATGGTGACACTAATTCAGGTATAATAATAACATAACAGTGTTGGCAGTTGTTTAGTTAAATATTGGTCAGTGGCTTGGCCTTACTGTTGGAGCCCAAGCCTAGAGGTGGTAATAGCCGAGCACAAATGGCATCTCCAGCTGGAGGTGGTGCATAGTCTCTTTCAGCAGTGGGGAGAGCCTTAATTCCATCTGTTCGCCTCCGAAGAGTACACGCAATGTCCGCAGTATTCCGCATTGGAGTTTCCAGGGTGGCTATCACTCGGGGACACTTTTCATCATGAGTGGCGCTCAGGCCTCCTGTATGCCTTCCCGCCCAAATCACTTCTGCCCAGAGTTCTCAAGAAGATCAAGAATGACTGAGCCCAAGTAATTCTTGTGGCTCCGGACTGGGCATGGAGAGAGTGGTATCGTTGAATAAGCATTGATCCTCCCATCAAGCTGCCCCTCTGGGAGGATCTTCTGCCAACTCTCCGCCTCCTTGCGTGGAAATTGAGTGCTTATAGTCGACAGCTTTTGATCATCCTCTCAAAGTCTGTAAAGTTATCTTGGCAGCCAGGCTGCCCTCTAACAAAACGGTACACACCTGCCTTTGGCAACATTTTTAATATATTGTGCAGAAAATACTATTGACCCTCTTTCTGATTTTCTTCTCTTCATTTTTCCCCTTGCCCACAAAGGCTCTGCTTTGGGCACGCTTAAGAGTTATCTTTCTGCTTCGTATGCTTTCCTGGGGCTTCTTGACCAACCCGCTTGATTCAAGTCCCCTATTGAAAATAAGTTACTGAAAGGGCTTGTAAATATGTTTAGTCCTATGCCCTTCTTTATACTTCAGTGGCATCTGAACCTGGTTCTCATATACCTCATGAGTGCTCCCTTTGAACCAATACATAATTGCCCTCCCCCTGGTTACTTACCCTCAAGACAGCATTTCTAGCTGCCATATCATCTGCCTGGAGGATGAGTGAGCTGCAGACTTTATCATCTAAGCCTCCCCATTTCATGATATTTGCGGCTAAGGTGGTGCCTCGCACCCGAGCCTCTTCACTACCTAAAGTGCTGACCCCATTCCATCTGGCTTAGTCGGTCAAACTGCCCACCTTTTATGTTCCTCCACATCCCTCTAAAGAAGAGGAGCGAATTCATTGCCTGGCCCAAAAAAGATTGTTGTTTTTGACTGCACAAAGAGTTCTGGGTGGACAATCAACTCTTGGCTATGTGGCAGCTAAAAAGGTCAGGCAGTTCAGAAACTAACCATTTTGCGCTGGGTCGTTATCTGTATTAGGATTTGCTACGCCTGGCTAAAAAGCAGCCTAGAGGGTATATCAGCCCATTCCACCAGAGGGAAGGCTACGACCATGGCGTTGTCTCATGGAGTGCCAGTCCTGAACATCTGTCAAGCAGCAACGTGGGACTCCCTGTACACGTTTGCTAAACACTACTGCCTGAACACTCAGGTCCACAGGGATAGGCATTTTGCCCCTTCGGTCCTGCAGGACTTTTTAAGCTAAAGATTTGTCTCCAGTACACCGCCAGTATGGTATGCCTTGGGTAGCTATTCAAAGGTAAGGAATCTGCAGCTAGAAGTCTCTATCAGATGAACAAGTTACTTACCTTTGTAGCGCCCACCCATGGCTCCCTGCTCTGCGGACACATTTTTAGAGCTAGGGTTGATCTCCTTTTCAAGGCCCTAGTTTGGACACACACTGGTCAGTCTAATTCATGGCTCTGTGCTCCTGGCGTGGAAAGTGGTGAAAAGAAACTGATGTCTGCGCAACTGGGTGGTGCCTATATAGGTGAGAGCGACGTCATATCCGGCGCAGACTATGCCACCTGGAGCCAAATGGAGCCACACGACGGCACACAGGGGTACTGCTTATGCAAATGTTTCCAGATCCAGTCTGACGCCTAGGAAATTCTATGGTAAGGAATATGCAGCTAGATATTGTCTTTACTAAAAAATGCAACACCGAAGGGAAGTAACTTGTTCACCAGTTCCAACATGCCCCCACTCCAGCCTAAAGTCAGTGTAGACTAATCAATACCTTGATGGGCTTCCCTACTTAGGTGATAGAACATTGGCAAAGGCTCTCTACTGCAGAGGCACTTTTCAGTTCTATGAACTTCTGAAGTCAGTTTGATCCCACCATTTACATTCTCCTGAGCCCCTGGACTGACCCATGGGGAACCCTTCTCCTCTGCTCTTGCCCCATCTGTGAAGTTCCTAACCTTAACTTGCTCAAAGATGCATCCCTGTAGGCAGACAGTACCACCATGGCCAACAAAGTGATGTGGCCCATTCCACCACTTGGATCAGACTTCTGTCCACAACCCAAGGAAAAGTCTGCCCATAAGATAACTAGTCCTCTTAAAGTCCCCGCTGCATTCCGACGACACTCCTGGGCTTAGCAAACTCTGGTGCAACTTTGCATTGGGTCTTGGTCCCTAGTGCTGCATGGCAGCGGTTGACGGTGGGCTGCAAGGCTTTGGGCTACCAACTTCCCCCAGCAGGCTTCTTAGCTGTTGTGTCCCTGTGCTATGAACAGGAGGCCAGCTCACCGACTCTTGGAGTTTGTTGTCTTTGGCTGGGCTGATTTATTAAAACACTAAATTGATTCAGCCTTGGTCAAACGAGAGACTTCTTCACAGTGGTGATTTGATCAGAGATTTTCTTGCTTGATTAGTGGACCCAAGGACAAAAATGAATGTCTATATTCTCCCTTTGTAACACTATGAATTTTCATTGTTGGTTTTTAGAATTATTTATTGTATTTTAGAATAATTCTGGTGTGGGCTTAGACGTTATATGTAGAACAACTTATGTCTCAACATATTCTCTGACATGATGATCGTATAGGACAGAAAAATATTTTTTAAGTGGTATTTTAAACAGATGTTTAAGAAATAAAGCTTATATACTGGATGAGACAACTTATCAGTATTTCTTGGTGATATTGGTTGAATCTGGGATGAATGTGTATGATGTGAAACTAGGTATTCTTTGAACATATCCAAAGGGAAATTGTTTTTGACTGGTTGTCAATTTGGTGCACTGTCCCGTTGGTTAAGGAGGGGCCCTCTCCTGTTATTTGGGCTCTGTAGACTACTTCTCAAGCAGAATACAGCAGGCACAGTCTCTCTCCTTTGCTAGCCACCAGGGTCAGCAGGTGCAATCTATGCCGGTGCAGCCTCTGTTTGCTGGTTTCATGGTGCAGCAGGGCGTTCTTTTCCAGCCCTTCTACCAGTCCAGTCGAGATAAGAGTACAGGGTGCCAGGGGTGCCCTATATATGCTCTCAGGGCAGGATGTGGTTGGTGGCCAATGGGCAGTACTAAGTTCCCTCCCACCTAGTGACCACTTCTGTGAAGTATGGCACCTGGTCATCCCCGGATGCATTATTCTGCCCACTTCCAAAATGGCAGAACCCATTTTCTGGTGTGTGGACTCCCTAGCCCAGTCCAGAGGAGTGGCTAACTAGGGGACTACGCGCCCCTAGAAAAACGGTTTGAAAACTGGTTCCCCCTCTCCTGTCCCTAGTTCTAGCCTGTCTGCCCAAACAATAGCGCAGCCCCTCTCCCAAGTGTTACCCGTTTACCCTTCAAAGGCGGCTTCTCCTTTGAAGATCGCCTTTGGGTTCAATACCCGTGTGGCTTCTTGTAGGAGGGAGGAGACACGTCTTTTCAGAGCAGGCCCCTATTATATCCTTTCCTGAAAGTCGTTGGCACGTCTCCTCAGGAGGGTAGAAAGCTGTTGTGTACAACCGGTATGAGCACAGGGGACTAAAGGCAACAAAGCGACAACTTTGCTAAAGTTGCACACTGCAATTAATTTCGACCTGAGAATCAAGTCATGCTTAATGTAAAAAAGTGTTTGATACCTTGGATGACCCACTTTGGTCGCACCGTTCCAGAGTTAGTTCAGCAGAGGGGTCAGCGTAAAATTCTTTACTCACCAATTGGGCGACCAAGCTTTTCCACAGCAAAAACAAATGTTTTGCATTGTTACTTTCAGAACAAGTAAAATTACATATTCCCCCCGTGGGAAATGTTGCACCTTGCCATAGGGCTCGATGTGCCTGCCATAATGGTGACTTAAACATATAGCAGGGCTTTGATTACTTTAAATGGCTAAGTTGGGCTAGAAGTTTAAACAGATCTTCTAGACTGCACAGAATCGGGCTTGGAGTCTCATTTTACTAATGTCACCCCAGGATGGCACAACAAGTGCTGCTATCCCATGGGGATCCTCCAACTTAGATGCTCTGGATACCATTAACTCGGGACTTACAGGTAAGTTAGCTTAGCCAATTGGGTAAGAGCCAATTTGACATAACAGTTTAAAGATAATGGCACAGGTTCTGAGGTCTAGTTAGCAGGCCTCCGTGTACTCAGATTTGAAAAACCAGCAGCATCAATCCAAAAACTTGGGGTAACCATACAAAAAGAGCCCTTTCCATACACCTACTCATTGAGAAATACCCACCTCATAGTAACAAGCCAATGTGGAACAATCGTGACGTCTCAGATGGGCAGTGAGCTTGTCACCAGAAATGTTTAGGCTTTTCGTAAGTGGGGCATCCGCAGACTATAAGGTGGTAGTGAGGTATGCCCAAAATGCAAAAGAAGGTCAGCTAAGCAACCAAACCAAAATTACTTCACACAAACTCACAGGCCAAGGAAGCTCGAGGCCTATGCATGTGAAGGACTGAGAGTAGTTGAATTGTGGCTGAACAGTTCTGGTCACCTGTACTTTTTGCCCAGTGGCACTGATGTTCTTGGCTGGATGTGCACTGGGTCCCTGCTTACCAGACCACAGTGCTCTTTTCCTAAAATAACAACATGCTATTTGTACCCCAATTAGCAAGAACATAAGCACCCTTGTAAGTCCCTAGTAAATGGTACCTATGGTACTCAGGACATGGGTACTAAATTGGGTCCCGAAGGGCCGCAGCATGTATTATGCCACTCAAAGGGAACAACACTAAAACTGCCTACAGACGCTCATTGCAGGATGCGGGAAAGGGCGCAAGTCCTGCTGAAAACACAATATTGCATACTCCCTGTGTGCATGTCCAAGAACACTGCATTGCTTATATGCAAGTCACCCCTAAAGCAGGCCTTACAGCCATAAGGCAGTGTGCATTATATTACATGTGAGGGCACATCTGTATGAGCAGAAATGTCCCTGTAATGTCTAGTTTCATTACTAAGCAAACACAAGGAGATAATGGACAGAGAGCTGAAACTTTTTAGACACTCAAACCCAGTCACAGATCTGGGTTGAATCCATCACCATCCTTTAGCTAACATTGCCACCCCAGTTCAGACACAGCTATATGCAAATCAGTCTTGACCCTGTGCTATATGGGCAAATAGCTGTGTCTAAACTGGGGTGGCAAAGTGAGCTGAAGAACGATGATTGACATTTCCGTCTGTATTTATCCATATTTATTTTTTGTCAACTTTATCTGTATTTTTCCATATTCATTATGGGTTTTCCGAAAGAATGAAGCTGAAACTGGTATATTTCCACATTTATTTAACCAATAAATATTGCAGTCAAGCTTGAATGCCTGCCAGGTTTCAGTGATATGAACACCCGCATAAGATAAATCAATGCACTTACATGAAAATATGCGCATTTCAGGATCAGCTTTGTACATACCTACTGCTGTTTAAGTCTCTTTACTAAAATTCCTTTGTTTGTTTAACCCACTTACCTATCAATCCACACAGTCATGGAAAAGTGTATTTAGATTCACTCAAAAAGCACCCAATTTCCATTTTTATCCACATTTAAAAATAAATACAGACAAAAAAATAATGTATTTATCTGTAAAAATCAGTAAAATCGGAAAACAGGGAGCCTTATTTATAATACTGTAAAAACTGTTTATGATCTACATTTACCCCTCTATGACAGAACACTTCCATAGTAATACTTGTTTCACAATATATTTGTGCACATTTGAATAACATAACAACTTTGCATTCTGGTGACTTCAAGTGTTCTCTCTCTCTCTCTCTCTCTCTCTCTCTGTTCAACGGATCACTCCTCCTTTTTCCTTTACTTTCTAGTACCTACAGTTTTCCCATTTCAATATAGTTAGAGGCACCACAATATAAACACGAATGCAATACTGGATACATACATAGAAACATGACTGGTCAGTGATAAGGAGGTGATAAGGAACGTGATAAGACTGTCATTTCAAGGCTCCCTTGCAGACAGCAGAGAAGTTGGTGCCATGAATGTAGCTCGAGAGCCAGCAGAGCAAAGTAATGCTCCTTCTGTTCGTCCCTCTGTGTCTGACAGTCAGGCTCAGATATAGTACAGGGGAAGATATACTCAAGCTCACAATGGCTAGCAGTCAAGTTTTGGTCCGAGATGTACCCATTTATTTTTCTCAAAACTAACAATGAGAGATAGCTTTCTAGTTTCACCGGTCCATGCGTGATGAGCTGCTGATGTTAGGTTTTTACTTTGAATTCTGGGACTTGTAGTACTGGCTTTATAATAAACAAGACTAGAAGTCAGAGTGTATCAAAGAAAATGTCTGGCCTGTAGCACCTAGTCACATATGGACTTAGAAAACTTGGATGGGATGATGACATGCGTGCTGAGGAGTCCCAAGGGACAATCTACAGTACTGGCCAAAGACCCTCAAATAGTCCTGGGGTGTAGGTGTGACACAGCCACCTCCTTCATACTTGTGTCTAACTGTCCTAACGGTGTGCACGGAATGCATGGGCAGGAGCAATTGCAGTGTTCTAGGTTGATGTAAGTATTCCACCTTCAGATGAATGTGTTGAATATATAAAATGTTAGGATGACAGAAAGAAACGATCTGCAACAAAGTGTGGTAGCTTTGTGGCTGCGCTGCCACTGGTCACAAATAAAGGATGTATGCCTTAATTTATTTGAGTATTCACTACACAAACTTGGCGATGAGGATATCTTGTGACCAGACAGTAGGATGGGACCTATTTTCATGCGGATACTTCGGCTCAGGCGCTTATCAGCGTTTGAAGGATTCAATGTTTTTACTTTTGAGCCTGCGAAAGGATATCTCTTCATGCTAAAGAGGATTTGGAACCGGACAGCAAGGTCATTTGGGGGTTTGCGCTGCCCTGGGTTGTCAGCAGCTGCAGTCCATGGTGTGGTCGAGAATGGCCAGAGATTCTGGTGTTGCATACGTAGGAAATGTCTTGTGGCAGCAGTGTATTTGCCATTAAGAGGCTAGCAAGCACTTTTGATGACATTTTCTGACTGCATCTGAAGGTTGCAGAGTGTGTGTCTTGCTCTTGCTTCTACATGGGTCGTGGTGGTGAAGTGTGGAATAAGAACTAGTACATTTATTTAATCATAGGAAAGGACCTTATTTTGATTTATAAAAAAAAAGTGGAGCGTGGACTTAAAACTAATCTAACCTGATCACTGCAGTGGCGTCTTCTGCGAATGGATTGAGTATTAAACCTCCTAGAGAGTTTCTTTCTGTTGATGGAGAACCCTTAATACAATGGTTAGAGAGGAAGGAGTATTTCATGAACTACTTGGATACTGTGGGTGAATCACATTAATTTACTCCCAAAAGGAAAAAAATATATTTCGCTTCAGTCGCTTGGTTCTGCAGGTAAAAAAAAAGTCTTGTAAAATTCCGAGGGTTGATGGTGATGAGGACACTAATATATTCATATATGTCTTAGCAGATGGTGATGCTTATTATAGTCCTAATGTATGTATAGGTATAACAAGGCTCAACTATTTCTCTAGGAAACAGATGAAAGATGAATCTGTGGACGAGGATGTTGGGGCACTGAAAAAAACTTGCCAGCACTTTTAAATTTGGTGCTCTACATGGTGAGTTGATAAGAGATCAATTAGTTATGCGTGCCGCCAAGCCTGCAATACAAGAAAGGGTGTGGATTAATTGGGATTCTCCTTTGAATTATTTGATGGCAATAGCAGAAATGTGTGCGAAAGCATGAAAAAAAATAGCAGCGGGCAAGAAGTGAGGTTAGCCGGTATTATCATTGTGATAGTGTTAAACATCTGGCTAATAGTAAGAACTGCCTTTCACTCTAAAAAATTTTTAGTATTTGTGGAACAAGACACTTCGCTAAGGTGTGTAAGAACAAGGGGATGAAGAAAAAAGTAAAGTTTATAAATTTATTGAGGATACATTTAACTGCGATTGTGATTAGACAGATTTGGAAGATGTCCTGAATGTTAGAGAAAAAGTTATCTTAAACATTATGGATGACTGCGCTGAGGAAAAAATCTACCTGTTTTATGAGTATTCGTGGATGTGGTAATCGCACAGCGAACCCAGGTACCCCCATAGACCATTATGCCTGAGAGAGTGCTTGGGTGGAGAAGTCTGTCAATAAAGTAGGGCCTCATTTATTGGAACCAGATTTCAGACCACAAAGGTATGGTGGTGAACCTATCGATATTATAGGTTACAGGAACTTAAAGTTCAGGTCCAAGAACAGACATATTATTGGAAAACTTTATGTGGCATAAAGGGGGCCCTCAGTCCTTGGGTGATTTGTACAGGGAAACTTACATATAGTTCTGGACCCTAATAGTAAAGAACAGGTTATGAGTGTAGATGTGGAAGAAACAGTTAGCAGAGACATTTTAAGAAGGATTCCTAATGTTTTCAGTGGGAAGGCAAGATGGCGGCCGCTTGAGTGGCCGGTGCAGAGCTGCGGCGAGGACGCCGATTCTAAGGAAACCCATGGTGTAGCGCACAGTGGAGCCAGCTCTCTGAAAAGAGTAAAAGATCACGCATACCGTATCCCGGGGAAAACTTCACGGCGTCTGTAAAAGGCAATGCTGGTGACTTTCGCCCGGTACGGGTCCGCGAGGCTGCTTCTGAGGGCAGTGGTGCAGGCGCTGGAGGCTGGCATTCCCCGCCGCTACGCTCCGAGAGGTGGGCGGAGCCTGTTTCCGAATCAGAATCGGACGCGGAACCTGACGAGGGGCCAACGGAGCTGGAAGAGAAAGGGGAACCTGCGCTCGGAGTTTTCTGAGGATTGCAGTCGGCCTGATTATCGGCAGGGGAAGCGGTTCCAGGGCGGAATGGCTCCTAAACAAAATCCTAGCTCGAAATCGGGCAACGCCAGGAAAAAAGCGCCTAGAGAGGAGGTTGAGGCAGAGACTTCAGCTGCAGTACGGGGGAAGAGCACCCTCCGCAGGACCAGCAAAAGAAGAGGCAGCAGGGAGCCCCCAAGACCCGATTGGCAACCACTTCTGTTTTGGATATGCTGGTCAAAGCGGGTAAGGAGAAAGGCCATCAGGATTTGGGAGAGGGTAACGCTACAGATGCTGATCAGGCACTGGGGATCCATGCTGTACCCCCCTGAATCACATACCCGTAGAAGTAATCATGGGCGAAGGTGTCGGTGCAAAGGAGGCGGCAATGTCTGTGGCCAATAGTAAGGAAAACCTGGACCCGGATTTGGGGACTATTGTGTGTTTGAATACTGGGGAGGTTAATACCAATACCAATTGAGTAGTAGAACTATCTGGCTCATTAGAATCCCCATCTGTTGAATTAGAAGCTATAATAGAGGGGGAAACGGTTGGAGCTTGAGGGGAAAAGGAGAGTGACCCGAGTGAGGCCTTCTTTTCTGTCTCGGATGGTGGGGGAGAGTGGTCGGAAGAGGATGAGGGACATAGCTTGTGCGAGGAGTCAGATACTGACCCAGATAATGATTTGCCGGCCACCGCCATGAAAAATAAGAAGGCTATCTGGGGTCAGGAGCTTGTGCAAGGGGAATTAAGTTGGGACCACTCTTCCGCCCAGCCCCTACTAGGCAGTCCCCTGATGGAACAGGCACAAATGTCCCTGCTAGAGACGATACACCAAGAGATTTTGGCACACAGAGAAGAAACCCGCCAAGATAGTCGAAAATCACAGGCTGTGATGAGGAAAATGCAGGGGGTGGTGCGGAAACTCTCTAAGGCTTGTGCCACCACGTGGAACAGAGTGTCAAATTTGGAAGAGCGAGTGGTGGCAACGAAAACCGAGGTGGCAGAAGCTGTTTCCAAAGTCGATGCTCAATGCTCCCAGGTGACAGATATACAGTGAAAGCTGGAGGAGATGGAAAATAGGCTTCGAAGAAATAACCTGAGAGTTCTAGGAATTCCGGAAGGGGCCGAAGGATCAGACATTAGGGCTTATATCATCAAGCTTTTCCAGCAAGCTTTCCCTGAGCTGTCCAGCTGTGACTGGTCAAAAGAGTTACAAAGGGTGCACCGTACTCCATTTAAGATAAGAAGGAATGCTAAGGAAGGGGACAAACCCAGGGCAGTACTGATATTCCTCGGCAACTTTGTCCTACGACAGGCGATTGCTGACAAGGCGAGACCGGATGCCAGAAGAAACGTTGATGGGGTGCCGTTCTTTGTCCGCCCGGACTTCTGCCACGTGACTGTGGAAAGACGCTGGCGTCTTAGAGAGCTGATAAAGCCCTTTCAGGAAAGGAAACTTCAAGCCTATTTAATTAATCCAGCACAGTTAAAAGTCATCAATGATGGGAACACAATGTATTTTTCCTCAGAAGTCAAGGCTAAGGAGTATCTAGACAGCCTAGGCAAATAGATCCAGTTAAATAGGCTGATTTCTTGGGGCTATTATGAATGGTATAAATTGATGCATCCCTAGGTCATTGGTAGTGGTTCCGAGTACGTAAATTCTTCGATTGTATTTTTTCTTTCTATATATGTGTTTTTCTGTTTTTTAGGTGTTAAAGAGGTATTTCTTGCTGTCCTCGCCGTAAACACTGCACATCCGTCACATGCACAGACGAGATCTGTGCGCCTCACAGAGCGGGGAGTGGGGGGAAGGGGTAGGTGGGTTGGGGGGCAGGTGGGGGGAAGGCTGGGGGGGAGGGGAGGGGGAAGTGGGAGCAGGGGGGCGTGGAAGGGTGAAAATTGAAAATGGGAAGATAAAATGCATTATTGTTGTTGTTGGTCTATTCGGACAAAAAGAGAAGTTAATCAAAACTAACAGATTTGAGTGGCAGGGCTCACAGGCATATCAAACCAAAAGCCATGATGACAGACATTAGAATTTGTACACTAAATGTGGGTGGCCTAAACGACTGGAGAAAGAGACAAAGACTGGCCCATTTTGTTAAATTTAATAAGATTGATGTGCTCTGTCTCCAGGAGACGCATCTCCCGTGGGCGAAGAGGAACCTTTTGGTTTTAAACGGCTTTGGTTTAGCTGCCTGTTCATCACAATCTTCAATGATCAGGGGGTCGCCATTTTGGTTAGGAAGTCCTTGGGTGGCGTTAAAAGGGTGAAGGCAGATAGTTCTGGGAGATGGGCTATTGCAGAGTTGGAAATGGGCCTCACTCTGTGCGTAATCTATGGCTCTAACGGGGACGTTCCAGAGATTTTTGATTTTTTGGAGCTTGAACTAGTTGGCTGGCTGGCTCCTCTAATAGTTTGTGGAGATTTAAACATCTCAGCCACCTGGGATGATAAAGTAAAATATGTCGGTCAAAAATCTAGGGTCTTTAGGGCGATTAAAGCACTTATGGGATCGCTGGGCTTAGTCGATGTTTGGGGTACCAAGGAGCCACAAAACCCTGGTTTTACCTATATTTCTAACCCAGCCCAGAAGCATTCCAAACTGGATTATCTGTTTATTTCCTCCCCGGAAATCAATAGAGTTGATATCTCCAGGTTACTGAGGGTACTTTCGGATCACAATCCATTGGTAATTTTGTATCATGGGGTTGGTGGTGAAAGATCGAGATCCTCCTGGTCCTTTGAGAGGAGATTATTGGAAGATTCTAGATTTGTGGCCCATATTAAGAGCTGGTCGGATTACTTTTTTGCTGCAAATAGATACAGCGCTTCCCGTAATACAGTTTGGGAATCTTTCAAAGCGGCTTTGAGAGGTGAAACCATTAGCTTCTCAGCAAAATTGAGGAAAGAAGATAGGATGGAGGAAGCGCAATTACTGGAGAGGTTAACAATTATTGAAGAAGAGCATGTCAAGATTATTTCATCAGGTGGGGATGGGAGTAATAGTCATAATGGCCTCCTGGCTATTAAGGCAGACCTACAGAAATTGGTTACTCAGAAGGCAATAGGGGAATATCAGGCTACGAGAACTAACCGATATGAAACGGGAGAACACGCCGGTAGAGCCCTGGCTCTCCGTTTAAGGCAAGAGAGGTCTAAAAATGTAATTACAAAGATAGTTGAAAGGGGTAAGGAATTTACAGAAGCTAAGGAGATTTTACATGTTTTCAGAGATTTTTATCAGAGACTATATGACGAGGAGGCTAGGGATGGAGGACAGCAGGATAACTTTGGCGACTCAGGACCACGCCTCGATGCCTCACTACAAGAAGAACTTGATAGGGACATTACCGAAATGGAGATCAAGACTGCCCTTCATGAGTTGGCCTCAGGGAAGGTCGCCGGCCCCGACGGCATCCCCTTGGAGGTCTATAAGCGCATAAAATCTGAAATCATCATTCTGCTAGTAGATCTTTTTAATGGGATTGTTTGGACTGGGCAGACCCCGGATTCATGGAAAGAGACGAACATCATTATATTCCATAAAAAATGGAAACCCAGTGAGAATCCAGGGTCGTACAGACCTATCTCGCTTATTAACTCTGATACTAAGCTGTATTCTAAGATCTGGGCTTTGAGGTTGGGCAAGATCATTGGCGGTCTTGTATCACCTTGGCAGCATGGGTTTATCCCCGGGCGTGGCACGCGGATCATACCAGCAGAGCAATAACTCTATTTGACGCCCATGCTGCCACGGGAGGGGAGATGGCCATGATCCTGCTCGACGCAGAGAAGGCTTTTGATCGGGTGGTATGGAGCTTTCTCTGGGGCATCTTGGCAGGAAGAGGGTTTGGGCAGAAAACCATTAGAGCACTAAGAGCGATGTATCAAGATCCTGTTGCTAGAGTGACGGTCATGGGCGAGAAATCGAATCTGTTTTCAATAAAGAGAGGAACTCGTCAAGGGTGCCAGTGCTCCCCGATTCTCTTCTCCCTTTATATTGACTCGCTAATCCAGGCCATATTAGGGTGCCCTAGGTTAAGACCGGTGGTTTTTAATGGGTACGAAAATTAAATTTTAGCGTACGCGGATGATCTCGCGGTATTTTCATCTGACCCCCAGCAGGCAATGGTGGTCCTGTCGGATCTGACTAAACAATTTGGTGCTAGATCGGGGTACTTATTAAATGAAGCAAAGACCCAGATTATTTGTACGAAAAATACATTGAAATCGGATCCAAGATTTGTGGACGCAGCTGTATATTTAGGGGTGAAAATTAATGCCTCAGTTGATAAAATTGTGGAAGAAAACTATACTCCGCTCATTAAAACAATGGAGTCTGATTTGAGAAGATGGGACAGGCTACATCTTTCATTGATTGGGAGGGTGAATGCTGTCAAAATGACAATGTTTCCAAAGGTACTATACTTATTTCGGGCCATACCATTATTTCTGGAGGAGAAAATAATTACGAACTTAGAATCAATATTTATTAAATGTATTTGGCAATTTGGGAAGGTAAGGCGGTCGACTAATTTGCTGTCTCTCCCAAAAGAAAGGGGGGGTCTGGCTTTGCCAAACCTAAGATTGTATCATTGGACATGTCTTTTGACTCAAATGACTGTGCTTTTCCAACGCAAGGCTTTTCAGAATGATTTAATTTTAGAAGTTGTGCGGCCACTTTCTATATTTGAGCTGCTGTTAGGAAGAAAGGCGTTGGGCTTAATGTTATGCGAAATTGATCGCAGATTTTATAGGAAAGCTAGGTATAAGATTATTGATGGTGTCTGGCGAGTATGGAAAGCCTGTGGAAAGCTATGTAACATCCCCAAAGTTAATCCATACCTATATATTTATAACTCGAGCCTCTTTTCAGGGATAGAAGCAGATAGGACTCTTAAAGTTTGGGTAGGGCTGGGTGTTAAAACTGTGTGGGAATTAATGGCTGGAGTAGGGATTATAAGCTTTGATGCCCTTCAAAACAGATTTGGAATCCCAGGCAACCATTGGTTTGTTTATGCCCAACTGGCTCGTTCATTGAAGGCACTGAGACCAAAACCGCCACCGCCCGACTCTAGCCCTCTATTGGATGCACTGACTAGAGGGTGTAAAAAAAATTAAGATCATTTATAACATCCTTATCTCAGAGATCCAAGACGATGTTGATAAGACCGAGGTAGCATGGGCTAGGAAATTGGGAAATCCAGATATAGATGTTGACCAGGCCTTAATGTTGAATAAAAAGATTTTTAGAGCCACAAATTTAAGGGCCCAGCATTACAAAACAGTGTTCAATCTATACTATACCCCGGTGAAATTATTTGCATGGGGAGTTAGGGCTGATGACACGTGTCCAAGATGTGGGGATGGTCAAGCAGACCTATTGCATATGTTTTTTAACTGCAGCCTTTTAACCCCAGTTAAGACTGAGATCAAAAAATTCTGGGAGGGGCTGCTAGGTCATAAGATTGATCTATCCCCTACCCTAATGATCTTGGGCACGGATTCCAATTTAAAACTAGGGAAAGAGGAAGAAGCTCTGACGTTTATATCTGTGGCTGTGCTCAGGCTGCTAATTTCAGCAGGGTGGAAGGATGTTGTGGCTCCGTCCTTCCAAATGTGGCTCTCTAGGCTGCTTGGAATTCATAATATTGAGTCTTGCCTGTACGAACAAAAGGGGATGAAAACACGGGACTTCAGAAGAAGGTTCTGGGCCCCTGTCACTGACTGGAGGCAGTCTAAGTTGTAATAGACTAGATGTAACTTTGCACTTTATGGGTTTTATCCCCCGGTTTCTCTTTTAAAGGTCCCGTTAGTATGAATTGTAAATAAGATGAATTAAGTACTGTTGTATTGCTGTCTGAGTATTTATGTATATTTGTATCATCTGTGGATTGTATATTTGTATCGAGCCTGCCTTCTAATTGTTGTTTTTATGTCCGAATTAACTCAATAATGTTTTCTATTCTTGTAATTGCACTTATATTCCCAATAGAAAAAAAAAGGGAAGGTTGGAAAGTTATGCACATTTAAACATTAGATGGTTGCTGCGGGCTTGCTCCAGCTTCCCTGCGAAGGAGAAGCTCCCCAGACCTTGCTGGTCTGAACAGAAGCCAATCTTCCCATCCTACGTGGATTGCATTTGCCAAGGTTTGTTGGGTCCAATCCGGATACCGACACCGCCAACAGCTAGATCCGTCGTGGGACAGCTCAACTCCAGCTCCTGGTTGTCGTTGACGCCTCCTGGTCCGGTTCCTGGTCCTCGTGGCTGCAGAGACAAACGTCACCTCTTTCCCTGATTGCATCTCGACATCGCCTGGTTCCTTCCTGGCCACTGGCTAGTGACCCAGACTCTGTCCCCTCTGCTTTCAGGTTCTGCTCGACTCCAATCCACCCTTGGATCCACCATCCATGGTAACTCGCGTGTGTGTTTAGACACTGCACACATATCCTGTGGGACTCCTACTTCCTAACCTTTGGTTGTCCAGTGTAGCCCCAGCGATTCTCTAGGCCCATTCACCTTTCCTGAAGTGGTTCTTATACAACTTACTTAGTATATGGTTCGTGAGGCCCCTAGGGCAGAATTGTATTTGTGCAACTTATAGTATGCTTATTGAGTAACTTGTGCTGTGTCTCAAACTCTGACATCATAAAGAGTGCAGAGGGGTTGTGTTAGTAATAAATACATATATATTTGATATATACCTTGTGTGGTGTCCTTTCATTTGATATTCAAAGGACTATTATTGGTAAAACAGCTGGCTTCACATGCTCTCTGAAGTTTTAGCCTAAGACTGCTTTGTCCATGCTATCACTAGGATAGCTGGTCTATAAGGGTGACTTTACAACCATCACCATAAGGGTTGTTTGGACTGGTGCAAGGTGCCCACTAGAATATTGGACATCATATACCAGGCCAGCTTCTCACAGTGGGGACCCTTTGGATTCGCATTTGCATGCTTTGTCATGGAGGTTAGCCAACACTGGAATTGGGGTCAGGATTGCTGGGGAGAGTTCACTGGACACTTGAGCCACTCAGACTCAAGCCATGGGGGTCGGTGCAGAGTGGGCAGGACTTGCAGTTCCAGGCGGCACAGGAGTCCTTGGAAATTTGAGACTTTTTCGAAGGCAGCAGTCCTCCCAGAGTTTTCAGAGGCCGCTGGCTGCAAGACGGGTCACCTTTTTGTTGCAGGCTCTACAAAGCTAGAGACATGCCAGTAGGACTGGAGCCAAGACAGTCGTCGTCGGGCTTCTCTGCAGGGCTTGCTTCAGGCATGTCTTCTTTCTTCTTAGGTCGTCGCAAATCTGTGGATCAAGGTTAAGGTTAAATACTGAATTTAGGGGTGTTACAGGCACTGCCAGGTAGTAGCCAAAAGGCTACTTACATTTAGGGTGACTACACCCTTTGTATGTTCCGCCCCTTTGGGGAGGGGGCATCCCCTAATTCTATTGGCTAAAATCCTTCCATCCAATATGGAGGATTTTCCAAGGAGGGGGTCACTTCAGCTCAGGACACCTTAGGGGTGGCTCTGGCTGAGAGGGGACACATCTCTTCTTACTACTAATTTTCCCGTCGACCTTCCTGCTTCAAGTTGGGCTTGGTCAGAGGGGTGGGCATCTCCACTAACAGGAGAGACCCTGGCTAGCATAACAAAGGGCAGGAAGCCTTTGTGGCTCACTTCCCTGAAAGCTGTTCCTGTTTGGCGGTAGGTGAGAAGCACCTCCACCCCAAGCTGGCTTTGTTCCTAACCCATGAGAGCACAAGGGCTCCCCCCTCAGGGGATCAGAAACATGTCTGAGTGTGGCAGGCTGGTGCAGACCAGTCAGCTCTACTCTAGGGAGTTGGTCGTTTCTCAGGGGGCATCTCTAAGATGCCCTCTGAGTGCATTTTACAATAAATCCAACACTGGCATAAGTGTGGGTTTATTATGCTGAGAAGTTTGATGCCAACCTCTTAGCCATTCACTAAAGCCATCGTGGAACTGTGGAGTTTATAATGACAAAATCCAAGCCCATGTACTCAATATGGCTTCACTGAACTTACAATGTCTAAGAATGGACTTAGACACTGAAGGGCATATTGTTCATGCAGCTATGCCCTAAAATGTGGTATAGTGCATCCTGCCTTAGGGCTGTGAGGCCTGCTAGAAGGATGGCTTATTATTGCTACAGGCTGTGTTTGTGGGCATGATCGGTAGGGACCCAGTGCATCAGATATCGGGGAAAACGTGTGTGTGGGGGGGGTAATCATGCAAAATAGGGCACTTTCCTACAGGAGACAGTAATGGGAATTTTAGGTGGTAATGGCTTAACAGTGGAATTTAACATGTGTACATTTGCCCAGTCCAAGGTGATATAAGGCAGTTACAAGAGACATTAAAAAATGCCCCCTCTTCCAGTTATAAAAATATCAGATCCTTTTTAGGGCTTGCAGACTTTTATTTGAAATTCGAGAATATGTTTGTTGATTTGTCTCATCCTTTGAGACAGTTATCAAAATACAGAGTCAAATTTGATTAAACTGTAAAATGCCACGAACATTTTGAGAGATCCAAAGAAGCTATTTGCGAAGCATCCGCATTGCAAGATTTTGACCCACATTGTAGTAGTATCATTACACCGGATGTGAGAGGAAAGGGACTGTGTGAGGTGTTGGCTCAAGTGGATGATGAAGGTAAACAGTAAATAGTGGTTGTAGGATGCTGGCTCTGTATATACTTTACAAAAGTTAGGTATAGTGTGCAAAGGGTCCAGTGGATCCCAGAGGAATAACAGAAGCTAAATTATACAAACACAAACACATCTATTTGTGGTAGTGTGGTCGAGCAGTTAGGCTCATCAGGAGGGCGTGTTACATATTTATTGTATTCACTCAATCAAGGCTGATGGCACACACTCAGACAGGATCCAGACCAATTAGGTAAGTATAAAACAGGTATACTTATGTTTTATTTCTAGAATCAAGCAGGACTTGACACACATAAGTAGGATATGCTTTCAAATGCAAAACTTTACAAGGAAATGCAATTGCGGGTTAAATATAAATTGTGACAGGTTTGTATCTGCTTTTAAAACAGTTTAGAATACAGAGACATTACATTAGAGTACTTTTAAGTTACTTTTACTACTCGGGCGATAGGCCTAGATATCACACCGTGAGTCTTACAAAACACATGCAAGTATTACTGCTTTTGGTTCAAAGAAAGTTACTTTCGTTTTTCATACAAAAAGTCAGTTTTTGGATAAAAATCATAACATTGGTTCATGGGGGAAGAGAAGGTTTTCGGTTTGCAGGTAAGTAAACAACCTGCAATGATTGTTTTAGGGATTTGGAACCAAGGCTCCCCAAGGTTCAGTGAAGCACTCCATTTCCATTTTATTTCCTTTATTCTGCATTTTCATTAAACACCATAAAAGTACAATAAAGACTTTTGAGGGGAGGAGCTACGACACCAACCAAGATGGCCACGTAGTCTCCCGGCTCCGCTGACCCCCATCCTACGCTCGCTTATCCTGTCGAATATCCTGATCTCCTGCCCCGGATTCGTGTGGGTGAACTAGTCGGCACCCCGATGGTGTGCTCACGGAATTTTTCTGATGTTCTGGGGTGAAGTAACATCGAAAATGTTTTGAGGCCTAACCCAGACTGGAAGCCGGGGCCTCGATTGCTGGTCTACCCGGGTCCAAAGTGAACAACAACGGACTGCTGAGGGTGGTTGGGTCCGGTCCCTGGAACTTTTGAAAATTTCTCTGGACTACTTTGCAACCATTTGCTGCCTGGAGCTGTACCTGAGGTGAGGCAACGGGTGGCGCGCATTGCTGCGTCGCGGGGGGCCCGGCCCGGAGGCCCAGCAATAGCACCGCTGGTGCCCCGAGGCGGAGGTCCAGCCGCGCGTTGCTGCGCGCCGCTGGCCCGTCCCTCACGGCTTGTTTCTGCCCCGGCGTATCCTGCCCCGGAGAGGGCGCCTCTCCATGGGGATTGTTATGCCTGCGGCCGGATGGAACCTGGCGGAACAGACTCAATGTGGCCCTTCCTTGCGTATGGTAATGGCGGAACTTGCGGCGCTTCACGCGATGGTGAGGGCCCAGGTCAATCATTGGCTGACGGCGACAGATGGGATCATAGGACCGGGAGCAAGCCCTGACTTGCTCTCTGAGACCCGGCAGCCGACTTGTTCCCTGGTGGAAGCCCTACAGGCACGTTTGGACCCGGTGCTGGAAGCTGTGCCTGCCCCCGAAGAAATGGTACTCACCGTGTGTGCTGAGATTGGTGACTCTTCAACGTTCTCGGAAACATCGGTCCTACAGTTATCGGAGCATTTCACTGCTTCCCCCATCCTGGACACTGTTGGCTCACATTTTGATCTGTACCGGAACGAGTCGCACCCCCTCCCCAGTCGGTCTCCCAACATGGCGGATGGATCGATGCTTGGCTTCGGAGAAGGGGAGGGACATCGTTGGTGCAAGCCGTGTGCGTTGGGATCTGCTAATCATCTCCCATTTGCCGACTCAAGCACCGGCTGCTTCTGTGTGAACTTAGTCTTTCCGGGGATGGGGCTTTTCTTATCCGAAGGACTCGGCAACTTTGTTAGACGGGGCCAAGGCTGAGATTGCGGGTTGAATTGTTTACGATGGATCTATTGGTAACGGGACTGCTCATTAACAGACGGATTCCGGGGCGGAGGGATGGTGGTTCCCCCCGGGGTATTTTTGTATAGTGGACAACTTTATTCGTGTTGGCCTAGGGGGCCCCCTTGGTTAGGGCGGGGGGGAGAGACCGGGAGCACATAGACTACTGCCCTCCTCCATTTCCCCGTTAGGTGGGGTTTCCTTTCTTTCTCCTTTTCTCTGTTTCTTCTATAATTCGGGTTTGGTTCTCGGGCGACAGGCACACTGCTGGGGGGGGGGCCGTAGTCATCTGCAGGGGTGCAGGGTGGGGGGTTAGGGGAGGGGATTTTTCGTTTTTAATTTGTTTCTGTGGCATCTTTTTTTCTTCTCTTATCCTTCTTTGTCTTTCTTTTCTTGGGTCAGTGCAGTGGGTTTCCTTTGGTATCAATCACTGCTTTTTCATCTGTGCCTCAATTTTCGTGGTGTTCTCTGGGTCTTAGGGCAGGGGACTGCAGGTGCGAATTGACCGTGATATTCCTCCACATCCTGAACCTCCTGTTTCAGCGCCATTGACTTGATCGATTACTGTGTATTGTTGACACGTTTACTATTCTGCCTGCCATTTTTCGCTGCTGGGAAATTGTTCGGCACCTGATCCTTCCATCCTATATTATAAAATGAAAACCGTTTATATTCTGTTTTCCTAATTGTGCTGTTCAGTGGCCAAGAGTATACTAGCATGGAGAATCTGCCCCCCGAGGTGCTGCATGTGATTAAAATTGCTTTCTGTTACTCTAACTGCTTAGCGGCCAGCCTCGGGGGTTGTAGGCCCATACTTGTCTTTGGTTGAAATGTCAATAAAGGTTTTCACAAAAAAAAAAATAATAAAGACTTTTGAACTATACAGTTTAAAACCATTCATAGTGAGAAACACATCGGAAATGAAATACTATTCCTGATTACATAGTTCATTTAAAGGACCCATACTCCCCCCAGTGTTTACTCAACTAATACCTCTAGTATCCCTCAGTTTAGCTGCTGTTCTTAAAATATTTGTCACCGGATATAAAGTCAGATGATCTCGGGCCATTTGCAAATGTGAGAGAGCTTCTGACACATGTCAAAAATTAGCCTTTTTTAGCAAATTTATTAAAAAGCGACGCCTGGGCATTGAATAAAAAGGGCATAATAATACAAAATGAAGGGTATCCTGCGGAGATCGTTGATCGCAGCCGCAAGGACCCTTTGACTCAACAGAATTTGTAAAACCTGCTGGCTCAGCTAGCAGGTGATGTAAAAGGTTGAGCCTAAAACGAGTTATTAAAAATCTGTCATGGGCGTTATATATTAGTGCAAGATAGGGCTCCATTCCTACACAGGACCTTATCTGAGTGTATGCCTTAACCAATTGTTTGGTACTATCCTTGGCTTCTCGTATAATGGCTTGGTTTTCAAAAAACATCTTTTTTACTCTGGCATTGATCCCCTTTTGTGAGCAGCTAATCGATCACAGAGGAGCAGTTAGAGAATTGTGAGCAAGCCGAGGAACAGCAGTGTGGTGAAAGCAAAGCGGCGCGAGTGCTGAGCCGAGCCCCCACCACCCTATCGCCCGCTGCTCTCACTCACTCACTCACTCACTATCAGCCCCTAAACTGCGAATGTCATCACCGCCGCAAGCAAGCAAGTTGTTGAGGGAAGAGCTTGCTCGGCGGGAAAACAGCAGGACGCTGCCAGCGGTGGGGCCCATGGAGCAATCGGAAGGGGAGAGCGGAACGCAGCGGTGAACGAAGTTGGAGGTGAGCTGCAGCAGCGCTTATCAGAACCAGTCTTGTGCCCTCCCCCCCCATGGCCCCCTCCCCCCCGGAGGTCCTCGCAATCTCGGAACTGCGGGCGCCGTACAAACTTCAGCTGGACACGCTGTGACAGTGACTGTTAGCCGTGATTGTCAGCAGCAGCAGTGTTCTCTGTGCTCACTTGTGTCTCACCTGTATCTGCCCGAGTGTAAAGCCTCGGCGGGGCTCAGAGGGACTTACAGGGTCTAACTAAGGCTAACCAAGGCTAATTGATCTGCCCGCTTCCAGCCTGCCTCACTATCCGCTACTAGACCCAGCCTCCAGCCTCGCCCATACATCTACACATCCACACTGACCTGCTCTACCTGTGCCTGCGTATTGGCTGCTGCATCTGGCTGCTCTCGGCTGGTTTTGGCCGTTTTGGTGGTTAAGGAGTTGAGTACCGCTCACAGTGTGCTGTAGCAGACACGATAAGGAAAGACACATGGCTACTGGTAGTGGAGGCGATTAAATAAAATAAAATCAAGATAATCAGGAAACACAAACTAATCAAGGAGATAAAGTGTCTAAAGTGCCCCAAAAAAACAACAACAAAAAACAAGAAGGTGGGCAATTAATTCGAACAAAGTCACCTGGCACCAGGATTCACTTGAAATTACCAGGCTGTTACAAAGTCCAAAACGCCAACAGGAAGACCAACTAAGAGGTGCGGAAGCAGGAGCTTTACGAAACCTATCAGGAATAACAGATATAACAGCCCATTCCTGGTCATTATCACTGTCACTGGTCACTGGTCACAGGTAGCGAGACACAGTTAGACAGATAGATAGATATCTTAGGCAGGGAACCAGACATGAGATCGGGCAAAGAAAGGCGGAGCATTTCAACAGTAATTAGCAACCGGAAAAAGAAAAACAAGATCTTCAAGGTGCCCACCGACTGCCAGGAGGAATCAACGAGAACTGAAGCACTCAGCAAAACAGATGACACCTTAGTTAAACTGGACATGGATAGGGAATCAGAATCAGAGGGGCCGGTGTTAGTCCAGACCAAATCACAAAAACCTCTCTTCCAACCAAAATTGTATTCCAAATTTGCTTTTATAAAAGACGCCGGGGCAGTGCTAAATCACATGAGCACCGCACAGAAAGGTCTCCCCTCCCCCTGAGCCCGGAAAAAATTTCCATAACAAATCCAGACAATTTAGATTCAGAACTAGCATCGGCATCAGCGAGCTCCCTGAACAATGATAAATGAATAAAACTCTACTTGGACCCAACGTCCAAACCTAAGACAGATGTAAACAGTGACCAAGATAACGAAAAAGAAGGGAATCAACACAGGCGGCAAAAAGAAGGCTTAGAATGCAGTGAAGAACAAACCCAATCCAGAGCAGATGACCATGACGAAAAAATCAAAGTGATGGGCTCTAACAAGTATCCAAAGCACCCCTTAATCCAAAACCACTCAAACCACTCCATCCCATCCCATCCCATTTAAACAATCACCCCTTGGAGCCCCTGGAGTGGCTTTGGAACCAAACATCATAATACAATCCAGCCATTATGGCTCAATTACAACTCGAGACTCAGCACCAACAGCCGCAACTGGCGCAGCTCCCCTTCCAATCCTCCATCTTCCCATAGGAATACAGGGGGGTTGCAACAATACTTATGAACCGGAAAATAAAGGCGATGGACGGTCCCAACTCTCATTTACAGACAAATTCTCAACAATTAATACAAATGGTATCAGGAAACAAAATAAAACCCCATCCCCAGAAAATAACTCCATCAACTAACCGCAGGTTTGGTCCCCGGGTACAGCTGGAATTAACTCATCCTTCCTGACAACAGAAGAGTGGGAAAAAATGGCGGGTACCTATTCCCAGGGAAAGAGTGTTATCTCACCGCAAGATATAGAAAGCAAGATACATGAAACACTAAAGGCTCTAACTACAGAAGAGAGCGGTCTATGGGTGTCCCTTCTAAATACCATGAATCTCTTGACAAAAGCCATGGAATACCATTCAGATAAGATGGATATCCAATTAACCCTTCTAACCGCCTAATCACACATGTCATTAATATCGACAACAAGTTATTAGATCTGAACGAGTTGATTAAAAGAGCCCAATCAGAAACTACAATCAATCCTCCAAGCTGCACATGTTATTCAATTATCGACAAACTAGCCACTCTGCCGGCTGTAATGAGCGATCTCCTAACAGATATAAAGTATGCAAACAACTCCCAAAGAGAAGCAAAGGTAGTTGGAAGTAAAGAAAGAAAAAAGGAAGACTATGCCGCAAAGCTAAAAACAGAGGCAGTGAGTCATTTCAAATCTACCACGAAATCAAACAGCTTGAAAGCCAGATCTAAGGAAACGTACGAAATAAGCTTACCCCAATAGGGTGTCCAGGACGGACAAAGACCACACCAGAACAAAAGCTTGAGATTAGAACAAGCGGGATCCTCAGAACCACTCCAACAAGAACAACAACAGCAGCATAATCCTATTGAGCCGCCAGAAAACTCAGAAGCCGGAGACGAATGGCTTGGCAGAAAGCAAACAGCAAAACAAAGACGGAAAATGAAGAGAAAAGGGAGAAATAAAATATGCACCATAAAATCCTACTTCCAACAAGCTAATAAAACGGGATCAGATCCAGAGATGGAACAAGGAAATACTCATGACAAACCTAATTCACAAGGCAAGCTGATTCCCCCTAACGACCTGGCTCTAATGAAACCAGAAACATCATCTTCACAGACCAAACACTCAGAAGCCGTTAAAATTAAGGCATCAGGTGGGCGTGGCTTGGACGGCAAGCATGGCGGACGCAGCCTAGTTGAGCTCCGTCCCCGCCAGCCGTTTATCCGTCCAAATATCCTGTTCTTCCCCATCGGACAGCGACCCCGAGAGTAGCACTCTGTGCAGAGGGTCGGCGGGCTCTCATTGGCGCCCTTCTTGCTGGGTTTGTGCCGCAGGAGCCGAGTGAGGGCGGACGGACACAGTGCGGCCTGGGCGGCCTACAGAAGCCGGGGAGCTCAAGTTTGGCGACCCCGGGGAACAGCATACGGAGGCTGCGGGGGCTCGGCCGGAGGGCGGGGGACCTGTGGTTACGGAGGGTCGTGCCTGGCCCTGTACACCCCGGAGACGTCCCGGCTCCCGACCGGTGGGTGCTGGTCTCGCTGCAGAGGCCCCTCGGGAGGCGGCGGAGCAGAGGGGCCCGGCCGGAGAGCGGGAGAGACATTGCCGGCATGGGTCGGCCCCACTGGTGACCCTCCTCCCTGGCCTTCCCCGGGACGATGTGAGCTGTGCACTGGGGGAGTTGTTGTGACCCCGGAGGAATTATCGGGAGTGGAAGAGGCCTGTGCCAACGGCGGCAGCCGGGGACCTCGATTTCCACGCAGCCCAGCAGAGCGGCAGCGGAGTGGCCTGGGGCCTAGCCGTGGAGGACGCCGGCTGGGTATCTTCGCGGGGCTTGACCGGCCCGGTCTGCAACATTGGGAGCCCCAGCCGAGCGGGTGGAGAGCAGGAGACCCGACAGCCCCTACACCAAGGTAAACAACGGGGGGCCCCCTTGGCTGCTGCGGTGGACTTGCGCCACACCGGACAGGGGTCGGTGGTGGTTGGAACTTGGTGGAGGTGATCGGGGCCCCGGTTGTATGCACGACTGCTGGGACCCATCAACAAGTTCACGGGGCCGGGAGGCAGTGCGGGGGCCTCCGGTGGATCTCAGGCAGCCGGACCTGACAACGTGGCACTAATGGCAGCCATCACCCAGTCCCGGGATGCATTGGAAGCGAAAATTGGAGCGGTGGGGTCGGATGTTACGCTGCTGCGCCAGGACTTGCGGAATGCAGTTTCCCGCATTACAGAAGCCGAAACGCAGATATCAGGGGCGGAAGATGAAATTGTAACCCTAAAACGCAAGGTGGCTAACCTGGAATCTATTCAAAAGGGTCTGGCGCTCCGTGTGGAGGATGCGGAAGGGCGCGCCAGGCGCAACAACCTCCGTTTTGTTGGACTGCCCGAAGGCTGCGAGAAGGGGGACATGGAGGGCTTTCTGACGAGGTGGCTTGAAAGTTGGCTGTCGCCTGACGCTTTGTCCCGTTGCTTTGTTATTGAGAGGGCGCACCGGGCCCTAATGCAAACACCGCCGGAGGGAGCGAGGCCGCGGCCGGTGATTGCGAAGCTTCTTAACTACCATGACAGAGATGTGATCCTAAAGCAGGCCAGAGCGAAAGAACCCTTGCGATATGAAAACCATACTATCCTGATCTTTCCAGACTATACCCGTTTGGTGCAACAGCAGCACCAATCATTTACGGCAGCCAAGGCCCGGCTGCGAGACCTGAAAATACAGTATGCTCTTCTCTATCCAGCCCGCTTGAGAGTCATCTATCAATCCCGTACACACTTTTTTGATTCCCCGGAGGACGTGTTTCTGTGGAGCGACGAAATTAGGCCGGTGAAGGTGCACACTCCCCAGGGGCGAGACTCTGACTCCTCACATGAAGATGCACAGACGAGATCCTCTCGCGACGGAAGGCGCAAGGACAATTGGAGATCCCGATCACGACAGCGGCCCGTGTCGGATACTGCCTCGGAGAAGGTGATGGGGTGGCTGAGAAACAGAAGAAGGGCACGTGAATGCGCTCAGGGACATATTGCTGACACACTGCTATAACTATCTGCTTATCTGGGGCGTGTGCCTGCGGGGAGAGGAATGTATCTGCGCTATATGCGGGTTCCAGTGAGTGAGTGCGGGGTGACTGTGGATGGGGGAGGGGTTTACGGGCGGGGAGGGGTTCCTCCCAGTTGAGGGTTGGTGGGGGTAGGTGTTGGGAGAGTTGACTAAAGTTATGGGGATCCATTGGTGGGGTGGGTTGTCGGCCTCATGTTGGGGGCGGAGGCCCTGCTACACCGCAACAGGTACTTCATTGTTTCTTGAGGTATGGGGTGGGGGAGGGGATCCAGGGAGTTGATGGGTGTTGACTTGGGGGGGGGGGAATGCACGGCTCTGATGCAATTACAGTGGTGGCTGAGGGTACACACAGGTGGTGAGCATCATGGTTATTGGATACGAAGGGTCCTTGATGTCGAGCCTGGATAATGGGGCCGTTGGGCCTGGGGCCACACTTCGGTCCTTAGTTGGAACGTACGAGGGGTGCTGGACAAGATCTGAAACAGGCTAAAAGGGTGGGGGCAGACGTTGTGATGCTGCAAGAAACTCATCTCCTGGGGACTAAAACACTATGCCTCCAGCGATTTGGCTACAGTCAGGTCTTCCATGCGGGCTTCGCCAGGGGGTCCAGAGGCGTGGCCATACTGGTGCATCGCAGGGTCCCATATGTACACTCCACCCACTGGATTGACCCACAAGGTCGATACGTTTTTGTTCAGGGTACATTGGGGGAGGAATCAGTAGTGTTTGGCTGTGTGTATGCTCCGCCCCCTTTGCATTGGTCTCTGGTGGAAAAGATTTTGGCAATATGGGCGGATATCCCAAGTGTGCTGGCCGTCATTGGTGGAGACTGGAACGATGTGATTGATCAGGCACGCGATAGACACAGGCCTGGGGGGGGGACAGGGGCATTCGGACATACAAAATTGCATAACATGATTAGGAACCTGGGATGGGTAGATACATGGAGACACATACATGGCGCGCAGCGTGAATACACCTTCCTCTCAGCGGTCCATAAATCCTTCTCTAGACTGGACTATATCTTTGTTCCCCTGGCGGCTCAGGGTAGAGTGGAGGCTGCAGATATACTACAGCGGGGGCTGTTGGACCATTCTCCGGTGGCGGTTACTAGTGGATTGGACCGGAGGAGGCAGCCATTTCGCTGGCGCCTCTCGGTCTGGCACCTGCAATTAGGGGACTACCAGGCTCATATGAGGAAGGCCATAGCGCAATATCTGTCTGAGAATACCGGAACAGTGGCAAATAAGGCAACGCTCTGGGAGGCCATGAAGCCCACATTGCGGGGCATAGACATAGCGTGGTGTGCGGCGGCCAGGAGGCGGTGTAGGGAGACTCTGGATCGAGTGAGGCAGACATACGGGACTTACAGCGACGTATTGGCCCAGAGGGAGAGGGCCAGGCGGTGGCGCAGCAGTCTTATGCTTCATTGTTACTGGACGAGGCGCGGCAGCTGTGGCTGGCAACCCGTAGCAGGGTATATCAGTGGGGGGATAAATCTGGGACGATGCTGCATATATTGTGTCAGGGCCAGTTCCATGCTCAGACCCCTCCGAGAATTCTAGATGACTCCGGTGCCCCGATGACTGACCCCATGTTACTTGCGGAGGGCTTTGCGACTTACTATGCCGACCTGTACTCCCCACATGAATGCATTGACGCGGGTCTGATTGACAAATTTATAGCGGATCTGCCGCTGCGGGCGATTACAGATGAAGCCCGCGAACGTCTGGATAAACCATTGACAGAAGATGAGCTGGGTGTCGCTCTTGGGGAATTGAATACAGGGAAGGCCCCGGGCCCCAACGGCTTTCCCAGCGACTTCTTTAAGAAATTCCACCTCCAACTAGGAACCCAGTATAGGGCGGTGGTAGAGGAGGCACGGGAACATGGTAGTTTGCCCCAGGACTGGAGACACGCTGAGGTAGTGGTATTTCACAAGCCTGGCCTGCCCCCTGAGCAGTACGCGTCGTACCGCCCAATTTCCTTGTTAAATGTGGAGGCCAAGGTCTTAGCTAAGGCGCTGGCAAATAGGTTACTGCCGTATATTACCGAACTTATACATCCAGACCAGGCCGGCTTTATGCCCAAACGGGTGACTCGACACAACATCAGGCGGGCTCATGTCGCGGTGGCGGCGATTCGGTCCTCCGTGGCGCAGGCGGCGCTATTTTGGCGGACATGGACAGGGCGTTCGATTCACTCAGTTGGACGCATCTTTTTTCGCTCCTGCCGCGGCTGAATTTAGGGCCGGTATTTCTGTCGTATGTGAAACTGCTCTATACCAACCTCACAGCCTCCGTTAGGGTGGCGGGGGTGGTGTCCTCGAGATTTACCATCCGGAGGGGCACCAGGCAGGGTTGTCCCCTCTCGCCTTACCTATTCGCCTTAGCCATGGAACCCCTAGCCGCCTGGGTCCGGATTGACGCGCAGCTGAAGGGCTTCGAGTGGACAGGAGATCTGTCGGACTGCATTGCATTATACGCTGACGACGTCCTGTTTTTCCTCACAGACCTCAATAAGTCAGGGCCTCGCCTCATGCGCATCCTACAGATCTTTGGTGAGACATCGGGCCTATACATGAACGCAATCCATCATTACTTTTGTAGTCAGAACAAAGGGATTATTGCAGTAAACTAATCCTTCCTCCCTTCCCCCCGTCACCCCCCCAACTGGCCCCAATTCCATCCCACCCGGATCCCTCCCCCCCCTGCACGACATTTGACCGATCCAATCACTCACGCACACACAGCCTACGGCAGAGCTCACTCAAGCTTCTAATTCCGGATCTTGCTCTGTCGGGGGCTCTAGCCAGAAACCCCTGTAATCCGCCCACCTTTTCCAAATCTTGTAATGCTTACCGGGGCAGCCACGGGCAAGAAATATAGGCTTCTCCATCCCCATACAGAAATCTAGGCCCCTCTTTCAAGCGATGAGTGACCGGGTATGCAGGTCCTTCCAGGCCCTAGCTATATCCCGCTTGGCCCCCGTAAGTCTCAATAATAACGGATGTCTCTTGTAAAGGTTGCCTCCCACTCCCTCCAGCACATGCAACAGACCCAAGCGCGGCGTGCGCGGGAGCACCCAGCCCAGCGCCTCATCCGGACCATTCCAGACACCACTCCAGAACCTATCCAGTCGCCCACAGTTCCACACTGTATGGAGGAAAGTACCCTCCTCGCTCCCACACCTAATGCACTCTGGGGATGCAATGAGTCCTATCATGAGACTGCACATGATAGTTTCTCCCCAGTTGCACCCATGTTTTCTCTTTTACAAGAGTAGGAAATAGGGTCTGACTCTATATCTGGCGCAGTGGAGGTAATAGTATCTAGCTGTAGTCAATCATTTTCCAGACTGCTAAGAGTTTCACAATAATTACATGTTGGGATACCATATCTTCTACCCCATGGTTCTTCCAAGTTCAAAGGCGGGCAGGGAGGAGCAGGACACCTAATTCGTCGAGGCGGAGAATAAAAGTAACCAAGGGGAAAAATATTAATAGATTGTGGATCAAGTGTCCCCATGGCTCCTCTCTCGAGCAGAGTATGGACCAGTTGTGGGGACCGGAACGATAGAAGTACACAGTCACCCCCTCAACGTTTTATTTGAGGTGCCTACCCATCTCACTCTTCTGGCCATTTTGAACTCAGCGAACAGATGATTTTTAAATCCAATCCTAGAAGATAGG
Source organism: Lissotriton vulgaris (assembly GCF_964263255.1). Classification (NCBI taxonomy): domain Eukaryota; kingdom Metazoa; phylum Chordata; class Amphibia; order Caudata; family Salamandridae; genus Lissotriton; species Lissotriton vulgaris. The sequence goes on along the minus strand of NC_141694.1, from coordinate 1,361,558,042 downwards.
AAATAAAGAGATTTATTTCTTAGGGTCGACCAATGTTCAAAAGTATTGGGGGGTAATGATGGAACATTTGCTAAGACCACAGTATATGGTGTTGCTTCTGGGGGCAAATTTAAATTAAGTAAGTTTGGAATTACTCTTGTCTCAAGTCTATCCTCTGCTCTTCCATTGTGATGAGGTGGTACATAGGAAGATGCATTAGAAGCCACTAATGTTGAGGCAGATGGCCCGTTGGTATTAGATGCAATATCCCCTCTTGGGTTTTTGTACTCTGGTCGACCAGTAGGCTTTGGATTGGGATTTTTAGCTTTAGCTGAAGCTGGAATATGAGTTACTAAGGCCGGTGTAATAGTTTTAGAATTTACATTCGAGCAAGTGGCACTAAGTTGAGGTAATTTAAGAGTTGAATTTTCCTCAGTTGGTCTCTGCTTCTTGTCAAGCTTTCCCTCAATATTGGCCAACCTTGTTTCTATGTTCTTAACCTTTAGGGTGATAGGTTCTAGGAAAGTCATTAAAAGGGTTTCCATTCTTTCCCAAAATGGGTCCTCTTTTGTTGAGTCCCTAACGATAATTGGTGGAAGTACAGTTTCAAATTCATTATTCTCCTCACTTACTCTACTCCCATTTAACTTTTCAACACATTTTTTTTGTTTATTGGTGGTGTTCCTTTTGCTACTTTTAATAGATTGCCTTTCCCTAATGATATGTTTTTGCTTACTTCTAGCCTTCTGCCCTCTAGTCCTCACACAGGGGCTATCACTAATGTCTAGGACAGAGATTGGGCTCCCAGAGATACCATGCCCCTCCTTATCTAAAATATCCTCATTTAGAGGAATTGGGTCACCTATCTGATTACTGGTAAATATTGTAGGGGTCATAGATAGCCTCGATGTCGGAGGCAAAAGTTCAGTAGCATCAGGGGGCACCCCAAGAAATATCTCATTTGTTGGCATGATAGGATGTGCCCCAGGCAAAGCAACAAAGGATGGAGCGAATATGGAATCCTGGGAATTAGTAGTTAGCATTGAAATATTTGTGTTGGGTAGAGGGGGAAGAGTACCAGATGGAAATGATAGACGTCTTTCTGTGCTTTCAATTGCGGAAGCGACCACCCCAATGGTCTTTTGCAACATTCGGTCTATTGCTGTCAGACTAGGTAAGGGGGGGATTAGGAGCTACCCTTTGTTTCCCATTAGAGACCGATTGAATGGGGGTATTCTTCCCCATTTTTCAGCGATGGATAGAGGTATATTTAGGTAATGGCAAAATCAAATAATAAAAACCATACACCTCCAAGTAAAAATAAAGCTTTCTCAAGAAAAGCACAATACTTCTCATATACTAATGATTGCTTCAAAGGACTAAATAGAATACGCCTATTGCTAATTAGTGGGGTATGATATATACAATGAATCAAACCTGAAACCTGAAAGAAAAGTCCAAGGGGGGTGGCCCTGCCCAGCCTCGTCCTGCCCCGGACTGCCACAGACAGTCCCGCCCTTGTCCCGGGCTTAGCCCGGCGACAGCCCGCACGCGTCCCGCGACGCGGGATGCTGATAATGATTATAAGCCTTTAAGGTGAGGTGGGAGGGGCTGCCGGTTTGCTCCGCGGCCCCCGCTGGTTCCTGGGCACTGGAGTCCACAGCCTAACAGCCCACAGCAAGTCCTGTAAACGTGTGGCGTCTCCGGCAAAGTGGGAGGCGCAAGGAGTCTTTGAAGCCCTTCAGGTGAGGTGGGAGGGGCTGCCGGTTTGCTCCGCAGCCCCTGCTGGTTCCTGGGCACTGGAGTCAACAGCCTAACAGCCCACAGCAAGTCCTGTAAACGTGCGGCGTTCTCTGGGTTCTGGATGGCTGCTGGACATGCCAGGGTTTCGCTGGGAGCAGGTCAAAGTCGAGACAGGTGGTAGGGCTGGGGTCAAAGCAGTTGGTGTCCTCACTTTCATGGGTCAGCACAGGTCTTTTGTCCTTCATTCTACCTTGAATCTGAGCAGGCAAGGTTCAGGGTCACCCCTAAATACCACATTTAGGGGCTTTACAGGGGTGTGCAGGTCGGGACCAATTGATCCCTTTCTTGGGGTGAGTATACCCCCTTCTATGCCCCCTTCCAGTGGGAGAGGGGCATGAGCCTCTCTCTAATTGGCTGTGTCCCCTCATCTTCAAGGAGGGGACCGAGATGTGTGCTTCACCTCACTTCCCCCACCTGAGGGGTTGGGTTGGCAAAGTTGGCACACCTTTCTTCCTCACTTGGTTTTCCCACCGATTCCCCACCCAACAGAGGGGGTCAGAACCAGTGGGAGTCAGTTGCTGGGGGCAGCAAAAGGCAGGGTCAGCTCACAACGGAGGCAGGCCTTTGAAGCTTCAGGACCCAGAGAGCAGAGGCTCCCTACCAAGGGGTCCAGAAACCTGTCTGGTGGTGGCAAATGGCGGGTAGCCATTCAGAAAAAACACCGGGGTTGGTCGTTTTTCAGGTGCCATCTCCAAGATGCCCTCTGAGTGCATTTCACATTAAAACCTACACTGGCATCAGTGTGGGTTTAATGTGCTGGGAAGTTTGCTACCAAACTTCCCAGGTTTCAGTAAAGCCATTATGGAACTGTGGTGTTCATAGTCACCAACTCCCAGACCATATACTCTTTATGGCTTTACTGCACTTACAAGACCTAAGAATGGACATAGACCTGTACCCTCATCTGTGGGCTAGTGAACCATGCTAGAAGGGTGACTTACCTAAGCCACAGGCAGAGGGTTGCAGGCAAGGCACACAGGAATGTGCCACGTCAACACGTAACTTTTCTCTGCACCAAAACACGCAGCCTGCAATGGCAGTGTGTGGGTGTTAATGTGCAGGGCCCTTAAGGGTGGCACAATAGGTGCTGCAGCCCTTGGAGGCCTTCCCTGGTAAGAGTGCCCTTGGTACCCATGATACCTTGTATGAGGGGCTTACCTGTGGCCAGAGAGGTGCCGATTATGGGTACAAAGGTACAGGTTTGGGGGGAAAACACAGGCCCTGAGAACTTGATTGGCAGGGACCCAGGGCACACCAAATTAAAGTGCAGCAAGTGTCAGGCAAAAAGTGGGGGGTAACCATGCAAAAATGTGCACTTTTCTACAGTGATGTTTGCTTTAAGGCCTTGGTCTCCCACAGAGTAAAAGTATGCTGTAATCAATTGGGAAGCCTTAGGATGTGTGTGGACACTAGGAACACTTCACGCCTTCCATTTAGGATAAGAAATTTGTAATTAGATGTGATTGTAAATCCCGCTTAAGGTTTTCTCAACTAGTGGGGTGGCGAGTGAAACCACAAGGTTGGCAAGGCTATCCATATGGTTACAGGATTTTTTGTTCAAGTTGGAGTATATACTGGCAAAGAAGACTATAATGGCAGATTTCCTTTCTAGAATTCCAATGGACATTGTTGAAAATTTGGAGGAAACATTGAAGAGATTCAAGTTGCGTTCATATGGGACAATAGAATACGTAGTTTTAATAAGAATGAATGGAATTAAGTAAATCACAACAATGACATTTTGCAAGAAGTCAAGTCTTGTGTAATGAGTAATTGCCCTAAGAAATACAAATTGGGAAGGTTCAGAGTATTTTAGGAGGCATGTTTCAAGTTGACTTGTGTTGATGATGTTTTGTTAAGGTGATAAAATGATTCTTCTTGTGTCCTTAAGAAGAAAAATAGTTTCTATGTGGTATAAGGTTCATCCTGACACGTGAAGACTAAGTATTATGTGAAGAGTCAATATTGGTGCCCAGACATTGACAGCGGGTGGAGAAAGTGGTAAGGGAATGTCCTAGTTACGCAATTTCAGATTAGGCTTTCAAAACTTTGCATCTGCTCATGTGTATGTGTCAAATGGTCCATGGTAGAGTATAGCTATTGATACCATGGGACCTGTGGGTGACGAGAATAAGTGTATCATTGTTATATTGGACATTTTCTCCAGATGGTCGCGGGTCAAGACAGTAAACACAGATGGTGTGTTAGATGAATTGTTTTTGAGTGAAGGTGTACCTATTTTTCTGGTAAGTGATAATGGGGTAAAATTTGCATCAGATAAGGCAAAACAATATATGAAGGATGTGATAATTATCCATAAAACCATTATACAATCCTAGTGGAAATGGCACTGTGGAGCGTTTTAATAGTGTGCTGAAATGGGCAATTTAATTGGTGGTGTGCAGTAATGGAAGTTGGGGAAAAAACCTGATAAACTGTTTAGTCATACAGGACTACTGTGGTAGAAGTTACCGATTTGTCTCCCTGCGAGTTGTTACAGGGCAAAAAGTCTTGATCAAAGTATAATCCAGCATGGTTGGTCGCCAGAGGATTGGGGGGTGAACTAATCCTGATGTAAAGAGAAAGATACATGGAGATTACTAGAGTTATTTTGATGGTAAAACCTGATCTAGTCCTTGTTTTGTGAACGTTAGTTAGCCAGTAAGTGTTAAAAAAAAACCTGGTATGGTCTCCAAACGAGAGAGCAAGTTCTATGACCCATAAAGATGGTGCAAGTGATGAAGAATTTGTACACCTTTCTGATGGGAATTGTTGGCTTATAATTAGAATTAAAAAGAGAAGTGACGGAGTGCACACCGATTATTCCATGTTTATCAAATGTTCATTAGTTTGTTTGCTGTCGGCGTGCAAGCCTGGAATCGCGGCCTGCCCAAGACACGTGTTAAGAGTCATCACTTCAAGAATGTGTGGCGAAATGCACCCCACTTCAGACGCACAGCCATCATTTATGCATAACGAAGATGCACCAATTGTTCCAATCTTGTCCAAAATATTTTTATTCCTTTAATCCACAGGTTCTCTTGTGTTAACATAGTTTCATCCAGTCACACGCAGGACTCTTATGTTTACATAAGTCTTAGTGCAGTAGAAATGCCGATATGGGCCTTACTCTAGTTCATGACATGTTACATAAATCCTCTTACATGAATGATTTTCAATACCCAATGCATTTCGGGCCATTTTTCAGCCCTTCGTCAGGGGTTATCTACAAAAACTTAAAACATAGTAATTAGATTTTTGAATTGACAACTCATGTTTAGCCACATTATGTTGAAAATGTAAAACATACATGCTGATGATTTAAATGAACCCCATAATCAAACGTATTGCCAGCTGAACTCTTAAATGCATGCCAGATCTTTCCCATGTCTATACTATAATCCGATCAATCCCTCAAAACTATGGTTAACCTATTACCACACGTACGCAATACCACATAATCAAAAGAAGTCCCCAGTTTATTGCATTATAATTATAATTGCCATTTATGTTGATAACAGAGACACAGTGGGATTGGAAACAGCCCTGGAAGCATTGCTGAGGAGGAGGTTCAGAATCGAAGTGGTGACACAGTAATGATGTGGAGAAGGGTTCCCAGAGTTGTGAAGATTCGATGGATGGTTTGAATGTGGGTACACTAAGTTGAAGATGTTCGAGTAGCACTGGTGTGGGAAGAGAAGGAAATGAGTGGACTGTTTTTTTTTAGAAAAGTATGGGGTGATGGTTGTGTGTGTGTGTGCGAGACAGGAGAGTTTTAAGACCTCACATGAAATTGATTTTATTCGTGGGAGATTCTAGGTCTACCTTATGCATGAGTGGATTTGTATGTGTTGCACTGTTTTCAAATCCATTACCTTTCTATTTTTGTATTCTTTAGTACTCCGTTTAAATTATATATGTAGAGGTTGTTGTTATTTTCTTTTGTATTATATATGAAGGGATGTGGGGTTGTTTTAGGTTGAAGCGCTATTCTATGTTCTGATGCATTTTTTGAATATATAGAACATTAGGACGTCAGCGATAAACGGTCCTCAGCGAAGTTCAGTTACTATGTAGCTGTGCAGCCGCTGGTCGCAAATACATTATGCATGCCTTAATTAATGTGTATTCACTACAGCAATGTTCTGCTCCATTTGAGCAATGGAAGTGATTTAATAAAGTAATCGTCTTACGTGTGTGTTACTACTTGTTTCTACTCATGATAAAGTGTCACTTTTAAGTGTCACACAGTATATGTGTCCGACCTCTGGGGTACTTCTATGCTCATCTCTGCCATAACAACCCCCCCCCCCCCCCCCCCCCCAACAAAGGCTGTTTAGTCCAGTGGCTGAAACTCAGACCCAGGTCATGTACACCCGCTTTCAGTATAATATTGTTAACCCGAGGGGATTTGGAAACGTTACCAACACACAGAATAGACTTAATTTTATGGGCCAACCTAAGCCTGAGTTTAACATCAATACACAGAACAGGTACAACCTTTTATCTGGCCTGGACATTTGCGACTGACATGAGATCCCTGTGGGTCAGGGCATCCCAATCTCAGATGAATTGGTACCCATTTTGAACTCACAGGATAAAAATTGTGGTAGCACTGTTGTCTCGTGGAATATTGCGGGGTTGGCTGCAAAAATGGCAGACATAAATTGGGTCAACTACATTAAGCAATTTAAGGTTATCTGCCTACAAGAGACATGGCTGGTCGAATGTGATCTTTTTCTAGAAGGGTACAAGGCCTTCTATGTCCCGGCCACACCATCATTAAGAGGCAGACCTAGGGGTGGACTGGTGATTTTTGTTTCTATTTTTGTTACCTGTAAAAACAGTAGAATTGATGCAAATGATCCTGGTATGATGGGTTTGGTTTTAAATGGGGAACACTGCCGAGTATGTTTAATGAACTTTTATAATGCTGTCAATGTCACTTCAGTATCTAACTCCGTATCTGTCCTGCATGCCTTTCTCACTTACTCTCTAAAGGATTTTAATCATAACCTCATGATTGTGGGGGATCTCAATGTCCACTTGTGTGGAGACCCTCTGCACAAATGCATAAATGATTTAAGTTGTGAGCGCATGGCGGGACTCCACCTGGATCATACAATGGCTGGTGAACTATGCAATGCTCTCCTAGATAACCTGGACCTCTCCCTGGCCATGACACTCAGGGATCCATTTAAATGATTTGATACTCCCACCTTTAAGGGGCATGGGAGGGGCACCTTTATTGATCACATGCTGTTGTCAACGACACTGCTGCCTTTTCTGGATTTGTTTGATATTGTCCCAAGCGAATTCAGTGACCATAATCCTTTAACAATCCGTCTGAAGGGACCTTGGTTTACTAAGGAAAGACAGATATGTAACTTCGGGAGGCTGGGTACCACAGATGGGAGGCGGAGACTTAATTGGTCAATGGTGACTCCAGACTTATTGTATAAAAACATTGTAGATACATGTACTGAGGATATCGTGAACTGCACTCAGGTGGGGGCAGACCCACAACGGGTTCTCACTGCTTATCAAAATCTGTCGGAGGTGTCAGAACTGATGTTGGTTCCAGCAAAGATGAGTGTGGAAAAACGTGGGCCAAGATGGTTCAATCATGATTGCTCCAAAGCTGCTCGTAACCTCAGGCTAGCACTGGCAGCTATTCCGAGAGTGCAGAAAAATGTCAAACTGTGCCGCAGAGAATATGAGTTCATTCTTAAATCCCATAAGGAGTCGTTAAGAGTAGAAGCGTGGAACGAGTTACTTGACCCCTCTACCTTAAAATCGAGCACCAGATTTTGGACAATAATTAAAAAACCATTCCTGGCAGAAGACCCGGGTAATGGTCTGGACTGTTGTATTACCAAGGAAGAGTGGGAACTGCACTTTAAACAATTATACTCTTCTGGGTTACCTGTAACAACTGAGAAATTGCTTGATGCTAGGGGAGGTGCTATTAGGTTTACTGATGGTGAAGTTATGGTGGCAATTGAAGGACTTACTGCTATAAAAGCCCCAGGGCCTGATGGGATCCCCCCAGACTTGTATAAGTCTGACCCACACTTCTGGGCGCCCATCCTGGCTGCAGTATTTAATGCAGCTGCCAAAGTGGGCTGTCCTATCTCCTGGGGACTATCAACGATTGTTCCCGTATTTAAAAAAGGAGATAAGGGCAGTCCACACTGCTACCGGACAATTTCATTAATTGACTCCATGGTCAAAATTATGGGGAGAATTCTACTACAGAGAATTACATGCTGGGCGACTGAAAATAACCATGTCGATCTCTCAGTATGGTTTCTGTGGGGGGCGCTCCACCATAACTCAGTGCCTTAACCTCTTTCTTGTATTGAGCAAATATACCATTGTACAGAGGGGAACTGTCCATCTTGCCTTCATGGACCTTTCTTCAGCCTTCGACTGTGTTAACAGGGGGGGCTGTGGAGGTCCATGAGGGAGAAAGGTGTGGATTCAGGGATAGTCGACTTCCTGGTGGATATGCACAGTAATACCAGTGCTAATGTCAGATACTCTGTAAATGGGGACACCACTGGTAATTTTGACATAAAGAAGGGAGTGCGTCAGGGTTGCATTCTTGCCCCCTTCCTTTTTAATTTGTATATTAATGATTTAGATGATTTCCTACAGAAAGTACAGGCAGACTGCCCCAGAGTTGGCAGGCGGGGTATTCCAGTTCTTTTATACGCAGATGATGTGGTTTTAATTTCAAAAACGGAGAAGGGACTCCAGGCGCTTTTAACACTTTTATGTCTGACCGAAATCTATTGGTCAACAACTCCAAATCATACATTATGCATGCTGGCCATAAACCCAAAAAGAATTTTATTTTTAAATTGGATGATGTCCCAATACCAGTCACAGAAACATTCTCATATCTTGGTGTCCTGTTTGATACCAAGCTTAGCTGGGGTCCCCACCTGGCTAAAAAGAAAGGTGAACTAACAAGGGCTAATGCTTTTGTTTTTAACTTTGCGACAAAATTGGGTAAGAAGCCAACTAACGCAATGATTAAGCTTTACAATGCCAAATCTGTTGCTACAGCTGCATATGGTAGCGAACTTTGGGGATATGTGGCTGGAGAACAGTTGCAGGTTGTCGAAAACAATTTACTAAAACGCCTACTTTGTGTCCCCACCAGTACACCCAACCTGGCAGTACATGAAGAACTGGGAATCCAATATCCAAGTGATATTTTTTCCTTAAGGCCTCTGACTTGTTGGGTGAAACTGTGGATAAATCAGGACATACCTCTTACCCATTTGATTGTAAGAGATCTTGTATCTCAGGACAAATACATGTGTGTCCCCTGGTTAAAATATCTGAAAACTTGCTTTTCCAGGCTAGGTCGCCTGAATTGGTTTGAAAATCCTAGCGGAATTGTAAAGGGGGATATAACAGCAATCAAACAAGCCTTCTATAAGGACAAGTTGGCTCAAAGGGAAAGTGAGGAGCTTATGAAACCAAGAATTAGGAAATATGTGATGTTAAAAACTTGTGAAAGCATGGAGCCATACTTAATGAGTAGTTTCACCTCTCATGAGAAATTCTTGTTGACTAGGTTTAGATTTGACATCTTCCATCATCTTTTAATTCGACCGAAGTCAGACATTTTTAATAAGGTTACAGCACCCTGTGGTTGCGACGGGAAGTCTCCTCAGGATATGCTGCATTTTATGTAGGTTTTATGAATATCCCCGCAAACGTTATCTTGTTGCACTTTTAAGGAAACTTAACTTTAACCAAATCAAACCTGCCTTTTTTTATCTACAGCTTTTGTATAGCGATAGTGTCTTACAGGTTATAGAATTTTAAAAATTAACCGTCAAATTAAGGAATTGCTTAGACCAATGATGTTGTACTTACCATCTGCACTTTACTATGTATCTGGATCAATTAATTGGCAATGGGCTACGTGTAATATGATTCTTGTATGTGACTATGAATTATTGTAATATTATGAATAATGTTTTTAATCGTATTGTATATATGTGTACTTTTATGGTGTGAAATATAACCGAATAAAGTCTCTATTGAATTGAAGTGTCACACTTAAGGCATTGAAATGACACACATAGTGGGGACACTGAAAACATGAGAAATGTCACATTGTTGGAAAGATTTAAAACTTGGCAGCAATGCATCGCGATATTAATTAAAGAGTCGGGCAGCAAAGTGCGCGTGAGGCCCCGAGTGCAGCCACTAAAATCCCTACTTACCTCTTCGTTTGTCCTAGCCTCATCCTACCAAACCGTTAGTTCCGACCGATGCAATACTGGCCGTGCTCTGATCGTGAGCCCAATGTTTCAAGTTTGGGTCCAGAATGTAATACTATTTAACTGAAATTAACCGTAGGGAAGGGAATTCTAGTTTTCTTTACCGTGGTAAATCATAACTGAAATAATGCACCTCCTAGTCACTTGGTGTGACGACTCTGGTCAAGTAAAAACAAATTATCGTACTACAATCAATAATCCGACCGTGTAGGTCTAGTATTTCCACCTGGTTGTGTGAGCAACACGTTAACGCAAGTAGTTTCAGATACTAAACACAAAAGCCATCAGTAGTACTCAGTAACCGCATCGACACTTGACTAGTAAAAGACAATTCGAATAATAACCTTAAACGAGCTTTTTTTCATTTCAAACGCCTAACGATTGAAAGAACGACGAGAAAACAGCATACGATCTCATGCAATTCAATTCTCAAACGAGGACCACACACAGAACGGCTAAAGCACACAGCCATCTACACCAGCTTCTCGAATTTTTCAGTTTCCTCTTCCGCCTTCGCTTCTGTGCGTGCGTCATGACGTTTAATGCCTGCGGTGGCGACAGGCGCGTGTGACCTCGGGGCCATTTGTCGGTGCCGGGGAGTCACGGAAAGAGCCGAATGCAGCCCGAGTGTTTCGCATCAAAGATGGCGGAAACGATTGGAGAATCTTGAGTGACTGGACTCCTGTGGCAGCGATACCGGGCTCTAGGTGGTGTCCGCCCCCTCTCACCCTTGAGTCCGCGACGGCACCGTCCGTGGAATACCGTTGAGCGCAGCAATGTGTGAGAGCTGCACCGACTTGGTTGAGGTGTTAAACGAGGGTAAGTGCAAGGCCCTGTTATCATCCCATTCCGACTAACTCTGTCTGTGTCCAGATGTCAGTGCACTTAATTCCACAAGGGTTGTAGCTTCCACAGGACTCGAGAAGGGGGCAAGTGCAATGGGTAGTTTTTTGACAGCTCACCTTGCCTTGTGATTCCTGACCCGGACAGTGGGTGGAGCTCTTAAGAGAAGAATCTTCTTCCTGCAGGGGCCTGGTGGAGAGGCAATGATGCCCTGCAGTCGGTCTGGTGTGCCCGACTAGCCCTGCAGCTGTACGAGCATCTTTGCTGTCATTCTTCACCACTGGCCCTTTGAGCGATGCAGCGGAGTAGGCAGCCCAACCAATCCTGGTTGGAATTCAGGGGGTGGGAGTATAAAGGCATGGGCTTTAGAAGGTGAGTACACTTTGACAGGCGCCAATGTGTGCATCCCATGCTCCCGGAAGACCGCAAGTAAATCATTGGAAACAATACCCGCAGTACACGGCCTTTACGCTTCACGTACCAGGTCTTAGTATCCTCCGCTACACCTGGGAGATGCTGCTTCACCAGATCCAAACACACGGTCTGTGTGGATGCAGCCTGATTTTGGCAGGTGGCTTTCTCACCGGACATATACTGTAAATCGAGACAGACTGAGCTTTTGTTTGCCTTATTGCTGAATTCTGACTTTGACATGAAGTTCCCAGCTGGCTGTGTTTGAACACCAGTCAATATTCGCCGGAATCCGAAAACCATGCACGTATAGTTGGCGTTTCCTGCTGGAAGAGGTTATTGAAATTTTGCTATGGCAAAGTCATCATTGATCGTGTTATGACTTCCACTTTGGGGCCTTGTTTATGCACTCTTTATGTGAATACAAAATCGAACAACTGCTCTTGCTTGAAAGGATGTAAAACTAGAGATTGCTAACAATGGTTTGCACTCACTTCTGTTGGTGCCTTTGGGATTGGTTGGATGGTGGTGGTGTTTACAAAATGTTTATCCTGAGCTTAGGGCTTGCCTCTGCTTAGTTGTGATTTTATGAACGAACCAGCCTGCCTCATTCTGCGACGAGAGCCAGATAAAGATACCACGTGGTTGTGTAGTGAGGTCGAGCCAATTATTATGAATAGATGTTTGGGTGGAGATTTCTTGGTTTAGGTGCTACAATTGTCATGGCCCAAGTTTGTTGTGGTACATTCCTCACAAAAGGCTTCACCCAAGAGCCATTATGGGGGTAAGTACAAAAAAAGGTAGATGATTGTGCCCTCACAATTGTCAACAGAAATTCATACGAAAAATCAGGCGCTCTTTGAAAGTTTAACGTGCTAAAGTTTTATTTATTGTTTTCTCTGTATGGAAGGACAGCCGACACGTGTTTCGCCCATAGGGCCTATTTAGGCCTTGAAAAAGCCCACAGCCTAAATAGGCCCTATGGGCGAAACACGTGTCGGCTGTCCTTCCATACAGAGGAAACATTAAATAAAACTTTAGCACGTTAAACTTTCAAAGAACGCCTGATTTTTCGTATGAATTTCTGTTGACAATTGTGAGGGCACAATCCTCTACCTTTTTTTGTGCCGAGCCAATTATTAGATAAGATTCTTAAAGGCATATAGTTGTATATAGTGCTTGAGTTTTTTTTTTTTTCTTCAGTAGTGATTTTTCAGGATTTCATACATTCTATTGGCAAGTTATCAGCTATTGTTTTATGTGAACTGTTAGGCTGTTTGATGGATGCAAAAAGAACAGATGATGGACGGGATTCTGAATTAATCAAACATTTGCTCCCAGTCACAGATCTGGGTTAAATCCATAGTTTATTGCATGCCACACCATTCCAGTCATATGCAAATCAGTCTTGACCCCGTTCCCACATGGGAACAGTTCGACTCGAACTGCCAGGGCTGGTTTTCCCTGGACCAGAAACAAGCATCATGGGACTGGTTTCGGGGTAACACCCCTAATCAGCCAGGCTAGCTTGAATTTGGTGGTATCTTGAGCACAGGACCCACCTCGGGGCATACCCTTCCCACTTAGGGTGACAAATGCAAAAAGAACAGATGATGGACGGAATGCTGAATTAATCAATCAACCAGTCACAGGATGCTTGTTTCTGGTCCAGGGTGGACCTGGCTTGGCAGTTCGGGCTGGACTGTTCCCATGAGGAACAGTGTCAAGACTGATTTGCATATGGCTGGGTCTAAAGTGGGGTGGCATGGTGAGCAAAAGATCGATGGGTGTAATCCAGAAACCGTCTGACTGGGGTGAATGTATGATTATTTTTATTTTTATTTATTTTAAAAGTTTTATATAGCGCGAACAAGATCTTCGCAGATATCAGAGCGCTTTACATAGAAGGGTACATGAGGGAACATAGTCAGACAAGTAAATCAATAGATCACACAGTACAAATAGTACAAATAAATGACTGCAAAGCCAATCATGTGAGTAATAAGACAACTCAAACAAATAAGTAAAGGGGTCAAACATGTAGTTCAGATCGGTGCAGGGTGTTAATAGGGTTCGAGATAGTAGTTCAAGTGTATTTAGCCATGAGGATAGCTTTTACTTCTTTTTTAAAGAGTGTAGTGGAGGAGATAAGCCTGGTTTCGGGAGGGAGTGAGTTCCAAATTCTAGGCGCCATTCCTGAGAAGGAGCGCTTGTATGTTTTTTCCTTCCGAAATCTTCGAGGTTTCAGCAGAAGATTGTTTGTGCCTCTCGTGTTTCTAATTCCCCCAGAGATTGTCAGTTTCTGAGCTAGGTAGCCGGGTGTGTTTAGGTGTACCGCCTTGTGTGTCATGCAGGCGATTTTCAGATGTATTCTGGCTTCAAAAGGCAGCCAATTCAGGGATTTCAAGTCAGGGGTAATGTGGGAGTGCTTTTTTGACCCAGTGATGAGTATCGCTGCAGCATTTAGAGAATAATAATAATAATAATAAACTTTATTCGTTTTTTTAGCAGTGCAAAACCATAAAAGTTATCACAACATATAAAACAACACAAGTTTCTATAAAAAAGCAACAATTATTGTACACAAATTTAAAAAAAAAAAAACATATAATCAGATTCTGTGCAAATAGAGTAGGAGAATTGTAACTTTCTGAGTTCATCCTGCTATTTCAAAGGTTATTCCTATGCCTCATAATACATTTTAGGAAGTTAAGTACGTGATAGCAGGTACATTCAGAGTCCAACATCTGTAATGCTAACATAGCTGGGCGACATTGTCTATGACCCCATCTTTTTAATAAAGGGATTATCCAGATTTTTCGATGGGTGTGGAAGAATTTGCAGAACAAGATTGTATGAATGGTAGACTGTTTGGACAAATTGTCGCATGGACAAAGTGCCAGGTTAGAGTTCCAATTGTTCTTTTCAGGAAAAGTCACTAGTCTGTAAAAGAGATTCAGTCTGAACCTTGTTAGGAGCATCTTGTCGTATGCTGTGCATTCCAGGGTCAAATAGAGCTGGATTTTCGGGATTGCTGAATCATATTTGCATGTATCACAGATTTTTTGGTCGTCAGCAAAGTCAATCTCAGGGACTCTAGATGGCTCAGTGCAATTTGTTTCAGCTCTTTCTTGGATATTTCATTTAATTTTTCTGGGCTGAAGTAATACTTTTGTAGTCCTAGATCAGAAAAGAAATGTCTGATATAGGAGAGCCATGCTATCTTATGTGCATGGTCCAATTCCATGGAGTCCTGTAGGATGTTTTTGGTCAGCCGGTTATTTTCTGACAGCCAAACACGCCTCCAAAGTAAGAGCGGCTGAATCTTTATTAGATCTTCAATATATGGGATTCCCAATTCCATATGTGAGGCGTAGATGGAAGAGCCTTTTGGTGTTGATAAAAGGAATCTCATGAAGATGTTTTCTTCTTTTTGCAGTGATCCAGTGGCTGAGTGTCCCCAAATCCCTGCCCCATATAGGGCGATTGCTTGGCATTTTGCAGCATAGATCTGTAATAATTCCACTGATGGTCTTTTTCCAAGTTTTTTTGAAAAATTCATCAGTGCAAGAATAGCTCGTTTGAAAAGATGTCTCCTGGCCTCAACAGCTGCTTTCCAGTTTAAGCTGTCATCGATCATGATGCCCAAGTATGGGTATTGTGAGGTCTTTTCAATTTTCTGATCTTTTAGATAAATGGACTTAATGGCTTTCCGTTGCCCCCCCCGCTACCATGACAAAAGTTTTTTTTACGTTAATATGTAAGTCCAGAGCACCCATGAAGTCAGCATACTTGGATAAAGATTTTTGAAGCTCGATAGGGGTACGTGCTAAAATAACTTCGTCGTCCGCGTAGAGCAAAGCGGGGATCAGGCGATGTTTCAGTATGGGCAATTTCCCCCCCACCCCCCCTCAACATGGTCTCCTCTAGACCGTTGGTATACAGAGAGAAGAGAAAGGGGGCTAGGACGCATCCTTGCCTTACTCCTCGCTCTACCCTAAACGGTGCAGTTAGTTCTCCTCTTGTCCCGTATCTCACTCTTGCTGAGGCTTCGCCGTATAACTCCCTTAGAAAGTCCAGGAGGGGAGGATCAACCCCTAGAGTACTCAACAGTGACCAGAGCTTCGCATGTGACACACAATCAAACGCGGAGGAAAAAGTCCACATAAACCATGTAAATTGTCCCTGGCTTTGCGTGAATGTATTTCGAGACTAGCATGCTTAAGTTAAGAGCCTGTTCAACTGTTCCAAAGCCCTCCCTGAAACCGAACTGTAGATCCGAGAGGATGTTTTTGTCTTTTGCCCATAGCTGAAGTTTTTCTAGGACAACTTGCCGACTACTTTTCCTAGGGAGTCGAGCAGCGATATAGGTCGGTAACATTTGATATCTTGGCGGTCCCCCTTTTTAAAGATATGGACCATAATGGAACATGACCACAACTCCAACAATCCAAGTTTTGCTGCAGCTAAGCAAACTCTTGTGAGTATTGGTACCCAGAGATCGGGAAGATGTTTAAATAGATCCGCTGGGACCCCGTCGGGGCCAGGTGCTTTGCCGCTTTTACTCATCGATAGTGCCATTTCGACGTCTTGCAGTTCGAAATCTATTGGTATTGGAAATACTACAGGTGATAAGTTAAAATGACGTTCTTCCGATGAAGATGTTAGTTCAAATATTTTTGAGAAATGGTTCACCCAAGTTTCCTCATCGATGGCAACGTCGATCTGTGGAATGTTAGTGTCCGATAGAAAGGGTGACTTAACTATTTTACAGAATGACTGACTATCTTTCAAGAGTGCACTTTTATGCAGAGCATTCCACAAGGACAATTTCAGCTCCTTTTTCCTTGCCTTTTTGGCATTGTTATATTCTCGCCGGAGGTATTGGATCTCTATTTGATCTCTATTTGCTTTTCCAAGTGCTTTTCTCAGGTTGGTCTGTGCCTTGGTACGGTCATGATTAAACCAGCCTGTGGTACTTAATTTGTTTTGTTTGGGTAATCTGGTCAGCAGTGTTTTTGCTTGTCCTAGTATAATGTTAAAATGTTCCAGAATTTGCTTTGGTTCTGCATCAGGATCCAGGCATATCAATATATTATTATGAGCGGACTCTACTAATGCCTTAGTGAGCTTGTTGGGATCCACTTTGTCCCATTTTATAGTGTATCCGTTATTTTTGCCCAGTTCAAGTCTATTCTGTGATAAGGTGTTTGCTATTGTTGCCAGAAGAGATCCTGGTTGGTTTGTCTGTAAATTCATACTTAGGGCAGAGTGGTCGCTTAGGCTATTTTCCAAGATTGTAAAGTTACTAGTTAGCTCTCTTAAGCCTTCTGTGATAATTATATAATCAACTGTGGTCTCGTGTCCCCTTCCTCGATAGGTGGGTTCTAGTTTATTATCTGGTGGTAGAATAGGGTTTATTATTAGAAGTTCCAAGTCTGAGAGGATCTTGTTCATAGCTAGCCCCGTTTGTGAGTGGAAGAAGTGGACGAGTGGGTTCTCATATTCGTCCACCATTCCACAGGTCTGATTGTTCGGACAGGGGTGTAAATTAAAGTCCCCTCCCCAGATTATATGAACGTTACCCTTTCTCTCATGAAGGTGCCGATGATGTGTAATTTTTTCTTGAATCAAAAGGAGGGTGTTTAAGAAATTGTCGTCGTCTAAATTATTGTATAGGTTGATTAAGATAATAGTGTGTTTTTTCCCTATTGTGAGAGTGAGCAACTGAAAGTTTGGCAATAGATCTGCCTCTATTACCTTCAGGTCAGTTATTGTGTTCGCTATGTAGGTTACCAGTCCCCCCCCTGGGTCTGCCTGAAGTGCTTGGAAGGGCGGGGGATGAATATGTCTTATATCCTACAAGATGTAATGGCATTGTGGCCCAAGTCTCCTGTAAGCATATAATTTTTGCATCCTCCAAAAATCGGGCGGCCGAGCCATCCTCTATTTTTGGTCGGAGGCCTGCGATATTCCAAAAGATCACCGGGAGCTGTAGAGTTTCCTTTTCTGTGTCTGCCATTTTAGGTTCTAAGAGGTCTAGAGGATCATTGGTTTGGCCCGGGGTTGCGTTTAGGGGCTTCGGGGATTCGACTCGTGGTCAGTCGACCATTTCCAGGCTGCCAAACCGGTTCATGGTCGGTATGCCTGACCAGTTTTGCCCGTATGTGATGTCTCTATAATTGGGTCTATATGGTCGATAGAACGGTCTATCCCACTGTTCCCAGTTTCTGACTCTGTTTTGTGGTCCCACAGTCTGCCACGGGCCCTCTTGTTGTTGACAATTCTGGTTGGCTAGCCACCAAGAGTTGTCAGGATCACTATGACGCTGGAATATCTTAGGCCCAGCTGCGTCTAGTTCCCATGGTTGTGGGATAGCTTTTCGCCAGATGTTGTCTGATTCATTCGCATAGTTATTATAATATCTTTTTGGGTAGAAATAGGAAAGGGATCTTGTAGCGATCCCTCCAGTTGTGTTATTGTAGTCCCAAGAGCAGATATACTCAACTATGCTAGGATCCTCAAAAGTGATCACTATACAGTCTCCCCGAATGCTTTTTTTCCTATGCCCCACCCAAGGCGTCCTACAAACTGATGTTATTCTGCTTTTCCAGGTTGGCGGAACAGGTCGATTTGTGTTCAGCCAATACTGTACTTTGTTTTTCAGCGACCAATTGGGTTCCGCCCCATCTCCCGTTAATTCGGGAACCCCCGTCATCACTACCATATATGGGCATGCCTCTGGTGGCATGTTTAGGGAGTGCCTGTTATCAGTGTTCCCTCTCAATGTTCCTTTGTTATTTGCGGGATTTGTCTTTTTGGTGGCTGGAGTTTTGGGAGCCGGTGTATTTATGGTTGGCGTGTTTACTTTAGGTGTATTTGATATGGTGTTGATCTGTGGGGGAATTGTGAGGACCTTGGGCGTGGGTTTCTGTGCTGGGGGAGCCTTTGATGCTGTAGGGGCCTTTGCAGTAGGTTGCTGTTTAGGCGGCGGGCAAGCTAAAGTTGTAGGTTTCTTATGTGTGGGCAATGTAGCCGAGGTGTTTGTACCCGCTTTTGGCGGTCCCTGAAAAGGCGTTGCCTTGGGGCAACTAGAGATTTTAATCAGTTGAGCCTCGATGTTGCGTAGTCTAGTCTCTATTGGACGAATAAAGGAATCTAGGAGGGAAGCTATCTCCTTTATTAGCCTTGATGCTTCTCTTCCTTTGCCCGTTATTGGTGGGGGTGGGGATTCTAAGATGGTGATATCTTGGAGGTTCTTTGGTGGATGGTGGATCGTTATCACATTATTACTTGGATCAGCGGTCTGTTGGGAGAGTGCTGCCGGATTTGTGATATCGATCAGGTCTGTGTGATCGACCACTTTGGTATTGAGGGTGTTAGGTAACTTTTCCCTATCCTTCTTTTTCTTTATGGCTCCCTCCCTCCTCCCTCTAGCTTGCCTTACTTCTTCCGGGGTGTGATCGGGGAAAATTTCGGGAGTTTTTTCTAACTCGTTTTCTGAGAATGTTACAGAAAGTTGAGAGGCAGAAAGATCTACATTATTTGGGAGACTAAGTCTATTTGTGGCCGCTGTTGTTTGTGTTGGGGCAGACTGTGTATCTGGAGTTCTTGCAGTTGCTAGCAGTCCCATTGAGGATCGCCTTGCAATTGCGAGTTCAGTTGATACTCTGCCCTCAATCAGACTTATACTTTGGTCAATAAAAGTGTTTGCTTTAGAAATAAAGTCGTCCATTGGTCCTAACAGTTTTTCTCCTAGCGAGTTTTTTTTGCTTACTAGCTCTCATGTTCATTTTCAGTGAGTAGAATATGCAAGGCTCTTTTGCTAGTAGTAGTAAGTAGTCGCTATCTTCACAGTGATAGTAAGATACCTGTAGTTAAATGTCCAAAGGTGTAGGGCTTAGAGCAAGGGCCCGGACCGTACTCTCACGTTCTCGAACGGCCTTCTCCCCGTGCTCCGCCCCGCGCGCGTCCCGCGACGCGGGTGGAGTGCTGACAGTTAAGTACTTGTAGGCGGTGGGCGTGTCCGTGGGCGTGTCCGCCGGGGGAAGAGGAACCAGCTGAGCAGCATGGAGATTGCTGGTCCTCGCAGTCCCCCGGCTCGCTGTTGGTATTTGCCCAAGCCTCTACCCGGGGGCCTCAAGCTGGGAGCGGTATGCTAGCTCTGCCGATTGCAGGGCTCGCTCACACCAGCAAGTCCTCATAGAGGGGAGGCGGCACGCAGAAGGTCAGGTTTATAAGATTGCACAAGAGTTCTCCTCGTTGTTGGCTAGGACAAGCAGCACACTTCAGTACAGCAGAGTGAGTACTCCAGGAGTCGGAACACCGCAAGGGCCTCTGGGCCTTGGAGTCCGCCCCTCGCCCGTCTCCTCTCGGCGGCCCCTGCTCCGGTGACAGGTGAGCAGTCGGGCGGCGGGAGACAGGCGGGCGGGTCCGCTGGTGATTTTCTGAAGAGCTCCGTGCTCTAATGGCAAAGTTTGGTGAAGCAGGACAGGCTGGATGCTGCAGACACGCAGCAATCAGAGTCAATAATAGAAAAGTAGTTAATTAATGATTTTAACGCCTTGCAGTTAGTTGACAGAGACCTTGGACAGCTGCAATAAAAGGATAAAGTTGTAGCTCAACAAGGCTGCTCCTTGCCAAATCAGCCACGTACCTGGGACAGATAGTGAGCCTGTTGCGTCCTGGATTCCCTTTTGGATTACTTCACACCTGGCCGAATCCGGGCGGTAGATTGCTGCTCTTAAAACCTCGGATCACAGTTCCGGTACCCTGCCGTTTTGCTCCGCTAGTGAGGGCAATGACCTCCACACGACGGCTCGACTACTCCTCGAGCGGCTGTCAGGAACGGCTCAGCAGCGCCACCTGCTGGAGTGGTGGAGGCATTTGCGGTGCTCGCGAAAATGCGGAAATATGGAAATATGGCAAGGCGGGTGCCCGGTAAATCTCCGCCGCTGAGGTTACGGCGGTTTTGCGGCTGAACACCGGTACCAGGTAACAGGAATCGCCCGCCAACTCCACGAACCGGCAGCTCCGGCAACTCCGCAGTCTCAGTCTGCCTGCCTGCTGCCTGTCCGCTGTTCGCTCACTCGTTCCCTCCGCACTGCTCGCGTCTCGCATTTAGAGAAGCTTTTAGTGGTGCGGTTGTAGTTAGGGGGAGTCTGCAGAGGGCGGTGCTGCCGTATTCAATTCGTGGGATGACTAGTGCTTGTACTGCAGTTTGGAAGTCTTTGGCTGGGAGGTAGGGTTTAAGTTTCCTCAGAGTATTGATCCGGAAGTTCGCTCCCTTTGTTGCCTTGCTGATATGTTGCTGCATGCTGAGATTGGTGTCAAGTGTTATGCCTAAAGATTTTGCTGAGTGCACGATGGTGGGTTGGACATTGAGTGCGGTTAGGAGTTTAAGCCAATGTTGAGTGGTGGATATCTTCGCTGGAGGTGAGATCAGAAGGAACTCTGTTTTCAGGGCATTGAGTTTGAGGTGATTGTCGGCAAGCCAGGATTGGGTGCATCTGATCGTTGAGTTCAGGAGCAGGATGTCATTGGGTGATTGTAATTTGAGGTAAAGTTGGGTGTCATCGGCGTACATGTGGAAGTGTACATTGGATGCTTGTAGCAAGGTGGTGAGAGGTTCCATGACTAGGTTGAACAAAGTTGGGGATAGAGAGGATCCTTGGGGGACGCCTAGCGTTACAGGTATTGGCGAGGACATCCGGTTGTTGCTCTTGAATTTCTGCGACCTGTTGTGAAGAAAGGAAGTGAACCACTTGAGGACAGTTCCAGATAGGCCCATTCTTGTGTTTAGTAGTTCTAGTAGATTCTCATGTTTAACGGTGTCGAATGCTGAGGAGAGATCAAGAAGGATGAGGAGGCAGGTGTCGTTTTGGTCTAGCATTTGAAGTGCGTCGTCAATTATGTGAGTCATAGCAGTTTCTGTGCTGTGTCCTGCTCGGAAGCCTGACTGGTGAGGGTTGAGGAGATCGAATTGCTCAATGTGTTTAGTCAATTGTAATTGTGCGCATTTTTCCAGCAGCTTGGCGAGAGTGGGGATATTGGTGATGGGACGGTAATTGTTGAGATCAGAGGGGTCGGCTGTTGGTTTCTTTAGTAGAGGTGTGACCTGACCAACTTTGAGGGAGTCAGGTATGCTTCCTTGTTGGAGAGAGCTGTTGATGATTTTAGTCCAGAGAGGGAGAAGCAAAGGGGTAAAGTCTTTTACTGCGAAGGCAGGGAGGGGGTCCGTGAGGTGATTGGATGATTTCAGGGTGCTGAGTAATTTGCCAATTTCTTCTTCCGAGTATGTGCCAAAGGTTGACCATGTAGCATTGTTTTTTGGTTCAGTGGGTGCTAGGCATTGGGGTTTGGAGTAGAGGCTTGCGTCAGTGAGGAGATCGCTTTTTATTTTGTCAGTTTTTTGGATAAAGAAAGCAGCGAAGTCTTCACAGGAGGGTGCCTCACGCCCAGTGTTGAGTGGTTGTGGTTGCTCCTTGGATTGTGACTTGATTAGCTCAAACAGTTTTCTCGGGCGGTTTTTTGCTTGGTCGAGTTGGAGGCTGAAGAAGTTTGAGCGTTTTATTTTCCTGAAGTAGGCGTTTCTCTTTTTCTTCAGATCTTTTAGGTGCATTGCGGAGGGAGCTGATCTCCAGGTCCGTTCTGCCATTCGCATGTCTCTTCTATCCTCGTTGAGACTCCCGTCGTACCATGGTTTGGAGATTTTAGTAGAGACTCTTTTTAGCGGCATAGGTGCAGCCTCATTAATTATAGAGGTCATAGCGTTGAGATAGTGGTCAGTCAGAGTTTGGACGTCCGTGGCGCCTGTAGGTGGGAGTAGGAGATTGCAACTGTTAGGGGGCAAAGAGCCTGGGTTGAGCTTTTTCGAGTCTCTTTTCCAGACTTTGGGCTTGGAGAGTTGAGCCGGGTTGACTTTGACTTTTTCATTGATAAAGAATGTGATAATATGATGATCTGACCAGTCATAGGGTTGGATGGATTCGAGTTGGATAGAGTCCTCTTTGGAGATGATCAGGTCGAGGGTAGAACCTTTCTCGTGTGTCGGGCTGTTGCATATTTGGGTGAGGTTAAGGGCATTGAGGAAAGTTTTAAGACTATTTACCACCGCGTCGTTGCGGTCATTCCAGTGGAGGTTGAAGTCACTAAGGTATATTTGGGTGAGCTGCCGTCCGGAATTGGTTGAGATCATATCCATGATTTGTTGGGAAAAGGTGAGGTTGTCCCTGGGTGGGTGGTAGATGCTGTGAAGAGAGCATATTGGTTTGCCCTCACTAATAATGTCGAGGCAGATGTATTCCCAGGATGTTGGGGATGGTAGGGATGTGGAATTGACTTTCTGAACAGAGAGGTTGTTCCTGTAGATGCATGCGATTCCACCACCTATTTGGCCTGTTCTGTCGAGCCTGATAATGTGGTAGTTGGGAGGAACCAGAATGTCCATTATGGATTCAGTTAGCCACGTTTCAGTCAGGATGATTAGGTGAAGGTCCCGCGATAGGAGGAGGTCAGCAATGGCTGCGGAATGTTTCGTGGCCGATCTGCAGTTGAGAAGAATGCATTTGAGACGGGGTGTGTAGAGGGTGTTAGATGGTTCTAGCGAGAGAGGGACTTTTCTAAGGTTATTGGGGATGGAGAATCTGCTGTTTAGTGTGGGTGGTCTAAGGGGATTTGGGTGTATCGTGGGAATGTTGCGGTGTGGGGTGCTTGTGTGAATTTGGGGGGCTGGGTCATAGGAGCGGAGAAGGGTGAGTGTGTCGAGGTCAGAAGAAGAGTTGTGGGTGCGGCGAGGGCGGTTGTTGCGATTAAGAGCTGGGATTGAGGTCAGATTGGGGGATAGCTGAGTGCGAGAGTTAGTCGGAGGGGTGGGGGACAAGTTTGGCGGGGAGGTGTAGGTGTGTGAGGGTTTGCAGGGGCGATGCAGGGGACGAGAGCAGTTGCGCCTATGAGCAGGGATTGACGCCAGGTCAGCATTCCATTCATCATTTGTTTGCTTACGCTTTAGGCTCTTTGAGGGGGCACACTGAATCTTCTAACCAGAAGACAGTTATAAACAATGTTTGATCTAAAAGTTTGTTTCACAAGAAAAACACTCCTATGCTCAGTCAATCAAGCAGAATTTTTGTAGAGCGCTTCTTGTCACCCATGAGGGTAGCCAGGCGCTGGCAGGGTCCAGTTGATTAGCCAGGTCTTCACGAACTTTTGGAACTTTGAAAGAGATGGAGGCTGTCTGTAGATTAAAGGGTAGCTCGTTCCATGTCTTTGCTGCTAGGTAGGAGAAAGAGCGACCTTCATAACTGCTACGTCATATGGTCCTATGTGGGGGATGAGGATTAGAGGAAGGAATGCAGAGGTGTCTGGTGGAATATCAGGTGGTATATTGAGAATAATTGTAATGCTACAATACCATGCCATGTTTAAATCCTTACAAAGTAATCTTTATCAGATTTGTTATTTATGCACGCATGCATTGACCGCCTGGACTATGGTAGCGTCCATTATTTAGGAGCTGATCAAGAAACTTTAAAAAAACTTCAGGTTGTGCATAATGTGGCTGCACGTCTCCTATGTCATGTTCCACAGAGAGCCTCCATCTCTCAATCACTCTATGATCTTCACTGGCTTAGGATTGCCAGTCGAATTACGTTCAAGGCTCTCTGCTACATATTTAAGATTAAACAAGGCATGGCCCCTATATACTTACATGAACTCATTCAAGCCTATCATCCTACTCATTCCCTTAGATCTTATGGTAAAGGTGATTTTGTGATTCCGAGATTTAGGTTGGTGAAGATGGGCGGCCGCTCATTTTCCCACCTGGGTCCTAAGTTCTGGAATGCCCTGCCCGCTGTTTTAAAAACTGAAACCAATCTTCCTCGTTTCCGCAAAGGACTCAAAACTTGGCTCTTTCGGCAATGATTTATGGTTGCTCTCTCTTCCCTCTTTTATTCTATCCCTTGGCGCCGGGAAACCCACTGCGGGTAGCTGTGCGCCTTATAAGTTAAATAAATAATAATAATGCATTGCATCTTCAGGAAAAGTGCAGGTCTTTAACATTTTTTATTTTTATTGCTACACTTTTTCATAGTTTTGTGTTTGTTCAGCTAAAAAATTGTACTTAGTCAATTAAAATAAATGTTGGAAGTTACAAAGTCTAACAACTGCATTTACTAACTCCCTATTGGCGTTGTTTGGCCAATGGCTATCAAGAAATGTTTTCTAAAGTTAATAATTAGCCTTACTACTGGGTTCTGAGTCTTCAAGATGTGATTAATTTGGCTAACAAAGCAAACTAGTTTATGCTCCGCCCAGCCTTCAAGGCCACATTTTAATGCAGAGATAGTTTGCTACAGTCGGTGCTCTGGTTTATTTAAATTATTACATTTAGTAACATACACCAGTATAATCACCCACATATGCAGATGAACACCAGTAATATTTCTTTTACACGGAACCATATCACACCTCAATCTATTTTGAATTATTCAATTTGAGGCCTGATTATTTGTACATCTATATTAAAATATAGGATCCCAGCCAGCACTTCTAAGGTTTGGGCAAAAGGCGCCTTACCAGTGGTAGTGAGACCTCTTTCTCAAGGACGTCGCAAGCAATCAGGAATTTTAAATTTGTGTTTGTTATTGAAAGTTTAAGCACAGTGTTATAACTGCAACAAAGTAGTGTGTAACATGAAAAAATAGAAGGTATAAAGTTCAAGGTAGATGTTTGCCAATTATCTCCATATTGCCTCAATGAGTTGCATACGATTCCAAGGAGATAGAAGCAAAGAAAGTATTTCCGTCAAGCTTCAGTACCCACACCTGGGGTACTAGCAGGTATAAGAATTAAGGGAGACATTAGTCCGTTTAAGGACCATTCGCATGAAAAGTTGTAAAATGAGAAATCTAAGCAATTTCCCTCACATACCTACAGCTGTAACCTCATGATAGTCCCAATACTTGGATAATTTGGTAATTAGAACAGACCGGTATCGCAAATTGTTGGTAGTAACTATATTATTCAGCAGTAATACTCTCTGAATGCCCCCAGAGCAGGCACCTACCGCAATAAGAAATAGACATCAATACAGATTTTGACACCTATTCTGAACAGTCACAAAATGTCTTAATGTCAAAGCGCGTAACTAATCGTATCAAAACACTAATGCCCAGGTACTCTTGACCGCCTCTAATTTCAGTCTCCAATCATTCCCAATCTGTGGGAATACCTCTTATCCAGATGTTGGACCTCAATGTATTATCAAAAACACACATAATAACAGGTGCATCACAAAAGTATCCTGCCTCAGCTGGTTTGACAGTTGGGAGGCACTGGTCTGCTCTGGCTGATTTCTTTTGCACAAGAGCTCTGTCATTCACCTGAGCTTTGATGCAATTGTAAGGCCTGCTCCTGAAGTGGTTATGTGTTTGTTTGTGCAAGTGAGGATAAATCTGCTGGGTGACCTCCTGCAAACTACATGATAACCATGCTGAGAACACTAATCGTAAACACATGCTGGTCAGTGCATTTGCAGACCTGTGGTGTGCCAGCGGGAAGACAGAAGACAGATGGGGGCGATCTGGGATTATATAAAGAAGTATTGAGTGTTTGTTCAGTGACATTCTATGCTTTCTCTCAAATGCTTTAAAATAAAATCTCACTTCAGTCTTTAACAAACATTTTCATACTTTGTCATTGATAATTCCACCCTCAGTTGCTTTCATCAATATGGTTTTGAGGAGGTTTTGAAATTGACGTGTTGGATTGCAAGCCAGTTTACAATATGTGTCCGCATGGTAGAAAACTTGTCTTGTAGAAAGTGGTGTCCATAATGACGAGTGCGGCGCCTTTATCTGCCTTCTGACAGATAATGTTCGGATCGTTAGCAATGTTTTTAAGAATGTTGCGTTCCTTAATGGTCAAGTAGTATTTGGTTCTTTTTTTAAAATTGATTTGCCGTATGTCATGTTTAACAAGAACTCCCATATTGGTGAAAGCAACCAAGGGTGGAAATATCAATGATAAAGTAAGAAAATACCCTATGCAGACCAACCCCTGATCCCCCAACCCTGTACATGCTCCCAAAAATCCGCAAGGATTTACTTCATCCACCATTCCGTTCAATTGTCTCCATCAGAGGGAGCTTACACGAACCTATGGGCAAAAATTTCTAGATAAGCATCTACAACCTTGCGTCCTCAACATGCGTACCTACGTCAGAGAAATGGCTGACTTTCTTAATAAAATCAATCAAATCGTACTGAATCCTGATGAAGAAACATGGTTGTTTACCAAAGACGTCAAGTCTCTCTATACTTCCATACCCCGTGATCTCAAGTTGGAGGCTATAGAAAAAACCCTCTTACATTCCAACCTCAAGCATGAGTTTCAAGAATTCCTCATGGAACTGCTCCATTTCATCCTGTATCAAAGTTATTTTAAATAGGAAGATTAACACTTCCTCCAACTTTCTGGAACTTCAATGGGCAACTACGCTGCTCCAGCCTATGCAAATGTCTTCATGCATGTATTTGAAGAAAAATTAATCTTAAGTTCCGATATTTGGATGTACCAAGTTTTTATACATCATTAACTGCAAAACTTGCATATATAACAACAACAACTTTGCGCAGACATTTCCAATAGCCTTGCATCTTAGGAAGTTAAGTTGAGTACCCATATAGGCAATGATGAAATATAATGAGTTGTGTGTTGCGGTCAAGGAAGTGCAGGAAAAATTCTCCCATCAGGGGGTCTGAGAGGCAAGGGGAAGTAGATCGATACCCCAAAATTTTGCCATTCTGTACCATATTTTTCTGTGTTTCTGGGGGCAGCCTCACGTTTGGAATACCGCAATCTCTGCTCCCATGCATCTATCTAGGTCTTTTCGCCATTTCCCCAATGTATGGGGGAAGCCCCCTTCCATAACTGGGCGATGTTGCTCTTGGCGATTTAGTGAGGGCCAGGAAGAGTAGGTGCTGTTTATACTGATTTTCCCCCCCCTATCCTGTCAGTACTGTGCAGTAGGAATAATTTTGGGTCGTATGGGAGATCCCAGGATAGTACCTTGCCCAAACAAGTTGAGACTTTACGCCAGAAGGGCTTTATAGCCGGGCAGCTCCAGAACGTATGTATAAATGTTCCTTCATCTCTTTCGTAGGTAAACACTGGGGGGGGGATTGGATGACTCCCCATCCTCCAGAGATGGAGTCGTGTATATTTTACCTAGCGTACGTATTTAAATTGGATGAGGCGATGTCGAGAAGACATGGCACGCGGGCTAGCTATGGCTTCGGCCAAGTCTTCATCTGTAAAGTCTGGTATGTCATCCTGCCACGCCCTTCTAGTCTGGTGTAGTGTTCTGGAGTGCGCTGTTAAGTTCTGATAGATCTGTCGGGTTTTAGGTGCACCTAGTCTTCCCATGAGGAGGCGGCCTTCAAGGAGGTGAAACTCTGGCAAGTTGTCCAGGGTCAGAATCATGGGGGTAAGAGCGTGCACAATTGAAGGTATTTATAAAATTGCGTCTTGTGCAACTGAAATTCCACCTGTAACTGTTAGAAGGACTTTAAAGTAGTTAACTTCATAACATCCCCCATTGTGGATATATATGCAATAGGTCCCATTTGCGGAATCCCGATAGAGCCACCACCTGTCGAAGGTGGGTACCGTGCCACAGGGGAGTCGCTTGGGCCAGGTGGCCTCCCCACCCCATCTGCATAACAGTATACCTCCAGAGCAGAACAACTGTTCTGCTGGCATGAGGTAGGAAGTCCAGGCTCTCTGCACTGTATATTAGCGCCGAAGGTGGGGATGCCCTCCATCGCTGCATGCTCCAGTTCAAACGCCGGGTCCATTGGTGAGCTATACCACCATTCATTTATGATTATTAAATGGGAGGCAGCTAATGGGAATATACATCTGCCGCTGCAATGCCACCGCAATATGTTGATTGTGCACAGGTTTGTAGTGCCACTCGAACTGCCCCTCCATTCCATAGGAATTTATTATGGATGGTATTTATTTGCGCGAACTAGGATCGCGGTATGTGGTACAGGAAGTTCTGTAGCCGGTAAAGTATTCTAGGTAAAGAGACCATTAAAAAAATCGCTTAGCTCCCATACAGCAATAGCGGGAGAGAGGACCATATTGTTGTCTCATCTCGGAGACTGGCGAGAAGTGGATTTATATTGTGTGCCCATGAAATCCTTGGGCAAGGCGACATAAAGATACCCAAGTATGTAAAGCCCTCTGTCTCATGAGTCAATTGGGCTGGCCAGGTGCCTCTACCCTGGTAACCACACACCGGGAACAGTACGGATTTATAGGGGTTACTATGAAGTCCGGTGGTCTGACCAAAGACTCGGGAGGATCTGCAGGATACGTGGCCCGAGATAAATGGATCGGTCATAAAGAAAAGGGCATTGTCCTTATATAACGCGATGCAGGTCATGACTGTGGCCACTCAAATCCCCGGAGCACTGGGTCGCTGCGTACCCATGCCGCCAAAGGTTCTACTGCCAGGGCGAATAGAAGTGGGGACAGGGGGCAGCCCTGTAGCGTGCTGCAACGGATGGGGAAGGGGGCCGAGCGGTGTCCCTCTATGCGT
This sequence comes from Lissotriton vulgaris, assembly GCF_964263255.1. NCBI lineage: Eukaryota > Metazoa > Chordata > Amphibia > Caudata > Salamandridae > Lissotriton > Lissotriton vulgaris. The sequence goes on along the minus strand of NC_141694.1, from coordinate 1,361,529,089 downwards.
ACTGAGACAATGAGTTTTGTATACAGTAAACAAACATATGCTAGGAAATGCTGGCCGAAATTGACGGCTTCGAGGAGTTGGAAGAAGTACTCCGAGCTAAGGGAGCCAAATGCCTTGTCAATATCAGCGAGTAGTATGGCCGCAGGGCGCCCGAGTGTTCCGGGGCCACAGCCATGGCAGATGTTGTGGCGGGTGGCCCGGTGTGGCATGAAGCCAGATTCATCTGGATGGATCAGATCTTGTACGCAAGCCCACAGGCGATCGGCTAGGACCTTTTCCAATAGTTTGGGTTCAAATTTAATGAGGGAGGTGGGCGATATGAATATGGATCTTCCGGTGGGCAGCCTGGCTTTAGGAAGAGGACAATCTCGGCATGCAGCCAATCCCAGGCTAGCAGGCGTTGTTCGAGTGCGTCTTTGTTGGAAAACGAGGCAGCATCTGTGAGGCCTGCACAAATAACATGACTACATTTGTCCTTCACTGGGAACCAAGCACCCAATTGTAGCGGCTGACTCTCATGACTACATTTGTCCTTCACTGGGAACCAAGCACCCAATTGTAGCGGCTGACTCTCGGAGGGTAGCGTTGCTGAGCAGTCTAAGGCTTAATCAAGGGAGGTTGTGTGGGCTAGTAATCGCCGTTTGCAGATGCGCAGAAATAACACTCAATAATTGATAGTCCAGTCTGTACTTTTTCTTTATAAAAGTACTAGCAGCCCGCCCCAGCATTTCCTGGGGCAGAAGGGGGCTGGTGGCAGCATTTCAGGCTTGAGTGCACTCCCGCCCCGGCCCCCGCCCGCCACGACATTGTCTGTGTCCCGGACAATGTCGTGGCGGGCGGGGGCCGGGGCGGGAGTGCACGCAAGCCTGAAATATTGCCCCCAGACCCTGAGCCTTACTGCAGTTGTTCCGGCCCAACCTCCCGCACTGGCTCCCTCCCGTCCCGTGTCCCAGAGCCTTACCAGAGCCGCCGCTCCTCCCCGAGCTAGTCACTTCACCGCCGCTCCTCCTCCTCATCACTTACGTTGCGGCCAGCGCTACGTCGTGGCCGTCAGCATCGCGGCCGGTGCTACTTTCAGGGCACTACTTTTTTTTTTTAAAGTTATATTTTTAAATTTACGTTTTCTTTTTATTTTCTTTTTATTTTCTATAGCCTATGTCCATCTGCACACCCTGAGGATTACAACAATGTATTGGGTGTGTGGATTGGCGCTGTGGTTCCCGAGTTTACCTTGCCAAAAGGTTTTGTGTTCTCTCTTTATAATAGTAGTATAGAAGAGTACATTTATTAAACACACACACTACTCCATACTGTGCACCAATTTACAAATATACATAAGCTGTTGGAATTACTTTCTGACATTGCATAACATCTCTACACCTCCCTCCCGCAGGGAGGGTGGGGTCTAGCATCACCACTCCCATGTATACACATCATCTTGCCCCCAATGCAGTTAGTTGAACATCGCCTGGATCGAGGGCCCTGCGCACTGGCACCATCCCAGTGGCGACGTCCCCCAGTATCTCAACAAACATTTAAATTTGGTAACACTGTCTTGGTGACGCACAACCCGGACTGCGCATTTCCTACTGACCATGAAGTATGCACCTCTACATCTTAAGGTCTAGCAGTCTGGGTTCTTCACCTAAGCGCAGCAGCAAGAATACATGTTTAAGCATCACTTTAGAATGAGGGTACTCATCACCTTTGAGTATCATTAGAATGTATTGCAATTACAGCCCCTAAAGGCATCACAGATAAAATGACAGGATTACGCGTATACAGCCAAACACCTTAGCAGGAATGTCTGACAACATAACCCCACTTTGCTTATGACATCACTTTTATCTTGTACTTCACATTAAACACCACTTTTATCTTGTACTTCACATTAAACACATGAACTTCAGTCCCTCTAAAAGAAATAACCATAAGTAAATGCATTTCGGTGCAATTACACCTCTTCAGCTCCATGGGATGCCCTTCTCCAGACATCCCCAACTCAGCCCTTCGCTCCATGATGCACATTGCAATACACCCTCAGCTGTAGAACAAAAGTTCCAGCCCAGAAGGTGTTAAATGATTGCTGAGCCCTTGTGGGGTTATTCCTTTCAACTCCCCAGGAAACTTAGGAAGGGACGTCTCTTCATGCTGGAGGGGAGACTGCGCTTCTCCAGCAGCTCCCCCAGCGCTTTTTCACAATTGAGGGTGACCCCCCTCCTCTGGGGGGCCACCAGGCACCAAAACGATGAATTCCCCATGCCTTGCAAGGCATTATGGGGTGCTTCAGCTCCTTTTTATGAATAACAGATGAGTGGCTCTCCAGCGGTGCCGGGGAGAGCTGTGTTGGTAGTGCTGGCGCTTCGCCGCCTTCCTGGGCCTCAGTGGGGGGCCTGGTCCCACCCGGACCCCCAGGTGAGGGAACGCGGCTCGGGGAACCCACCCTGGCCGCTCTGCATGTTTTCGGGGGCCCGGTCCCACCAGGGCTCCGTTCAGCTCCTGGTGTCCAGGGCGAGCTCCCCCTGGGAACCCCACTTGCCTTTGTGTTGGAGGGCAGCCTGGGGAGCCCACCTCCGGCTGCCCCCGCCGGCTCGTCACGCGGGCAGCACTCTCGTGTGCTGCTGCGGGAGCCTGCTGGGCTCTTCTGGTCTGCCCGCTTCAGCGGGCAGACGCATCTTTCTTCTCCAGTCCGGCTGGACTGCGGGGGAGTGCGGCAGCACTCCCCCGACCTCCTTCCATTCTTCGGGGCCCAGGGATGGCACCCCCTTCATATCGGTCTCTTCAGGGCTTCTTATTCCTCCTTGTATGTTGGTATTTTCCTTTTTGTGATGCTTCCGTTTTGATCTTGTGATGCAAGAACTTCAATAAAAACATTTAATTAAAAAAAAAAAAAGAAAAGCCACCTCCCTAAAACTCAGTAGTGATAAAACATAAATTATCCTGTTAGGAAGACAATCTTCAGCTTGGTCCCAAAATCACAGAATGCTGCTGCTTACATAGCAGAATTAACAAAAAATCGGACCTCGAGCAGCATTCTTTACTGCAAAAAGGGGTCCCAGAAGAAGCTCTGTGGGCCGCAAGGAAAGGTTTGCCGGTCCAACAGCAGCCTGTGGGCCGTACTTTGAGTACCACTATTCTAATGGCTTTTATGCTGTAGAATGAATCTGCTTGACATTTAGCTGGATGTTGGCAAATTATGCCCCATGCACGCATCTCAGGTGTCGTACAGATATAACTTGAGGGGCGGGGGAGAGTTAAACAGAAAAAATGGCGGGGTGATAAATTGCTAATAACTTGGGCATAGTTCTATGGTTTGGCACAACACTTGCCATACACTTAACATGAATTTCAGGTTTTATTGCAATCTGATCAGGAAAAGCCAAGTTGAACAAGCATTGGTAAAGCCTATAGGTCTCGCTTACCAGAGCTGCCAGGGATAATGTTCTTATATTTGTGGATTAGCACTGGATGCATCATAGTCCTTTTTTTGTTTATTAGTTTTAACCATGCAGCAAAGCCGCCACACTGCTATACAGCATGGATAAAAATCATTGACTAAGTCGCCAGTGCACATGCTGTATATCACGAGCAAAATTGCCAGGGTAGAGCCGATAGTCTCAAAGGCGAAACCTGTTGGCATTGTTAATGCTTCGTAGTTCTCAGCACACATGCGAGACCTATTGGCTTTGCCAGTGCTTGTTAGGTCTCGGCACAACACCCCTATTATGAGCAAATCACTTAGTCTCCCCGTGCGTGGGGAAAAAAGAAAACAATGTGACATATAGCAAAAAAAACTATCGCATAAAGAAAACTATTGGACACCTATCAAAGTCTTAGTGAAAATACATTTGGAAGCAGATAACATTAGTTGTCGCAATAAACATCCAGTTCAAAGGAGAAATGGCTTTTTTTGACGTGTATGGCATAGTAAAACATAGCTACAAATAGCAAGAGGTTGTACAAGGAAGACGTAAAGAAGAAGAAAAATTAAGTGGTTCAATCACAGTGCAATCAGTGCAAGGGCAGGAACCAAGCTGCTTGTACTTGGTCCATGCTCCAGCCAAAAGAAAAGGAGGTGAAGCCAGCATGCACTGGCCAATTAGAAGCCAGCAAATAAGCGTGACAATGAAGCCAGCGAATTTTAAGCAATGGGCCAGCTGCAAGTCCCTTGTTATATGCAATTACTCACAATCTAGCGGGCATGCGCTGTCGCAGGCGAGACCTAAAAAGTGGGGAGGCGGGGGAGAAGGGAGTCAATAACTCTTTAAATTGTTCCTAGCCATGAAGCCATTTCATAGATCTGCAGACTCTAGGTATAATTAGCTTCACTTCTAATGTTGAGTTTCAAGCAGATACTGGGGCTGTAGTTAAAAGGGCAAGGGCGTAAGTGTTCAGTTGCTAATAACAGGCACTTTGGCAAACTTGCACCAAACTGATCAGGTTTTATGCAGATCTGAGAAAGGGAAGGAGGGTCCGATAAAAGGGATAGGTGGTATTAAACATTTTTTTTATTTGCGTGTAACAACATTTTTTACCATTATTGAGGCCTGCTAGTCTGATCATTCTGGTACTGTAGATCAATCTTAAAAACTGCGGCACCAAAATGGTTGTGGGAGAAAAGCTCCATCTTCCAATTTAGATCAGAGTATTTAAAAAAAAAAAATTGGGGGAGCTGCTGAGGTTTGCATTATCTGTATTGGTCCAAATATCTCTAAAATTTTACTTCTTCATGCCCAAGCCGTGCATGTTTTAAACACTGATTTTTCAAACCACTGAACGGATTTAGACTAAACCAAGAGTAGCAGATCACTTGAGTACAGTTCGAACGTCTTGACAAATGGTCCTATGAGAGTTTTGTGATGTCCCCTTTTTCTTTCCCCCTGCTTGACAATCTGCATAAAACTTGTTATGAAGAACCCAATGTGGATGCCTAGTTTTAGGTTTCGCTTCCACAGCGATTGCAAAATCTTATAAAGGAAAAATAATCCAGAAAGGCGCTTAAAGCTTGCCTATTACTTAACACTTACCCTTACTTGCCATTGGTTTGCTCCCGCGTTACTCTTGCTTTCTTGCTTTTTATTGGACATCGCATCTTCTTTGCCTCCGGCTTCCTTCCAAGGCTCCATGTGTTTACATGCCATGGAGATTGGACCAAGTGCTGCTTCCTGTCATTGCTTGCGTGCCTGCAGAGGTACTTTTTTCCAAATTGTGAAATGCTTGCACCCTTCTCACCTTCCATTGCTTCCTGCCTCCACAGATACCTCCTTCCATTGATATGTATGACTACTCCAGAACTTAATTTTTCCCCACAGTGGCTGTACAATAGTTCCAGTTGCTATGATGTTTTTACAGCGTGTCTCTTGTTCAAGCTTTTATATTGGGATGGGAAGCACACTGGAATTTTTCCACCATGCCATGCTATAATCATGGATATTATACGACTTTACGTGAAGTGCCGACATCCCGTTTCCTCATTTAATTGCAATCGCATGTCATGTTTTGTTGAAAGCTGAATGAAGGCGTGCTCGTTTTGTTTGTTAATGCAGTGAATTGTCACTGTGCCTTTGAGGTATTTTTTTAATTATTTATTTATTATAGAGTTTTGTATAGCGCGAACAAGACCCGTGGGTATCAGAGCGCTTAACATCGAGGTAGGTTACAAATTGACAATACAATATCAATTATAAAAACAAACAGATATGAGGTAAAAGAAACTATGGCTATGAGGGGTGCCTAAATATATATATTCCAAACACATGTGCAATTAGCATTAAAAGGTGAGAAAGGCTTAGCTTATATCACGGTCCTTATCAATAGATAAGGTGAGGTAGAGGTTATATAGTTTGGCTGTGAAAAACAGTTATGAGTTCACAAAGGACTGTGGTAGCGATAAGGATACAGCCGAGGCTTGTGTGTGGAGTCAGTCTCTTGTCAATGATAGTATTCATGAAGAGGGCCACCCTTCAACTGATGTAAATGTTCGTACCAGCGATCCGTCGGCTTCCCTATGCAGGGTATTTACTCATCATAAGGCTTTTCAATTCCCGTTTGAATGTTACAATATTTTGAATCTTCCTAATGCTTGGAGGGAGTGAATTCCAGACTCTGGGGGCAGCTCCAGAGAATGCTCGATCATAGGTCTCTTTCTTTCGGAAGATGGCTGGCCTCAACAGCAGCTCCTTGGCGCTTCTAGCTGGTCTGTTTCCTCCCGATAGCTTAATTTTCTTGGCTAGGTATCCTGGCGTGTTATAGTGCACCGCTTTGTGAGTAATACATGCTATCTTCATTTGAATTCTAGCCTCATACTACTCCATCGCATTCCGCTCACTTGATAAAGTCCTTTGTCCACCTAGCTACGTTGGGCCCCCCTCGCGCTTTCCAATGCATCATGATTTCCCTTTTGGCCAACAGAAGCCCCATATCTAAAAATTTACTAGTGAACTTGTTTTTAGCTGTATGTGGAAACCAATGCAGCACACATGGGCCCGTTGCTAGCTCCAAGTCTCTGTCCTTTATAGCGTTCAACAAGGTCACCACCAATAGGGAGCTAGGTGGGGGGGCCCCCAGAACATGTGAGGAAAGTCCTCTCCCTTCCCCTGGCAGCGCGGGCATTCATCGGTACCAGTGTCAAAGTAGGTTTTGATCTTCGCCGGGGTGAGATAGGCTCTGTGTAAGATGTAAAAGTGTATCAGTTGAAAGCTCTCTCCACTACCTCGGCCCAGGCCCTATATGGTATCTTTCCCCATGTCTGTTTCCCATTTGCGCTTAAGGACAGCTTGTGGTGCTACCTTTTCCTGCGTCAACCGCTTGTAAAGGCATGTAACCGCTTTAAACCTTCCTGCGGCAATTACCATATATTGACAGCCCAAGGAGGTGCTCGGTTCTGTCAATCCAATATTCACGGATAGCGGCAGTAAATGCAGCATGGAGCAAGAAGTCTTCCCCCAGGCGTATCGCTCCCACAAGTCTTGAAAAGGCAGCATGTAACCATCTTCATACAAATCTCCTATGAGTCCTCTCTCTTCTCCAGTCTGCTAATTCCCACCCGGAGCCCCCATGGGGCAGCGCCTCATGGATAGCGGTATATCACAGGCATATGGGACCGCAATGCTTGCTTGCTTGAGGCTCCGTTTCCAGCGCCCGGACTGGAAGGTCCATGATGATTGGCAAGAGTAATCCCAATGCTGGTGCTCTTTCTTTCGCCTCTTCTGGGCCCCGCAGCCGTGCCGCTACTTGTTGCGTAAGGCATTGCAGCTGAGCTGCTATATAATAGGTTTCAAAATCAGGGACTGCATATCCCCTTTCTGATCAAAGACACACTAAAACAGTCAGCCACCCTCCTTCTACCAGTGCCCCACAGGAAGCCTGTGATCATGAATGTAAGTTGTTTAAAAATCTGTGCCGGAATCCAGACCAACAAGGTCCCAAAGTAAGAGAAAATTACGCACAGGGTTGAGGCAACAGAAATCTGCACCTGTTAACATACGTGGCTAGTTGTTGTTGTGATGGTGCCTGTGAAACCGGGGAACACAACCCTATCTGTTCCCACTTGGGCAAAACCCAAAATACAAAGCAAATTGATATGGAATCAGCACCCATCAAGGTAATATCATTATCAGTCTTTTTTGTATCTTGAATACATCAGAGGAAAGTTCTCTTAAAAATCAGGTCCGGACTTTTTAGTAGTGTTCATATTCAATTCTTTATTAGTTGATCCAAAAACAGATAAAATCCAAATATACATGTGATTTCTCTTTTAAACAACGCGTTTCGTCTCATAAATGAGACTTCTTCAGGGCTCAATAAACTCTTTGCTAATTCAAATACGAAAGAATTGTTCTTGTATCCGTATCATAACGTTTAGTAATCTGGTATTGTCTTGCTTTATATTGTATGTGTGAAGAGAGGCATGGTGGCCTAAGAACGGGAAACAGTGTCAGTGGTTCAGTAGCGCCGGAGTAATATAATAGCCTGGGGAGAGCCACCATTTTAAGTAAGGCCACTCGCCCAGCGGGAGTGTCCCCCAGAACTTGAAGCTGCTCGCCAGGTCTCTCACTGCTCTACTTATATAGCCTCCAACATATCCTCACACGTGTGATAAATCTTAACCCCTAGGTACGGGAGGCACCTGTATTCCCACAGCACTCCTGCTGTGTTCTGCGGTTCGCCTTTATCTCCGATAGTAGGGAACAGCCATGACTTCGCCCAACTTACTCTCAGACCAGACACCCCTCCTAGTTCGTTTAACAATGCCTTCGCCCCTAGGAGCGCCTAGGTAGTAATGCTCCATGTGGGGTACCGCCAGCCCACCGTGATCAGTTGGTAGATAGAGCTTGAACAGTGCTAAAGCGTTGTGTGTGCTGTTCGTGTAAACTGATGCATAGCGTGTTCAAACATGCGGAAAATCACGGGTTTGGTATTTAGGGGTAGGTGTGCGAAATGGTAGAGGAGCCCTGGAAATACGACCATTTTGAACAGCGCAATGCGACCCAATATATTTAATGGGAGGCTGCGCCAGAATGACATTTGTGACCTAACTGCTGTTATGACGCGTGTGAAGTTTCCCTCCAGTAGGTCCCCCGATTCACTATAGATCTGAATACCTAAGTAATGGAATGCCGACTGTTGCCAGCGAACCAGGGTGTTGCCAATCATTTAAAGCTGGGTGGGGAGTTACTTCGATAAATGGGTACAGACATGTTTTCCCCCAGTTTACTTGGGAAACAGAAAGAGCATTATCGGAATTTGCAACTGTCTATTTCCATTCACGGATCCTGGATGTTCCGTAGATATATTAGCAAGTCATCCGCCCACAGGGAAACTGCGTGTGTGTATGCCATCTCCTATGGGGATGCCCCAGTGCAGCCCTGTTCCGTATAAGGCTACAGCTAGTGAGTCAATCGCCAGTGAAAACAGCAGTGGGGAGAGTGGGCAGCCTTCCCTGGTGCCACGTTCGATTGTGATCGGTTTCGATATCGGATGATACTATGAATTCAATTTCTATGAACTTTGCCTCGTGTATAGCGACTCTAAAGGCAGGAGAGCCACAAAAAGGGAGAAAAAATAAGACATGCCCCCAACCTGAAGATGCAGGTTTCCAGTTAACTGCAGACTCCAATCACGCAGGCATTGGTGTTGAGAACCTTTCCACCACTGAGCTACTGATACACCGAATTGTAGATGAACTAATTCAAGAAAGGGCTCCCAGGCAGGAGTGAGTAAAAGGTAAGGTAAGAAGGTAAAAATTAAGAAAAAAACCAGCAATCTATGAGATCTAGCAAATATAATGCCACGCAGTACGTTGAAAATTATTTCATGTATGTGAATGGACTAAATAATAGATAAAAAAAACCCAGCTTGGTTTCGATCGCTAAATTCAGATATCATAATGCTGCAGTAGAGACACTTAAAAAACCTAGGTATGCAACCTCGGCTTCCCTCGCTGATTCATCATGCATTTTGTGCTTCAGCACAGGCTGCAGTCAGGGGGTTGGCTATATGGATAATGCGGTCAGTTCGAGCAGAAGTCCTGAAAGTAGTTCGAGATCCACATGCCAGGTGGATTTTTGTTAAATTGCAAATTAAAATGAACATTTATAATTTGATAAGTTATTACGGCGCTATCGAAGATTCACCGGCCGCCCTACAGCAATTACATTCACTCTTACAAAATGAGTTTTGCCATAATACATGAGGTGGTGTTTTCAATCTAATTCAAAATTTAGCAATCAATACAACTCGTTAGAATAATCTACGGAACAAACTTAAATCTATAAGGGCTTTAAACATTTTTATTCAGGAATTTGCTTGCATAGATCTCTGGCGGACTCAGAATGATGCCTCACGAAAATTTTCATGTTACTCGAAATGCTTTGGTACAGCATCTCTCATATATAATTTTTTTTACATCATATAGGTTACTGTGTGACAGGGCAATGTTAGAAATGGGGGACTCTAGTTGGCAGAGTTGGGTACCTTTTGACCAAGTAGGGGCTCTTGCTTCTAGTCAGGGTAAGCGGGCTATACTCCTAAAATAAACCCTGCTCACCCCCTTTGTACCTTGGCATGAGCAGGCAGTCTTATCTCAGAGGCCCTGTGTAAAGCATGTGTGAACACATACAGTAATACAGTGAAAACACTAAAAATGGACACCACACTAGTTTAGAAAAATAAGTAATCTTTATCTAGACTTAACGAAAGACCAAACAGCAAAAATCCACAATACAGTAATAAAAATAAGACTTTTAGATGGTAGACATAGCTTAGTTCAATGTAGATGGTAAATGCGACACTTTACTCTCAAAGTACCTTGGATGCGTCATGCAAAACAAAGAAAGGGGTTGCAGGGAAGGTGATGCGTTGGATCCTTGCTTCGGGGGAGGTGATGCGTCTGTTCCTTACTGCATCGCAGGGGAGGTGATGCTCTGTTCCTTACCGGAGAGGAGGTGATGAGCCAGTTTCTTACTGCGTTCCGGTTTCGATGCGACAAGATGACGCCGCAACGCGACAACATGGATGCGATGTGTGCATGCCCGACGGCCGTGTGGCGAAACAATGGTTTCCTGAGCCGTGACAGGCCGTGTGACACGCTTCTCCGGTGATGCGACGGCGACCTCTGTGATGGCGACATCTGTGACGGCGACATGCATCTCCGGTGATTCGACGCGCTTCTTCAGCGATGCGGCGGCGAACATCTGTGGCGGCAACACGCTTCCTTAGTGATGCAACTGCTGCAGCAGTGACACGCTTATTCCTTATTGAGTCTCGCTTCCAGCTCCCAGCGACATACAAGTCTCTAGAGGGCCCAAAAAACAGCAGGCACCTCTTTGCAGGTAGAATTCCCAGCAAGGAAATTCAGGGGGAGCTGGTGGTAAAGTCTTTGTGTCCCTGGAACTTCAGAACAGGAGGCAAGCTCAACTTCAAGCCCTTGGAGTTCTTCCTCCAAGATAGTTAAAGTACACACAAAGTTTATTTTCTCCTTTCCTTAGCAATAAGTAAACACTGCAGGCCAACAGCAAACAGCACCGGGGCAGTCTCCTCCTTCAGCTTCCTTGGTTTCTCTCCTTGGCAAAGGTTCGTCTTGACTCCCAGAAGTTATCTAAAGTTCTTGGCCCCAATATTTTTACTGTAAAATCCTTTGTCCTCTGAAGGCAGAGAGTGTCTGTGCCCAGCCAAAACCAGTTCTGTCCTCCCTGGCGCAGCTTCCTGGTAGGAGGTGGAGACAGCATTGTTGAAAGCCGACCTGGCCCAGGTAGCTGAAAGGAAATCTCCTGCCCCTACTTTCTATTCTATGAAGGCTCAGGCAGGTGAAAGGAAATCTCCTCCCCATACACTCTATTCATTGCAGGTCCTATTCAGCCCAGCCCTGACCAATCAGACTGCTTGAGCCAAAGCCCTCTCCAGCCCTCTGTCACTCACAAACCAGACATGGAATACAAAAACCTAGCAGAGGCTTACTGGATGGTTAGGCAAGAAAATACCTACTTTCTAAAAGTGTTATTTTCAAACACAGAATGTAATAAATCACCCACACTAAAAGATGTATTTTAATATTCTGAGTTCAGGCATACTAAACTTTATTTTCCTATTTTGTTCCCTGGGTCAGTTATGATTATAAGATGTTCTAATCAAACTGCCCATTCTGGCATATGGAAACAGATAACCTTGCAATAGTGAAAAACAAAATTGGCTGTAATTCACTATCAGGACATGCCACACACATCAGGGCATGTCCTACCTTTCACATACAATGCACCCTGCCCTTGGGCCCACCTTAGGGGTGACTAACATGTAGGAAAGGGAAGGTTTAGGGACTGGGAAGGGGGTGCACGTGCCAAGTCGACATGGCAGTTGCTGACTGCACACAGGATCTGCAATGGCAGGCCTGAGCCACACTTTACAAGCTGCTTCTGTGGGTGGCACAACCAGTGCTGCAAGCCCACCAGCAACATTTGACTTACAGGCCCTGGGCACACATGGTGCACTGTAATAGGGTCTGACAAGTAAATCAAATAAGCCAATCATGGAGCCCCTAATCCATTACAACAATTTACAATAGGGAGCATATGCACTTTAGCACTGACCAGCAGTGGTAAAGTGCCCAGAGTCAATCAATTTTTAGTCTTTATTTCGATTGTCATATTCATTAAAGACACAATTCAAAGAGTGACTGGGAAAATTCATAATCTATAAAAACACATCATGTTAAAAACCATAGTTAAAAGTTAATAAAGTGTAAGTAAAATGCGTAGGCAAAAATACACAACAAGTAATTATTTACACAACTATTGACAGATACTAATTATCTCCTCATTGATGCAAAAGACAAAACATGCACCTTGTTTGGGTATCCATGACGACCACCCGTGCTGGGATTAAACCACAACACCTTTCCACTGAGGTTAGGGTTATAAGTTGGGTCTGACAAGAATTAGTGTACCCTCATTGTAGTTGCTCGGATGGCCCACATACAACTCAAACATTTAGCAACAGCAATCACTAAGGGCTCGTATGTGTTGGTCTTCTAGATCCTTAGCGCCTCGATGCCAGACCTTGTGCCCAGATTCAAGTAAATTGGTTTCAACCATTTATTTCTTGGTAACTTGTAAGCTGGACATCAAATATAATATGTACTAACGTTTCAATATGAGCTGGACATGTATAACATTTGTCAACCGTCAAAGAATGCCATCTACTTGTAAATGATTTTATTGGGAGGGAACCCACCCTAAATTGGTGGAACAACTTCCTGTCACTTGGTTTGGTTATAAGATCCCAATAAAATTTAAACTCCGTATCTTGTTTGAACTCCAAGAATGCCTGGACAAAGTGGGCCCTGATGTAGATGAAAACTGATCTGTGTTAACCATATTCCAGTATGCTGCCTTAAAATCCTTTTTTAACGGGAATGGGCCACTTGCTGCGTCTTCCCACAAGTTGCTCATCCCCATATTGGTCAATAAACGTTTTAGCTTACTTAACCAGACGATCTTACGTGAACTGACTGCCCCCGAACATCAGATAGCGTCTTGGCACACAGACAACTTCGGGGTTGACCACATCCTTCTCCAGAATGCTAACGGTCTATAGCGTGCTTTATCCTCTATAATGTGGCAGCCCAGATCTAAGTAAAGGGGCTTAAGTGGTGTTGATTGCGGAAGGCCTGTTGTAGTTCTCACAAATTTGGTCTGAACTGTAGTCAAGGGTGATAAATTGTCAAAGTCCCAAGTTCAGCACCGTAGAGTATGGAGGTACTGATCTTGGAATTATACATTTTTAGGGCGGGCCTATTGGCTTGGTCTGCAAAAGCCTCTGTCCTTTTATGAGTACACCGGCTAGCTGGACATGTTTTAGAGCCAGTATATCAATCTGTAGCTTCCAATGTAATTTCCTACCCAAAGTTATCCCCAGATATGTAAAAACATCAGTTCTAAGAGTATGTTATTCATGACGACTCTCCGTTTAATAGCTTTGTGTTTGTGGAGGACCATAAACTTGGTTTTCTACACATTAACCACAAGCTAGTGATCACATTAGAACTCCTCAAATCTAGTCAGGGCAGACTGCAACCCCTTTTGGGTCTTTGAAATGATCAAGGTATCGTCTGCGAACATGAGCAGGGGTATCTTCATGCCGGCTAAAGTAGGGGCATCTGTTGGGTGGGTAGAGAAGTATTGAACAACCCTATTAATAAATAGAGAAAATAGGGTAGGTGCCAAAATGCACCCTTGGCATACAGCCTTAGAAACAGGGAACCTGTCTGTTACATTCCCCTGCGTTTCCCATCGAGCCTGTGTTTAACTAATATTGCCAGTAGGTCCAATTGCATCCCCATGTCTGCAAAAGCACTCCACATCTTATTGCGAGGGATCAAATCAAAAGCTTGGAGAGTAGTCAAAATGTAATCTCTACTATCCAGGACTGGATTCTGCACAACACTAACCTGGCAACAATCTTTTGAATAGAGTCTGAGGCTTATCGGTCTATAATTGCCTGGTACGAAACGGTCCCCATTTTCATAAATCGGGAGAATTTCTGCACCTCTCCATGTATCGGGGATGGTGGCGCCACCGACTATTGCGTTGACAAGTATCTGAATATAAGTTACCCAGTTTCCTTTGTCATACAAAAACAGGTCAGCCGGTATACAGTCAAGACCTGGGGCCCTACCTCTCGGGATCGATTTAAGTACAGATTCAGCCTCTGAACTATCAAAATGCGTGTGGTTTCTGGGATTGGGAGCTGGAATTGATCTGTACTATTAAAAGTGGCAGCAAGCTGGGCCTCATAATGTGAGGCCCACAACTCAGGGGCTACATAATTAACTGGTGTTTGAATAGAATCACCACTTCCCCATTTAACAAGCTGCCTACATTTTTCCGTATTTTTCCCTTTGCTCACTAGGAGTAAATCTTGCCAGCGTTTCTCATCCCAGTCCTTCTTTGCCTGTTGTTGAGTATTTTTACACTTTACCCTTGCTTCTTTGATTCCAGCTATTGCTTTTGATCTAATGGCCCTAGATAAAGACTTATAGGCCTCTCTACAAGATTTATTAAACCACGATGCTGCCCTGGTACGAGATTTCAGGTTTCGGCTTTTGGGTTTCAATAAAAAAAAAATTGAGTTCAGAGAAAATTTCATTGTGGACCTGCAAAATAATAGAATTGATGTCCTCCTGTGAATCACAGTTTTGAAGGGTCGCTAGGGTACAAATGATTGCAGCATTCACCTGTTCCATAGCCCTATCATTATCAATAATCGTGGCCCATCTAACTCTTCTCATGTCATTGGTAAGCATGACATCTGCTGTAACCTTCTCAACTATCTGGTATTTATGGCTAGATAATCCCAATACCTGCAATGATAATATCAGTGGGTTATGGTCACTTTCAGTCCGCTCCTGTACTACCATATCTAGAAGGGAGAACCAAAATTCTATGTTAAGAAATATATAGTCTATACAACTACTTCTCAGCCCATTACTAAATGTATGAGAACCTGATCTATCCGAGTGGGACCTCCCATTGACTGCCCTAACTCCCCGTTCCAAACGCAGACTTTTTAACTGAAGTGCAGCCTCGGTCCATTTTTTTATTTGGACATACATCTAGGGATGGAATATTCCAATGTGCATCCTCCTCTGCACGAAGATCACCATCATCTTGATCTAAGGGCTCGGATGAGACCAGTTAAAATCCCCAGCAATTATCAAATTGCAGCGTCCCCTGTTATTTTCTAAAAAACTATCAACAAGGGTGACTGTGTTGGATCCTATACCACCAGGCAAACCTCTTGCATATACAATAATAATCATTATGTCGGGTACGTTTTCCAAACTAAGCCGTATAGCCATAATATCCGGACTATCAATGAATACTTCCTCCACCTTGTAACCTACTTGTTGTCTAACCCAGAGGGTAAGTCCACCTAAAGTTCTACCGCTCTGTCCCCTCCTGCTGCTTCTGAAAAGTTTTAAAACTCAGGATGGTAAATTTGATCCAATGACCATGTTTCCTGAAAAGCCCAAATATCATGGTCTTCAATAAATGCTGACCATTCTGTGTATGCAATTGTTGAGGATAATCCCGCTATGTTCCAGGAAACAATTGACACATTTGACTTTTGATGCCCTTGAATCGTAGTACTAGAAATTACCAGGGTGTTCAGTGCTTGAGCTTTAGCCAACACTTCCGAACCAAGAATACAAAGAGGCATAGGCAAATTAGCTGAAAGAGTGTTTATAGGACCTTCCTCCCTCATCTCAGTACCCAGTTCCATCCCACTTCGACCATCATCCCCTAGGGCTCTGTTACTACAACCAAGTTTGTCCCCTTCCTTAGTAGCGTCCCTATTTAGGGAGGGTGAATGAAAATTCCTTAACCTTCAATCAACCTTCTCTAGAGATGACCCCTTGTTACCACATACATCTAATTTGTTAGAACAATTATTAATAATCACTATAGGGAGGTTGTTTTTAATCCTAATATTTGATGTACTCATGCGGGGGGTTCTTAGATCAAATGCCACTAAGTTTTTTTACTAGATCTACAGACCTGAGTAATGAGCTAACACAGTCAGTGCTATGTTCCTGGGACTCCATTCTTTAAGCGGATATGATGTCTTCTCTAATTATTGAACAACAGTTCCTAACGTGATGGAGCCAATGTATGCTTTTGTTGATCAAAGACTGCTCATCTTCATTGAATGAACTAAGTGGTGCTTTCGGGATGTTCATCAAGAAGACATGACGTTTTGAATACCCATTAATAGGCTCTGCTCGCCTTCTAATAGCCCCCTGCGGCAATAGACTAGAGCTCCTAATGTCTGAGGGATAAGATCTTGCATAAGCGACAAAACCCTTATTCTGATCATGGCAACCGCTACGAATGGTTTGTTGAACACCTGCAGAAATATACCTTGTTGCTTGATTTGGTTGTCAGCTTACGTTAATTGGCGGACGGGGGGTGTTAGCTGTAAAGATGTTAGATCATTACCCGATCTGCCTTTATGAGCACTACAAGGTGTACTATCGATTGCGTGTTTAATCTGGAGTAAAGTGGCTAAAGTAGCTACATTGTTATTGTTAGCTTAGAGGGGGGTATCTTTATGTAAAATACTTTTCGTGATGTCACATATTTGTTCTATCAACCCCTTCACAGTGCTCACTACCTCCATAAACCCTCCTATCTGAGTTACTAAGTCTACTGACTTTTGAAGAACCCAAGCACTTACAAGTACATGTCACTTGGGTTATTGAATCAACCAGTTCACCTGATGACACAGGGCTAGTGTTCAATTGGGCAGACATATTATCCTCAGTTATACTAGTCAGGACATTACTGATCACATCACTGATGACATCATTCATGTGATTATACGATGAACCTCTTCAGACTCTAATATAACCTTAGATACACTCAGTGTAAACAGACACTCACAGACTGTCACTCATCCATGGAGTTACTCACACACCTAGTCAGTCATGCAAAGAATCAATCACACCTCCATTTCCTCAACTATACAGTTATACACACATTACTTATTCAAACATATGCTAACACATATTTACTCTCTTATACAATCCCTGATACAAGTTCACAATGATCCATACAGCCACTCACACATTCACTGGCTCTTATGCACAGTTATTTATATATGTCAACTCTCACATGTACTGTGTTTTACATATGTACTTACTTTGACATGTAGCACTGAGATATCCATTCACTCACCAATACACTCATGCACACAGTCAACCGCCCATACAGCTGTTTCCACATGCACTTTTGAACCCATACATCTAGTGAATCAACTGCTCACACATCTATGCACAGAGCCATACACCTCCCAGCCACCCACACACACACACTCAGTCTCCCATACAAATACTTGGGCAACCAATCAATAACCCATATAGTTACTCATATAGCTACTGATCAACACATGCAGCAGTTTACAGAACAACAGACTTAATGATGCACAAATTAAGACAGTTTAGTCACTAACCCATGCACTCAGTGAGACACATTTAATCACTCACTCAGTCAGTCGTGCACCTACTAAATCCTTCATCCAGACACTTGTACATCCACTCATTCTTCAATATGTAAGACATATTTTAACTTTACATAAACATACAGTCACTGGATGTTGTCATCAGTGATGTCATCAGTGATGTCATTTGAGATGTCATCAGTGATGTCATCAGTGATGTCACTGACCATGTCATGAATGATGTAATATGTGACATGATCAGCAGTGGATTGCGGGTGCGCGATATATAGGTAGTGCAACTAACTATATATGCGAATTTCAATGGTTTTTTGTGAGTAAAATAAGGTTTTGTAAATGCTAATACCTAACTATATATGGTCTATAACCTATGGTTTTTTCATTGAATTTTTAAGGTTTTGTAAATGCTAATTCCTAACTATATATGGTCTATAACCTATGGTTTTTTCAGTGAATTTCAATGGTTTTTTAATAGTAAATATCAAAAGCTGTAAAAAGTATTTTTATTTTTATTCAAAAATATATTTTATATGTTTTTAATAAAAAAAAATTATGCATCTGCCAAACCCTGACCTCTTAATAGTGCACTATGGTGGATATGATTTGGGCACTATGACTGGGGTTGGTCTTGAAATGCTTTTAAAGAACACCTTTCTTCAATTGATGACACTTTTTCCCCAAACTGCCTTTGTATATTCAAATATATGTCAAAGACAGAAATGTAAGTGGTTCAACCAATTTTTTCCACAATTTGAGAAATAACGGAATAAATCTGTTTCTGCTTACATGAGAGACTATGGAATGGGTTTAATATACAACAATAACTTGCGTTACAACATTCAAGACATCTACAGAAGAGATGGTGTGCACTTCCCCGATGAAGGGAATAGAATATTCGTCCTTTATTTAAAAGTGTGCATTGGAACATACTTGTAGGTACCTAAATTAGCCACAGAACCCAATAGCTCTTTTCAGAGCTACCCTACCTCTGATCATTCAAAACGTTTATCTTTTTCTTACTTTTTTTTTCCACTAAAGTACGCTCCCCGGTTCGCTTACCGGTGCGTGTACCGGGCGCTCCCCCGCGAAATTTTTTAAATTTTTATTTTTTTATTTTTGCATGTATCAGCGTCCTAATCCCCCCTCCGAAAACCTAGAGGGTCACAAAGTGTCTACCGTGCCCCCTACCCATTCCGAACATTGTTTGTCCTCCATCTTGTGTCTCAATTCTACCGATACTCAAAATGGAGGACTCCCGTTACGCTGCCGGTTCGCGTACCAGGGCGCGCACCGGTAAGCGCTCCATAAAAAAAGGTGGGAAAGTAATTTACAGAAAAACTACTAGAGACACTTTCATCAAATATAGAATAGCCCCTACTACATAGCAGTCCCTACCATTTACCCAAATTTGATGAAATTCCATTGAGAAAATTATGCTGTAAGCCTGACTAAATATCCTGAGGTAAATTACCTAACAAAAACACTTATGAAGTGTTACAATTGACAACCAATCAAAATACTACTTTCAAAATCTTCTATTATTTCATGACATTTGATTGGTTATGTACCTGAATATATATAAAGAAAGAGAGAGAAACACAGCCATTTTGACTACTACTTCCTGAAGTACATATCAAGTGCATTTCAACTGAGAACTTAAACTTCTTTTTGAAAGGTAAGATGTTATTTTAAAAACTGAAGTATGTTCTGTACTTTAAGTTAATTAGGAAAACATTTTCTGATAGTTATATACTATCCCTCTGTAATACTTATAGAATAAGATAGACTTCTCTGTTTTAGTTATGGATGGAGTTAGGCTTGTCTTGTATAATTAAGAATTGACTTAGGCTTTATCACATACATTTTTTTATATTTCTACTTCCAGTCTGATACCATACGATGGCCAAAGATAAAATCACTGTTTAAAAAACCAAACTACTTGTATGTACTTAAACCCAACAGTGCCCTATCTGTACTGATATATTTTTTTAAAATTAATTTTACAGCACAAAAATGGAAGGAGAGAACAAAACTAACTTGGAAATTGTTGCAGAATGCAACAAAGATACAGAAAATGAATCAGAATTCTTTGATGAATCACAGGACTTTGAACTTCTGCAATGTGTTGAATCTGTGGATTTCCTAATTGAAAATGAGACCAATTCTGACAAAGCATTATTACAAGTTCTTTTTAATTTTGAAAACAAATCAGAAACATAAATTTATATATAATAATTCAAAAATTGTTTGAGACATTATTCATTTTTATATGTATTTTTTAAACTAGTAGCAAATTGATTATAATGTAAAATTAGACTTTAAAAATAATGTGCAACTTAAGTTTGCTCCTAGTTACTTCCTTTCTTCCACTATATCATCTCCAATGTGTATTTAACATCTCTTTATCATCTCCTGCCTCCATGGTGTTTCTGCTTTCCTCACAGACTACGCTATGAATTCCATATACCACAATAACTTCTGAAACAACATGCAAGATATCTACAAAGGAAACAATGTATTTTTATTTTTAGACTCTGCATTGGTACCTACATGTTGGTACTTAAATAAAAAAAATAAAAAATAAACAAAAAGAACAATCAATAAACATACAATATTTGAACATTCTTTCATCCTATTTTCCCAATATTACGCTTACCGGACCGCTTCCCGGTGCGCGTACCGAGCGCTCCCCCCGCAAAAAAAGATATAAAAATGATTATTTTTTAACCCCGCGAGGCCCTTTTAAAGCCCCCTCATCAAACCTAGGGGGTCAGGGAGGATGTACTCTGCCCCCTTATGCTTATTTCCCCCTTTGTTTTTGCCACATCTTGTGTCTCGATCCTACTGAGACACAAGATGGCGGCCGCTCCGGATTGTTTAGAATGTTCACAGTCACCGGGGAGCCAATCCGCTTCTCCTAACGAAGTTCCGTTACGCGTAAGGTACGCGAACCGGGGCGCTAACCGGGACGCTGTCACAGATATATCTGTTTTTTAAAACGTTAATTTCTCAAAATCCACTGGAGCACATATATTGAGACATAGCAAAGGCACGTCAGGCAAACCATATCTACAATTTTGCCAAGTTTTGTGTAAATCCATTCAGCCGTTCGAGCTAAAAGTGAGTCCAACCGCCCTATGGAAAACTCAATGTTAAAAACACGTTTTGGGACCCCCCTTTTTTCTCGGCCCCCACTTCACGAAACCACCCCAAACTTTCAGGGGACGCTCAGAAACAAAATGTGCCATTTTCCTGAGAATTTCAGCCATTTCCGTTCACAAACGCCAAAGTTATTCCACATAGAATTTTCAGAAATCCCATAGGAAAAAAATCCTAACTATATATACCTACTGGCGACCGCCAGTAGGTAATATATACATATGTGTATATATGTATATATATATTCACTGAAAAAACCATAGGTTTCACACACGTTTGCTGGACATTTCAGTCATACAAAATCATTGACATTCCCCCGTTATAGTTAACTATAACTCGCGCGCCCGCAATGCTCTGCTGATGACGTCACATATTACATCACTTATGACATGGTCAGTCACATCACTCATGACATCTCTGATGACCTCTCAAATTAGTTTTAAAAAATTTTTTTTTAGTAAAACAAGGACCCCCTGATTTCGTGTATTATTCCTAGGACAGGGTAAATGTCAAATATTCAAAATTTCCTAGGCAACATAAGCCCTAACGCTAGTTAGGTAAGAGATATGGCTAAAGGATAATCAAGAGCCTTAATGTATCAACTAAGTACAGATATCTAGCTTCATTAAAAGTTATTTTTATTCACAAATTTATTTGTGTTCCACATAAAAAAACAATATATTTCACAATAGATAAAAACAAGGACATAAAGTGCTAAAACACATGTAAAAACATGCGATCAATCTAATAAAAATACATGATTAAAATATAAACATCACAATGTCAAAACGTTTGCGAATAAGGCCACTATAACAGTTGGAAAATGCAAATGTTCATAACTATACACAGGGTTTCGTCGTCAGTCTCATAAACATCACAATGTCAAAAGGTTTGCAAATAAGGCCACTCTAACGATTGGAAAATGCAAATGTTCATAATTATACACAGCGTTTCGTCGTCAGTCTCTACGCGCGTTTCGGCGGAGGGCCGCCTTCTTCAGGAGATTAACTTGTAACTCTATTCAGAGTACCATTCTTATTTTTCCAATAGAGGGAGTAGTATACCGCACCAATTGGAGTAACTTCAGTCTATAATCCTATGATGTTCAATTATAATTTTTGGGCTTCCAATGTTTCTCCAAAATGTAGGGATCAGGTTTGTAGCGCTATCATTAATCTGCAATGTTAATGTCTCTAGCTTGGTAATGCAGTCAAACGTTCTGCAGCATGGATTTTCTTTCTTATCTGGCTTTAGAGAATAGGTGAACCTTCAATCCACATTCCTCACGAATTCTGAATAGCAGTCGTGTCTCGTATCTTTTAAAAGCGAGGTGAGACAAGGATATATGCCGCCTCTGTGATTACTGAATAGCTTTCACGGTATTTCTTGATAGACGCAACCGTATAGATCCAAGATAGACGGTCTGTCGCACTGCGTTGTATTTTTGTTTCCGATGATAAAAACATCTCAAATGACATCACTGATGACATCATCCAGTGAATGTGTCTTTCTGAAAAATAAATATTTTTTATATATGTATATCTAAAGGTCGATGGAAGAATAAATGTGTAAATAAGTGTCTAAATGGATGTTTTTTTTTGTAAAAATGATTGTATAACTGACTTATTAAGTGTATCTTAGTGAATACATGTATTAGCGAGTAATGTTTAAATATGTAAATATCGGTATCAGTGTCTCACTTTGTGTATAAGTGGCTGCATGGGTTGGTGACTAGCTACATGAGTGTCGATTTTTAGAGTATCAGTATGAGTGTCTGTATGGTTTGGTGGGGGGTATTACTTACCGCATAGATGCATGAATGTGCGACTCACTGTTAGTATGTGTTTTGAAGACGTGTGCAGGACTGTATGGGTGGATGAGTGTGTGTATGGGTGTGTTAGTGAGTGAATCACTGTCTCAATAGTATCTTTATGAGTAACTACATATGTTTTAAACTAGTATATATGAGTATTGATGTATTTAAGTGATGTATATAAGTGAGTATATGTGAGACCAAGAGATTGTAAGAGTTTCTGTATAAATAAGTTTATGTTTCTATTAGTGATTGTTTAAGAGTAAATATGTGTACGATTCTGTAGAAGTAAGTGTAGTGGTGGGTGTATATTTGTATATGCAAGTAAATGGATGTTTGATAGTTTATTTGCATATGTGAGTTTGTGTGTGAGTAACTCTATAGATGAGTGTCGCTGTGTAATAAGATGTATAGGTGTATGAGTACATATGATGAGTGAGTACTTGTATGAGTGCCTATATAGAACTGTTCGTGAATGACTGGATGTGTATGTAGATTTTAGAATTACTGAATAGGTTGTTCTAACTCGAATTGGTTTTTCCATTTTTTTTTGAAAATTTTAGTTTCTATTTTTGAATGTGTGTATCAAGGGTTATATTACGCTATTACAATGTGAGGAGGTCTGTCACTCTTTCACAAGGATGATGTCATCAGTGATGTCATTTGAGATGTCAGTGATATCGTTTGAGATGTCAGTGATGTCATTTGAGATGTCATCAGTGATGTCATGAGTGGGGGGCGTGGCTAAGCACGCAACGGGAATGGCCGCCTTTGGGTAGAGCTCCGCTCTGAGCTCCCCTTCCCGGCGCATTTATCCGTGGATCCACTGCTCGCAGCCGGCCGAAAACCACTGGCGCTGCAGAGGGACGTCTCCCTTCACCACCCTGCCAACTTTGGGAACGATCGGTGCGCACACGGAGCACCGGGGATTCTGCGACACGGAGGCCGCACACGAGGCACCCTACCCGGATAGACGCTCAGGAAAGACCGGGGCTTTGCAGAACGCAGAAGGCCTGAAACTGCGGCCTACGCACGAGGTGGCCACACGGAGCTGCGGAGTGCCGGCGACACCCGAGATCGAACCTGGCCAGACCGGAGGGCCCGCGCAACAAGTGCTTGCTGCCTCCATGCCCGACCGGTCGACAGTCCGAGAGCAGCTGGAAGGAGCCGGCCGGACCGACACGCACCGGAGGTAGGCGGGGGAGAACTACTCCACCAGCAGCGGGGACCTCCTCATACCCCCCGGGGACCCTGCCCCGCCACACGGCGACTGGTGGGACAGGCACAACACGGCCACGAGCGGCGGGAGGCACGCAATCGGGTGGCGGACACGGCTAACCCTAACGTTGCACCTCCGAAGCGATCTGCGCCACACCACCTGCAGGATAGCGCACTTGTCCACGGCCAGACCGCGGCAGAAAAACACAGACGCCTTTGGCTGAGGACACACGGCGCCCACAGTACCACCCGCACCACGTGAGCGGGCGCAGCGGCCCGCACGTCTCACTGTTGCACCTAAACTCACCAAGGGGAAGCACGCCCAGGCCCCACACCACATGCGGCTGGTGAGGCGCCGGCCTACCTGACACCGGATACTGTGAGCCGCCGCCACGAAGACACGGACACAGACGTCTGCCCGCATACAGGTTGTGCACACCGAGGGATACTCTATTGCCCCACCACTCGGCAAACCCACGCATCGGCTGGCCCTCTGGAGGCGGGACACACCACTGACGTGGGAGCACCACCGTGGTACAGATGTCTAACGGGCCTAGAACACGAACTGGGACTGGAGGCGCGATCTCAAAAGGCAAAATGGACAAGTCCGGGAAAGGCACTGACCCAGACCAAACAGCGGCGAAGCTAGATACCATGCTGGCAGCAATGGAGAGGCTGGAAGAATCCATACAACTGACCCGCACCTCCCTGGCCGCCAAAATAGACAGCGTGGCCGTGGACCTGACACACCTACGAGCGGACCATAAGAAGCTAGCAGAACGCACCACAACTCTAGAAGGCACTATGCAGGCGCTTCAACCCCAGGCCGACCAGTCACACAAGCAAATACAGGACTTACTGAACAGGGTGGAATTCCTGGAGGACAGGACCGAGGATGCGGAAGGCAGGACGCGCAGAAATAAAGTACGCCTGGTCGAGGTCCCGGAGAAATGGGAGGGGAGATCCCCGGAGGAACACATGGAACAGTGGCTGAAGGACATACTGCCAGAGGGATCTCTCTCCCCACACTTCGTAATAGAACGAGCTCACAGAGTCCCTACCAAACCTCTGGCAACAGGCTCCAACCGAGGCCCATGCTACTCCGCGTGATGAACTACAGAGACAGGGACTCCATACTACGCGAAACAAGAAAACTCCAAGAGATCTGGATTGAAAATGCGACGGTAATGTTCTTCCCAGACTACACCATACAGGTGCAGTGGCAACGACATTCCTTCATGGCGGTGAAAAAGCACCTGAGACAGCTGGCCCTGCAATACTCCCTGCTGTTTCCCGCGAAACTGAGGGTAGTAGCCGGAGAACGAACTCATTTTTTCACGGACCCCGCGGAAGTGGAATCATGGCTGGACAGTGGAGTAGACACGGACCCAAGAAAAACTGCAGGATCCGCGCCCCGGCGACAGCCCGGAGGCTACAGAAGAAGACGTGGACCCCGCCAGAGGTCACGGGCTGGGGCGAACACCGAGACGAGGACTTCCCTCCCAGCGGACGCCGCGCACCAGGAGAAAGAAGATGCCCTCCGCCTGGTGATGGAACTTAGCAGATCCCCAGCGCAGAGTGACGCGGCGGGCGGAGGCACGCAGGAATTTCCCAGCGACGACGAGGCCATTTATGGTGTACCGGATTCCCCAGCACCGGATGTCACTCCCCAAACGGCGGACTACATCAGCTAACCACGCGACGTGTATTGTAAAGATCCATTTTCAAGATTTCAGGCCACCTAATGAAGGTATTCTACGTGGACTCTCACTCAGGACTACAACAACCATCATTCCTGATGGTGACGAGATGACTTAGCCACGCCTACTTAGGGCGGCCTTGTGCCAGTGAAATAAAGCTGGTGCTAAACAAGCTGAGAGCCTTGCCTGTCTTATTGAAATAAGCCCCATGAAGAAGAGGCGGCCAGCCTCGAAACGCGTCGGGCGCATGTGGATAAAATAAGGAGAAAAGGCGAGCTCCAGGACATGAGAGGCATGCAGGCTGGATGGCCTAGGAGTGCTGCGTGTGCCTGCTGAGAAGCGCAGGTGCGCATTTGCTGAAACAATATATATATATATATATATATATATATATATATATATATATATATATATATATATATATATATATATTATATTATTTTAATTTATATATATTTTATATAGCAGGCAATGATATCCTATG
Organism: Lissotriton vulgaris; assembly: GCF_964263255.1. Lineage (NCBI taxonomy): Eukaryota > Metazoa > Chordata > Amphibia > Caudata > Salamandridae > Lissotriton > Lissotriton vulgaris. The sequence goes on along the minus strand of NC_141694.1, from coordinate 1,361,503,204 downwards.
GAAGAAAATTCAAGTTACTGGTAAGTACAGTTAAATTTACTTTTCAGGAACAGTAGTGAGCTGAAAGATGCAGCACTGAGGTCTCTCGTGATAACAGGCGAGTAAATCTGAATTCGTAGTTCGGCTGATTTTACAGGAATTTTTTAAACTTCCAAAACTCCACACTTAGAATAATTTCCAAGTAAAACATGTCTATGTTAGCCTATGGAAGGAAATTCAAGTTACTGTAACTACGATTAGAATTACTTTTCAGGATCAGTAGTGGTCTGAAAGATGCAGCACTGAGGTCTCTCTTGATAACAGGTGAGTAAATCGGAATTCGTAGTTCGGCTGATTTTACAAGAATTTTACATCAATGCCTGGAGGCCAATATTATGCATAATACTTTTATTACTACCCAGGCAGCAGCAACAATAAAACAGAATTAAAATCCAAAACACATTCCAGAACTCTGAACATGTATAATCCCAAAGAACCTGCAGCCATCTTCCTCTTTTGTTGCTGCTCAGGCTTGAGATACGTTCATTCTTTATAACTAAAGTGTTTATTTAATAAAGAGATCTTTATATGTGTTTATAAATAGTTTTAAAAAAATGCTTAGACTTTATAGAGTGAGATGTATATGTGTTATTTACTAGAACTGTGATTTATTTTAAATAATTAAAAGTTTTAAAATTTCATTTTCACAAGAATTGAAATTTAGGTAAAACGTAGTTTTTAGATTTGGAAATTGTATTACTTGGTAAGGTTTTCGGATGTGGCTGGTTGTGTCGGAATATATCCATATTGAGATTTAAAGAGAATGTCTTGAATGATGTTAAAAGTGGAGTAAATGTCAGGTTTGTTGATGTGGAGGTGTCGGATAAGGATTTGTGTGAGGCAGACTGAAGAATTTCATTATATTTCAAGATTTACCGTCTGTCTTGGTTTGACGGTTTGGTAGCATCGGAAGACGGCAGTTGGAAGTGTGTGGGGCGAATTCAGGCTCGTGGGGGAGCGCGAGCGAGCGCAGGACATGTAGCGTGGCAGGTCTTCGAATGTTAAGGAGACCGGCATACGCTCGAAGTTTGATGTGGATGGGCCGCCGTACTTACTTAACGTGCGGCAGCCATTTTGTACGATTGGGAAGCTTCGTATTTTTCATGAAGAAAACCGAGCAAGTTTTGTTTTTCCTATCAGTTGTCGAGAGTCGGTTACAGGCGAGGTTGAGTTTGGTTTTTGTTTGAGTAGAGATCGGAAAGTAAAGCGGTTAAGGCAGGTTTTGAGTGATTTATTCACATTAGAATTTTATTGACAGTAGGAGTTTAATTAAGGTTTAAGCCTTGATAATTTTAGATTTGACAAGGAGTAAGGATGGAAGGATCAGAAGGAAATTTTGAGGAGAGAATGAAAGTGCATATGGACAAGATGTTTGGTGAAATGGCAGCGTCCATAGACAAAAAAATAGAGAGTACATTAGAGAAAAATGTACAGAAAAAACAGAGAGCTTGTGATGAGGAGAATTTTTGGACCACAGAGGAGATAGAGATGGGCATTGGTACTTCTGGTCAAAGCAAAAGGGGTCAAAAGAGAAGAAGTATGGATGGCATTAAAAAAGGAATGAACATAAGGTTCAAAGAGAGGACGCTATAAAGGCGAGAGAGAGCGCAAAAAGGGCGTAGAAAATAAAACACACAGTGGTTGCGTGTGATACAAGCTCTAGTGGTGATGTAGGGTTAACTTGCAGCTCAAATTTAGAGGACTCTGATGTTGAGGAGGTTCCTCAGAAGAAGAGAAAAATAAATGAGAAGGACATTAAGGTGGAAGATAATGAAATATATGATCCTCATGGTGAGGAGATGTTTGACCCTTTGTTAATACAGCATCCATTATCACCCCAATGGACTCCTGTAGAACATGTTGCGAAATATGTTCGCTATTGGATTAGGAGGGAGAGTCCGAAGGAGGTGAGGACACGCATGCGTAGTGAGTGTCCTAGACCATGTTTGGAAAGTAAGGTGGCATACACACCGCAGCTAGATCAGAGGATGCTAGCTTTTATAAACAAAACAGGGAAGGGCCCTAGAAGGGGTCTGGAGGAAGGATTAAAAGGGTGCCAGGATAGATTGTTGGATATTCTTGGCCCTTTGACTAAGATTTTTGATATATGCGAAGAGGCGCATACTCGTAACATTGGGATTGATGTCGCTGAATTGCGACAGTGGATTCAAAGGGCTATATGCCTTTTGGGAAACAAGAATACTTCTTTGAGTATTGAAAGAAGAAAGTCGATCCTGTTTAAAGTCGATCCGAAATTGGTTGATTTGGCTTCCAAAGAGCCAGGAGAGAAATCTGAAGGATTGTTGTTTGGGGACGACTTTGTAAAAGACATGTCCCGTTATGTGAATGCTTTCAGTTCGCTAGAAAAAGCGCAGAAAGATATTAGATGTGTTTTTGGAGTGGCCAGGAGAAAGCGGGGCCGTTTTCCCGGCCGAGGGCAAGAAGTGTCGAGAGGCAACTTTGGCAGAGGAAGACCCTACTATTCGAATTATGGATCAGGTTTTTATGATCCAGAGGTGGACAATGGAATTTTTTCCCTCACAGGCAGGGAGGCAGAAGAAGAGGCATGCGCTCGGAGAGGAGAACTAGAGGGGCCTCAGGTAAGCAATTTTCAAGACCCTACTTCTATCCGAATAAAGTTGGGCGGCAGACTAGCCCTTTTTGTTTCGAGATGGGAGGAAATAACAAAAGATCCATAGGTTTTGGAAACAGTTGTTGGTTACAAGATAGATTTTGCGGAGATTCCTGTTCAAAAGAGGGTCCCAGAAATCTTAAGATTTTCAAGAGAAATGGAGGATTTAGTGACAAAAGAGATAGATGCTCTCTTGGAGAAAGGAGCTATAGAGGAAGCAAGGATAGTAAAAGGAGGATTTATAAGCAATATATTTTTGGTGGAGAAGAAGGACAAGAGAATGCGTCCAGTGATAAATCTGAAAGAGTTGACTGATTGGGTTGTGTACAATCATTTCAAAATGGAGGGGATTCACATGTTAAGGGATCTTTTAAGGAAGGGAGATTGGTTGGCAAGGTTGGATCTAAAGGATGCCTATTTAACGATTCCTATGTGCAGGGAACAAAGGGATTATTTGCAGTTCAGATGGAAAGGGAAGTTATGGAGGTTCAAAAGTCTCCCATTTGGTCTGACGTCGGCTCCATGGTGTTTCAAGAAGGTGATGCGTCCAGTGGTGGCTTGGTTGAGGTCAAGAGGAATTTGTTTGATTGTGTACTTGGACGACTTTCTGATTTTGGCAGAGTAAAAAGATCTTGCGAGGGAACAGACCGACTTTGCAATCAGGGTATTAGAGGACTTAGGTTTTGTGGTGAACAGAGAGAAGTCTTGTGTGATTCCCCAGCAGGAGATTCAATTTTTAGGTTTTCAGATACTGACATTGGAATGTGTGTTGAAGTTGCCAATGTTGAAGGTGAAAACAATCAAGAAGGAAGTGAAGAGAGTTTTGCAGTCGGATTGGATCACTTTGAGACAGTTAGCTCGGCTGTTGGGTCTGTTGTCTGCATCAATTCAAGCGATATTTCCAGCTACTCTTCATTACAGAGCATTGCAGCGATTGAAAGGGTATCATCTGAGGAAGGGAGCAAGGTATTCTCAGAGAGTATGGTTAAATCGGGAATCCAGAGAGGAGTTGGATTGGTGGATGATGAACCTAGATGCATGGAATTGCAGGGCAATTTTTGGAGATGTTCCAGAGGTGGAAATAGAGTCTGATGCTAGTCTTCATGGTTGGGGAGCAAGATGTGGTTCAGTGTCAACAGGAGGGAAATGGTCGATGGAGGAGTCTCATATGCATATAAATTGCCTGGAGCTACTGGCGTGGTCTTTTGCAGTGAAAAGTTTTATGAAGGATCGGTTGAAGTGTTGTGTTCTTCTAAAGATGGACAATCTGTCAGCAGTGAGGTATGTGAACAAGTTGGGCGGTCCTCGTTCAAAGGGACTAGCGAATTTGTCGAAGGATTTTTGGAATTTTTGTGTGGAAAAGGAGATGGTTGTTCAAGCTCAGTATATTCCAGGACTGAGCAACATAAAAGCGGATTGGTTTTCAAGGTATATGAGGGATGTAAGCAATTGGAAATTGAACGGGGCAGTTTTCAAAAGTTTGGAAAGGAAATGGAGTCCATTTCAGATAGATTTGTTTGCGGACAGGTTGAATTGTCAGATAGAACGGTTTTACAGTTGGAAGCTGGATCCGGAAGCGATAAGGATAGATGCTTTTCTGCAGGATTGGAGTCTGGGAAGGAATTATGCCTTTCCCCCATTCTCATTGATTCAGAGAGTGATAATGAAAGTCAGGAGGGAGAATGCGGAGTTATTGTTGATAACTCCATTTTGGAAATCCCAAGTGTGGTTTCCAGATGTGATGGAATTGTTGGTGGAGGATCCTGTGTTACCAGATTTAAAGGAAATTATTCTGGATCCTTTGGGGAATGTTCACGACATGGTGGGAAACGGTCAACTAAGACTAATGGGTTGGTTGATTTCAGGAGAGTTTGGCAAATACATGGATTATCGGAGGAGGCTGAGAGTCTCATCACAAAGTCTTGGTCAAAGGGAACAACAAAGGTGTATAAGTCAGCTTGGAGAAGATGGGCTAGTTGGTGTTTTGAGAGGGATTTGGATCCCATATCAGCATCTGTGGTAGATGTGGTGAATTTTTTGACAATTTTATTTGAAAAAGGCATGGCTTATAATTCTGTGAATATTAGATCAGCAATTTCAGCAGGTCATGTTTTGGTTGATGGCCTTCCAATTGGACAGCATGCTCTAGTTAGAAGATGGATTAAGAGCGTGTGAATAGTTTTACCCCCTAAAGCGAAATATGGCTTTCTATGGGATGTGTCTTTTGTTCTTAAGGAGTTAGAGAGTTGGGGTGAGAATGAGTTGTTGGAAATTAAATTCTTGACATGGAAACTTTCAATGTTACTATGTTTTGTTTCTTGTAAAAGGGTTTCAGATATTAGAGCTTTGGAGGTAGATTCTAGGTTTTTTCAACCGGAAGGTGTTTGTTTTGAGTTGCGTAAGAGAACAAAGACTATGACAAGGACTATTTTTTTATCCACAGTTTGATGAGAATAAAAAGTTATGTGTGGTCAATTATTTAAAGGAATATGAGAAAAGGACGTTTGGATTGAGGCCTTCTGGTTGTTCACAGTTGTTGATTTCTTTAAGGAAGCCTTTTAAGGGTGTCTCATCTGCTACTCTGGCTAGGTGGGTGAAAGAGGTAATGTTTAAAGCAGGGATTGATACTAGTGTGTTTGGTGCTCATTCAGTAAGAGGAGCTATGGTAAGTAAGGCTTATATGAGAGGTTTTAGTTTAAGTGGAATTATGAAAGCTGCTGATTGCAGCTGTGAATCCACATTTAAGAGATTTTATTTTAAACCAGTGGAAAATGTTATGAATAGTGTTAATGATGAACTTTGAACATGCATAATTTTGGCCTCCGGGCCTTGATGTAAAATGCACATTTTCAACATTTGGTAATGAGTAGAAAATCATGGTTTTAATAAAGGCACGGAGGCTAATATTATCCCTCCACTCTTCCCTCCCATGGTTTGACGTTTTATTTGATTTTGTTTTTCTGTATAGGTTAAAGAGAAGAAGCCGGGATTTCGGTCCCTGGGGGTGCGGGGGGCCGTGTGCCCCCACTAGCCTAATTACTTTGCCCCGGGGGGTGGCGGTCCCCGGGGCAGTGTGGGGGGGGATTGGGGCCCCCCCACAAACTTTTTTTCAAATATGCCCCCGGGATTTGGTCCCCGCGGGGCTAATTTAAAAAAAAGCAGAACGGGGGTTTTTTTTTCTGCGTACCCTGCAATTTTCTTTTGTGCCTTGGGGGTCCTTGTGGGGCCCCCTGAGCAGGCCTAGGGGGCCAGGGTGTGTCTACCCTGCCCCCTTTAAGTGTTTTGCGCGTTTGTTTTCAGCTTTCTTGTGCCTCGATTCTACCGAGGCACAAGATGGCTGCCAACACTTCCTGGTTTGGAGTGTTGACAGACAGTTGACATCCAATTAGCATGCAGCTCGTGCTCGGGAAGGTACGCGTACTGTACAGAGTACAGTACAGAGTACGGTAAGCTTCTATAGATATACTTATAATTTTACTTATGATTTTCTCAGGAACTACTGAACGGATTTACACCATTCAACAAAAAGCGTGATCTGCGATCAGAACTCTACCTTTTTGCCAAATTTGGTGTAATTCCGTTCAGCCGTTCGGGCTGTAGCCCTGGCTAAATGTCCTATGGAAAATTGCATGGGGAAAACACGTTTTGGGACACCCTTTTTTCTCAGCCCCCGCTTCACGAATCACCCCCAAACTTTCAGGGAAGGAGCGGAGCAGGCCATTTTCTTGGAGAAATTTGCGAAGATCGTCCACCGGCGCCAAAGTTATTCCAAATAGAATGTTGCGGATTTCCTATGAAAACTAGGTTTTAACTATAACTACCTACTGGCGACCGCCAGTAGGTAATGTATATGTATATGTATATGTGTATATGTATATGTATATGCGTATGTATGCGTGTGTGTATGTGTGTATGTGTATATATATATATATATATATATATATATATATATATATATGTGTGTGTTCATATTTATGTATGTCTATATATATATGTATGTGTGTGTTGAAGCTCCATTCAGGAGGGCCATTTGCCTGGGTTAGTTTGCAGTGTATATGGGTAGGGGGTGTTGTTTCCCACTGCTGGTGGGAGCAAACAATTCAGTTTATTCCCTGCTTGGAAGCACGGGCAAGACAGAATGTTTGCTCCCACTGCAGGAGCAGAGTTAGCATCGCAGTAGCATACTTGTTGCTGGCTCCCACCAGTATGCATGATGAGTGCTTGCTGGGGAACAGCAGGTGTCTTTAGCACCCCCCCCCCACCCTGCAGCCCACAATGTATTTCAAATATGTGGGAGCATCAGGTGGGACTGGGGGGGCACCCACTGAAGAAAAAAAATGCCTGGCTCCTGTTTGCACCTGCAATGGATCCTGCTGGGGTGCAGGAAGGGCCGTGCCAGCATTGCCCCTCTGCTCCCTCCCCCCTCAGATGTCTCCAAACGAAATAAAAAAAGTGGTGCATGACCCAGGAGAGACCAGAGCACCCACTTAGAAAAAAAAGATAACAGAAAAAGCATTTATTCTTCACTGCTCCCACACTGGAGAGCCCCATAATGCCCTTCAAGGGCACATTTTGATATGTATGCTCCAATGTTGGGCCCCAATCTGGCCAAGGGCAACACCATGATTTAAAACTGTAATGGAGGGCTGCCGGGAGCTCTGCAGCCCCCCAGAAAATATATATATTTTTTTTTTAATGAAGTCTGTTTCTTGGGGTCTATAGAACATGATCCCAGGAAAATGTAATGATCTTATTAAGCTTTCACAGAGCTGGAGGTTTTATTTTTTAGCTTGGGAATGCAGGGATCCTGTGTGGTTGGTTTTATGGATGCGTTATGTGGCTTGAGCAGTCTAAAAGAAAGAGTCTAACACCTGTTTAATGTAGTTTAGATTACAAATGCTTTATTTAAATGTTTGACCAGCATTACAATAATTCCTTAACAAAACGAATAGGCCTGCCTTCTATATATGGACAGTGACTTACATAAAAAAACTAGAAAGTCACTTAAAATCCAATGGTTAAAGTGATGTTACAGTTTGGTGACAATGTCATTTGCAACATACCATGGTCAACTAAAAAAATACTGAAATTCACCTGTTAGTTAAGTGAGCCCTGAAGTTACTTTCTCGCGCCCTCGCCATGCACTGATTTACTCTCCCATACATCACCCATGACATGTTCAGTGAAACCATTGATAACATCACTGATGACCCCAAACCCACATTTACATCATTGATGACAGCACTGTGCATAGTGAGGTAATTGGTACGAATGTCCAGTTGTGGTGTTGTCACATGCATATTGAGTTTGGCTAATGTCAAGCGAAGTTAATTGCGAGATTACATTAATAAGCCTTCAGGTGGCATTGTAACAAGTTATTTTAACATTGACACACAATGGGTTTTTATATTGGGTTTTCTTTTTATGTGTATACACCTATAAGCTTTTTCATTATTGAAATGCATTTCCTAAGTATTTCTTTTGTCTCTATAATTTTTGTGTATCACGAGTGCGCTTTATAATGACCTGTAAATTTGTGTCCCTCTACGTAATCAAGGCCGTATTCACAGCCAAAACGCGTCCTGTCAGACTGCCATAAAATTAACAAACTCTGCTATAAAGTGTTTGCGCTTGTTTTGTTGAAGGGCGGTTACTTTGTGCTGAAGTGGTGCTTTCAGTGGCACTGGTGTTGGCATATTGGGGATAAACACCCATCTGCCCCATAAAGCTGAAAGCCTGTTATGCTTGGTGTAACAGCAGCCCATGCTGGGGGTTCTCCAACCCCCTCGCACTCAAGGAAAACTGCTCCCCAATGTTTTCAACCCCTCACTGAGTGGCAAATTGGGGTTAAATCTGCCATTCACACTCTACTACTAAAGAGTCTTTAAGACATTTACTACATGGGGGAGCTGTTGTCTGTGTGGGAGCAATTGCCTGTATCAGTAGGGGGGTCCACTCTATTGAGAGCCAACTACATAGTGGCTGAGTGGTACTTTCAGCCACCATGTATAGGCAGAGTGGAGGTAAGAAGAAACACATCTGCAACTAAGGGACTGAAAGGCTGTTAGGGCTGGAGTATCTCATTGCCCTCGTGAGGCATTGTACTCCACCTTCAAAAAAACTTCCTTGATACCTTGATGTTCAGTATTGGGTTCCTGCTCAGTGATCATGTCCAGTAGTGGATTTATGCTCCAGGATCGCTCTACTGGTAATTCTAGAAAAAGAAAAGGTTTGTGGGTGCTGCTGCTGTAAAGGGGTGTGTCAGAGATATACCCTTTTGCACTAATGTTTGAGCCAGGTGCTGGAGCCCACTGGGTCTGTCAAATTCCAAGATTGTGATTGTGTACATCTGCACTCTGAAGGGCGTCGGCTTGAGTGGAGAGAGCTAGATTCGATTTTTGTTCGCATTTACTCCAAGAAAGTCAACAAGTTAGAGCAACTGTTAACGCTTGAAAATGAATTCAGGCAATCAAACAGTATTTTTTAGCCAGTCTTATTAAAAACTGCTGACTGCTCCTAGAGCAGGGTTCTGCTACCCCTTATGTATTTAGATCTACTTATGTTCAATGAAAATCACCCTAATCTACTGATATTGTTAGTGTTGGAATAGTGACCATCAGACAAAAGCTGAATATAAGAACATATGCATTTGAATCTTGAACCCTTCAGTTCGTCCCTGAAAGGCTACTGGAAGTTAAATTTAGACAACGTATTAATATTGTACCTTGAATTTCACTGTGGTTTTGATGAATGAGGATCTGATTATGGATTAATGAAGTACAACATTTACCCTGGTAGGCTTCTTGGGGCTTAAAAGAGAAAATAGCAGCCCGGAAGATAAAAAGAAGTTAACAAAACACAAGTCTCCATGGCATTCCTGAAGGGCTTAGATACACCGAAGACAGGTTGGTAGGTCATTCCGAAGCCTTGATTGCAGCACCTCTGCTCTTAATGCTCTGTGCAGTGTTCTTGCACATGCTTGCCATCTGCAAGGAACCTGGTTACCCCAGAAACTGCATATCCACTGTTTAAGGAAACACCTCTCAGGTCACAGGGGCTGCTGATGTCAGTTTGGCGTATACCAAAAATTGGGTTTTGTCTTGGACTGTACTTGGGCTTTTTTAACTTATAGTTGTAGGATTGCACCATTTTTTAATAACTGGCTTTTATCTACTTTTGGACTCTTCTGTAGGTCCCTATTCCGGTCAAGGAGAGCTGAGATGGACAGCTCGCGGCTGTGTGCTGTGTATAGCCTCCGGTAGTAGGCGCCAAAGGTATTTGCCATTGCGACGGGGGGCACGTTGCACCACAACTGTGAGTGCCTCTGGATCTTGAGCTGCCCTTTCTCGACACCCCGTATGGTCTCCTTCCCCGCCTCCCATAAGGTGCCTGGGGAGGCTACATAGCCCTCATTAGTAGCAAAGTATTGTTTAAGTTCTTTCCCCACCACCTTTTTAAATTCTTTATCTTGGAGAAACCAAGCATTCATCCTCCATGTTTTGTGGGCCCTGTGCTAAGGAGTATTGGAGAGTGATCGGAAATGCCTCTGGGCAAAATACGGATGTCTAGAATCATAGTACAGTCAGGCGTGGGGACAAAAATTGCATCTATGGGCGCTTGGGTGTGGTGAGCCGCGGAGGTATGTGTGAATTGGGTGCTGCGGGGATGCCATGTGCGCAATGCATCGCAGAGCCCCAGGAATTCAGACCAGTTCTTCAGTTGTTTCGCACTCGCCGTTCGAGCAGCAGATGGAGGACCCGTTGTGTTGAGGGCCTGGGTTAAAACTGCATTAAAGTCCCCCGCAATAACCATCTTGCCCGCAGGCGTAGTATTCAATCGGGCGGCAGTGTGTGCAAGTGTGGACGCGAGCATTGAGGGGGGGCATATACTGACATGAGAGTGAGGGGTGAACCAGCCAGCGATCCGCAAACTGTCACAGATGAGCCTTGAAGATCGTGGATAACATGGAAGAGGACAAAGGAAAGGGTGCGCCTCACGAGGATGGCCACCCCTCGTGAGCCCCTGGAGAAACCGTACTGCCATAGCGAGCTAAGAAGGGGCAACAGTTACCCAAGAGGTGCGTTTCTTGGAGCATGAGGATATCTATGTGAAGATGCTGTGCTTACCTTAGGACCGCCGTGCATTTGTGCTGGTCCAAAAGGCCATTGACATTCCACAATAGCACGTGGAGAGACGCCCTGGGCGAAGTGTTATTGGTCGTGGTAGGTGTTACCTGTGTGCGTTCGCCCCTCCCTCCCACTGGTAGCTTGTGCCATTCCGTGGTAGCCGAAACAAAAAACAACAAGAAACATTACAACGTACGGGGAAAAAAGCCTCCTGCTCAGTCACTCCCCCGGTTGCCCCAACATCTGAGGTGGTGTAGCGGTCCATTTTTGTCTGGGTGGCAGGAACCTTCGCTGATCTGTCCGTTCTGCCCATGTTCGGCCCTCTGGGAGGCACTGGTTCCCAAAAACCCCTCAACCGGAGAGTGGGAGGGCGAAGAAGCAACCGAGGTGAACTAGGGAGCCGTCGGGTGCATGGAGTCGGTGTGGAGACCCAGGATGGCCCAATCCGCTGCGGCCAGCAGAGAGGGGTAGAGGAGAAGGGTCGCTGTCAAGGGCCGTGTGTCGGTCCCCCTCCGCCAGAGCGGCAGAACGGTCCGCTGGACAACAACTCACCTCAGATAAGGAGATCCAGGAAGGGCACCGCGTCCTGGACTGGGGGGGGGGGTCGATGCCAGCAGTTGTCCCAGGGGTATGTTGGCAGCCCAAGAGGTGGATTGGGGGTCCCACAATCCTGTTTCACGTGGCTACCGTCATAGCCCCAAGGGAGCCACCAGACCTCCCTCTATAACCTTCAAAGGGACATCGCCGCCCGAAATGGCGGCCGAAGCGCTCACGCCCAAACCCCGGGCCCGAGAGAAGAAGCCCAGCGGGCTAAGCCGCCACCATCACTACGCAGGACGGGTTGGTTCCACCCCTCTATCAAGTCTTAGGTGACCCACCAGGAGCGGGGAGCAGGGAGAGAGGTGGGGGGGTGGGAAGAGTCGCACCAGCCAAGGGGGGCCCCCCTCACCCCGCCTGCTGCCCGATTGACAGCCGACCCACACCCCAGGACCAGGTACCGCCGCAACCCCCACTCCCTACATGCAGGCCGGTTCACAGGAGCGCGCCCTCCAGCAGACGACAACCAGCAGTACCTGCAGCAGCGGCCCAGATCGCAGGGCCCAGCAGGGGCGTAGACAAGGCCCCCCCACGTGGACTCAGACAAGGAGCCCCCAGAATCAGTGACGTCCGTCTGGGGCCCGGGGGTGACCAGAGAACGCCACACTCAGAAGACCGCCCCCATGGCAATACGCGGCGCAGGAGAGCCTGCCAGGTGGGCCTCACTGATGACAAAATGCCTCCTCCTCAACTAGATGTCCAGCAGGCGCAGGCCCACCGCACCAGCGACCCCTGTCCAGATCCTAAGGAGGGCGCTGCCACCAGCGGTCCACGCAGGAGGCACAGGCTGGGGCCCTAGGAGCAACAGGGGATCACCCCTCCGCTGGGCCCGCGGCATCAGTAAAGTCAGGCTGAGTCCATACATACACCACTGCTGAGAGCCCCTGGCGCAGACACTGCCAGACCAGGCCCCAGGACCAACGGAGGTTCACCGGCAATTGTAGTCTGCACCGTGGGGGAGGTCCGACAGCTCCGTACAATCAGGCCAGGCAACAAGGAGGATCCAGCAGGAGCGCTACAGGCGGCCCGCGAGCACTGCAGCACCCTGCGGGCCCGCAAACACCTTAGCCCCACCTCAGGAGAGCCATCCAGCCCAGGACGACAGCGCCAGTTCTCCAGCGTCTCTCCCCGGCTGTATAGGGAAGCAGACTCGATGCCGGCGGGTCACGCCGGGGAGGCAGCGATGCACACAGGACAGGGGTGGGGGGGGGCTGGGAGATAGGAGCACGCCACACAAGGAGCTCCCACCGCAGGCGAGCGGGGTCGATCACGGACAGGAGAGCGGCAGAGGATCGGGACTCGCCGCGGCCCCCATCTTGAGGATTTCCACTCGGTGGGTCCGAGAGGCAGGACTGGCCCGCCCGCTCCATAATCAGCACCGAACGACCCAAAGGGAGCCGCAGGGGCCCCCAGGCGTCCAGGTATGCATCACAGGGTGCCAGATTGTCCCAATGGCGGCGGATGACTGAGGGGTCCGGAGCACACCTAAGGTGCGACCGCCATCTTGACGCTCGTAGCCACGCCTCCCCTTTGGGGAAGATTATATACGCAACCTCAGGTTTGTCTTTTCACTTCTACCAGCATAGGAGCATAAAGCAATCCAAGATTCTTAACTTGAGGAGAAAAAGATAGTGGCCACAAATTTGCTCATTAATTAGCCGGTTTACCACTCCACAAGGTCACCAATGGAAACAAATTATATGACTTTTTTGTTTAGAAGTCTTCCAGAAAACGTCCAGCATATCGAGCATATATTGCTTAAACTATACCAGGCAAAAAGTGTTGCTGTCGCCTGCTATGGAAGCGAGCTCTGGGGCTACTGCAAGATAAAGGACCTAGAGGTCACAGAAAACAATGTTCTGAAAAAGATATTGAGGCTGCCAAGGGGTATTGGAAATTTTTCGGTACACGAGGAGTTGGGTGTCCCTTATTTAAGTGACAGAATAGCAATGAACCCGGTACTGTGCTGGTTGAATTGTTGGCTTAATACTGATATTCCTCTCACTCAAGCTTTATTAAAAGAAGCCTTAACACTAGATGGGAGGTTTAATGTTCCGTGGTTGAAGTATATAAAGGACTGTTTGACGGCAATTGGCCGGCCTGATTTGTTTTTTGCTCCCAACCTGATCACAAAACCCGATGTTATCTTTGTAAAAAATGCTATGTTAATACTAAGATGCACAGACGGAGAAGAGGTTGAGCTACAGAAGGACAGTGTTAGGAAACACCTACTTCTCAAAACCTGTCCACAAATGGAACCTTGTTTGTCATGGCCCATGACTGGCTACGAACGTTTTTTGCTAACAAGGTTCCGCTTTGACCTATTCCATCTCCTACTGGCGGTTCCAAGTGGGGCTCATCGGGGTGAAGTGTTGCCAGCTTGTGGCTGCGACGGGAAGTCTCCTCAAGATCTGGCACACTTTTTATTCATTTGCCCTCATTATACTTTACCGCGGAAACTATATCTTAAACCGTGCCTCAAAAAACTGAACTTTGTACAAATCAAACCTGCACTTTACTATCTCCAACTACTGAATTGTGATTGCACTTTATTTGTCTGTAACTTTTTAAAATCAGCCATCTCCTTCAGGAAAAGTATGGATGGATAATTATGCTGCAAATGTTTTAGGTACTTTTTAATTTTTATAATAAAATAATGTATGCTTTTAATTGTACATTCAATATTGCTTATGCTCATGGTGCCCGCTGCTCTCTCTTTTCTACCTTATATTGTGTATTGGATCTCTTACCTGTCAAACGAATTACCCGGACTGTTTTTAACTGTTTATTGATGAGTTGTACTTTTATGATTGTAATGCTTACAATCGAATAAAGATATTTGAATTGAATTGAATTGAGCAGTGCAAGGTTAAGCTCTTTTTGTGAATAACACCCATGGGTGCACACTTCTGATTAGATAAATATTTAGGTAAAATTATTTAAATAGGCATATTCTTATATTTTCAAAGTCAATGAAAAACTTCCGAACACATGGATGGGATTATAAAAATATGAATGCACAGAATTATCTGTATGGTATAAAGGAAAGTCAAAATTGAATTGTAAATCTATCCTAAAACAGTGGGGGTTTTTTCTGTTTTTTTTTTTTAAACTGGCCACTCTCAATTTACGTTGTAAGGCATACCTGATTTGAGGAGCCCTATCTGTAACACGAGGTTGAAATTGTGGCGTTGAACTGAGATGGGTAACAAAGCTATTAATAACGGATGGAACCATAATGAACTAGAAATATTTAAAAGAATTGAATCGGGTCACATCGCCCTCAATGGGACATTGAATTTAAGACTAGTCTAGAAAGCTGTACAAATGTTGTACCTTGTGGACTTTTTTATTTTGATATTGGATTACTATTCATTCATTTTCACAATTGTTTGGAGTATAATGAATGCACTTTGGTGAGATAATTTAACTTGATAATTTTAAAATGGACAAACAATAAATGTGGTCAATGAACTTGAATTCAAGAACTGTTTGAGAACGTTGTCTTTTAAAAGAAAAACTTAAATGCAGAATCATTTGAATTACACGTAGAATCAAGGCTGAATGGCAATTGACTTTTTAACATCAAAATTAACCATAGCTCAAACAGCAACAGTATAGCTGCTTTTTTATTACAGCTGGCGATTTTTTTTATTGGTGGATGTATGTGAATCACTTTTGCATATTATGCTCCTTTATATTAATGAACCTAGTTTCTGTTTTCCGTAATGTAGACATGATCTGTAATAATTTGGGTTTAATTCAAGAAAACCTTTGATTCAACTTGCTGTTCTGAGCTTTGTTGTTCCTTCTCTGCATTGTTTGAGGATGCTAGTTCAACATCGTGTTTCAAAATGTAACTATGCTAAAGTAATTTATTTACTTTTTTCTTCTTAGTTTCGGATATTGAAGGGGGAGATGGAATAAAGCTCAGAAAAGAACATGCCATCAAAATATTTGCCTACATAAACTCATGGACTCAAAGGTATGCTGTGATTTAGCACACGGTGCACATTTTTGTTGTTGTTACACGGTACACATTTTTAAACAATATTGATAAGGCTCTATCAAATTAAGAGGCTGTTTATATAAATGTGTGAGCACCATGTTATAAAGCTTTTTGGCTATGGAAAAGTGGTGTCCTGTTACGCCTTGTGTCATTTGCAGTCTCTGGAATTGAGAATTGAGGGGTTTCTTGTTGCAAACCGCTCAAGTGAAAATAAACTTTCTCTTGCTCATTTCTTCAACAATGGGTGTTCCTAACTGAGGATGCATAGATCATTTGTGGTTGTCTAGCAAGCACATTTTTTGTTGCAGGGAAAAACCTGTGTTTGACCAAGACTGCATCATACAACAATTTTCATTTTTAGGTTGAGCCGGTCACCGTGCATGCACTTTTGCTTGCAGGCAATTGTGCACAATAATCGGCATTATGCCTGCCCATTGCTTGCCATTTGTTGGCTTGTGTCACTCCTCTTCGTTGCCTCCCAATTGGCCAGTCCAGGCCAAGTGTCCCTCCTGCTCCTTTCAGTGTAGCTTGGACCAAGCACGGATTGGTTTAACTTATTTAGTGCCCATCCGCTACTCATGCTGTGATTGAGATACTATTTCTTCTTCCCACCCTCCCTTTTCTCCCATCTGGTGGTTCCTCCCTCCTCACCCGCATCTCCCTCGTTTTACCAATGCCCTTTTTCTTAAATGACTTAAATGCAGATCAAATACCTGTGCTTAAAATTATGTTGATTTCGTCTTTTGAATATCATGCCCCAAGAGCTGTGTCATTCTCCTAATATTATCACCTCTGATGCTGTTCTCTAAATATTGTTTACATCATTTTAACAAATTTGCGTCATTAAGACACGTGTTTACATAGATGGTGATAAGATCCGTGAGATTTTCATTAAAAGCCCTGCCCCCTCAAATGTGAAAATGTCTAATGAAACCACAGTTTTCAGACTCGTGCTTCTCTATTGGTAAAGGGTCATTGCTAAGAACTGGACAAATAAGGGAAAGTAGAACAAGGTGGAACAATTGATAAATTCGGATGGGCACTCCATGAGTATCGGAAAGTATTGCTTACATGGGGAGTAATCTCAGAAGAGCGGCCTGAAACAAAAGAAGCACTGTCAAGTGGTAGAATAAGGAGTGCCAAACCTACCTTGCAAGCTCTGCCTGTGTCATGGTACATTGGTGGTGCTTCTAGAAGGCAATCAGGGGCTGGTCCCTTGGAAAATTGGGCCATGAGCAATTGTCCACTCTGTCCATTTCTTGAAAAGGCTCTGCAGTTGAGACCAATGGCCCGGCTCATTCCTAAGAGCCAATGAACATGAGAATCTTCAGAATATTTGGGATGGAAATTACAAAGCAAACAAAATATATCCTTAACATGTAGAAAGTGTTTATTTAACACTTAGAAGTATTTCAATGTAGTATATTGGATCACAACATTGCATTGATATTTATTTAAAGTGGAAGTTTCTAAACATGACTTAAAAACATGTATCAGCCCTTCCGTCTGACAAAGCCATTAGTAAACAAAATTAAACAAATGTCTGGTGTCCTTTATATCATGGCCAGTAATATTTTTATGGGTGGTGGAACGTTACAGACTATAAAGCAAGTACAAGTGAGATTTCATATAGAATTATTTGAAAATGTAACAAGGAGATATATGTTTTTCTCCTAGTTTTTCCCTCTTTCTACATCTACGTGTGCTGCATGTAAGGAAATATTATGTTTACGTTGGCCCACCTGTATACCCCAAGGCTCCAGCTCCCTGCGCAATAAGATAGTCATGGGCTCCACAGCCAATGCAGACAAGATTGGCGAGAGAGAGTAACCCTACGTGGTGCTCCTCCCAACCACCCAGGCTTCTGAAAGTTCGCCTCCCACCCGCAGTTTCACCTAGGGTTCCTTATATAACAATTGTACACAACCTAGGCACACTGGGCCAAATCCCATTGCCCTGAGCACTGCCATAAGGTAAGGGCACCTAACAGTATAGAAGACCTTCCCTGTCTATCAACACTAAAGCCATATCCCGATCCCAGTCATCGGTTTCATGCAAGAAATGTGCCAGTCTCCAGAGATAATGGGTCGTACTATGTGCTGGCATAAACCTGCATTGTTCGTGTGACCCAAGCCAGCCACTACCACACACAATCGGTTCTAAGAGTACTATAACATTTGAGTTGATCGTAGTCAAGGGACGATAAGAAGACTGGTTCTCTGGGGTACCCCCTGGCTTCACCATGATACAGAGGACACCCTTGCGCAAAGTAGGAGGCTGAGTCCTAACCATCCTAGCTTCCAAAAAGACCTCTAACAGGTTCTGGGCAAGTGACACAGAAAAACTCAGCAGGAAGGCCCCCCCAGGTGCCTTTGATGCATTAAGCTCCTTGAGTGCAAGCCTTAGCTCCTCCAGAGTAACAGCTGCCTCTAAGGTTTATGCCTCCTCTACCGATATACGGTAAGTCAGTCCAGGAAAGAACAATTCTATCAACTCAAGACTGTTCCCCCCCCTTCCCCCCCCCACCTAGCCTGATAGGCCTTCTTTAAGTGGTCCACCAGCATCCCAAGTACCTCCCGTCACATATCGGCCATCAGGAGCCTGCAAACACAAAATAGGCGGTATCTCCTATTCATGTTCCAATATCCAGGCTAGTAACCAACCAGCCTTGTCACCCTCCCCATGCAAACGTCAGTTGGTGTATGATTCTCCCCCAAGATGATCTCTTCGGATAGTGCTCCCCCCCCCACCTGGAGCTCAGCCAATCTAGATCCGCCAGCAGTGATGTCCGCAAGAAATTGCTGATGCAACCCACATGTAACGCCTATGCAGGCACCTCACGCTACCACCTTAGGTTAGTATGTATTTTAGTTAGTATGTATTTGTAGAGCGCACGTTCACCCTGGGGTTTCATGGCGCTGTGTACCGCTGGGGAACCCGTCCTGGCTTTCCCTGTGAGATTGTCCCTATTGGGCATCCCCAAGGTGAAGCCAGGCATCCCCGGCAGCGAGTGGGCCGTTGTGGAGATTAAGCAAGCTATTGCCCAGAGTTGCAGCGTGGGACCCATGGTTAGAGAGGCACCGAGGCGAGATTTATCAAGCCCGCTGACATTGGTCCCGTAGCCTGCCGTGTCAGGAATTGAACCCTGGTCCCGGGCCGACCTCTGCTTCTGGGTCTGCCGCCTCTAACCGGTGAGCCACACTTCTCACCGCGTGCATCTCATTCTATAGCTCTGGACGCGGCGGTGCCCCAATTGCCCTCCAAATAGTCCTATACAACCATTGCCAAAGTCTCCCGACTGGTAGGATCGGTCAGTAGATGAGAGGGCATGTGCCAACTCCGCACCACACGTGCACCCCTGCCCAGTGGAGCCCAACAGTACTGGTCCATAATCTGACCAGCATCTCCCCTGGTGTTATAAGTCGATCCAATCGACTGTAGGTTTCATCTATCAGCAAACGGCATGTAAATTCAACAAGGCAAGGCAAGCATATCGTCAAACTAATGAGCATCATCATTGTTTGGGCTGTATGTGTTCAGTATGGTTATATACTCCCTGTTGAGTTTGCCCTGTAGCAATAAATAGCGCCCCTCCACATCCGCTTCTCTGTAGGTGTAACAAAACGGAACCCCAGGAGCCACCCATATAGCTACCTCCATGCATAGAATGAATAGGTTGCCAGGAAGAGCTGTCCCCTCCATTCTTTTAACCAATTTGTTTAACTTGTCCTCCATGACATGTCTCCTGTAAACAGGCTATAAGGATTCAGTGGTTTAAAAAATGAGTGAACTCTGTAGCGCTTAGTATAACTTTGGAGGCCTCTGACATTCCAAGTTGCAATACCAACTTTGTCAGCCATTGGGTACGACTATCTCCCCTTTCCTACCCCATCTATTTGAACTCCTGATACAATGTTAAGCAGCAATAGCGAACGGCTGTAGTAGCCTGAAGAGTCCCCTCGAATGCACTGCAATGAACCAACAATCTCCCATCGAAACTCGGGAGCGAAAACAAACATTCAATTGGTTAAAACCCCCTCCCTGGACAACCACTTCTGAACAAAACTGTGTGTTTGCCCATGTGTGTTCTGCTGTCAGGACCTACAGCCTAACCCCTCCCTCCCCAACATGAAGCCTTCCACTAGTCGTGGGAGATTTCCCCCCTCCGCCCTAGACAAATCTAGCATTATGTGCACATTTGCTGCATACAATAAACAAAAACTGTCCTTTATTCTTGTGTACCCCCGTATCCTTATCTCTGAACTTTCAGGTCTCCTTGGATCCAGGCACAACATCAGGGCCCACCACTTAGGCTGTCGCAGATGCCTCAGGGTCTCCGGAGTCTCCAGCACCATGGTGCCATCCTCTTGGACAGTGACCCTCACAGAATTCCCCCCCCCCCCCCCCCCCCCCCCCCCCCCTGTCCATCTGAGGAGGGAGGGGCACCAAAGCATAGTGCGCCCTCTCAATTACAAACTGCGGTGACAGGCCAGCAGACTTCAGTGTCCTGTATTCATGACTCCACAAACCTCTCATTCTCACCCCTCCCTGCTCGATTGGGAAAGCCCAGAAGGCGGACGTTATTACTGCTTGAATGCCCTTTAGAGTCCCCTGCCCGTGCCTCCACGGACCTGTGATGGATGTGCGGCTTGCCACTTGTTTTTTTAAATGTGTGACTTCAGATCGGAGATCAGCAATGGCGCCTTCCGCTGTATTTATCTATCGGACACTTTCCCCAAGTCGGCGTGAAAGAGAGTGACCTCTATAGAGATGTTCTCAATTTTTCCCGAAAATATTGTCCTGGAGCCCTGGATATCCGCAATGAGGTCCGCACAGGACTGTTCTTCCAGCGGCGGCCTCCCCACATCGTCCCACAAACTCTCATGGCACGCCCTGCGCTGGAGAGCGGGCATGTGCGTGGTGTATTTTTCAATAGTGTTCCCCTGAGGGGACACTGGCTGCCTGTCCCTGCCCATGTCAAGGTGCAGTCGACAGAGTGTGTATAGAAAGACTGGCAATATGAGGAAAAAAATCCACCCTTTCAAATAAGTGTCTCCCTGCCCCTTCATACTCTGCAATTTTCAGCTGGGGGGTACCAACGGTCTCTCCACTTCTTGGCTCAGTCCCACACGGTATGAATATGCCTCCAATCCACGAAATCTTGCATTATAATGCAGAGCTGGTTGGGGATCATTAGAATTGGCTTCATGAGCACACACCACCAGTCCAGGCGCCCCTGACGTGTACCCAACAGGCCTCTTGACGCTATCCACCAGCGCTCCAACAGGCCTACTCAGAAAGGACAGCACACCAGGAGTTTCAACCAGGATAGCACTGCCCCCAGCTCAGCAATAGGGCCACAATACACCCCCAGCCGCCACAGAGAGCTGGCTTCTGCTGTCTCACCTCCTTACTGTAAGTCAGTGGAGATCCATGGCGGCTCCCCTAGGCCGAGCAAACACCATCTGCATCAAAGGCCCCGAGGCAGTCCCCACAGCTACCACCAGCACTCTTGAGTTCCCGGGCCCCTGCTAGGCAGGATCTATTAGGCCACATTCTCCGACAAGTTATCTCAATCAGGAGCCGCCCGCCAGGCAGGGCCGCTCATCCGCCACATTGGCTCTCCAGCAGGCAGGACACGGCGAGCCTCACTGCTCCCTCCCAGCTCCATTTCTACAGAGAGCCTCCATTCATCCTCAGGACTATTTTCTACTGCACGTCGTGTAAAGGGAGTCTCCCTGAGCGTGGCTCTGTTTTCAACTTTTCTTCAGGTTCTTCCCGTGATTTCAGCAGGTCTTCAAGTAAGAAGTCTTTATTTAGACCTTGCTGTTCTTGTGGAAAGCTACGCCTTTACTCTGAAGATCCACACAGTAAGTGTATTTACTGTCTTTACCCTGACCATGAGGTGGGTAAATGTAAATTCTGAAGAACTTTTTCTACAAAAATCCTTAAGGACAGGGAAGGCCATCTCCTCCTGTGGCTTCAGAGACTTAAGGATAATGTATTTTCTGATGCCGAAAGTCTAATGTCTGGTACTTCTCAAGCAGCATCTAAACGTAGTAGTGTGCAGGACTTGCCCTCTCCATTCATTAAAAAGAAGAAAATGTCTCTTTCTATGGCTCCTGCGGTGTCTTCACCTCCTCCTACTACTTCCACGCCATCGAGACCTGGCTCTCAGGCGACTGCTGCATCTTCACTTCATGTTTCTGTGAAAAAAACATGTTTCTTCGTCGACGGGAGCGTTGACGTTCGTCCCTGTAGGAGAGTAGGGTCTGCTTTCCTATGGTCCCCCCACTTTTTGCTTTTTGCTTCACTAGTTTTCGACTTAATGTGGCTGTGGGCCTGCTAATCAGACCCACAGCCCAGCTGTTCTCTCTAAATTCACTACAATGCCCTTTAGGTGCATTACCAATTGGATACTGGATCACCCTGTGAGCCCCTGTACAGTGTACAATAGGTACCCAGGGCATAGGTTCATCCAAGGCCTACCAGGGGCTGCAGCATATCTTTTGCCACCCCTGGCTGGCCATTCAAATTGACACAACTGGCTGATAACTCAGCTGGGGCAAGGTGGTGTAATCAATCACCCCTTACTTAGATATAGTATACCTATATCTAACCTTATATCTGGACACATATACACCTATAAGTCACTCCAATGGCAGGCCTTAACAATCCTGGAGGCAGAGTGCTTGGATTTATGGTGCTCTAGCATGAGCTGAGCCTGTCTGCAGCTTTCGGAACCATGTCCTTATAGCTGTTCTGGGATATTGCCATACCATATACTCTTAAGTGCATTATGAACCTCCCAGTTAAATGCTAACAATGGTTTGGCTTTATTAAAACATGTTGAGTAAGGTGTCATACGATTTGGAATACTACCCCATCGCCAGTTCTGGCGATGGGGGTAGCATTCCACCATTCTAGAGGGAGAAGACATGTTGTTCTAACTATTCCCGGTTAAAGTTAACCAGAGACTCAGCATCACAAAATGGATGCTGCTGCCACAGACACAAGTCTGACCTCCTGCAGCTGGGAGTCCTTCCAGCGAGGGAGGCTTGGACAATAGGTTTCCTGCCTTGGGAGGTGCTAGCACCACCCCAGACAGGATTTTGTGTATTGGGACAGGGAGGGCTGAAAGTATTGAGACACTGCCTGGGGCACACAAGGTGTCCCATGCATAGGCCAGTTCAAACTGGTGCTGGGGCTTCCCTGCCCCAGCTCTGGCGTGAAACTGGACAAAGGGAAAGGGGTGTAACCACCCCCTTCCTTGGTTCCACCTATAGGAGGGACCTAGCAGGTAATCCAGCCCCTAAGATTAGTATATAGGTAGGAGCTGAGTCACTAGGACTTTTGATTATCCTGACTGAAACTCTGAAACGAAAGTCTGGACCTTCATCACTCTACTTTGGAAGAAGACGACTGAAGAATCTCCCTTGTGGTCAAGGAGTGACCACCCTGCACAAGCAGGCACCATCCAGTGATCGACGACTTGCTTTGCCGCCACCTCCCGCCGGAGCCCGAGCCCAGAGCCTGACGAGAACCGGATTCCCAGACATCCAACAGCCCGATCCACAGTCCCTGCAAAGCTGAGACCCGTGGAGGCGACGAGAGACGTGGGACCGGCCATCTTGAAAAGTCTGCGACCTGCTAACTGTGCAGCCCCCGAGGCCCCCTCGAAGCTGTGCATTGGGGATTGAGAAGCCCCAGCCCCGAGCAGCATCTGCACCGAAGATCAGCCCTGCACACTCCACGAGTTCTGCGTGGGGCCCTTTTGCATTTTCCTGCTCAACGCGCCTTCCTGGTCACTTGCCCGTTGGCTAGTGGCCATCTTGGCGACGAATGTTTGATTTTCCACCACTGGTCTGGTTGCTCCAGACTGGCCCTTGCTTCCCTCAAAAGAAGCAGCCCCTCAGTCCTTGCTGGTCTGAGTAAGAAGCCAACATCGTATCCTGCGTGGGTTGCCTTTGCCAAGGCTTGTTGCCTCCAATCTTGAAGCAGACACCGGCGACAGCGAGAGCCTTCGTGGGACAGTCCGTGCCTGACTCCTGGTCGTCGACGACGCCTCCTGGTCCACGTGGCTGAAGAGACAAGCTTCCTATCAGCACCTGATCGCATCCCGACACAGCCTGGTTCCTTCCTGGTTCCAACCTGGTCACTGGCTTGTGACCCAGACTCTGTCCCCTCTGCTTTCAGGTACTCTACATCTTCGATCCTCCCTTGGATCCACCCGGACTCTTCTCTTCTGGCCGCCGGCAGCATCTTCACTCCAAGGCTCCATAGATCTCCACGACGAAACCCGACACACTTTGGGACCTATGCACCCGCTTCCTGTGGGTTAGGTAACACGAGTACTACGGTCCTCCTGTAAAGGTTTACACTCCTAGTTTCCAGTGGTTAATTTCTATTCCAGTCGGAAGGCTCCTAAATCTTTAACTTTATAACTTTTACGCACCCATTGACTTCAATGTGCAAACACGTGTGCCTTTAGACACTGCACACACATCCCGTGGGCCTCCTTCTCCCTAACCACTGTTAGTGCAGTGTAGCCCCAGCGATTCCCAAGGCCCTAGACCTTACCATTGTTCGTGACGTGGTAGTTATACCACTTCCTTAGTATTTGGTTTAGCGGGCCACCCGGCCTATCCATATTTTGTGCAACTTTTGTTTATTCTATTAAGTTACTTGTTTTGTGCTTGTTCTTCTGTGCTCATAAAGAGTTCAGGGGTTTAGAAATAAAATACATATATATTTTCAATATATATCCTGTGTGGTGTCCTTTCATTTGGTATTAAAGGGATTGCATATGGTAAAACAGCTGGCTTCACATGCCTTCTTGAGTTTAGCCTAAGACTGCTTTGTCCATGCTACCCCTAGGATAGCTGGTCTATAAGGTTGACTTTACAACCATCACCATAATGATTGTTTGGACTGGTGCAAGGTGCTCACTAGAATAGTGAACATCATATACCAGGCCAACTTCTCACAGTCCCGACGACGAAATCTGCCGTCTCCGGCTCGTCGACGGCGACTGTGACGACGACGTCTGTGACGACGACCTCTGCTGCAGGATCGTAGACGGCTGTCTCATTGACGTCATCATCGTCGACGAAGGTATCCCTCAGTTTAAAGGCTGTGTCATCTACCATACCCATTGCTTCGTCGTCGACGAAGAAAACTCTACCGTCGACGACCAAATCTTCGTCGACGAGAATTCTCAAGAAGTCAGCTTCGTCGACGGCCCCGTCGACGAGTACTCAGTCGACGACCATTCCATCGACGACCACTCCATCGATGTCGACGAAGAAGTCGTCTTCTACCCCGTCGACGAAAGCTCCGTCGACAGCAGCTTTACCGTCGATTGCGGTACCGTCGACGACTGATTCCTCCAGTTTGGTTCCGTCGACGCCTATGTCATCGTCGTCGTCAGCTCCGTCGACGACATCTTCTACTTTTGCCTCTCTGCCTTTGTTGCCACTGTCGTCCACTGGGTCTGCCACCGTCGACGCACTTCACCAGTGTCGCAGGGTGCCTGTTGACCTGCTTTACATCACCAGTGATCCTCAGCATCCCTCCCTTGTTTGCCTCGGGTTCGGAGCAGGACTCTGAAGAAGATGTACACGAGTCCTTTAGGGCAGCACCCAGTCCATCGGACTTAGTCATCAAGTGCCAGGATTATGGTGAGGATGATGACGACCAATATTTCCAACAGGAGGAAACACCTATTCAAGTTCCTACTGCGACTTTGCCTCTGTCGCTCATCTCCAATCTCCAGCATATGTTGGACGACTATAATAGGCGTTTTCCGCTATCTCCACAGATGTCGACAGTACCTTCTACTCTTGCGCCTGTTGAAGTTCCTGTTTCGACTTCACTGTCAACTCTGCCAACTCCTGCTCCTCAAGTGCAGATGTCAGTCCGAACACACAATACATTGTATGCCGATGACAAAGATGAGATTTCTCCAGACCGCGAAGATGGTGAGGTTCGTGATGGTGATGATGATATGGCGGATTGGGATGAATACCAAATTCAGACACCGACCCCCCCCCTCTGGTTACTCCAGGAGATTCTCCTCCGGTGGACATTGCTAGTTTCCATCAGCTGATGGATAGGGCGACTCAACGCTTCAAGTTACCATGAGTCCAGAGGGAAGAGGATTGCTTCCTCTATGATTTAAAAAATCAACCATTCAAGCAAGTCCATACGGTTCCCATTATAGATTTTATTTGGTGTGAAGGGGTGAAGTTAATGCAGACGCCAAATTCCCTACCGGCGCAGATGCCCCATCTGGAAAAGAAATAGAAGGCGCCCGTCGGATCTCCAGCATGCCTGATTGCGCAGCCGAAGCCAGACTCGGTGGTTACCCAGGCTGCTCAGCGTCGTTCTCGTAACCCTGCGTCTCCCGTTACTGCTCCACCGGATCGAGAAGGTTGTCGCCTTGAAGCTATAGGCCGCAAGTTTTTTACAATGGCCTCAACAACAGTAAGAGCGGCTAATGTTTTGGCCATTTTGGGGCGCTACGACCGCCAGATATGATCAGACATATCTGCTTTTGTAGCCCTGGTTCCGGACGCTTCCAAGGCGGAAGCCTTAAAACTTCTCCAAGAAGGAGAGAGAACATCAGAGGAGATTATAGACTGTGCTGTTGATTTTGCCTGTACTGGTTTCCGGCAGCCCGCTGGAGCGGCTGTTCTACGCAGGCAGGGTTGGTTGCGTTCCACATCCTTTCGCCAGGAGGTGCAGGGGAAGATCCTGGATATGCCGTATGACGGCGAGTCGCTTTTTGGAGCACATGTTGATGAGGAATTACAATACATCAAGAAAGACACTGACACTGCTCGTTCTTTAGGGACCTTACAATTTCGGAAATAGCCTTTTCGTGGTGCACGCGGACGGGGCACCTCTTCTACTTTTCAAGGAGGAAACAATCAATATCGCTCCTACAACCAAGGCAACCAACGCTACTCAAACAACCAACAGCAGTCTTCCCGTCAGCAGTCTTCGAAATCCTACAGGGGGAAACCTTCTTACAGGGGATCTGCTCCCAAAAGACAATGACTTGCCTTTTCCCCCAAGAGTTAGAGGTCGAATCTCCCTGTTCTTTTCCCAATGGTCCTCCATCACTTCGGACCGTTGGGTTTTGGACATTGTAGGGAAGGGCCATGCTCTAGAGTTCATCAAACTCCCTCCTCCCACTCCACCATTGGGCCCACCACCAGCCTACATCACGGAACTTTTCCATCAAGTTCATCTTATGATAAAGAAGGGTGCAGTCGAAGTGGTTCCCAAATCTCAAAGGGGAAGGGGATTCTATTCCAGTTTTTTCCTTCTAATCAAGAAGGCAGGGGATTGGTGTCCGATATTGGATTTGCGGGCACTCAACAAGTATCTCAAGAGCCAATCTTTCTGCATGCTGACACTGGTGGAGATCTTACGCCTTCTCTCCATGGGAGAATTCATGACTACCATCGACCTCCAAGACACCTACTTCCACTCGCAGTGAGGTTCCTTGCCAGTTGCTTTGCATTTCACGACGCTACAGGAGTAGCCTGCTGCCTAACCCGATTCCAGCCCGAGAGGAGGAGAGGAGGAACAACACCTGCGTGGCCGCAGAGGAGGCGCGAGGCGCGGCTCCGGGACTGCGAGGCTCAGCTATCAGCTACATCAGCTGTTGCCTCTTCCCGTGCGAGCCGCGCCCCCTCCCAGTGCCCGCCCCCACCAAATCGCCTACAACCTCTCGTGGCTCCCGCTACGCGGGCGCCACTCGCAGTGAGGTTCCTTGCCAGTTGCTTTGCATTTCACGACGCTACAGGAGTAGCCTGCTGCCTAACCCGATTCCAGCCCGAGAGGAGGAGAGGAGGAACAACACCTGCGTGGCCGCAGAGGAGGCGCGAGGCGCGGCTCCGGGACTGCGAGGCTCAGCTATCAGCTACATCAGCTGTTGCCTCTTCCCGTGCGAGCCGCGCCCCCTCCCAGTGCCCGCCCCCACCAAATCGCCTACAACCTCTCGTGGCTCCCGCTACGCGGGCGCCACTCGCAGTGAGGTTCCTTGCCAGTTGCTTTGCATTTCACGACGCTACAGGAGTAGCCTGCTGCCTAACCCGATTCCAGCCCGAGAGGAGGAGAGGAGGAACAACACCTGCGTGGCCGCAGAGGAGGCGCGAGGCGCGGCTCCGGGACTGCGAGGCTCAGCTATCAGCTACATCAGCTGTTGCCTCTTCCCGTGCGAGCCGCGCCCCCTCCCAGTGCCCGCCCCCACCAAATCGCCTACAACCTCTCGTGGCTCCCGCTACGCGGGCGCCACTCGCAGTGAGGTTCCTTGCCAGTTGCTTTGCATTTCACGACGCTACAGGAGTAGCCTGCTGCCTAACCCGATTCCAGCCCGAGAGGAGGAGAGGAGGAACAACACCTGCGTGGCCGCAGAGGAGGCGCGAGGCGCGGCTCCGGGACTGCGAGGCTCAGCTATCAGCTACATCAGCTGTTGCCTCTTCCCGTGCGAGCCGCGCCCCCTCCCAGTGCCCGCCCCCACCAAATCGCCTACAACCTCTCGTGGCTCCCGCTACGCGGGCGCCACTCGCAGTGAGGTTCCTTGCCAGTTGCTTTGCATTTCACGACGCTACAGGAGTAGCCTGCTGCCTAACCCGATTCCAGCCCGAGAGGAGGAGAGGAGGAACAACACCTGCGTGGCCGCAGAGGAGGCGCGAGGCGCGGCTCCGGGACTGCGAGGCTCAGCTATCAGCTACATCAGCTGTTGCCTCTTCCCGTGCGAGCCGCGCCCCCTCCCAGTGCCCGCCCCCACCAAATCGCCTACAACCTCTCGTGGCTCCCGCTACGCGGGCCCCACTCGCAGTGAGGTTCCTTGCCAGTTGCTTTGCATTTCACGACGCTACAGGAGTAGCCTGCTGCCTAACCCGATTCCAGCCCGAGAGGAGGAGAGGAGGAACAACACCTGCGTGGCCGCAGAGGAGGCGCGAGGCGCGGCTCCGGGACTGCGAGGCTCAGCTATCAGCTACATCAGCTGTTGCCTCTTCCCGTGCGAGCCGCGCCCCCTCCCAGTGCCCGCCCCCACCAAATCGCCTACAACCTCTCGTGGCTCCCGCTACGCGGGCGCCACTCGCAGTGAGGTTCCTTGCCAGTTGCTTTGCATTTCACGACGCTACAGGAGTAGCCTGCTGCCTAACCCGATTCCAGCCCGAGAGGAGGAGAGGAGGAACAACACCTGCGTGGCCGCAGAGGAGGCGCGAGGCGCGGCTCCGGGACTGCGAGGCTCAGCTATCAGCTACATCAGCTGTTGCCTCTTCCCGTGCGAGCCGCGCCCCCTCCCAGTGCCACGCCCCCTCTCACCCAACAACCATTTAACCACATTACCAACGCGCATCGCGGGACGCGCGCGGGTCGGAGCCCGGGGCGAAGCCCGGGCCAAGGGCGGGCCCGTTGTTGCCCGTTAGTGCCCGATAGAGACCGGACCGGGCCATCCCTCTTTTATCAACGACCTGGCAACGACCATCATGCCACCTAAAACCAGAAGCACCACCAAACCCAAACCCAAATCCAAACATGCACAGGAGGTAGCACAGGTAACAGGCCCCATTGACCTGTTTATATCGCGGGTCAATGAAACAATAAATCAAAGCATAGCCTTAATGGAAAAGAGGGTTTCATTGGATCTCATGAGCGCAAATGCCAAGCGCTCATCACTCGGCGCTATAGCGAATGCTGCATCCCCAATCAACCTGTCCTCCCAAAACAGCTCACTCCCAGTGCCCCTTCCAACCACAGAACTCAACACCGTTCCTTCAGTAGTTGATCTGTCAGTTACCCACTCCGAGTTGGATTCCTCATTATTATCATCAGAAGATTTGGAAGCAACCCCAGACCTAGCTGGCTGTCAAACGCAAGGAGACATCCAAACTTATGACAACCTACCCCAGCAAGATGAGAGGGAAAGGGCAGCATCAGAAACCCGATTACCACTCAGCGAAAAAACACAAAGTTCACCCGTGACCAACTCAAATTCACCATGCTCTAACAGCATACTGCACATTCCTGACTGTACCCTCCCACACAAGCCAATACCTAGTAACAATAACGCAACTGAGCAATGTAAGACCTGCAGAATTACAACACAAGTGCTAACTACCACCAAAGACCTACTCTACCAATATCTAAAGCCCATCCAGCTGAGCGTTAGAAACCTCGAGGCTCAATTAACAATAATATCAGCTACTCTTCTAGATACAAACACCAGGATAGACGTAAAGGGACAGCGAAACACTACACACCCATCAAAAAAGCAAAATCAGAAACAAATTCAGAAAGTAGCCAATCCTACAAATGCACCACACACAGTACAAACGAACCCCAACCCACCGACAACCATACCCAAACCAATAGCAATTACGCTACATCCCCAGCAGGATAAACCAACACAACAGAAGTCCTCACAACAAAACAAAGTGCAGCAGATAGACACCAAAGGAAAGGCTGCGACACGAACCCCATGTCCAGCACAAAATTTAGATTCTAGTAGAATACCCCAGGAGAAACTCGACTCCCAGCTCACGAATTCCCTACCTCCCCAAAAAACACCTAAAACCGCTTCGGAAACTATCCCGAAAAAATATCCCGCAGTCAGACGCCCTGCCCACTTGCCCCCTGAAGCTACTCCCTACACAATAGTTTTAACAGGAGTACCCGAGTTAGTAGATGACACCCCAGAAACTGCATGGTCACTTAAAAACAAGGCCATGCAGTGGCTTAGCATAAATAGACCTCTTGAATCCCATTTATCAGGAGGAATCACATCAGCACGCAGGGTAGCCTGGATAGGCAAAACCAAGAAATCAATACGCGGTGATTGCATCATTGTTACATGCAAAGATCCCGCAACGGTTGATTATATATGCGCCTGGCCACAACTCGAGAAAAAAGGGGGAATAGACGCTCGCCACCTTTCTCTTTTCTACCCCCCAATGAGACAACAACACAACCCCCCACCCTGGGAATGGCACCATCTTCCCAAAGCCCCACGAAATCAGGACCCATGGCGTCAAACACCATGGAACCGGCGGGACTTCCCATGCGAGTACCTAGACAGGGGAGGGCCAAGAGAAAGGTACGTCGATACCCAAGTTCCATACTGGCAGGACAGACCTTACCCCGCACACGAAGATTGGCAGGGTTTCCCGACCCATAACCGCTATGAGTCTCTCGATATGATCGATTGACCACCCACGGTCGATCCGAACCAATCTACAGTTGCCTTCCAATACTTAGATGTCGCCCCACACTTCCCAGCCCCTGATAAGCACCAGATAATTCCACCTGCACAGTCTGAAGCAGCAGAGTCTTCAATGACTCAACAAAACAACCTCTCGACCCTTCGTTGCTCAGAGAACCTGGCCATGAGTGCAAGACCACTCACTGAACAAAGCCTAGCCACTGAAGTCACGACCAGTAGCAAAACCACACTCGCCACCTCGACCATGAATGAGGCCATCATCGCAGGCATAGTTTTCTGGAATGTTGCTGGACTAGCCAGCAAAATAACATGCCCTCAATGGCTAGAAATAGCACGAAGCCATCAAATCTTGTGCTTACAAGAGACTTGGCGTTTATCCCCTCTCCACCTACCGGGATACAAGACATTTTTTACCAAAGCAACGCCAAGCACAATGGGAAGACCCAAAGGTGGCCTCACGATCTATTTCTCCAACACTCTAGCAGCCACGGTAAAACTAACAAAAGAAACATCTGCCTTCCAAGTCATTCAAATTACACATCACACCACTGTATCGAGGAATGTTTACACACTCATAAACTACTATAATAACTTAGGCACCCAGGACTGTTGTACAAATCTGGATGAAATGATGGCTCACATATCCACACTCCAAAACTCGAACATAAGTGCAACAATAAAATACATTTGGGGAGGCGATTTTAACCATCCAATATGTCCAAATCATAAAACTGGGATCTGTGGCCTACAATCTGTATCCGGCAACCCGATCCCCCACTTCGCACACACTCAAAGTGGAAACAAGCTGAACGAAATTATATTTACCCTGGACCTAGACTTTGTAAATGAGCTAGTGGACCCGGCCCAGGAATTTCGACCCACCTTCCACGGGAGAGGTTGCACATCCACCATTGATTTCATCCTAGCTTCTAATACCTGTAAAAATTTGCTAAATAACTACAAAGTAGGGCCCAGTCCGATCAGCGACCACTACCCCCTAAGTGTGGAGATCACAATGGAGAAAGCAGGTCCTTCCATAACGAGAACTAGCTCTCTCGATCAACAAACAATAACACTAAAGAAGAGGAACGGGTTCGCAATTAAATGGGCTAAAGTCGACCCTGAGACGACCTCGCAAAGGATATTCGAAAAAACGCACCCCTGGTTAAGGGATTGTCTGTCCGCAGAAGCCTGCCCCGAACTAATCATCGCCTCCTTTCATAACATACAAGGGGCCATAAGAGACGAGTTAGTCAAATATAGGACAAACAAACCAACTCCCCAAACCAAAAGATGGTTTAACTCAGACTGTAGAAAGGCCCTTTCGGCCTTAAAAGAAGCTCTTCGACAGGAACCTAGAGACGCCCAACTAATTTCATCCCGGAGGAAAGCGTATAACGAAGCCAGGAAAAATCGTAGGCGCCAGATTAAGAGAGACCTTTGGTGCCAATTACACGAGAGTGCACTAAAAAAGGACAGCACCACTTTTTGGCAGACCATTAGATCACCATTCTTGGAAAATGACACCGATCCAAACCACCTCGATGTAGCAGTGACTGAGAACGAATGGGTCCTCCACTTCACAAAAATCTTCGGCTTGGCATCCGACACACCCCGAACAGAATACGAGGCCGAAGCAGAAACCCAATTTCTTCCCATTAACTTACGCTTCACTGTTACCGAGGTTAGAAAAGCAATCCAAGCGTCAAAAACTGGCAAGGCTCCCGGCCCAGATGGGGTACCTATGGACTTGTTCTTGCACAACAGTGACTATTGGTCGTTAATAATAACCCGGGTAATGACCGCAGCCGCCCAAATCGGTCTCCTTCCATCATGGTCATCATCCACTCTCTTGCCAATATTTAAGAAAGGGGACCGCAACGACCCTGCGTGCTACCGGCCGATCTCCCTTCTGGACTCTACAGGCAAAATTGCAGGTCGACTACTCCTGGACCGCTTACAAACTTGGGCCAAGGTAAACAACATCTTCACTGACCTGCAATACGGTTTCCAGAAGGGGCTCGGTACGGTGGAGCAAGCCCTAAATTTGACCCTCCTGGCCGGGAAATACGCCCACGCAAAAGAAGGGAAGATCTATCTGGTCTACGTAGATCTGAGCGCGGCTTTCGACTGCGTTCAGCATTCAAAGCTGTGGGAAATCATGTCGAACCTCGGAGTAGACTCAGAGATACTGGCCTTTCTCAGGGGTCTATACACCAACGCAGAAGGCCGAGTGCGCTATGGCATCGGCGGCGACCTATCACGTCCTTTTAAAATCACGCGAGGAGTAAGGCAGGGGTGTGTACTGGCTCCCTTCCTATTCAATCTATACACCAACGGGATTGAAAAAGCTATGTTGGCAGGGAGCCAGGACCTCCCGCAAATTGCACGCCGCCCCATACCTATCCTACTCTACGCCGACGACTCGGTTATCCTGGCCCGAACAGCCAACCAACTTCAACGACAGCTGGCCAAATATGTGTCGTTTATGGACTCCTTAGGACTAAAAGTAAACACAAAGAAAACATTTACAATGTCCATAGGACCCAAACCTGGGAATTCAAAATCCATATACATAAACAACACCAAGCTGGAAAAAACGTCAGTATATCCATATCTGGGTATACTCGTGGACGACGCAATGACCTGGCGAAAAGCCATAGAAGCCAGAAATCTTAATTTCCGTCGTGCAACATCTGCACTCTGTGCTTTCTCCAGGAAACTAGGCAAACCAGCTCCGTCAGAACTCTTAACCCTATACTACGCAAAATGCCACAGTGTGGCGAGTTACGGAGCAGGCATCTGGGGTTATGGGTGCATTAAGCAATTACAGGCAACGGAGAACGCCTTCATTAAATACGTCCTGGCCCTCCCCCAAAGCTCCCCGATTTTAGCATCTCACCGAGAGCTAGGGATGGAATTTATGACAGACACCATACGTTGCCAGCCTCTCATTCTATGGCATCGCATATGGTGCAATCCAGAAAGCCACGTATCACGCTCCCTCATCACAGACTGTCTTAGCCTAGCTCACTGGAGAAAAATCCCCTGGCTCAACTACGTTTTTAAATTCTTTCAAGATCTCAACCGTGAGCAATACTTTTTTGACCCACCTTCAATTGAAGACATATCTAAGAAACAGCTGAAAGAACTGTGCATAGGCCACCTGAGAGAACTTCGTAACCAAGCGGAGATAGTGAAAATACAAAATGAAAAAATCTCCCAATTGCAAACAGAAAAACTGATACAGCCTTACCTCACGTTCTTTCTCTCGAATCATGAAAAGTTTCTATTGACTAGACTCCGGTTCGATCTCTTTTTTCGCCTGGTCTCATTTCCAGAACAGAACAATTGGTCACGGAACATGATTCGTTGTCCCTGTGATGGGGCCTCCAAGCAATCAACGGTCCATGTCACACTGTTCTGCAAATATTACAGTGTGGCCAGGAAAAAATGGATCCTTCCTCTTCTACGCTTAAGTGGCTATAGAAACACATATCCAGCGCTTGCCCATCTACAGTCGCCGGCAAACCCGCACGAAGCCAAAATGATAGTGATTTTCTTAAAAACAGTAATAAGAACTCGACAGAACATTGTTTTATAAATTATAAATTGTAATATGTAATCTTTAGTACAAAAACGATGGTTTTTCTTCTTAAATTGTACTTTTTATGATTATGCAAATTTTTATAATCGAATAAAAGTTTATGATTCTGATTCTGATTCACCTACTTCCATGTCCCTATTCTTCTGCGACATCGGAAGTACTTGTGTTTCCGTGTGGGACGAAGAGACTTCCAGTTCAGAGTGCTGCCTTTCGACCTACGCCGCCCCTCGCGTCTTCACGAAGGTGTTAGCTCCTGTGGTAGCTTACCTGCGTCTCCAGGGCGTCCAAATTTTTCCATACCTGGACGACTGTCTCCTAAAATCAGTCTTGCACACTGCTACTTCAGGACACGCGCCTTTGTCAGGAGGTATTTCGCTCCCTCAGCCTTTCCATAAACGCAGACAAGTCCCAATTAGATCCAGCTCCCTGCAGGAATTTTCTAGGAGCAACGTTGGACACTACTCTTGCAAAAGCATTTGTGTCTCAGGAGCGTCAACAAAAGATTCTTCGCTTAGTATCCCTAATTCGGGCAAAACAGTCCGTTTCAGTCATTTCTGGGAATGACGTCATCGTGCATTTCATTGATCCCAAATTGCAGAGTCCGGACACGCCCCATTCAGGAAGAATTGGACGGACAGTGGCGCCAAGTCACCGGTTCCTTCAACGACATAGTCGGTGTAACCGCTCGCATGAGGGCAGCTCTCAAATGGTGGGCACAGCCATCCAACCTTGCGGCAGGAACTTCGTTCCTTTCCACCACTCCAGAACTTACTCTTACAACTGACGCCTCATTAGAAGGATGGGGTGCACACCTTCAAGGCCTGTCCATAAAGGGCAAGTGGACTCTGCCTCAGCGAGCCTGGCACATCAACAGGCTGGAGTTGATGGCCATTTTTCTGGCACTCAAGTCGTTCCATCTGTTGATCCGAGGAGAATCAGTCCTTATTCAGACGGACAATACAATCAGCATGCACTATGTCAACAAGCAGGGCGGAACCAAATCTCCACTTTTGTCTCGACTGGCGCAGTCGATCTGGGACTGGGCGCTAAGTCACCAGATCACTCTGACCGCAGTTCATCTCCCAGGCATCTCCAACATCCTAGCAGATTCCTTAAGCAGATCCACGTCATCGACCCACGAGTGGGAGTTACATCAACCAACACTCAATCTAGTTTTTCGACGATGGGGTCGTCCGCCGCTGGATCTCTTTGCCACTCCAGAGAACCGGAAATGCTAATCTTACGCAAGCTGGCATCCCCTCCGCGGGTCACGCGGCAATGCCCTTTTGATGAACTGGTGCAATCTGTTTGCTTACGCTTTTCCTCCAATTCTGGTGCCTCGAGTATTGTGGAAGATGCGGAGACAGCCTTGCCACATTCTCCTGATCGCTCTCAGATGGCTTCAGCAGGCATGGTTTTCGGAGCTGCTTCTTCTATCCCAGTGCGAGCCCATCCTCCTTAATCCTCGGGTGGGCCTCCTCACGATGGACAGGGGCCAGATTTGCCATCCGGACCCCTCCTCCCCTAATTTGTCAGCCTGGAACCGGAGCACCTTGAATTTGCTCATCTAAACATCTCGCCAGACTGTAGAGACATTCTCGCTCAGGCCAGAGCTCCGCCGACAGTGAAAACCTACAAGCTCAAATGGAAGAGGTTTTGCCATTGGTGCGCAGCTGCTGGTGTCCATCCTATTCGCTCCACGCCTGCGCAGCTGCTCCCGTTCTTTTTACAACTGGCTCAGTTGGGGCTTTCCCATTCGGCTCTGAAAGTTTTTCTGGCGGCAATTTCCCACTTCCGCCAGGATGGCTCCACCTCGCTCTGTTCTTCAAGGATCATTCGTCAATTCTTCAAGGATTGTTCCGAAAGTTCCCATCTATTCGGCGCCCTCCTCCTACTTGGCACATCAACATCGTGTTGGCACAACTAATAAAGGCACCATTCGAACCTATACACAAGACAGAGTTAAAGTTTCTAACC
Organism: Lissotriton vulgaris; assembly: GCF_964263255.1. NCBI lineage: Eukaryota > Metazoa > Chordata > Amphibia > Caudata > Salamandridae > Lissotriton > Lissotriton vulgaris. The sequence goes on along the minus strand of NC_141694.1, from coordinate 1,361,466,973 downwards.
TGGAAGGTAGCTCTTCTACTTGCGCTGACCTCATCACGTCGCGTAAGTCATATTCATGCCTTCAGTATAAAACCTCAGTTTCTTCAATTACAACCTGACTGTGTAATGCTTCGCACCAATCCCACCTTCTTGCCTAAGGTGCCCTCGGATTTCCACATTAACAAACCTGTTTTCTTTAAAACCTTCTTTGCCGATCCACAGTCTCCGGCGGAGTAGCGTTTACACTCCTTGGATATTAAAAGGTGCCTGAAATTCTACATCAGTAGAACTGCCCCTTTTCGCAAATCCGATCAATTGTTCATAGCTTATGGAGGCTTCCACAAAGGGCGTCCAGTTACCAAACCAACTATTGCTTGTTGGGTTTCTTCGGCCATTGCTTTCTGCCATCAAAAAGCCGGCAAGCCTCTGCAATCTTCAGTGAGGGCCCATTCTACCAGGGCGATGTCGTCTTCTACTGTCCTGTTCGCCGGTGTACCGCTACATCAGATCTGCAGAGCAGCCACGTGGTCCAGCAGGCACACGTTCACGAAACACTACTGCCTGGGTGCCATCAACGAAGCGGATACTGCAGTGGGACAGGCTGTACTTCGCAATCTTTCTAAATAAGGTGAGCCTCTGTCTTCCCTCCTCCGTTATGGTTTAACATTCCTACTGTTATGACGTGCATGACTATATTATTGGTCTTATTAAGTCGTTCCATGTTGTTGCATCACTATTGAAGCCTTCTCGGCTGTTACTGCTCTCTATTCTATATACAAGCATGTGAATCTATGAAAGACACCCTAATACTGGAGAAAAACAATGTTACTTACCTGTAAACAGTATTGGTGTCTTTCATAGATTCACATGCGACCCACCCTCCTCCCCTCAGAGGCTCTCTCCTCCTCATAGACTCTATGGTCACTCTTGTGCTACGAAAATCTGAGGTACTGAGCGCTGAGGAGAAGGTTCTGGAGGGCTGCTGGCGCCTGATTGGCTACAGTTTGGACCAGCATAATGACAGGAATAGGCTACAAGTGTTTTTTTCTCTCTCCATGTATTCCTATGTAGGAATTATGTCTGGGCATTTACTGCCTTTTTTCTAATGTGTATTTCATGTGTTATGTTTTTACATATACATATTTTGAGTATGTTATTGCTATTTTATTTACCGTGGGACTCCCACTCTGACGACGGGGAATATTCAAGCATGTGATTTTTTAAGAGAGACCCCAATACTGGAGAACCACCTGTTTACAGGTAAGTAACATTGTTCTTCTAGCCATATGCAGAACTGCAACATGAAAGCCTTCATACGTTTGCAAAGCACTAATGCTTGGACAATTATGTATCCAGTGTGGTTATTGAGAAATCAGTTTTTCGCGACCTATCTCATTACGCTGATAGAATTATGTATTATGTACTAATTGTGTTTCTACTTCAATAAGTGCACCTATGATCATTCGAACATATTATTTTTTTTAATAATTATTTTATTACAGACTTTTTTTTATTAAATACAACTAGAGCAGTAAAACTCAAACTGACAATGCATTGCATAGATGAGTCCAGTGAAATGCACCACCTGCAGTGTTCAGAAGCCAATAATTGTCTCAAAGAAGGAGATTGATTTACTCCTGACCCCAGGTAATTTGTCTCTGGTATCGCCTACATCATCTACTGAATCGCAGAATTTGTGCCGAGGATATCAAATGCAAGCTGCCCCAGGCCTTGTAAACAGTTACTTGTCCATGCCCCAGATCCATTACACTCTGCAGGGGGCACCCACCTTCCTCCATCTCCTAGCAGTGCCCCTCTTGGTCACGAGTAGCCCCAAACCTGCCAATGTGCCTGGCACATCGAACAACCCCAGTTCTCCAGGATACTTAGAAGCGTGATTTTGGATCTAGGGGAGCACTCTGGCAGAACACATGTCCCAAGAGGCGGTGAATCATCTCCTAGTACTTAGCAATTTTGAACACTCTCATACCATGTGGATAAATAAGTGTGCCTTCTGGGTCACCACATCTGGGCTCAAATGCATTATTCACCTGTAATTGCAGTTGTAGATCTCTTTCGTAGAAACACATCTGTTCCTCTATCTTGCCTTATAGTCAGGTTGACCGCAAAACACTTACACACCTATGCCATGAAATCTGTTGTGGTGGGTTTTAGTGAAGTTGAGTGTTCAACATATAAACCTTTTTGGCTGAAGTTTGGTCAGTTTTCAAGGAGGTGAAAGCGTTAGTATGTATACATTGCAGTTTGAAAACCTGATAATACAGTTTAGACCTATACAATAATTCAGTTTGATTAGGTGAATCTATGAACGCTAGAGAACTAATCACAGGTCAATCAATCAATAACTGTATTCAATTATAATCATAAAAGTACAACTGTTGGATACAAATTTAAACGGAAGAACATTTTGAAATCTCACTTTACGACATTTCATATCAGATTTTTTAAAAAGAGCCAACAGCAAAACAAACCTCATCCCGTTCAGAATCTGTAAAGAGTGCAGGTCTACATTTAGTGAAATTGTATCACCTCAAAAAAGGCATTAAAACCTTTGAAATAAAATGCTATAACATTTACGAAATAGGACAAAGTTCAGGGGTGTCTGATCCAACTAACCATCGCAGGGATGTACACAGGTATTAGTTCAATCTTATTGACTCTGGGGAAAACATATTGGAGAGTGTATAACCCCTGTCCTGAAAGAGTTGAGAGCCATTTCCCAATGCCCAGCCACCTTCAATAGGTAAGGTTTGTAGGAAAATGCCCCTTATTGACATGATCACCCCCACTTTTTACCCAAGTATTGATGCTTTTCGACTGAAAGTACACTGGGTCCCTGCTACCCTGGCCCCCAGTACCAGTGCTCATTCCCTTAAAACAGGTATTTGTTTAATTGTACCCAATTGGCTAGGAATTTAGCACCCCTGTAATTCCCTAGTAAATGTACCGCAGATACCCAGGGCTTGTTTCCATGGAGGGTCCCGATGGGCTGCAGCATGTATTGTGCAACGCGCAAAAGCTGCATACAGCCTGCCATTGCAGGATGGGTGAAATGGTGCAAACCATTTTGAAAATACGACAGGACACCCTCCCTGTGTGAAATGCCATGCACACTGATTATGCTATATGTAAATTACCCCCACAACAGTCCTTGGAGCCCTAAGGCAGGGTGCATTTTATGATATATGAGGACATATCGGTATGAGCAGATATGCCCCTGTGATGTCTTATTCCATTCCCATGACATTGCAAGTGATGAGCCAGCCATAATAAAGATATGTACTGCACACTGGTCATTATGAGTTACCCAGCTACATAAGGGCTTCACTGAAAATAATGGTGTTTGGTATCAAACACCTCGCCTTAATAAATCCACACTGATGCTAGTGTTGGATTTATAGTGACATGCACCCAGAGGGCACCTTAGAGGTACCCCCTGAAAACTACTAGTCTTTTAATGTGTTGGCTGACTGGACTCATCCAGCCTGCCACCATAGATGAGGTTCTGACCTCCTGCTTCAAGTTAGCCAATACTCTGAGTCCAGAACAATGACTTCTCCGGAGGAAGGTGATCACATCTCCTCCAGCAGGATGGGTAGTGAATTAGTATGCCAAGACCAGAGGCTTTAAAGCCTCTGCCACCTTTGATATGTGACCCCGGCTTCCTCCAGAGCTGAAGAATGCCACCCACTGCCCTGGTGCCCATTTTTATACTAGAGACTCTGTCCCTCACCACCCCTTGTTGTAAATATTTTTGTCCACCCTAAGCGTGGAAGGGTATACTCAGATGTGAGTCCCTTGCTCATTGCACCATCAGGATTCAAGCAAGCCGGGCCGAAGACGGCTGAAATGCCAGAAACCGGTCCCCGGTAGCTTGTTTCCTTCCCAGTGTAAGAATTGGCTTTTGTAGTTTGGTTTGCCCTGTTCCCATCATGCACTGGGACAGGAACAGACTAATTTGCATACAGCCAGGTTCTGAAACTGGGATGGTGCAGTGAGCTAAAAAACGGTGTTGGATCTAGCCCTGATCTCTTGACTGGGTGAGAGTATTCTGTTTAATTCAGAGACTCTGTCCCTCACCACCCCTTGTTGTAAATATTTTTGTCCACCCTAAGCGTGGAAGGGTATACTCAGATGTGAGTCCCTTGCTCATTGCACCATCAGGATTCAAGCAAGCCGGGCCGAAGACGGCTGAAATGCCAGAAACCGGTACCCGGTAGCTTGTTTCCTTCCCAGTGTAAGAATTGGCTTTTGTAGTTTGGTTTGCCCTGTTCCCATCATGCACTGGGACAGGAACAGACTAATTTGCATACAGCCAGGTTCTGAAACTGGGATGGTGCAGTGAGCTAAAAAACGGTGTTGGATCTAGCCCTGATCTCTTGACTGGGTGAGAGTATTCTGTTTAATTCAGAGACTCTGTCCCTCACCACCCCTTGTTGTAAATATTTTTGTCCACCCTAAGCGTGGAAGGGTATACTCAGATGTGAGTCCCTTGCTCATTGCACCATCAGGATTCAAGCAAGCCGGGCCGAAGACGGCTGAAATGCCAGAAACCGGTCCCCGGTAGCTTGTTTCCTTCCCAGTGTAAGAATTGGCTTTTGTAGTTTGGTTTGCCCTGTTCCCATCATGCACTGGGACAGGAACAGACTAATTTGCATACAGCCAGGTTCTGAAACTGGGATGGTGCAGTGAGCTAAAAAACAGTGTTGGATCTAGCCCTGATCTCTTGACTGGGTGAGAGTATTCGGTTTAATTCAGAGACTCTGTCCCTCACCACCCCTTGTTGTAAACATTTTTATACTAGAGCAGGTGGGATAATTAGCTTGTCTGTAGGCGTGTTGCACTATTAGGCACACACTTAAGGTGGGCCACCGGAAGTGGCCACTTGAAAAAGGGTTTCACCATCTTGTTTTTGGTTAAACTAGGAACTCTGGATCAGGTTTATGCCTACTGCCCACAGGAAGGTATCATATAAGGGTATGGTTTAGTTTATTTATTTGCATCGTTACTGAAAACCATAGCAGGACAAACAGTAAAACCATACATAGTACATGCAATAAAATGCAGTGCTGCGAAGGCATATCTGGTGGTAACACCTTTGCATTTTATGAGAAACAAATCCTAGGCAATCATAACATAAGCATAGGGAACAAGTGTAGACTAGAAGACATGAAGGAACAAACTCTATAATAAAACCATATAGTAATTAATGGACAATTGTATTAAAATATAATTCAGGTCAAAAATCATGTCAAACATACATAAATAAATGAGGCAAATAATAAAGTCGACGCGCGTTTCGGCGTTTAACAAAACGCCTTTTTCAGGAGCCACTTAAAATTCGGAAATACATAATAAACAACGAAAGATAAATAAATACCAATTCATAATCTAATTGTGTAAACAGATTAAAAAACAAAATATAACATTTAGTTAAAAACATTCAGTTCTCATATTTACATTGTAAAGAATGTCCTCCTGGGTCATTAATCCTAGTCCCTATTTACATAATTAATTTATATATAAGCAAACATATAATTAAGCATCAAGATAAAAAACATTTGCATACAAGTACCAATAGATTGGCACAAAATGAATGCATCACAATAAATGCATATAACAGTAAATGCAAGATTAAATGTCGTGTTGAAAGCTTACAAAAATATAAGATGTGCAAATAGTTGTCAAACATTAAATAACAAGATATACAGACATGACCAAGAGCTATTAAAGATAACTGGTATTGGTTTAGACATATGAAAATACATATTATTAGTAATTTGATAACTTACTTAAAAGCAAATCCCAAATCTATTGGCAGTGCAAAGAAGAATATTGGGCTAAGCGAACTAGTCAGAGAAGATTCAAATCGATCCTTTACCCCCCTAACCTTCCACCTAATCCTGAAATAAAAGCGTCGATTAGGGTCTGAGCCAAAACTAAAAAATGTCTAAATCAAAACTATTAAAAACCTAGCTGGCTCACCTTTCTCCTAGGAAGTGCAGTTATATAGTTAACGAACTGTTCCATACATAAAATCAGGATAATTTGGGCGCCATCCAAATTATTGTGCTCCAATTCGTTGCAAAGAGTATGTCTGAAAAAGGTGAAACATAACACACGATGTAATGTCTAAATAGGTTATTTTGTCAGGAAAGGACGACTATCTCAGATGAATTATGAGATAAGTAACACTCACCGGGAAGTTATTAATTAACGTTCATATAAAGTGTGGAAAAGTTTTAAAATCACTCCGAAATGGATGTTTAGAGATCTGTTTAAAATGCTGAAGCAGACCGTCAATCAGCCGTCTCACTCGTTCAAGTTACGAGGGGCCAGCCTTAAAGCGTGTGAGCCTGCAGTAAGAAAGAAAATCGAAACGGCTAGTATGGTGTCATGAACGCTGGAAGCGAGTTAAGTACTTTATACAAAAACTGACTACGGAGCGATACATCATAGGCTTCATATGAGAAGTCAATATCCGAAGTCTGAACTTACCGAGATGACGGCTGTATTTAACCCGACGGGGCACTCACGCAGGAGATAACCGGCAGCGTTTCACCCTGGATTACGTGAATTCAACCGACACACACCTGGCCTGAAGTTTAAATACTTTACGAAAATGCGGCACGTGGTTAGATACCTATGTGTCTTAAAGATACAGGGACCAAATTAAAAGAAACAGTAATGGAAGTGACACGTTTCCCTTAAAGCAGACATGAAGAAATCTGCTTTCATTCATTTAAGAAGCCACGAGAGAATTGGTTTACACTCGCTTAGATCATCATAGTGAACCTCAGTTGTAAGCATAACGTAGATGCTATTTGTATGAAAGATATGAAAAAGTGCAGACATTACTAAATATAGTGACAATTTAAATACTCGTAGAAATTCCGAAATCAAGGGATTACATTTATGCGACAATGCAATGCATAATGTAAATAATAAAATTACGCTATTGCATGTGTGAACTAACCGCAAGATGCAACTATTATAAAGTGGATGAAGAAAAGGCAGTAGCCTCCAAATGTAACATAGTATAACTAGTTATACAGACTCAACTTATAAGAAACTCAATATAATGCCTGTGCAATGTGTAATATATAGAAACACACATATAAAGATGTTATATATATACATAAAAAGTATACATCTAACCGGAAGATGTAAGAGACAATACAAGGGCATAATCATTGTCAAGTGGAAGTCTGTTCATGATAAAAAACAGGCAAAAATTAAGTTTCAAGAGTTAATGGTTTCAAGAGTTGATTAGGGAGTTCCATATTCAGAAAACAGGGGGGAGAGGGTTTTTCAGGAAATGGTTAGAATATCGCATTCTCCCAAGGAATTTCACTATTCAATCCCTTAGAAAAAGTATTCAAAACAAAAATCCAATAAACCTTTCTTTTTACGGATAGCACATCCGCCTTTATTTTCCGGAGTTCTAATTTTTTCAAGAATCCGCCATTGGAATTCATCAGGTTTATGATTCTTCTCTAGGAAGTGTTTAACTAAGGGTGCTGGAAGCTTACTTGTTCTAATAGCTGCCCTGGGGTGCAGTGAAACCAATGGACTCTCAGGCAAACCGCTCCACCTATCTTGTGATTGGTCCGCATGTGTTAAATGTCAAAAGGATGTGAATTAATAGAAGGCGAGTGGTTGTCCCAGTAGAGCTGCTGCTCACTCTTACTGCTGAACACATACCTCTTCATAATTAAGTAGCAAAACTCTGGTTTAACTTGGGTAAATAGTCATTGTGAGAAAGTGTGTATTTTTGCGTGGTCTCCCCTGTTTTCTGGGACTGATGCTGCTCAGTTTCTGTGTGCTTACCACTGTATTTGGTCTGATACCTAAACATGATAAATGTGTGTAACTTCTAATTAATATATGTGTATAGCAGGCATTATTCCAACATTGCACACGTATCGAGATACATTTGAATTTCAGATTAGCGTGAGTGCACTTTCCACCCACATACATTTTAACTTCTAATTGGCATATTCAACTTCTCAGTAGGCCACAGTATAAGGTGCAAGAAATACACTAATGGAGTGGATAAGTTTCAAGTCACCTGTGAACTGCAGCACATGTTGTGCCATTCACAAAGAAGCTAACGAAAACTTGGCTTCACACCTACCTGTGTGGCCTGATTCCTCCAGCATATAAACCCTAGCATAGTCGAGACATTGTGTTCTTTCCTGTTCAATTTTGTTCCCAAGCATGACTAACAATCAAAGCCAGAAACGATCAAGGTGTGAGGATGGGACAGTTACAATGCAAATTGGGAATATCCAATTTCTGAACGAAATTGCTTTTTTAAATTATTATTGAAACAGCACTAGCTCATGATAGTCATGTCGCTGGCCACCACAAGACTTTGCATTTAATAAATACGTGGTTGGTTGATATTTCCCGGGGCACTGGACATCCCTGGGGTCAGAGATCTTAAACCGCCACAGAAGCCGCTCCCTGGATAATATCATAGATAAACAACTGCTCCCAAATGTGAGTAAACTACAGTTACACTACTGTGGCATTACACATTTGTTGATGTCCGTGGTCAGGCCCTCACTATTGTGCATGCCACCATTACCTACTGGCCTTGTCGATGGCTCCAAAGCTGTGAAACTTAAGATCACACTGTGCTTCCCCACACTGTGTCACCTTACTTCCTCCTCATCAGCACCACTGCTAGCGTAGGACTAGACGGGTACTTGGACAGTTGAACAAGGTGGCCGTTAACTAGACATATGGTTCTTGGTGGATGGATGACGTGGCTGTTAACCAGACGTGTGATTCATGGTCCATGGACAGGTTGGCTTCCAACTAGAGGGGTTGTTCCCGGGAACAGGGTGGCTGGTGCCTCGATGTGAGGGTCCTGGTCATTGTATGCACTGAATACTAATTAGACTTGCAATGGAAGCCCCTCCTACTCTCCGCTCATGTTTGTCATTGGCTTGTGTCAGTGTACTTCGTAAATGCTGGCTTCTGATTCATAAATAGGCTTGTTAGTCCCTCCTTGGCTGATTTGTTTTCTCCCATAACAACTGGAGCTTTTGCTTGGCTAGTTACACAGTCGGTATTATAAGTAGGTGAGCACTGTTTTGTTTATCCACTAATGGGGACAATGGCAGCTGTTTTTTTAGGTCGAGCCTAGCGGCAGTGCGCATGCACTGCTCGCTCTGCAAGCCATGCTGTAATGCAGTATGCACTGGAAGCCCCTCCCACTCTTTGACCATATTTGTCATTGCCTTGTGTCATTGTCCTTCGTACATGCTGGCTTATGATTTGTAAATAGGTTTGTTAGCCCCTCCTTGGTACCATTTTGTCTGCATTTGTTACCTCCCATAACGACTGGACCTTTTACTTGCCTTGTTACACGGTCTGCATTATAAGTCGGTGAGCACTTTTTTTTTTTTTTTTACACTGGTGGCGACAATGGCAGCTTCTTTTTATATTTGCAGCGCACCCATACAGGACAATGGCAGATGCTTTTGTTTAACTCGCGTGCTGAGAGCAACGCCTGCTTTAGGGACACCGCGCTCAGTTCAAATTTTTTTTTTAGCTTACATGTTGAGCGCAGCGCCCTCTTAGAGGACACTGCGCCCTGCCTCTTTTTTTTTTTTTTTTACTTTAATACGGAGTACGGCACCCACTTCATGGACACCGCGCTCTGTTTCTTTTTTTCTGTGAACTTTAATACTGAGCACTGCGCCTGCTTCACCGACACCACACTTTGTCTCTTTTTTAAAATTCTTTACTATAATAGTGAGCGCGGTGCCCGTTTAACAGACACCGCACTCTGCAATACAATAGGTATTGCTTTTGCAAAGGTTGTAACTATTGGTATTGTAAATAACAATGCCTTTTATTATTATAAAAGGCATTGCCATTTACAATGCCAACAGCTCAAAATTTCGCAATTGCGAGACCTATTGCATTGTAAATGCTTGTTAATGTAGTTTGCTGTGGGAGATTCAGTTTGCTGTTGTAGCTCTATCCACAAGTGTTGGTTGCGAGTTTCTGGTGCGGCTTTCCAGATTTGTCCCAGGTGATAATATACGCCCCTTGCCTTGCCAGGGACTGTTTCTGTAGGCCGAATTATAATCTGATCTGTGTGGGCGAGGTGTATTTGGGTAGGCAGAGAAAGATGCTATACTCTGTTGTAACTGTGTTGTCCATCCCCCTCTGTGCTTCGTTGCTGTTGGTAGGTATTTGGCGCATACCACTTGATTCAGTGGGAGTATCGATGGACCCCACAGTTTGGAGTCAAGATTCTTTAATGAGACTGCCAGGGCGAGGCCTTTGCGTCTGATGGCGTTTTTCTGGGCAGTGAAGTGGCCGCCCTTGTCAATAATCACTAGTGCAGATTCAATGTGTGTCCTGCCCCAGAACGAAGTTGGGGATTTCTTTAGGTGTTTCCTGATTGTCATCGTCCTTGTTTTCTCCAGGTTGGTGGTTAGGCTATTAGCTTTGGAATATTCTTGTGTGGTGGTGAGAATATGTTGTAGGCCCACCTGTGTGACACTGATCAGGACTATGTTATCCACGTAAAGGAGGCCTGGTAGTACTAGGCCTCCTATTCTTGGTGTGTGTGAGTTGCAAGCATTCAATGCAGGAACAAGATCTGCTAAGAACAGGTTAAACAGGGTCGAGGCCAAGACACATTAATAAATATATTTTTTAAACTCTTTTTTATTTGAATCAGGGCATAATCTAATCATCAAGCACTTACATTGCTGTTCATTGTTACACATTCCTTCGACATTTTATACCTCATTAATATCCACAATACAAAAGACATAGCATTATTCCATGTATTAATCTTGCAACGTCCCTCCGCCCTCCTCATCAGATACCTCATCTGTCTGCGACACATTAATATTTTAACTCCATCTCCGTTGGTATGCGTTGTCAGATAGGATCCATCTTCCAGCTTTATCTGGAGCCATCTGTCTGAGTGCAGATCGATTATCAAATTCAACAAGGTCTGTGGAATGCCCCAGCTCTCCAGTTTGGCCCTAAATTTGTTTCGATTTACATGATCAAAGGCACCCCTATAGTCAATGAAGCATAAATGTAATGGCATTTTTGTTGATTCCGCCTTGTCTATTAGCATTGCCATGGACAAGTTATTTGTTGTTGTTCTGACAGAGTTTGCAAAGCTGGTCTGGTTTAGGGGAATAATTGATTTCGCGTCTGCCCAGAACTGGAGCTCTTCTAGGAGTATTCCCACAAAAACCTTTGCTTTGTTGTCCAGTAGAGCCACTAACCAGTTGTTTTTTGACATGGACTTGTCTCCTGACTTAAAGATTGGGTTGATTATCGAGCCTCTCCAGTAACATGTAGTTTCGCCCAAAGCTCTTCCTCTATGCATCTGGTGGCTTCCCATTTTTGTCTCCTTAGCTGCATGTTTTGCTGTCGTAGCAATGCTGAGTGCACTTTGTCAGTTAAATTATGTCAAAGGTGTTTCAGCGTGCAAATAGATTGAGTTTTGATAAGCTTGATTTCAGTTGTTTGCAAATTTGACATGTACTTCATGCCGCTGTGGCTCTGTAATGCCCTTGATTTGATCGGAACGGCGTGGGATTCTGCCATTGTGGTGGTAAAGTTCTCTCATTTCTCAATTTCGTTTCATCCGGCCCGTTATTCAAAGAAGAGTGTTGCGGTTTTCAAGAAACTCCCCCCTGCTACATAAGTGAATTTGATTCTTCTGTGATTAATTATGAAATTTGTTCCTTGGAGGATCCGAGACCGATCAAACATAGGCATGTTTGAAGTGTGATTTCTTGAGGGCAGTGGTCACTGTCTGCTTTGTCGCCCTTCTTGAATGAGGTGATTTGGTTGAATAGAGAAAAAGACAAAGGTATAGTCTAATATAGTTTACTTTTGGAGAGAAGTGGGTAATTGCAGGATGGTAATCGCCAGCAGATCTGCCATTCATTGCTTTGAGGTTAAGATGTTCAAGGTCCTCCAGTAGGCGCTGGCCGGTTTTGGTTCGGCGGCCCTGAGGCAGGATATTCGAGATTGACGTTTGAGTGGACACTTCATCGAGGAGCCCATTAGATTAAGATTTAGCTCCCCGATGAGAATATTCTGTTGTGGCCCCTTCGCTCATGCACTCCTCAAGGAAGTCGCTCAGGTTCTTTACTGCCCTGATTTTCCTTTTTGGGTGCACAGAACCATTTATTATGATATCAGTGTTCGTTTTTCCTGGTGCTTTAGAAAGAGTTAGTAAATTTGTTGCTATATTTGCTGACGAGGCTGGGTCGATTGCGCGGGCTATAGATGTGCATGTGTTGGAGACATAAGTTGCGAGACCGCCTTGGAGGTGACCATACTTTGCCCCCCTGACAGCTGGAGTAATAAAGTGCAGGTATCCTTGAAGGTATAGAGGGTTTGTCAACCAGGTTTCCTGAAGTGCTATGATGTCAGATATCCTTTGGTAGATGGCAAAATCTGGGTCTGATATCTTACTGGCCAGTCCGTTAATAATTGCATGAGCATATCTTTAGGTAGTTATTGGCTCTGGTTGACAGTGGTTGATTGCTGTACTGTAAATTCTTTCTTTGATTATTAATTGTCCTTGAAAACAATCTAAGGGCTGCTTGCCGATTTGGCAGCTTTGCGGATTCCAATCAACTTTTGCTTGTATCTTGAAAGTGCTCTGATGTTGCAGTACTTTTTGGGTCTGCTAGTTGGGCGTGTTCAATCTCTGGGATTAGCTGGGCACGGTAGCCAGGTTTTGTTTAAGGAATGATGCTTATCCCCCTACTTTTGAAAATGCAGCTTTCTGAGAGTATTTTTTGTGTGGTGGAAAACTTTCTCCATGTGGTCTTTGTGTCTTCTCCCTCCAGGGGGTCTTTGCGTTGAATAAATTCTACTGAATCCAAGTCCGAAGTTGTTAATTCTGTCAGGGTTGATATATGAGACAGCAGGCGGAGTATGTTTCCTTGGTTTAGGATGTCATGTGAGCTTTTTGATGTGTATTCTGATATGAATCTGAGCTTGTTGGCTTCCCTGCCTGGGTTCTCAGTCGGGGTGGCCTTGTATTTTTTGAGGTTGAGAGTCTCACTATTTGTTGCGCATGGTGGAGCCGGGAGCCTAATGTCTGCCTTGCTTCCTTCTCTATGTTGATTATTTGTGTTGGATTCTGTTTCAAGTGTTGGGCCCATGTTTCCAAGCGGAGGGGGGGGGGGTGGGAAGAGGAGTCGTGGCGTGGTGCTGTTTCCAAGCTGATCCGATCTTGCTTTGATTGAGCCGAAGATTCCGTCCTCCCTTGGGTGCTTGGTTGTGTGATGAGACCAATTGATGATTTGCTGGGGCTAATGGAGTAAGTTGTACTTGTCTTTGTACAGTTTGGCTCCATGGAATATGGGTGTAGAGTAGAACAACTGTTCGAGCTTGCCATAGTAGCCTAAGATGCCTTGATAATTCGGTGATTTGAAAGTGGTGTTTGTGAATAGCTTAGTGGCAAGTGCGGGTGGTTTATTTCAGCCAGTAAACTGTTTGTGGTGTTTCCTGCTGCGTCTTCCTCAATTTGGAGGTTGTTGTTCTTACTGTTGAAGTGTAATAGTTTGTGCCTTCCTTCTCAGCCTGCATAATAAGTAGCTGCAACATTTCTGGGCAGGGCTTTTCTTTGGTGTGGTTTTGGTTTGACCCCATCTCTGCATCTTTGAGGTGTTTATTCATCTCATCCGGCGTAATTGTGGTTTATTGTGTTGTCTGGTCTGACGCCTGAAATGGTGTTTTCCTGAATAGGCATAAGAAGCCTTCCTGGTTTAGGCCTAATTTTTGATTCCAGCCTTTCCTCCTTTGAGCATGTCTTTACTTCGCATTTATTTTGGTTTCCTGTGGGTGGCTCAAGTGAGACCCGGAAGACTGGTTGAGTGTGGTTGCTTTTTTACTGCCAACCTTTATTACTTTGTATTTGACTGCAGTTTCGGTGGAGTGGAGCGTTTCTTCCAGGCTTGTTGCATGGTATGCTGCCATGGTTTCTTGTGTTGCTGTGATGGGTTTATTCTCTGGGGTCGTTCTTTTCGGACACTGAGATTCCCTTTTGATTTATGTACACAGATTGCTCAGCACATAGGGAAGGAAAGCTAGTTTGTCAATGAATGGGCCGCATCCACAGCTTGATTTGTTTGGCTTGAGAGTTGTCCTGTGTGATTTGAAGAAAGGTGTTTATAGCTCCTAGCTTCCCATCAATAGCAACCACGAAGTCTGCCAAGGTGTTCAGTAGAGTTAGCTGCGTGTCCATTTTGTCAGATTGATATTGAAGAGCCTCCACCAAGAGTTGCACTGTGCTTAGCACTCCTGCTTTCAGTCTGTTTTGTGCGCCTTCTCGATTGGACGTCCTTGACGTGAGTCTGTTACTGACTTATCTGCCACCCAGAGCCCACTTACCTCCTGGCGCTCCTGTGCTTTGGGCTTTCCCAGGGACTCGCTCTTGTGTTCAGCTGGTGAATCTTTAGTATAGGTTGCCAAAAGGTCCTCCCATTCTCTTGTGCCGAGGTACGAGAGGTGTTCTGAGTCCTCAGGCTTGTAGCGAAGTGTCCTCTCTGGTTTAGATGGTAATGGTGGTGTTTGTTGTTCTGTGTCAGAGCCAATCAGTGGTGGCACGAGTTTGGACTTTGCTTCTTTGAGGGAGTTCCAGTTCAGTTCCTACTGCTGCGGGCTGCCCAGCTCCGTTATTGTTAGTGCCTGGGTAGTGGTGCAGTTGCCTCCCCTATTCCTGTTGCAGTGTGTGCTTCCAAGGCTGGGCAGCTCTGTTTTGCTGCCACCAACCTGCTTATAAGAGGATTGCCACACTGGCTTCAGACAGTGTTCCCTGGCGTCCATTACTTCGGCCATGACCAGCTGGACCGGATGCTGGAGTTTCTGCAGTGGGTGTGGTTTGACACTGTGGGCTCAATCCTAAATCTGCTACCATGGGCTTGGCGGCCCGATGCCAACGTCTGGGTTTTCCATGCTGTTGCCACTCGTTAAAACGTTAGAAAGGGTTGGAGAGGTGTCTGGAGGCCATGGACTGTGGTGGTGCTTGAAATTACGAGTGTCACCCGCATTTTTCAGAAATCGAAATTTGGTATCGAGCTTTGGCTGAAGAAGAGTAGAATGAAGCTTTGACGTTGGCTTTATCCCCTCCCGTAAAGAGGCCGTGTGGGTTGGCTGTATCCGTTCCTATTAAAGAGTGATCTAGCTGTGGGTCTGACCAGGTTTTAAGCTGTGGTTCCCCCGTAGTGCCCTCAGATGACTGGGGCTTCCTTTTGCACTTATTTGTTGGTTTGGGGATGGGGCCTCCTCATACACGGCCAGCGATTATGATTTGCTGTAGTGGCCTGCTGTAGTTGGGGCTAGGTGTATTCTTGGCGGCTGCAGCTGCCGCAGCTAGCTTGCTGTGAGGGCTGTTAAAAGGAGGGGTGGTTTAGCGGTGGTTGAGGTGTATAA
This sequence comes from Lissotriton vulgaris, assembly GCF_964263255.1. Lineage (NCBI taxonomy): Eukaryota > Metazoa > Chordata > Amphibia > Caudata > Salamandridae > Lissotriton > Lissotriton vulgaris. Next base: position 1,361,451,526 of record NC_141694.1, on the reverse strand, counting down.
GCAGGCCAACCTTGCCTAGTTCTGACCGCCCTCACCCTACAGAGTCCCCTCCTGGCTCTGGCCACAGCCCCTTGCCCCTACCGCTCCAGCGCCTGTTGATCCAGGCCCTCTGTGTGAGATTTCTACACATTTTCCAGTGGCGAGAATGACTGGAGCGTGGGCTCTGGCCTGTCCTTAGTACTCCTCTGTTGTAGACCCGAGGGACTAACCAGGAAGTTGCAGGAAATTTGCCCAGTGTTTGGGAGAGTGTTTGGGGAAGGTGCTGGTGCCCGCCTCCTCCGCTTGTCATTTAGTTTTTAGTTGTTAGGTGGCGAGTCAGGTAAAAGTGGACAGTAATCAGGCTCTTCTATATGCCCTGCCTAGCTTTGTTGCTAAGAGAGGGTGGTGGGGAGGTCCGCAGGGCTTAAACCCCCAAGGCAAGTGGAGCTCAGAGGGCAGGGCTGCAAGCTGCACCCAACCTAGTTGGGCCGCCTCTGCGGTGCTGCAGAGGGCTCGTCTTTCAGAGGTCGCCAGCTACTGGCATCCACGCTTGCCGCGCTTTGGTCGTGGGCACGTGATGAGCGCTGTGCATTGTAGTGGTGCAGCCCCCGTGCCAATGGCGTGGGGAGGGGTGTTGATGCCTTGGCGCTCCAGGCACCGGAGTTCAGTAGTGCGGTTACAGAGGTGGGTTTGTAGTGGGGTCTGATGATGAGGTGGTCTTGCCTCAGTGGTTCGCCTCTATGTGGAGCCAATGACTGGGAGGGCTGATGAGGCTGTGAGGAGTGGTGGGCGTCCAGTAGTTCTGCTGGGAGCGGTTTGGTGCGAGGGAGAGGGAGCGGTATCATATGAGGATTGTATTCAGCCCAGGTAGATAGCCCATTGACTAGAAATCAACACTCCCCTTAAACCCCTAAATTCAGTATTTAGGTGGCTCCCAGACACCAAGAACTCAGATTTGTCTACCTGGGAACAGAAGGAGGACAAAGATGAGCCAACAACGCAAGAACTGTGGACCATCACCGAAATTGGCGCCAAACCTTTCCTGGCTGCTGTTTTTCCGACAGTTGCAAGAAACAACTCATCCTGCTGCTGAACAGCATCCCCAAGCTCTTGGAGGACTGTCTAGTACTTCCCCAATCAAGCAACTTTTCCATTAAGGTGGAGGAGCCATCTCCCTGCATCTGCAGACCCTGACCACGTCTGCCACGTAAACCAACGGTGCCTTTGTGCGCCAGAGACCCTCAAGAGTCGTGCCCCTCTTTTGGGTTCTTCCTGATTAGTCCCCACTCCCCACTTCCAGCCTTTCTCCTCGTAGGTACTTCTCCATTAACTTTACTGCTTAGTGCTCAAGGCTACCAACGTGACCAGCACCTCTGCAGCGGACACACCCAGGCAGATGAAACCATATGTTCTGTTATGTTACAGGTTTTATAGAGCACACAGCTGCCCCAGCAAAGGGGCGTCCCAGCGCTAACTATAGCAGTAGTGGGGAGCTATTGAGAGGAACAGAGCCTATTGTATAGGAAAAAGAGGAGTTTTAATGGCTTTGCAAAATACCATGTAGTCGGTGTGCAACCAGAGGAAGTTCCAGAGTTTTGCCGCTCGGACGCGGAAAGAGGGTCCTCCTGCACTCTCCCTCCTCCCCCCGAGGGACAATCTCCAGATGCTGGCCCATGGAACGTAGCTGGTGAGTAGGTGGGTAGGATGAGAACAGGTTTGCCAGGATATCTGGTGAAGAAAGATTCATAATTTTATGGGCAATGCAGAGGCCTTGAACTTCATGCGTTTCTCCACCTGCAGCCAGTGTAGTTTGCGGATGGCGTTGGTCGTAGAGCAAGTTCTTGGAAGGCCAGATAGGGTTCTGGCAGCCGCATTTTGAACCCTCTGCAAACGTAGGATATTAGCCTTATTAGCCCCCAGGTAAAGTGAACTTGCATAGTCCAGCCTGGATAAGATGGAGGTCTGGCTGATTTTTGCCGGACTGCTGGATAAAAAAAACATCAGAGGTTTGAGCCCCCGCAGGAGTCTAAAGCAGGTCACCACTACTTTTTTGGTCTGGGCCTGGAAGCTAAGGGCCGAATTGACCCATACACCCAGGTTTTTGACCACCTGTTGAGGGACGGGAGCACAGCCCAAAGTCAGAGGACACCAGCTCTCACTTTACAGCTCAGTGTCTCTCCCTACTAACTGAATCTCAGTTTTGCTAGCATTTAGCTGGAGGCGGTTGGCCGTCATCCACTCTTGCGTGGCATCCTCAGAGAGTGTTGCTATCAGCTGGGTATCATCCGCATATGATACCACCGTTAGTCCTCTACTCCTGGCAACCGCTGCTAGATGTTGGACATATAGATTTAATAGAGTGGGGCTCAACACTGAGCCATGTGGCATCCCTTGTTTGATATTTGATATTGTGTATCAGGGAGGTAAAAGGAGGGGCTGACACCTGGAAGGTTCTCTCAGAGAGAAAATAGGCGAACCAGCCCGGGGCCGGACCCTCAATTCCAACCTCTTCCAGAGATTGCAGCAGAATCTGATGCGATACTGTGTCAAACGCGGTGCTTGTACGGTCTTGTACGTTGGCCCCTAAGCCCCTTAAGTCCAGGGAAAGATCCCTGAAAACTGTTTGCAAGTATTTCAATGCAGTGTATGTTTCTCCCATATGATAACATTGCTGCGTTCGAGGCTCATGCCTCTTTAGGCTAACCTTTATAGGATCTTGCACGCCTTGTTACCCAGCTCATACATTTTGTATTGGGACATGGTCCAAGACAGTTTTTATTTTTTGACAATAGATTTTATTGAGATTTTACATCCAACGGGGCGTACCCCCCACAAGCAATGTTCATACAAAGCACGGATTATAGGTACACAAGTTGCTTATAAGTGGAGCATTTGAGGATCAATACAACATTCCGACCAACAACCCCTGCCTCCCGCCACCCCCTCCCTTGCACCGCACTTCCCACTTGGAACATTATACAGGTGTTTAAACATACAGGCATATCTCCGCGCCGGTCAATCCACAAATTAGATTGGAAAGTCATGAAATGGTGAGTCTGTCTATAAGGTCCTGATTTGTTGACGTTGGAAAGATATAAAGGTTAGTGCCCGGTAGTTTGCCCTTGCAGTCCAGATCTTCCTGTGCTTCTGTGGGCAACCCCGAGCCTGAAACACCGCCACCTCGGCAGACATACATTTATCTAATGCGGATTTCCAGGCCGCCGCCCCCGGGGGAGGAGAGGACTTCCGCTGTTGAGCTATGTTGTGCTTGGCCAATGTAAGTCCTAAAAATAGTAAATGTCTTTTTTATATGTTCCCCCAATATCATCTGTACTGTGGAGAAGACTTAGTCGAGGATCTGCTGGGAGGTCCCAACCCAGCACTCGCCCCAGGCAGGACAGTACTCACGACCAAAAATGTTGTAGCGCCGTACAGCTCCAGACCATGTGCAAAAAGGATCCGTCATCCGACTGGCATCTGAGGCAGGAGGGGGATGGAATAGCCCCCATCTTCCAGAGACGGAGGCGGGTGTAATGCACCTGATGAAGATATTTAAACTGGATCAGTCGATATCTAGAGGACACAGCTGAACCCCTGGGGCTGGCAATGGCTTCAGTGCAGTCTTCGTCTGAGAGGGTCGGTACATCTGCCTCCCACTCTGCCCTCGTCTGGTGCAGGTTTGAATTGGTATGTGTGGTCAGTGTCTGATAGAGTTGGCAGATTTTATGTATTCCCAGATCACCCATCAACAGTCTACCCTCCAGTGGGTGAAATTCTGGTAGCGTCGTAAGGTTTTTAATCAGGAGTGACAGAGCGTGGCGAAGCTGGATGTATTCATGGAATTGAGACTTGTGTAGGTCAAACTCCTCCTGCAGCCTTTGAAAGGATTTAAGTGTGGGTCCATGCATCACATCACCCAGCGTTGAGATCCCTATAGTGTCCCAACGACGGAATCCAGACAAAGCTGAGACTGGTCGGAGGCACATGCCCCACCAGAGGGGTGTCTCGCAAGTCAACATACCCCACCAACCAATGGACCTAGAGACGCATCTCCATATCTGGATCACCATGCGACTGGCCGGGGGGAGGGCTTCCAGGTTAGTTACTTTCTCTTCCAGGGGATACTCATCAATAGTCATAAGCACTGAATTATCTCCGCCCATAAGCGGGAACCCGGAACATATAGCCTAATACATATGTATGTGTAAAATATATAAAAAGAGTACATAGTACTAAAAAATTATACACATATACATGTATAAACTAATAATATGCAGCCCTAACCATATCCAATAGGCTAATAAAGCCATAATTACAGGTCTTCTGCAGAATGAAAATAACTCATAACATATAATGCACGAAAAGGACTTGAACCTTGCATTCCACAGAAAACAACCTTTTATTTTCATCAAAGAGCAGGTAATAAAAGGCAATTACCCTAAACAGGCTGCATAAATAAATAACATCCCTGTACAGAAAAGGAGACTGGCACCTCGCCTTTAAGGCCTCAGAGAATCTGAACACTTTGCCTTTAAGGCCTCCAGGAGAACCCTGCTCCCATCATGCCCCACAGGTGACAGTTAAGCCAGTTCTTTTTTCCGGCTCTTTCTGAGAGGAACCTGGAACTTGAGCTCGACTGATTTTGATTGTTTTCAGTCAGAATTTGGTTATTTCTTACTTTTTTCTGACTAATTGATAGCTATTTTTTAGTCAGTTATGCCACCTTTATTTTACAACTGTCCTTGCTGTGGAAAGAAGATGTCCAAAACAGACCCTCATTCTGTTTGTGTGGTTTGTTTGCCTTCCTCGCATGACATGGAAAAATTTTACCACTGCCTTAAACTTTCCAGAAGGACTCTGAAGGAAAGAGAGAAGATATGACTTTTGGGGCTTATGGAGAGGGAGAAACGTCATGAAAAGGGCCCAGGAAGTGAGATTTCATCTGGAAAGCCCTCTTCTCCCAAACAATTTCGGAGATCTTCTCCTGATGGTAGGAGTAAGAAAAGGTGTCATAATGTACCGTCAACGTCGAGAGCGAGTGAAAAAGTAAGGTCGACGTCGAAGTCTAGATCGCCGTCAGCTTTGTCGATGTCAAGGCCAGTGGAAAGAGGTAAATCTGCGTCGAAGACATCACCTTTAAGAAGCAAGTCGAAAACGATGTATGAAGCAAGATCGCCTTCAAAGAGCTTATCGACATCGAGGCATTTGGCGTCGAGTGCAGTAAAATCTACTCCGAAGGTGAGAAGTAGATTGACGTCGAGAGTTGGGAGTAGATCAACGTCGAGACCTGAGAAGAGGAGGAGATCAAGATCGCCGTCGAGGCATGAGTCGACGTCGAGACATGCTTCGGGCTTGAGGCATGAAAAATCTCGGTTGACGTCAAAGAGGTTACCAACGTCTAGGAAGTCGGCCTCGAGGTCTCCGCCACCTGCTCCAAGGTCGGCGTCGAGACACTCTAGATCAACCTCTCGGACCCGTCACAGGTCTTTGTCGAGGTCACAACCAACGTCGAGGGCACCTACTGACCAACCATGGTCTACGTCGAAGGATCCGACGTCGAGGGCTTCTTCTAACAGATCTCCACCTGTCAGAGCCTCTCCTCATCAAGCATCGTCTATGGTGGCTCATTCTGGTTCGACGTCGAGGGACAGGCAATTGGTTCCTGTGGAAGAAGCAAGTAGACCGACGTCTAGATCTCCACAGTCTATATGGAGTTTTTCGTCGTCTTCAATGGGGATACAGTTTGTTCAAATAACACTAGAGGGCTCTCCGGTGCGCAAGTCACCTCCTGTTGGCATGTCCCCTAGATGGCTGGAAAGCATCCGTCGTTGGAAAATGCAGCCCAGAACTGGTGAAAGGCCTCTTACCCTGGAATGTCAAGGCCATCTGCTAGTAGGTCTCCAAGACGTTCTAGATCTCCAGTGAAACAACGTTCATGCTCAAGGGATCGCAGTAAATCTCATCGGTCTCCTACGCTAAGGCGAAGACAGAGGTCTCCTACCATGACCACATCAACGAGGTCATCTTACAGAGACTATTCTCCCACGATTTCCTCGACGCCACCTTCCAGGGTATCGCCCATTGATGATCTAGGGGCTTTCCGTGAGGTGTTGTGTCGGGGGGCCAACAAGTTTAATATAACTATGTCGGTACCTCCAGTTACTTCCTCTGTTATATTTGAGACATTACATCATAAGTCTTCAGCAAGACCTCTTCTACCTTTAGTGCCAGGATTAATAGAACCGGCAATGAAGACTTTCTTAACACCTGCTACAGTGGGTTCGGGGCCCTCGAGAATTGCAAAGAAATATAACGCTCCAGATCATGATCCATTATTCCTACCTACTGACCCACCAGCGGATTCACTCATAGTTGCCACTGCCAGGAAGGCACATTCTGCTGAGTCCATTTCATCTGCTCCACCAGAAAAGGACAGCAAGAACATGGACTCCTTGGGACGGAGAATGTGTAATACGGCTGGTTCTGTAATGAGGGTGGCGCGTGCGGCTGCTCTGCTGGCTCGCTACAACCGTCTTTTATGGGATTCCTTGACGAAATTTGTTGAGAAATTGCCCAAGGAAGATCAGAAAGATTTCTTGGAAATAGTGCAAGAAGGAGGTTTGGTGGCCAACCAGATTATTAGTACTGCTGCGGACTCTGCGGATTTAGTAGCTTATGGTTATGCCCATGGCATGTGTTCCAGACGGTCAGCCTGGCTCCGCCTCACAGGCCTTAGGCCCGATGCCCAAAGGAAAATTATTAATTTGCCTTTCAATGGAACAACGTTGTTTGGGTCTCATGAAGACAATGAGATGGCTAAAATGAAGACTGAACTAGATACTCTAAAGGCCGTTGGCTTAGAGAAAAAGGAGTTTTGTTGTCGTTTTCGTCCCTACGACAAGAGGTCTTTTCAACAGCGTGGGCAAACATCGAACTGTTCTTCGCAAAACCAGGGCCAAGCTCAACAGAGGTCGCAGTTTCAACAACGTAGGCCTGGATGTGGCAGAGGTGGTAACAGACAGCAGTCTACAGTTTCAAAATAGCCTCAGAAACAATGAGACGGAACTTCCTCCAAGGGCGTTGTCCACTCCGGTAGGAGGAAGCATTGCATTATATCTGGACGAGTGGAGGCAATTAACGAAAGACAGGTGGGTCATCAACATCGTTCAGAACGGATATCTACCTCAAATTCAAAAAACCTCCACCTTCCAGAAGTCCAAAAGGTATTTGTCATCAAAACCACAGTCTACTACAAACGGAAGTGAAAACCCTATTAAACAAAAAAGCCATAGAGAGAGTTCCACTTCCACAGAGAAATCAAGGGTTATACTCTCGCTTCTTCCTTGTGCGAAAGAAAGGTCCCAGAGCAGAGTACAGACCTATACTGGATTTGAGATAGTTGAACAGATTCATTTGAAGAGAGAAATTTCGAATGTGAGCACTTCATCAAATCTTCCCTCAACTTCACCAAGGGAACTGGATGTGCTCCATCGATCTAAAGGATGCATACTTTCATGTTCCAATTTCAAAGAGACATCGCAAGTTTCTAAGATTTCGAGTGTCTGTTCATCATTACCAACCTACAGTGCTTCCGTTCGGGCTCAAGTCAGCTCCTCGAACATTCTCTAAGTGTATGGTAGGGATAGCCGCTTTTCTTCGGAAGCAGAGGATTTTTATTTACCCTTACTTTGACGACTGGCTCCTGAAAAGTTCGTCCCCATCTCTGCTGGAGGATCATCTCGCAAGATGTCTTCAACTCCTGCACAAGTTGGGACTTCAGGTCAATTTCAAGAAGTCCATACTAAACCCAACTCAAAAGATTCACTATCTGGGTTTCTTTCTGGACACAGAAAAAGTAAACGTGTGTCCTTCGGCGGAGAGGTGGTTATCAATTCGAACAAAATGTCAGTCTCTTCTTCATACAAGTTTCCCGACAGTTCGTCAAGTGTCCTCTCCACTGGGGTCAATGGCGTCGTGCATCTTTATTGTACCAAACGCAAGGTTGCACATGCATCCACTGCAGCAATGTTTAGAAGATCAATGGATGCAGATGTTGGGGTGCTGGGAGGATCAGATAATCCTTCATCAGGCAGCCAAGGATTCCATCCGATGGTGGATGAAGAGGTCGTACATAATGATCCTCCAACTCAGTCTTTGATCACAGATGCCTCTCTCCAGGGTTGGGGTGCTCATATGGGCCCTCTGCAAGTACAAGGTCTATGGTCAGAATCCGAGAGGGGCTACCACATCAATCTGCTAGAACTAAGAGCGGTACGTCTAGCTCTCAAGTCCCTGTTTTCCATCATTCAGGTTTTGATCCCTTCTGATTCATACAGACAATACAACAACAATGTATTATTTAAACAAACAGGGGGGTACCCGGTCAAGGACTCTCTCCATGGAGGCTCAGACCATATGGCACTGGTTACTGGCAAGGGACTTGTCGGTAGTGGCTGTTCATCTGCCGGGCTTCCTCAATTCTCAGGCGAATTTCCTCAGCAGGGACTTTGTCGAGGCTCACGATTGGGTTCTCAACGACAAAGTCGCAGACAATATTTTTCAGGCATGAGGAACTCCAGACATCGACCTGTTTGCAGATGCGGGAAATGCAAAATATCCTGTCTTCGCATCCAGGTTTCCCCAGGAGGGATCTCAAGGGAATGCCCTTTTGTCAGAACTTATTGTACCCTTTTCCTCTGATCCCATTATTACCAGCAGTGATCAACAAGATGTACAGAACCAACTCCAGGATGATTCTCTTTGCCCCGGAGTGGCCTCGCCTATGGTGGTTTCCAGACCTTCTTCAGTTGTCGGAAGTGCCACACAGGAGATTGCCTAGTCGCCCAGATCTTCTGACCAAGCAGGCGGGGAGAGTGTTCCACCCCAACTTGTCCTCCCTACGGTTGGCAGCATGGCTCCTGAAGTCCTCCAGTATGGTCACTTGCAATTAAATCCAGACTGTATGCATATCCTTAAAGAGGCAAAACGTCCTTCTACGAGGAAGTCATATGCTTTCAAATGGAAACGCTTCTTCCTGTGGTGTGTGGACAATGGACATGATCCCATCCAAGGTCATGAGCAGGTGATTTTGCCTTATTTGCTGAATTTGGTGAAGGCTGGCCTTCAGTTTAACTCTATTAAAGTTCATCTTGCAGCGATCACCGCCTATAGAAAGACACCTAACCAGACTTCTTTCTTTAGGATGCCGGTGGTGAAAAACTTTCTGAAAGGCCCAAGAAAAGTGTACCCTCCAGTCAGATCTCCTTCTCCTCCTTGGGAACTTAATATTGTGTTAACTAAGTTAATGGGAACTCCTTTTGAGCCTATTCACAGAGCTTCCTTACAACATTTAACTTGGAAGGTTGCATTCCTGGTAGCCATTACTTCTGCTCGCAGAGTGAGCGAGATCCAGGCGCTTTGTTGTAAGGAACCTTTCACTGTGTTTCATGCTAATGGAGTAGTTCTCAGAACACATCCTGCTTTTTTGCCCAAGGTAGTGTCGGACTTTCACATTAACCAGACTATAACTTTACCGACTTTTTTCCAAATCCTGCGAATCCTCCGAAAAGATCTCTACATTCTTTAGATCTTAAGAGTGTTCTCAAGTTTTATTTGTACAGAACAAAGGCATTGAGAAGGTCAGACCGTTTGTTTGTTAACTTTGGTCCTATTAACACGGGGTCTGCAGCGTCCAAAAGATCCATATCTAGGTGGATTGTTTCTGGCATTGTTTTAGCCTATCAATTAGCCAACAGATCTTTGTCAGGAAGGCCTATGGCTCATTCTACGAGGGGAAAGGCTTCTACCACAGCTCTCCTAAGGAATGTTCCTATGGCGGAGATTTGTAAAGCAGCTGGCGTTCAGTCCATACTTTTACTCGCCATTACTGTCTTGATTCAGACACACAGGCAGATGCTCAGGTTGGGCAAACCTCATTAAGAAACGTGTTTGCTAATACTAGCTACAATGTATGTGTCAGTGATTTAATCTCTATTTTCTGTTCGCCCGTTTGGAAGTGAGTATGAGCTTGCTACTCAGTTCAGAGCTTATGACTATTGATGAGTATCCCCTGGAAGAGAAGGATTAGTTCCTTACCTGTAATCCTAGTTCTCTTCCAGGGATATACTCATCAAAGTCATAAGCACTCTCCCGCCTCCCCGGGCGAGCAGTAGCATTGTTTTTGATATGTTATTATTGCATTCTGTATACAGGTTCCTGCAGGTTTTTCCTATACCGTACAAAAGAACTGACCTAACTGTCACCTGTGGGGCATGATGGGAGCAGGGTTCTCCTGGAGGCCATAAAGGCAAAGTTTTCAGATTCTCTGAGGCCTTAAAGGCGAGGTGTCAGTCTCCTTTTATGTACAGGGATGTTATTTATTTATGCAGCCTGTTTAGGCTAATTGCCTTTTATTACCTGCTCTTTGATGAAAATAAAAGGTTGTTTTCTGTGGAATGCATCTAAGGTTCAGGTCGTTTTCTTGCATTATATGTTATGAGTTATTTTCATTCTGCAGAAGATGTATTTATTTTTATTTATTTTACAGATTTGTAGAGCGCATGGCTGCCCATAGGCGTCCGAGCGCTGACAGACAAAAACCTAGTGAGAGATGTTTTTATGGGAACAGCCATGTTTTGAGTGCTCTACGAAATGAAAAAAGGTTAGGTTGGGCTCTGAGGTTAGGGGGGAGCGAGTTCCAAAGTTTGGCAGCGTTGAGGGAGAACAATTCTTGCTTTATTAGCCTATTGGATATGGTTAGGGCTGCATATTATTAGTTTATACATGTATATATTTTTTTAGTACTATGTGCTCTATTTATTTATTTTACACATATATATGTATTAGGCTTTATGTTCCGGGTTCCCGCTTATGGGCGGAGATAATTCAATGCTTATGACTTTCATGAGTATACCCCTGGAAGAGAACTAGGATTACAGGTAAGTAACTAATCCATAGAAACAAAACCTGTTGCACACTAAAATTTTGAGTTTAAAGCAAAAAACAGATGTCTCAATGGACATAAAGTTAATTTGTTATAGGCGAAGGATTGGATCATCAGTGTTTCAGATTTTCTTTTATTGTTCTCAGAGAGCCAGCCGACACGTGTTTCGTCGCAAGAAAAAACACACTTTTCTGCGACTCATCAGGGCTGTAGGTTAGAGAATTATAACTACAGGTCGCGGTGCCGGTGATAATTCCGACCCTGCTCCGCTCAGGACCGGGTTGACAGTATCTGTGGGGTAATGGTTCGTTGTTTCAATTAAGGTATTCTCAAATTGGTAGTGGAGAATCTCTACTCAGTAGTAATGCTGAGTTTTATGAAGCCTCTGGGTTTAGGAGACTGTTCAGAATCCTCATATTCTAGGATGGAGGTGGTGTAGCAATTTTCGTGAGGTAAAAGAAGAATCCCCGTAATGCGGGGAGTTGTTCGGCGGAGTTGCTGTTCTGTTTTGCGTTCTGGTTCCGGGTGCGGTCTCCGTGCGAGTGTTAGAATCAATCAATCTCTCCCTTTCCTTTCCTTTCCTTTCCTTTCCTTTCCTTTTTTCCTTTCCCCCCCCATATCTTGCTTTCTATAAATTTTTCTCTCCCGCCAACCACACTGATCTAGGCCTCTTCCAGCAGATAGTGGGGCATGCTGTGACATCCTTTCCCACACCTGGTCTGTGTGGTCTAACACTAGAGTCTCCTTTTGATAAATGACCTTCCTCATGGAGGGGTAGAGCAGTGTGTATTTTATCTTCCTTGCATACTTCTTTTGCTTCTCCTGCTCATAGGATTTCGTGTGCTCCTACACTTGTTTAGTTTAGTCTGGAAAGGTTATGCCTTTGTGGGACCTATACTGCACCTAGGCTACATTTCTTACTGCCCAGAAGATGAATCCCTGTGTTTGTAATTGAGGAAGGATGTGATTATGAGCCAGGTCTCCGCAGGGAGGTTTCTGAATGAGTGTTTGTTCCATGGGCTTACTCCATCAGGAAACAGGGTGAAATGTGGCTAGCAGATACAAATTCACGTATCTAAGTTTCCCAGAACTACTGTGGGTGTGTGTGCCCTTCACATTCAACTGAAGCCCACGGATCGAAGGCCTTATCACTGGAGGCCATTTCCCCTGCAGAATATTTTCACTTCTGGATTGTCTGGTGATGTTCCCTGACCCTATCCTTCAGACCTGTGATATGGCCCTCTGCCTCTGCTACATGGTCTATGATTTTGCAGAGATTCTGCTGGAGGACCACCACCGTACCAATTTTTGTTTTGAGAGCCTTCCATGGGGATTGAATAGCTTGAAGGAAGATCTTTGTACTTGAATGAGCACCATATCCAAAATCTTGGTGCCCTAAGTCATCCACTCTACCGGCATACTGTGAGCCCCCAGTCTGAGAGAGGGCCTTGGCAAATTTGTCCATCTCCCCTTGGTTTGGTTACAAGCTGTGATCACTTCCTCCAAGTCACTTTTTCAGGTCACCTGTTGTCGTGATTTCTTAAGGGTCTTCAACATCTGTTTTCCCCAGTACCAATTATCGTTCCCCAATTGGACCTCCATCTGGTCCTAACATTCCTTATGTGAGCACCCTTCAAGTCACTGCAAAATTGCCTATATTAAACTTCAGAATTGCTTTTTTGGTGCCCTTAAGGTCAGCCAGAAGGGACAGTGATCCAGGGAGCTCCAGGTGGACGATCAGCCCTTTGTTGGATATATTAGGGTGGGGTATTGGCAGGAATAAGAAAAACTAGGTCGGGAAGAAATAGATCATCTTGCTATGAATTGTGCTTTGGATAAAAATCTGCTACCCATTGGCTAAGAAGCAACCCCCTGAGGGCTTGTGCACTCATTCCACCAGAGTCAAAGTTGCGACCGCTGTGTTATCTCGCAGAGTGCCCGTCCTGGAAATCTATCAGGCAGCAACATGGGCATCTTTACACAACTTCCCGAAGCACTTCTACCTAGACGGTGATGTCTGTTGTATCGAGCACTTTACCTGTTAGGTCCGGCAGGACTTTATCGTCTTATCTATTGGCAGAACCACCTCTGGCGAGGTATTACTTCGGTATCTGTTCTAAGAGAAGGAATCTGTGTCTAGAAGTCTATCAGATGAGCAAGTTACTTACCTTCTGTAAAATCTTATCTGGTAGAGACCTCATCTAGCTGCAGATCCCTTATCTAGCTGCAGATCCCTTACAGACCGTCCCAGCCTCCCCGCTCCGCGAACAGATTTCTGCATTGGGTCATCTTGAAGACTATAGTGATGCACATCAGTTCATCAGCATTCTTTGTGACTCCACGCTTCTGACTTGGAAATGTAATGAAACGAAACATATGTCGGTGCTCTGGGGTAACTACATGGAGCCGAACGATGTCACCTACTGGCGCACAGGGGTACTGCTAAAAATGTTTCTGATCCAATCTGACCCTGGAGGTAATTCCGAGGTAAGGAATCTGCGTCTAGATTGTCTCTCCCATATAAGGTGTTAACAAAGGTACGTAATTTGTTGTACAAGTACTATTATTCTTTGAAGGTATAGTACTGATGGGATGCATATTTTATTTTTTCATGTACTTCCTGTTGTTATTTAGTGCTTGACTTCGCTTTGCGTGTGGTGTTTCCAAAAGAAGGAATTTTGATTATTCAGTTCAACTGCACTTGTTTGGGTGAACACCAGTGTTGAGCAACAGTATCCACATAGGATATGGTCTAGTTACCAGTGACTTCGCTAGGGTCTGTAGGAAAGGCTTCACACCAGTTCCACAACTTCAGTCAGATCTGACTGCTTCTCTTCCTGTAGCAAATTCTCCAGCTTCCTTCTTGCTCCCAAGGCAACATGCTCCCCACTGCTGTCAAGGCTGGGTAACATCTGTCTCTGCTTAGCTCACTTCGCTTGCCTGCAGATGTGTGCTGAGTAGTATTTCATGCAGTACTCGAGACATTTAGATGTCTCTAGGTATTGGTTTAAAACATGTTGTAGTATAGTAGTGTGCATTAGAAAGTGATTAAAGGTAAGCTATGTTACAACTTTTTTTTTTTACGTGCATAGTTTTTAGTGTGGCTTGTTTAAATAGTGGGATAGTAATGCCAGATTCTTAGATTTTGAGTGAAAGTGTATGTTAGCTTGGTGTTCGTTGTATGTGCGCTCCACAGTATCATCCAAACGTTCGATTTTATAAGAGATGTATCTTAGTTAATAGAGGCATTGATTGAGCATTTCCTCCTTTCTAAATCATGTTGCCCAAAAAATGGACCAGCAACATAAAATATATGAACGACTGCTAAAGTCTTCTCTCGAAATGTGAACCGTTACTTAGAAAGAGGGGCACTTTGGATGTATGCTCAAGCTCTTTCAATACTGAACTGTTTTCCATTCAGTGTACACTAAAATCCATCCATCTTACTAAAAGCAAATACTGTCCCCTCAATGTGAAATGCCTGACATTTTGTTCTTTTTGCAGGCAATGCCTCTGTTGCTTCAAGGAGTACAAGCACTTGGAGATCTTTAATCAAGTTATATGTGCACTTATTAACTTGGTGATTGCTCAGGTTCAAACTTTGCGGGATCAGCTTTGTAAAAATTGCACTAGTCAAACAAAGGCTTCACGCCAAAACAAGAATAATGAAGATGGAGAGGCACTGAATGTTGAAAAGGACTGTCTCGAGGATGATGAGAGCATTGAAAGTCACAAATTTGTTGAGAAAAAATTATCTATAACAAGAAATTGTAACCCAACAGAAGAGGATTCTGCAAAGAGCACTGACCTTTTTAATTCATGGAGCACTGATGAGAAAGAAAAACTGTTGCTATGTGTGGCGAAAATCTTTCAGATTCAATTTCCTTTGTACACTGCATACAAGCATAATACTCATCCTACCATAGAGGTATTGTTATTTCGTTATTACTTTTGCTTATTGGGTATGTGTGTTGAGTGGTTTGAAGTTCCTGCGTGAGAAATTGTATCTAAAGAGTAATGTCATACCATAGGTCTTTATTCATAAAAGCTGTTTGAATGTATATGCTTCACAATCCCTAGCAGAGTTTAGAGCATTTGCATTTCGGAATAAAAAATACATTTAATTGATCGCAGCCTGTATGAAGTTTACAGTAAATGATACAAGATGTTTAAATGGGTCATTGGAAAGTGTGTGTTTTTAGAAGACTAATATTACCTTGTTCATGCCATGCAGTGGCCTTTTGTTTTAGGACATTAATAAATCGCTGCATATAGGGGCTTGCTCCAGATTTAATAAAAAAAATCAAAAAAATCTATGGGCTGTTCTGAACATAAATATCACAAAATTCTTCCTGCTTATCATGTAATCTATTATATTCTTTGGTAACATGCTGCACTCCTGAAACTATCTAACTTCTCTTCTTTGAGAAATCCTAAAAAATAAACAAAGTAGAATAGTAAATAGACATGTTTGGGCAAGTGCCTTCCTTGAAAACAATGGAGAAAATAAGGGAAAAAAGTAAATTAGTTGACCAAAAATAAAGTAGCACCGTTCACATAACATTTTATTATGCTTTGAAAACCTTGTGTGATTTCTTTCTTTATAAAAAAGTATCTTTAGATTTAAGTACTTTCCATGTTACATCTAGACATCATTTCAGTTGTATGAACCTTTACTATTTAAGATTTAGTGGGTCTTAAGTTTGTATCAAGGCGGTGCAAACTCAGCCTTCTTTCTGAAACTTATAAAATAAATTCCATTGTCTTGAGTAGTAACTAACATTGGAGCTTCTAAAACAGTTTGATCTGCAACATAAGTTATACTTTGCTCATTTAAAAAAATATACGCAATAAAGTCTAATTTCTCTTATCTGAGAGAAACCTTCCCATCAAGATAAAACATCAGTTCCATTTTACTATTAAATAGTATGTTAGAATTGAAAATATTTTAACTCTTTAGGCCTCAAATGTTCAATATTTAAATTGCCGTGTAAGAAAGTGCCCAAGTCTTCTTTTTTTTTTCTTCTCCATTTCATGTAAAGATTTCTTTTGCCACTTAGCGGTGCATTAATGCTATCACTCTGTCTCCATTTACCATTCTTTTTCTTGGGATTCTCTCTGCTAGTCATACATAGGAGAATGCCATCATACTTGCAGGATTCCCCGAACACGTGTTTTTTTTTTTTTTTAGAAGAAACATGCTTATTATAAAAAAAAACTTGGCTTTAACAATAAGAAAGAATGAGTGACGTCTACAGCCTTCGCATGATCTCCCAAACACAACTGATTTGCAAAACAAAAATGTGATGGCTAGCAATGCCTTAGTCCCTTATTTAAGGCCTAACAACAGCCTACAGGGGTTTCTTTAGATATTAGAGGAGACTCCTCCCCAACGTGTGTTGTGAATCGATATAATAAAAAACATGAGCAACATCCAGCTAACCTAATTGAGCCTACACTACATTCGGCTGAAAACATCACTGTATTGGCCCTTTATAAAAACCTACATCTAAAGGCAAAATGTATCTTGAATTGACGGAGAACTAACTATGCTAATGTACACTTGTTTTAACGAATTCTGAGATTGCCATCCTTCCCATCATCCAGTGCAGTCAGTGAAGCAGTTTGTTTTTCGGTCTTACTAGAGGAGGATCATCCCTGAACACTGAGGCTTTTTCAGCTTCTCTTATACATCTTCTATTGTTTAGTGTCATGTTCCATCCTTTTAACCTTTTTCCTGAGGTCTTTTTCACCTCCTACTTTTCTCTAGAGTCAACACTCTGGATTCTTTAAGTGTCCTTTGTGTGGAGGAAATATTACTGGAATGCTGAACACAAAGGGGCCTATTATGATGGCGATCCACCCGCCATCTGTACCGGAATTACCTTGTGCCATATTAGTTTGGCGGGGGTGCCGTGGCGGTCAGAAAGCCCGTCTGCTGCTTTTCCGCCTGCAGGCAATCGTTACGATTGGCTGCCGTGCGCATCTGGGGCACAATATGGTGGCGGTGCCGAGCAGGCAGAAATTGCATTTGGGGCCCGTTACGAGCCCCCGGGGGTTAGTAGGAAGCACTGCCATACACAAGGTGGCAGGCACCGCGCGGTGCTGGTCACGTTGTGTATGGCAATGCAGAACATGCCTCTTTAACACTGCAGCGGGTGCTGTTTACAGCACCGCCCGCCGCAATGTTAAAGGCAAGAATGCGCCCTTCAGTGTGGCTGGCGCATCCTAATTGACCTCGTGGGACCGACTCACCTCTGGCGGTTGGTCCCATTTTTCTTTACGGTCCACCCGCCATTGTAATGGGATCCAAAGTGTCTTTTGTATTCCAGATTCTCACTCCATAACGAGGTGGAAAATGTTCCTATAGATATCATTTTAACAAATAATATACATGGCATGGTCAATTGATACTTGTCTGGACAATTCACTTATAGCTTGGACACCAGATACCAGTCGCTTAATGATGGTCTGTCAGCTGTTTTTTTTTTTGGTGCTCTTGCCCTGGTTTATCAGGGGAGGTGTTTTAAACATCTATCTGACTTTGCTCAGGAGTGTGACTGGTACTGATATTGGGTTCTTCTTATCTAGTCACTTCCTCAGTAGCTTCAAGTCTGCTACTAAGTCAGAACTTGGAATTCCTTAATATTATTGAGAGAGAGAGAGAACTCTGTTTAATTAGACCATAGTCTTTAAACTCCAAGATCTTGTAAATACATAAAATTATACAATACCAATCAGTAACAAGAAAAAACACATTAACATTTAAAATCACATATTTACTTTCCGACAGCTTTGCTTAGTACATCTGTAATAAAACTATATAAAATATTATTAGCTTAATGCAGCTTTGAAGTCTGTGATGGATTAGTGATGTACAGTTCGAGCACACTCTAGTATGCTCTATTATTGAAAGGGTGGACATGTGGAATTTCTCTCAAAGAGCACAATTTGACCATGTGAGCTGAGACTTTTTTTTAGAAATAAAGATGTTTGGCAGATTTCTCGAAATATGCATCCGAGAATTACATGGTGTTATCTGGGAGTTTGTCTCCATTTGAGTTAGTTAGAATGGACACATTTTGGAGCCTGTGTAGTGTTATTATTTTTTAGGTGGGGGGGAAGGGGCAATGGGGGGTTCATTGCACTCTACTCGCACATAGCAGATAAATATTCATTTCACAAGACAGCAGCCTCTCAGGTGTATTTTATTCCACAAAAGCCATCCAATGTCCCCAATCCAAATGAAACCAGTCTGTCAGTTTATGAAACTACAGGATAGATCAACTACACATGATCAAATGCAGTTTACCAAAAATCTGCCAACACATCCCCCATTTCAAAGTCAACCTTTTGTGAATGCCATATCTACAGTGAAACACCAACAGTTCTCAAAATCCTGGAAATTTGCTTGAGTGAATGAAGTGCCCAGTAAATGACCAGTTGTTCCCCACAGTAGGCAGCTTCTGCCAAAGATCATGAAATTAAAAAATATTGAGATGTAGAGGCTTCTTTTTGTATTACAGGCAGGTCACTTAGAAATTTGCTAATATGAATTTCACTTAATTCAAACTTTTCAGTCGTCTTGTTCCTGTAAAAGAGCCCGGAGTATGATTCCACCATTCTAGTAGATATTCTTTTTCTAGAATCACACATTAACGCATTTGTTTCAGAAACCATCTTGAAGGGACAAAACAGACAACCAGCTGTTTATTGCATAATTGAGTGCTTCTCCATGGGATTTGTAAGAAAATGTATAAATGATAGAATGTCGTCACCTTTGTGCTGAATCATATAACGCTTTATCAAAAGACATTTCTTTTCATAAAATAGTTTTCAAAAGTCCAATGAGTGTTTTATATTGTTTGTATTTGTTAAAGCTAATATTAAGAACCTGGCTTAAAACAGTTCTAGGTCTGTTTAACCCTTCACTCTTAACCTGCCCTTTAAAAAAACATTAAAACCCAGCAATCTTATAGTATGACACACACTTTAAGCCAGGCTGCCCAAGACTCGTGCCGTGCACTGCAGGGATAGCCCACAGAGCATTTTTTCGTTCTGTGGAGCAAAGGGTTCCTGAACCCTGCTCTTTTCACTTTTCCTTTATTCTATCATTTTAGGAAGCCTTTTGTCCGATTAAATTTGTAGCTTTATACAATCGCCTGGATGCACTAGAACGATCTCCAGGTACACCAGCCTACCATAATAGGAATTTGGTTCATCCTTCTAAGCATATCTGCTATTAGGGTGTTAAAAGTGAGAGATCGACTCAGCACAGAAAAACTCAAAGTAACATGAACATTCCCTGGTACAGTTAAGGTGTCGAGATGATTTGATTCCAGAAATGGTTTGGGAGAAGGGTATTATTACTAGAATGCATTGATAGGTTGAACCAGAATTATTTCATTGTAATCCTGGTGTATGATATTTGCAAGGAAAGTTCTGCATGCCTTAGTCAGTTTATAACAGTTTGGTGCTATGGAAATAGTCAACATCTTTATTATGAAACAAAGCATATGCGAATAACTTAAAGTAGAAGTGTTCCATGTTATTTTTGGTAACTCCAGTTGAAGGTGGAAGGCGCAGTGAGAAAATGAGAAGTTGGAAAACCAAACATCCAGCATATTTTGAGGACATTTAAATAAAAAGACTTTGATAGGTAGAGAACATTCTTCTGAAAAGGTATAGTGGTTGTATCTGAATGAGGAAAAAGAGTGAAATTGGCTTCCTGGGAATTGTAATTTTTTCATATTTTTTCATTTTCTAGTATAGTATAATAAAATCTGCATAAGCATAAATGTGAGAGCAAGTACGAGATTAAATACTCTGCTATTTGCAAAAACACTTGGGTATGTACTTTGTGAAGTACATGTACAAATTGTTGATTCAGAATATGTAAACAACTAGAGCTTGAAACTAGAACTAGATGGTTGGCAAGAAGCACAAGTGATCTAAAGGCCCTAATCTTATTTGAAGTAACCTAAATTGTTTCTATGGAAAGGGATCTATTCAGAAAATGTAGAGTTTGGGTAGAAAGGAATATGCTTTCAATCTGGACTGGTGGGGGTAGGCTCATAGGCATGAATGGGAGGCAATTCCTCTATAGAGATTCTTTAATTGCGATTCCTTAAAAATCGCAATTAAAGAATCGCTATTGACTATTTTGATGCATGTGCACCAAAAGGTTTTAATAAGTGAATTTGCAATCTCTCAGCAGATTTCCACGTGGGCAAATTGTAAATTCCTGAAATTTGAAACGTGCATGAATACAAGATCATAAACCTGCAGGGGGGTTTTGCGACTTTTTTTTTAAAATAATGGAGTCCCTAATTTATTCCTGGAATGGTTCTTTAAAATATTGCCATGTGTTGAACACATTTTCTTAAATGATACCCCACAGAAATGGAATTTAAAGTTGCACAAAAGTTTAGCAAAACATTTCTTTTTGTGTTGTACATTTTTTGGGTGCACAATTTATTTATAAAGGACTGCCCAATCTTGCTTCCATACTTTGTTTTTTTTGCATATAATAAGAAAGCATTCTGTGTTAGAAATTTTGCTCATAGGTGTAGAATTTTTTTTGTTTGTACCACTGTCAGAAATGCACGCTGAGATTACAACTCTCTGCTTTTCTTTAGAGCGATCACCCTAACAGTAAAGGTTTTGCATTCATGAATCCTATATACAGTTTTGTACAGCTCCTTAAGTTGTGCCTTAGTGGCAGACAATAGAAAAGTTCCTAAGAAGGTTTCAGTTCGATGAAGGACACTGAGGCGAAGAGTACGCCTTGTTTTCTCCTGCAATCCTAACCGTTAATACAGCAACAAAGGACTATTATTCCAAAAAGTACTTGGGGGGGGGGGGGGGGGGGGAGAAAGGAACAGCCTCATATCTATTCATGTGGCAGTCCTCCTCTAAAGATATCACCGCTTCTTGTGTCTTCTCTTTTTTCCTGCAACATCTCAATCTGGATTTCAGTTCAGTCTTGTTTAGTATTTTTATTTGCTGCAGTTAAGTGACACAAGTTACTTATTAGGTCCTATCTGATTCAATTTCCATTCATTTAATTCATAGTCAATAGGGCTCTTACTCATTTCTTTAGTTTGAGCATCTTTTCTGTTCTTTAAAGAAACATTTAATACATTGGGTGAGCATCTGATTGGTGCAGAACTTGATGATGGGATAATCCTGCTCTCAGGGTCCTTAATAGAATTTACATTTGCCTTCATGTTAGATAGGAAATTGTACATTCTATGTCCTGTCTGGAGGCGATCAATCTACTAGTTTAAAGCTTACTAACCTCCAACGTGGCCATACCCACCACAATTGTACAAGTGGTATTAGCTGACTAGGTGTCCATGTCTAGGGTGTCCTCCAATTGTGCTCCCTAGGAAAAGGCTTATGGTGCCATCTCACCCATCGCACTATGTGCATCAAATCTATTGCCATGAATTCCTCCTCCTTGCATCACCCAGGGAACCCATCTAGCTTAGGTGGAGAGACCACCTTATGTGGTTTTCATTTTGGAATGAATAACTGTCTTTCGCACAGTGGAGCAGATATCTTCAGTCATATTTTTGAATGCTTTGACACATCTTACCCTTCAGTTTTGGGGTGTCTGGATTGGATATAACCCTGGAGTTAGATTTAGTTCCTCTTAAAATCTGGAAAGTGACCCCCAACTGGGGTAAAAATTCTGCCTGAAATATTTAATGCTGTCTCATCTGAAATCGTTTTTCAGGACACAAGACCTAACAGTCTGAGATCGTTTTTCAGGGCACAAGACATAATAACATGGTCAATTTACCTGAAAGTTCCTTGCTGGACGGATACATTTTATGTTGCCAGGATGAAAATAAATCAACAACTTTGTAAAAGTCGGGGGTGTGGCCGACTGGCGAACATGGCAGCCGCCTTTTAGAGGAGCTCCGGACCCGGGCTCAAAGATCCTGAAAATTCACTCACACGTGCCGCGCAGAGGGGTCTTCTGCGGTGTGTCCTGGTGGCCTACAAAGTCCGGACCCAGTGCACCGGTGGAGAGGGGTAGACGTGCACACAGACGCGAGCTCGCTGCTCTGCCCGGCCGATGCGCCTGACTGTTGGCTGAGCGCGGAGGGGCTCTTGTGTGCGCCCCTTGCCGGTTGGGAGATGCTGTTCCGGCGGAATTGACTCCTGTGATCTGCTCCGGGCCAGGACAGTGAGTGCGACCGCGCCCCTGGGGCAGGCCCTGGTAGTGGATTCACGCGAGGCCTCTGGGCAACGGGCGGCCTACGGCACTCGCCCCATAGAACGCCTCAGAGAATAGCAGGGCTCAAATGTGAGAGCTCAATAGGCGGAGGGGCACTGAGGGCCGTCACCGCCGAGAACAGTGGAATGCAAGACGAGGCAGAAGAACGGGCGGCTCCAACACCCGCTGTTCTACACCATTGCTCTCATCGGCAGGCTTGATATAAAAAGGTGGGCATTCAGACCGTGCGAAGAGCCGGTTAAAAGTGATATTCGAAGGCACAACACACGTTTTTTTGTCTGAGATCAAGGCTGAGGAACATTTAAAAGACATTGTGGGAAGAAAAAGATTAAACTAAGTTCACATCAACTATCCCAGTATGGGTCCTAATTGTCGCTCTTTTTTATAGTTATTATACACTATACACTCCTTTTTTTTTTTCTTCTTTTTTTTCTCTCTCTAAAATTGGGGATCAGGCTGGCAAAAAAACACCCAAAAAAATGCCGCTGACCAATTGATAAATTGATGTGTGGTCGGGCGACTGGAGCTCACACGTGCTCACCATCATTCAGGATCTTCCTGCCTGCCTGTTTTTTGGGGGGGGGGGGGGGGGAGGAGTTGGCGGTCTGGAATACATACAGTGGTAGGAAAAGTGTTGCTTTGGCTTAAATGTTTGGTTGGTTACTTTTGGAAAGGATATAGGAAATTTCGTATGAATAAAAAGAGATAGAAATAACAAGGGGTTTGGGTGGGGAGCCTTGAGCGGGGCGGTGGGACCATGGGGGGATGACGGGGAGGGGATGGGTGGGGAGGTTGGGAAGGGATTGGTGGGGAGGTTGGGAGGAGGTGGGGGGTTCCCCACGGAAAGACCTAATCAATTTTTATACTGCTGAGTTGTATTGACGATTTGTATTGACAAACACACAGGGTTAATGCATTTAAAAGCTCATAACAAATATGCTAAATAAACTTAGAATTGTTTCGCTAAACATCTCCGGCCTTAATGATCCTGTGAAAAGGCAAAAAGTTGCTCAAGTCTTGCGAACAATGGGGGTGGACATTGTCTGCCTTCAGGAGACACATATCGAAGGAGCCCAGAAATCCTTGTTGAACACTTTGGGCTACAAAGTTATTGGGACAACCTCGCAAGGGGCCAGGGTCAAGGGAGTCGGGATTTTAGTTTCGAAAAGACTACCTTTAGTAGTTAACCAGGTAAAAACCGACTCTAGGGCGGTGGGTGATAGCAGGATTCTCTCTTCGCTCTCTTCCCTCTCGCTTTGTTTTTACAATCTGCTCTGTTTATGGAAGCAATCTTGATGATCCAGGGGTAATTAATGGACTAAATGAGGAGCTAGTACACTGGTCACTACCCATAATTTTATGTGGCGATTTAAATCTAAATTTCCCTGTTACTTGGAAGTCTGATGAGTCCTGGAACTACAGGGGTAGGAAACCTAAAGTTTTCTAGGCTGTGTTAAATTTGATAAGAACCCATGGCCAAAAAAGACGTGTGGGCACATCTGAAATCTAACCAGGACGTTTTTACTTTTTTCTCAGCTCCTCATTTGTCATTTGCTTTGCGTGATTACTTTCTAGTATTCTCTACCTTGGTTCATGATTGCGCTATTGATACCGCTCCCCGACTCCTCTCAGATCACAAACCACTTATCATCAATTTAGATGGATTGGTAAATAGCGAGGCAAGCTCCAACTGGACCTTTGAAAAAGCCCTCCTATACAATAATAACTACCGGGAACACATGAAAGTCTGGATCCACGAGTTTTTAGATATAAATACTGGGTCCTCTTCGGTCATGGTCGTGTGGGATACATTAAAACGGGCATAAGGGGGGAGACGCTCCGATTTTCCATCAGAAGGAACAAAAAAGAGAAAGTACAGATTGATCTTTAACATAAACAAATTATAGAAACCGAGAGACAACCAATACAGGCTGTCCAGTTGGGAACAAGAATTGAAGAAGCGCAGACTAAGGTTGCGGTTGCTAAGGCAGAGATGGGGACTGTACTGGCAGAAAGAACTGCTGCAAAATTGGCCTCGTCCCGAGAAAGGCTTTATGAATGCAGCAAACTTATTGGCCATCAATTGGCTATATCCACCGGACAACAGCCAATGTAATCTCTTCAATTCAAACTAATTCTGAAGGGATAACTAATGATCCTACAAGACTAGAGGAGGCTTTTAGAGAATTTTATGAGAAATTATACACTAAAGAAATTACAAGGCCTATAAAGCATAGAGAAATGGAGATTAATAATTATTTAGACGCAATACCGGTAGCTGCACTCAATAGAGAGAGCCGCGATCAAATGGAAATCTCTCCAGCTTAGGAGGAAATCTCAACTGCTTTAGCAAGCCTCCCTGATGGCAAAGCTGCTGGAGAGGATTGTATTACAGTAGAATTCTATAAAATCTTTTCGCAGCAAACAAACGACCTTTTCACAAATGTAGTTACCTCCATTTTTAATGGATCTTCTCCACCTCGTTCTTGGTCTTCGGCAAAAATCGTAATATTCCTTAAAAAAGATAAACCTTCTCTGGAAATGTCTTCATATAGACCAATGACTCTTAACAACACCAACTCTAAAATATTTTCAAAAATTGTCACGTCCAGATTATCTACAAATATTGAGCCCCTTGTTTCCAACTGGCAGGATGGATTTATTCCATAAAAGGGCACCACGGAACATATCAGTCGGACCATTACCCTATTTGATGCCGCCAAGGGAACAGGAGATACGATTGCATTAATACTCTTGGATGCTGAAAAAGCGTTTTATCGGGTCTCCTGGCAATACTTATGGGGGGGGGGGTCATGCAGCGGATTGGTTTCGGCCCCAGGATTCTGTTGGCATTGCAGGCTTTATATCAGGACCCTACTGCCAGAATTTCAATCAACGGACACCTGACAGAGCAGATCGGGATAACACGTGGAACGAGACAAGGCTGCCTTTGCTCTCCGCTGCTACTTGCTTTGTACATCGATCCTTTGATTTAAAAAATGTAACTTAATCCTGAAATAGTAGCAGTGAATAGGTTTTGCACTGTTACGAAGATCATGGCCTATGCTGATGATCTTGCTTTAATAACTCCAGAACCTTAAAGGGCCATTAAGGCTATGGAACAAGAGGCCCAAGAATTTGGGAAGATATCCGGTTATGCCCTCAATAAAACAAAAACTCAGATGGTCTTAAACGAGAATATAAATTGGGAAAACGACGATAGAGTAACTCAGAAGGCCAAATACCTAGGGGTCAATATAGTTTCCAACTTGGATTTAATTGTTAAAGAAAATTTGACCCCGCTAGCAGTTGATATGAAAAAGTCACTTAAAAGAATTAACAATTTACACTTGACAATAGTAGGGGAGATGCAATGTTTTAAAGATGACCTTTTTGCCCAAATTAGTATATTTTTTTAGGACAATTCCGTTGGAATTTAACACAATGCTGCATATATTCGTACAAATTTTCTCTCAATTCATCTAGGCTTATGCACAGCCAAGAAGAGCTTTTAAATTTCTTTCATTACCCAGAAAGAGAGGAGGGTGGGCTCTCCCTAATATAAAACTATATTATTGGCCTACCGTTCTGCAATATAGTTCCGAGCTTTTGCATGATTTTCCCGTTGAGAACGCCTCAGGTCTGCCGTCCCCCTATACAATACTACTAGGGGAAAGTGTAAAGGGATGTCTTTGGCGTCAGTTGGAATAGTGTTACTACAAAAGGGTCAGATGTAAGACTTTGACAAATGCTTTTTGAGTATTCTTATATATATTTAAATTATTCGGACTGGCCAAATTAAACAACTTCACCCCCATCAGGAATAATAATAACTTACCACTCATTTTTCAAAATGCATATCTTTAACAGTGGTATCAAGCCGGTTTTTCTAAATTGGGAGATGTGATAACTTCGGAAGGCATTTGGCCTTTTAGTGCTCTGAAAATTCTGTATAATTTGGGCAATAGTCAGCTATTTAAGTATAATGCTATCGTAGGTTATCTAACAAAACAAAACCGGCGGTCCAGCAGGATTCGATAAGATGGACCGTATAGATAAAATTTTAGAGCCCAGTATACCACGGATCGGAAATATTTATATAATGCTAAATGAACGGAGGCCTGACGATATAAGCAAAATGGATGAAAAGTGTCAGCTGAAATTGAATGTGCCACCTAACACCTTTTGTCATGCCCTAAGCTTGGCACAAACCCACTTACTGTCATCTAAGCTGCAAGCTCAATTTTTCAAAACAGTTTATTTTTAATGCATAACAACAAGCAGAGTGGCTAAATGGGGTACTAGTAGCGGAACAACTTGCGTGAGATGTGCTGAGTACAGTGCAGACTCAGTACCCATGTTCGCTATGTGTTCAAAACTGGACCCACCATTTGAAAAGGTGCAGCAGTTTATTAGTGGAGTTTTTTTCCCCCAAGTCATCCAATTAACACCTGCTACTGTAATGTTAGGATTAACTGACATGATTAATTTGAAAACAGGGTTAGCCCTTCTGTTTGTGGCTATGATTATCCTCTGGATATCTATTGCCTCATATTGGAAGGACACAAACCCTCCCTCGTTTGCTCAATGGCAGGCTCGATTGCTTGCCACTTATAAACTTGAAAGACTATATATATCCCTGAAAAGGCAGGGTTGCAAAAAAAAAGGGGTTAGAGATTTGGGATCCCCTAACTAGGTGGATTAGCACATTGAATGTACAGGAAGCATAGCAATGTTTTCTTTTTATTTACCTCTCTGCGCCTTCCGTCTCCTGCTTCTCCCTGCCCTCCTTTCCGTGCCTGATTTCCCCCTCCTGTTCGGACTCCCCTTCTTTCTCTTCTCCCATCTGTCTTCTCCTCTATTTTTTTTTTTGGTTTCTGTCTCTTTTGATATCACGTTTTTTCTTTATGCAGGTCTTTCTTGTTTCTCTTATTTTTGCTTACATATTTGCTTAATTGAAAATTAATTTACTTAATTGATTCTCCATTATTCTGTTTTCCACTGCTTGTATCACATATTGACTATTGTTTCAGGACTAGGGGAGGGGGGGACTTTGTCCGGGAAATGAAGTTTTTCACATTGTAATCTCTTGTATGGAATAATATTTTTATATTAAAAAGGACCAGTGGAATAGACCACTGACGACCTGGAGCAAAGGTACACCAGCCTGGTCTCACATTACTAGCGCAGAGTCGCAGCTGTTGGCTCAACTCACAAGGCCAAGGTCGTCAAGATGGGCCGTAATAAATGAAAATAGGACGCTGGCCCCAGTGTCGATTCATCTTCGGAGCAAGCAGAGTTCGACGTCAACTCGCAGCCTCCCAGTTGTATACCCCCTACAATTGGGGAAGAGCCCATGGATAAACTGGATCTCATCCTTCAGGAGGTGAGGGATTCCAGAAAAACCATTAAATAACATATTGGCGCTCTTACGACTGGATTCACGTTACTTAAGGCGGATCATGCCAAGCTCGCTGATAAAGTGAAAGATGATACTGTGGTGGCACTGGTAGAGTTGACTCCACAACAAACCCATAACACGTCCCACATACAACAGCTCCAGAAACAAGTTATTACCCTGATGGACCGAGTAGAGTACGCTGAATTTAGGGCAAGGAGGAATAATGTACGCGTCATTGGGCTGCCAAAAGGAAGTGAAGGAATGGAATCCACACGATATATGGAGCAGTGGTTCCATGAGCATGTCACCTCCAAGGGCCTTGCTGATCAATACTGTGTAGAACGGGCACACAGGATACCCACTGTTATGCTTTAACCAGGTGCTCCCCCTCTGTCCCTTATAGTCCGGCTATTAAACTACAGGGATCGCGACACGCTCTTACAAAAAGGCGAGAGAACTGTTTCAGATTGACTTTGAGAATAGTTGAATATTGCTCTACCCGAATTACACACTTATGGTGCAAAGACAACGACCTTCCTTTACGACAGTCAAAAAGAAACTGAGGGACCTAAATCTTAAATATGCGCTACTCTTTCCGGTTTGGCTGAAAATCATCCATGAGCGAAAAACACACTTCTTCAGGAGCCCGGAAGATTTTGAGGAATAGTTGGAGAAGATAGAACCTATTGCGAGTGGAAACAACGCCTCCCAGAAAACACACTGGCACCAACCGAGAAGCAATGACCGGCAACTGTCGCAGCAGATGGATAAACAGGAACTCTCGACGGACCAACCCAACGTCGCAGCAGAGCAGGAAACAAGCGCTCATAGCAGCTGCTACCTTTCGACAGACTGCACCTATAGAAGACTCTGCCTCCTCTGATGAAAATGCAAACAGATCAGACTCTGAAGGCAGCGTGGCCCTGTTTCCCACCGTGACCCCGCAGACGGCGGATGGTTTGTTCGGCTGACTGCTGGGGGACACTGCTGCTTATGGACCTGGAACTGACAATTATATCATATCCTTTTTTTAAAATATGTTATGGTGACTTGTATAAACACATTTCCCAACCCCAGGGTTCCGTTCTGTTGGAGCTCTGTACTATACTGGAGTGCGGGGTTGCGCCCCATGGATGCGTTGGCGATGAACCCCAATTTGCGAATGCTGTTTCTGTTCAAGACAGTTTTGTGTGCCATGTTTAGTTATATGGTCTGGTACAGTTTCTCGACCGGACCGAGTACTGGGAATTTCAGTACATACAACATAATAACGTGGAGCGTTCGGGGGTTGGGATCAGTTCAAAAGCGCCACAGAATACACCCCCAGTTGCTGGTTGCTGAGACGCAAAGCACAAATAGTATATTTGCAAGAATCCCACATGCTTGACCAAGATGCAGTGAGGCTGAGTAAGAAATGGAAAGGGCAGGTTTTCTCCACTAGATTTTCTTGATACACGCGAGGTGTCACAATATGGATAGGACATGGGGTGCCTTTTAAACTTTTAGTTCAAAGAATTGACAAGCAGGGACGCTACATTTTCATACGAGGGTCACTTGATGGTCAGCACATAGTACTGGGTAGCACATATGCGCCAAACTTTGAACAAGAATGGTTTTTAACTACCCTGAACTTAGCACTAGCGGGCTGGGAGATGCATCCCTGGATGTTAGATGAGGATTGCAATATAATAATGGACATTGCATTAGACAGATCTCGTCCCCCTCTGAATGGTGCGGGCGTGCTTAAACAAGCGAAGGCACTTTGCAGCTGGGCGGAGGGTTGGGGACTATGTGTTGTATGGAGAATGAGACACCCAACACATAGAGAATACTCATTTTATTCGACAATCCATAAGCTACATACAAGCCTAGATAGAATATACTGCTCGAACACAATCACGATGCAGGTCACACATGCTACGTATTTAGCGAAAACTTTTTCTGATCATAACCCGCTAGAGAAGTTACGTGGGGAAGGATACCTACTCCGGTACCCACCTGGAGAATGTGGCCACAATTGCTAGAAGATAGTGTCCAGTACTGCTATAGCTGATACTATTATCCACTACTTTACGGAAAAGAGCAACACGGCTTCCAATGGCCTAATTGAATGGGACGCCTTCAAGGTGGTCATACGCGGTCGGGCAATCAGCGCGACAGTGGGTGCTAGGCAGGAGGTTCATAAGACACTCATAGAAACAGAACGCAAAATAGACAGACTGAAACAGGAAGCCACACATGACTGGGAGAAACGAGCACCGCACCAGGAAGTATGTATCCAACACGCGGAATTGTTGGAATCTCTCCGTGTTATAGATCACTAAAAATACACGCAGATGCGTCACTCCGAGGCGGACAAATCTGGGACACTATTAGCCAAATTACTGGGAGATTACCCCCCTGCCATTATAATCAACGAAGTCACTACCTTGGCAGGAGACTAATCACATACCCAAAACGACATTAATACAGCTTTTTGCCAATACTATGCCTTAATATATATTAAACCTATTGGCGGAGAGGACACGTGCATAGGCTATTTTTTTACACGCCCTGCCATACCCACAACCGACTGCAGCGGCCCTGAAGGAATTAGCAGGTCCTATTACCAAAGATGAAATCATGATAGCAATGAAGGGGCTCCCGCGTAATAAAACTCCCGGATTAGAGGGATGCCTGCTGAATTTTATGATACTTTCACAGACTCCCTCCTCCCACGCCTAGAGCGCCTATCCAACATAGGGATGAAAGAGGGTGCACTGCCCCTCACCACGGCACAGGAACTGGTGGTCTCGCTCCCGAAACCAGGTAGAGACCCCACTGATATGTCAAGTTACCGCCCGCTATCGTTGCTGGCAACGGAATACAAACTACTCCGCGAAGTGCTGGCAAATAGGCTCTTGCCCCTCCTGAATAAACTGATACACATAGACCAAACTGGCTTCCTGCCGGCCCGGAGCACGTCGCTGAACACTAGGAGGTTACACCACCTCATGTCGGCCACCCCAGAACGAGACGATTATGCGGGTTGTATATCTCTGGATTTACGCTAAGCGTTTGATACGCTTAATTGGGAGTACATGTTTAAGGCACTGAAGAAATTCAGGCTGCCAGATGATTACATTAAATGGCTCCGTTTATTATACGGTGCCCCCACTGTCTGCGTTCGTACAGCGGGTCATATATCGGCTGAATATAGAGGAAAGAGGCAAGGATGCCCACTCTCACCATTCCTGTTCATCTTGGCACTTGAACCTTTAGCACTCAGGTTGCGAACAGATGCACAGGAGCTTACAGGTAGGGCCTACAACACACCTCTTCAGACAATATTATTCTTTCTACTAAAGACCTGCGGGCTACTTTGGCCCCCTTCTGAGATTTTTCACATGTTTGAACACATATCTGGCCTAGCCATTAACCCAACAAAGTCACACGCCTTCTTCTTTTGCGAGCATGCCTCGCCTACAGAAGTTATTTTTGGGCCCACAGTGTTGCAGGTAGCACCGCATAAGTTTAAGTATTTGGGTATCCATATATACCGGACTCCCACCAATGTGGTAACCTCAATAGAGCGATTAGAGCTTTACGCTCTAGCATCTCCTTCTGGATCACATTACCATTGCCGGTGATGGGCAGAGTAGTCATAGCAAAAATGGTGGTTCTTCCGCGACTGATTTACTGTTTTACTAATCTACCCATATTAATACCACAGAACACCTTCAAACTTTTAAATCCCATGCATATTGACCTCATACGGGGACCCGGCAGGCGGAGGATAAGCCTCAAAAAGCTCCAGCTTGGTACGGATAGGGGAGGACTGGGAGTACCTGATCTCAGAGCATACTACTATGCCTGCAGTTACAATGGCTGTCCTTTTGGACGGCTGGGCGTAATTTGCAGGAGATAGAATATACTGAACATGATATAGAAAGGGGGACCTTGCACACACTGCTATTGCCGAGCTGTAAAACTCCCCAGCACCTTCCACCCCTTTTGCGCACAGCACTGCAGTGCTGGAAAGCGGCACTACAATTACACATGCCGGCACCCTGCCTACGCCAGCAACATCCCCTTATTGGGCCTTTCGGCAGAGCAGGGCCTCTACTCTGGCACGTAAGTATTATCAGTACAACCAGCTTTCAGTGAAAATGTAACTTCTGACTTTGCAAAAGTCCTTGCAGAAACACAAAATGGGTGCTGGTAGATAAAATGGAAGAGAAGTAGAGGCTAACTTAACAGAATAAATGTTTTACCGTTTAACACATGAGTAGTTGATTGTACTTCTCATGTCGCTGTGATTTGTGTTGGTGTGCTTTTTAATAAAATGTCCTCTTTATGGATTTGGGAAGCTGTGTAGCATTGTCCTTGCCCATTTTCTGAGCATCCTTGTGTGTTTTTATCCCTGTCTAGTGCCTAGCTTTTGGCAGGTTTCAGCATCTTCTTGCGGCTGTTTCTGCGCCATATTCTTCCTCATGGCTGATGCGGCCCATTGCCTTCTTGCTATTGGGTGCATCTCAGCTGTTCCTGCTGTCTTGCTTCCTGGTGTTCCTCCTGGCCGCGTGCAAGTGTCTTTCTGGCTGTGTAGGGGCATCCTCATGATGTTCTCCACATGTCTGACTGGCAAGGGTCCCCACAGTACTCTTCTGTGGTACGTGTAAGGGCGCTGCGCATTCTCTCCGCCATACCACTTAACCAGTCCTTTGGGTTGGTTTTGTCGACTGCCGCGTCCTGCAGTTCTTTCATGCCATGGGGTTCAGTTCTATTCCCTGTAAGGTGCTGAACTCTCTTTTCACACCAGTTTCTTTACTAGGTGTGTTTTTTAGGTCTCGCGACCTATCAATGCGCGCAAGCGCATTGAGCGGAGCGAGAATTCAAGTGGTCAAAATGCTCGTGAAACCAAGGGTTTCATTCCTGCGGTTTTGTTTGAGTTCACGTGAATCACGTGACCAAACAAGCACGCGCATTCCCGGCCTCACAGCACATCAAAGGGCCTTTCCTCCCCTAATTATTCATGGCCGGCCGCAGGCCGGCCGTACTTTCAGTTTCCCGGCATTATCAGGTACGTGTTGTTTTTCACTTTGTCTCCGTGCGTGCTTTTTTGTTCTAACCTTCTCTAATTTCTCTCTTTCTTTGCAACATCGTATATATCTTCTGTCTAACCTTCTCTAATCTCTAGCTGTCTTCCCTCCCCTCTTGGTCCGTCTCTGTCTTTGCCTGTCTTTCTCTCTCAGAGTGTCTCTCGCTTCAGCCCTACCCCCACACACACTATCTTGTTATCCACGTATCCTGCCTGTCTTCTTACCCCTGGCCCTATGGCTTGTTTTATGATTCTTTATCTTCTCCCCCTGTTCTTGTCTCTGTCTCATCTCCGCCCCCCCCACTCCCCTGGCTCAGCTTGGCTTTATTTCTGTTTCTCGTAGTCTTTCTGTGCATCATCCAAGCATCCAGCCAGATTTATTGTTTCTTTATCAAAGGTTACGCTCTGTTCTGTACGAAAAAATATTAACATTTGAAACTTTGGTTTTGGAAGACTAGTTGCTGTTGAGAGAAACCCTGCTTTTCACAAGAACGCAATTGTTTTTTTTTTTTAACAAAATGAAAATAGCCGCTTTGTGTGTTCATTTTGAAGAAAAGAATTCTAGAGCGCCAACCTTTGCCTCCGAACTGAAGCATGCAGCTGTACTTGGCCTCATAGAAGCTTGCAGTGATGCAAAGCCTCAGCCGTGCAGCGGTTTGCTTCCTTTTTGAGGGAAAGACCGTAGATCACGTGTGAAATGTATTGAACCTACTAATTTCAACCATGGGAAGAAATGAAGGAATGTGCTGATGTAGCCAGGTTATGGGTGGTGATTGTTGACACTGTCTGACGTGTTCTTGTGGCTGTTAACGTTTGGATGTGAGACTGACTGGTACTCATCGCATACCGCATACATGCAACCCTTCAGTGTATCTCATTGAAAGTGGACCCCTCGTACTCGTGGGATTATGAATCCTAGTAGCACAGACGACCGTGAAAACAGAACTCTACAACGCCGTTCCTGCAAACGCTGACCAGCTGCAAACGCTGACCAGCTGAAATGGCTCAAGTGCGTGACCAGTAGTAGTAAGTAGAGATAAAGAGCTCACACACGCGTCCGAAAGGTGGTCCCGAGTATTGTCCACTGACCATTTGGGTCACTCTTACGGAAAGGCAGTGTCATTTCGTACCTGAGGAATTTAGAAGGGTTTGTAAAATGTGAGCTAACACTCCTGGTCTTTCATCATATTGGATCTGATGAAATGAAAACTTCATTGCTGTAGGCCTTGCTCTGAATAAATAAAGTTCTTCGGTCCCTACTATCAAATGAGTGTGCCTTCAACCCCACCAGGCAGTGCTGGAGCAGCTGCCACCCCTTAGAACAGCGAGACGAGCCTGGGGTAATGTACACGTCGCACATGGTACACTTATGCACATTTGTTTGCACCTATCCAAGTCAAGCAGGTTAAGGTGAGGTTTATTGCTCAGTTTTACACCTGGAAAGGGCTTCAACAAAAAGGCGAACTGTAAAGATCGGACCATCGACAGTGGTAAAGACATTCTTATGTCGCTTAAGCAGCTTAATAGGCCAACGCCGAACTCCGCTCCTTGACACCTGCCTATCAAACCACGGTTTTAAACTAATTGACATAACAATCGTCCGATCTCCCTCTAGGGATAGGATACTACAAGCGTCATTGTGCGCCTGTTCAAGATACCCCACCCACCCTCTCCCCCTTATTTTCAACATCCTTTCGTGAAATAAATCCTGCATTCAGTTTTAACTTTGGATTTTGTAATCGCTTGTAATGTAGCCCCCTCCAACTGATCGTGTACTAGACTAAAACAAATGTACTTTGCAGCACTTGGCTCCTCAAAGTATAACACTTCTAATCTGTTTTTTGTAGTAAAAAATGACAGCAGAACAAGGACGTTCATTGTCAAATATTCCTTAGTTATGAAAAGGGTTGGGGGTGGGGGGGTCTCTTACCACATGCTCGGAAAATGCGACGGGCCACAGACTCGTTATAAATCACTTGACATTAAATCTGGGAATATAAAGGTGCTTCCACTCTCCAAATTACAGCAGGTAATGGCCCAAAAAGTATTTCCGACAGTACAAGTCGATCACTAATTGAAAATGCTTGCTGCACACAAACTATGACAAAGGCTTTTCATAATTTGGTATGTCTTCGGAAACGGCGTTTTTTGAAGGAAATAAAGCCAATCCTTCCTCGTACAGCAGCTTGAGCACTTCTCCCTCGGTGACAGCACCAGTTATGGCAGTGAGTGAGCCAGAGCATTGTGACTGGTCTTTGGCGGACAGACATCTTTGTTGTATTCGTCATTGCCATGACTTTGTGGACCAAAGAAGCTGCACCTTTTTCAGTTTGTCTCCGTGCGTGCGTCTCCCTCGTGGTTTTCCCCCACCACTCGTGTTGTTCTCTCCCTTGTGAACCCAACCCACCCCCCCCTTGCATTTCCCATACTTGTCTTTATTTTTTTCCTTTCAATTCTTTTTTTCTCACATATATTTTTGCTTCTTTTTCGTTACATTCCTTTATTTTCCTTTGTGTCTCCCTTTTTCATAGGTAATGTTTCCTATCCCACTGTTCCGTCGTTCCTTTTCTCTTTCTTTCGTGTGTCGTGTTGGTGACGCATTATTTAACTTTGTCTCCGTGCGTGCGTCTCCCTCGTGGTTTTCACCCACCACTCGTGTTGTTCTCTCCGTTGCCAATAGGTCTCGCAGTAGGAAAGTTGGAGCTATTACAATTACAAATAACAATACCTTTTATTTTTGTTTTCATTTTAAAAACATAAAGGGCTTTGTCATTTACAAAACCAATAGCTCCAACTTTCCTACTGCGAGACATATTGGCAACGCCAGTGCTTGTGTTCCATGTCGACCCGTGCTGGGCAGTGGTCAGTATCCTGCTTCCTTTGTATCTTTACAGGAGCAGGTTCAACAGTGTGTACGCTGTTCGAGTTGTTTGGCTGGGGCTAGCTCTGGCTTCTTGTTGACACCTTGGATTCTTCATGCCTCTTTGGTCGTCTGCTTTCGAAGTTCGGCATTTGTCAATCAGGCACAAGCATTCTGGCTTGGTGTTTTTTCATGTTATTCTGGATGGGATATGGTGCCCTAGCCTACCCTTAATTCCCTCTCTCTTCAGGGCATAGGGGTCTGGTGGTTGGCTGCGCTATCATTTCTGTCCCCACTGTGTTTCACCCTTTGGTTAATAACATGCTTTTGGTTATTTACTGACGGTTAGGTTCTTTTGGACCTTAGTGGGGTTTATCTGCGGCTAGACGTCTCTATCAGATGAACAAGTTACTTACCTTCGGTAATGATGTATCTGGTAGAGACATAGTCTAGCCGCAGATTCCTTAACGCCCGCCCGTCCTCCCCGTCCTGCAACAATCTTTTCAGGTTGGGCTTCTTGCCTTAGCCTCCCTTTTTGTGGCTTTATTCCTCTGCGGGGTGACGTCTTCTCTTCTCTCCGACTCACAATGCTACATTCTGTCTCATGGCCCTGCTCTACCCATCCTTGTATTTGGACGGAAGGCCCATATGGCATGTGTCCTTTACAACCTTTACCCTGGTTTTCCAGTTGTGAGTCTCAATCCTTTCTTCGAACGCTTGAGGTTTCTTGCCTCCCCTGCACTCCAGTGGTTAGTCTCTGGCAATGCTACATTCGGTAGGTCCCTTATTCGGATCTGCCGTCTCCTTTTTGGTGACACCTTATGGTAGTTTGTACTTACTCCTGGGTTCTGGACTGGTTGTCCTTCACTGTCTTATATTGTGGTTGTAGCCTTTCTGCTGGCTGCTGTGATGGTTCACCAAGGAGCTATGGCTCAAGGGTAAGTCTTGTGTCTCTGGTGGCACAGGCTCACACAGGCCAACGTTTCGAATCCTGCCTATGCTGTGCATCTTCTTCTGCCTCAAGGGGAGGTTTTTGTCTTAAATTGCGGGGGTCCCTCCCAGAGTGGTGCTCTGTTCTCCCCCCTCCCCCCCCTCTACCTAAGTTCAATATATACGAGGCCTGGCACTGTATTTCTATGGCGATATTTTTCACCATACCTTGTATTTTCTTTTTCTGCACACTGTTCCCTTATTTTCACAGTTTTTGTTGGTGGTTTCGCGGTCTGACGCGGAAAAGTCTTCTGACAAAAACTGATGTTGGTGCGCGCGGGGCATATATGGCTCCGCTGAAGTCTCGTTCATGGACGACGTTCCGGCAGAGCCGTATGGCGCCGCCCCCGGCACGCGGAGGTCCTGCGGCGCAAAATTTTCCGGACCAGTGTGACGCCTGGGCAATATTCTAATTCAAGGAAACTGCGGCTAGACTATGTCTCTACCAGATACATCGTTACCGAAGTTAAGTAACTTGTTATTTAATTCCTTTGGCAAATGGCAGCAACTGTGGAATTACATTATTGCTTGTTAAAGCAGGATCATTTTCACGTACATCACACACATTACCCTAATCCATTTTTTGGCAGTTTATTTTTATTTATTTTTTATAAACAAATTAAATTAGTTTTCAAAGAATATACTCATATGACATTTCCCACCCCAAAAAAAACATGAAAATCATTTGAAAAACAGCCCTCCTAGTACTCTATAAACTTTAATATTCCCTCCACTTTCTCCATGCCTTTGTATGCTTCCGTGGGCATCCTATTGATAGATATATTGTATTTCTAATACAGAGTAATGTTTGGTCTCCCCGTGTTTCGCCCCCCACCCCCCGCCCCCCCTCCCTCCCCCCCTGCACCCCCTGCCCTCTGTTGTCAGCAACAGAGCAACTCTGGGTAGTGGCTCCACATGGTTGCCCAACACCCAGCCTAGTATTGCAAATACTTTACCCCAGTATCATTTGGATCGGTGGACATTCCCAAACAACGTGGAAAAAGTGAGCCTCTACTGCTTGACAACGGGAACACAAAGGGGTCTTCAATTTATTAGCTTGCCATAATATGACCTGTGTCAGATAAGTCATGTAGAGGTAATTAGGTTGTATCATTCAGAGCCTGGAGGGTATGGCTAGGGTTCTGAGAGACACATTTTTGGCAGTTTTGACTAAAACAAAAGGCATAGCAATATTTTTCTTCATTAAGATAGAATTGCTCTTTCATTAAACGTTATATGGTCTCCTTAATATGTGTCCCCCAAACATAGATCAGGGTTATTTTGTACTAAAGGCAATACAATAGCTGCCCACTAGCACATAAAGGGAGCTAATGCTGGAGGTAGATCCTAATTTGGTATGGGACCCACTACTAGACAGACCTCAAACAAATCTCTCTAGGGGCAGCTGCAACGTCCAGCAGACTCAAATGTGCACCCTTGGTAGAACAGATCTCTCTGAAATATCGATTTTGGAACATGCACATGTAGATGTACCCCAGCATGAAACTGGGGTGAGGGAAGAATCCATGTAACAATACAAGTAGTGGCCATCCATATAACCACACATATTCACATATAGCAAGGTAGAAACAAAAGTTCTAAATCTTATAGAGACTTTTACCTGCAGATTCCTTACTTGGCGTCAGACTGAATCCGGTAGATTTTTCGTGAGCAGTACTCCTGCACACCGGTAGGTGGCATCGATCGGCTTCGTGTGCGTCATCAGAAGTGATGTTGTGGTACCTATATAGACTCACCAACGTCCGTTATTTCGCCTCGGTCGAGCCAGCTCTGACCCAGAGAAGAGATACCCCTCAGTCACTGTGTGATTGGATTTTTTTTTAACATTTTGTCAAGTGTTTTTTTAGATTTTCTTCCTGGTGTGTTAGGAAGATGTCATCTAGGAAGACTGGATTCAAGCCCATGGCTGCCCGGCATGCGATGCCTGGTAAATTGTGGTCCCGGTCAAGAGGAAGTTCCCTGGAACACACGCGGAGTCCGAGGTAGTCATCCCATTCCAAGTCTTTGGGACACTCGGGTAAGTCGAGGCACAGGAAGAAGTCGTCAAAGAGGTCTTCAACTTCTCCTTGTCCGTTGGATGACGAGATGAGGGAGCATCGACATTCACGGCCTAGATTCGATGTAGAGCCCTCACCTGGGCCGACTCAGTGCCTCCCCGATTTTACAGGAGGCGGATTTACCCCCGCCCAAATAAGGTCTATGAGGCTATGCGCCACATATTTGGGCGGCCCAATCACTCCATTGCACCTTCAAGCCCTGCGGGGTCAGAAGAGACCCCATCTGGACGCACGCTAGTGGTTCGGGCCCCAGCTCTAGTAGACCCCCATTCCTGGATCTGGACTGGCATTGGTTGTACCAACTTGACCTTCCCAGACACCAACACTCCCAGCGCCCACCGGCAGCGCCATCTCCCTTGTGATCCCCCAACTCTGATACGAAGCTGAATGGGCATTTGCCGATGCCAACAGGACCCTTGCCTCTTGGATTAGAGCCTGAGCCCTATTCCCTTGGGCTGAGACTCTGGAAAGAATGTGAGGGATCGCTGGTCCCTGAAGAATACCAGCCATATGAGGAATGCACTAGCATGGACGGTGTGAGGAACTGGGTGAAGCTAGTGCACTGGATCCTTCTCCAAATTCTGGTATGCTTACTCCCCTTACCATGGCTATGGAGGAGAGAGTTTCATATGCAGTGTTGGTGTGGAGTGCGGCTGAGGTCCTTGATCTTCAGTTTCCATCAGTGACAGTCAAGACTAATGACTTGACAGAGGTGCTGCGTCCCTGAGGCTCCACATCTGAACCGCTATACCAGTTCAATGACTCCCTCACTGACGTCCCTTTGGGGACCTGGTCCAAACCCAACACAGGGGTTCCTGAGAATAGGACAATTGTCCGCTGCCACACTCCAGGGGATCCAAACGTCCTTGCCCAACACCCTACCCTAGAAAGCTTGGTGGGCCAGGCCTCAACATGCCACAGCAAATTCCCTACCGCTACCCCAGATAGAGGTTCCAAGAGGCTGGATTTTTTGGGGAAGAAAATGTTTTCTTCCACCAGCCTGGCATTGTGGTTCATGAACACTGCATGCCTTTTGGGCCATTACTCCCACACTCTGGGGTGACACGGTTGTGCAAGTGCTGCCACAGGTCCCGAGGAGGCTCGGGACATACTTTCAACCTGTTACAGACAGGAGAGATTTATCAGAGTTCACAATACGATACGGACTTGACACGACCAACTCACTGGGCAGAGCAGTTTTAATTTACGGTGGCCCAGAGACTCCACACCTGGTTGAGGATGACTGGGTTTTCGGGGGATGTCCAGGTTTTCCTTATGGACATGCCCTCCGATGGCACTCGTCTGTCGAGGCAAGGTGGATATGGCGCTCGGGTGCCTCAAGGACAGTCTGGATACGGTAAAGTCCTTGGGCCTCTCTATGGCCCCACGCCCCCCCCCAATCTGCCATTCGCAGCTATGGAGGGGGCTTCAAGCCACACAAATGTTCTCCTAGCCACCAAACCATGCATGCTCGCCAGCGTCTGTGTGGATGAGGGCGCAGTACCAACAGACCTCGTGGTTCGGGAAGCCAGCAGTCAGGTCAGTCTGCCACAGCAGCTGCAGCCTCCAAACTTTCCTAATCTACCCCTTTACCACAAGGGACGTCCAGTTGGTGGCATGGTTCGTCATCACCTGTTCCACCGACAGTCCATATCCTCAGACAGGTGGGTTTTCCAGATTGTCCGAAGGGGCTACGCCCTCCCTTAGGAGAATACTCCCTTTCTCCAAGCGAACATCTCCCAACCTGCTGACAGAGGCTCATCTATACCTTCTCCACCAAGGGAGCCATAGAGAATGTTCCAATGCCAGAAGTAGGTTGTGGTTGCTATTTCTGCTTCTTTCTGGTTCCCCAGAAGGACAAAGGCCTTTGAAATATTCTAGATCTGCGGGCCCTCAATCTCTTCCTCAAGCATCCTGCTAGTGACACATGCCAAATGGCATATGCAGGCTCTGTAGTGGTACCTAAAGTTCCAGTGGTCGATGCATCGGGGAACTATCTACGAAATTGTTCAGATCTCAAAGGAAACTGCAAAAGATCTGCAGTGGTGGCTAATGAACCACAATTGTGTCGGAAGCAGACAGCTCTCTCTTCCCCAACCAGATCTGACAGTAGTGACAGATGTGTCACTCCTGGGATGGGGCAGCCATCTGGAAGGTGGTGATCAGAGGACTCTGGGGTAGGAAAGCACTCCTATTGGCATGGTTACCCCCCACTTTATACCTGACTTTGGTGAATCTTTGACTGAATGTCTACTGTGTTCCTGCTAAACAGGTTCCTAGTGCCGGTATTCTTTCCCAAAATTGTACCTTTGTTTCTACAATTGGCACACCTCTGGCACACATGTAGGTCCCTTGTAAAAGGTACCAGTGGTACCAAAGGCCTTTTGCCCAGAGAGGGTTTATAAGAGCTGCAACATGTATTGTGCCACCCAGTGAGGCACCTCATCAAACACAGGCACACTTCCACAGCAACCTGCGTGTATTGGTGCAAATGAAAGTGAGGAGTCGACCTGGTACACATCCCTGTATGCTAGGCCAAGCAGCACTGCAAGAGGCATAGTTAAGTCATCCCTGCAGCAGGCCATACAGCCCTAAGGCAGGGTGCACTTTACCTCTTGTGAGGGCATAACTGCATAAGCAGATATGCCTCTATAGTGTTGGAGTCCATTCTTAGACATTAGAAGTGCACAGTGAAGCCATACTAACTGCAAGGGCTGGGATCTTGTCAATACGAATTCCACAGCTCCATGATGGCTTCATCGAATTCACAGATGTTTGGTACCAAACATTTCAGTTTAATGAGCCCACTCTGATGCCAGTGTTTGATTAATAAGTTAATGGACCCACCTCAGAGGTGCCCCCTGAAAACCTACCAAACCCCTAGTGTGTGCCTGACTGGTCTGCACCAGCCTGCCGTCTCTAGACATGTTTCTGTCCACCTGCTGTGGGTAAGTCTTTTGCTCTTGTGGGTCACAAACAAAGCCTGCTCTGGGTGGAAGTTGTTCACACCTATCCCCTAGCAGGAACAGCATTGAAGGGCAGTGAGCCTCAAAGGCTTCCAGTCCTTTGTTTATGCTGACCAGGGCCTCTCAAGGTAGTGGAGATTCCCGCCCACCTGACCAAGCCACACGTTTGGTGCCAAGGTCAGCAGGAAAATTAGTAAGCAGGAGAGGTGTCCTGAGCTGAAGTAACCCCCCTCCTTACAAAATCCTCCATATTGTTTTGGAGGATTTTAGCCAATAGGTTTAGGGGTATGCCCCCCTAAAGGTAGGGGGGTACTGAAAGGGTGTAGTCACCCTAAAGGTAAGTAGCCCATTGGCTAGTACCTTCTAACCCCTGTAACACCCCTAAAGTGAGCATTTATGGGCACCCCCTGATCCTTAAGCCTCAGAGGCCTAGGGAAAAGGACGCAGATGAGCTGTGCAGCAAGGAAGACTGGAGACACCAACTGACTTGGCCCCAGCCCTATCAGCTGGTCTGCAGCCCTCAAAGACTCTGCTACAGAAGAGCGACTTGTCCTGCAACCAGCGACCTCCAGAACCCTGGTAGGACTGCCTGCCTTCTACAAGGACTCCTGATCTCCTGTGGATAGCTGACCTGTCCAGAAGAAAACCAGGTTTAAAGACCAAGTGCTCAACCTGTGGAACCGCAAAGTCGACAACCTCTGCACCCGTTACCCACGCCCTGAGTCCAAGAGGTCCACTGGTCCATAAAAGGTTCACTAGCAAACATGAACAAGACTCCCTCGTAGGTTGACCCTTGCCGAACTCCACGCCCAGCCTCTGCACGATTCCACCCAACAACGACCACACCACTAAGCTGATTTCTGATACCAAAGTACACCACTGCACTTGAAGCCCCTGGGCCTTGGGGAGACCTACTAACGGTGTGCTGGTGCCCCAGCATATTCCAGCTTATATGTGCAGCTGTACGTTTCCATCTTTGGACCTAAGAAATAAATATACAAAAAGTAATATTTTTACAAACCATTGGTCTCCGATTTAGTCATTGAGTGTGTGTAATCGTTTCTTGCCTCTGTGTGTACAAAAAATGCTTAGCACTGGCCTCTGATAAGCCTAACTGCTCGCCCACACTATCACAAACATGAGCTTTAGTATTATCTACTTTAACCTCTGTAAAGCCTTCGGGGATCAACTGAACTTTGTGCTCACTTTACCTTACTTTGGTATAGTAAATATGGAGCTAGATTTCTGGTCTCCAGCCGAATCCAGACTCCACATAAACATGTTGGGGCTACGTGCAATCCAGCTGGCATTGAAAGCCTTTCTACCCTCCATCAAGGGGAAGGCTAGTGCAGGTGTTCACGTATATCACCCGACGTGGTACAGCAACAAACAGGGCGGGGACCTGTTGTCAAGAGGCCCTGCGCCTTTGGAGATGGCTGTAACAGCAGCGCATATCCATGGTGGTTCAACACCTGGCGGGCTCTGTGAATGTCAGGGCAGACTAACTCCACTCCCGACACCTAGTGGATCATGAATGGCATCTCCAACCAGAGGTGGTGCATGATCTCTTTCAGTAATGGGGGAGCCTTGGTTAGATCTGTTCGCCTCCGCCAAGAACCCACAATGTCAGCACCTTTGCGTGCTGGAGTTTTCAAGGCGGCTCTCGCTCAGAGACACTTTTTGTCTCTAGTTGAGCTCAGGCCTCTTCAGTGCCTTTCCACCCATACCATTCTTGCCCAGAGTTCTCAAGAAGATCAGGTACAACCTTCCCAAGTGATCCTTGTGGCTCCAGACTGAGCTTGCAGAATCTGGTATCCCAGCTACTGGGCATGGCCATCGGTGCTCCAATCAGGTTGCCACTTTGGGAAGATTATGTTGCAGTAGCAGGGAGGGTTCTTCACTTGAACCTGTCCACTCTATGCCTTCTTGCATGGAGATTAGCGGCAACAGTTTGCAGCTTTTGATCTTCCTCCCAAAGTCTGTAACTCCATCTTGGCAGCAAGGCATCTCTTAACTAAGATTG
This sequence comes from Lissotriton vulgaris, assembly GCF_964263255.1. Taxonomy (NCBI): domain Eukaryota; kingdom Metazoa; phylum Chordata; class Amphibia; order Caudata; family Salamandridae; genus Lissotriton; species Lissotriton vulgaris. Next base: position 1,361,407,962 of record NC_141694.1, on the reverse strand, counting down.
CATGCGCCTACAGTAGGAAACTGACTTTTTATCTTGTGATGCCAATGTGAGGGCACATCATGCAAAAAGTCCATACAAATCTTATTGGTTTTAATAATCCCAAGTGCTCTATTTGTGGTAGTATGGTCGAGCAGTTTAGGCTTACCAGAGAGGAGTGTTAAGTATTTGTTGTACACACACAATCAAATGGTTCACACATTCAATAAGAGATCAGAGACTAATTTATAAAAATAAAGTCGATTTTTTATAAGAAATTAGACACTAAGATCTTAAGAATAACTTAAGTACAAGCAGAGCTATCGATTTTAGAAGAAAATAGAACATTTCTTAAATAACTGTTGTTAGGCAAGAGCGTTGAACACTACAATGTTATCCCATGAGAAAAAAAGACACACAGCAAAAAGATACTTGGAGATGGAATTCAGAGGTGCCTTTTGGGACTTGAGGTGCTAGGGGACCAGGGTCCAAAGTACCACCAACAGATTTGCTGTTCCTGCCTTGGGGTGTATGGGTGCAGAGGTGCTGGTCTGGATGGTAGCTTGGAGCGATACATCGTTGAAGTCCGTGGGACTTGAAACAAGGGCTGCAATAGGGTACTTGGGGGTAAGTCCGGATGAACCTAAAGGAGGGCTGAGGTAATTTGGACCCCTAGACCAAGGGGACACAGTCAGAAGCTGTGGAGCTTGGGTGTAAAGGGTCTTGGCTGGCTGGCTACTGGATTTCGAGGCTCCCACGGTTGTTGGTACATCTGCAGAGGGAAGAAAAACAAAACAGCAAGGCCACTTTGGTCATATGTCCTGATGTCCCCCGATGTGCAGGAAGACTTCAAGTCAGTGGTGTTCTGGTTGGATGGGAAAGGAGCCTTGGCTGGTGCAAGTGCCCTAGTGCTCAGGGTATTGGTGCAGTGGAGCTCCCGGAGGATCTTGCATCTCGAAACTCAGCTGTGGGATGGGACTGACCATCTAGAGCTATGAAAACCTCCTGAAGAGATGTTCTCTTGGTGGGCTCGATGACCAACAACAAGGTGAAACTGGCAAATGCGATTGGTGTCTGAAGATGCAAGGGAATGGCTACTCCACCCCATGGGAGATGATCTCTGGTTTTTGAAGTGCTGGAAAGTCCTCCAAGTGTTGGGAAGGATGCACAGCTGCAGGACGAGTCGTGTCTTTGCATTTGTTAAGGAGCAGGCAGCAAGCCAGGGTTTGGCACCAATTTCTATGTAGGTCCTCGTGATGTCGTCTTTTTGTCCTCCTCAGGTCCCAGGAAGTGTAATCTGGGGTTCTGGTTTCAGGGGGAAACCTAAATACTCAATTTAGGGAAGTAAGAGGTAGTAGCCAATGGGCTACCTACCACTAGGGTGACTACATCCCCTATATGATCACTTCCTGTGAGGAGTGGGCATAACCCTGACAAAGAAGTCCCTATTTTACCAAAAACAAAATAGTGAAACCATTCTCTGGCTGTTTACTTCAGATAGCCCACCTTAGGGAAGTAGCTAAGTAGCTATCCTGTGTGTGAAACATGCCTCTGGAATAACACATTTCTCACCTGCTCGGATACCAAATGGGCCCCAGGGGGTGGTGTTCTCCAGGTCTGGGGGGAAGCTGGTGTTGCATTTCAAAGGATGCAGAGGCTTTAAGGCATCTGGCCTTTATATGCTATATTGCTAAACATAATGCTGGAGGAGGTGCAAACCCCTTCTGCCGAGCAGGCATTGCTCCTGACCTCTGAGAGCGCGGGCTCCCTCTTGCAGGGGGTCAGAAACTCGTCTGGTGGTAGGCTGCAAGATGTCAGTCAGTCAACTCACTTAGAGGTTCCCCCTGTGGGACTACTAGTCTATAAGGTGGCCTCTGGGTGCATGCCTCAAATCTGATTCTGGCATTAGTACAGATTTAATAAGACAAGATGTTTGATACCAAATACCATTATTCCCAGTGAAACCATTAGGTAGCTGGTAACTCGTAATGACCACTGCATAGTACATTTCTTTAAAATGTCTTCCTGAGCACTTGCAATGCCTAGCAATGGAGCTAGGCATTAGAGGGGCATATCTGCTCATGCAGATGTGCCCTCACATGTAATATAATGTGCGCTGCGTTAGGGCTGAAAGTTCTGCTGTAAGGGTGACTTACATGTAGTACATGCAGTGTACATAGTCCATGCTTACTGGGAGTGGGCAATGTCGTGTTTTTGAAATGGCTTGCACCATTTCACACATCCTGCAACATAACGGAGATGACAACACAGGTAAATGATTACAGTGTACACTGTAAATGATTACAGTGCCCTCGCAAGTTGGACGTCTAAAAAAAAAAATCCGCTTGCTGCACCACCTCACAAACATTGCGTTGCCTTCAAATGTGGCTATACAGCCTTCAATATATGTTTTACAGCAACACTTTATCCACAGCAATGGTAGTTGCCTGCAGATGTTTAATTGTTGCCATAAAAAGGAAATTGCTGCTGGTCAAGTCCTTTCCTGTGACACTAGCCTCACCACAGATTCCGTCATGTTGCAGGGTTCTGATATGTCTAGAGTAGATTACACAAAGTAGTTTCATTCCTCAAAACGAATTCAGTCATCTATCATTCGATGCATTGAGTCAGACAAGGTATCCCAAAACCTCCCCTTGAGATGATAAGCTGTTCAAGTTTCACTACAACAGCCTATCAGACAAGCAGGGAATGCTGTGGAGAATGTTCATTCAGTGCTAGTATCTGCACCAGTCCCTTATTTGTTGCACCGCTTGAAGTGCTTACCTTTGCCGCTAAGCTAAAGCTGACAGTCCTCGATTGCTGGATTGCCCTTGGGCAGTAGTTTCAAAGGAGAAGGCAGTTGTTACTCTGAACCTTTGGGCACTATGAACTGCATGTCTTGTGCTGCTGCCACTAGTCCATGGCTCTCATCTGTGTAGAACACTTGAAGCCTGCACCATTGTGAATCAACAGATTGGGGGATGGAGCCAAGTCACTCCTGTGAACAGCGACACCAAGGTGTCCGCAAAAGTGATTGATGAAGGCACATTAGATTTCTACACTTTAACCAGGATTTCCATTGGGATTTTACCCATTGCACCTGAGGTCAACAGAGAGAGGAACAGGTGCAGGGTTCTGCGAGAATGGTGGCTGTTGGAGTGTGACCATCCATAAGTCCGCTTCTCCTCCACCCATCCCAGAACTAAAAGTCTTAAAGGCAGCTCCATGTGTTGCTATTATAACATGCTGTTTGAAGCTGTTCAATTCCTGAGGAGCTTTACAAGAGCCACAAGCAATCCTGAAATAAAACCTGTTTCCCCCAAGTCTTGCAATAGTCTGTTCCATCAAGATCGAGCAGTTTTTGGTACAAGTGGCAAGTTTGTGTCTGGCTCTCTACCTGAATCTGTTGGTAATCTTTTCAGTACTATTCGCAAACACGCCTTCCTTCCTTTTCTAGAAGGTACTTCACAGCCTCGAAATCGGGAGTTCATCAACCTTCTTTAGACTCGAAATAAAGCTTTATAGAAATCCCTTTATTTGTAACTTTTAGTAATGTTTTCTGGTCTAACGTTTATTGAGGAATCCATTTCTAGATTCTGCTTGATGTTTACAGTAAATCAAAGGCAGAGACAACTCCCATTTTAATATTTTAAGAAGGGAACTGAGGAAATACTGAGAATCGTGGCAGGGTCACTGTATATAGGAAACAATTCACTACTGTCAAGGGTTCCAAAGAGGGACATTCATTTGTAAACTTTTTTTTAATCATTAGTTTCAATTTTAGTGGGGGGAGACTCAAAGTGTTTCTAAATAATAGGCTGGTAGATAAGAGACATGATTCTACTAGAAGGCTTGAGAAGTACAGATCTATAAATTGCCAATGGGAGATTAGGAAATGATATCATAGCAAAAGTTACACATAAAACACCCTTTCGTCAGTCAATTATGGCCTATTTACTAGTTTCAACAGATAATTCCAATAGGCTTTCATATGTGGAAGTTCTGGAAAATTCTAATATCGACCATATGATGATTCCCTGTGAATTAGAGGTGAATTTGGGGTGACTTCTACAGAAGTAGGCTTGTGGGATTTTAAGGATAAATCTGTAGATTAAAAAAAAAAAAAAGTAGAATATATTGGAATATCAGCGCAGCCTCAAAATTAAGAGACACTAACAATTCTAATAGGAGATCAGCAGCATACAATATTAGGAGATCCATAACCTTCTCAGCCAGACCAACTGGTATCTTTCGGCTGCATTATAGATACCTTGGTTACTACATGTAAAGTCAATTGTTAACTATCCCGGCCGAGGTAACTCCCAAATCCGATAATATGTATAAAAAGGGAAATAAATAATCTAGTGAAAGCCCAATTTTTGAACTTTTCCCTTGATCAAAGTAAATTAATTAACTTACTATAGGGGAAAAGATTAAGGAACAAATGCTCCACAAGACAAGAAAAGGAAAACTATAATTGGGTCCAGTTAAGAGGCAGCCTAGCAATGCTAAAAGGTATTGGGAAATAATCTTAGACTGTTGTGGCTCAAGTGTAAAATCCCTCCCAATCCCCATAAAATAAGAAGACTGAAAACTTTATCTTGTAGATCTTTATTCTACTTACTCAAATTCAGCTTGATCTTCTGCCTCTATAATATCTGCAAGGGAAGACTCCCTCCTCCTGGTCTGGTAGTATCTTAATTCCACTCGTTGAAAAGAGTTGCCCAGACACCTTCCGGGTAACTAGTGGCAAATAGCTCTACTAAATGCAGTTGGGAAAGAATTTGCACATAGTATCTTGGATCATCTTGCTAACTGGGTGTTGGAGGAGGAAATTCTCCCCATAGAACAAGCACTTATTTAAGTGAAGCTACTTGACCTCATCCAGACAACCCTTATGGTGATTTTAGTGGTCTTCGACAACCATAGAAAGCTCTCTAAATGGTAGCTGTGGAGAGTAGCCTTCAGGCTTAGTCCAGATGAAGTGTTAAGCAGCTTGGTTTACCAGATCTAATCATACAGTGTAGGTTAAACTAAAAAGAACTACCCAGTGTAGCTACAAAAATAGGTCTCTTTTTTTTTTTTACATACTCACAAACATATTGGTATAGCTCCTACCCGGCGATATCACCACAAATGCACACAATACTTCAATTGTAAACAGGTAAGTAAGCCCAAATATGCGGTGGTCTCCAGGGGGAGTGCAAACCATATACTAAAGAAGCAGAATGCGAACTGCGACTGAAGTTGGGACTTGGACCAGGGGACCTAGAGGAGCTGGGGACACAAGGGACCTCCCGAGGAAAGTACCCAGGAAGCCCACTGAGGCCGTTGCAGAGTGTAAATGCAGCAGCGTACTCAATACATGTCAATGGGTAAGTCGCGTTGCAGTTTTAAAGGAGGAGGACCCTTCCCAGTATGCCCCGAAGAAACCCTGTGGAGGACAGAAGGTTGGAGAGTCACTCCACCCATGGATACCCCAGGAACCAGGATACCTTTACCAGGGGAGCAGAGTGCATAGGTGTCAAGTGACGTTGGAAACCGCCGTTGACCACAATGGAACTTTAGGAAAGATGCTGCTGGTGAAGAAGGTAAAGGAGTCCGGTGGAATCCAAGGGTGGATTGCGGATGAGGAGAACCTGAAAGCTGAGGGGACCGAGTGTATGGCTCCCAGAGGTGACCAGGAGGCACAGAAGAACAATGTCCACTGATGACGGAAGATGCAGGAGTAATGACTGTGACCTTGTCTCTGCAGCTGTGAGGACCAGGCGACGCTGTGGAAGACCAGGAGCTGTTTACAAGCTGTCCTGCGTTGGAAGTTGAGAGCCAGGAGGTCGGTGTCCGGCGGAAGAACCAACAATCCTTGGCAGCAGCAACAGGCATGGTAAACTATAAAGGAGCAACGTTGAGACCAATAAGGTCCAAGAAATTCACCTAATGCAGGAGAGTCCGAGCAGGCCCCAAGGAAGCAGGGGAGCTCACCGAAGCCAAAGAAGACCCACAGGCCGAAGACCAGGAGTCACAAGAGGAACTTGAGCAGAACAAAGATCTTGGTAGGACGAGATGCTGGAGACTGGAGTTTCTTCAAGCCCAAAGATCTCTGGAGTACAGAGCCAACAAGCCTTGGCAAGGGCAAGCCGACACGCTGCACAGGGATGCCCCAGCAGTTCCGACAAGGGATACTGGACTCAAACTTGCTGAAAGGACAGGTCAGACCTCGAGAGAGGTGCAGAACCACCACCTGCGTTTCTGGGCCTTTTAGTTTTAAATTTGTTTTATTGATTTCAAAAGTAACAATAGACATTACAGCGTGAAAAAGGCAGGTCAGACAAGAGAAGTCATTGAAGCAGGTAAGTACATAGATTCTGTAAATCAAACAGATGACTGACAGGTGGTGCTCGACTTAACAATAGTGTGGTGCCAGGTTTGCGAATGTCTCTCGTGATGAGGTAATGAAATTGCATAAGTAAAAAAAAAAAACAACCAAAATTCCCGCCCCAACTCCCATCCCCCCTCCCTTATCCCACCCCACCCAGTGTGCCAGACCCATGAAACTAACATGGTTGTGATCATATAGTAAAGGGTGCGATCACCCAGATGAGCTCGGGGAATCATGTGTGTGCTCTGCGAGTCGTAGTATGCGGAGGTATCTAGGACACGTGACCTTGTTAAATTTCTTGGATAATAGAGACAGTAGTAGAAGCCATACCTTCCGATAGGCAGCCGTGGATTGTGTGAGCGTGGCTTGGATGCGTTCCATCCCCAAAGTGAACCATATTTTATGCAGCCACCCCATGTGAGTGGGCTTGGTGTTGGAGCCCCAGAGGGACAGAACATTCTGTGTAGCAGCCTGCATAGGAATCCCCATCTGGCGGCCTCTGGGGTTTTTGAGGGGTAAGGTGAGCGCGTTTGGTAGACCTAGGATGGTGTAAGCCGGGAATCTAGGGACTTCAGTGTCAAATGTAGAGTCTATGTCGTCCAGGACTGTCTTCCAATATTCCTGGATCTCCCGGCATTCCCAGAGGAGGTGAGTTAAGGTGCCTTTTCCCCCGCAACCTCTCCAGCACAGCGCACTACATGTGGGGTTGCCTTTATGGAGCCGGGCTGGAGTGAGATGCCAGTATATAGCTAGTTTTGTCGCTGCTTCCCTGCTTGCAGTGTTTCGGTGGTGTGAGAGGCTCTGTAGTACACAGAGCTCCATTCCTTGGGTGATAGGGTCCGCCCTAGTTCTGCCTCCCACCTTTGTTGACCTGCTGTCTTGCCTGAAGGGGCTGGAGGTGTGAGCATTTTGTAAAGTTCTGTGATAAGATGTTTGTCCGATTCCTTCGTCACTAGCCACTTTTCAAAGACCGTCTTGGGCCTGCCGACTAGGGGAGCAACATCTGGGTGTGTGAGCCAGTGCCTAATTTGGAAATATTGAAATAAGTGTGGGGAGACAACGTCATAGCCCTGAATTATGTCCGGTAGGGTAAGGAAGCCTTGCAAATCAAAGAAATGGCCGGCAGAGAGGTAGCTGACGCCGCGCCATTGCGGGAATGCCCGGGGGTCATTACCAGGTAGGAAGTCAGGATTGTCTAAAACGGGGGTGAGTGGAGAAAGGAAGGTGGTAAACCCTTTTTTGATCGCCACTGTATCCCAGATCCGCATGACAGTGCGAGTGATGGGGGAGTGCAAGAGATAGCATGGTCTATGCTGTTGGGGCATAAATGGGATTTTCTAGAGGGATGTGCGTGCCATTGCCCTATCCTGAAAAAGCCAGCGTTTCTCAGACTCTGGTCTGAACCATTCCACCATGTATCGAAGCTGTGCAGCCTGAAAGTATTGGAACAGGTTTGGGACCCCAAGGCCTCCTTCGTCTGTGCTTCTGTACGACAGTCGTTTGTGTAAGCACGCTCGTTTGCCCCCCGAAATGAAATGGTGGAAGGCAGCCTGTAGAGTCGTCATGGTACCAGCCGGCGGGAGCACCGGGAGAGTCTGAAACATGTACAGTATTTTAGGCAGGGCTGACATCTTCACTGCCGCGATGCGTCCCAGCAGTGAGAGAGGTTGCTTGGACCAGCGCGTGAGGTCTGCTTGAATCCGGGAGGATAGGGTCGCATAATTGAGAGTCAACGTAGATTCTGTGGACGCGGTAAGAGTAACTCCTAGGTATGGGAGGCGCTTGGTCGATGACAGTCCCCCCTATAGGCAGGTAGAGGTAGTTGTTGTTGGGCGTTGCTGCCCAGAGGCAGGATGAGGGATTTCCCTTTATTAATCTTAAACCCGGAGACAACCCCAAAGGATTCCATCTCCGTCAAAAAGGCGGGGACTGAGCAATCCGGGTGATCTAGAGCCGCTATGATGTCGTCGGCATATAATCCTATCACGTGAGATTCCCGGCCGAAGGACATGCCCTGAAGGGCAGGGTTATCGCGGATTCTTTGCCCCAGAGGTTCTTTATACAGGGCAAACAGGAGGGGCCATAAAGGGCATCCTTGCCTAGTTCCCTGTTGAATCTCAAAAGGGCTCGAGCGCAGACCACCTATGCGGACACGAGCTTTAGGACGGTGATAGCAGCTCGCAATCCAGGCCTGAAATCGATCCCCAACCCGAAAGCGCTACAGGACCTGTTGGAGGTAGGTCCAATCTACCCGATCAAACGCTTTCTCCGCGTCGATCGCTAGTAATGCAGAGTCCGAGCTTTGGAAGTGAGCTTTGTCGATCAAGTGAAGTATCCGCTTAGTGTTGTCGCTACACTGACGGTTTGGAACAAAGCCCGACTGGTCAGGTTCCAGAATCTCGGGCAGGCACGCCGCCAGGACCCCTGTGAAGATTTTCAGATCTAAGTTAAGTAGGGATATCGGCCGAAACGCTGAGCAGCATGTGGGGTTTTTACCCGGTGTGGGCAGCACAACTATCTCAGCTGCAAGCATGTCCGAGGGGATGGAGCTCGGACCCTCGAAGGAGTTGAAAAGCAGAGTGAGGATTGGGGCAAGCGTCCGGCCGAAGAGCTTATAGAAACCGGCTGAAAAGCCATCAGGTCCCGGGGATTTAAGAGGGCGAAGGCGAGAAATAGCGGCGAGTACCTCGTCCACGCGGATAGGGGCGTCTAGGGTGTCCGCGTTGTCCCGAGACAACTCCGAGACGTTTGCTGAGTCTAGGTAAGTACGAGCATCCTCCAGTGAGACCGAATCGGCCTTGTACAGGGTGGCATAAAATGTCCTAAATGCGTCTGCGATTTGGGGGTCGCCCGTGATGTCCAGGCCATCGTCGTTCGTGAGGCTAGTGATTTTGGAGCGCTGAATCTTCGCTTTCAGGGCACTGACTAGTAAGCGGCCAGTTTTGTTGCCGCCCGTGTAGTATGAGTGACGTAGACGCAATGCAGCCAGTTCTGCGCGATCTGTGTCTAAGCTGGCTAGCTGGGCCCTGGCGGCCTTAAGTTGCCTCCAAATCCGTGGGGCACCCGTGCGGCTATGGACCCTTTCCAATTCAGAGACCTGAGCAGTGAGGTCATCCCTTTTTGCCTTGCGGTCCTTGGCCTCTGCTGATGCAATGGCAATAAGTTTGCCGCGGACCACAGCCTTCAAGGCTCCCCATAGGGCGGACATCGAGGTTCCGGGAACATCATTAACAGTTAAATAATCGGTGAGGCTGGTGCGGATTTGTTCGGTAACCACCGGCCGCTGCAGGAGGGTTTCCCTCAGCCGCCATGTCCCCGGGGTCCGGGTGGGCGCAGGAACCTGCAGTGTCAGTTCCACTGCATCATGATCAGACAACCCCGCTGGGACAATGCTTACGTCTTTAAGAATGGCTAGGAGCTCGTTAGAGCCTAAGTAATGGTCCAGTCTGGCCTTGACGGATTACATCATCCAGCTTAGCACTCGCTACACCAACTTCACTGCTTTAGGAGATTTTAACCTTCACGTAAACGATGAATCATGCTCACATAGCAATAATTTTATTTCTACACTGGCGACCTGCAATCTAGAGCAAAAAATAGATTCCCCCACTCACAAAGCCGGACATACCCTTGACCTGATTTGTTCCAACCTACCTAGCATTCTGGTAGCCTCTCCCATCCCGGTCACCTGGTCAGATCACTTTCTCATCTCTTTTGAGATCATCATCTCCCGCTCCATCAGACCTACCATCGCCCCCAAAGCATCAGGCAGAAACTGGAGTCGTATCACCCTTGAAACGCTCTAGGAACACCAGAATAATTTTCTACCCTCCCCATCATCTGATCCGGATGGTGGTATTGACCATTTCGACGCCTGGATCGGCCAAGCCCTAGAGGCTATGGCCCCTCTCAAACCCATCAAAACCTACAGGGCCACTCCATCCGCACCCTGGTACTCTGACATGCTTCGCCAGAAAAAGGCTTCATGCAAAGCCCTCGAACACTCCTGGAGGCAGAACTATTCCCTCGACAGTAAAATCACCTATAAAACAGCTCTAAAAGAATACCGCAGAATGATTGAGGATCATAAAAGGGACTTCCTGGCTTCCAGAATTAAACATGCCAGTAACGGCGCCAGGGAGATTTTCAACATAGTCAGATCCTTTACGGACCCCAGCGCTGTGACTCGAACTCAACCAGCCTCCCAGTCTCTGTGTAACTTTCACAATTCTTTGAGGAAAAAATCCAGGCTATTTACTCCTCCTTTCCCATCAGCAGTAGTGCAGGGTCGGGTGAGGAATCTACTACGTACCCGCTACAGTCACCCTCATTGCTAGAGTTTGCAGATATCTCTGAGGCTGACACACTGGTAGAATTACTCAACTGTAAATCTGGCTCCCCCAAGGACCCTTTGCCAGCCAGACAATATAAAAAACTGGAACCCCTGCTCAACCCATATCTGGGTCGAATCCCTGAGAACGGGCATTTTTCCCGCAAAATGGAAGCATGCGTCCCTAGTCCCCATCCTTAAGAAACCTGATCTTGACCCAGATAACCCTAGTAACTACAGGCCCATCTCTCTCCTGCCTGCCCCAGCTAAGATCCTGGAAAAACTGGTGCACGCCCAGCTTGCCAACTATATTGAATCCCATGGGCTCCTGCATGACTCTCAGCACGGCTTTCGATCGGGCCACAGCACGGAGTCGGCCCTTGTTGAAATGGCTGACTCGGTGAGATGGACGCTGGATCGAGGGTCGAGGGCGGTGTTAGTGCTGCTGGATCTCTCAGCAGCATTTGACACCGTCTCTCATAAGATCCTGCTGAGAAGGCTGGGAGACCTGGGTATTGGCGGTACAGTGTTGAGATGGCTCTCTTCCTACCTGGGTGACCGTACTCAGCAGGTATACACCCCTCCCTACACCTCCACCGCTAGACCACTTAAATGGGGAGTTCCACAGGGCTCCTCCCTGAGCCCGCTCTTGTTCAATGTTTACTTTTCCCCCTTGGCTAAACTGATTGCGCAAACTGGGATTAAATCCACCTCCTACGCTGACGACATTCAGTTACTCTTCACCTTTGATACCCCCACTGCCTCTGCCTTCGACCCATTGAAAAACTGTCTAAGAGACATCTCTAGCTGGATGGACTCCAATTCCCTCCGACTCAACGCTGGAAAGACAGAGATTCTGTTTTTTAACTCATCATCCCCTCTTGATTCTAATTTATGGTGGCCGGATGATCTCAGCCATGCCCCCACGCCTAAAGACTCGGTGAGAAACCTGGGAGTGCGCTGGGATAATCATCTCCGTTTCAACGCCCAGGTTCAAACAGTAGCAGCATCCTGTTTTGCTAAGATCAAGACAATTAGACGGCTCATCAACTACCTGCCGATGGACTGCCGTAAGACTGTGGTACAAGCCCTGATAATATCTCACCTGGACTACGCCAACGCACTATATCTTGGCATCACAGCAGGCCTATGCCACAAGTTACAGACTGTCCAGAATGCTGCTGCTCGGCTGGTGGAGAGAATTCCTGCCAGACATCACATCTCCCCACACCTCCGTAAACTCCACTGGCTCCCCATTTCCAAGAGATGTATTTTTAAGGCCATGACCCTGGCTTTCCGGGCCTCCAAGGGCAAAGGCTCGGCCCATCTGAAAAGCACTCTGAGACCGTATGTCAACACCAGGACACTACGCTCAAATTCCCTACTTCTGCTGGAAACCCCTAGATTTAAACGTACTCGCGCCGGAGGGAAAACATTCGAGGTCTGTGCCACTCGGTGTTGGAATAACCTCCCGGTTGCATTACGAGCCTGTCAAACCGAATTAGCATTCCGAAAGTCCCTGAAAACACATCTCTTCCCCATATAATGCCCCATCGGTGCCTAGCCTCTAAGTTCCATGATTTATCAGCGCCGGGACGCCCCGTTGGGGCTGCTGTTGCGCTTTACAAAATACACAAATAAATAAATAAATAAATAAATATGTGCGATGGACATGTGAGTAAAATGTGAAGTGTGACGTGTTGGGATGGGTGACTCTCTACAGGTCCACCAGCCCCCTTTCCTACAGCCAGTCTATACCGGCAGCAGTTATGGCGCCGGTGTCCCCGTATCGGTGACCCGATCTGTCTGCTTTTGTGCCCATTACTAAGTTTAGGTCTCCCCCAATGAGCAGGAGAGAGGCAGGAGATTGGAGCGATTCCGAAATGGCGTTTTTCAAGAAAATGTCCTGCCCTGAGTTCGGGGCGTAGAGGGAGACAATCGTGAAGCTCTGATTCCCCAAAAGGAAGGTGTATGCTAGTAACCTACCCTTGATCTCCCCCACCTTGTCTTCTACGCTGCCGCGGAAGCTCTTGGAAACTAGAATGGCCACCCCTGCTTTCTTTGTGGGGAGTGAGGAAAAAAACTGTTGGGGAAAGGCACGTGAGCGCATCCTGTGCCAATCTTTGGGTAGAAGGTGGGTCTCTTGTAAGAGGCATATGTCCGCCTCAGAGTTCTCCAAGTATGAAAGCACAGCCCTACGCTTAATCGGGTTGTTCAGACCCTTCACATTAAGGGTTAGTACCTTTAAACTAGACTCCATCCCAAGAGGTCAAACGCGCCACAAGCCGTAGAGAAGCATAGCAAGTCAAACCTTGCTTCAGCAACAGAAGCACATACCCCTGATGTTTCTGACATTGAATCAAGAAGCGGTACAGTCCCACAGAACCCCCTGGCACACTGAGTCCCCCCCTCTGTCCCACCCCCTTACCCCCACCCCAACAGCCCCCCGCAAACTTCCCCGTGTCCCCCACTCTCCCCCCCCTCCCGCAGGACCAACCCCTCACCCCAACTGTGGTCCCCCTCCCGTCATCCCCCTTCCGCCCCCCTCCCCCATTCCCAGCAACAACTGGAACTCCAACTTTACCATAGTCCTGGGCCTATCCAAGCGTAGTTCAGGCCCACAGAGTCTTCTCCGTGCGGAGTGTGTGGTGATGGCGATCCCATCGCCCCCCCCCCCCCCCCCCCTTCACCCCTGACCCGCTCATCCTGAAGCAAATGAACCCCCATGCATAATTATAGCGAAGGCCGATGCCCTGGAGCACCCTTCGTGTCCTGCTGTATCATTCAGACGTTGCTGTGTCTTTGGATACCTCCTGGATAGCCGCCGCCTGTTCCTGTGCCACCAGCTGAGGATCCGGCTTCAGGGACCCCTTGGGCCCTCTTCGGTACTTTACTCGGTTCCAGCCATCGTCCGAATTCCGTGATGGAGATCTGGGTGAGGACTGTCTCCCGGCCAACTCCTCCTCGGCGTCATCGTCCAGGGTGATCCCCAAAATCGCACATGTGTCCTGTAGGGATCGGAGCTGCTGCAAGGTCCCGTTCCATTTAAAGATTATCCGGAATGGGTGGCCCCATGAGTACGGGATCCCTTTGTCCCGCAGGAAGGCGGTGACTGGCTTGAAAGTATTCCTTTCCTGCAGAGTTATGGCCGAGAGGTCCTGAAACAACGACACAGAGTGGCTCTGGTATTGAAGAGGCTGTTTCCTGCGAGCCGCCAGTAAGATGCGTTCTTTCAGCTGGAAGTCTGGGAGGAATGCTAGAGTGTCTGGTGGGGGGGCAGACGCAATTCGTGCCAGGCCTACCCTATGTGCCCTGTCAATGCGTACCTCGAAGTCCTCTCCCTCGTCCAAAACGTCCCTGAAGAGGCCTTGCAGGAAGAGAGTGACATTCGTTCCTTCCGTTTTGAGTGCCACGCCCCGGACCCGTATGTTATTTCTTCGAGACCTGTTTTCCAGGTCTTCTGCATGAGCCTCGAGATCTACCTGCTGCTCCTTGAGGCGTACCACTTCTTGTTGCAGTTGCACTATCTCCTCACCTCTGGACAGGTCGGCTTCTTGCACCGCAGCCACTCGCTCCCCCAGGCCATCCACATCTCTGCGCATTTCTCTGACTTCACCCGCCACGTCTTGCTTCAGTGTTTGGAAGTCCTCCTTCAGGGTATTGAAAAGAGTCTCCAGGAAGGACTTAGTGATGGGGGCGCCTTCATCGTCTTGTCCACCGGCGACCCTCTGGGCCACCGAGGGCAATGGGCTTTTGTCTCCCTTGGGGGCATTCTTCCCTAACATGTCCGGGATCGTGCGTCCCGTTCTTCGCTGCCCCGTAGCCATCTCGCCCAAGAAGGACGTCCGTGGGGGGTCTCAGATTCCTCCCCTCCGGGGGGACGGGTAGAGCCGCAATGTTGTGCCGCAGGCCAACCCTTGAGTCCAGAAGTTAGGGTCTGTGTAGGCTTCTTTGCTTGTCGTTCCGTGCCAGTGCACAGTGTCGGTGCCTGCAGCGCAGTAGTAAGCGGAGCCCACACCTGCTCCCCCGGGCGTTCAGCTGTCTTCTCCCAATTCCTTGCGCCTCCACTGTACCTTGGGGCCACACTACGATTGTCGGCGGTGCCAGGTGTCCCGTCGGGCCACGCATCACAGCGTAATACTTGTAAGTTGGTAAACTCTAGGTCGCAGTCGCTATCAGGAGGGGGCACCAGGTTATCGCACTATCATTGTTGCAATGTCGCCAGTGGATCGTTTGGGGGGGTTTGGGGGGTTCCGATGTGTCCCCCCGCAGCCTCAACACCAGGCCTGCAGGCCGGGGGCTCGGGTGACACGCAACAGGCAGCGCGGCGCGGGTCCCGGCCCAGATCAGCCTCCACTCACCGGACGTTGCCGCTCGCTCCACGTCACTGCTCGTGCCCCTGCGCCACACAGGTAGATAGGGCGTCTCTGTCCTGGAGGTTGCTTCCGCTCCGGGGCCGGACCCGGGCCCGGGCCCAAAAGCCAGGGCCTCGATTTGCCACGAGCCGACGCGGGCGCGACCCGCCGGCAGCCACCTCCCCCGGCGGCTGAAGAGTCGCAAGGCGTCGGGTCTCCCTTCACAGCTCCTGGCCAGCCGCGGCGCCGGAGTCCACTCACCCCTGCGCTTGGGACACTCCGCCGTCCCCAACGGCCAGCACTACGCTCGCCCAGCAGGGTAGTTCAAGGAGCGGCGGGGCCCCGGGTCCAGGCCCAGCAGCCGAGGGCTCGATTAGTCCTGCAAGCCGGCTTCGACGCGACCCACTCGCGGGTGCTCCCTCAGTGGCCGGAGAGTCCCGGGAAGCTGGGCACTTTTTCACAGCCCCGCCGATGTCCTCCGGTCGGCCGCCACACCAGGGTCCGTTCACCCCGCTCGGGGGGGACCACAGCCGCCGCCAGCAACCACCGCTTCTTCCGTCCAGCAAAATGGCAGGCTGGACCTCGCTGCGGAGGAAGTCCCGCTCAGGGCAGCAGCGGGACACCGCCGGTCCGGGAAACAGCAGGGTTCGGCTGTCGATGCCCCAGGCAGCAAGCACTCACGTTTTGTGGGGCGCCTGCAGGTGGTAGAGGCTTTTAGGTGGTCAGGATAGGGGATTCAGGCCGGGAGCCTCACTCAGGAACGTCCTTCCCGATCGCCATCTTGGCCAGGCCCCCATTTCTGGGCCTTTTGAAGTTTGTGGGACAATAGGAGTAGCAGCCCAGTCAGGTTTGTTGCGGTGCCTGCAGATGCTGGGGAGTGACTCCTTCACTTCAAGGGAAATTGCTTAGGGTATCCTTGATGCCCAAAAGCCTGGAGAGGAACCTGTAAGAAGCACAGGCACAGACGACGAAAATTTGCAGAACAGCAAGACCGTGAGCAGCAGGAGTCTTCCTTGGGGTGTCCTCAGTTCCAGGGGAAGTCCAGCGAAATCCAGGTGACCAGACGGTCGAAGTGGAAGTTGTTTCGGGTTTGAATCTTTTCTCACAACGAATCTCAAGAGCAACCCATAGGTAAACTCTTAAGAACCCTAGGGAAAGGGTTGTAACGATTCAGAGTTTCTTCCCAGAGGATGGGCTGCACAGAGGGGAGGATACTTCCATGTCCTTTGTCCAGTTTTATGCCAGAGCGGGAGCTGAGGGCTCCCTGAATTGGCTCAAACTGGAGGAGGGTAGCAAAATATCCCCTTCAAAGCAGTCATGTGGTGCTGTCAAGCACCCCCACCCCAGCCCAATACACAAAGTCGTGTCTGGGAGATGGTCACACCTCCCTGTGGCAGGAAACCTATTGTTCTACCTTCCCCTGCTTGAGATCTGAGGTAATTGAAATTTTTATGGTCGAGTATGTCCCCTAACGTGTACCCCAACGTCTCCATGTACGTGCTTAAAGTACATGTATTTTCCCTCCATGACCGAATATGAAGACGCAAATACATTTGCGTCCAACGATAACATGTCCTCTACCAGATCCACCTGGAATGGATCGATAATTCAGTTTCTAAACATGCCGTGCCAACGTCTTTACATGGTGCACTTCTGAAATTCGCACACGTTTTTCTTCATGTTTCCTGGCCCAGTCCCTTAAATGTGGCCTCTCTGTCTCATCTCTCCTGTCTCCGAGGGCTGTGTGCATCCCTGACCCCTGCCTTACTTCCTGCCAGCGCAGCGGTGCCCGGCTCGGCCTGGACTGTCTGCCAAATTCATGTTTTACCTACAGTTATCTGCTCAGCCTCCTCAAAAACACATTCCAGTCTAGTGAAATAGGTAAACATCTTCCCGGCTGCAGAGCAAAGGGCCCGGCCTTTTCTGTCCTCCTTGCAAGTGATTTACTGATTCCGTTACCATGGTAGGCCCATGGCTCCGCACGTTGCACCTAGACACGTATGCACGCACTAGCTTTCAGTATGGGATGGCCCCTGCCCGAGAGACCTTTTACTTCAGACACTACATCCTCCAAACATAAGATACCAGATATGCTATAGGTACAGGTTGCCCTGACACTCCAGACACCAGTCTCCTCCACTAGTGCTAAAATCACAGCCCCCCAGTTTTACGTCATGCTAGTTGCGCGCGCATCCGGGTTAAGGGTTTCTGCTGATCCTGCAATATTCCTCTATGCATCCACCCACATGTGACGATTCTTGTGACGTTTCTGACATGTACAGTGCACGCCCATGTGTACGCCTCTTTTTCACGCCTCCTCTTACGCACATGTGTTCTTATCTCGCTCTTTTCACCTGTTACGCCTACTGTATTGGATTCAATTATGTTACTTTACTATATATAATGTGTAATGTTAATAAAACGTTGACTGTCCCTTCCCGAACCCTAGTGGTGACGGAACATGATATCCAACCTCGAGGTTCATTGTCCATTAAAACCCGTATGACTCAGATACCACGGACTCTGCCTCTCATTTGAATGAGCTGTCTTGTAATGATAATCATGCGGAAAAATGAGTAGGTAAATTTATTTACCACAGATCGCTCCGTAGCAGGAGGGCAGAATAGAGTCTCGGGTCGGCAGCAGCACTAGCTTGCTGGCAGACTCTGAAAGGCTGTAACTGGTAGCACTGGGGGCTTCCCAGAGGAGCCCTCTGGTGCCTGGATTCATACCTCCAACACCGGTAACAGTGTTGTGGTAGGATTTCATCATGCTTGATACCAAACCTGCCCAGGTTTAATTCAGCAGGTATAGACGTCGCTATCACGTAATGACAGATGGCCACTGTATGTTATGAAAACAACTGACTTTCAAAGCCTGTAGAATCGACTTTGGGGTTTGTAAGGAGTGACCTTTGTGAGAAGTTGGCCTGATATATGATGCTCACTAGTTCTAGTGATCTCCTTGTATCAGTCCAAACAACCCTAATGGTGATTGGTTGTAAGTCAACCTTATTGACCAGCTATCCTAATGGTAGCATGGACAAAGCAGTCTTAGGCTAAACTCTTTTGGCATGTGAAGCCAGCTGTTTTACCACCTATAACCCCTTGAATACCAAATGAAAGGACACCATACAGGTAGTTATGAAAATAACCAAGATATTTATTAACTAACAAACACCTCTGAACTCTTTATGAGATCAGAGGGCTAAGCACATGACAAGACTCTTAAGAAAAATTATGTTAAGTTGCACAAATTACAATGGTGCCCTAGGGGCACGACAAACCATATACTAAGTAAATGGTATAAGGAAATCGATAGAAGGAATGGAGCTGTCCAGAGGCTGTAGGATCGCTGGGACTACACTATCCTGACCTGAGGTAAGTAATAGGAGGCCCACGGGACGCGGGTGCAGAGTGTGAACTCACACGCGAGATGCGTAACAGTCAATGGACAGTACAAATTACGAAAAGGTAAGTATTAGACAGTTCCGACTAGCTAGGACTAAAACGACTGGAAATCTGGACAGTAGGAGAGTCAATCTTCCCTTGAGCACCAAAATGCTCTTGTTACCTCACCCACGGGCTGCGGGTGCATAGGTGTCAAAGCGTGTTGGGTTTCCGCGTTGAAGTCTATGGAGCCTGGAAGAAAAGATGCTGCAGGCGGCCAGAAGGAAGATGTCCTGAGTGATCCAAGGGTGGATCAAGGAAGATGAAGACCTGAAAGCAGAGGGGACAATGTTCACAGTCACTAGCCAGTGACTGGAGTGGAACCAGGAAGGAACCAGATGCTGTTGTCGCAATCAGGTGAAGAGTGGACGCTTGACTCTGCAGCCACGTGGACCAGGTGGTGTCTTCGACGACCAGCATGGAGGCACGAGCCGTCCCACGCAGGCTCTCGCTGTCGGCGGTGTTGGATCCGGATTCGGCGTCAACAGGCCTTGGCAAAGGCAACCCACGCGGTGAGTGGAAAAGGCGTCTGGTGCGGACCAGGAGGGTCCGGGATGCTTCTCCTTTCCAGGGAAGCAGGGGCAAGTCTGGAGCAACCAGACCAGCGGTGTGGATTTCAAGGATCGTCGTCTAGGCGGCCACTAGCCAGCCGGCAAGTGACCAGACAACGCGTCAAGCAGCAATCAAGCAAAAGGGCCCCACGCAGATCTCGTGGATGCTGGAGGGCTGGTCTTCTGTGCCGGAGCTGCTCGGGGCTGGGGCTTCTCAATCCCAAAGCACTTCGTCGAGGATGCCTCTGAAGTCGTGCTGGAATCGAAGTGCAGTTTCTCCAAGATGGCCGGTCCCACGTGTCTCGTCGCACCCACGGATCTCAGCTGTGCTGCAGATATAGGTAGAGATCGGAGAGGTCTGGGAATCCGGGTCTCATCAGGCTCTGAAGTCTGGATTCACTCGGGAAGACGACAAAGTGAACCGCTAGGATGCTTGATGGTGCCTGCAGATGGAGGGTGGTCACTCCTTGGCCACAAGGGAGATTTCTTCAGTCTTCTGTGGAGCAGAACGTCGAAGTCCAGAGTTTCTACTTCGTAGAGTTTCAAATCAGGATAATCTAAATTTGGAATGGTACCAGCTCCTACCTTTATTCTCCTAAAGGGGGCTGTTCTATGACTAGGTCCCTCCTATGGGTGGGACCAGGAAGGGGGGTGTTTACACCCCCTATCCTTTGTCCAGTTTCGCGCCAGAGCTGGGGCTGGAGTGCCCCAGCAACTGATTTGAACCGGTGTATGCACAGGGACACCTTGTGTGCCCCAGGCCTGTCTCATTCCTTCCAGGCCTGTCTCATTCCTTCCAGGCCTGTCCTACCTAATACACAAAATCCTGTCTGAGGTGGTGCTAGCACCTCCCAAGGCAGGAAACCCTTTGTCCAAGCCTCCCTCGCTAGAAGGACTCCCAGCAGCAGGAGGTCAGACTTGTGTCTGTGGTGGCAGCATCCTTTTTGTGATGCTGAGGCTCGAGTTAACTTTAACCAGGGTTCACAGTTACATACATGTTGTGTCCTTCTAGAAGGGTGGAATGCTACCCCCGTCGCCAGAACAATTCGTATGACACCTTACTCGACATGTTTTGATAATGCTATGCCAAAGTTAGCAATAACCGCGAGGTTATAATGCACTTAAGAGTATATGGTTTAGCATTATCATGGAAACAGCTAAAGGACTTGGTTCCGAAAGCTGTAGACAGGCTCAGCTCATGCTAGAGCACCATCTCACATAATTCCAAGCACTCTGCCTTCAGGATTACTAAGGCCTGCCATAGGAATGACTTATAGGAGGATATGTGTCCATTTTAGGTTTAGATATAGGTATACTATATCTAAAGCAAAGGGTGACTACACCACCTTGCCCCAGCTGATTGATCAGCCAGTTGTGTCAGATTTGGATGGCCAGCCAGGAGTGGCATAATACATGCTGCAGCCCCTGGTAGGCCTTGGGTGCACTTATGCCCTGGGTACCTATGGTACACTGTACAAGGACTTACAAGAGTGACCCAATACCAATTAGATATGTACCTAAGGTACATGGAGTCCATTTTAACAGAGAGAGCAGGAAGCCTGGGGTCCTGAATAGCAGGATCCCAGGCCAAGTAAGTCAAAAACCAGCTAAACACTAGGCAAAAAGTTGGGGGTAACCATAGTCCGATATCCACCTTCCTACAACCTGCTCATGCAGGGCATCCTCACACTTCTAACCTGGCACCCTGCCTCCAGGATTAAAAGGCCTGCCTTCGGGGTGTCTTATCGGTTTTAAGTGCAGTGACGTCAGATATAAGAAAACTTGTATCTGTTGTAAGTGGTGCTAGCACCAGCTTACACAGGCATGCAAGGCAGACCTTTAGTCACAACTTGAGTGGTCTCTCATGGGTAGCATAATACATGCTGCAACCCATGGGAAATCCTTGGTGTACCTATGCCCTGGGTACCTTAATAGTAGATTATACAAGGAACTTAGAAAGGTACACCAGTAGCCAATTAGGAAGGTACCGAAGTACTTATCACTGTCACATATAGGGAGAAAGCACAGTGACTGGGGTCCTGAGTCAGAAAAGTCCTTAAACAGAATTGCTCTAGTAAAAAGTGGGGGTAACCATGAAAGCAGAGCCGACTTTCCTACAAGGGTATACTATTTATATGGCAATAGCTAGAAAGAAGGAACTTGCAGCAGGAGGTAGGAAATTCAAACTTAATTCCTGCTTGCATCAGGGGGCCCACCGTTATTCTCATGACCAGGTATGTAATTATAAGGCCTATTTGCAGATTTCTACTATGGCTACCTGTGCCATTTTACTCTCTAAAATAATTTTCTACCCAACTTTTGCTGTGAAGGGGAGTGAAGATTTAGCCACAAATGTGTCTGATCTTTTATTCTTTTAAAACAATTTGCACATAAACTCTTGCTGCTACGTGACTGGATTTTTGCACACAATAGTACATTTTCTGAAAACTGCTCCTATATGAAAGTTTAATATTAACGAATTGCGTATGTACTTAATTCAATGTATTTGTTGCGGTTTTAAAAATGTAATTGTAATTTGACTATTCCGTTATATTGGTTACCAACCATCTAT
This sequence comes from Lissotriton vulgaris, assembly GCF_964263255.1. Classification (NCBI taxonomy): domain Eukaryota; kingdom Metazoa; phylum Chordata; class Amphibia; order Caudata; family Salamandridae; genus Lissotriton; species Lissotriton vulgaris. The sequence continues at coordinate 1,361,386,350 of NC_141694.1, read as the reverse complement.
ATATCCTGCTCCATTCAGTGTCTCTATACCTCTTGCATAATTTACACACAACCTTTGCTGCTAAGGGAGAACTAAGTTTCTGCCACAAATGTATTTGATCCCTCTCTCATTAGAATAATTTGCATATAAACCTCTGCTGCTATGTGGCTATGATTATTGCATAAAACCGTAACTTTTATGAATTGCTTCTGAATGGTTTTAATTCTACCAAATGGCCTATGTATTTAATTTCATTTATTTATTGTGGAAAATGATTTAAATATGTAATTGTAATTTGACAATTCTGTTATATTTGTGACCATCATTTTATATATCCTGTTTCATTTTAATGTGGACCTCATTAGACATCAAAATCTCAATGAATTGAATTGAAATGATTCAAAGTGTGAAACTGTGTACAGGTAAAGTCAATTGTTACAGGTAAATAACTTAATATGGAAAGACACCATGTTATCAATTTAATTCGTTTTTGCAAACTTCATGTGGCAACTAACACTTTATTTTGTCTCACCAGGATATTTCAGCCCAAGAAAGTAATATATTAGGAGCGTTTTGTGATATGAATGTAAGTGGTTTTATTATTTGTTTTTTGTTGCTTATAAAAATTTAACCTGTTACATATGTAGTACCACAACTTCAGGCAAATGCACATAAACCTAAGAAAGTATGTATTGTATCTTCTTTTTTATTAACATAATACTGAACTCTGTTGGTAACAAATTAAACAAAACATACACAGCCTCAAATATTTATTTTTATGTGTTGGCTTCGTTCTCCCATAACAAAATGAGTTGACGGCTGATTGTTCTGGGTCTACATTTTGAGTACCTTATAACTCAACTTCAGCCTGTAGCTGGGTTGGGGTGGATCATCCGGGGACCGAATGACTACATTTCATCAGGAACACTGATTTGCTGCCCTGGGTTTTCCTTTTTCAGTGTTAGCTGAGTTAGCCCAGTTTGTCCAGTTGCAATTAACCTAGACTAAAACTAATAGAATGTGTTATGCTCTTAAATAAAAGACCGGAAATTACTGTTACTGTTTATATGGGATCATCAGGTAACCTTAGTCCTACTGAGCAATCCTTTGGTCTTCTCGTTGCTAAGGAGTTTTTTGCAAGTGAGTAGAGCAGGGAGGAATGAATAGAGAGAGGTTCGAAATGTAGGAGAGCGATTGATGAATGGAACAATACATATCTAAGACGTTTTGAAAAATGGAAATCTTTTCGTGAGAAGTAGGTGACAAAGCAAAAAGAAATAAGGATGAGCACTAGAAAAGCATCAGAAGTGACAAGGCTGGAGACAACATGAAATAGAAAAGAAAATGACAGAAAGCCTCAAGTTTGAGGCACACAGAATAATGAAAAATTAACGAGTGCTCACAGAATGGGGCAGACTATGTAAAGGAGAAATAAATAGCCCACAGAGAGACGAAAGGCAAAAGTTAACCGAGAAAGGACACACGGAATAAGAGCAAGGAAGAGAAAGAGTGTAAATCGAATATGAGAAAGATCACAAAGGAGATGGAGACCAAAGGAAAGGCAACCCATGCAATTAGCACGCACACAAAATGATAGCCACCCTAGAGGAGATAGTAGAGAACAAAATACATTACACACCCAACTGGAAAAAAGAGTGCATAAAGACTGCAGAATGAAGCAAATGACGAGCACATGGAATGGTAGAGATGACTCAAAAAAAGAGTATTAGAAAATTCAAGAAATTATAGAGCACAGCATTGATCAAGCAAACAAAGGCATGAAAAATGTTGGTCAAACACTGAAAAGTATGGAGGATTTTTTATTTTATATTTCACAGACTTTTATATAGCGCGAACCTGACCCGATATCGGGTATCAGAGCGCTTTACATAGCACCAGGACACATTCGTTTTTTTGTGTTTTTTTTTTTGTGGTCATTGCTGAGTCTCAAACCCGGTACCCCAGATTCGAGGTTGACAGCCCTAGCCGTTAGTCCAACTCCTCTCCCCAATAGTGAATGCAAAAAACATGAGGTTGAATGAGTATCTGAAAACGGAAGGGAGCCATACAACTAGTGGGAAAATATAGAAGAGAATAGAGAATCTACACCCCCACACCCGATTCAAAAGCATAAAATTAAGTTTGTCACCATTTAAGCAGGAGTGACAAGTATGTGCTGAATGTAGGAAAGGGCAGGCGTGAGTGGAAAGCTCACTGAACTAGCATCCTTTTCAATGTACTCGACCTGCAGCCTGATTGACAAAGCTGAGCACAAGCCTAATATGTTTTATATGTGCATTTATATGTTTGAATGTGAAGTTATGTTTCAAACCTTCTGATTTGTGTCTTCGATATTGAGCTTGAGAGCATTGACTTCCTTGGCAAAGAAGTTGTTCCAGAACCCTGGGTCACTGGAAGTTAAAATGTTATTTTAGGGACATGTATTTTCTTGTAGGAAAGTTAATTTAACAATGATTGATTTTTAATTTAAATAATTTTTTTTCTGCAGGATGTAGAAGTTCCTTTGCATCTACTTCGTTATGTTTGTCTTTTCTGCGGAAAAAATGGCCTTTCTCTCATGAAGGATTGTTTTGAGTTTGGCACTCCCGAATCACTTCCATTTTTAATAGCACATGCTTTTATTACTGTTGTGTCAAATGTAAGTATGTTTTGCTTTTCAAATATTAAACATAAAAAGTTTTTTATTTGAGGTAGTGGAAGCCAATAATGGTTGGCTAGCCGAGCGTTCACAAATACGTACTGTCTTTTACATTAGTTTTCCAGTGATGCATGAAAAACAATATTTTTTGCTACTACAAAAATGACTCCTTTAGTCTTGATTAAGCATTGTGTTGGTGGGGTAAGAGCTGTCAGCTGCACTGATGTGTAGGGCAATTGAGTAGCAACTTTCCATGATTCTAAAAGCCACGATATGGGTGGGTGTGTGATGCGATGGTGCCTCTGTAAATTAACTAGTGGGTGTTACAAAACATAATAGAAAGTGGCTATTTTGGGTAGGAGGTGGGTAATATTTGAGCTTCTGCTGAATCGGAGATGGTGGACTCATAAGATATGATATGACAGCCAGTTGGTTGTAATATTCAGGGTTGTTAGCACTTTGTCTTCATGGTACTGGAGCAGTCTCTTGTCCCTTTCTTGAATTGATTTCTGTTAGTTTGAACCATTTTCAAAATAACTTAACTTTTCATTCTTCATCACTCCTTATAAAAGGACTCCTGCAACCATATTACTTCTCTAGGTATTCGGTCACAAATGCTTGCATCAGTTTATGTTCAGACTACCATTTTTTTAATGTAAGCTTCAGAATCTTATAATAAAAGTGCTTCTTCCTATATTAACACTAGAGCTGTAACTTGTGTTGGAATTTATCCCTGTCTGTTTTGTTTGGTTTTTAGATCAGAATATGGCTTCACATCCCTGCTGTTATGCAGCACATTATACCCTTCAGGACATATGTTATAAGGCAAGTGGGGAGTGTTAAAATGTGCTCAAATTGATTTGAGGTTTTTTAGATCATCTGTAACCAGAGAAGTGGAAGAACAAATTTTGTGGTTTTGTTCCTTCTGTATTGCCAGTTGGTCTACCTAGTGAGACTTCCTGACCATTTTTTCAAGAGTCAATTGTATTTGTCTGCTGGCCCATTAACAGATATGTTTGTATTATTTATTTGGTTCATCCTATGTTTGACTTTCTTTTGTACAAACAAATTACAACTGACAAATTATAGGCCTGATCTGATCGAGACATCTAGCTGCAGATTCCTTACCTTTGAATTATCGCAAGGCACCAGACTGGATCCAGACATTTTTTACAGCAGTACCTCTTTGTGTCGTTAGAGGGCATTGATCGACTGAGTCCTTAGCGACCTTGTCCACCAGACGTGACGTCGACAGAGTCCATTTAAGCCCTACCCTGATGCCAGTTTCTCCTGTTCCGTGCTTCAAACGCGGATCCAGAGAACGGTTCCTCAGACTGTTGTCTGGCCTGCCTCGACTTTTTTGTCGATGGAACAGTGCGCCTTTTTCTCATGTCAACGTGATTCGAACTCAGCAGATTTCGGCCACATATCCTTCTACTCTTTGCATGTGGTGCCTTGGGGGTCACTATGACTCGAAGGAGTGTGACTCTTGTCGCCAACTTCACCCAAAACCGTTGCGGGAACGCATGCATGAATCTACATGCGGTGCGCTTGTTGGAGGTTTTGCGTTGTTAGTGATCTCGTTCAAGAGCCCGCTTCAGAAGTCCTTACCGTGGGCGTCTTTCGACCTCCACATCCAAAGGTAAGTTTGGGTCTCCACCATCCTCTGGTGTGCTTTTCTGCCCCAAGGTGGTCAGAGGAGCCTTGACTGAATCCACGGTGGCAGGGTCACTCTTTGCTTTAGTTAGTGACACCAGTGCCCGATCAACTCCGATGTCCGCGGTGCTGATTGACGCTACGCCATCTCCTCGCTCTGATGCCAAGGTTTCGCCGCATCAACGCTGGATGGTGTTGGGGGTAGTGCCAGAGGTGAAGCTTGCCTTGGACACCGTTCTCCTAACTTTTTGAGGAGAACCTTACTGTCTTTCCTCTGGGAGAACAGATTTTTGAAGGCAAAGGAGAGGAGATTAGGTTTGTTCACCTCATACATGACACTGTCCAGCCTTCTCTGGTGATTAGTTGGCTTGTTGAGGCTAGTAACCTTGACTCCTCCTATCCTCTGCCCTCTTTTCTCCTCCAGGCCTCACTACCAAGGTGAGCTCCACCTTTGCTGAGCTCCTAAGAGCGCATCTGTGGTTCTAGAGCTGCAGCTCCCTTATGTGGAGGTAGCCTCTGACCCATTGATTGGTGTGCTTCTCAGGACCAAACCGGGGTTGAGCCTGTGCTTCCCTACAGTGAAGCCTTCTATGATATTTTGTTTGACTCTTGGGCTAAGCCCATCAGGGGAGTCCATGTGGACCGGTCTATAGCACCTAGATACAGACCTGCCCATGGGGACCAGGCCTTCCTTCTCGGGCAGCCTACCCTGCAGCAGTTTTGTTGTACAGGCCGCTATAGCCTCCCCTGACCTCAGCGCCCCCCTAACATCCTTCCAGACTGGGAGACCAGGAGTTTTGATACTTATGGTAGGCATATTTTCTCTGCCACCAGTTCCGCCTTGCAGTCAATTAATGCTGTTTATTTTCAGGCCAGATTTTCTCATGTGTTGTGGGATTAGGTCACACGCCTGCTACCCTAACTTCCGTATGAGACCCGGAATGATCTTACCCAGATACTCCAAAATGGGCAACAAGCAGCTAAATTGATGATATGATGTGGTATAGATACCACAGACTCTAGGGCGAGCCATGACTCTTTCAGTGGCACTCTAACGTTATGCCTGGCTCCGCAACTTTTGTTTTTCGGAGGATATTCAAGCCACCTTGGTAGACCCGCCCTTTGATGGTGTACATCTTTCCAGTGCTCAGGCCGATTTTTGCCTTGCAGGGTTTTCAGGACGGTCGGGGTGGAACAGAATATTAGTTCTGTTTTCTGTACCATCTACATCCCTAGTTCATCTTGTATTAGGCTTGTATTGGGACGTTCATCCTTGATTTCTTTCACATATGATATATGAGCCGTTGGTTTTGCTTTTCAAATGCTTTTTCCACCTACTGGTGGCACCCGATGAGGTGTTCCTGCCTTCTGCAGGTATTATTATTATTCTTAGAATGTCGATGTCAATTTGTAGTTCCCATTACTTGGGACGTATATTACTTTGAGGCTTTATGTGGCAGTGGACTTCAACGCCTGCTGGTACAAGGTGGTTTTTCTACCCAAGTTAATTCTATAAGGGGTATTTTGCTTACATTGTGCGAATGCACCGTTGCGTTGTTCCCTGTTCTACGGTGACCTTCTTCTGTATCACTTATAGGCATTCCTAGATATGTTTCTGGTACTTTAGTATCCCTTATTGCTGACTTCAATTTCTGTGCCTCAAGAAAAAAAGTGCTGAGGGTTTCCACCTTGCACCCGCGCCCCCATGGGGGTATGCCTTAAATTCTAATCGGCATCCTTCTTTACCTAGCAGAATCAATGAGACTGGTGGCATAGCCTTGGCCTATGGTATATTGTCAACTCCTGGCCTGGGCAGTGTTCCCACTTAGGTCCCTTATTAGTGAGCTGGCACTTCTTTTAGTGCTTCTCTCGCTATGCAGTGGCAGGAAAGACTCCTTACACTGATCTCTCAGTAATACGTTTTGCAGTATCTTATCTGTATTTCAGCTATGGGTGGACCTGTGCCACCCCCTTGCTGTCTATACTCTGCTTAATCTTTGAGAGGAGCTGTTATTACTTTTTGCTTTCGGGAATACCTTGTACCTTTGTTCTGAAAGCTAACATTTTTTTGACAATTCAGTTAACAACCTCTGCATTTAGGTACCGTACTGGTTGTTCTTCAGATGTTGCCATCTGACCCCTATTTTTGTGTTTGTGGCTGTTTTTGTCTTCTAGAGCTTGTTTTCTTTGAACCTTATGGCTCATTCTCCCTAGGGATTGCTTCACAAGGAGGCTTGTTGCTTCTTTTGGACTCTTTTCCCGAGAGTTCTTCCCACATCTTCACAGAATTTGATATAGTTTCTAACCCTTAGGGGTTAGTTATACCACTTCTTCCTTATTTTGCAGATTCCTTCTGCTTGAAGGATTCTGGTTATCGGTCTAGTCCTTCCGTATGTGGGCCTTGGTTTCAACTTGATCTTCTTATAGACCCAGGTGCTGATCTTCATTTCTCTACTTTAGCAGGGCTTTCAAACCTTCTGTTTTCTTTTTTGATGTGTCAACCTACTGATTGTACCTTTTCGTCAGTAGCGTTGTTTTCATGTTTCAACTGGGGTGTGATATGCCTCCACTCCCCCTATTCTGTTATATGGTACCATGCCCCTGGATACTCCGCTGATAGATAGATAGATCTATCATCAGGGGAGCTACTTAGTATTTATGCTTCTATGGCTAAAGTTTTCCCCCATGCTTTTCAATGTCTTACTCACTTCAGTCCCCTGCGGGCATTACCACAGACCTTCTGGTGAAGCGTCTCCCTTTCCCCACCTATATTCCTAGAGCAACTGGTCGCTTTATCTTATCACACACAGGCTAGTCCTGTCAGGGATATTTTAGTTGGATCAGTTCGCAGCCCCTCGTCCGGGGATGGTATTGCTTGGGCACCTAATTCAAAGATAAGGAATCTGCCGCTAGATGTCTCTATCTGATAAATGAGTTACTTACCTTCGGTATTGCCTTATCTTGTAGAGACCGGATTTAGCCGCCAATTCCTTAGTGACCCACCCTTTCTCCCCATTCTGCCAACTAGTTTTTCCTTTTATTCAAAAGTTCCCTTTCTGGGCATTCTGTGCCTTTCGGTAGGACTGAGTAATTGCTTTGATAAAAAGATGACCCTGTTTGGGCACACTGTTTCCATGAGCATTTTGAATAAGTGGCTCTCTGTTTTTGGCATGGAAAAAAGTCAAACTGACGTAAGCACATAGCACACGTCGCATTCGGTAGGCAGAGTAGTTCGCTGCCCTCTAATGACATGCAGAGGAACTACTGTAAAAAAAAGGAAAAATACTGGATCCGGTATGGTGCCTGGGGACAATCTAAAGGTAAGGAATCTGCAGCTAGATCCTGTCTCTACCAGGTAAGGCGTTACCAAAGGTAAGTAACTTATTCTTTTAGAGTTTAGCGGATGGAGTAAAGGTAGACAGGGTGGTTGAGGATTTTACGTCCGCCTCCTGGCCTTTACCCACCAAATTTAGATAAGTCTATTTGGCCCATGTACATCTCTATATATTGGCATGAACCACCACCACCATCATACCGGTTTCTGGCAGTGTGGGAAATGTTTGATAGAATACGCTGTCAAACATGACGGGCAGCCATAAAACGTTTCCAATTTTTTTTTTTTAAACAAATTCTCAAAGTGAGAGTTTTTTAGAAAAATTTAAAACACTAATGATCCCTGTGCCATTGGAATTTTTTCCTATGGTGTTAGGGGTAATTTTTCTGGTTTTGCCCTCCCTCACTGCCATGTCGCCGATTGATAGCAAAAAAAGCCATGCAGTCGCCCACTCTAAATATGGGAGATGGTCAGGTGGCTTATCGCTGATGACCCTAACTCCCTCAGGCCGTCTTACGAAGGTTTATGCTGACGGAGTACACTTTACTCTGTTGTCATAAACTCTGGTAGTCCTCCCACCTCTAAATCAGGAGACCAGACCGAGCGTTTGGCAAGGGGGGCACTCTGTTGCAGTTGCGATGGAGTGCCCTCTCTGCCAAACTCTAAATCTGCTCCGAAGTTTTTAATATTTAATGGTGTTCTATTTTAATTTCAAACAACTGCATAGCCCCCCCTTATTATATCGGAAGATGTGTATTTTGAGTTTTTGCCATTAGGAGACTTTGTTTAAAAAAAAATAGAAACATTGTTCATTTGCACATTAACAATTTCATCTGCAAAATACCTATTGCTCCTTCATAATGAAAATGCATCTGGTCCCTTTTTTTAAAAAAATATTATTTAAACAACTCCCCTTCTTGTCAATAAATTCCAGACTAGCAAAGTTTCCATTTTAAGCCAGAGTCAATACTTCAGGTATTTTGGCTACTTGCTTATTTGATGATGAATGCTCAGAATTATTCCGGACCTCTACTGTTAAAGATTTATTGTCAATTATGAATCTTAAAATGTAATGTTTTTTCTTTTTGATTTACATTAGATATTTATGCAAGTTGTCAGACCAGGAGTTGCGACAAAGTGCTGCACGTAACATGGCAGATTTAATGTGGAGCACTGTTAAGGAACCCCTGGACACTGCGTTATGCTTCGATAAAGAAAGCCTTGATCTTGCATTTAAATACTTTATGTCACCTACTCTAACAATGAGACTGGCTGGATTAAGTCAGATCACGGTTGGTCATTTTAAAATTATTTTCAATACTATTTAATACGTAGTACTCTCGCATTTATATAATGTAATTTATTGAACCTGCTTAACAGTGATTTGGATTAAGAAGAAAAAAAAATACTAAGTGATACTGCATTCTAGATAAAAATGCTCAGATATAAAATGAAGTGTGTTAATGGATAATAAACGGGAATATGAAAGGGTGTGTGTGTGTTTTATTTAAATGAGGAAGTTATGTTTTAAAAGAAATAATATATTACTTACCTGTTGAACTTCAGAGGCCTTTTTCAAAGTTCTGGAAAGACATAAGATTTGTGTAATGTGTATTTGTTGGCACCATAAGAGAGCTGGATTTTTTAAATGAGATAATTGACTACACAAGCCCAGATAAAACGATGGTCTCCAGCCACATGTAGTATATATGAATATGCCAGCAGAGACATAGTTAGTTTGTCCACCCATTTCTATGCTTATTCTATGGCTTGGAGACCCTTCTTTTTCTGACGTTTAAGTCAGACACATTTGAAATTGTAACATTTCTGGCAATTGCTTTTTTTAATCTATTTTGCATTTTAATTATTATCTGTACTTCTCAAGGCACATCTCCTACTAAAAATAGTCTGAGGGCAGGCATGGCTTGATCCCCAGGGAAGTGTTGGCTTAGGTGTCAGGCACCCATTCCCAACTTAAAACTTGCAATATTTACTGTTCCCAAAATGCTGTAATTGACAAGGTGAGAAACAGTGAAGTCGTAGTAATCTATAATGTAGGATTTCTTTATCCACAATACGCAATGGTCTAGTGGGAGATGCAGCAATTACTTTACATGCTTCACTGTGGAGTGTTATTTATATATTTGAGTTCAGGGCAAGAGTATCTTGAGATATTACCACGTTGTTCCTGTGAGGGACTGGCTGAGCTGATTGTCTCCAAGTCTCCAAAGGGAAGAAGTATGCAGGTATATACACACTGAAAATCAGCTATGAGTGCGGAGATCAAGAAGGGCAGGGACAAGCAAACTCAATGTGTTAATTGCACTTAGCAGAGTTAGGAAAGACCATCGCTGCAGGTATCAAAGTAAAGTCCTGTGAAATTAAAAACGCAGATAAACTGAATAAAGATGTATTTCAGATTTAGCTTTGGAAGTGAAATGTGAGACATTGATAACTGAGTGTTCCTAAAACAATAAGCTGTTAATTAGAGCATCGTTGAATACAACATGATAAAACGGATCACCAGGGAGGTCAGAAGAAAACATGTTTGAGGTATGTGTGGCTGTAGATGCACATGCTGTGCTTACTCTTGCTATCTAATTCTGGGCCTGGAAGTGTGCAAGTTTTTCTTCAAAGAAGTCTTTCTAATCTCGAAGTACTGTGACACCTTCTCTTGCTGGTAATGTGCATGGGCATTGTCTCCATTGTTAGATTGTTCGTTTTCTTTAAGCCGTTAGGTTCTTATGTGTGCTCCAATTAGACACAGGCATGGTGCTCTGTTCTTTTCTATTTACACGAGTTTCATCCCTCTGTCTGTATTGTTTCGATCTCGTTTCTCTTTTTCTTTTGTTTTGGGTCGACAAATCCTGCTTTGACCAGGCGGTTCTCTGTCAACCTCAACCCACTTGGGCTCTAGCCGTTCAGGGCCTCCTTCAGTCTCCTGACTGTGCCCCCCTCCACCATGTCCTCAGGGTGATGGAACGGAAACCATTTCACTATGGTCCTTGCTGCAATGTGAAATATCCTCGGACCTATCTTTATCAGGTCTGTGATTTGGGTGTCTCCTGAGCATAACAAGGTTTCTTGCGATGTCTTCCACTGGCGTAGCCAACTATGAGTACAGTACTGCCCCACCCCGATCCCAAACTAAGGAGCCTCTTCCGAAGGGTTGTCCAGCCACTCTGGAGCACCAGAGACAGATTGCCAGGCAGCCACTGCTTTCGGGCGTTGGTTGGCACAATTACCATCTTCAGATGCAACGCCTAGCTCAACGCCGTAGAAACCATCAAGCCCGACTACTTTGGCACTGCCAACGTCTGCCTTGAAGCGGACGACTTTGGTGTTAAAATCAACTTCGGAGCCGAGACCCTCTATGCCGACCAGAAAGACTGTGTTAAGTATAAATGGGTTACCCGAAATGCTACCAGACCCGGGTTACAATTACTGTACAATAAACTGATGGTCACGGTAGCTACCATACACAAGAAATTACAGCAATCACAGCACTAATTTTTTACAATAAGAGGTAAATGCAGTTTATTTTCAAAACATAGATGTAATCTGTAATGAATGCAATATAATTTCAAAGCATAAATCACTTCAGTTGGGCAACCCAGTTGCTCTTACATCTAGAATCATATACTTGTAAAAGACGGTGCTCAGGAATAGGGTAGGGAAAGATGGCGGTGTTCTGGGTCAAAGTGAGTCAGTGAGGGAGAATGACAAGGGAGAGGTAGTGTGACATAAATGCATCAAATTCGCATAGTGAGACCTTTCCGGCCTATCTCAGGTCAACTGTTCCAGTGACAGTACATAGCCTAAAATGACACTAGTATTCAATTTCTGTTGTCAAGGCTTGTATAGTAGGTAGTTGTGGACAACGTTTCGACCCCTTAGAAATCAAGGTGATTCAATCCTTAGGGTGGGGTCTTCATCAGGACTGAGGGGAGCACCTAATCTGGCCAGCAGTATATACAAATCAAGCTGTATAGTCAGGGGAAATGGGCTCACCAGAGCTCTATTTAAGTAACAAGTCCGGTCCAAAATGCCTGATCCTTTGTGGTTCAACTGTGGGTCACAAGGTCCCTCGCAGTTTGTGGGTCATATCTCTTGTTCAGACTGTACCGCTCAATCCCTGACGTGCAAGACTCAGCACTGCCTCGTGGACCATCAAGCCCATTCTCCATAAACTTCAGGTGGAGATCGACTCCCAGTAAAAACACTTAATGATAGATTCCCACACAGGCCTGATATTCTGTCGCTCAACAGTCCAAACGGCAGCAGTCGTTTGAGGAATTATTGGACATGCCAAGCAGTCAAGAAAGTGGACAAGGCTACAAGCCCTTTGCCTGTCACTCTTACACTACCACCACCTCATCCTACTCCACAGCACTCGCCCTCCCCACCGACTTCTTCAGGCAACTCTGTTCCCTATACTTTTCAGGGGTCACCTTAAGCAGACTTAGGGAGAGAGGGCGAAGGGGATACCTTCACCACTTCTCTTCAGGGGGATCCATGGGACACCTATGGGATGCTGACCCACGAGGGGAGTCTGATTCCGACCTATACCTTGTCCGTCCTGACTCCATATCCTACCATGAACTTATTGGTAGGGCTGCCTCTTTCCCCAAGGTCGATCGTCACACTAAGCCTTTAGAGGAGGACTTCCTTTTTTAGACCCTGCCCTCCACCCACTGCTCTGCTCAGTATCATCCCATGCATAAAGGCATACTCCCTCACCCCCGACATCTTTCACAACCACATCCGCGGCAGAGTCATTGCCCATAAGGTGGACAAAAAATACAAAGCTTCTCCTACTGATCCTCTTCATGGTTAACTTCCACCCAACTCCCGGACTAACTCTCAAACTACTGGTGAGATGTCCCTCCACCAGGTAAAGATAGAAAACAAATAGATGCTGCAGGTAAGAGGGTAGCTGCACAATCTGCCAGCTTTTGGCAGATTACCATTTCCATTGGGCTATTGTCTAGGTTTGACCATGCCCATTGCAATGAAATGAAGGAGATCTTCCAACACCTCCCAGAGAAAAGCAGATCTCCAACACCACTATCTGCTGCGCACTAGGTGCTATGGTCGCTGCTGGGGGGGGCCTTGGGGCAGGGGAAGGCTGGAGGTAGGAGGGAGGTGGAACTAGGGAGGCTGGGGGAAGGGGGAGCAGACTACACACCACCTTATCAATGCCACATCTATCCACCCTAGTTGCGCTGCACCACTTCCCCTGGGACCCGAACGCTCCATGTCCTCTGCACCCTTATATGACCCGCTACCCAGATGCCCACTCCTGGCAGATCCCTTCATGTCCTTTCGTGGAATGTGAATGGCTTGTTGGACCGCATCAAACATGCCTCGGTCCTCAAGTGGGCCCAACGCCATGCGCCTGACATGCTCCTCCTTCAGGAGACCCATCTCCTGGGGACCCGTTCCTCCTTCCTTGTCCGGTATGGGTTCGATAGGGTGTGGCACTCCGGTTTTGTGCGGGGTTCGCAAAGTGTTGCCATATTGACCCGGAGGGGTCTTCCCTTCACCCCTATCCATGCGAAGTCCGACGTGCAGGGTTGTTACATTTTCATATCTGGTATGCTTGAAAGTGGTGTCCTGAACCTGTTATCAACATTGTCCCTCCCCCCCTGCCACACTTCCCAGACGTGATCTCAGCCCTGTCGCCAGGGCAGACCATTGTTGGAGGTGAATTCAACGCAGTTATGCAGCCATCGCTCGATATAACAGGTGACTCATCTTCCTCACGCCTCACCTGTTCCAGGCAACTATCCAATTGTTTGGCGACTCTGGGTCTCTGACGCGTTTAGGATTTTGAACCCCCAGGTTAGACAGTACACTCACACCTCCGTGGCTCACCATACCCACTCCCGAATTGATTTGGTCCTCCTGCCCGCCACTGATTGGCAACAGGACTCCACTGTCTCTATCCTCCCCGTGGTATCTCGGACCACTGAGCCATCTCCCTCCGCTTGGGAGGCACCGTGGATGGGGTGCTTACGGTCAGGCGCATGAACGCATGGTTTATACAAGACTCGGACATTAAGGACGCGCTCGAAGTAGAACTGCAGCATTACTTTCTGGCGGACCGGGGATTGGTCCCTTCCTACGGTACACTATGGGAAGCTGATAAGGCCCACCCTACCTGGTGTACCCAGGGGTCTTGTACACGCGTATTGGGCGGCGCATACTCAGCGCCTGACCCAACTTGAGGCACAAGCCCTGAGGCTAGAAATGACCCTTGCAGAAACGATTGACGCTCACCTCACTAGACAGCTTGCGATGCTTAGGAATGAGATCCGCCAGATCTCCCTAGAGTCGGCCGAGACGCTATGGCGCTCCTCTGTGGCCCTTGTATACGGATGGGGAGACAAGAATGGGAAATTGCTTCACAACTTGGTATCGTACCCCAAGGCTAATAGAGTTATCCCTGAAATCCGAGATGCGGATGGGACCCACCACTACACTTCCAGGGACTGCTAAGCACAGCTCTACTCCACCAGGCCCCCTGAGGCCTCGTTGGATGGGTTGCTGGACCGTGCGGGGTCCGGCTGCCCCACCTCTCTCAGGCCGAATCGGCTGATCTGGACCTCCCTCTTACCCCGGAGGAAATTCGTGGGGCCATTTCCCAATTGCACTTTGGGAGGAAGTCGGGCCAGATGGTTTCCCACAAGAGTATTATGCGGTTTACCGAGATTCATTGGTGCCCCACCTAGTTGACCTCTTTTAACACATGGTTAAGACTGGCATCTCCCCCTCTGAGACTGACTTTGCCACTATAGTGGTCATCCCCAAGACCCAACCGCCCACCGCCTCCTCCTGTTCGGACTATCTTCCTATGTCCTTAAATAACACGGAAATGAAAATCTGTGCCACAGCCCTGGCCCAACGTCTCCGCCCATTGCTACGCCAATTTATTCATCCGGACCAATGTAGCTTCATGCCGGCATGCAGTACTCTGCACTGTATACGACGCCTTTACCTCGCCTTGGCCCATCGCCACTTCCTCACCCCATACTTCGCCTTGTCGCTCATTGATTTCCAGAAGGCCTTTAACACAGTAGACTGGGGCTACTTAGAGGATGTTCTTGCCATGATGGATTTTGGCCCCATTTCAGACGCCTTATCCATGTCCTGTACTCTGACCCTAAAGCCAGAATTTTGACCAACGGTGCCCTCCCAGAAGGGTTCCCAATTCGGAGAGGCACGCGTCAGGGGTCTCCTCTCTCACCACTCCTATTTGCTGCAGCGATGGAGCCCCTGGCCTACCTCATACATAACAACCCCTAAATCCAGGGATGGTCTTGGGACCCCCATCAGGTGGATAAGATCGCCCTATATGCGGATAATGTCCTGCTGTACTTGGCTGAATTGAACGTTCCGGCCCAGAATGTCTGAAGGTGCTCCAGGCATTTGAAAACGCCTCAGGCCTGAGACTTAACATGAGCAAATCTACTCTAGTCCCCCCTCCATCCCTCGAGGGCTTGCTTCGACTGGCAGTCCAATATCCCTTTATGAAGGTAATCATTTAAATACTTCGGGATCTGGGTGGCTTTGCTCCCGGAGTTGGAATGGGCTCTTAACATTACACTCCTGATTGCAAAGGCCAAACAAGACCTAAAACAATGGAAATCTCTCCCCCCCCTTAACCCCCTTGGACGGGGGGCGCTTTTCAAAATTCTGATTCTCCCCAGCTTCCTATATATTCTGCAGAATGTCACTCTCCACCTCACTGGTAGTTGGTTCCGAGACTTTGAGGGGGTCCTTAATAGGTTCCTGTGGAGAGGAGGGAGACCAAGTATAGCTTTGGCCCGCTGCCGGATTCCTCCCTTCGACTGCGGTATGGGTGTGACAAATCTCCATCTCTACTACTTAGCCACCAGACTTATTGTTGTCCATGATTGGTTTACAGGCGGTTGGTCTGACCCGGCCTACCGGACGGAGCTTATTAATATGGACTTTCCGCAAATCCAAGCCTACTTATACAGGGCCCCCATTCCACAAACTATTCCACCTATCACTAGAGCGGTCCTGGTGGCCTGGTGCTCCGCCCTGTGATACACGGGATGGGAAGAGAAACTTACCCAACACACACCTCTGTGGCACGGCTCGTGGCTGCACGAGACAGCGTCTCTCTTGGGCTTTCGGCAATGGGACCTGGTCGGGATTTCGGTGCTTGGGGACGTTTGGTCCCCGGTCCCAAAATGACCCATGGAAGGGGTGCCACGCAGCACCCCTCCTTTAAAAAAATTCCAAATGGAAATAAAAATTCTGGCATGTTGCAGAAGGTCAGGCCCACTGGAGGCTCAGGTTATGATGTGGGATTTGGGCGAGGGGGTGTCCAGGATATACCGCTCCCTCGTGAACAATGGCCCAAATGCCTTAGATTCAATACGAGCCAGTTGGGAGGCTTGGGTGGGTCGCTTGGAGGAGGCGAACTGGCGTGATGCCTCTATAACCCCTAAAACTAATGACTTTCTCTAAACTGCGCCTCATCCAACTTTATTACCTCCATATGGCTTATCTCACTCCTGCGTGCCTGCACAGGGCAAGGCTGCGCCCCTCCCCGGAATGTCCACGATGCAGTCATGCCCCGGCCGATTTCTTCCACATGGTATGGTTCTGTCCTGCCCTTGCTCTATTTTGGACGGGTGGGGAGTTGAATTGTACATAGGTTCTGGGGTGGCAGGTCCCTCACGATCCTATACGCCTTCTTCTGGGTGTTTTTGATGGCTTGAATGGCTACAGAGCCAACAAGAGCTTTTTGGGCACGGCGGTGGCCAAGCGAGACATCGCGGGGGCCTGGGCCCAAGCCAAACCTTCTAATGTGAGAAAGTGGCAACGAGGAGTGGATTGGTCCACGGCTCAAGAAGAACCCCTCTTTGAGGCCAGGGGATGTCCCAAGAAATTTCATAAGATATGGGGTAAATGGTTGAATCTACTATCTTGAGATATGTGCATGTCCTTTCTCCTATATCTCTATATTGTTTTTTCAGCAAAGTAACTACCTTGCAATTTTTCACTTACTTTTGGGATGCTTGCTGTAAGCTGGGGACAGACTTTGATTTATTGTGTATCTGTGTGCTGTCTTTGATTAGTTTGTTTCTTCAAATGCAAATAAACTGGATTATCAAAAAAAATGTCACTTCTGGTAGTCCAGAGTGCAAGTGAAGATGCAGATCGAAACAGCGGGACTGGCCTCTGTTGGTTCGAGGCTGGCTAAAGGCAGCAAAGCAGTCCTTCCAGATAGAGCATCCTTCTGGCAGAGTGCACAGCAGGTTACAGCAGCATGCAGTCCTCCAGGTCCTTCCGCAGGTCTAGATTCCGCAGCAACCACAGCACCGAGACCGCCCTCCTCGCCGCCACGGACGACATCCGCATGGTACTCGACCAGGGACACACTGCGGCCCTCATCCTTTTAGACCTCTCCGCAGCCTTAGACACCGTTTCACATCGCGCGCTTGCAGCCATACTTCACGAAGCGGAGATACAAGGAGCCACCCTCGACTGGATGCAATCCTTTCTCTCCGGCAGAACCCAGAGGATCAGACTCCTGCCCTTGCCCTCCCAACCCACCGATATCAACTGTGGAGTACCCCAAGGATCATCACTCGGTCCCACGCTCTTCAACATCTACATGGCCCCCTTCGCCGACATAATCAAACCGCATGGGCTCAGCATTGTATCATACGCCAACAACACCCAGCTCATCCACTCACAAAGAATCCCGAAGACACCATACTCTGCTTCCAGGAAGGAATGAAGAACGTGGCAGCCTGGATGAAAGACAGCTGCTTGAAGCTCAACTCGGAGAGGACAGAGGTCCTCCTCAGACCCTGCACTTCCGCCTGGGACAACACCTAGTTGCCCCCCCTCCTCGGGTACCCACCCACCCCTTCAGACCCCGCACAAAACCTCTGCATCATTCTCAACTCCTCCCTCTCCATGAACCGCCAGATCAACACCGTCACGTCCTCTAGTTTCAACTGCCTGCGCATCCTCCGTAAGACCTTCAAATGGATCCCCCCGACTGCAGATTGACCGTCACTCACACTCTCATAACCAGCAGACTGGACTACGGCAACGCCCTATACGCCGGAATCAATAGAACTCTTCTACACCAACTCCAAACCATCCAGAACGCCATGGCCAGACTCGTCTTTGGGACACTGTGTCACGAACACATGACCCAACACCTACGATACCTCCACTGGCTCCCCATCGAGAAGAGGGTCACCTCCAAACTCCTCACCCATGCCTACAAATCCCTCAACAACATCAGACCCAAATACCTCAGCGAGAGATTATCCTTTCACACATACCCAAGAGGAACCTCTGCTTTGCCAACCTCAACCTGGCAGAGGTCTCCCGCATCTGCAGAAACAGAACAGGCGGGAGAACCTTCTCCTACATCGCAGCCAAGACCTGGAACGAGCTCTCTGTGAACATCAGACGGTCCCCAATCCTGCACACGTTTAGCAAGGACCTCAAGACCTGGCACTTCGACTGATCCAGAGCTAACCCCCCCCCCCCCCCCCCCCCCCCCCCGCTTTGAGACCCTTACTGGCGAGTAGCTCGCTCTATAAACCCTCGATTGATTGATTGATCAGAAGTGAACTGATGAGTGGGTCTGAAGGTTCCTCTACTGGAATGTGGGAGAAGGCCCCTCGTCATCAATGTGTCCAAGACATGGGGATGCAAGCTAGTTCTCTTTTACATGAATGAAGCACAGGGACTCTACAGTCATTTGTCAAGTCAAAGGTTCCCTGTGTAGCAGCACCACTTTTCACGGTCTTCCTGGTATAATTGTCGACGCATTTAAAACCCAGACCAGATTGTGGATTCTCCTCAGTACTGAGAACTGGAGGACAATCCGCTTCAGATACCATAAATTCACACCTTTCCATGAATATGAAATTCTTTCCATAGATGTGGACATCAGCATTTCTAACTGCACGAAAATGCATGGAGTTGTTGCTGCTTCACTCTGCTTCTGTGGAATTGTT
Organism: Lissotriton vulgaris; assembly: GCF_964263255.1. Classification (NCBI taxonomy): domain Eukaryota; kingdom Metazoa; phylum Chordata; class Amphibia; order Caudata; family Salamandridae; genus Lissotriton; species Lissotriton vulgaris. Next base: position 1,361,367,698 of record NC_141694.1, on the reverse strand, counting down.
AATATTGCGTTGAGGTGGTGATAGAAAATGTTTCTTTAGAACACATCATTTTAGGCTATAGGTATTTTTTGTTTTTCATGTTCCAGCAGCTCAGTTTGTTAGCTCTGACCTATGTCAAGTGGCCTAGCATTTCTGATTTTAAACAGGCCGACCCCTCTTTGTTGGTTTCTTAACTTTCTAAAAGTGGCATTTTCAAAATTGTGATATAAAATGCAACTTCACCTTTAAAGAGGGTTTATTATTGCAATTTCATTGGTACTAAACATGACATATCCACCTACTCCCAATTAGAAAATACAGCTAATTAAATGTAAAAAGGAATCCCTAGTGTTCTCCTATGGGAGGGGTAGGCCTCACAGTAGTTGAATCTAATTTGGGAGCTTTTCACTACCAGGACATGTAAAACCCAAAACCCAAAACAAAATGTCCAACCTTTTAATTAAACTGCACCCTGCCCCATGGGCTACCTACGGCCTCTATTAAAGATCAACTATATGTAATAAAAGGGGAGTTTTAAGGCTGGGTTTTGAATGCGATGTCTGCATGGCAGTGCAACACTGCATTCACAATAAGTGCTGAAGGCCCACTGGTAGCATCTAATTTACTTATCATGGGTATTTGGTGTACCATTCTACAAGGGTGTTGTATGTAAATTAAATATGCCAATTAGGTATATGGCAATCAAACCATGTTTGGAGGCGTGTGCGCAAGCACTTTAGCACTGGTTATCAGTGGTAATGTGCACAGAGTCCTAAGGCGAACAAAACTAAATCCAGCAAAAATCAGAGGTAAGTAGGCAAAAGGTTTGGGGGAAGACCACCTTAAGGCTGAAATACATAACACGGGTCCCCGCCCATCTGAAAGTGGGGAGAACTACCCAACCTCCCAGGAGTTATCATCAATAAGGCAGAAGAACCTGGAGAGTCCATTCCCTGTAGGGACATAGACCACCTCAGCAATTTTAGATTCTCTCCCCTCATTTGCTTAAGCCACCTGAGGGGCCTGTAGTCTCTCTGAAGCTGAAGGTGAGTCCCAAACTAGTATCTTCTCAGCTCTTTCAGTCCCCAGACCACAGGAAAGGCTTCTCTTTGAAAAGCACTTCAACTCTGAAAGCTATAGGTTGGTCTAGGCCCTCATCACTGAGCTGTGATAAGGTACATTTGGGCTTTGGTTGTGGTTACATTTGCAAATGAGTCCAATATATCAGATCACAAATTGTCAGCTATAACCATAGGTAGCAGCAAATAAAAATACCCCACACGTCTTTTTTCATCTGGATGTTCATTTACATTCTCTATCACTTAAGAAATAATTTGTGACTGCTAAGAACTGGAGAGATAAAAAGGGAGTAAAGGAGATGGATTATCATTCCAACCAGTACTATCCGTTCTCTGATCTTTATTTTGTTCTGTGCTGCAAGTAAGAACCCCTTGCTTCCAAAGACAAAATGCCATGACCGTAAATTTAAAATGGCAGCAGTTTTCAGGAGGGTTTAGATCATTTTTTTACGTCTAATGTACAATCTGAAAACATATTTGACTTGTGATCATTGTGTTCTTTTCTTTGAACGCAGAATCAACTTCACACCTTCAACGATGTTTGCAATAATGAATCGTTGGTTTCAGACACAGAAACGTAAGTAGGAAAATGTGTGTGTGTACATATATATATGTGTGTGTTAACACTATAAAATGATAACAATGGAGCAAGATTGATGTGTGTTGGCTACATTTTCTGTTTGTAACCAGTATTTTGTCGATATTTCAGTGAAGGATGTTTAACAATACAATTTTGCGTTTGAAACCCAAAAGACCTACATTCCTTTTCTCCTCAAATTTCACCAAATTATTGAACTCCATATTTATCCATAATAAATATACATCTGTCTCACCATACTTACTTCTTCCTAGTTGTCTCAAGAACCTAGGAGGTTCATACTGTTCAGGTTTGCTTCAAAGAGTGGCAATTCTTTGTTTTCACTTTTTCTTTTCTTGTGCATTGAATTGCAAAGCGAAAGTCATTAGCTATAGTTCTATTCAGAACACAGAGAAGGATTAGGTTTACCTTTCTTTACTGCACAAAAATAACAGCCATACCATATTGATAATCCACATCTTTCAGCAACCCCTCCAGGTAAAAATACAGTCACACGATGAAAAGGTCACCAGTAAAAATCCTCCAAAGTGTTTGAAAGAGGCTTGAATGTCAATACTATGCCTCCTTCTTTGCGATGACATACCAAGTACCTCAAACAAATTTCACAAGTGCTGATCTCACAGCCTTATCAGCTTTGTTTCACGTTTGTTCCTACAAAAACAATCTGTTTTAATTATAAACTAAAGAACTAAACTATAATGTTCCTTCATAATTTTTTTTATTCTGTGGCTGGACCGAAGGAAGGATTGTGCTATATAAAGCTTGCTTATACCCAGATAGGCAAAATCCCTCACCAGCTGAAAGTAGAACTTTCTGAAAGTTATGCTTGCTGACCTGTCTGCCATCTTCCTAATGTTTTTCAAACCTTTACCCAGCGAAAAAGTTTTAGAGACCATTGTGCTTTGTGCAATGTGTTCTCTAAGATGAAAAATATTCAAACCTGCCTCCTCTTAGTCCCTGCAACCCAGCAGGCAAAAATGGTAGAAGAAACTTTGTTAGACATGTTTTGAAAAGACCTCTACCAAAGCAGGCTTAAATCTTAAATCTTTGGCAACCAACTCATGCTGTTTAAAAAACCTTGCTTCACATACCTTACTACACATCTTGGGTTGCCATGGGAAAGCAGATTAATTTATGGAACTAGTTTTGGATTTCTTTCTTTTGAATACTGTAAATCATATTCTATTTGGCTAAACACCCATCTGATTAAATACAGTGCTCACACATTAGACACCCTTCTACTGGAAAGTAGACACAATGTCATAGTAAGTTTAGAAGAGAGTTCCTTATGACAAAGTATCATTTTCAACCAACACCGGAATAAAGACACATTTTTAAATTTCTGCGGTTGAGAATACTTGCAAAGAGGTCTAGCAAATCTCATGACTAGGAAAACTTGGACATGACTGGGTGCTCTCCAATAGGCCTTAGAATGCCATACCAACATGGCAGACCTGAAGGAGTTTACCTTGCAATGCACCTTTACTGCGCTCCACCAAGCAGTAGTGTGCAAATGAATGTGTCTGAAAAATCGATGAACGCTACACCTCAGATACTGCACCCAGCAGAAATTGTGAAAGAAGTAAAACATTAGAAAATAAAAAGACAGCCTTCACTAACCTATGCGACCGCTTTCACCTTGTTGATTCGTGGAGACTACAAAATCCCACGGGTAGGGAATACACATTCTATTCCTCCCGCACGATTCCTACTCTCGTATTGACTACCTCCTTATCACACAGAATGGTATCCCAAGAATAGAGGACACGTCAATCGAGCCAAGAGTTATGTCTGATCATTCTTGCATCTCCCTAACCATAACTAATGTAAAACCCTCCTCCCGACAATCGTCCAGGCGGTTCAATGAAGAGGTACTGGAGAAGGAGCATCACCGGATTGCTATCCAGTCTGCCATTGAATCGTATCTAGAAATTAATAAGCTGGGGGACACTTCTGAACTCATTCGTTGGGAAGCCCTAAAAAGTACTATTAGGGGGGGGTATGCATTAAGATTCGGTCAGCAATGAATAAAGACCACAACAAGGCATTAGAAACCCTGGAATGTGAAATATTGGTCTTAGAAAGTAAACATCAGACGGACAGGGATAGCACAACGCTGAATGCACTGGCTAACAAGAAGTATGAATATAATAAGATCGTGAGCGAAAGGGCTGGGGTATGGCTGGATAGAAGGAGGTTTAAACTTTGCGAATTAAATAAAGCAGGTAAGAGCTTGGCTGCATACTTGAAATTTAAAGTACAGAAGAACACAATTAATACCATTAAAGACGCCTCCGGGGTCGCCCACTCAGAACCAGATATTCTATTCAAAGTACTTTATTCGGTTAAGATTATAAACCATAAAAGCATACAGAGTACAAAAAAAATCATTGACATTAAAATAAGAATACATTTTAAAATAAGAGTGCTTCAGATTTCCTTACAATCAGACAATACAGAGTTGGTAGGAACGATATCCTTATCCTAATAGGATAACATGTCTGGGCCAGGGAAAAGGTTCTGGTAAATATGGGTGGGTATCTGCTGATATCTAGTTGCTACAGGGCCCCCCCCCCCCCCCCCCCCGATGACGTCCCTCCACACTCCGTCTTGTATTTGGCGAATGCACAGTTCTAGGGTAAAAATCGCACAGTTCAAGTGTTGTTATAGGCCCATCTCCTCCTTGTGGCTCCAAACTTCGCAGATAAGGGACGACCTGGTTATCCCGGAAGTTAACAATGACTAGATCTCCCACTGTGTTCTTGGGACTGGAGCCTATCCACCTCACCCTTCTCACGTTTAGGATTGTCCCGTTAATATTGGATGGGAGCGGGAGGGGCGTGGCCAAGGACCGAACATGGCGGACGTGATCTAACGAGGCTCCGTCCATGACCACCAACACTAGCTAAATATCCTTTATCCCCCTACCTCCCCGATTGCCACGATACACCCCCCGGTCCCGGGAGGCGGTGCGGACCCCCGACGCCGATCGGCGGCCGAGGACGACTGCAGACGGCTGACTACGGGCGGTGATTTGAGAGCGGCCTGGCCCTCGTGGTGGAGCAGCGGACTGGCGTGAGGAGGCGGCCGGAGCCGGCTAGAGCTGCTGCGGGTGCGACCTGGGCCGCTGAGGGGCGGTGAGCCGGAACACGCCAGCGGAAGACCCACGGGAGGGATACAAAACAGTGACCTGCCGAACCCCCCGAACGCCCGAAACCAGCAAGGGCGATGCCTGTAAGGACTGCCATTACGCCCTGTCTGCCTGGTGAGGAAGCGGCGCTGACCGTGTTAGATCCCGGCCTGAGCGCGCCTGCCCCCGCCGCGCTTAGCGGACCCCCTGAGGACGCTGCCGCGACTGAACTGCCCCGAGTGCCGCTACCCGGAGGGGCTGCGCGAGACATTGACGGTGGCGGGCCGGACGGAGGCCCCCCCCCCCCCCCCCCCCCCTCCCCCCCCCTGGCACTGTGAGGACCCTGCCTGCTGATTCAGGCCACCAGACAGAAGGTACAGTGCACGGAGCGGCAGCGGGATAATAGGCACCCCACCACGACGCGGCACGCCGCAGACAGCATCTAGCCTTTGAGTGGCCCCCTACCTCCCCTTCACTGGCGTAATAACGGTGAGAGATACCAGCTTATGAGAGAGCTGTGTGGGCCGCCATTCCCGATTTTTTTAACCGTGACTGCTGGGCCCTGGGGGGGGGCTGGTGAGGCCTCCTGCACACGCTGGACGCGGCAGGACGACGACGGGTGACCTCTCCCTGGCAGCTGTACGTGGGGGACACCGGCGGCATATCACTCGACTGGGACTCACTCGTCGCTGGCCCAGACCAGTAGCACTGGGGACACATCCAACGCGCAATATGGGCAGGAACAGGGCCAAGGCGCAGGACCACGGAGCCGGAGCTAATCTTCAGTCCACGGGCTCGGAGGCCCGCTAGCGTCCTCGAACGTGGAGATGATTCCCCCGACGGGCAAAACCTCACAAGATGCGAAACTGGACCTTATACTAGTTGAAATCAAGGCGTCCAGGGAGGCGCTAGAATCCCGAATGGACAACATGGCAACGAGCCTCTCACTGCTCAAGGCAGACCATACGAAGCTGGCGGAGAAAGTCAAGGAGCACAAAATAGCACTAGACGACCTCATACCACAACAAACATCTCATTCTACGAAACTCGAGCAAATGGACAAACAGATCAAAATGATATGGGACAAGCTGGATGATGCGGAAGGGCGGGCCCGCCGCAATAACGTGCGCATACTGGGTATTCCAGAGAAAAGCGAAGGGAAGGACCCTACCCAATTCGTAGAGGACTGGCTAAAGAAGATAGTGGATCCCCAAGACCTCACGCCACTATATAGTATGGAGAGCGCGCACCGGATGCCGGCGAGACCGCCTAAACTAGGAGCGTCACCGCACCCCTTAATTGCCCGCCTGCTACACTACAAAGACCGTGACTCGGTCCTGAGGGCCGCAAGAGAGAAAGCCCCATTGCGCTTTGAGGACAAGACTATTTCGGTGTATCCAGATTTCACCCCGGCGGTGCAGAGGGCCCGCTCGACGTTCCTGGGAGTTAAGCGCATGCTGCGGGACAGGGATCTGAAGTACGCACTGCTGTTTCCGGCACGACTCAAGGTGCTTTTCAACAATAGGTCCTACTTTTTCGAATCACTGGAGGAAGCGGCGGAATGGATTGAGGTGACACTGACGCCTCCGAACTCGCAGGACCCCTTTGGGGAGGATCACGGTGATGGATCATCGCGCCGGGGAGGCCGACACCAGCAGGGAGCGACCAAGGATCACACGCACCGACACGCGGACTCTGGGGGACCGTCATCGGCCAGGACCGAGGGGCTGGGGCAACTGACATTGGCCGCCTTGGCTGAACACGACGCCCGGGACCCTGCCGCTTCAGCCAGCCGTTCTGCCACCCACACGGAGGTGTCGGGGTCTGCTGATAGCCTGCAGCTGTTTCCCAAGATCACGGCACAAGAAGCACATGACCTGTGACTGTGGCTGGGCGACACGTCGGATGGTAACGTATGAACTATCTGCAAGGCGATCGGGGGGGAGGCGGGGGGGCCTTCTTTGCTCTTGGTGAGATGGAGTGCTACCAACAGACTCTGGACTGGTGTAAGAGGCCCCAGACCCCCACCATATAGACATGTTTAACTGTAAGGCATGCCCACGTTGGGCTATACTGTTTGGATCCCGAAAGGTTTTGTCCGGGGACCTGGGAGTTACGGGGTTGTTTCTTGTACGGGCACAAGACTTATGGTTGTTTAATTACACCTGCTCCATGGTGCGGAATCCACCGGCTACACCTGCTGCCGCTAGGGATGGGGACCCTTAATGACTATAAATTGTGCACTTGGAATGTTCGTGGCATGGGGTCGGTCCACAAAAGACATCGAATCTTAGCTCAACTGAATCGCAGGAAGGTCAATATTGCCTGCCTTCAGGAAACCCATTTAACGACCTCAGAAAGTGGGAAATTGCTTAAAAAGTGGAAGGGTCAATTGTTCGCCACCTCTTACTCAGCCTTCTCGAGAGGGGCAGCTGTGTGGCTGAGGAATTCAGTCCCCTTCAAACTGGTGGAACTGAGGGCGGATACGAATGGCAGATATGTATTTGTCCGAGGGTTGTTGGATGGTTGCCCTGTTGTGCTGGGAAGTGTATATACACCGAACTCGAACCAACCAGCGTTCCTGGTGACGCTTGGCGGAGTGCTGGCTGATTGGGCTGATTTTCCCTGGTTGCTGGGAGGGGATTTTAATGCTGTGCTGGATGTATCAATGGATAGATCGCACCCACCATTACAGGCCACGGAAAGTAGGAAACAGGCTGAGGCGCTAGCGCAGTGGGCAGAGGGTTGGCAATTAACAGATGCATGGCATGGCAAACACATATTAGACAGGGAATATACATTCTATTTACCACCACACAAGTTGCACACCAGAATAGATCATGGATTCTGCACCACGCCACTCTTAGGGTCGGTTTTTACGGCGGAACACATGGGAAAAACTTTCTCAGACCACAACCCGGTGGAAGTCGCTTTTCAGTGGGGTAGGATCCCAACTCCCATACCAACCTGGCGCCTTAACCCAGACCTATTAGAGGACACGACTTTCCGCGCATCACTAGAGATGGCCATTGTAACTTACTTTGACATAAACGGTGGGTCAGCGAGCGCCCACCAGGTGGAGTGGGATGCTTTTAAGGTCACGATTCGGGGTGAAGCGATGAGCACACGGGTGGGCATGAGGCACACTGTGATGGACAAACTCCGCCCCTACAGGAAGCACACATCCAACATGCAGAACTGTTAGAGGAACTGCGTATCCTTGACTACCGAGAGTACACGAGTAGACAACATGCGCAGGCAGATAAGGCAGGACCTTTATTAGCCCGGCTGGTAAAAGACGACCCGATACACTTGCCCATAATGGAGGTACTTGACCAGGGAGGGACCATGGCAACAACACAGCTGAGTGTGAACGCAGCGTTTCAAGACTACTATGGGACGTTATACGGCCCACACGACCCTATGGTGGATGGGGCCCTCGGGGACTTCATGAGGGGGTTGGAAATACCGAAGCTAGAGGAGAGACAGAGGAAAGAGTTGGCGAGGCCTATCACACTAGCAGAAATTCGACAGGCCATTCGCGCCCTCCCATGGAACAAAGCCCCGGGCACGGATGGCCTTCCAGTGGAATTCTATGGAGCCTTCATAGATCTTCTGGCACCACGACTACTAGAGGTATATAGGGAGGCACTTAAGGCCCGGGGTCTTCCACAGTCCACACTACAAGCCCTAATAGTATCACTGCTGAAACCAGACATGGACAGCCTATGTATAGCAAATTACAGACCGTTATCACTACTAAACACGGATTACAAAATATTAATTAAACTACTAGCGAACAGACTGGCTCAATACATTCCATCGCTCATACACCCAGACCAGTGTGGCTTTGTCCCGGGCAGAAGAACTGCTATGAACCTGCGGCGCCTCAGCCAAATCATGCTAGGTACACCGGGAGGGGCGGGGACGGAGGGATGCGTATCGCTAGACTTGAAGCAGGCCTTCGACTCCATCAAGTGGGACTACATGTTTGCGGTACTCGAATATTTTGGGTTGCCGATAGAGTACATTAGTTGGGTGAAACTACTTTACACATATCCAACTGCACGGGTCCGCACAAACAGGTGCATATCGGCACAATTGGCAGTGGCTAAGGGCACCAGGCAGGGATGCCCATTATCCCCGCTATTGTTTATACTAGCGCTAGAGCCCCTACTGTGCAAACTCCGAGAGTCCGCGCAACACAGAGGTGTACGGAGGGGTGAGACGACGCATGTGGTATCAGCGTACGCGGACGACATTATACTCTACGTCGGAGACCTGGGAGGGGACTTAGACCCTGTGCCCGAAATATTTAATACCTTTAGCACCATGTCGGGCCTTACGATTAGTGAACCCAAGTCATATGGGTTTTTCTTCTCTGCAGCCAGGATGGAAACCCATCTTCTCTTTGCACCTTACTCATTTCAGGTGGCGGAGCACACCTTCCGTTACCTAGGGTTACAAGTGTATAGAGATCCAAGGGACCTGCTAGAGGGCAACGTAGGAAGGACAATTACGAAGCTGAGAGCACAGGTGCGATTTTGGATCACGCTCCCGTTAGCAGTGGCGGGCAGGGTGACTATTACCAAGATGGTGGTCCTGCCACGTCTGTTGTACTACTTTACCGGACTGCCGCTGAAAATCCCTGCCGCGGTTTTCAAAACACTTGACACCCTGTTGACTGAATTGGTCTGGGGCACCGGGAGGCGACGTATTAGCCTAAAGAAGTTGCAGCTTCCCACGTCTGCGGGTGGTATGGGTGTCCCGGACCTCCGGGCATATAACTTTGCATGTCACCTGCAATGGCTCGCCTACTGGCTGGCAGGACGCAATTTGCACGAAATTGATATGTCTGACTCAGAATGGAACAAAGGGAGGGTTCACGCCCTATTGCTCCCGAAGGCGGGGATCCCGAGGTCCACACCCCCCTTCTCCTCGTAGCGATTGAACACTGGAGGCGGGCTGTGAAATACGCGTCTCCCATGTCAACTTACGCCCCTACGATACCACTACTAGGGTTACCAGCTGGGCTGCGAACACTATCAAACCACATGCTTACAGATTGGCACGACTTGGGAGTGACACAGGTGGGGGATTTCTTTAATGGTGGCAAGATGATGACTTTTGAAGACTTTCTCATTACACACCACTCACCTGGGAGGCCGTTCTTGCTACACGCAGGTGTGAAATGTTACATAGCACAGGCATGGGCCCCTGACGGGACGGAGCCTCCCACGAACCCACTAATCACGATGCAGTATCTAATGGGGACTGGCAGCCACCTGACCAGGTGGATAACGCATGGTATAAGAGAGGGCAGGGCCATCTCACTGCAACCATTACGAGATAAGTGGGAACACGACATTGGGAGAACGCTCAGAGATAAGGAATGGGACAGGATCTTGGAATACCCCAAAAAGGTATCGAGGAACCAGAAGTTTAAATTCATACAGCTCATGCTCCTCCACCGAGCATATCTGACGCCTCACCGCCTGCACACTATGTTCCCAGACACTCCTAATACATGCCCAAGGTGTGGGGGGAGGATGCCCGACTGGTTCACATGCTATGGGCTTGCCCTAAGCTGGGGTACTACTGGACCTCAGTACAGTCTGATTTAGCTAGACTAGTCCCTTCCAAACCATACAACACATTGGAATATACCCTCCTGGGACTGGGCCCTGTGGAGCGGAGAAAGAGCGTAGGTACACGGTTCACAGACTTAGCCATGATCTTAGCGAAGCGTGCGATCACCATGAGGTGGAAGTCCCCCAAGCCACCAGACCCTGAGATGTGGAGGGCAGAGCTAGTGAGGTGGGGAAAGGCTGAAAGTACGACGTTGCAGCGCGAAGAACGCAGAGGGCTTAGGAAACACCCCATCTCCCTAGACTGGAATGCTTTGCTGGGGTCCTTTGAGTCGGGGAACGATTCAGACTCAGAACACACCATAGACTTGGGACACCAGGAATGAAGGTAGTTCCACATCATAGACTGACACTTAAGCGGCGCCCGCCAACAGGTAGGACCCATCGCACGAATCTACAGGTGCACAGCCACAGACGGCACTAACACAACAGTGTCTAACCCCACATGCCCCTAGTGCGCATACAACAGGGATACTGTAACACACGCATATACACGTGTAAGAATGTCCGACACCACGGGCAGGGAAAAATGTGATTAGGAAGTGCCTGGAGGGGGGAGGGCGAGGGTGGGGGGAGTTTAGTTTGGGTGTTACAGTGACATAATGAAAAATGAAAAATGTGTATATCCTGTCAGTGCGACCATATGATGCAAATATGTGACTTATGTACCGAACTGTTATGCTCTGCTTACCATAACTTCATATATCCTGCTAATAAAGACATTTAAAAAAAAAAAAAAATATTGGATGGGAGCGGTCTGTTCTTTGTCAGCCAAAACTGGACTTTGCTTTTAAGATCCTCGTGACCTTCAGTTTTTCCGCTGGTGAGCTCAGGGACTCCCGAGAGGACGCATACGTAGGGTGCTGCCTCTGGTGGTAGGTTTATACGTTTATTTCTCGCAGCTAACCCCTCAGAACATTTGCCTACTTTGGACCACCCAGCTCTGGGGACAGGACTAAGGGCCATTGTCGGTTCATTGACTACCTCCTTATTTTTGGAAACCGATGGTATAGAATCTGGTGGCTTGATCTGGGCGGTTTTGCTATGTACAGTGGGGTTAGCCGTTTTTGAGGCAACTGCGCTCTGGAATTGGTTGTTTTACTTGTTTGACTTGGTGTTTTCGTGTATTAATAAGAGCTTTTCCCCGATTCGCTCTATCCTTTCAATAAGAAGGGATAATAGGGTTTTTACCAATTCTTGAAAGCTGGCCAACAAAATAGATGGTAAAAGGGGTATAGGGGTTTCCGGTAATTGACATTCTATGGGTGTCTCGGGGTGGTGATGGGAGTAACCAAGGGGGAGCGTAAGTTTGTTTTTTGGATTTTCGCTGATTTCCCCTTGAGTGTAATACCTTTACGTTTTGTACTCTGGGATGGGACCTGAAGATGTGCTAACCCCTGAGGGGTAAGTTTATCTGATATTACGCCGGGATTATCCAGTGGGCTATTATTTAGTTGATGCGATTTCCTGAGCTGGGGGCTTCCACTACCCATAGGGCATGTTGGGGAACCAGTTTGTTCAATTCTCTGTTCTATGGGTATATACCTGGTTTTGCAGATAGAATTTAATTTCCTCTGTAGTAAGGAATTCGGCGAGTCGGTTGAGATTGGAGGGGATTGTTCGTAACATATGGTATCTTTAGAAAGGCTATGTTCAATTGTGTCGAAAGCCGAGGTCACCCTAGTCATGTAAAGGTCCAGTGTCCCCTTAAGAGAGCCTCCTTTAGAAGCAAATTGTTTGGCTGTCCCTTTGGTGGTCATAGTGCGACAAGCTTGTGACCCAGCTACACAGACCTAATACAGAACAAATGGATATCTAGATATCTAGATAAACTAAGAGGCTAGTGGGTAATTAGCCTTAGACTCTAGATGGTTAGACTCAGATTGGGCATACCTTAGGTTCGTATCAATAGTCCCGAAAGACCGACCAAGATGAGTGTCCCGACCCGACCTCCTCTGGCCTCTGAGGGCCACAGAGGGCCCGCCCTTTGCCCGGGCTTAGCCCGGCTAGTCCCACGCGCGTCCCGCTCTGCGGCAACCGGATGTTGTAATATAGCCCGGTGAGCTGGGGGCGGGCCTCCCCACAAGTGCAAGCAAGCACGGGCTCCTGGTCCCTGGAGTCCCGTGCGGCGCGACCCCTCTGACAATGTCCCCTCAGTGGCAGCTTGGCAGGCGGGACCCCGCCCGGGGCAGCAGCAACAGCAAGGGAGAAGGTGCGGTTCACGATGCGGGACCCTCGACTGCGGGTCCGGCGTGCAGTTTTCAGCGCCCGGTGAGCTGGGGGCGGGCCTTCCCACAGGTGCAAGCACGCACGGGCTCCTGGTCCCTGGAGTCCCGTGCGGCGCGACCCCTCTGACAATGTCCCCTCAGTGGCAGCTTGGCAGGCGGGACCCCTCCCGGGGCAGCAGCAACAGCAAGGGAGAAGGTGCGGTTCACGACGCGGGACCCTCGACTGCGGGTCCGGCGTGCAGTTTTCAGCGCCCGGTGAGCTAGGGGCGGGCCTCCCCATAAGGTGCAAGCACGCACGGGCTCCTGGTCCCTGGAGTCCCGTGCGGCGCGACCCCTCTGACAATGTCCCCTCAGTGGCAGCTTGGCAGGCGGGACCCCTCCCGGGGCAGCAGCAACAGCAAGGGAGAAGGTGCGGTTCACGACGCGGGACCAGATAAGATTGCGGAAGTATTCAAAGACTTTTATGAAGCTTTATATGCTAAAAATAAATCGGTAGAAGAGAACAAAATTCAAGACTATTTAAACAAATGTGATCTTCCGATGCTCTCCTTGGAAGAACAACTAGCCCTTAATGCGCCGATTGAGGCCATTGAAATTGAGAAAGCGATTAAATCACTAAAGAGCGGGAGGGCCCCCTGTCCCGACGGGTTCTCGGCTAGATTCTACAAAACCTTTCCTTCTCTTTTGATTAAACCTCTTCTCCACCTCTTCTAGGAAATAAATGACACTGGGGAACTCAAAGGCACGCTTTCCGAAGCCGTAATCGCGGTTCTTCCCAAAGAAGGTAAAGATCCCTCTCTCCCAGAAAACTATAGGCCCATTTCCCTCATTAATCTTGACTGTAAAATTCTAGCCATGATCCTCTCTACTCGCCTTCAGCAAGCCCTCCCTAAACTAATTCACCCCTCACAAGCAGGTTTCTTAAAAAACAGACTGTCCAGCGACAATACCAGGGTATTGGCACATGTTTTGGAAAAAGCGAAACTCCTTGACACGCCCACAGCGGCAATAACCCTGGACGCCGAAAAGGCTTTTGACAAAGTTGACTGGACTTTCCTGGAGGCAGTCCTAAATAAATTCAATCTGGGGGAAACATTTACGAAGCTAGTAATGTCCCTTTATTTTTGTCCCACTTCGAAGGTAAGGGCAGGTGGCTCTTTTTCCTCCTCCTTACATTTACATCAAGGGACGAGACAAGGGTGCCCCCTCTCCCCCTCCTTGTTTCTGCTGGCAATCTTGCCGCTCCTCTATCATATAAGAAATAATGACACAATAGCTGGTATTCCATTTCAGGGCTGTAATATAAAACTTACCGCTTATGCGGATGACGTGCTGGTTGTGTCGGAGAGAGCAGGAGAGGCAATACCTGCACTTATGTCAACCATTGATGAGTTCTCTTGGGTCTCGGGATACAAATTGTACAAAGATAAGACGGAGGTCAAATTACTTAACAACATAGGCGACAGAGATATCATTGGGGACTCTGGTCTCACTTGGCAGCCGCACTGCTTCAAATATCTAGGACTAGATTTTGACAAGGATCTACTCTCCACATTAAAAATCAATGAAAAATGAATCCTAAAAAAGATCTCCAACGTACTGGACGGATGGTCACCCAAGTATCTTTCATGGTGGGGCAGGGCAGAAACCCTTAAAATGATGACCACACCGTTGGTGAATTACTTGGCCAGCATGCTACCAATGATGATTTCTTCAACAAAGTGGACAAACTGTTTGGTAGCTTCCTGTGGCAGGTTAAGAAAGCCAGGATATCACTGAAAAAGCTACAACTAGCTAAAGAGAAGGGGAGTCTGGGTCTTCCCTCTTTTAGGAATTATCAGACAGCATTCCTTTGCAAACAAGGGGCACAGTGGCTGATTGATACCCCATCTTATGTCGCACTGTGGATAAATATTGAAAAATCTATCATCGAAAACTCGCCTATACCGACCCTACTTTCCATGGACCTCTCTCATTTGCCTCACTCCAAATACATTATGTTGAACACCAGGTGCGCTCTCTTAAGACTAGACCAGGCCCACACATCAGACCTAAAAATCAGGAAATCCACGATGATGGCTCTATGGCGGAACCCTTACTTTAAAGTTGAAAGCAACACCCTCTATTGGAAATCTTGGTCCAAGAAAGGCATTAATATAGTGAAAGATCTTTACGATGGGACACAACCCCTACCCTTCTCCACACTACAGGCTGTATATGATCTAACACCCATGGACTTTTACAACTTTCTGAAATTGAAGACCATCTTATCACCACGCCACCTTAATCCCCACACACCCTGGCTCATGACCCACATGCCACATCTCCTAACGGCTGGTCACTTTGTCTCTAAAGTGTACAAGCAACTCCTCCCTCTACCTAGGAAATCACATAGACAAGTTGAACTCAAATGGGAAACGGAATCCAACTCCACAGGCATTGCGCTTGACTGGGAAACAATTCATAGAACTGCCTTCTCGAATAAGGTATCCCCAATCCTTTCCCAGACAAAATACATGCTACTGAATAGGACATTCTGGACCCCGGATAGTCTCTTTAAATGCCAATTGCGAGATAGCCCCACTTGCTGGAATTGCCAGTCTGGTACTGGCGATCTAGCCCATATGCTTTTTCACTTTCCCACCCTACAAACCTACTGGGGGAAAATCTTTGACTGTGTACAACATGTTTTCAAGTTACAACCTGTGAGGGAATTTATATATGTCATATTGGGGGCTCTTGAACCAAACTTGCCAAATGCGCAGGATCGCCAGCTACTGGACTTGATGCTCACACTGGCGTGTAAGGTGGTTCTCTGTAAATGGAAAAACACGTCAGAGGTTTGCTTTAAAATCTGGCAGGACTGGCTATCCTTTCTGAAAGGAGCTGATAATCCGGCGTTGCACTCCTCCCCCTGGCGATCCTCCAACAAGAGACTATGAAAGCACTTGATGTGTCGTCATTTCATTTTGAACCCCCGTGATATATCACTTAATGCTGTAACCTTACACGGCGCTCTTGTATATTTTGCTTTGAGCTACTGTTGGTGAGTAACCTAGTGTATGTCCCACTTACTATTATGTCTCGCTTACGTGTTACGAACCCCTGTGCCTGACCTAACTGATGACAGCTTATATCTGCATGTAACTGTACATTTATTTATTTATTTTGTTTATCTGTCTCCATGTAGTTCTGTCTCCAGGCATCGACAGACACTTGTACCTTGGTTTTATTTCAGTATTTGTATTATTGTCGAACAGCACATTTGATTTAATCTCTGTATCCGATGCCTTGCTGTAATGTATTTCATTTCTTTTTCTTCAATAAAAACGATTTGAATTAAAAAAAAAAAAAAGACCGTAACAGAAGAACTTTATATTATGCTTGACACCCAGACCAGTATGATCAGCACAATCTCTGCTCTCTGCCTTCTGATCTTCCAATCATTAGGAAATTCAGTCATGTCTCCCAATCCTGGAGGAATAATATAGCTGCTGTTTGCATGTTTGGTCACCATCTGAAGAAAATCTTGCATCAAATTGACCCGGAGTCTCTATCGGCCTGCAATTGCTGCAAACACTAAAGGATGCAGCCTGTATTTGCAGGAAGTCCTCAAGAGCCAAGACCTCCAAACCTGTGAACTCATTAGTCTTGCAGGTTCTCCACAGTCACAGATATCTTCTATTATCAGCAGTAGTTCCAAAAATTGTTAGCCAGCTCTGCTAGAATCATTGACCTTGTGTTCCCAGGCAGTTAATATACTGCACTGCCAAGATGTTGTCCATCCTTGTTGGTTGTCAGACACAGCACTGTAAAGGATCCAACTAGGAGCTTCAAACAGTTGATACAAACCTGCAGCTCTTCTCCATAGCACCTTCTTACTGTGTTGCTTGTTCCTCACATAGTTATCCACCCTTCTCGCCCCTCAGCGGAGTCTGCAGCCACCTTATTTGATCTCTACATCCAGCCATACAAAGCTTTGCTGTGATCCTGCAAACAGTGAATGCTCATTCTGGGCTCCTGAAACCTACAAACACACTCTGAATTAGAGAAGCCATTCTGCTGATGGATAATCTTTAAATATTGAAGGCCCTGTTAATAACCTACGTGAGAGATGTAAGTCTCAGAAATTGGTCCAGAATGAAACACATTGGACCTTTACAGATTGTCTCAATTTCTCCTTGTAGGAAGCTGGCTCTGTATATACTATACCATAGTGAGATATAATGTGCACAGAGTCCAGTGGAACCCCAAAGGTAGGCCGAGGTAAAGTTAGATAGCACCTCACTCTCTATTTGTGGTAGTGTGGTCGAGCAGTAAGGCAGTATCAGAGGACAGTATTAAGCATTTGTTGTACACAGTCTGCAAATTAATTCACACACTCAGACGGAACTTCAGACCAATCGTTTTAGTATAAAAATATTCTTTTAGTTATTTTAATTTCTAGAACCAAGCAAGCCTGGCACAAGTAAGCAAAACGTAGTTTACAGTACTAATGCAGTTTGTAAACAGTTCGAATTGTAATTGCATATGCACTTTGATTTAATTATAGTATGGTTGCAGAGAAATGCAAAACTTTATAAATAAAGTACATAGACTTGAATGGGCTTTTCAATAAAGTACCAAGTAAGTTACTTTTTGGATTACTTTTCTTACACAGAGTGGTGTACCTAGATAATACTATGGGACATTTCACGTAAAAAGGTAAGTAAAATCGTTTTTGTTAAACAGTACAATTTTAAAGAATTTCTTTAGGTTTTCAAACTCCACACAGAAACTTTTCCAAGAAAAACAGTCAAAGATTTCCTATGAAGGAAAATAGTGTTGTCTGTTCTAAGTTAAGTATTTGGTAGTGGGAGTTGAGGTTCAGGGGTAGACTCAGGGGTCCCCAGGGTCAAGGATGCACTCTTGTTACACCCTCAGCGGCACTAGGGCAGCTGGGTGCAGAGTCCTGAGGCCCAATGTTATCTGAAAGGGGACAAGGGCCTCTGATTGGAGGCTGCTGACAAGTTGGCCCTTGATTGTTGGAGCAAAGCTCCTGGACTTTAGCTCAGGCCAAATGGGGAAACAAAGTAGTACCAAAGGTGCACCTTCAGCTGCACTAGGGCGGCTGGGTGCAGCGTGCTGTTTTGACGTCTGGAGCCCTGTTGTTTACAATGGGGACCCTCCGGTTTGCGAAGGCAATGCAGGCTTGGAGACGAAGGTCTTCTGGGTGCGACCACTACTTCGAGAAGGAAGTTAGGGGATGGTTAGGCACAGTCGGTTTGGCCACCCAAGGCCATAGGGCGTCTTTGCAGGGATGCCTTTTGGTGACAGATCTTCTTACCAACTCCTGGTTGTGGTTAAGGGAACTTCTGGATTTAGACTGCAGGTGTCTGCTGGAGGCTTGAGGCAGGTGAGGGGTCACCGGATCACGGGTCAGGATCGCCGGGGGGACCTCCTCGTGGTTTTTGCTCACTTGAGCAAGGGCCATGGACGGCGGGTGCAGAGTGGTGCGGATTTGCAGTATCCGGCGGGAGCCAGAGGTTGCAGATGAACAAATCCGCTGTTCACGGGAGACAAAGTCTTTGTGGTTGAAGGCAGGCAGGTCCTCTGAGGTTTTCGAGGTTGCTGGCTGCAGGACACACCGGGATTTCGCAGGAGCAGGTTCGAGCTGGAGACAGGCCTGTAGGGCTGTGGCCAAGTTAGTGGGAGTCTTCCTCTTTTTAGCTACGACTATTCGGTCCTTCTTCTTTTCTTTTTGCAGATTTTTGTCTGAGGAAGCCTTGTTCAGGGGTGCCGCTAAATACTAATTTTAGGGGCGTTACAGGTTTGTAAAAGGTAGGGACCAATGGGTCCCTTCCTTGGGGTGGGTACACCACCTATTACGCCACCCTCCAGTTGAGGGGGCATGAGCCTGTCCCTGGTTGGCTGAGTCCCCCCCCTGTGAGAAGTTAGCCTGGCATATGATGTCCACTATTCTAGTGGGCACCTTGCACCAGTCTAATCGACCCTTGATGGTAGTTGTAACATCAACCTTATAGACAAGCTATCCTAGTGGTAGCATGGACCAGCAGTCATAGGCTAAGACTTCAGAGAGCATGTGAAGCAAGCTGTTTTACAATTATAATCCCTTGAATACCAAATGGTGGCCACCAGACAAGGTATATATCAAATATATATGTATGTATTCTAAACACAACCCCTCTGCACTCTTTTTGAGGTCAAAGGTCAAAGGACATCACAAGTTACCAATTAGCATACGATAAGTTGCACAAATACAGTTATGCCCTAGGGGCCTCACAAACCATATACTAAGGAAGTGGTATAAGAACCACGTGAGAGTTAGACTGCAGGCCTAGGACCTGTAGAATCTCTGGGACTACACTAAACAGCCAAAGATTAGGAAGTAGGAGGCCCACGGGAGACGCGTGCAGTGTCTAAACACAGTCGCGAGTTACCATTGACTTATAATGGGAAACAAAGAAGTTACAAAGTTACTGTTTAAGGACACTTCCGGATGGACTAGGATGGAACCTTTTCAAACTAGGACACTTCGAGAGTCAAGACCCACGGGAGCACCGGAGTACTCGTGTTACCTCACCCAGGGAAGCCGAGTGCATAGGTGTCTTTTCGTGTCGGGTTTCGTCGTCGTTTTCTATGGAGATCTGCAAAGAAGTGCTGCATGCGACCAGAGGAAAAGTGCCCGGGTGGATCCAAGTGTGGATCGGTGATGTGAAGAACCTGAAAGCAGAGGGGACAGAGTCTGAGTCACTAGCCAGTGATCAAGAAAGGAACCAGGAAGGAACCAGGCGATGTCGCGTGCTTGAAGGTGAAGGTGAGCTTGTCTCTTCAGCCACGAGGTCCAGGAGGCATCGACGGTGACCAGGCGCTGGAGTCGAGCTGTCCCACGAAGGATCTAGTTGACTGCGGTGTCAGTATCTGGATTGGACGCAACAAGACTTGGCAACCGCAACCCACGCAGGATGTGGAGATTGGCGCTGTTGCAGACCAGCAAGGTTTGTGGCGCTTCTCCTTTGAAGGGAAGCTGAAGAAAGCCTGGAGCAACCAGGAAAGCAGTTTAGTTCGAAAGAAAAGTCTTCAGGGGGCTCACTAGCCAGCAGGCAAGGAACCGGGAAGACGCGTCGATCTGAAATGCAAGAGCAGGCCCAACGCGGCACTTGTGGAGTGTGGAGGGCTGAGCTTCGGTGCAAATGGCGCTCGGGTCTTCTCGTACCCCAATGTACAACTGCAAGGGTACCTCGGTAGTCGAGCTGTTAGCAAAGTGCAGGATGTCCAGGGTGTCCGGTCCCACGTCTCACGTGTCCGCCACGGGTCTCAGCTATGCTGTGGATGTGGATCGGAGTTAGAGAAGTCTGAGAGTCCAGTTCCTGTGTCGCGGAGTCTTCGGGTTCCGGCTGGAGCGTCGACAAAGCAGACCGACAAGTTACTGGTGGTGCCGGTTTGCACTGGGTAGTCACTCCTTGACCACAAGGGAGATGTCTTCCGTCTTCTAGTCAGAATAGAATGTCGAAGGTCCAAGAGTTCTGTATCAAAGTTTCTTTCCAGGATAATCTGAAGTCCTGGGGACACAGCTCCTATACTTTTCCTAAGCTAAGGGGCTGGATTACCTGCCTAGGTCCCTCCTATGGGTGGACCTGAGAAGGGGGTGGTTACACCCCTTTCCCTTTGTCCAGTTTCACGCCAGAGCTGGGGCCGGAGTGCCCCAGCAACTGGTTTGAACCGGGCTATGCATGGAGCACCTTGTGTGCCCCAGGCAAAGTCTAGATGCATTCACTGAATGCAGCCCTCCCTGCCCCAATACACAAAATCCATGTCTGGGGAGGTGCTTGTTTTCCCTGGACAGGAACCCTATTGTCCAGGCCGCCCTTGCTGGAGTTTCCCCCAACACCAGGTGATCAGACTCGTGTGTGTGGCAGCAGCATCCATTTTGTGATGCTGAGGCTCTGTTTAACTTTAACCGGGTAAAGCAGTAACATACATGTCTTTTCCCTCTAGAAGGGTGGAATGCTACCCCCGCCGCCAAAATTGGCGGGGGGGGATAGTATTCCAAAGTGTTTGACATCTTACACGACATGTTTTGATAAAGCCAAACCAAAGTCAGCATTAAACGCGAGGATTATAATGCACTTAAGAGTATATGGTATGGCTATATCATAACAGCTTTAAGGAGATGGTTCCGAAAGCTGCAGAGGGGCTCAGCTTATGCTAAGGCACCCTCTCACTTAAAACCAAGCACTCTGCCTACAGGATTGTCGAGGCCTACCATAGGAGTGACTTATAGGTGCACATGTATCTATATATAAGGTAGATATAGGTATACTATATCTAAGTAAGGGGTGATTACACCACCTTACCCAAGCTGAGTAATCAGCCTGTGGTGTCAGTTTGGAGGGCCAGCCAGGGGTTGCTTAATACATGCTGCAGCCCCTGGTAGGCCTTGGATGCACCTATGCCCTTGGTACCTATGGTAAACTATATAGGGGCTCACAGAGGTGACCCAATACCCAATCTGGTATGTACCTAAAGTACATGGTATCAATTTAGAGAGAGAACAGCTGGGTTGTGGGACTGATTAGCAGGCCCACAGCCACACTAAAGTTGAAAAACCAGAGAATCACAGCAAAAAGTGGGGGTGACCATAGGAAGAAGACCCTACTCTCCTACACCCCCCATCTGCAAGATTGCAGGGACTGAGAGTTGTGCTTCACCTCGCCTTCTCCACCTGAGGGGAGGAGTTGGCAGAGGTGGGCAAACCTCCTTTCCTCATTTGTTTTTCCCTCTGGTTCTCCCGCCCAAAGTGGGGGTCGGAACCAGTGGGGAAAGTTGCTGAAAGCAGCAAGTGGCTTTGGAAAGCTCTTAAAGGCAGCAAGCCTTTGAAGCTTCCCCTTCGTGAACCCTGCACATCCTGGGGGAGGAGGCTTGGCACCTTGTCCCAGGATACGCATTGTTTCAGGCCCCAGGAGCAGCAGGCTCTCGACCCAGGGGTCCAGAAACATGTCTAGTGGTGCCAGCTGAAAACAGCCACTCAGCCTGAACACTAGTGGTAGGTTTGTTTTCAGGGGGCATCTCTAAGATGCCCTCTGGGTGCATTTTTAATCAAATTCCACACTGGCATCAGTGTGGATTTAATGTGCTGAGAAGTTTGATACCAAAGTTCTTAGTTTTTGTGAAGCCATTATGGTGCTCTTTAGTTTGTAATGGCAAACTCGCAGCACCATATACTCTTAATGGCAGCACTGCACTTACAATGTCTAAGAATGGACTTATACACTGTAAGGGTACAGGGCTAATGCACCTGGGATGTGTGCCATGTCGACTCTTCACTTTGTTCTGCACCAAAACACACATCCTTCCAAGGCGGTGTGTGAGTGTGAAGGTAGAGGGTCTCTAAGGGTGGCACAATAAGTGCTGCAGCCCTTAGAGACCTTCTCTGGTCACAGTGCCGTGCATACCTGTGGTACCATTCACTAGGGGCTGACCTGTGGCCAGAGATACCAATTGGGTTGAGGCATCAAGGCAGGTTTAGGGAAAGAACATCGGTCCTGGATACCTGATTAGCAGGAGCCCAGGACACACTCAGTCAAAGCACATCATCAATTCAGCAAAAAGTGGATACAGAGCACCTTCTCACACTCATTGATTGCGGACATCATATTCTCCGGCTGTTGGAGCGTGGCTTCCACTGAATCCAGAGTGAAACCCAAGAATTCAGGTTCCCTTTAGGGACCAGAATCACCTTATCGATCCGAAAAACTAAATCCTTTAACAGTGGGACTGCCATCTGTAGGCGTTAAATTATTTATGTATGGGTGTTTTATATGGCGCTGACTAGACCCGGGGGTATCGGAGTGGTTTACCAGACATAGCATTGATAGAAGAATTCACATTTGAGATAGTATAACAAGAGGAAATAAAAACAGTGCAACATAATATACGTATCTCAAAGATAATCAACATTGTCCGTCCAAGGCATAGACACTGAATTAGGTTAGGCAACCGTATTGGATGATCCTGTTGGTGGAGCAAACTCAGGGGGGGTGGGTTGAGGTATTTGTTCAGTAGTAGAGTTTTGAGATTCTGTTTACAGCAGGTATAGGAAGAGTTGCAGCGAAGGTCTTATCAGTGAGTTCCAAATAAATGAAGCATTACCTGAGAGAGAATGTTTCTGGGATGTTTTTTTTTCGATTTGGAAGGGATGAGAAGAAGTGAGTCGGAGCTTCTTAGAACCTGAGTTTTGTCCCTTCTCTTTATGTTATTTTCCAAATATTTAGGGCTTGCAGTATGAAGGGGTTTGTTAGTGATACAGGCTATCTTGAAGATGTATCTTCTTTCTATTAGGAACAATTGAGACTCTTGAGAGCAGGTGATGTGTTCAAATCTTTTAGTACCTGTGAAGAGTCTAGGGTTCTTTATCTGAAAGAAACACGTTGGTGTTAGATTCCTTACCTTAGAATATCCCCAGGCATCAGACTGGATCCGGAAAGTTTTCGTCAGCAGTACCCCTGCGCGTCGATAGGCGTTGTGATCGCCGGGATGATGTCGTCAGACTACTCTGACGTCAGCTCTTCTTTTTTCCGCGCCAGCAAGCGCAGATCCGGGAAGAGCAGTACTCTAGTAATTTTTTTACTAACTTTTTTGATCTCTTTTGATCACTTCTCGAGTCGACCCCGACTCGCGATGCCATTAGGGATGCCTGGTTTTAAACCTTGCGAGACCTCTCACAGCTTGATGTCGGTGACCGACCCCCACCATCGGTGCCTTTAGTGCCTTGGGGCCGACCATGATGACAAGTCGTGCCCCGACTGCCGGGCCTTGACCTCGAAGGGTAGGCGGGAGAGGTCTCGTGAGCTGCTCGCGATCCGGCAGTCGGCTCCGCTCGTCGAGTCACCACCACTCGTCGGGCTCCAAGTCCTCCGGTAAGTCGAGGCATTTGAAAAAGAAGTCAAAGAGTAGTCATCGCTCTTCCGACTCCCCCCCGACGCTCCCGCGATGCGGCTGGGGGTTCGGGCGACACCCCTCGTGCAGCTCCACCGAAGATGCAAGCGCCGCGTTCAGCTCCATACCCGCCGGTCCCTGGGCTGCACGCGACGCTGGAGGAGATAAGTGCTTTCCTCACAGCCGTGAGGTCGCACTTCCCTCCATCGGAACCTGCAGAGGTGTCTTCGGGCCCCGCGGGTCCGACTGGGAGCCCTAGCGGGCTGGCGGCTCCGGCATCGTCGGGTGCCTCAGCCCCAGCGCCGTCGTCGACTCCGGTACCGACACCTCAGGGCCCCACTGGATCGAGGCTTGGATCCGGGTCGTCGCCAGTCGACCTCACGACTCTTCCGCTGGCGCCAACCCGAGGGTGTCGCTCTCGGCGCCGTCTTTGGACGACACCTGCCCCGGTTTCAGCCCCGGTCCGGGTGCGACGCCGGTTCTGCGCCGCTCGGCGCAGTCTCTTACGCCGATGGGTGAGCAATTCACCTACGACCCGGCTCCATCATTTTTGCCTGTTTACCAGGAGATGGATGACGAGGAGGACTGGGAGGGCTCTGAGGACTCTCTGGCACAGCAGTGCCAGTTAAGCCAGAACTGGCCAGAAGAGCTGGGGGAGGCCAGTGGTCTGGACACTTGGCCTGACACTGGATTCGTCTCTCCTCCCTCCGTGGCTTCGGAGGAGGGAGCTACTTATAGCGTGGTGTTGAACAGGGCGGCCAAGGCCTTGGCTCTTGAGCTCCCTGTCGCTGCCGTGAGGACTAACCTCCTCACTGAGGTGCTCAAACCACAGGCAACCTCCTCGGACCCTCTACTGCTATTTAACGAGGCCCTCACTGACGTTCTGATGGGCAGCTGGTCCAAGCCCTCTACAGGCCTCCCTGTAGATTGGAACGTGGCCCGACGCCACTGCCTGGCTCCAGGCGGCCCCTGCTTTCTGTCTGTTCACCCCACCCCGAGAGCCTGGTGATACAGGCCTCTACGTCCCAGACCGCATTCCCGACAGTCCCTCCGGATCGGAAATCCAAAAGGTATGATCAATTTGGAAAGAAACGGTTCTCCTCTCTGAGTTTGGGTCTGCGGTCAGTCAACACCGCCTGCCTTTTGGGCCGTTACACCCACTCTTTGTGGGATACAGTTGCAGACGTGCTGCCAGTGTCCGGAGGAGGCCCGGACCAGGCTCGCCCAAGCCCTGGCGGAGGGGCGGGATGCAGCACGGTACTCAATTAGAAGTGGACTTGACACCACAGACTCGCTGGGCAGAGCGATTTCCGCGACTGTGGCGATTCGTCGCCACGCCTGGCTAAGGTCTGCCAACTTCTCGTGGGATGTCCTTCGATGGGCCGTCACCTCTTTGTCGACAAAGCGGACAGTGCGCTAGAGCGTTTTAAGGATCCATGGCTACGGCCAAGTCCTTGGGCCTAGGCCAGCGCCAGCAAACTTCTGCTTTTCGCCCCTTTCGTGGCCAAGGAAGGAGCGCCCCCACACGTCCAGCCAGCCACAGGCCGCAGAACCAGTCTCAACGGGGACGTGGTTACCGCTGTGGCAGTGCCGAGGGGACAGCGGCAGGGTCAGTCCAAATCCGCTCCCGCAGCATCTGCCTCTAAGCCTTCCTAGTTCGGCATCAGACCCCTTCGATGCCAGTGGGGGGCAGGGTTCACCATCACCTCCTCCACTGACGTATTATCACGTCGGACAGGTGGGTGCTGCAAATCGTCTGAAGGGGCTACTCCCTCCCCTTCGAGGCGACCCCTCCAGCCTTGCCACCGCAGTACCACCGCATGTCGGGGGATCACTTGCAACTTCTGCAGGAGGAAGTTACAGCCCTCTTGGCCAAGGGGGTCTTTTGCGCGTTCCTGGGCCAGAAGTAGGACGTGGTTGCTATTCCCACTACTTTCTGGTACCCAAGAAGGGCAAAGGAGGCCTACGCCCTATCTTGAACCTACGGAGCATCAACGGCTTCTTCCGGAAGGAGAAGTTCAAGATGCTGACTTTGGCTCAGGTCGTAGCTGCCCTGGACCCGGGAGACTGCATGGTGGCGTTGGACTTGCAGGACGCATATTCCCACATCCCTCTCCTGCCGGCCCACCGGCACTACCTGCGGTTCATGGTAGGCCACGAGCACTTTCAGTTTACCGTGCTCCTCTTCGGCCTTACCAGCGCCCCTCGAGTGTTCACGAAAGTGATGGCGGTGGTCATAGCTCATCTGCGCAGATCAGGATGTTTTCATCCCCTATCTCGACGATTGGTTGTTGAAGGCGGGCTCGCCCCAAACAGTCGTCTCCCACCTCCAAACTATGGCACAGCATCAGGGCAACCTGTCCGACCACATCCTGATGTCGGAGGGCACTGCGAGTCAGTTGCAGTGGTGGCTCCCAAACCGCGATTGGGTCAGCGACAGATCCCTCTCCCTACACCAACCGGAGCACGTAGTAGTGACGGATTCGTCCCTCCTGGGATGGGGGGGCCACATGGGAGAGGCGGAGATCCGAGGCCTCTAGTCTCCGACGGAGTCCCGGCTCCATATCAACCTTCTGGAGCTGTGGGCAATCCGACCTGCACTGAAGGCATTCCTTCCCTCTGTCCGGGGAAGTGTAGTCCAGGTGTTCACGGACAACACCACCGCCATGTGGTACTGCAACAAACAAGACGGGGTGGTTATCGTGGACCCTTTGTCAGGAGACTCTGCGCCTCTGGACATGGCCGGAACACCAGGGTGTCACCCTGGTGGTTCAACACCTGTCAAGTTACCTGAACTCCAGAGCGGACAAACTGAGCCGTTGGTGCATAATGGATCACAAATGGCGTCTGAACTCGGACATGGCACAAATTCTCTTTCAGCAGTGGGGAGAGCCTTGGTTAGATCAATTTGCCACCAAAGAGAACGCGCAATGTTATCAGTTCTGTGCGTTGGAATTTCCAAGGCGGCACTCGCTCGGCGACACTTTTCGTCATGAGTGAAACTGCGGTCTGTTGTACGCCTTTCTGCCTATACCACTTCTGCCCAGAGTGCTGAAGAAGATCAGGCGAGACTTGGCCCAAGTCCTCCATGTGGCTCCGGATTGGGCACGAAAATACTGGTATCCCGAGCTACTCAGCATGTCAGTCGATCCCACGATTCATCTACCTTTTCAGGAGCACCTTCTGTCACAGCAACAGGGGACGGTCCTCCACCCGAACCTGTCCAGTCTCCAACTACATGCGTGGAGATTGAATGGCGGCAGTTGAGGCCATTTGACTTGCTTCCTGAAGTCTGCGATGTGTTTCTGGCAGCCAGGCGTCCCTCCACAAAAACTGTATACGCCTGCAGGTGGAACAAATTTGTGGCATGGTGCACAGCAAAGGCTGTGGATCCACTCTCTGCCCCCCTTTCAGAGGTTCTCCTCTTCCTTCTGTCTTTTGCCCAGCAGGGCTCTGCTCTGGGCACTATCAAGGGCTACCTCTCGGCCATTTCAGTCTTATTAAGGTTTCCTGATCAGCCTTCTCTTTTCAAGTCCCCTGTTAATAGATTCTTGAAAGTCATCACACACATGTTTCCTCCTGTTCCCTTTGTGATGCCTCAGTGGGACTTGAATCTTGTTCTAACGCATCTTATGTGCGCTCCCTTTGAGCCACTTCATAACTGTCCTATTCGTCTTCTGTCTCTTAAAACTGCATTCCTGGTTGCCATCACCTCTGCCAGGAGAGTGAGTGATATCCAGGCTCTATCTTCTAAACCTCCTTTCCTCTCTGTCCATCCGGACAAGGTTGTTTTGAGGACTCGTTCTTCTTTCCTGCCCAAGGTGGTCCCAGCCTTTCATATTGGGCAGTCCATCACCTTGCCCACCTTCTTTCCGCCTCCGCATCCCTCGAAAGAGGAAGAGAGGCTCCACCGTCTGGACCCAAAACGTGCGCTCTCCTTCTATCTAGATTGCACACGACAGTTCCGGGTGGACGACCAGCTCTTTGTTGGTTACGTGAGCGCTAAGAAGGGACGGGCGGTGCACAAGCGGACCATCTCTCGGTGGGTCTTCTTTTGTGTCAAGGTTTGCTACTCTTTGGCGAAAAAGGAGCCTCCTGTTGAGCTGTGTGCCCATTCCACTCGGGCCACGGCGGCTTCTACTGCCCTGGGTCGGGGAGTCCCCTTTCAGGACATCTGTCAGGCAGCTACGTGGGCCTCGCTGCACACGTTTGCTAGACATTACTGCCTAGACAGCCAAGTCCGGAGAGATGGCTTTTTCTGCTGTTCCGTTCTCCAGGACTTTCTGGTGTGATCTTGGTTCGCAGACCCACCCCCGGGGTTGGTTTTGCCGGGGTATCTATTTTAAGGTAAGGAATCTAACACTAACCTGCTAATTTCAGATGCACAAGTTACTTACCTTCGGTAACGATATATTTGTAAGAAACAGTAGTTAGTGTTAGATTCCTTACCGCCCCACCCATCCTCCGCGTTCTGCGAACAGACATCTAGGCTTAAGGACATCCCTTTTAGGGCCCTAGTTTCATGACACCAGTGTCGGTTTCTATCATGGCTCTGCATTCCTGGCGCGGAAAGCTATGTACAGAACTGACGTCAGCGCGCGAGGGCGGTGTCTAAGTACTCTGAAGTGATCCCGGCGATCACGCCGCCGACAACTGAAGCGGAGCCGCAGATGAAGCCTACCGACGCGCAGGGGGACTGCTGACGAAAACTTTCTGTATCCAGTCTGTCGCCTGGGGATATTGTAAGGTAAGGAAACTAACACTAACTACTGTTTCTTACAGATATGTTACCGGGGGTAAGTAACTTGTGCTTGAGGGGCCCAGTGATTATGGCATTGCCAGAATCCAGCTTCGAGAGAAGAAGTGATTATACTACAGTCTATAGGTCTTCAAGTGGGATAAATTGGTTGATTTTCTTGATGTTTTAGGGTGTAGAGCACCCCTTTGGCTGAATTTTCCTTTGTCTAGGGTAATTCCTAGGGACTTCAGAGATGGAGAGTGTGAGAGAACAGTATAAAGCATCCATGCTCTTGAACCCTTTTTGTATTGGTAATGGCTTTTCATTTGGGGAACAGAATGTGTTAATGTTTAATGGGGTTACATTTTAGGTGATTAGGGCCTAGCCAGTTTTTTTTCTTGTTTAGTGTGGTATTCAGATGTCACTGTGGGATGATATTTTGTAGAAAAGTCTAAAAGTATTTCTCTCCGGATTGTTTCTGGATAATGGTGAGGGGTTCCATGAAGAGGTTGAAAAGGGAAGGGGCGAGGCTGGAGCCTTGTACACTCCTAGTGAAACTGGTGTAGGTTGTGAGAAACAACTGCTGTTTATTTGTTGCGGGAATAGTTGTAGATAGGACATAATCATCTCAGGACTCTGCCATTGATAGCAGTGCAATTTGAATCAGGATGTGTTGGTTCTCGGCCTTAATAAACATATTCTGCAGCTAGATGTTCATCCCCACCTCTTGGGCTCTGAGATGAGAGACAAAGAATTTCATTAGCATTCTGAAACACCAAGGTGCTGAGCCATCTCAAATGGAGGGACCTTGAGCTCACAAGTATCACTCCTTCAGGAAAACAAGAGGAATCTGCAGTGAGGTTTAAAAAATGACTCCCAAGAGTGTAAGCATCCTGGAATTCCATTCTGGTTTCCAGTTGCCTTTCAAGAGTCAGTTGCTCAGGTGTTGCTTTCCATCCATCTTGAAGTTCTTTTACACTATCCAGGTGGTTAACTCTCTTGAGTTAGTGATTGGGTACGGAGCTTCTTTTTTTTATTTTGTCTTCACCAAAAAGATGTTGCTTAGGATCACTGAGGGATAAAGGAAAGCCCTCTTGCTTTTCTTAAAAAGTGTGCTAAGTCACCCCTTCCCCCACGAGGATGTGTTCACTACTGAAAACACAGTGGGTTGTGGTTGTACGAAATGTACCTGATGTTACTTAGAGCTCGATCTGGAACTTCTGAATTATCTGTAAGATACAAGGATTTAGGTGAATCCGTCTCTTGTTGGAGAGGCACAAAGTAAGCGTTACTGAAACCTTTAGTTTGGTCGAGGGGATAACACTCCCCTTCAACATTTGCAGATCGTCTATTGTGCATCCATCCACTTTGATGGGGCCATGGAAATTATTGTGCCCGAAAAGGCGTCGCATGGTACGGACCCTAACCCCATCTGCATGTGGTGTTTGGGAGAGCACCATGACTCCACAGATTGTTAAGACGTGTCAGCAAATGAAACCGAAGTCCCTGCGGGAGCACCAGATTAAACTCTTTTCGGCACACATGTTCAGGTCGTCGTCGTTGCTGCTTCCGTCCCTCGCGGACGGCTTTAAGAACCGTCGCCTCCGTCTCCGACATCGTCCTTCACCTAGGCAGCAAGAGCGTCGCTCACCTGTTGGTAAGTTTTGCAGTTTATCCCCGAGGCCCGGTCCCTGGCCTGTAGGGGGCGTGGGTTCTCCGCGGGTGGTGTGGCCCCACGCGTCGCCACGCTATTTGCCATTTCCCGGGGCAGGGGCGACTAGAGCCCAGATGGAGGCCTATGCGGCGGCCTTGCAGGCTTCGCTGACTTCTCCTTCTGATCCTTCCCCTCCTGGGACGCTAGCGGATCCATTGCTACGTGCGGGCACTCCTGCGGCGTCGCCTCCGGCGCCAACAGGTTTGGCGCCAGAATCGGAGGATCTGGTGTTGTCTGGGTGCGGCCCTTCGGGGTTCCCTCCGTCGGACCACGGTGCCTCTGCCTCGCTGCAAACCCCCGCGGGGGTCCCTGTGGTGTTGCGGGATGTTGCCGGGGCTCGGGACGTGTCCTTGAGTTCCCCTTGGTCCTCTGGGCAGGCGGCGGCCTTGTCCGAGCCCGAGGTGACACCACTCAAGCGCCGGCGGTGCGCGTTGTGGCGGAGGTCGTTCTGTCGTCTCCTTCGGCGCCGGTCGATGTGAACCTGCCACTGGTCGCGGACTCTACTGCGCCGGACCGGCATTGAGTCGTTGATATGTCTTCGGACGCCCCCTCTTCTCCGGAGGTTCGGCGGTTGATGATTTCATCTCCTCTGGAGACGGCTCGCCGCGTCGTGGCTTTTCCCCCGACGTCTTCTAAGGACGACTATTCGCTGCAGCCACAGTCTTCGTCAGAGGCACCCCAGGTTCCCCATTCCTCGGTTCCCCTTCACCCTTTCCGGGCTTGGCTTTTCCTTCTTCCGGTTGGACTGGGGGACGGCCGCCTTAGCTTGCAGCAGTTGCCCACAGAGGAACTGCTTTTGCCACCGCGGGGACCTACGGAGGCAGGTGCGCATGGGCGATCCAGCTGCCCATTTCCCCACGGATCATCTTCTGGAGGTCCTCCATCAGGGTTCTGGTGGTCGGGAGTTGCTTCTTCCCTTTGAGGCTTCGCTCCACACTTCTCTTTTGGGGGCTTGGGGACAGCCCGCCACGGGGGACCCGGTGCCCCAACAACTGCTGCACTGCCACCGTCCTGGGCCGCATGATTCAGTCTGTCTTTCCCTCCACCCCTCTACCAGAGGCCCTCTTTTATAGACTGTCTTTCCCTCCCTGCCATCCGTGTTGTCTCCCCCATCACGGGAGGCCCGCTGGTTAGATTCCTGGGGTTGCAATCTCTTCGCCTCAACCAGCGTGGCTTTGAGGGCACCCTACAATCTTTGTGTATTGGCTAGGGCCACTAATTGCTTGCGGGATTCGGCGGTGTCCCTTATGGCTGCCGTTTCTCAGGAGGGTGCCTGTGTTGATCTGAGGCACCATGTGTTGGATGGCCGGGAGCTGGCTTCTTTTATTCTTCGCTCCGCTCTGGACATTTCAGAGGTGCTTGGTCGTACCATGGCTTCTTCTGTGGCCCTTCGTCGACATGCCTGGCTACGGGATAGTGTGTTCCCGGAGTACATTAGGGAACGGCTGGTGGACCTTCCTTTTGATGGCTCTTTTGTTTCACGCCCCTGTGGACTCGGCCATTCAGAGGTTTCTTGCTGGACTTCGTCCTCCTCCCCCCCCCACCCCCACCCCCCCTTTAGTGACCTGTAAGTCGGTCTGGGTTTTGAGGGGTGCTCTTCCGTTGTTTCCTGGGGCCTTGTAGCAGGAAGCCCTGGTTATGGGTTCTATGTGGTTGATGTACCTTCAGGTCCTTTGTTCGGACGTTAGTGCTGTTGGCTGCTGGTCGGCCCTTTTTTGATTGTGGTTTTGGCTGCAGTAAGCCATGTTGGCCCTGAGATTCGGCCTTCTGTGTATTTTTCTTGCCTGATTGGTAACCGTCTGTGGTTCCTCCGCAGGTCTTTCTGTTTGTCCTCTGCTACGGAAACTTTTTCCTAAGAGGGTTCCCATGTTCTTGGGACGTGACATGCCCTATGTGTGGTAGTGTTGGCTATTATATTGCTCTATTATGTGCTGGGGAGGTGTGGTCGTCGTTCGGGCCTCTGCTCTCGGTGGCGTCACGGTATGTCGCAGGTGCGATTCTCTTGCTGGTTCCACTTCATTCGTGGGTCCATGTGTGTTGGCCCCTCCCTTGGGGCGTGTCCTGGCCCTTCTTGGCCTTTTCTGGCCTCCTTCGGCTGGCGTCTGGCCTGTCCTGGGTGCACCGTTCTGTGATGTTTTCTGCTGCTGGCTGTGCATGCCAGTGCAGGCCTGTTGTTCTTCTACAACCTTGTGCTCTTCTTCTTTCATCTGCACTTTTAGTGGTGCAGCCGTCCCTGTCTTGTCCAATGCTTGAGGCTGGGGTGTGTTTGGATTTTCTTTAAGTGGGCCCTGCCTCCGGTTCGGCCTCTCCTCCCTAGGGGTTGAGGTGTTCCTTATGTTGCTTGAGGCTTTGGGCGCTATCTGCTCCTGTGGGGTGTTGGGCAGTTTTCCCTTGCTGGGGCTTAGGATATTCTGCCCTTTTCCTTCTTGTCCCTGTGGCGTGTCCCCTGCTGGGGCCCTGTGTCTCTCCTGGTGGGGAGGCTCTCTCGTAGGCCCTCCTCCCTTTTGGGTATGGCTAGGGTATCTATTCTACGTTAAGGAATCTGCGGCTAGTAGTCTCTATCAGATGTACGAGTTACTTACCTTCGGTAAGGATGTATCTGGTAGAGACGATTCTAGCTGCAGATTCCTTCATGACCGACCCTTCCTCCCCGTTCTGCGAGAACCCTCTGCTGGGGGTTCTACACTCTCCTCCCCCTGGGTGCCTTGTCTTCTGTGGTTGTCCTCTTCTTCCGGTCTTGCATCCCTCCAGCTGCGTTCTCTCCAGAGTGAGGGCCTACTGTTGCTCTTTCCCTCTGTTATTATTTATTTATTTATTTATTTATTATTACAATTTGTAAAGCGCAGAGATTGCCCGTGGGCGTCTTGGCGCTATGACTTCAGTTAGTGTGTCAGAGAAGAAACGGGAGGAATTCTATCTGTGATAATTGGAAACGAGAAGGTCACTGGTCGAACAACCAATTTGAGTTTCTGATCCCAACCTGGTCTTTTCGCTGGGGGTACTTTTACTTGTCCTTGGCCTCCTGTTCTTTTCAGATGGCACTGTAGTCTGCGGATGGTTTACCTGTCCTTGATCTCCTCCTCCTTTCAGGAGGTATGGCCATCCTTGGCAGTGTGGTCCCGGGATGGCTTACTGTTGCTCCTCTGTTCCGGGCTTGTGGCCCTTTCCCTTGTGGTTGTGGTTTCAGTCTCTCTTTCTGTTACAGTGCTTTTGCATGCTTGTGCCTTCAAGATGGCTATCGCCTTGGCTGACAAGGTGGTTCCATAGAGTGGTGCTTTGCACTTTTCTTGCTATGGCTACGCAGCTCTGGCCTGCTGGTGATTACTACCACATGGTACTTTAGCCTTGGCTTGCACAGGTTGTGCCTCAGAGTGGTGCTCTGCTCCTTTCCTGCTCTGGCCTGCTGTGGTCGCCTTCTGGGGCCTTGGTGACACCGAGTGGTGTTTCTTACCTTTTGTTTCTTTCTTTTAGACTCACTGGTTTTACGCACACAGTTCCAGTGCTCTCCTCAGTTTTGTTATCATGGCTCCGCATTGTGGCACGGAAAAGTTCTCCGAAGCAAAGTGCCATCAGCACGCCGGGGTGGGGCTTATGTGACCTCGATGACGTCACGCCAGAGGAGGACGTTCGAGTCGCGTGTTGCTGCAACACCCCAGGCATGCAGGGATGCTGGACAAGAAAGTTTTCCGGTCCAGTCTCGCGTCTGGAGATAATTCTACGTTAAGGAATCTACGGCTAGAATAGTCTCTACCAGATACATTGTTACCGAAGGTAAGTAACTCGTAAGTCTGGTATATGAGCTACCTTGCCTTCCACAAGGGCCTTGAGAGACATGGCTCACAGGTGTCCTAACCTCTTTCTATGAGGGCTTGCAAAGCCTTGTCTGCACGTAGGATGCGACTTTGGGTGTATGGCACCACTCTGTGGAGCGAGAATGACATAACTCATTAAGTCAAAAATATTTTCCCATCCCTCAACAGGGTCTCCTCCAGACCCCCGGACAAAATGGCCCATCTTTTAAAATGGTCACCACCACTTTTTTGTCTGGTATTCGATGCAATTTAGATAAAGTGCACTGGGTTCCTGCTAAAAAGGTTCCAGTGCCAGATCGCTTTCCCTAAACTGTGCACCTGTACCCCAGTTGGCAATACATTTAGCACCCTCTGCAAGTCCTTAGTAAATGGTACCATTAGTACCTTGGGCATGGGGTAATAAAGAAGGTCCCTCAGGGTTGCAGCATGAATTCGGCCACCCTAAGGGACCCCTCAGCAAGATCATACAGACTGCCATTGCAGGCTGTGTCTTGGTGCAGACAAAAGAGAAAACATAACATGGCACATAGCTCTGTGTGCCATGCCTGCAGGCACTGCATGCAGTATAGGTAGGTCCCTCTACGGCAGTCCTTAGAGCTCAAAGGTAGGGTGCACTATGCTACATGTGTGGGAATAACTGCATGAGCAGATATACCCCTGAATTGGCCAGTTCAATTACTACCAGTACAAGTGACTATGGGAGGCATTGTAAGTACATTTGCTGGACACTGGTCAAACACGAGTTCCCCAGCTACATGATAGCTTCACTGAGAGGAAGGGGATGCATTTTTCTGATGAGGCAATGATTTGGAGGACCTCCAAGATGCTAGTGGGCTGTATACCTCCCTGCACATTGACGTAGATTCACCTAACCCTATGTCCTCTGATGAATCTGCCTCCATTGAGACAGTCACCAGGAGGGGTGTGGAAGTTATTGAACTGAACTTAGCAATGCAGGAGAAAAAGACTTGTATGATGACTGAGGCTCTCAACCCAGCAGTTACCACTCCAGAACCTATTCTCTTCAATGAGACAAGTATATGTACTTGTGGGCAATCTAGGACAATCTATCACTGCTGACTTTCTATGCTCCACATCACCCCTCTGAAGCAGAGGAATGGCTTCATTGACTTGACCCTCAAGAGGGCTCCTAGTTTTTACATCGATTAAACCTCAGAATACCAGCAAGATAACCAACTTATTGTTGGCTTCACTGGAGCAAAAAAGGGAAACGCGCTACAGAAGGGGACAAACCCACAGTAGATAGCACGAAGCATAAAGTTCCGCTATGGGCGAGCTAAGAAGTAACTCCCAGAAAGATTATGTGCTCACTTTTATCAGAGCAAAAACGGCTACCAATGTGCTGGCACTCTGTGTGCCACTCATAGATGTTTGCCAGGCTGCTACATGGGCATATTTCTACACAGTCTCAAACATTACTGACTGGACAACCAGGTCCGGCAGGATGGCCACTGCAGTATTTCATGATCTGAGTCATTCCACGGACCCACCACCTATGGGGTGGTGGGGGATGGGAAAAACAGGAGGCGGGGGGTTGGTTACTGTTTTTGTATCTATTCATAAGGTGAGGGAACTGCAGTTAGAAGTGACTATCAGAACCAAGTAACTTGCCTTAAGGAACACCTTTTCTGGTAGAGACTCTCATTTAACTGCCCCATCCTCCTCCCCGTTCTATGGAATGGACTAATACAATCCATTAATAAGATCCCAAGACTATAGGCCAGCACACTATACTTTTGATTCCATTTGCTCACTGTGCGAAGGCCTGGATGGAGATCAGAAAGAAAATGTCAGCCGCGCAGCACTGACACAGTGACCCAGTGTCCCATCCAGACCGGATTTGGAGCCTCACGTCTCCTGTTGATGCAAAAGGGATTCTCCATTCAAGTTTTCGGATCCAGACTAGTACCTTGGTAAATTCCCAGTGTGAGGAATCTGTAGATAGATCAAGGCTCTACTGGAAAAAACATTACGGAAGCTAAGTAAATTGTTCTTTGAAAAAATACATTAAATCTGCAGAAAATATATATGGTTTTTATAAATTGTTACATTTTCTTAAGGAAGAGTATAATACAAGCGAATGCCTAACATCTTTACTTCAACTTTGGAAGCCAATACAATGTTTTCCTTTTTTAGATCAATTGCAAAGGAGTTGGCTGACTGGCTTATTAGCAACAACGTAATCGAGCACATTTTTGGACCAAATTTGCACATAGAGGTTTGTGAAATCAATTCATAATGTAATCTGTGTAAGCAATACAGTTATACAACTCATGTATTTTGATGACAAGATTACAAGAAGACAATGTTTTTGCCAATGATTAGACTGCAAACGTGGCTGTGTATGGTATCCCAAAACAGTTTATAAGACCAATTTCTCAAAAGGTTTTGGCTTTATAGTATTAAAATTGTATATTGAGCATCATCACTGAATAAATTTCAACAGTCAGTAAAAAGAAAACACTAAGGCAACATTTCATGTGATTATTAACAATTTCCCAACCCACAGAGCAGTAATACAAATAGTCTAAAATCGATTAGTTATACACCCCCTTTTTTGAGTACACAGTGGCTTGACCCTTATAGGTGAAGGAGAGGAAACCGTAGCAGCAAAAAATTGGCCCTACAGAAGCAAATAATTAAAAGAAATTACCAAAAAGAACCTCTCAAGAACAGCCCATCCTCCCAAACAAATAAGAATCCATGACTAGTCCTATCCCCAAAATAGGTTGCATGCCGTTTAAGAAATCCCTCCTCTGCTTTCAGGCCATAAACAGAAGATCTGTCAGCCTCTGATTGTGAGAAAATAGGTATTCTTCTCCAGTATTCTGCTCTAAGGCATCACTGGGAGGCCCACTGAGGCCATGATTCCTTGTACATTTCTTTCTTTCTTGAGTTATCGTAGCACCCTTTTTCAGGTTTGTGTTTTGCGATCAAATCTGGAAAGAACATTGTAATATCTCCAAGCTTATTTTTTCTTTACTGCTGGTCATAAGAGCCATTTCTCTTCTTCTGCCAAGGCCTCCCACACTGTGCTGCCTGATGCTGCGTCTTTCTTTAGGCTTTAAAAGGGAAGCCTTTATCAGGCACTGCCCTGAGACTGCTCTCCAACCAACTGTGTACCCACCTTCTCCAGTAGTTCACCTGCTATTGTTTTGATGGGGATTCCAGATAGGACTGTTAGTATTTGCATGTAGGCACTCATTCTCAGATTGTCAAACCATTCAGCTCTCATTCATTTTACAATGCACATCAGAGCACACTCCTTGGAGACCTTCATGTCCATCATTCCTTATGACTGCCCTAGCCACTTTCTCTATCATCTTGTGGTTGCTTCTTGGTGGTTTTTGCTACCTCCTGTTGTACCTTCTCAGCTGTCGGAGAGGTCCTCCATCTTCTCATCCACCACTTTTACAGTCAAATACAAAAATCTCTTTGAACATTCAAATCTTTATACAATGCCCTGATTATGTGGAACAATATATTCTACCCACTGGTCATTTCAGCCTCTTTGGAGGATCTTCAGGTACAGTCTGTTGCCTTTTCTTATACTTCAAGATTCAGGGTTTGAACAACTAATTGTATTTCTTTTCTGGTCTGCCATCAAGCTTTGCCCCAACCTGGCCAGCCAGGTTCCTCTGGAACCAAAACCAAAAAGTTGGAGCACTTATAAAATGGAGTAGGCTCTCTGGATTTGGGGCCTGCAGGTGTGGAGTGTTCTCTGCCAAGAGCCTGAAAGATGCCAAGGGAAATGCATATGACTCCACCAATTAGGTAATCCCCACCGCCCTCTCCAGGCCATCGTGCAATGCCAGTAGATTCATTCAATTGCTTACGGACTACAAACCCCAATTGCCTATTCCTCTTCCTATCCCACAGACCCTTGCTTGCCACCCTGGTGTGTGTGTAATGCCTGTGTTATCACCTCTGCTGGATTTCCATCTGTCTATGTACCATGCACTCACTGCTGCACAAGTTGGCAAAGGCAGAGCAGTAGGCTGCAATAAGAATCTTCGTGAAAATGGCAACATAGGAAATGTGCCCCAGTATTGGCCGTGTTGGCCTCTTGATGCCATCTGAGTGTCAGGCAGGCTAAAAATTGGGGGAAGTCCACGGGAGTCTCAGTGAACCACAGCCTTGTTGGCTCTTGATGGTATACCCCTATTTTCTTTGTCTTATTTTCCTTCTGTAATCAGTATGGCAACTTCCAATGTTCCTAAAGTCATAGGGGTGGTTTTCCACGGTTTACTAGTTCTAATATAGAAGCATCCGTTTCTGCTTTCTTTTAAAGCCACAGTTGCTGCTAATGTGTTTCAAGATGTGTATGTTAAATTCTGCTGATTGTATTATTCTAGAAGATAGGAAATGTCTCCTATTATATGCCCTTTTTGTGTTAAGTGGTTTAAATTTAAGAAAATGGATTCTGTCTTAGATATTCTATCGTTTTTGAATTTGCATAGAGTATCCATGATGGAGAACTAGAACTATAAGCTAGTGAATTGGTCCTTATCAAACATTTGTCCGGATAAATGTTAAATATTCTTTTTGTTCTGAGATGGTATTGTTCTTCTGCCATTCAGTCTCCTGATGAGACATGGAAGAACTAGTTATTTCCCATAAACCCTAAAAATGTTCATTGGACATAGAAATATCTGTATTTTGGTGTAGTGCTAGCATCCTGAGCTTTACTTACCAACTTAGCTGATCTTTGATTTAAGACAGGATAGTGTTCACTTTTCAGTGTTTACTGCATGTCAGAAGCAATTTAATAAATACCTTTATTCTTTTAAGGTGTAGGTCTCACGTACCTGCTTTAGCAGTAACAATAGGCTTCCACGGTAATCTTGCCAAATTAATACAGGTTTGATTTTGTGGGTGGTATGTTTTGAGGTTTGAACATGAGCCTCAAAGCCTACTTACCACATACAGTTTATAACTTCTGTTAGTCTATATTATTTCCACTTTGATATTGATAATGATCCCACCCAGTGAAGTGGATACCAGAGAGTGTGGAGTGGCTAAGTCATTGTTTTGAATCTGTAGAGTTCTTCCATATTGGGGCCTTTATTTGTAGGCCTCCTGCCCCCCCTAGGTGGTCTCCTCTAGTGGAACTGAGGCTTCCTGTGATATTGGCACTTTATCCCTTCTGTCAATATGGCTGAGGAATGTATTTTCTGATATTGCCTTCATTCCTAATGTCTGAATTCTAGCTACTGCCTGCCAGGTATCAGCCTTTATTTTTATCTTGTGAGACTTTAATTGAAAAAAGGCAGTTTTTTTTATTTTCTGATGCAGGTAAAGGTGGTGGTTGTACCCATAATAAGTTGAGCAAGGTGATGCAGAGAAAATAGTTCATTGTAGGCAAGTCTTTAATAGCTTCTCAGGTATGGATGGTTTGTTTGTAATAAACATGCCACCATTTACAGTTAATAGAAAATCTTGCAGTTTATCCCGTTCGTCATTTTGGGTCTTCTGCACTCTTTCTCTGTCTCTCTCTTTCTCCCTCTCACATGGAGAAAGCTGTCCTGTCATTGATGGAAGTGGAACTTGTTGCTTTCAGAGGACATGAAAGATGTGCTACACAGCTTCTGCCAGTTTATTTTCTGCTGTGCTTACCCAGAGACGCTGCTAAGGATGCTGAAGCTTTCAAATTGTTGAACAAATAAAGGAGTCTGATTGTGATCAGATGTTTGGAAAGCAGTCCTGCTCCAGAGGCCTATATTTCTTTGTGAGACAGAAGTCACTGAATTTGTCAGAGCCTGTGTAAAGAAGATTTTCATTGTTGCTCTAGTCAGGCCTGGTACAAAGAGCCCTTTGTTGTAATGTTTCAAAAGTTATGAGGACCTGAAGGACATGAAAGTTGTTGAATGGATGTTTAACTTCATGGCTTCTTTTACTACTGTGTCCTGAACGATTGTTGTTAGACTTTAGATACATGGGTATTTGTTAAATCTCTGAAGTATTGCCCCTTCTTTGAGCTTGAAGTTTCCTAAGGCTTGTTTTCTGTAGGGGAGATGTAGATTTTTGATTTGAAAGAACTAGCGGGTTTTATAATTTTGTCTTCAGACATCTATTTCCTGGGTGGGATCAGATAGAGGACGACTAGCAGAGTGAGAACAACTAGCTTGATACCTATATAATTGTAAATATGTCTGTTAATGTCAACGGAGTCCTTCCATGATTAGACTTCCAGTGACATTTGCCATAACCTTGTGGTACGACTTCTAATGACAGGGGACAGGATCTTCTTCAGCATTAGATGCTTTCACGTCAGTCTTCATGTCAATCAGGCCCATTCTGTTTTTTCAGATTCAGTAACTTTAAAATCATACCCCTCAACATGGAAGTGGAATGGTATGAATGCCACAATCAATGTGTCCTACTTCTTTGTTTGCATCTCTCCTGAAAAGGGCGAATCAAATATTCACTTTGCTTAGGTGGAAGCACTGCTTACACACCACCTGCAGAGTACGGTTGTTTGAAATAATTTAGAACAAGCTTACCAAAGCCAGCTTTCATCAAAGCATATTCTAGATTTTTCAACTTGCTCTACTAGAAGCCTGCTTGGGATGAAGAGACGGTAGAGTACAAGGTTCGTTCTTATTTTTCATGCTAAAGTGATGACTTCATTTTCTTGTCTTTCATTACTATCTTCATACAACCCTTTTTGCAAAGCAAGAATCAATGACTCAGTTGTTTTACTTAAGCATTTTGCTAATAACTTATCCTTGTTTACTATGAAATTGGTAAGTATTTTTCTAAAACCTACTTACTATTTACAAGATTTAGGGAAAACCATAATCATTAACATTTTACTTCCCTAATGCATGTGTTGAATAGAGCACACAGGTGGAGGCTGTTTTTTCCCTTAAAACCCAGTGAAAGTTTGAGGTAAAACACAGCAATGTATCTGTAAATATTCAATAGCAGGTATCGCCTCCTCTTCATCAGTGGGAGCCTCCAACTTAGTTTTATTATCCAAACTTAAAATGGAAAGCTCAAGTTTAAATGTAGTCACTTCTTGCTTTTAATGTATAATATATAGTATACCATGAAGTTTGAAACTTTCTTTATATCAGATTACTAGATGTAGCCCTTATCCCCATACATCTGTTTTGTATGAAAAGTTTCTCTCTTCTTTGACTGACACACATAATTTAAGCACTTTCTTAGTTTTTATTAGCTTGCTTTGCAAGAAAAATTAACCCATGTAATATCCAATATATTGTGTCTTAACGTTTTCCAAAGGAAGCCCCTTAGAATTTAGTTTATTCCCCAACATTTAATACAGTCTTGATTGCACCAATGGAGGCAGTCATAAATTCTCTACCCTATTTTTTCCCATCTGCACTTTTCTTGCTGTTGTGCATATGCTATGCTCTAACTTGCTCACCTCTCTCTAGATGGTGGGTCGGATACGAAAGTAAAACTACCTGGCGAGATGGGAGAAGGTCTTTTCAGCATTTGTTGTAGATCGTATGCTGTGCTTTACTTCTGCATCTCGTGATTGGGGTTGGATTTAGCACCTTTTTCAAAGTAGAAATAATTTTGAGTGCACATCGGAGTGTACGAGAGCAGACCCTCTCATAATGTATTACCCTATTCTATTGTTGGATTATTTTTTCTGCATATGAGAGCTGTTAAGAAAATCTATAGCACAGGTTTTGCATTGCTTAATGTCAATATGACATAACAGATGAACGGAAAAGAGTGTAAACATCAGGGAAGAATCTCGCAGACATTTTTGTTACTTGTGTACTTGGCTCGAAAGAGGACACTCTGCCTGAACCTAAGTTGTCCATCCCCAAAATTTATATATATATTTGTTTTTAATTTTCCAACTAAAAAACATATAGGTTATTATATCACAACTGGGTTACATGAATTGTAACGTGCATTACAGTAACAGTAATTCAGCAGCATCCCCTCTGCCCAGCAGTGATAAATCAGCCCATTACGTTAGCAAAAATGTCCAAAACAAGGTGAGATCTCGTGATCTCCTTCTCCATCATTTGCCTTCAACATAGTATGGAGAAAATTGCCAATCAGTTACATTATTAGTCTAGTTGTGGACTGTTAACACCTCTACCAAATTAAAGCTCTAATGCAGTTTCTGGACTGACTATTGTTCAAATGTAACTCGGTCTTAAACCTTTTTATCATAATTAATTCTAGAAGCTGTGTATCAGCTTCCTACCTCCTCCACATTGTGCATGTCCCTCGGAGGCATGTAGTCAGCCCAGTGCTAAGCAGGAAAGCATGATATTCTCCCCACTTTAGACATCAATTCACCAGACCCCATTTTTCCTCACGGGGTCTGGTTCCGGCAGGTCAGAAATAGCATGCATCAGTCACACAAATGAAGATGCCTGCATCCCACTGATGCTCTGATTAGCCCATTGTAATGACAAGTCATTTTTTATGACTTGGGCTTTTTATTTACTTAATTTTTACCTGTAAATCAGCTTGGCAACTTTAGCGCTTCACTTTGGTATGTTGTTTGAGGCATACTGAGCAGTGTTTGTGCCTCCTTCTCCTCTGCTGCTTATCCCTGGACTCTCTGCTCCAGCTCGGCTGTTCCTGTAAGTAAGGCGGAGTTTACTTCAGGAAAGGGTGTGGCTGAGGCCTAAACCACTCCTACAGCTGGTTTTAGCTGCGGCACATTCAACTTATGTGGTGACTCAACTATATATGCTTCTTTATTTCTAAATCTAGTTGGATTTGATTCAAACCTATTTAAATATAATTAATTAAGCAAAAAGGAGTACGTAGCTGGTACGATGGGGGAATCGCATTACCAAATGTTAAATTATACTATTGGGCCTCACAACTAGTAGTGATAAACCAATGGCTGCACATCCCAGAGGCTGAACCGGCATTCAGAATGGATAGGTGCCTACTACCCGCAGATCATCTGATGAAAGCCCTCTACACCAATAAGAGACAAAACGCACTGACAGGACCGACTGCACACACGATCAAAATATGGCACACAGCGTAAAGGTCACTGGGCTGGGAGGGGGTACTAACACAGGCCACCCCCTCTTGGAGACCCGACTTTTGGGCACCTTGACTAACACTAAGGGATTTAAGCAATGGGACCTCATTGGTATCACTACAATAGGAGATCTG
Source organism: Lissotriton vulgaris (assembly GCF_964263255.1). Classification (NCBI taxonomy): domain Eukaryota; kingdom Metazoa; phylum Chordata; class Amphibia; order Caudata; family Salamandridae; genus Lissotriton; species Lissotriton vulgaris. The sequence goes on along the minus strand of NC_141694.1, from coordinate 1,361,324,681 downwards.
TGGGTAAAGGGGGAGGTCCTTCCCTTTGCAACACTGTGGGAAAAATATGGGATAGCTGAGACAGAATTCTATCGATATATCCTAATTTGACATGCGCTCAAGAACGCTATCCCCCAGATGCCCAACTAGCGGAGACGTCGCCCTTAGAAGACAGACTCCTCACTGAATATATGGACAAAAAGGCCATCTCCCAGACCTACCGTAAACTGGTTAATAATCAACCAGACCCCTTGACAGTGCTGAGGGAGAGGTGGCAGGCAGAATTGAGAGACATGGAGGAGTCAGACTGGGTGGACAGGCTAGCGTCGGCCGAGAGGCAGTGATTCCATCTAAGTTAAAATTCGTACAACTTAAAAGTGCTACACGGGGTATATTATCCACGCACTACATTACACAAACTTGGGCACACACCAGATCCACTATGCCTCAGAGGGTGTGGACAGACTGGAACCTTTTATCATATAATATGGGAATGTCCACCTATACAATCCTACTGGGAACAGGTGATGAATGAAATCTCGGAGGTAGGGGGGGCAGTGGCCCCGCTAAATCCCAGAGGGTGCCTCCTAAATGTCTGGCAACCTACGAATTTAAGTTTGGCACTACAGAACTGGGCCACACTGGGGATAACGATCACAAAACGGAATATAGCCAGGAACTGGTGTTCTGGTTTAGTACCTATGCACCAACAATGGGAAAGAGACATGGATGTCGCAATGGTGGCTGAAAGGGCGGTTTACACCCATAGAGGATGTCACAAAAAATGGTCTAAAATATAGGGACAGAGGAATAAATTCCGGGGGAATATCTGTGAGCCTTCACAAACTGACTCAACCCCGTAGCAAGCCCGTAAATATAGGAAGGGCCGCATGAGATGGATTGTAGATATGAATAAAGGAAGTTGTCGGTGGGAGGGGAGATATGAGAGTAACGTCAATTGCTGTATTGTAAAATTTCTAAGCTGTGATACGTCTGTTGTGTATGCCGTAATAGGTGATTTGTACAACCTAACGTCTGCTGGAGATGTTTATTGTTCATAAGGGTTGCGAATATAAATGCAATAATAATAATACAAATAATAATAATAAATTAAGCAAAAAGGAAGGAACAAAATGTTATTCTGGAAATAACAAGTGTAAACAAACTATTTCTCCACCGCCTGTAAAATCTAAAATTGTTGATTATACTGTTCCTTCATTGTCTACTTTGTTGGAGGAATTGCACGCTCTGTGTTTAAATACAGATTCTTTTGTATCAGAAATAAAAAATATCCGCAAAGACAAGGTTAGTCTATCTAGGAGTAAGTTGCTGTTAGATTTAGAAAATCGTAATCGTCAAATTTACGTAAGGAAATGACAGCAGACAATATTTGGAGAAATTACTGTCTGGTCTTTTACAAAATTTTTCAGCTAAATTTGAAGTTGACAAGGCACATAGAATTCCTTTTCAACGCAACCCTCATCACGATAAACTGCATCAAATGATATTCAAAGTTTTATGCTAAAACGATTTGGTGAGGATCAGGAAGGCAGCCAGAGAAATTCCATCTTTAATGGGTAATGGAAATAAAATGTATATTCATCAAGACTTTGCTAAGGAGACTGTTAAAATTCGCTAAGAATTTGCTGAGTTGAGACCACAATTATGAAGTTTTGGTTTCAAATATGGTCTCTTTGACCCATCTACAATGTAAATCTAGAAAGACAGTGTATCTAAATCCTTTCAACGTCCAGAAGAGCTTTGTGCTTTTTTCAGAACAGCAATCTCCATTGTCCATGGAAACAAACAGGACTGATACTTGATTCTTCTGTCATATTTTTCATATAACTTGCTTTTCTTCTAAGATTAGCCATGAGGGCTTTTACTGAGCAGGTATTTCTTGCTTCTTAGTGTATGATATATCTAGAACTACTTTTGGTTCTCCTACTTTTATCTTCATTCTTTTTCGTTCCTCTTTACTATCCCGTTAACATATGGCCTATAGAAATAATATTCAAATTATTTATTTGAATGTTAAAGGTTAAAAACATCCTGTTAAATGTATACAAATTTTAGATTACTTAGTAAGTCACAAGCTGAGATTTGTTTCTTACAACCGGCACATATTGATAGTTTTAGCTTTCATGCATAAAAAGTGGGTTAGTACTGTTGTTTCCTCCCCTGCAGCTAATAGAAACAAGCATTTGCAATGCAATAGGTCTCGCATTAGGAAAGTTTGAGCTATTGGTATTGTAAATGATAATGTTTTTATTATTGTGTTGGTTTTGAAAATAGCTAAATTAATAGCTTTGTCATTGACAATGCCAATTGTTTTAACTTTCGCAAATGTTACACCTATAGCATTTGTACTGCAATATGTGTTGTATTTACGTGACTTAGATGTATTGATATTACAAATAACAATGGCTTTTACTTTTTTTAAAATAATTAATACTTAAATGAAAGTTATTGTAATTTATAATGCCAATAGCTTAAACTTTTGTAAATGACTTTTGTGAAGATTATGTTCAATGTATTTTATTGTGACAAAAATTCAAGAACAGAAGTGAAATATTAACATCTTTTTGTGACATTTGTAATAAAGCTTGAAGTACTCGATTGAGGTGACGAAGGCTGACGGTAATTGGCCGCGCCCCATCTGCGTGATTCTCGCGGCTCGCCGGGTAGGCGCGGCAGTGCAGGTGTGTGGAGACGCTGTCGGGGCCGGGTGTAGGTGCTTGGCGTGCGAGGGCGGCCCTGAGAGCGTGGAGCTCAGCGGGGACACGGCGGGGGCACAGCGGGGCGAGCCCTCGGGGGAGGACGACTGAGGACGACCGAGAGACCGGTGTGACTCAAGGTAAGGCAGCCTTCGCAGTACTCGGCGCACGCAAGTGAGGGCACGGAGGTTGACAGGGGCTGACAGGGCTGACCAAGAGAGGCAATTGAGGTCGTACCCTTTACCACCGATACCATCGTTCACTTCGGTGAGCGAGCGGCTCTTCTCCGGTCACCCCCCCCCCCCTCCCTCACCCCTCCTGACGCGCTGCTTGCCTGGAGTCTGCTTAGCATCTGTGCTCAACGCACTTAGAGCCTCAGAGTCTTGTGTCCTTGTGTCCTTGTGTTCTCTAAGAGTTCTCCCCACCGGCTCGGTTCCTGCGGCCCTCGCCGCCTGCGGTGCCCCTTGCTCTCGTGGGTGCCCCGGCCTTCTGGCGCTTACCTCCCCTAGCTATCCCCTACTTGCTGCTCGCCGCCTGGCGGGTTACGGTGCTCACCAGCTCTGGGGCAGCTCCCCTTGCTCTCTGTCCAGTGCCGGCCGGGCCGGGCCCTGACTAACCCCCCAGATCCTGCCGGCTTCATCTCGCCCCCTGACCAAGTAGTGCCTCCCAGAGTTGCGCAGCATGCAGCTCCAGTAGCCCTCCGACTCTGGACTGATCCAGTGGGGCAGGGGGGCAAGGTGGTGTCGGTGGGTAGGGGCAGGGCCGGGAGACCCGCGCAGGAGGGACGGGGTGAGCAGGGGGGTGCCATACACCAATTCAGCCGCTCAACGCTTAACTTGCCTAACCTGCACACAGACCCAGAAGCCAGCAGCTACTCCCTCGACATTCTGCTGCTGTATCCAAGCTGCATCAAAGTACCCCTGGTGTTGGACTGAGAGCAACCAGAAGAACCCAAGCCCAAGCCCAAGCCCAAGCCCTCGGGAAACAATGAGATCAGGAAAAGTGAGGAAGTACACAGCGCCCAAAAGAAGGAAAGCTACAAAACCAGACGCTGCAGAGGTCTTGGCCAACACCAGCCACATTTTAACAACACAAAAACCGCTAAATATACGGGACTTCTTCAAAAAAACGTCATCCAAGTCTGCGGAATCGCCTCAACCAAGAGTGCAGTCTTTGGAGGCAACGATCATTACTCCCCTGGCGCAACCAGGCTCGATTAACTTGGCTCAACCTGGGTCGCCTAACCTGGCCTTGGTGCAACATTGGGCACCTGAAACTGCGAGGGCAATCGAGCCATCAGAGGTTTATATTTTTGGGACCACCTGTAACGACCAAAACAGCAAAAACTTTCAACTTGACCTCTTTCCATCGGACAAGTTTCCAGTGTCTCCAGCAGTGGACCGCAGGCCCTGTCAAGCGCTACAAACCCACCTGGAGACCACTACGTGCCCATCAGAAGTCCAAGTAAAGCAGTCTAAACCTACTGTAATTAACGCAGCGACCACGACCATGCCTCTTGTGGCCCCTCTTCACCAAATAACGACGGCACAAATCCACGGGCATGACAACCCCGAGCACTCCAATAGCAGTCAACAATCCTCAACCCCACAAACAATAATTTCCACAACATTACCACCAGTTTTGAGCCCCCCGTACATGATATTTTCACCATCTGGACACACAAAGGATACATCGCAAAGCCAGCCAGCACTGCCTGCCCAGAACGACCAGTTTATAACGGACCTGTCTCTTTTCTTCAAGACGTCTGGAAGTTTACCCAGGTCCAGCCCGATCCAAAAAGAAAAACAAAATATTGAAGAAAACACCGGGACCGGCGCTTGGCCACAACTTCTACAAACTCTGCAGCAAACAGTTAACGCACTCAATTACCATTCTATAAAACTGGACGTACAGGTCGACCTCCTAAACACTCTAGCACTATTCACCTCTGGGATTGACAGCAAATTAGATAAACTCAATTCGTTAATCTTACGAGCGCAAGCCTCCACGAAGCTTGCCGAATCCACCTGCTGTTGCTCCCCAATCATTGATTCTCTCTCTCTGCTCCCAGAATGCCTAACCACAGTCATAAGGGAAGTAAAGCTGTTGAGAGTAGGAAACGTGTCTACCAAATTGCCACCCCCCGCACAGCAAGAATATATAAAACCCACTGAGTTTCCTGCCAAGCAGAACACAAACTCAAAAGAAGGAGAGGCTCCAAATATAGGAACAACCACTGGGCAAATGAAGCTGAACGGTCACACTCAGAGCGCCCAATCAAAATCAAACCAGACGGCAGAAAACAGCCCCCCCTTGTCATCAATCGGACCCACTACCAGGCATGATCATCCTGAGCCTGTGCAAATAAACAGCCCCATTTCTCAAAGTGACTCAACAACGGCGGCCTTCTCGGGGCCAGTTCTACCACGTAGTAAAAGAGAGCGTAAACGCCAGCGTAAAGCCAGAAATAAACTTAAGGCTAATTCCAACATGGCCCACCAGGAACTCTTCCCTATCTTCAAAAAAGTCGAATACAAAAACCCCCCGGTCAAAAACAGTGCCGCAGAGCAGAGAATTAGCGTCGAGGGAGTCTCCCCAGAAAAACTTACCCAAGAATCTGCGAGCAGTCCAAAGGTCCTAAGCATTCAAGCAATGGCCCCAGAAACAACCGAGGGCAGGGCCCACACAGATACCATCAAGGCGAGCACAGACACGGCAAGTGCAACTGGGCCCAAGATGACACCAGAAACTTCCAGACCACCGACGACTCTCGTTTCCCCGGGAAAAGAAAACGCAATGTCAAGAATTAATTACTCTAAAACTATCTGCAATGACTCCAAAGTTGCGACCAGCCATAGTTTACACTCGACGAGGGCCCCGCAACGACTGTCACCACAGCTATATGAAATCAAACCAGACAGGACACCCGAAAACTCTAACACCAAACCCACAAGTGTTCCGGAGTCAATCAACAACGATCCACCGTGCCATCAGATTCTATTGGCCCCCGAATATAAATCTAAAGGGCGGCACGACATTCTTAATAGATCCAACCTGTTAAAACTAGCAGAAGGAATTCCAGGTCTAGCTGGATTGGCCTCGAACAATATTGAATCCATCGAATTCCTCTCCCCTCGAGGTAATCAACCATCTGAGGTCACTGTGGTGACTTTTTCATCGACTAGCTGGGTAGGAGCTTTTCTTAAACAGAAGTCGACGTTGCGGAACTGGGGAATCAGAGTGTACCCTTACTCCACCCCCGGGTACCCCACCTCCCTGTTAACAAGGCCGACTTCACCCAGCCACCTGTTAACATCCAAAAAAACAGGATGCGGGAGACCCTACTCGGTCCTAAAAAATGCTATAGGGGCCGACATCAAACCAAAAGGGCCGGAAAAAGCCGGGGCCAATGAAGAATCCAACTACAGCTGGGGCTGGCTGCCGGCAATTCTGTCATCAAAACATTCAAATTGACCGCCAGCGGGGGAACCACCCGTAGAAACATACATCCCCTCTAGAAAATCCATCTCAGCGGCGGACATATGGCACAAAAGAGACACCAAGCAGGGACGGCCTCCATTCTCACTGTGCTCATGGAATATCAGTGGACTTCATCAAAAAACTTCAAACGAAGACACTATGGCTTTCTTGTGCAAACACACTGCAATCGCCCTACAGGAAACTTGGGCGACAGAGGGCCGTCCCATAGAAGGATATATCGAGTTTCGGAAACCAGCTCTCAGGGACAACCGATTTGGCCATCCCAAAGGCGGTTTGTCCATATACATCTCAAATAACCTAAAAGGCGCTCTCAATCAATTTCATCTCAAAGAAGACTGGTTACTTGGGGTCAAATTTAACCCCTGGGGGATGCAGCGTCCAATTCTCCTCGTCAACGTGTACATTAATCCCAGTACCCGTACAAAAAAAGACCATCTGGTCCGACTGTGCGAAATCATGAATGATATAGCTACTGAATATCCCAACTCAGACCTCATTATCACGGGAGATTTCAATACAAATCTATTTCAGGGGAACGTAGCAGACATGGAAGGGCCGGACCTGACCAACATCTTTGAGGTGTTGACTCAATCCAAACCTTCAAAGCAAGCCCCAAACATACTAGGTGAACTCTCTGTGACGAGATTCTATAACGCAGGATACCTGGTAGTGAATGGAAGGACAGCAAGTGACTCACCCCCAAACTGGACCTGGTCGAATGGAAAAAAAGAGTCTTACTTAGACTTTACTATCTGCAACTCAGAACTACTGTTTAAGTTGAACTGTTTTTGCATCCACCCACGGTCTGAAAGCGACCACAGGCCCCAGGTCATCACCTTCACCACAAACCCTGAACTCCATAAAGTGGCTCCCATAACCTACGAGGGAATTCACACCGAAAACCTCAAGCGCCTCAAATGGAATGAATCCAACAGTCTGAGTGTTTTAAAAGTAAGCAAGGTCTTCATAACAGGTAGTTCTGATAAAGATGTCAACCCGATATGGAAATGGTCGCAGCTGTGCCTTCATCTGATCAATTCATATCCTGCGACTGCGCGGAGATTAAACAGCCCACCTTCAGTAGGGGCCTCATCCTCCGCTGTCTTAAAACCACTAAAGAGAGCAAGGAACACCGCTTTGAGGTTGGCGTTAAAATTCCCGGGGAATAGTGCCTTCCTCGCCACATATCACCACGCCCAAAAAGCATTCAGGAGGGCAGTCTCCCAAGAGAAACGGGCTCAGGAAAATCAATACTGGGTAAAATTGGTGTGGGAAAGCAAGCAAAAAAACTCAAGGAAATTCTGGTCCCTTGTTAACCGCACCAACCTGCCCCTAACAAATTCTGGCTCTGCAAATATACAGGAAGCGGAATGGGCAATATTTCTAACAGATCACTTTCAGGCACAAGACGACCAGGACTGCATCAGATCCCCTAGGGGCTGCGGGATTGCGGAAGATGCAGCACAAAATATCTCCCTGGATACAATCCGAGGACCCACCCCTGCATATGCACTAACTGAGGATCGAGTTGCCAAAGCTGTGACAAAAGGGAGGCAAGATGGAGCACCAGGCCCAAATGGCCTACCACAAAGGCTATTCAAATCGGACATTCCCTTCTGGTCCATGGTGTTACTAAATCTCTTTAACTACACCCTGAGAACACGGACAATTCCGGACTCATGGCGGGGCGCAATAATTCATCCCATTCATAAATCTGGATCATGTGCTATGCCTAACAATTATAGATTAATCGCCCTACTGGACATAGAGGCAAAACATTTTGCAGGACTCATTCTGGAGGATTTAAGGCAATGGGCAAAGGACCACGACCTGATCCCCCTGAACCAAACAGGGTTTGTTGCCAATTCAGGAACTACGACAAATCTGCTGGCAATTTCCACTATAATCGATAAAGCGTTATCAACAAACAGGATGGTCTTCTGCTGCTTTGTTGATTTTAAAGCAGCGTTTGATAGAGTGCCTAGGGCGGCTCTCTGGAAAAAACTGACACAGTGGGGTATTCCAAATAATATACTGAACCCAATTATTCAGCTTTACTCTGACACATGGGTTCGAGTGAAGTTAGGGTCCGGCTCGCACCTCTCGCGAAAAATTATGACCTCACGCGGTGTAAAGCAGGGATGCGTGCTGGCCCCTCTTCTCTTTAACCTATTCATATCTGACCTGTCAAGTATTCTAGACAAGGTAAATAGTCATCCACCCAAAATAGGAGGAGCGGCAATATGTAATCTTCTATATGCCGACGACCTGGCCCTGTTTAGCCTTACTAGAGTAGGGTTACAAAGGCTCCTTGTTGCACTATCGCAATATACGACTGGCAATCAATTAGAAATTAACATGGAGAAAACTCTGATAGTCCCTTTTGGTAAGAAACACTACAGCGGCGGCGGTTGGTCAATTAACAAAATAAATCTTTCGATTGGCCAATCATACAAATACTTAGGGGTCCATTTGGACGCAAGGGGCAGCTTTTCAAAGCAAAGTAGTGTGATCATAGCTAAAACTACGTCCCTAGTGGTATCCTTGGCCAAGCTATCAAAGAAACTCTCAGGTCCAACCCTTGCACCTCTACTAGAAGTCCTTAGAGCAAAAATTGGACCAACACTTTCTTATGGTATAGAGACCTTTAAAGGTAAAATGAATACTGCCCTAAACAAACACACAACCAAAATCTACAGAAAGGTACTTCATTTACCGAGCACTGCTTCCCCGGCCCAGATTAGGTTAGAGCTGGGATTAACCAACTATGAAGCTTCTAACGTGGGTACTTACCTCAAGCTGTGTCATAAATTAAGACAGGCCGAAGCCGGTACACTAGAGTCCCTAATCTGGAAAGAAATCAACGAGACTAATCCAGGGGGAACATTCGGGTGCCTTCTGAATGATTACATCCATCAAATGTCAGTTGCTGATCTCTGGGCTCTTAACCCAAGTCAGACTGTTTTTAAAAATGTAATCAAAAAATGTGTAAGACTGAAATCTCTGGTGTTAGACAAAGCTCTTGTCACGAAACGTAGTCACTCCTGGGCGGTAGTTAACTCCTACAATCGACTGACCCCTGCAGCCTACCTCTCCATGACATTTTCACTTTATCTAAAGCGCTGCTTGATAGCCCTAAGAATGGGAGATTGGCGCTTTCTCCAAAACCTACCCACCTGGCGCCGTAAGAAGGAAGACACAACATGCAGAGGATGCGGGTTAGCAACAGAAACAATCCTGCATGTGCTCTGCATCTGTCCCTTATTTAATTTCCAACGCAGGTGTCTGCTCAAGCCAGAATGGAACAGGCTGGGAATTCGGACCTGCAGGCATGCCATTATCGCTGCTTTGTCTCCAGATAATACTGTCTTAAACATAAACCTGTCCAAATTCATTCAGCACGCTTACCGCACCCTAGATAAAATGGATATTGCGGAGACTGTACTGCCGATTGACAAGATCGAACATGCACTTTAACAGAACTTGCAATGCCCGGGTGGGCCAATCTATGAATTGAAATGTTTTAACTAGCATGCTTACGGTTACATTTTATTCTTTTATCATTTTTTATTTATAAAACTGTACATAATGTAATTTGTGCAATCTTTTAAAGATATGTTTTTATATCTAAATAAAGAATTACTTACTACTACTAAGCTTGAAACATTGAGAGAACATATTTGAACCAGTTGTTGTTGATTGGTTGCACAGATTGATGCTGTGGTGGTGCTGAGTGATGCAATAGATAGAGTGAGTGCGATAGATAGAGGGAGGGTGATAGATAGAGGGAGACCGATAGTGGTGGCCCTGAGTGATGCTGTGGAGGCCCTGAGTGATGCTGTGGAGGCCCTGAGTGATGCTGTGGAGGCCCTGAGTGATGCTGTGGAGGCCCTGAGTGATGCTGTGGAGGCCCTGAGTGATGCTGTGGAGGCCCTGAGTGATGCTGTGGAGGCCCTGAGTGATGCTGTGGAGGCCTTGAGTGATGCTGTGGAGGCCCTGAGTGATGCTGTGGAGGCCCTGAGTGATGCTGTGGAGGCCCTGAGTGATGCTGTGGAGGCCCTGAGTGATGCTGTGGAGGCCCTGAGTGATGCTGTGGAGGCCCTGAGTGATGCTGTGGAGGCCCTGAGTGAAGCTGTGGAGGCCCTGAGTGAAGCTGTGTAGGCCCTGAGTGAAGCTGTGTAGGCCCTGAGTGAAGCTGTGGAGGCCCTGAGTGAAGCTGTGGAGGCCCTGAGTGAAGCTGTGGAGGCCCTGAGTGAAGCTGTGGAGGCCCTGAGTGAAGCTGTGGAGGCCCTGAGTGAAGCTGTGGAGGCCCTGAGTGAAGCTGTGGAGGCCCTGAGTGAAGCTGTGGAGGCCCTGAGTGATGCTGTGGAGGCCCTGAGTGATGCTGTGGAGGCCCTGAGTGATGCTGTGGAGGCCCTGAGTGATGCTGTGGTGGTGCTGAGTGATGCTGTGGTGGCGCTGAGTGATGTTGTGGTGGTCCTGAGTGATGCTGTGATGGTGTTGAGTGGCGCTGTGGTGGTGTTGAGTGGCGCTGTGGTGGTGCTGAGTGATGCTGTTGTGGTGCTGAGTGATGCTGTTGTGGTGCTGAGTGATGCTGTTGTGGTGCTGAGTGATGCTGTGGTGGCGCTGAGTGATGCTGTGGTGGTCCTGAGTGATGCTGTGATGGTGTTGAGTGGTGCTGTGGTGGTGCGGAGTGATGCTGTGGTGGTGCGGAGTGATGCTGTGGTGGTGCTGAGTGATGCTGTGGTGGTGCTGAGTGGTGCTGTGGTAGTGCGGAGTGGTGCTGTGGTGGTGCTGAGTGGTGCTGTGGTGGTGCTGAGTGGTGCTGTGTTGGTGCTGAGTGATAATGTGGTGGTGGTGAGTGGTGCTGTGGTGGTGCTGAGTGATGCTGTGGTAGTGCTGAGTGATGCTGTGGTGGTGCTGAGTGATGCTGTGGTGATCCCAAAGATGTGATTAAATAGTGAGGAAAAGTAAAAGTAAAGGAAGAAAAACGACGTGTTGCACAATCTGCATGCTCAAATCAATATGTGTAAAGAATAAAAGACTTGATCACCAACACCAAGTGCACAATGCACTATAACATGTGTTAAAAACAAGGGCATATTAGCCCATATGAATAAATATACCTTATGTGGCGCAATAAATCTCAACTATCAAAATAGACAGCTGTGGCAATATCCTAAGCGAGCAATATCTGCTGTAATAGCAGGGAAGTATATTAGTTTGTATCCTGGCCTTAGTTATTAAAAACCAACCGTTTTCTGTATGTTACAGCCACATTTCTTATGGGCAATTAAACCCAAATAACAATCTCACCTAATGAGCAGGAACGTGCTGCCTCTATTCACGAAGATAAAAACCAGCCGCTTCCCCAATTTAAATAAAAATAACCTCAACAAAGAGTTCTACAGCCTCTTTATCTCACTCTTGCTGGGTCTTTTCCATCTCAGCTTTCTCCCTTGTCACTTAGAAATAAGTTAAGGCTCCGACACCAATTGGAGCAGGCATAATTCTAGCACAGCACACATATCACAAAAACATTATTAGTGTTGTACCCGAGTGCGCTTTTCACTCACATGCATTACGACACCAATTGAGCACACTAGACAGGACGGTGCACGCGTCCTCAAGCTTCACACAAGGCACGCTGATATCAGGGTTACCAGATTTTGAGAATCAAACACCAGGACAGGTCAGACAGAAAAGCAGGACTAAAGCCTTTAGTCTTACTGCTACCCTGTTTTTTTTTTTGGGTGAATCCCATCTGCTGGGAGCATGTAGCAGACTTTCCCCGACCTGTGCTGCCTGACAGAAACAGATACTTTCAGTCTTCTGAGGCACCTGTGGAAGGAGAGCACACCTTTCAATTCTACTCTGCAAAATTACCTGACCTTTGTCCCCAAAAAACGGCACATGTATTTAAAATTAAGAAAAGCGTTGGGAGTCCAGGTCAGTCCACTAAAAACAGGACTGTGAGGAAATCCGGGACACCTGGTCACCAACTGTAGCCCAATCCTACTACTGGTCTTCTGCAGATTAGTGGCCGCAAGAAGATTCCAAAATTCCATGTATGCCGGCATGTGAGGCACTACTCCTCAGACATGTGCAGAAGTATGGAGACTGACCCCTAGACGTCCCCGGTGACTCAAAAGCAAATCCTTCACAGGTCTCCCAAACTCCAGCACCATTGTGTAAAGGATGGACCTGTACAGTGCATCATCCAGTACTATTGCACCAGGCCGCATGGCGTTAACTACCACATACAGAAAGCAGACAGGGGTTAGCAAAATACTAGATATAGATCCCACAAATATGACAGCAAGGAATACAGACAGGTGCCGCTTTAGGGAGGGGGATACCAGTGCAGCTGCACCTGGCACAGAGTTCGGAGGGGGTCTGAGTTCGGGCTGGGAGGCACTTTGATAGGAAATAACTTTGAAGGTGTTTTTTAATGGAAGTGTTTCTTTTTTGATCAGCAGGTTTTAGGCAACAACAGAAAATGTCAAGGTAACACTAGGGATTAATGTTCCTGTTGGGAGATAGATGGAGTTTAGTCTAGTCGCAGTTTTGACTCTTCAAATGGTAGTGCAGAGGATAAGTATGAATGCTGCAAAGAGCGTGTACCATGAGATCACAGTACTGTATTTATGTGGCTAGCTCAGTGGGTTACTGTTTTCGTCACAGAGATCCTTTTGTTACCTGCAGTTCATAAGTTAACATGCTAATAAAATAAAATGATCTATGAACTGTTAAATAGCTGCATGCAAACTGCATGGTATAAGTTAGAACATTATGCCTTTTCCCAGTCTTTCATTACCCTATTGGTGCTAAAAAAGGGTTGGTTTGAATAGAAATGCATTCATTAGTAAAGCCAAATGCAACCACTGTGGTATGTATTACATCCTAAATGTGTGCTTCATCAGACCAAACACTATTAAAATAGACTGCCTACTATTATGGATTACGTGATTCCTACACCTTGTTATCCTGATTATTTTATGTAACACATAGGATTTATTGTCTCTGTATAGTTTGTGTGTGAAGTGCTCAGACACATTACAGGGGTATAAATAGCGGTATAAAACAAATGAAATGCATTTACAAGAGGGGCTATGGAGAGATGAGGGTCACTGTTGGATGGTGGTAGTGTGGAAATCCCTGGAGAAGGTGGTCATGGGGTGGGGTGTTGGTGAAGGGGGTCGAAAAAGACTGTTGCACCAGGCACCACTACTACCACTAGGGCTAAAGCCAGTCCTGACAACAGAGAGTGGTGTTGACACTGAACAGCAGTCTCTGATCTTGTGTAAGCTACACCTCAGCTCGGATGGATGTGGTTTTGTATGATTAAGAGAAAGGCGCCACCATACCACATACGACACCTCACAACCTCTCGAGTGCGGACATTCTATCCTGCTTCAATCTGTGTTACGTGTACGTCTGTGGTATTTGTAGACGCAAATCTAGCCAAATGGAAGCTGTTCCGGGAAACAATCGGATCTGTGCAAAACACATCCGCACACCTGCCAAAAAAACAAACAAAAAAACAATTACCGACTTCAATTTTCCAGGTACTGCACTACAGGAGCTTTTCCAATGGCTAAATTTCTAACCTAATTTGCAAACACTTGAAAATCATATGATGCCATAGGTACCGAGTGCATTTTATTTTTTTAGAAGTAAAAAAAAAAACGTTTCTCCCTCTTTGATCTGCCTGCTCGGTCTTCGATTCACACAGGCACTGCTACTGCTCTTTCAAGCGTGTGCTTTTAACGTGTACAAAGTGAGACTGCCATTCTTTCAGAAGTGTGCCCAGTAAGAGGCCATCTTTCCCAAATTGCTTGACGTCACCAGACTCATGCTGTAGTGTGCCTCATTGTCTGGTCTGGCCATCACTGAGGTCAGGCATCTGAACCTTTCTACAAAATGATATAGAATAAAAAAAAATAATGGCCACGATTCTATTTCCAAAGGTTTGATGAAACCTCCATTATACGACGCCGGGTGTTTCCTGTGTACAAAGTCCCTTCGACAATGGCAGCGGAAGAATGCCTTCCTATAGTCGCTAAGTCGCGTTTGACACTGTGTCCCACCAGATACTGCTTCGCCGGCTTGAAGAGGCTGGGGTTACTGATATGGCCCTTGCCTGGTTTTGGTCTTTTTTAACCAACAGGTCCTTTCGGGTGTCCACTACATCTTTCCTTTCAAAGGCTCACTCAATTGGACAGGGGGTTCTGCAGGGCTCCGCCCTGAGCCCCACCCTGTTCAATCTTTATGTTCAGCCGCTGGCTGCTGTCGCCAAAGCGTGGGACCTTAACATCGTGTCCTACGCTGACGACACGCAGCTAGCCGTTGCCTTATCGGATGGAAATTAAATGGACCCTCTCAAATTTAGTTCAGGCCTGGCGGCTGTAGCAGAATGGCTCACGGCCAACTGTCTACAGCTCTATGCCTCAAAGACGGAGGTATTACTGGTAGGAAAAAATCCGGAACGATGGGGAGATCGTTGGTGGCCCTCCAACCTGGGAGTTATTCCTAAACCGAAACTAGAAGTTAAAAACCTGGGAGTCTGGATAGACCCTTCCCTTAGTTTTATTACTCCAACTAAAAAGGTGGCCGCCGTATGTTTCGGAATTTTACGGAGCTTAAAAACCATTCTGAAATGTTTTGACTCTGATACCAGACAACTTATAGTCCGTCTATGATACTGTCTAGATTGGATTATGTGTCCTCTCTGCTCCTTGGGACCAATAAAGCAGAAACTGCTCGCCTCCAGCGCGTCCAGAACGCAGCTGCAAGAGCTGTAGTAGGCCTGCCCCGCTTCAGTTCCACCTCAAATACTATTCGTAAGCTTCATTGGCTCCCAGTAGCCCAACAAATACAATTTAAAGCGCTATGCATCTCCTTTAAAATCTTAAAACATCCTAATCCTAAAATGTTAAAACCACTCCTAAAGATGTATGTGCCTACGCGAGCCCTTCGCTCAGCCAACCAGAATCTGGCTGAAATCCCCCGGTTCAATCGTTCTAGAGCTGGGGGACGTTCTTTCCGGTATCTAGCAGCCAAGCTTTGGAATGCTCTACCTTCCAACTTGCGAGAAATAAATGATTTGTACCAATTTAGGAGGGCCATCAAAACTTTTCTGTTTCCTTAAAAATTCAGTTTTTCTGTTTTCTGTTGTGTTTTGTTTAGGATCAGCGCCGGGACGCCCCTTTGCTGGTGCAGCTGTGCGCTCTATAAAACCCATAACATAAGGAGCTGGGTGGGGCGATAATCAACTTTCTGGAACTAATTCAGTTTTCCCACGCTTCCCTCCCAAGGCTTGACCCTTTTAAAAAGACCTAAGGTGTATAATCCCGCCACAGAAAAGGTTGTTGGACCAACCCTTACAAGGTCAGAGGTATCTGCCTGCCTCCCGCGGCCGCCTCCTGTCAGGAAATCTGTGAGGAGACAGCCACGCCCGCTTCCACCTCCTCCCGCCTTTCACGGCCTCCACTAAGTGGCTTCCTCTAATCCCGGCATATTGAAGTTTGAAAAAAGTAGCAGCAGGGAGGGTCAATAAGATTTCAGAGCAAGGCGACTCCGGCGGATCTAAAAATGACAGACTCATTAAAGTGCAACTTGAGATGGAGCACGCCGGAATGTCTGCCAGGAGGGAAGGGCCCCCGCGTCCCTGGAAATGGCGCCACTGTGGGGACCTGTTGCTTGGCTTTTCTCTAGAAGGACATCCTTTTCCACGTGCTGTAAGGATTTTCCCTCAAAGCGCAACTTTTTAAAAATGTGCTCATTGGATTTTCTCCATTGTCTCACACTATTTTCGTGCTGGATGGATTTCACTGCCCCCGCATCACCACCGCAGCCCGGTACAAACCGAAGATCGCCGCCGGCCTGCGACCAGGAAGTCAGGCAGGCCGGGCGGGACAACCGGAAACAGGAAGTAGGAGGGCGGGAGCCTACCCCGCCTCCCACGGAAGAGCCGCGGCTGTTTTGAGCACCGGAGCAGGTAGGAGCCTACCCTGCGCCCCGGTGCCGAAGGAGGGAGGAAGAGTCCTGCTGCCGGGCCCTGCAGCTGCCGATGAGAGGAGAGCCGCCGCCGCACCAAGGAAGCCGGTGAGTGGGGCTTCGCCTTGTTGCTGAGCTGCGAGGGCAGGGGGCATGTGTGTGTGCGGCGGCGGGGGGCTGTGTATGTGTGTGTGTGAGCGTGCGTGCGTGTATGTGTCTTGGAGTCTGTGTGTGTGTGACTGTGGGGCGGGAGGGGGTGTGTGTATGTGAGTGTCTGTCTGTGTATATGCGCGCGCATGTGCAAGGCGCGGGACGGAACGCACCCAAATCTGGCAGCAAAAGCTCATAACACTTTCTTGTCCCTCATTCCCCCAGTCAGGCAGCTATAAGTCTCCGCCTGGACGCATCCTTCAGATGCTTATTCCAGGCTCGACCTAAAAATGGTGTGGCTATCTTTTTTGCAAAAAGATATCATTTTAAAATATTGAGCAATCGTACAGATACAGAAGGTCATTACATTATTGTTAAAATTCAAACTGATAACAAAATTCTTTTTTTAACTACTGTATGTGGTCCTGCAAATTATCCTAATTTTTGCTCTTTTTACTACAGAGGTGTTCAAGTTGGGTAATATTCCACTCATCATCTCATAGATGGTCCTTCATTAGACGGGTCATAGGGGGAACTTTCACGGAAATACTCGGAACTGCCGTGACCTTACCTGTGGCAATTGGTTTGTTGTCTGAGACGCCGGAGTCGCCGCGCTAGCCTGCCTCCTGCTGCCGCACACTCTGTCATCCCGAGTGCGGCCGCTGTGTGGAGAGCGGGTCCAGGTGCTCCAGGGGACTCCA
Organism: Lissotriton vulgaris; assembly: GCF_964263255.1. NCBI lineage: Eukaryota > Metazoa > Chordata > Amphibia > Caudata > Salamandridae > Lissotriton > Lissotriton vulgaris. The sequence goes on along the minus strand of NC_141694.1, from coordinate 1,361,307,634 downwards.
ACTCCCAGCACCATTTGCGGCCGGAAGCCGCGCATCAGTCTACCGCGCCAGGAGGCGCATAAAGATCAGCATGACTCCCCGGCTGTGGCCGTCGGGGCTGTACGGGCTGGGCTGGGCCCCCCCCCCCTTTTAATGCCTACACAGAATCAGGAAGTAAGCCTCTTTAACATTCATCCAAGGTTTATGTGGTGGAATCTTTATATACATCATGTCTGACATTCTGAGCGTAGGACACAGATTTTCTATTGGAGGATCTGTGCAAGGGACTTTGGACGCATTTATCACAAGGGCTAGCTCAGTCTTAGAGAAGGAAATTATGTTGACTGAGCGACGTATATCCCTAGAACTACAGAGGAAACGCTCATCCATAGGGACCATACAATCAGTCCAATCCCCGACGCATGTTAATACCCGCTCTGATCTAACTAGTACTATAGGCATCCCCCCTCAGTTACAGGATCTCCCAGTATCTTATTCGTACCAACATGATTCTGATAGCTCTGACATTAACCTGGACACTATATCTCTTTCCCCGCCGGAAGACTCGTTAATATCAATTCCTGGCAGCCAGGCTTTAGAAAAGCCAACCAGTGTTAAACAACCAGGGCCACCCGTCCCTATGAAAAGAAAAAGGGGTGGGACAAAGCAAAAGGGAAGCCGAGCTAAAACTTGCCGAGCTGATAGGACGCCTACTAAATCTATAAACGTAGAAACAAGTGAATCCACTCAGGGTCACCTTATAACATATCTTGAGCAAGTTCTTATGAAAAACTTTGAACACCTGATTAGATCGCTGCTTTTGCCTTTAATTGAGAGGATTAAAAGCATGATTAAGCAAATAGGTTCCATCTCGGATATGGAAATTGCCAACTCTAATCTACTGAAAGAAATGGCAAAACAAAGAAACATCCCCTCTGCAGTGGACACAACGAGAGTGTCAAATGCCCCCGAAAATGTAGCTAACAGAAAGCTGCCGCCTAAAACGCAGGTTAAAACTATTACGGGCACTAACACAAGAAACCCAGCTCCCAACCCTGTCAGCCCCGGGGAAACATTAGGAACATCAGAAAAAATGCATAACAAATCGATAAACCAGGATAAGAATCAGAAGAATACCCACAAAAAGAGAGAGATTATAGGACACGCTCAGCACATAGATCTTCCACCGGAGGCTGAACCCTTTGTTATTGTCCTTACTGGGGTACCGCCGCTGACGGCAGGTTCATTTGAAAGCTATCAGACTCTTAAAAACAAAGCCATGTACTGGCTAAGAGCTAACAGACCTTTACCGCCCAATCTTGATGGCGAAATTCTACATGTCAGAAGGCTGGACTGGGTGGGAAAAAGACCGAAGGATGTGTTGGGGGATATAATTGTTATAAATTTTAGGGATCGTAGGGTGTCAAACTACATCCGAGACTGGTTCCCAGGAGATTATGAGGGACGGATATCTACCAAAGACTTAGGTTATTTTTACCCAAAAGTTCTGATGGGAAACCCACCGAGACCAAGAAACTGTAACACCCGTTTTGATATGCCACCCATGTTCAATGTCGCTACCTCAAATCGCTTCTCTTCATTAATGGGGATGGAGGGGGTCGATTGACTGCCGTCAGGTAGTGATAAGATTGTGAGGGATTGTGGACTTTTTCCAATCTCAGGCGATAAGAAAGCAAGCAAGAAAATCGATCAAACTAATGCAAATAGTTCAGTGGAAGGGGTAGGTAACATTGTAACTCCATGAGACCGTGTTAACGTAGGGGTCCCTTGCGCTTCCTTGCTGCGAGTCTATGAGGAGAATCCCTCTTCGCTGCCCCTCACGCCGGCTACGTTGCCCTACGTTAACACGGTCTCATGGAGTAGTAGACTCCTGACAAAACAGTCAGCTAAATAGCGGTTATCCAGTAGGTACATTGTATTACCTGCACTATTAATTTTCAATTTTTAGTATAGAACATTCTGAAAAAGTAGAGAAACGTGAGTAAGGTGGGGATTTGTGTACCCCAGTCCTGAAGGTGTTTTTACACCGAAACATGTTGACAGACACATAGGAGGTGGCGTACATAGATCACGCCTATACCTCCTCTCTCACCCCTTTTATTAGTACCAGCCCGGGGGCCAAATTAAGTTTTTTTTGTTACCCCACGAGCCAGGCACTTTTTAAACTCCACTCACTATCAAACCCCACCACAGCACTCACATAATAGTCCCTCACTCACACCACACTTTGCCACCATAAGTGCTCCGACGCAACCGTCGGTCGCAGCACGCCGCATCCCGTAGAGGGGTGCGAAGGCCCCAATGATGAAGCATGACACCAAGGGGCCTGTTGGTGTGTGAGGGGTACCAAAAACAACCAGTGTGATCCCAACCATCGTAGGGACACTCCCCTTCCCCTTCCTAATGGATTCTCTTTGTTTATAAAATTATAAAGTTATAAAAACATTACCTTATGCAGATGATGTACTTTAGTTCATTAGTAATCCTAAATTTTCCCTTCCTCCTTTATTTGAAATATTCTCTATGTACTCCGATATCAGGTTCTACGTTAAATACTAACAAAACAGGTTTTTCCCCTCTAAATCTTCATTGTACTCCTGATATATAACCCATAAAAGAAATAATTTGGCAAAATGAAAAACTTAAATATCTTGGTATAATATTTTCCCATAATATAAAAAAATCAATCACATTAAACTGTGAAATTATTATAAATTATATCAAAGGGAAATTGCACAAATTGTCCTCTTTACATTTGTCATGGTGGAGGAAAATAGATTCAGTAAAAATTATAATCGCACCTAAAACATTTTATTTCCTTGCTACGTTACCTACTCAATTTCCCATGTTGAAACAATGTTTTCTAAATATATCTGGAACAATAAAACTCCTTTTTTAGCTATGATAAGTTAAAAATTGCAAAATGTAATGGAGGTTTTGGGATACATGATTTTTTTTAAATTATCATAAAGCATTTATATTGAAGCAAAGTTATCGACTTAATCATTCCCATCTTAATATGCCTCCTACATGGCTTCTTATAGAAGAAGTGTTGATTCCACCATTTCCTCTACCTGCTTTAGCTATGTCTAATACTTCAACATTACTTAATAAATCTATTATTTTGAAATCCACTAAATTAATATTACATGATTTAGATTAGTTTTTTCAATCTACTTTTCCCATACCTTAAATCTATATTGTTATGGCATAATCCATGGTTAAACCTTTCTTGAACTGTACATTATTGTCAGTCTTAGATTAAACCTGGCATTTTTTATTTTAAAGCTATATATCATAATAACGCTTTTTTATCATTTGATGAATTGAAACAAAAATGTTACTTGCCTCCTTCAGATTTTTCTGAATATGAGCTTTTATGTAATTTTGTAGTTGGATTATTTTTCTAATAGTCCCTCAAATAGTATTTCTGATTTAGACATGTATATTCAGTCAGTGGCTTCTTCTTTGTGTGTCGTATAATTAATTTATAAAAAGTTGAATAATTTCTAAGGAAATAATATCAATGTGATATCTACGTTTTGGAATAATGAATTATCTCAGGATATATGGAAGAAAATTTGGTTAACACCTTCGGCGCTCATGGCAAGCTCAGCTCGTCATGAGGCACAGTGGAGCTGTGCTCATGACGAGCTGAGCTCGTCATAACGGCCGTGGAAAGCCCACGCGGGGAGAATTCCCCTGCTGTGCTGGGCGTTCCGTTAAGTGGGCGGAGTTGTGACGAGCTCAGCTCGTCATGAGCACAGCTCCACTGTGCAGCTTGACGAGCTGAGCTCGCCACAAGCACCGCGTGTGGTCCCCCTCCCCCCCGGTCCGCCCCAAAGGGGAAGGGGTTAAATAGTATTTCAGGATTGCATACCTGTTTCCTTGTATCAAGCAAATTCTTTCATTCTTTTTTGTTGTTTATGAACTCCTTTAAAGTTATTTCAAGCTAAGCTTTTACGTTTTTCTAATTGTTGGCATTTTAACTTGAATCCAGTTTTCGTTAAAGCACATTCTTTATGAATGTAACTTTGTCGTTCAGTTTTGGAGGGATGTCATCAAAAAACACTTCTTGTTTCTGAACCACTGTCATATATTATCTTGATTTGTAAATCTGTTGCTCTTTCTATGAATTTGTCAGATTTACAATATAAACTTTTAGATTTTTGATCAGCTGCCTTAAAATCTATTACTTCAAGTTGGAAAGATGCTTCAATATTATCATTTCATACATGGTAGTCATGGATAATTTTTACTAGAAGAGGTGTAAATCTATATTTATCTGGTATTATGAATAACAGTTCCACTTATTGTTCATTTTGGAAACCAATTGATTATTATATAACTTTATATTTCTAATTCAATATTTTTAATATATTATTAATCCCTTTATTTATAGTAATTTTATGGTTATTATAAGTAGCTCTGTGATTTTTTTACATTGATATGCATTTTTATTTTTATATATAGAAGCATTTTATTAACGTTTTTATATAGGTACTGTTAATATATCATTATTCTTGTTATAGATATTTTTGTGTGTACCTAGTTTGATGCTATTTTTTGTATTCTCTTTATTTTATTACAAAATTCAGCAAAATATTGTAAACATTAGAAATAGCGTGTATAATCTCGGGCCACAGAACCAAAGAGTTCGGCATGCTTTCATCGTGCCTAACCCTTCTCATTTGTGACTCCTCTGCCACTCCCCATTCTAAAATGTCACAGATCCAGGCCTCTTTGCGGATGTGGTTTACTGTTCGTCCAGTCTGTAGCTATTTGCCTCTTGGCCAGTGCAGTGACGTAAACATTTTTTTTACTCCTGATCTTGTTCTTACCTTTCTTAGGGACGATGTTGAGTATATACTATTTTATTATAAGAGTTTACATATTTACCTATGAATCTTACTTTCTGCTCCCAAAAGGCATATATGACTTGGCAGTTCCATACGATATGTAGGATCTCTGCATAGTCCATTTGGAACATCCCACATTGCGCTGCTTTGTCTGGGTTGATTTTGTGCAATTTTACTGGGGTGGAGTATGTCATAAGGACATAATGATACTGTAGTATTTTAAAGTGTTCGTTACTGGACACATACTGCACCTCCCCACACACTTTCAACCACCCTTTATATGTTCACTGTCTAAGACACAGCTTTCCAACTTTTCATGTTGGGGGACACACTTTTTGGAGATGCATCATTTTGGGACACAGTAAGATAGTGTAGCAAGCGTAGCGTAGCAAGCCCAAACCACCTAAGGGGGGTTCGGAGGGGTTCTCACTCATTGTCTGTCTCCCTCTGTCTCCCTCTCTCTATGTCTCTTTCTTTCTCTCTCTGTCTGTCTCCCTCTCTCTGTCTCCCTCTCTCTGTCTCCCTCTCTCTGTCTCCCTCTCTCTGTCTCCCTCTCTCTGTCTCTATCTCTCCCTCTCTCTGTCTGTCTCCCTCTCTCTGTCTGTCTCTCTCTCTCTCTCTCTCTGTCTCCCTCTCTCTCTTTGTCTCCCTCTCTCTGTCTGACTCTCTCTCTCTCTCTCTGTCTCCCTCTCTCTCTCTGTCTCCCTCTCTCTGTCTGTCTCCCTCTCTCTGTCTGTCTGTCTCCCTCTCTCTGTCTGTCTCCCTCTCTCTGTCTGTCTCCCTCTCTCTGTCTGTCTCCTTCTCTCTGTCTGTCTCCCTCTCTCTGTCTGTCTCCCTCTCTCTGTCTCCCTCTCTCTGTCTCCCTCTCTCTGTCTCCCTCTCTCTGTCTGTCTGTCTCCCTCCCTTTGTCTGTCTGTCTCCCTCTCTCTGTCTGTCTGTCTCCCTCCCTCTCTCTGTCTGTCTCCCTCTTGTCTGTCTCCCTCCCTCTGTCGCCCTCCTTCCTCTGTATGTCTCCTTCCATCTGTCTCCCTCCCTCTGTCTGTCTCCCTCCATCCCTCTGTATGGCTCCTTCCATCTGTCTCCCTCCATCTGTCTCCCTCCCTCTGTCGCCCTCCCTCTGTCGCCCTCCCTCTGTCGCCCTCCCTCTGTCGCCCTCCCTCTGTCGCCCTCCCTCTGTCGCCCTCCCTCTGTCGCCCTCCCTCTGTCGCCCTCCCTCTGTCGCCCTCCCTCTGTCACCCTCCCTCTGTCGCCCTCCCTCTGTCGCCCTCCCTCTGTCGCCCTCCCACTGTCGCCCTCCCTCTGTCGCCCTCCCTCTGTCGCCCTCCCTCTGTCGCCCTCCCTCTGTCGCCCTCCCTCTGTCGCCCTCCCTCTGTCGCCCTCCCTCTGTCGCCCTCCCTCTGTCGCCCTCCCTCTGTCGCCCTCCCTCTGTCACCCTCCCTCTGTCACCCTCCTCCCTCTGTCTCCCTCCCTCTGTCTCCCTCCCTCTGTCTCCCTCCCTCTGTCTCCCTCCCTCCTCTTTGTCTCCCTCCCTCCTTCTTTATGTCTCCCTCCCTCCCTCTTTATGTCTCCCTCCCTCCCTATGTCTCCCTCCCTCCCTATGTCTCCCTCCCTCCCTCTTTATGTCTCCCTCCCTCCCTCTTTATGTCTCCCTCCCTCCCTCTTTATGTCTCCCTCCCTCCCTCTTTATGTCTCCCTCCCTCCTCTTTATGTCTCCCTCCCTCCTCTTTGTCTCCCTCCCTCCTCTTTATGTCTCCCTCCCTCCTCTTTATGTCTCCCTCCCTCCTCTTTATGTCTGTCTCCCTCCCTCCTCTTTATGTCTCCCTCTTGTCTGTCTTGTCTCCCTCTTGTCTGTCTTGTCTCCCTCTTGTCTGTCTTGTCTCCCTCTTGTCTGTCTTGTCTCCCTCTTGTCTGTCTTGTCTACCCCGGACTCCCTCCCTCTGTCTACCCCGGACTCCCTCCCTCTGTCTCCCTCTCTGTCTCCCACGGTCTCCCTCTCTGTCTCCCACGGTCTCCCTCTCTGTCTCCCACGGTCTCCCTCTCTGTCTCCCACGGTCTCCCTCTCTGTCTCCCACAGTCTCCCTCTCTGTCTCCCACGGTTTCCCTCTCTGTCTCCCACGGTTTCCCTCTCTGTCTCCCACGGTTTCCCTCTCTGTCTCCCACGGTTTCCCTCTCTGTCTCCCACGGTTTCCCTCTCTGTCTCCCACGGTTTCCCTCTCTGTCTCCCACGGTTTCCCTCTCTGTCTCCCACGGTTTCCCCTCTCTGTCTCCCACGGTTTCCCCTCTCTGTCTCCCACGGTTTCCCCTCTCTGTCTCCCACGGTTTCCCCTCTCTGTCTCCCACGGTTTACCCCTCTGTCTCCCACGGTTTACCCCTCTGTCTCCCACGGTTTACCCCTCTGTCTCCCACGGTTTACCTCTCTGTCTCCCACGGTTTACCCCTCTGTCTCCCACGGTTTACCCCTCTGTCTCCCACGGTTTACCCCTCTGTCTCCCACGGTTTACCCCTCTGTCTCCCACGGTTTCCCTCTCTGTCTCCCACGGTTTCCCTCTCTGTCTCCCACGGTTTCCCTCTCTCTCTCCCTCTCTCTGTGTCTTCCTCCTTCTAGCTCCCTCTGTCTCCCTCCCTCCCTCTGCCTGTCACCCTCTGCCTGTCACCCTCTGCATGTCACCCTCTGCATGTCACCCTCTGCATGTCACCCGCTGCCTGTCACCCGCTGCCTTTCACCCTCTGCCCGTCACCCCACCCTAGCTTTTGGTGCAGATGTAATTCGAAGAACACAGATGTCTACTGTTTCTCCTTAACGGAGATAGCTTAATTCTGAAACAAATGAGGTTTCATTCAAACTAACATTCCCTTTAACTCTAAAATAATTATTGGCAAAGTCGTGCCAGTTCTTAAAGGTGCCACATTGTGCAAATTGCCCTTAACATCTGATAATATGCTGGCAAGAATAGCACATACTTTTTCTTTTTAATCTCATGATTAATCACCAGTCCAACAGGATTTATTCAAGGACAAAAGTCACATGCTACATTTTCGAAAAGACTTGTGTCCTACAATGGGACATAAATTAAAAGTTGGAAATACAGCCTAAAATCAAGAAAATGCAAGCACCACAGTACATGCTATTACACATGGATGCTAATAACGTTTCACTTTCCAGCATTTACTTGTTAATTGGGCTTTGTTGTGAATCGCCCGGCCCCCATAGAGCAGAGTGTCTCAGAGTCCGTGCTGCTGCGGCTGACTCCGAGACACTCTTTCAAAGGAATGCCTCTTAATTAGCAGCAGTTGTGCTAAGTGCCCTTATACTGGTGTCATCCCTCGACACACCCACCAATTGCAGGCGACACAGTACTGTGTCGGGACACACAGTTTGGAAAGCTCTGGTCTAAGAAATCCCGCCACCTATCTTAGACTTTATGGACCATGGCTGGCTTGTCCGTCCGTTATGCTCTATAGATTAGAGCCCAGGCATCTGCACCAGGGGAGAGCCAATAACATTATCGCTGGCATTTGCGGAGGGACTTCAGAGAAAGAGGTCCCTATACCCTGGGCTGTACAGGCTAGCCATGCATATTGTATTTCCTGGCTTTTACCAATCCCGAAAGCATCCTGTGCTCCCTCAAAAATTATAAATGTATTTCCTGGATATAAATTTACAATGGTTAAGTAGTCCTCCTGTGTCCAACTGTCAACTGGCATAGTTAATATTCGTGTAAAGGGGTAAATAATACAAAGCTTCCTCTACCTCGCAAATGGTGGTAGTCCCGGCAGTCTCCACCGCAAGCTGTCCCACTGGAGAGCCTGACTCATCCTGATAGCCCTGTAGTAGCCACATCAATGGTGGTTCACAGACCTCCTTCACCGGTCACAGCATCCACATCTCAAGCTGCCATGCCGACCAGACCTGCTAATGAAGTTCGGAGGCCAGATATCTCATCCCAAATTCTTCTCTTTGAATTTGGCAGCATGGCTCCTGAGTTAGTGTCATATAGGCACTTGAACTTGCAACAGGATTGCATGGGCATCCTCAAGGATGCTAAACGGCCGTCAATCCGTTCTGCATATGTCTTGAAGTGGAAGAGATTTTGCGTTTGATATTCCTCCAAGAACGTAGATTCTTCTACTTTCCAGGAATATGTCATTCTTCCTTGTCTTCTCCATTTGGCAAAATCTGGCTTGTAATTCTCTTCCATATGATTCCACTTGGCTGCACTCGCTGCCTACAGACAATGTCCTTCACAAACCTCTTCTTTGAAAATCCCAGAATTGGTGAATTTACAACCCAGTGATTACATTTGTGGAGCTCAGAGAGATACTATTTTGTATGTCTATTACCCTGGAGTTTCCGGGGTTTCTTGGGTGACTGTTGGTAACCAGTACCTTTCTCTCTTGGAGTTCACTTTTCAGATTTAGTTGAATTTGTAATATATTCCTGTACTCATAGCTGTGCGCCTGATCTTTGACTTGGTTGCCAAATTAGCTTTAGTTTTCTTCAGGTCTGGGCAGCCGCTTGTGTGGAATTGTACAACATGAATAGGGATAAAGAGGCACAAGATCTTTTCAAAAATCTTAATTCAGGGACTTCAATCAGTGCAGCAGTAGCCACAACTAACACAGTTAAGAATGAAGGATTGCGAGCGAAGTTTGTCAAATTAGAGAGGCTTAAGAGATTAGGCTGAAAGACAATTGAGAACAAATTGTGAATTGGAGTGAAGAAATACCATTAAAGGAGATTGGAATACTGGAATTGTGGAATTTTCATTAACTAAAGACATTACTGTGGCAAGGAAGATATTACTCCTGCACTGAACATTATTGAGCATTGTACTGAATTGGTGAATTTACAACCCAGTGATTACATTTGTGGAGCTCAGAGAGATACTATTTTGTATGTCTCAGAGTCCGTGCTGCTGCGGCTGACTCCGAGACACTCTTTCAAAGGAATGCCTCTTAATTAGCAGCAGTTGTGCTAAGTGCCCTTAATACTGGTGTCATCCCTCGACACACCCACCAATTGCAGGCGACACAGTACTGTGTCGGGACACACAGTTTGGAAAGCTCTGGTCTAAGAAATCCCGCCACCTATCTTAGACTTTATGGACCATGGCTGGCTTGTCCGTCCGTTATGCTCTATAGATTAGAGCCCAGGCATCTGCACCAGGGGAGAGCCAATAACATTATCGCTGGCATTTGCGGAGGGACTTCAGAGAAAGAGGTCCCTATACCCTGGGCTGTACAGGCTAGCCATGCATTTTGTATTTCCTGGCTTTTACCAATCCCGAAAGCATCCTGTGCTCCCTCAAAAATTATAAATGTATTTCCTGGATATAAATTTACAATGGTTAAGTAGTCCTCCTGTGTCCAACTGTCAACTGGCATAGTTAATATTCGTGTAAAGGGGTAAATAATACAAAGCTTCCTCTACCTCGCAAATGGTGGTAGTCCCGGCAGTCTCCACCGCAAGCTGTCCCACTGGAGAGCCTGACTCATCCTGATAGCCCTGTAGTAGCCACATCAATGGTGGTTCACAGACCTCCTTCACCGGTCACAGCATCCACATCTCAAGCTGCCATGCCGACCAGACCTGCTAATGAAGTTTGGAGGCCAGATATCTCATCCCAAATTCTTCTCTTTGAATTTGGCAGCATGGCTCCTGAGTTAGTGTCATACAGGCACTTGAACTTGCAACAGGATTGCATGGGCATCCTCAAGGATGCTAAATGGCCGTCAATCCGTTCTGCATATGTCTTGAAGTGGAAGAGATTTTGCGTTTGATATTCCTCCAAGAACGTAGATTCTTCTACTTTCCAGGAATATGTCATTCTTCCTTGTCTTCTCCATTTGGCAAAATCTGGCTTGTAATTCTCTTCCATATGATTCCACTTGGCTGCACTCGCTGCCTACAGACAATGTCCTTCACAAACCTCTTCTTTGAAAATCCCAGTGATCAAGGACTCTTTTTAAGGGCTAAAGAAGGTTTTCCTTCCTATTAGACGTCCTTCCTCTCCATAATCCTTCTACAGCTCAAGCAGGCACCTTTTGAACCTAAAAAAACAAAACCGGTGTGTGGAGGGTCGGGGGGAAATATTTAATGACCTTTCTGCTCGCTCCCCTATACCAAGGTAGAAAACACACATAAGAGCAGACAAGGTCTGAAAACGGTGTGTAACTGCAATGGCGGCCGTGAGGCACTAGTGGTGAGTGCATGAGACAAAGGGTTGTAAAGAATTGAGACTATTAGTCACAAAAAGGCTGAAGTAATTCCCATCAGACCACCCATGTGGTGGAATTTGCGTCATCTGGGAATCACTGATCTTCCCATCCCAGGTTCGACCATATAGTGTTGATACGGGAAGAGTTGACAAGAACATAGTCTTGTTGTGACATCCTGAAGTGATGTGAATGAAAAGAGTGCAGTGCTCAAAAAATATCAAATAAAATTGACTACCTGGACTCCGAAGAACATTATAATAGAAGTCCAAGTGTCAAAGATTAAAAACACGCCAGGTAGTAAGACTACTCAATGGCCCTATGCAGTACTGTCTTACTACCTGGCGTGTTTTTAATCTTTGACACTTGGACTTCTATTATAATGTTCTTCAGGATGTCACAACAAGACTATGTTCTTGTCAACTCTTCCCGTATCGACACTATATGGTCGAACCTGGGATGGGAAGATCAGTGATTCCCAGATGACGCAAATTCCACCACATGGGTCGTATGATGGGAATTACTTTAGCCTTTTTGTGACTAATAGTCTCAATTCTTTACAACCCTTTGTCTCATGCACTCACCACTAATTCCCTAAAACTGTACTGAAACAAAACCCAATTGGCATTTATGGCCACCTGTCAGCCCCTAGTAGTTGGTACCCAGGGCATGGTGACCAGAGAAGACCCCTCAGGGCTGCAGCACTTATTGTGCCACCCCCAGGGGCTCTGTACTCTGGCACCCACACCCTGCCTTTGCAGGCTGAATGCCTAAGTACAGAACTATAACCAGAGTCGACATGCCACACATCCCTGTGTGCCATGCCCACAGAACCCACTGCCCTGGCATACTTCAGTCACCGCTCTAGCTGAGTGCCCTATGTCAGAGGTGTGGGCACAGGTGCATGAGCCCTGTGCCCCTACAGTACCCAGGGCTATTCCTGGGCACTGTAAGGGCAGTGATGCCATTCAGAGTATATGGTGCTGGGAGGTTGTCATTACGAACTCCACAGCACCATAATGGCTACACTGAAGACTGACAAGTTTGGTATCAAACATCTCAGCACATTTAACCTGCACTGAAGCCAATGTAGGATTTAATGTAAAATGCACCAGAGGGCATCTTAGAGATTCCCTCTGAAACCCTAACCTACAATCCATGTCTGGCTGAGTGGCTGCAGAGGATGCCACACAGCAGACATGTTGCTGGACAGGCTAGGGGGTGTACTCACCCCAGGACAGGGAACCATTGAACCCTGTCCTTGCCCTACCTGTAACACCCGAATTTAGTATTTAGGGGCTCCCTGAACCTTCCTTCCTTGGATTCCGATACCAAAAATAAGAAAGAAGATCAAGAAGAAGACCCGCCGTGCAGCTGCTAACAGGACAACAACAACTGACTTGGCCCCAGCCCTACCGGCCTGTTGATCCTGGAACCTGCTCCTGCCTAAAACCCGGCGACTCCTGCGGACAGCAACCTTGGGACACCCAGAGGACCTGCCTACCTTGACCCTCTTGAAGATTGGGACTCCCATCAGCAGAGGCTCTGCTGCAACAACCCCCCCTGGTGCCAGCCAGGAAGCTCTGGACCAGCCCACTCTGCACCCGCCAAGCACGGGCCGGGCCCAACCGAACCAAGACTACGAGGACGTACCCCTGGCGACTGGGACCCGAAGTCCAGTGCCCAAAGACCCTCCTCGACGAACCAGCCGACGCCTGCAGACTCAGAACCAGGGGCCACCCCAACCAAAACCAGCTGAGGGTAAGCTTTTCCGACACCCAAAGACACCCCTGCAACCGGCGCCCTACAGCCCCCTGTGCCTCCCTTTGGGGTGCCTTCCTGTGCTCCAAGATCCCAACTTACCTCTCGAAGTGCTGGTCGCCCCTGGAGAGTCTCCGTCCCCGAGCCTCCAGCCTTTGTTCCTTTTTTACCTTTCCCATTGGATAACATTGAGCGCCCGACGGCTCAAAAGCACCCTGCACCCAGCCACCGAGTGCCGCTGGCTGTGCCATCTTTGTCCTATCCTACTTCCCCCCTTGCCCATAGCAAGTGATCAGGAGCCCAGCTCCTACAGCCCCGTGGCCTGCTAGCCAGCAGTCACCAACCAAAGGCCCCCTTTCCCTCATTGGATATCATTGGGCCTAACTACCTCTGCACCCGGCCGGCCCTGTGCTGCTGGGGCTGAACCTACTGTACTTACCTGACCCTGGGGGACCCCTGAGTCTATGCCCAGAACCATAACTTCACCAACCAAGTACTCACCTGGAAACCGGTAACTCACTTACCTGCTATTGGATAACATTGACCAATTTTGACTCGAAAATTTTCTAAGTGTGGAGTTTTGAAAACTGAAAATATTCATATAAAATCAGCCGAATTCCGAAGTACTCACCTGTGATCAGGGGTGAAGCCAGTACTGTACCTTTTCAGCCCAGTACTGAACCGCAAAAGTAATCCTTACCGGGTTTACTAGTAATCTGTATTTTCTCAATAGGAACCTATTGTCTGTTTTTCTATGAAATTACTTCTAAGTGTCTAATTTTGAAAACTTTTAATATTCTTTAAAAATCACACAAAATACTGAAACGCAATTACTTACCTGTTTTGAGTTAAGACCCCAGTGCTGGCCCTAGGAGAGCAGTGCTGGGTTACCAAAGTAACACGATCATACTTTACCTGCAACCTGCATTTTCTCCCATTGAATAACATTGTCAGATTTCCATTGAAAAGTTTCTAAGTGTGAACTTTTAAAACAGCTTTATATTCATGAAAATTCTCTACAGTAACTAAAACGTTTTTGCTAATCTGGTTCCAGTTTAGACCCCAGGACTGAATCTAGGATCTAGTCCTGGGACTACTAAAGTAATCTATATAGTAATCAACTGTACTTACATGTGGAAAACCCATTGAGCTCAATGCTACAGTGTGTCTTAAGATTGTGTTGCTTACTGTCAATACTGTATTAATTGTGTGCACAAACTTTATTGCTCCTTTGCAAAGTAATTACATGAGAGAACTCATTTTTTTTTTGTAAATATCTTTTTATTGCAGCAAGATCAGTGATACATACAGTATGTTCGAGCCATTTCTCTTGACGCTCTAGGAATGCGCGACTTCCCCACTTCCGTGTTACACAGCCATTCAGCTCACACCCCGGAGGTTGAGCGGCAATACCATGGGGGGACAAGCCGCCCGAAGAATACTGTGTTGGAACATAGCCACCAGGTGTTAGGGAAATGGCAGTGCTGCTTTTCAGACCTCCCACTCCCTGTCCCGCAGCCCACGTCCAGTTGAACCAAGAGTCACTCTTCACCCCTACTGGACAGCCCTCCCCCCGCCCCCCCCCAACTCTCCCCACCCCAATTACCCCCCCCCCGCCCAGAACCTGCCCAAAACCGCCCTTGCCCTCTCCCGGACCCCCACCCCCCCACCCCCCCAGGCGTGCTAGAGTACCACCGAACCGAGCCCTCAACCCTCCCGGCTAAACCAGCTCCGAAACAAAGCATCAGGATTTATCAGCAATTATTCGTAAGTCACCACAGTGGAATGCAAATAGGGGAGCAGCACAGGGGGCCTAAGTCACCCCCGCGTCCGGCGGGCACACCACCGGAGCCGGGGTATGCGCCGGGGTGTCATCCTCGTCCATGTCCAGGAGCGTGAGGTCCAGGACCAGCCCCTCCCACGCCCTGGCCCTCTCCAGTGCCATGTCATTGCCCGCCCTGAGCGCGGCCTGCAGGCGAAGCTCACCCTCACACAACGCCCATTTATGCAGCTCAGCCTTCCAGCGCTCCACCGTGGGGCCCCTGGATGCCTTCCATTGAGACGTGATGGCCCGCTTCGCCAGGAGGAGCCCCAGATCCAGAAATTTGCTAGTAACCTTGTTTTTTGATGTGTGAGGGAACCAGTGTAGGATGCAGTGTGCCATGGTGAGTTGCAGGTCCCTCTCCGTTACCTCCTTCAAAATCTCCACTACCTCTCCCCAAAAGGAACCCAGCTCAGGGCAAGACCAGAACATGTGTTGGAAATCTGCGAGATCTGCCGGGCAACGCGGGCAGGACGCCGGGTGGGTCGGGAAGTATTTATGTAGTTTGTCGGGGGTCAAGTAGGCCCTGTGTAGTACATAGAAGTGCACCAGCTGGAACCTCGCGTTGCGCATCCCGTTACGGGCCCGTTCCAGTATACCATTCCACGCCTCCTCGGGGATCTCGGTCGCCAGGTCAGCCTCCCATTTCGCCTTCAAGGCCAGCAGTGGGGCGACGGACTCCGAGACCATTCGTCGATACAGGCACGTGACAGCCTTGACCGTCCCCGCCATCATCACAACGTACTGGCAGCCCAGAGATAGCGGTGGCTCCTGCATGCCCGCCTTCCAGTGTTTGCGGATCGCCGCCGTTAGTGCTGCGTGAAGGAGGAAGTCCCCTCCCGCCAGCTCAAAGCGGTCCCTCAGGAGGTCGAACGGCAACAGCGCCCCGTTTTCGTAAAGGTCGCCCATGGATGACAGCCCCCGCTGGTCCCAGTCATCCAGCCCGCGCCACGAACCCCCATGCGGGAGTGCCCCGCAGAGTTTAAGTGGGATCTCAGGTGCGTACGGAACCGCAATACCGCTCCGTCGGCGATACCTGTTCCAGCATTTTCGGGCCGTCGCAAACTCCTGAGTGAGGTGGAAATCTCCCATCGGAAGTCCCAGGACAATCCGGGACAACACCTGGACCGGGCCCGCCGGTTCCCCAGAGCCGTCCCCCCCCTGTCTGGCTCTTGCCACCCACTGCGTCAGCCACTGCAGCTGCGCCGCTAGGTAGTAACGCTCATAGTCCGGCACTGCCAGACCTCCATCCGCCCGAGGTCGGAGAAGCGTGGCATGCGCCACCCTGCGCCTGCCCGCCCCCCACAGAAAGCCGATAACCATCGATCGCAGCCGCCGAAAGTAGCTCGCCGGGATCCAGATCGGAAGGGTCCCGAAGAAGTAAAGTAGCCGCGGCAAAGTCACCATCTTGAGCAGCGCCACTCTCCCCATGAGTGACAACGGGAGCGTGCTCCAAAAGTCAAAGTTTCCTTTGGTGTGCCTGATTGCCGTCCCGATATTTCCCTCAAGGATATCCGCTCTGTCATGGAAAATCGAGGTGCCAAGATAACGCAGGCTCCTCTCCTCCCACGACACGCCCTCCGTGGTTTGCGGGCATGCTCTCCGTGGGCGGGCTGGAAATAGGTGGGACTTCGCCCAGTTCACTCGGAGGCCCGATACTCTACTCAGCGATTGTAGGAGGGTCTGAGCTCCACGCAGGGAGTCCGCCGAGTTCTCCAAGAACAGCAGCAGATCATCCGCGTACAATGCGATGTGGTGTACCTGTCCATAGACGTCCAGGCCCTGATATGCCCGGCCCAACCGGGCTCGCGCCGCATGGGGTTCGACAGCCAGGGCAAACAGCAGGGGGGAGAGAGGACAACCCTGGCGGGTGCCCCTGCCCACCAAGCACATTTCCGAGATAACCCTCCCCGTTCTGACCCTCGCCGTCGCGTCCTGGTAGAGCAGCTTTGTCCAATTTACGAAGCCTTCGCCGAGGCCCAGCGTGCGCAGAACGTGGAAGAGATAAGGCCATTCCAGGCTGTCAAAGGCCTTCTACATATCGACAGCAAACACCACTGCCTCGTCGGTGTCATAGGTGTCAGCCTCCAGTACATGTAGGAGTCGCCGCACATTCAGCGCCGTGTTGCTGGTCGGAATGAAGCCTGACTGGTCGGCGTGGACCAGCCTGGGCATGTGGGGAAGCAAGCGCGTCGCTAAGATCTTCCTCAAAATCTTGTAGTCCAGGTTGAGCATGGACAGTGGGCGGTATGCCGTCCTGTCCCATGGTTGCTTGCCCGGTTTCAGTAGGGGGACGATCAGCGCCTCCCTCGTGGTCGCAGGAAGACGGCCCAGCCGCTTCGACTCGTTGTATAGCCACGTCAGCCGGGGCGCAAGGAGATCAGCATAGGTGAGATAAAATTCCGTTGGGAATCCGTCGGTGCCCGGCGTCTTGTTCCTGGCCATGCTCTTGATGGCGACTCGCACCTTTCTCTCCTCGATCTTGGCCCCGAGCCGCTTCTCGTCCTCCTCTTCCAATACCGGCAGGTCAAGATCCTCTGTAAAGGCCTGGAATTCCTCCAGCGATGGGAGGACCCTGCTACGGTAGAGCTCCATGTAGTAGTCATAGAACAAGGCGTTGATCCCTTGTTGATCAAAGCGCGCCGCCCCCGCGTGGTCCCTGAGCTCAAGGATGACCGAGCTCCGGCGAGCCGGATTGGCCAGCCAGGCCAGAAGAGCTCCTGACTTGTCTCGTTCCGAGTGCGCTCGCATAAGGTAGGCCTTGTAGTCAAAGCACCGGAGGCGCTCCACCGTCGCCGCCACCGCCTCACGCGCCTCCAGCAGGGCCTCGTGAGTGTCCGGCCGTTCAGGTCTTGCCCCCTGTAGCTCCCGCAGTGCCTCGTCCTCCCTCGCGACTTCCTCCAGTAACGTTCTCCGCACCCCCGATGACGTCGCGATGCACTGGCCCCGCAGTACAGATTTAAAGGCGTCCCATTCCATCGCAGCTGAGCCCGCCGTGCCCGCATTCACCTGGAAGTACGCTTCGATGCCCGAGGCTATTGTGGTTCGGAAAAGCTGGTCGTCTAGTGCCTCAGGGCGGAGTTTCCAGGCTGGGATCCTCGGGCGGATTTGCGACCAGCGCATCCGCACGAGGAGCGGATTATGGTCAGAGATCGAGCGCGTAAGATACTCACTGTGGCACACCTCCGCGTGCACGTCCTGGGAACACAGGAAGGCATCTATGCGAACGTGCAACTCATGGAGAGCGGAGAAGAACGAATAGTCCCTGTCCGACGGGTGGCTAGCCCTCCAGGAGTCGACCAGTCCCCACCGGCGCTGCCAGGTCGAACGCGCAAGTGCAAGTTTGCCAGCTGGTGCATTCAGCAGGGGGGGGGTGCGATCTGTCCAGGGCAGTGTCAGTCACACTATTAAAGTCGCCGCCCAGGAGCAAGGGTTCCACTAAGAACGGGGCCAGTTTGTTGGAGAGTAGAGAGAGAAATGCAGGCTGGTCCACATTCGGGGCGTACAAACAACCCCGATTAAGGTCCCTCCCATCTAGCTTGCCTCGTAGCATTATGTATCTACCCTCTGGGTCAATTACCTGTTGTGTTCACTGGAAAGGTACCCCCGCCCGTATCCATATGGCCACCCCCCTAGCATAAGCAGAGTAGCCAGTGTGATAGACCTGCCCCCTCCAGCGTCGCTGCAGCGCCTTCCCTTCCTTGGCTAGCAGATGCGTTTCCTGAAGGAAGGCGATGTGAATGCCCCGCCTGACTAAATAGGAGTGGATCTTGTGTCGCCTATGCATCGAGTGCATCCCCCGTACGTTCCATGTGAGACATTTGTAGCCTTAGTCGGATCCCATGGTAGAGCCCTCCGTGTCCTATCTACCCTCCCAGTGACCCCCCCAGCACGCCCAGGTCCCCCCCCAACTTGTGTAAGCAAACTACCCCAACTCCCACTCCCCAGGACAGACAACCAACATGGAAACCCCATCCAAACTCAAATATCAAAAGTGTATCACTGCAGAATAGGGCTGGAGCGGCCGCGACGCCGACCCCAGACAGGCCCGAAACCCCCCGCCCCCGCCCCACCTCCCCCAACAATACTCAGGAGAGGTCTCCCGACTCTCCCCTCCCCCACAATCCCAGTCATAGGTCCCGGGGGGTATCCGCACCTCACTGCATAGCGTCCGGAAGCGGCCCCCATCCTCACCCCAGTACCTTACATATGCGGCCAGTGTCACTCGATCCAGATCAGCCAAGGATACCATCTGCTGTTTGGGGAGTCACCACCGGCAGGTCCGTCTCCGAGAGTTCGTGCCCGCTGCTGGAGCCAAGGCTGGGAGCACTGACCCTCGACTGCTCCGATGCACTACTGGAGGGGCTGGCGTCTCCCTGGCTGATGGACGCCACCGCCTGCACCGCCTTGGCTCGCTCCTGCTGCCATCCCGATGGGGAGCCAGATCGTCGTGTCGGCGTAGTTTCCGTAGAGCGTCTCCTGGGTGGGGTCTGCGGCGGGGGATCCTCGCCCGGCTCCCCCCTAGCGTCCAACCAGCTCCAGGCCTCCTGTGGTGTTAGGAAAAAGTGGGTGCGCTCCCCAGCAACCACCCGCAGCCACGCCGGGAACAGCATAGCGTAGGGCATCTGCAGCGATCTCAGTTTCCGCTTGACCGCCAGGAAGGAGGTCCGCTGTTTTTGCACGTCTCTAGTGAAGTCCGGGAAGACCCTGACCCTGCTGTTGTCGATTCTCAGGTCCGGGAGGTCTCTCACCCTCCGCAGGATATGGTCCCTGTCCCTAAAGTGTAGGAGACGCAGTACAATCGGGCGCGGCGGCCCCCCTGGCTTGGGGGGGCGCGCGGGGACTCTGTGCGCTCGTTCAATGGCAAAAAACAGGGAAAGTCCTTCTGGGGCCACCTCAGTCCGCAGCCAGCCCTCCAGGTAGGAGACCGCATCCTGCCCCTCCACTTTTTCGGGGACCCCTACGAGGCGGAGGTTATTGCGCCGAGAGCGCCCTTCACTGTCCTCGGCTCTGAGCTCCAGCACTCGTACCTTCTGCGCCATCTCTGCCAGTGATGCCTTTAGCTCAGTCACGTCCCCAGGCAGACTTTTCAGGGTAACCTCCGAGGTCGCCACTCGCTCCTTTAGCTTCCTATGGTCGTCCTTCAGCAGGGTCAGGTCCGATCCGATGGCATCCATGCGCTTTTCGAGAGCTTCCCGCGACGCTACGATCGCCTGCATGATGTCCCCCAGGGAAGGGTCCTGCGGGCGGGTCGAGCTCCCCTCTCCAAGTCCCGGCGGGTCATCTTCCACGAGGTGGCCCGGGTCATCCAGCTTCAGGGCCTCAAAGCCCTTCTTCCTGCCTCCCCGCACCATGCTGGTGGGCAGCTAGCTTCTTGTGCCCCTGCAGTGGCCGGCGACGCTCCCGTTCTCCACACCAGCTCCACTACAGGCACCCCGCTCCCGCGTATCTCTGGGCCTGCGTCACGCGGGGTCAAGTCCAAGAAGCAGCCCAGTGGTCAGGCCCCGCTCCGCCAGGGCCTTGGGGCACCAGTGCTCCGAGTCCGGTCGCCCGGCGGGACCTCCCTCGACTGGGAGACTCAGGCTGATTTCGCGCCTGTCATCGCCGGTCCCAATGCGGCGCTCGGCGCCCGGGCGTCTCCGGCCAAGTAGCCGCCTTTTCCCGCCTCCGGATCAAATGCCCCGTGGGAGCGGGCAGCCGTTACCTTCTCCCCTGCTCTCCCCGTCGTCGTTGGCTTGGCACCACTCGTCTGCTGGCGGTGTGGGGTCCGTGGCTAACCCACCACCCGGATGACGGACACGGCACTCCACGAGGTCCCAGGGGCTCCGCAAACGGCCGCCAAAGCAGTTACAGGCTCTCAGGCGGCGCCATCTTAAGGTCAGGCAAGCCGGCCGTCCCTCGCTCTCCGGTTCCGCGCACCGTGGCCCCAGCCAGCACTCCTCACCTCTTACGGGTGCCGGGGGGACCGCGCCAATAACCAGCCAGCCGCCACTGCCTCCTAGGTTTCCTCGGTCTCACCAGGGCTCCTCCGCCAGGCGTTTCAGTTCGGGACGGCGGCCGCCATTTTGGGCGCTCGGTTCCCCGGGTGCCTCGTTCTCCGCCAAAAGTTCCGTGGGGGCTCATGCAGGGGCCCCCAGACCTCTGGGATCCCCCTACTCGCTCCCGTTACTCTCCTGGGCACTTCTGTGGGCTCGGGGTCCGAGTCGGGACCCAGGATATGTGGTGGTGCGAGGCGGACGCGGAGGAGCTCCGGAGTCCCGCTTCCACCTACATCGGCGCCTTAGCCACGCCCCTTACATGAGAGAACTCATAACAAGAAAAGTATATTTTTATAACTGTTGGTTCTAAAAAAATAAAACACCTATATCTGTGGATATAAAAACAATTGGCCTGGAGTTAAGTCCTTGAGTATGGGAAACCTTTTTGCTGACTGAGTGTGTACGACAAATGCTTTACACTGTCCTCTGGTACTGCCTTACTGCTCGACCAAGCTACCACTTTGGAGAGTAAGGTCAGTTCTGACTTTAACCTCTGTTATACCTCTGGGTTTTGTGAACTCTATACACACTGTACTTCATTCTAGTCCAGTATATATAGAGCCATTTTCTCACAACATACATCCACTTGTAGGGTTAGCGAAATACAGGCATTATGTTCTCACGAACCCTACACTGTCTTCCACGCTAACAAGGTAGTTATAAGGAGACACACTAAATCCTCCCCAAGGTACTTATGGACTTTCATGTCAATCAGATAATTGTATTGCCAACTTTATTTCAGCACCCTTGAACCCAGGTTTAAAGAACTCTTTGTTCCCTAGATGTGAGGCGGGTCTTGAAGTTTTATTCAGACCAGACTTGTGACATACGTAGATCAGTCCAATTTTTTGTATAAATTATGGCCCGGTCTGTATTCTCTTATGCTGTCAAAAATCCAACAGGAATTTATTAGCTAGACCTAAGACCCATTCTACTACAGGTAAAGCAGCTGCTGCCGCTTTGATGAAATCTGCAAAGCTGCTGGATGGAGGTCTGTTCATTCATTTGCCAAGCATTACTGTTTGGATTCGGTTGCTCGAGCTGATGCTCAAGTAGGACAAGCTTCCCTCAGAAATATATTTGCTTAATTCAAGCTTATTGTCATTCCTCTGTTTTCCATCACTCTTGGTGGGGGGTGAGCTTGCTATTCTATTCAAATGCTTATGACTATCAGTGGAGATCTCCCTATGAGAGAAGGAATTGTTTCTTACCTAACCAGTTCTCTATTAGGGGAATCTCCATTGAAATCTTAAGCTACCCACGCGTCTCCCCTGTGGACATAACTGAGGATACTATTGGGACAGCCTATCACTAATGTATTCCTTCAAAAGAAGTGAGGCAACTGCCACCTACTAGGCATGATGGGAAACTGGTGGTCTCGGAGTCCTCAAAAGTGCAGTCACTATTTTAAATTCAAATAATGGCAGCCTATGGGTCTACACAGTCCTGCTATGCTTCTACGTCATCCCTGTGCTTTTCATGAGCACCAGTTAAGGACACATTCATTTATGGTAGGCATGGGGAGATTAATTGATTTGCCCAGAATCCCAGGATGTTGAGCCGATGCTGGAAACCTGGTTCCACAGCTACTAAGTAGGTAGCTCTGGCCATTACTCCACATCCTATCCCAACTTCATGGTCAGTAGTTGGTTCTGTTTAAGGCGCCGCTGACAGAAACTGGCTGGTGCAATCTGCCTCTTCACGAGAGCCCTGGCACTTTTTTTTTGTAACACAAATTGGCCACTGACCGCTAATGACCTGTGGGCTCTCTTTACTGGAAACATTTTGGAAAGACTCGGGGTTCGCAATGTTGCCATAAACCATTCTTCTAGGAACACGTCATCCAAGGTCCTTCCACTCTTTCAGGAAATCTGGTAAATGTGAAGTTGTTGTGCACACTGCATGTTCGAGTCATTTCCCTAATCTGGTGGTCTGGTGAGGCAAACATAGTTTTCAACGATTTATCTTCTTTTTGCAGTGTTGCAATTTGTTCCTCTGTTTCTATTACTTGGTCTGCAACTTTCTGCATATCCACCCTCGAGAGGTTAACCTTGCTCCTTATTGTGTCTATTTTTCCTTTGAGGCCTATGTGAGTGCCCTGTATAGCTGCTGCAATGTCAGTGAAGATTCCAAGCCCTTTTACTGCCCCCACTGGTTCCTCGTCTGACTAACAGAGCTATCTTCTCAGGGAGTGGCATAATTCATTTTGTTGAATTGTGAAGTTTTTACAGCCCCGTCTTTGCCCATTCTGGTCCTTTCAAAACACTGCAGTCGACTAAGTATGTTTCACTCATGCTGTGTGTAATACGCAAAGTGCATTCCCGGCATAGCAAATAGATCTGTGCCACCCGGCAGGCAGAACTTTGAGAAAATAAGACCAGGGCCCACCAGGGCATGCTGGTTGATACTATAAGCCCCGTTAGTCTATTATTGCAGCAGAAGTCCAACCCCTCTCCCTCCCCCACCCCTCCGAACCTACCCCCTCTCCACCCCCACCCAGTGCCCGATTTCTCTCAGGCCAAGGGCCTTGGATCTGCAGCAGGTCTGTGGCAGGTGCTAGACCCCTCCCCCGTGCAGGTCTTCCAGCTCCTAACGGAGGAATCCAGCTGCCATCACAAACCCCTTCAGCCAGCAGTGGTGTCCCCTGCCCGCATGAGTCAACCCAGTACTCTGTGAATGTCAATTGCTGGCAGCCGGGTGTTTCTCGCCAGTCTGTCTTTCAGCCTCCAAGACCTGGACTCTGCTGCCAGGGGAACCGGAGCTGATGCCAGTATCACACTGCTCCTGATCTTGTGCAGGCCGCCCAAATCCACAAAGCCACAACACCTGCGGTATCGCCCGGCAATGCCTTCCATCTATGTCATCAGGAACAGTCTCAGGAGGTTTTGTTAAAGTTTACCTTGATCACTGCAGATGTCCAAGCACCAATTTACAGTGAGGTGATGGGTCATTGAAAAGTAGGATTACATCAGGATCTTAGCCAGTGTCACAGAGCTCGGAGCGAATGCGGGTAGTCGGCCATGTTGCTAGGCCACACACGTCACCCCCTAACTTGTGAGCTGAAATAAGACCTACAGCTTCCTTGCAGGCTTGATGGTGTCTGTCTTTGCTTATGTCCCTTGCAAAACATTCCTTTTGCATGGCTCTCTGAATAGAATCTTGTAGCAATGCAGAGTAAGATGGAGGCAACCAAGCTCAAACGTGTACATTCTTTAAGGTAGATAATAATAGCAATGCTCCTCATGCATGAAGTTTAACTGAATGTTCTCTTTTTATTTTATAGATCATCAAACAGTGTCAAGTGATTTTGAATTTTCTGGCTGCTGAAGGTCGGCTTAGTACTTCTCACATAGACTGCATCTGGGCAGCAGCACAGGTAAATGAATATCAAGACCATAAAGCACAGTTTTATTTTTTTTGTTATAGACTTTTTCCCTTTGATTCATTGCTTTTGGAATTTGTTGTTTTGCAATAGTCATAAATGCTCCAATCTCCATTAGTACTTCTAATTAATAGCCTAATAGTACAAATTAGCGAACATTAAAAATTACAGACACCATTTGCAATTAGTTTGTGAAGCAAATTCTTCATCTGTTTAACATACAGGCATTTACAGAGAGAATAACTTCATGTTTGTATTATAATCGACTAAATGGTTAATAGCAAACAGTGCATCTAGTGCTGATGGTGCTGTGTGTGATGCAAAGTGCAAGGTCATAAAGTGGTTTATCAATTGTTATGAACACCCTATAAAAAGGACGACAACAGCTAAATATTTCTTTAAGAGAACTAGTGATTGTGAAAACAGTGTCAAATGTGCAAATAACTAGAGTTCATTAATTTGGTTGATTGGGATGTTAGTGGATGCTTTCGACCCTTAGGCAGAAGTCCATGTGTTATCTATAAGACTCATAAGGCACGTCAGTGGAGAACCATCACTCATGCAGGAGATTCAACCCAATGATGAGTTTTTTTTGAGTTACCGATCTGTTAGAGATGGTTCGCCCTGTTGAGCTCGTCAGCATAGTGAAGGAACTCTCCAACCCCAGCTCTAACACCAACGACATCCGCCCTCGCAAGATCTGTGCCACTCACTGGCCACCTTCTTCCATCACAAGATCACGGACATCCACAACAGCTTCAACACCTCGACCGCCCGACTACGGCAGACCCCACCCCGAACACCACCTGCGCCAACCCGATGACGTCCTGGTCCCACGTCAACGATGACGAGACTCGCAAGGTCATGAACTCCATCCACTCTGGATCACCATCAGACCCCTGCCCACACCACGTATTAAACAAAGCAGACGCTACCATCGCACTCCAACTACGGAAGATCATCAATATCTCCTTCGACCCAGCAACTTTCCCGGAAAGCTGGAAGCACGCCAAAATCAACGCCCTCCTCAAGAAGCCCAAGGCGGACCCCAAGAACCTCAAGAACTTCTGGCCCATCTCCCTGCTCCCATTCCCGGCGAAGGCCATTGAGAAGATCGTCAACACACAACTGACCCGATACCTCGAGGACAACAACACCCTAGACCCATCCCAGTCCGGATTCAGACGAAACCACAGCACTGAGACAGCCCTCATCGCCGCCACAGACGACATCAGGCGCCAACTAGACAACGGCGAAACTTCAGCCCTCATTCTCCTGGACCTGTCAGCCGCCTTCGACACGGTCTGCCACTGCACACTAAGGACACGCCTCCAAGAAGCTGGAATCCAGGAGAAGGCCCTGGACTGGACCCTGTCCTTTCTCTCCGGCATCACCCAGAGAGTCCGCCTCACACCCTTCCGATCCGAAGCCACCGACATAATTTGCGGCGTACCCCAGGGCTCATCCCTCAGCCTCAATGTATACATGGCCCCTCTCGCACAAGTGGCCCGCCAACACGACCTGAACATCATCTCCTACGCAGACGACACCCAGCTCATCCTCTCCCTCGCCAAGGACCTGCACACCGCCAAAACCAACCTCCATGAGGGAATGAATGCCGTCGCCGAGTGGATGAGGAGCAGCCGCCTGAAATTAAACTCAGAAAAGACGGAGATCCTCATCCTCGGCGACACCCCCTCTGGATGGGACGACTCCTGGTGGCCGACCACACTGGGAACAGCACCAACTCCCACTGACCACACATGCAACCTAGGATTTATCCTCGACTCCTCCCTCTCCATGTTGAAGCAGGTCAACGCCGTCTCCTCCTCCTGCTACAACACCCTCCGCATGCTTCGCAGGATCTACAAGTGGATCCCGACCGAAATCGAGCTCCAGCGGCAGATCCTTCTCCTTCCTCGCTGCCAAGACCTGGAACACCCTCCCCACCCATCTGCGGCTGACCCAAGATCTGCTCACCTTCAGAAGGCTCCTCAAGACCTGGCTCTTCGAGCAGTAGCAACACCCCCTCCCCTCAGCGCCTTGAGACCCTCACGGGTAGGTAGTGCGCTTTACAAGTTTACTGATTGATTGATTGATTGATTGTTGAGCCTGTTATGTTGTCGCATTTCTCAGCCTTATTTTCTCTATCACTACTTAAGAATTTGCTTGGGCCAGCCCTTCCCACTTTGCCGAAAGTCTCAGCAGTTCTAGATGAGAACCGATGAACTACTTTTCAAAGTATAGGGACACCCCATTTCGAGCACACCAAGTCTGGGGAGGCGCTTGAAGAGTTGCTCGCTATCTTGAATCTATATGAACCCTGTATTAGCGAGGGAGGGGCCAGAACCATTACATATAAAGGTTCTAGTCTTGGGTCCATCTTAGATTACATCTTCCTGACCTCGGGTATTTTACATAGAGTGTTGTCCTATAAAACTTTCGCTTCAATTCATAGCGACAACAACCCGGTCTTGCTAACTATGCACTGGAGAGCCCACATGGAAGATATGCCCCGCCCTGCGGCTATCGGTCATACCATATGCCCACGGATCAAGGGAGAAGGGTTAAATGGGCAAAAATGGTCCCCGGAGACTTTATGGATAAATTACTGCCCACAATTGAGGGACATATGGCTATTTGACAGGACCAACAGGCTAGTGCCCACGAGGTCATGGGGGCCTTCAAATCTATATGTTCCCATGTTGCTGGAGCTTTAACGGTCAAAGCTGTACAGGGGGGGGGGATCAAACAGCATCACTGATTCGATGCCAAGTGCTCCAAAGCCCATAAGGGGCTAATGACAGCTTTAAAACCCACCCCGAGGGAGGGCAGTGGTGGCCAGTTTAAGAAAGGAGTACAAGGCCACTGTAAATGGGAGGAAAAATGATATTAAAAAGAAGGCTTGGGAAGATCTACTTTCTTGTGAGGTCTTGCATGATAGTTCACAGTTTTGGGGCATAGTTGACCAACCATTTTTCGCAGAGTGGGACAACACAGTTATGGAATGCGTCATCCCAGATGACAAATGGCTAATGCATTTTGGGGAGGTATATGGTAATCGAGAAACTGATGCCCCGGAGAATCTGTGCGCTCCCTTGCCCTTTTCCCCTGATGAGGTGGAGAGAGCCATTGAGGAGACTTCCTAGAAGAAGGCCCCAGGGCAGGATGGCGTCCCCGCTGATTTCTATAGACACTCTCCAAAACTCTGTGCGGGGGTTCTAACAAGCGTATTTTTAGCTGCAAACGGTAAAGTCTTTCCCAAAACTTGGTCTACCTCCATCATCGTGCCAATCTTTAAAAAAGGCCAGCGGGACGACCCAGGGTGTTACAGGCCAATCTCCCTTTTAGACTGCAATTAAGATCTTAGGCAGAGTCTTACTATGCAAACTTAGAGTTAACATCGAAAGGTGCAGGGGCCTGTCAAACATTCAATATGGCTTTAGAGAAAAAAGGGGCACATTGGACCAGTGTTCCAATCTGCACTTGATAATATCTAAGTACACAGTGGCCAAGGAGGGGTCCTTGTTTCTGGCCTTCATGGACCTCTCCTCGGCTTTCGACCTAGTGAACAGGTCAAAATTGTGGGAAGCTCTAGTGCAGATTGGCGTGGATAAACCACTTGTGTATTTTTTGGCTTCCTTACATTGGGAACTGTTTGCCTCAGTGATGGTCACGAAGTAGGGAAGATGTACAAGTCACTTCTAATCCTTGAGAGGAGTGCGCCAGGGTTGCATCTTGGCCCCCTTCTTCTTTACCATCTGTATAAATGGCCTGGGTAAACACCTAGAGGCTGTGGAGGGGGACTTCCCGCGTGTAGGAGAAGTAAAGATCCCGTCTCTCCTACACGCTGACGATGCTGTACTGATAGCAGGTACAGGGGTGGGCCTCCAGCGTCTGCTAGATTCTTTTGGGACCTTTATGGATCAGCTGGACCTAAAGATCAATGCGAACAAGTCCCATACTATGGTGGTGGGCCGACATAGAAACAAGAGGAAAATTATACCCTTTTCCTGTAAGGGAGAGGCAGTGTCTAGGGTGGAAGTCTTTCCCTGTTTGGGAGTTACTTTTGATGAGAAGGGCATGTGGGGTCCACAAATAAAGGCCAAAAGTTTATCACTAGTGAGAGCGTCCTCAGCGTTGCTGGGTTTCTCAAAAAGATTGGGGGCCAGGCCCATGGAGGCTCTTTTAAAGATCTATAATTCTAAATGTATTTCCATAGTCATGTATGGTTTCTCATTATGGTGGTATGTATCACAAGATCTAATTCAAAAAGCAGAAAACAAGTTCTTGAGACTTCTGCTGTCCATCCCCCAGTCCACACCTACATATTCGATCCATGGGGAGGTGGGCTTAGACTATGTAACAGATAGAATCAGAATGGCCCCTTTATTATTCTGGCTAAAAACATGGCTTAATGCTGAGCTAACACTTAACCACTCCATCCTGACAGATGTTATGTCATTAGACCATGCAATGAAAATACCTTGGCTAGAATAGTAAGATATACCTTTGCAGAGCTAGGACGTTCAGATTTATATAATGTTCCTTCCAGCTTTAAGCGAGAGGATCTCATCTGGACCAAAAAGAATTTTATGGCTAGGGTGAGATTGGCTCAGGAAGAGCAGGAACTGATCAAACCAACTGTCAGACTACATTACTTGTTGTTAACTTCGCCCTCACTCGAGCCTTACCTCAGAACTGTAACTAAGCCCTTTCATAGATTTCTGTTAATTAAATTTAGATTCAACCTAATCCACTACTCCCTAGGCACTTATCTATCATGGTGTAAGCCGGAAAGCGGCCCCCGTGTAGCTGTGATGAATTCTCTATGCAGGACTCTATGCATTTTTTCATGTTTTGTAGTTTGTACACGGCCCCCAGGAAGAAATATCTGATACCTCTACTAAGAGAGGCAGGCTTTATCCAGGTTAGGCCTGCCTTAGTTTATCTACAGTCCTTGTGTAGCAATCGTGTTATTTTTTGTCTAGCCAGTTTCTTAGCTGCGGCTTACATAATTAAATCCAAAAAGGGCCATTGAGGGATTTTGTACAGTTTTAGCGTGCAATAACATCGAAATGCTTGTATAGTGTCCAGGTTTGCATTTGTCTAAAGTACGCACTCACAATGAATTTTCTATGATTGTGTATATGTATGAAATAAGTGATTTTTAATTGTATATAAATATTTTATTCCTTTTATGATTTTAACCAATCGAATAAAGTGTATTTGACTGACTGACTTTTCAAAGTCCTTTTTTTGATTTTTGACAAACAAGTACATATTGTTCCAATAATTTCTCTTTATTGCATAACATAAGTTGTGTGTGACCGAGAAATCCAATGAGAAATACAATGACCGTTCTATTTTCGCATTTTGTTTTTACATTTTTTAAGTATCTGTTGTGGGTTACATTTTAGCACGAATACAATTCTTTCCCAACTAGAGTCCGTCGTCTCGTAGTTTTCACTTTGTATTCTCTGTTTTTCCTCAGCACTGTGTTGAGTGCTTTCACGGTCCTTGACGTGCCCCTCCCCTCCGTAGCTCCTGCTCCTGCTTTCAAATTTGCTGTTGTTTCAACCGCTCACACTCACCCGCAGAACTGCCCATGTGTAGGGCAGCTGGTGGTGGTCTGCAAGTGAGCGGGGGATGTAGTGAGAGGGGGGATAGTAGCTGGTGAGATTCAGGAAATTGAGGAGTTCATATAGGACTATTTGGAGCTTGAATGGTGGCAGCAACTCTCAGCGCTAGTAGGTAGGCCAGAGAAAAAGGAAGGAAGGAGGGACACTGGGATGCACCATCCAATGTGGCTTTCAGGTTGTAGACCTTCTACATAAAAAATACGTAAGACTCTATGTAACGTTCAATTCAGCAAAGATGCCATGAGCTTTGATAACAGATGAACTTGAGTTCAATAAAAAATTCCCTGTTGTTAAAGGGATGAATCTCAGTGAGGAAATCTTTGGAATATGTGATCTTTGAGTCTAAGCTGCAAGTTGCATTTTACTGGTTAGTTAAAAATACTATGAATACCTAATTTATAACAATAATAGTTTTATTACAGTATACAGTAATGTCTGCACACCGAACAACCCTATCCATTTCGGGAAGCCATCGGTTTGAAGGAGCTTGAATATGTTTGACTGAATAACCTTTAGAAAAGATCTAATATATACTCATCATCAGGAAACCTTATTTAAGTGTCAGAAACATCCATAAAAGCTCAAATAATTTACATTAAAATATACATCGTACAAATTCATGAAATCACTACATTAGTGACCTAAGAAATCATTAAAATCAATCAACTATCCATGGTTAACAAAGCATACTCTTTCTCAAGCGTACAGCTAGTTTCAGAAAGGACGCTACCCTAAAGCAGGCGCCCCTGTGCCAGTGAGAGCTGGTGAGGGTAAGGGAAGTCCCCCATTTCCTTTGCTCCATTCTGGTAGTTTTGCTCAATTGTGGGTCAGTTGTCACTCACTGCTACTGTGCCCACCCACCTGGAGAGCTGGCTCAGGGGAGAAGGGGCAGGCATGCAGAAGGGTGTTGTTCAGTACTGCAGCCGATGCCGCTGCACCATATCTTCGTGTGTGTAGGAAGCTGGCTCTTTATTTAGTGTACCAAAATTAGGTGCACTCTGTAGAGACTCCAGGGATCCCTTACTAGTGTGCAGGGGCTTGCTTTAACAATCCCAAGGTGCTCTATTTGTGGTAGAGTTGTTAAGTAGCCTTAGGCTTTTCAGAGGAGAGTGTTGGGTATTTCAATCAATCAATCAATCAATCATGGCATTTATAAAGCGCACTACATACCCGTGAGGGTCTCATGGCGAAGGAGTGGGGGGAAGCTGCTACTGTTCGAAGAGCCAGGTCTTGAGGAGTATCCTGAAGGTTCGAAGGTCTTCGGTTTGTTTCAGGTGGATGGGGAGAATGTTCCATGTCTGGCGGCGAGGTGGGAGAATGATCTGTCTCCGGTGGTTACTCTTCGGTTGCGGGGGACGGTGGTTAGGGTGCGGTCTGTGAAGCGGAGCTGGCGGGTGTGGGCGTAGAGGCTGAGTCGGCTGTTGAGGTACTCTGGTCAGTGTTGTGGAGAGCCTTGTGTGCTTGGGTGAGGAGTTTGAAGGTTATCCTCTTGTGCAGGTCTCTCAGGTGGGGTGTGATGTGGCTGCGGTGAGGTATTTCGAGAATCAGGCATGCGGATGCTTTCTGGATGCGTTGGAGTCGTTTCAGGAGTTTGGCTGGGGCTCCTGCGTAGAGTTCGTTTCTGTAGTCCAGTCTGCTGCTGATGAGGGCCTTGGTGACCATCCTTGTTTCTGTGGGGATTCACTTGAAGATCCTGCGAAGCATGCGGAGCGTGCTGAAGCAGGAGGAGGAGATGGCGTTGACCTGCTTCTTCATGAGGAGGGTGGAGTCGAGGATGACTGCACACACAGAGTCAATAAATGAGTCACACTCTTAATAAGGAAATTGGACAGATATTTAGAAAAATAACGTGGAATTTTATTTTAATTTAGCGCCAGGATCTTCCAGATTGGGTAAGTACTTTTCAAGTTACCGATTTTCCGAAATTACACATGTTTCACAATGTCGGCGTTTGGTAACGCGTAATTTCGAAAGAGCAGAGATAAGAGATTCCCCTGATGAAGTGCGCTAGACGCACGAAATGCATTGGGAACTTGTTTGAATACTGCATTGTTTCAATGGATTAACTTTATTTGATGAACAAAAAACGACTATATGATATGAACATAAACTAAAAATTTGGGAAATAAAGCTGAAGGAAAGCTTTGCAAACTATCCAAGAACGTTTGGTTTTCAATGATTTAAGCGCATGCGCGCAGTCTTGCAGTGCCTTGAGGGCCGCCCTTGAGGATCAAGGACGCCATATGCTGATGTTTGGTACACACTCTATGGTCTAGAGAGTGATACCTCAAGTCGCACGCTACAATGTTGAACATTTTTGCAAATTGCTTGTGCACGAATTCATTTATTTGATTCTTGATTCCTAGGAAGACAGTAATTCAAGCCTTTTTGATCTCCTGTCTGAATTACTGCAATGTATTGTATCTGGGTACTGCAGAATGCAATCTACAGAAGCTCCAAAGAGTACAAACTGCTGCAGCTAGGCTGAACATTTCCAGACACTCATTGATTGGCTCATCCCTTGTCGAACTGCATTAATTCCCAACCAGGAAAAGGATTTCTTTCAAAGTTCTATGCTTTTGCTACAAGATCCTGAACTCGAAAGGACCACAATATCTACATCCCCTTATTAAGGCCTATCATCCTAGCAGATGTCTCAGATCCACATTAGCAGCACTCCATGTGGTCCCCAGAGCTGAAAGAGCACTGATGGGAGCCTGCTCTTTCAGTTGTGTACCTGTGAACCCCCCCTGCCCCCCCTCCCCCTAGTCGAATTGAGACAGGAACAGTTGGAAATGGTCTTTTAAAAAAATGCAAACTTGGTTTTCTAGACAAACCTAATCTCAGTGTAGGTATAGTTTGGACCATCTTAGGGCAGCAATCCTAGCACAGGGCCACTTTGTATGGAGTAACCAGGTGTTCACACAGTTGTTAACGTAACAGAACCCTGTCCCAGAGTTCTTAATTTCACCACAACCAAGATGGTGAAATCCTTACGTTTGAGGCATGTGTGCTGTAGATTGACATGCTTTGTATACTCCTGCCATCTATTTTTGTGCCGGATGTTTGCAAGTTGTTTTTCTTCGAAGAAGTCTTTTCCAGTCACTAAGTAAGGTGACTCCTCCTTTCGGTGATTTTGCAATGGACATCAACTCCATTTTTAGATTGTTTTTTTTCAACCATCGGGTGTTGTGGTTTGCTGCGCTTCGTTTCGAAACCATCCTTCGGGTTCCCCTTGATGTGCAATTCACTGTACCCTTGACGGTATTGTTATCGTGCACGTTTCACTATTCTCCGTGTATTGAATCGATCGGGAATCTCCATCTTCGGTCAAAGACATCTTGGGCTGCCTTCAGGCCCACCCGCGTCGGTTGACTTTGACTCTACTCCAAGTGCACTCGCACCGTCCTGCATAAAGTCCGAAACTAGTGCCTCTCACTGGAGCACATAGAAGAAGAAGATTGTGAAGCTTGTTGGTCGTTCCGATCGAAAAAGACTCTACGAGATCGTCAGGCTCGAGAAGAGAAATACAGCAACAAAGCATCTAACATACTCCGGATACCTTCGGGGAAGAATCCGAACATGAACTGGTGGAAGCGTCGGCAGCAGAAGAGGAGGCAGCCGCCTTTACCCCAGAAACCGATTCCGAACTGGAAATAGAATTTGAAGACGTTCCCCTGGGACAGGGTGCTGTGAGTACTAAAGCCCTTTTTCCCCACAGGCTCTCTTTGACCAAACAAAAGGCTTAGGCACATCCTCTTCCTTTAGGCCATGGTCGGCACCGAGATGATGTTTCCGACGCTCTGCCCTTGGGCCTGGCACCAAAACAACTAGGCAAGCCTTCTGGCCCGGGATCAGGCCTAGAAAAGTAGTCTTTGGAACTGAAACCTCCTGCTCCTAAAGACAAGTCCAGTTTGGACCCAAAACCTTCAGCGCCGAAATCAAGAGAGCCTTCCAAAGCCTCCGGAACCTATCCTGGACATTATGAAAGAAAAACTATCCCTTAAGCAGAAGAAAATCTACATCAAACCAGATACTGGACTTATTTTGGCTAAAACACCTTATAAAAGGAAAGGTAGTTGAGAGGACACTAGTTATAAAATTCCTTTCAAGAAAAAGGAGGACATGGTACTAGCCCTATTTACCCTAATCCTCAATCCCCTCCACCATCTTCACCGCTACCACAATTGCCAGGCTCAGATCCTTTACGCATAACACCTCAGGGGGTCTCCACATACACAGCCTGATATAGCGGATGATGATGAGGACAATACTTTTTTACCAGCAGACCCATGGGATCACTGTAATATTGACCCACCCATGGATAATGAGCAACATCTATATCCTGCAAAGCCATCACCTCCAGATAATAATGTGGCTTATCAAGAGCTCATTTCAAGAGCAGCAGCTTACCATCGAGTTGCATTACACGAACAGTCTTTACAAAAAGTATTTTTATTTGAGACACTAGGTTCTATTCATAGGACAAATCAGAGTCTACTATGTTAAACTTGTGTTTGTGCTCAGAGTGCAGCCTAAGTGAATTGTGTACAAGGCGGAACAAGCAACAAATAGGTGAGGAAGGAGAACTGCAGGCCAAGGTCCTGATTTCAAAGTGCCGAGGAAAGCGCTGGCAGTTGCAGCGGAAGCAGAGGCAGAGTTTCTGAACGGATCTGATGATTGGAAATTCAGCAAGGGAGCGAGAAGCCGCAGGAGCAGAGCCTCGAGCCCGCTGTCGCTGCTGTGCCGCTGGTGCGGATAAAAGCCGAAAGGCTGCCCGGTAGTGGCACCTAGGTAAGGGGCCTGAGCGCAGGGGGCTACTCTCCACTGCGAAGAGCGAGCCCGAGACTCCTGCGGAGGCGGCCAGGCCAGGCCAGGCTAGGCTGGGCGCGGCTTGCAGTGTTCTCGAGTGCTCCCGCTCGGGCCTTCCTCCTCTCACCTCCCCACTGAGAAGCCCATTCACTGCCAGCCACTGCCCGATAAGCGGCAAATAACGTCAGACGTAGTACCCAGCCCAGTTCCCAAAAGGAGGCAGCGTGAGCAGCAGGTGAGGGGCGCAACGAGAAGCAGGTGGACAGGGCCTGTTAGACGAGCCTCCCACCAGCCTCACACCCAAGAGCTCTGTGAACATGCCCCTCCTAAGAACACCAGCAGCACAGCCTCAACCCCTGCTACAGACCGACACAGCCCCAGCTCCCAGCCCCCAATACTCTACTTTCTTGGTTAATCTCCTGGTCAGCATGGCTATCCAAAAAGCGCACTTCAACAGCTGAGCCAGGGCTGTCTGGCAGGGAGGCCGGGGCTTTTTGGGGGGAATTAAAGGAAAATATAGGAAACAGAGGACATCGACAAGACAACAACAGCTTCAACCCTTCAGATGCTGCGGTCCCACTGTGCTGAGCTCCCAGGGGGATAAAAGAGTGCAGCTAGCTAATTATAGTTACAAAAACTGGGCTACCCCCTCCCATTCACAAGCCCGGCTCTGCAAGCCCTCCCAAGAGTACTTAAGTCCTTGGCATCGAGGCACAGGCACCAGCAACCTCTGAAGCGACAACCGCCAGCAACCTCAAGCACTACGCACCCATATTAGACAAAACTGTACTCTCTAAGACCACAATGATGTGGAACTAAAGTGAAGTCTTACTAACACAGTGTTCTAAGTATACATTCAGGTCTTGTGAATCACCCTAAATTGATTAATGTCCTCCATATCGCTTACAAGGTAAACACTATTAAATAGGACCTTGCTACCTACCTTACCTGCACAGGACGCCGCCACCACCAAGAGTCAAGAGGGCCATAACCCACGCCGCCACCGGCCAAGAGTCAGCCGCATCATTTACAACTCCCGGCAGGCACAGCAGCGGCGCGCACCGCTGACGACGTGCCCGCACCAGGAGGTGCATAAAGCAGGCGCTGAGCCCCTCTTCGCGGGACGCGTGCGGGACGCGCCGGGCGAAGCCTGGGCCAAGGGCGGGCCCGTTCAAGCCCGTTCAAGACCGGACAAGGACGGGACGGTCCACCCCCCTTTCATCTGCTCCCGTGAATTAAGGTCCGTTTATTTTTCTTCTTTGCTACTGTACCTGACCCCTCCCATAAAGGAGTCTAAGTGACCGGCTCTCGAAAGTAATCATGTCAACTGCACCACCTGAAGCCCCGAATATTAGGAAGTCAACCGGAGGTTCACTATTAGGCACCCTGGATAACTTTCTAGTTAGGGTATCAACAGCACTGGCCAAGGATATCGAACTCACTGAACAGAGACTCTCCTTGGATACCCCATTTGATAAAAGATCTTCATTGGGAAGCCTGGCGAGGGCAAGATCACCAATTCGCCATCCATCTAACTCCCAGGACACATTGCCTCCCTCGGGAGTCGTGGAGCGAAGTAACACGTCACAGTCCGTTGTTATCCATGATATAAGCTTAAACTCCCCTACTGGGACGGATGTCCATAATGCCCCAAAGATTATCCCCTCTCCCAATATTAAAACCCGCTCAGCCTCCCACGCAAAATCAGGCCTTCCACAGCGAGATGCGGGAGCGGCTGCTAAAAGGAAGCGCACTGGTGCACAAACAACTCTAGGAGGCAAATAAGCTAAAACTGGCAAAATGGATGTGCCTAATGAAGTCCCAGCTGCCAGACTTCCTCCTAGTCCACCCCATTCACCAACAATTGCCATAGAAGAGCATAACGGACCAAATACTACTTTGGGGGGAGAAGAACAACCTGATATGAGCCCATTATTTTGGAAGAGACTAGAAACCACTTTCGAAAAATTCTGCACCCCAATTTCCACACGACTGGACTCAATTGAGAATAGATTAGTCTGCCTTGAACTCCCACTCGCATCACTCTAGAAGCAAGCGGGTCTGAGGGCTAATGACTCTACTCACAGGCAGACAAAAACTCCAGGCCAAAGACCAATTGACTTCAACGCTGTTGCAGCATCAAACAGTCGTACTGTCCCCACTCAAAGATCTCCTGCCTTAACCTCTGTCGATGGCCAAGCTCCCAGCCTGCCAGCAGGTGCAAATGCAGCTATAAGGGACAAACCCCATCAAACAGCTGCTGGCACATCAGCACCCAGACTACAAAAACTGCCCTTGGTCCAGAGCGCTGATCCCCTGCCCAATATCGATTTTCCACCCCAATCAGCGCCCTATGTGGTGTTTTTGGCAGGGGTTCCCTCTCTGGCACAGGGGAAAAGGGAGACGTATGCAGAACTAAAAAATAAGTGCACCTTCTGGCTCAATCAAAAATGACCGCTTCCGATAAATATAACAGCAGAAATTCTGTTTGCCAGGAGAGTGAACTGGATTGGCAAGAGCACTAAAACCATGGCGGGGGACTGTGTTATAATCAATTTTAGAGACTGGAGGTGCGTCAAATTTATTTGCAATTGGCCACAAAATATTTTGTTGCCTGGAATTCTTACACTGCCACTGTCCCACTTTTATGAACCCCGGTATCTAACCACAAGAGACCTATTCCCACAGGACGAAGCGCCGAACACATGCCCTTTGGGGAACATCATGCTCTTTAATAGATTTGACGCCCTCTCAGGTCTGGGGGACTGCGACTGATGCTCTGTGTCCCAAGCTTTAGTACAGAATACTATATCTCTAAGTAACGGGGGATCTGTGGAAAAGGGGTTTGGACAAGATACTGGCCAGCCACTTCTAGATGTTAAAGGGAGATTGGATCAGAAGGCTGCAGAAGATCTTATTGACCTGCTATCTTCCAGTGATGAATTCTCCCTGGATAGGGATTCATCGCCGAGAGGATCAGCAATAACCTTACCAACAGCTTACATTACTGTCCCTACTACTGCACCATCTGACCCAGTACGAAATGGGCCTACAAACGCTCCTGGTGGTTTGAATAATTTGGTTAATTGTGGTAATCAGTCACCTAGAAACTATAACCAAAATTCAACCTTAAAAATTCTAACCTGGAACATAGCAGGTGTCGCCGCCAACCAGGATAATCCTGACTGGTGTGCCTTTGTAGACTTCCACGGGATATGTATATTCCAGGAGACATGGGCTCTTAACCCCATACATAGACTGGGCTATTCAACGTTTATGGAGCCAGCCCTGAAAGGTCCTAGAGGCAGACCATCGGGGGGACTATGCATCTGGATAGGTACCCATCTTGGGTTTTCCGCGAAAAGTATATACACCAACAGCCCTGATATAACCTGTATCATATTGTCACACACTAAAACACCTAAACTGGCACTTATTAATATCTACTCTAGGCCAGAGTCCTCTCTTTTGCACTCCCTTCCGGGAGATGTTGCGTTGATGATTGGTGGTGACTTCAATTGTCATTATGAACCACTTATTGGAGTCCCCGAATCTCAACAGATGAGGATGAAATATGGTCAATCCCCCACCGAAATATGTACCCAGCTAAACAATGGTCAGCCATGGTACTTCAGCTAACCTCCATAACCTACTCCTTTTCCTTTAGAGCATGTAATGGGCGTTTTAAGGGGGATAGCCCAGGGCAACCAACCTAAGGCGGAAGGGGTCAAACTTCTGTAACTGATTATTTTATGGTTAGTATGCCCCTATGGCCTAAGATTCTCAACTTCCAAATCTCCAGTCGCACGGAAAGCGACCACAATCCCCTTTCAACCGAGATTAACTATGATTTGATAACTGAGGCCAATGAAACTTACGAAAATAGCGACCTCAGAATAATTCAAGCTTGGAGGAGAATCAGATGGGCAAACATGAAGAAATCCACTGAAAATATGGGTAAATTGTACCTGAGCATAATTCCCCTCTCAGAAAGGGCAAACTTAATCATGACTCTTCCATTTGGTAACAGCGTACAAAGGTCCCTGTCAGGGTTGCATGAGGAACTTACTATCTTATTGGCGAACTCCTTTTTATAAAACAACCCCTATTAAACCCAAGCCTCTTGCTACTAAACACCCTTGGTTTAATAAGGGTTGCAAAGAATTGAAGCAGGGGTTACTTAAGGCACTGAAACAAGGCTCCCCGGCGCCGTGACTGAAGCCAGGCGTGCTTATAAACAAATGACTTTTAATGCAAAAAAAGAGTGAAAAGAAGATCAATGGCATGCCATCAGATTTGCACTCGAGGCCAAAGATCCACGGTCCTTCTGGAATCTAGTTCACATGGGGAAACCAGAAGGTAGGACCTCAATTGATCCAAATATACCTGAAGACAATCTTGGTCTTTACATTTTAAAGAGCTTTATTCTACTCCCCCAATATCAAAAAGCTCAGCCCCCACTGCTTTGACGGTTATGGACCCTAACTGCCCCACACCGCTTTTTACCTTGGATGAGGTTCTTATTGCAGTGCATTCCCTGCAATCGAACAAAGCGCCTGGGCTAGATAGGATCCCAGGCGACCTCTTCAAAGAAGAACCAGTAGTCTGGGCCCCCTATCTTTTATTACTCTACAACACAATTTTGTACGGCCTACCTCTCCCAGCCACATGGTTGGGGGCGGAGATAATTCCCATCTTTAAGAAGCGTTCCCCGCTCGAACCATCAAATTACAGGCCAATCAGCCTTATCGATGTAAGCCAGAAGATCTACGCAAGATACTCTTACAACGCCTACTGGACTGGGTAAATGATAATAATATACTGACTCCCCTCCAGGCAGGCTTTAGGGCTAAAACGTCCACAATTGATCAACTGTTTCGGCTTCAAGTCCTTTACTGGAAGCACGTTGTCCTGTACCAGGGAAGTTTATATCTAAAATTTGTGGACCTAAAGTCAGCTTTCGATATGGTGGATCGTAACCAACTCTGGGCTATTTTACTATCAATGGGGGTGCCACCTTACTTATGCCACCAATTCAAACACCTTCACGAAGGCACCTATGCCAGAGTGCGCTTTGGGAAGTATGGTCAGCTAACAGGGCCCTTTCCGGTTGAGAAAGGGGTTAGGCAGGGCTGTGTTCTTGCCCCTACCCTCTTCTCCCTTTTTCTTAATGGGCTCATTGAAGACCTACTATCAATCAAAGATATCGACTCCCCAAAATTAGTCTCGCAGAGATTTCCTGCAGTAATGTTTGCAGATGATACTCTGCTTCTCTCAAAATCCCCCATGGGCATGCAGAGGGTCTTAAACCAGTTCATTACATTTTGCACACATAGAAATCTGGTAGTTAACATCGATAAGACCAAGTATATGGTATTTAATGCCAACACCACTAATTGTCCACATCCCATGATGGAAGGCAGACCGTTAGAAAGAGTCCCAACATTTGATTACCTAGGGTTGACTCTAACTGACAGAATGGGGTGGGGAGCACAAATGGCTAAGGCCAACCTAAAACTTGTACAGACAACTGGGGGAATTTTAAACGTCCAAAAAAACTGTGCGTACAAAACTATTAGTGCCCCACTGGAAATCTTCAAAGTTCAAGCAAGATCTTCTTCCCTTTACGGGGCGGAACTTTGGGGACACGTTCCTTCTACTGATCTAACCACTACAGAAAATAATTTTATTAGGCAAATTTTAACCTTGCCTAGAAGCACTCCTTTAGTCGCACTTAGGCTAGACCTGAATATTAGGCCTATAGCCGAAGCCATTGCCTCATGTCCCTTCTCTATTGGAGGAGGCTGTGGAGCACCCCCGAACTGGAAACCTATAAAAATGAATTAAAGGTGGTGCTAGCCTCCCCAGGAGCAGGTAGAATTCCATGGCTACGCTTCGTTAGACAGTCTCTTGCTCAAATTGGATACGAAAACTTATGGACAAACCCTGAGGCAACATCCTCAACTATTTCTAAGAAAACATTGTCCAGTGCTGTGAAGGACTTTAGCCTCGGGAGGACCATTTGCTCAGTACCATCAACGAGCCTGACCGGTGTCTTCCTGAGTCATAAGTCCATATACAGCTCATTCTATGACAGACAGGTGGACGGGGGGTTCTGTACATTTATGCCCCGGCTGCATGACTGAAAATAAAACTATTCTGCATGTTACTCTTTTCTGTCCAGCCTATTCACTTATACGAAGAAAGTGGATAATACAACTATGTAATAATTTGGGCATAAGGGACTATCAAGCCTTCTTTAGGATCTTGAAGTCTGACACGAATCCTTTGATAGTGTTCGCCATAACTAAGTTTCTGTTCTCTATGTGGTCTATCCGAAGGAAATTACTAAAATAACAAGGCAACCTATGTATTTATCTGCTGAGACTTGAGAATTATTTGGATCAACACGTTATCTTAACTTTTTAAAACATTTTTTTTTTATTATTTAAATGTTTAATGTTTTAACACATTGCCTTCTCCCCTCTGATTTCACATGATGTATTTTAATACTTATAACTATAAATGAACTGTGGAAAAGTGAAAATGTATTTTTTATGTACTTTGATGGTTAAAACAAACCGAAATAAAGTTTATTGAATGAATGAATTAACTAGGCAAAATATCTTTGTTACTGTCCCCTTTCGAGAATCTAAGCCAAGTCCTGTCAAGTGATCTATTACGTTTTGAGTTTATATTTGGCCAACTGATGGAAGTTACCCATACAACATGTCAAACACAAGTCCTACTGAAAAAAA
This sequence comes from Lissotriton vulgaris, assembly GCF_964263255.1. Classification (NCBI taxonomy): domain Eukaryota; kingdom Metazoa; phylum Chordata; class Amphibia; order Caudata; family Salamandridae; genus Lissotriton; species Lissotriton vulgaris. Next base: position 1,361,266,344 of record NC_141694.1, on the reverse strand, counting down.
AATCTGAATGTTATTAGTCTTAAATTAGTGGTGAAAAATTATTCCCCACTTTTATGAAATCCTGCTCCCTTTTTTAATTCAGCATTGACATCTAAAAATAATTTACGTTTTTGAAAAGGTCCTGATGAAATCTCAACTAACGAGTTTGCTATTTGGAAAATAACTGTTTAAGATACTAAGTGTTTATTCCAAATGTAGTTAACAAGAAAGATAGACAGCTGGTGAGAAACTATAACGCAGTATAGCTTAACAATGCCTCGCAATGTTCTTAATACTAGTACACCTTCAATCTTATATCCACTAGACCGTCGTGTGGACGATTAACTCTTTGTGGTGTTCTCTGGGGCAAAGAAAGGCAAGGCGGTGCAGAAGAGGACCGTATCCAGGTGGTAGTTCTGTCATTAAGATCTGCTATGTGATGAAGCAGCTGTGAGAAGTTGGCCTGATATATAATGTTCACTATTCTAGTGAGCACTTTGTATCAGTCCAAACAACCCTTATTGATGATTGGTTGTAAGTCAACCATAAACCAGCTATCCTAGTAGCATGGACAAGAGCAGTCTTTAGGCTAAACTCTAGAGGGCGTGTTAAGCCAGCTGTTATACCATCACATATACCCCTTGAACACCAAGTGAAAGGACACCACACAAGTTGTTATGAAAATAAAAGGATAAAAGGATATTTATTTAGGACACAACAACCCTGGACTCTTTATGAGGACAGGGTGCTATGCACAATACAAAGCTCTTATGAAAATACTCAGTCGCACGATTTACACAAATGCCCGAGGGGCACGAAAAACCATATACTCTAAAAGTGGAATGCGAAATTACTAGCAGGTAAGTACTACTCTAATAGACTTTAGGATCGCTAGGACTGGACTACTGAACCTTCAGATTACTAGCAGGAGGCCTAGGGGGATCGGGTGCAGAGTGTGCACTCTCATGCGGGACAAAGTCTATGGTTCCTAGAAATTACAAAGTTAGTGTTATCAGACGAATCCGACTAGGTAGAGCTGAAACGAAAAAGGATCTGGACCCTTGGATAGTGAGGCTATGCTGGAGCACCGAAATGCTGAGGTTACCTAGCCCAGGGGCTGCAAGACGTCGGGAATCCTCGTTGCAGTCTATGGAGCCCGAAAGAAGAAGTTTTCTGGCAGGCGACCAGTGAAGAGATTCGGATGGATCCAAGCCTGGATCGAAGATGGAGGACACCTGTAAGCAGAGGGGACCAAGTCCTGAATCACTAGCCAGTGATCAGATGGGCACCAGGATGGCACCGGATGGAGTCACCTCGACCAGGTGAGTGGGCGACGCTGGGCTCTGCAGTCTCACGGACCAGGAGGCGTTGTCGGCGACCAGGATGGAGGTGCGAGCTGTCCCACGAAGGTCTCTGCTGTCGACGTCGCTGGACCCAGGATTGGGGCAACAAGTCTTGGCAAATGCAAGCCCACGCGGTGGACTTAAAATGGCGTCTGGAGTGGACCAAGAGGGTCCGGGGTGCTCCTCTTTTGGAGGGGAGCAAGGGCCAGTCTGGAGCAACCAGACCAGCGGTGTTGTCGTCGTTGGGCGTCGTCAAGAGGGCCACAAGCCAGCAGGCAAGTAGCCGGAAAACGCGGTGATCTGCAAAGAGCAGAAGGGCCCCACGCAGATCTGGTGGATGCTGGGGGGCTGGACTTCGGTGCTGGAGCTGCTCAGGGTCAGGGCTTCTCGAACCCCAAAGCACTCACTCGAGGATCCCTCGGCGGTCGTGCTGGATAAGCGTCGTGCAGTTCTGAAGATGGCCGGTCCCTCGAGGTCTCATCACACCCACGGATCTCAGCTGAGCTGACGATGTAGGTAGAGGTCAGAGGTGCCAGGGAAGCCGGGTCTCGTCGTGCTGGTCGGTCGGATTCCGGAGGAAGGACGTGCAGCAAACCGCAGTGTTCTTAGATGGTGCCTGCGGGTGCAGGGTGACTACTCCTTAGTCACAAGGGAGAAATCTTGAGAAGAAGTCTTGAGTTCCTTTCGCAGAAAGTAGTTTCAGGATTCAAAGATGATTTGGAAGGGGGCCCGCTCCTATCTTTATACTAGGAAAAGGGGCTGGAACGCGACTAGGTCCTGCCCATGGGTGGGACCAGGAAGGGGGGTGGTTACACCCCTCTCCCATGCCGGACTTTCCCCAGGTCAGGGGCTGGTGTGCCCATGGAACTGGTTCTAGCCGGCCTATGCATAGTGAGCACCGGGGTGCCACTTGCAGTCACCTTCCTCTAAAGCCCTGCCTACCCAGGATACACAAACCCCTGTCTGGGATGGTGCTAGCACCACCCCTGACAGGAAACCCTTTGTCCAAGCCTCCCTCGCTGGAAGGACTCCCAGCAGCAGGAGGTCAGACTTGTGTCCGTGGTGGCAGCGTCCATTTTGTGATGCTGAGGCTTGAGATAACTTTAACCGGGGTTCACAGTTACATACATGTCGTGTCCCTCTAGAAGGGTGGAATGCTAACCCCGTCGCCAGAATTGGTTAGTATTCCAATTCGTATGACACCTTACTCAACATGTTTTGATAAAGCGATACCAGAGTTGGCATATAACCGCGAGGATTATAATGCACTTAAGAGTATATGGTATGCGTTATCATGGAACAGCTATTAGGACTTGGTTCCGCTGCAAACGGGCTCAGCTCATGCCAGAGCACCATTTCACACGATTCCAAGCACTCTGCCTTCAGGATTGTTAAGGCCTGCCATAGGAGTGACTGATAGGAATCTATGTGTCCATTTTAGGGTTAGATATAGGTATACTATATCTAAAGCAAAGGGTGATTACACCACCTTGCCCCAGCTGTTGTGCAGCCAGTTGTGTCAGATTTATATGGCCAGCCAGGGGTGGCATAATACATGCTGCAGCCCCTGGTAGGCCCTGGGTACACCTATGCCCTGAGTTACAGGGTCTGATAAGGTGGCCCAGTACTAATTAGATATGTACCTAAGGTACATGGAATCCATTTTAGAGAGAGAGCAGTAGGCCTGGTGCCCTGAATAGCAGGGTCCCAGGTCAACTAAGTCGGAAAACCAGCAAAACACCAGGCAAAAAGTTGGGGGCAACCATAGTCAGGTATCCACCCTCCTACAGCAGCCGCCTGAGGACTGAGGGCCCACTGCACAAGGACCAAAACTGCTTCCACTGCACTGGTAGAAAGTTTGCTGGATATTTGTTAGGCTGGGATGTTGGCATCAGTGTATGTATTCATGAAGTACTACTACCACGATAGACCGGTCCAACAGGATAGGCCTTCCGGTTCTAGTCATTCCACAGACTACCATGGGGGGAGGCAGTGCTTAAATTAAGCCGGTGCTCAGGCTCAGGACCAGCACTTATTTCACATGGCCGGGGCTACAATTTCTGACCCTGCAGGTGGTGGTCCTATATTAATTGCCCAACTTCAAAAATAAAATAAAAACATACCTTGCATGGTGATGTGCTGGTTTCATAGGCAGTCGTACGTCTGTTCAGGCAGGCATGATTGTGTATCACCACGTTAGTGATGATGTCATCACGCCTGTCACGAATCCAAGAACTCAACATTAACGATTGGCTTGCATTCTAATCCCAGAGTCTGCTGCATCCTGCCACTGCCTGAGTCTAAGCCTCCCATTGGATACATTTTGTGGGGGCTGGCTTATGACCGAGGTTAAGGCAAGGAAGCTGTGAGATCGCTTTACGAATTTGGGAGTTAAGGCTCCTGAGGAAGCATAAACGAAAGTATGTATGGACTTTCTACTTGCTCATTAGCCAGAGTAGTATAGCCTGCAGTCCTGCATTGACCCAGTATGCGCAACAGCCATACTCGCGTCTCACAGGCATTGGCAGCATTCCGGCTGGGGACAGTGCTTATGCTGTAGCAGGCAGGGTCACAGCAAGCTGAGCAGTGGATGCCTAGTCCGTCGCCATAACTGCACCAAACGAATTACAGGCAGCACTAGCTGTGCTCTATCAGCCGCCTGATCCGCAACAAACCCAGTCAGACCACACTGATTAATATGTTAAAATAAAGCATTTTCATTTTGTGTACATTTTGTTTTGCACTCATCTGTCGGGGACAGACAGCAGAGTATTGTTACAGGATAGCGACTGAGGCAGTGTGGGTGTTTAGAGGTAGAAGTGGGCTGTGGCCACCTTGGCAACATTTTCGGCATCAGCTTTTCTTTTTTTTTTTTTTTTTTACAAATTAAGCTCCTGGGGAGGTACTGTTTTGGTATCCGTTCTAAAAGTGAGGAGTCTGCGGTTAGAAGTATCCACCAAAAAGAGAAGTTAGTTACCTTTAGTAACTCTCTTTATGGTGGGTACTCTAATGGCCAATTCCTCATCACCCTCCCACCTTCCTCTTCTGTGTGATGAACTCTTTTCTGTCTAATGTCATGTCATATTCGAGATCTGCAAACTGGTACAAATATTTGGCTTTTGGGCTCCATGTCCGTGGGAGTGGCAGTGTACTTAAAGAAACTGATGTCAGCATGCTTGTGTGGTGTCAATAGGCAGCTCCAGATGTCACTACAGGGGTGGAATGAAGTGAACTTGGATCCACTCAGAGTCACCTACTAACACAAAGGAGCTAAGCTGAAAAATCTTCCTGATCCAGTCTGGTACCTGGTGATGTTCTAAAGGTGAGGAGTCAGCGGTTGGATAAAGTATCCACCAGAAAGAGCGCTACTGAAGGCAAGTAACTTTTTCTTCTAAACTAACTTCAAATAGTGTACTTCTAGGAAATTTGGAAAGATACCAACTTTTATTTCTGTAATTTCACTGCTTTTAAACGTTAAGTGACAAAGACAAGGATGGGTAGACCAAGCAGGGGTGTTGCAGTTCTAATTGATAACGATTTCGGACTGGTTGAAACCAAAGTTATATTAAAATAAAAAAATATATTGACAGTTCCTTTTAAATTTAAAGTTAACACTATTACTGTTATCAAGATCTATATAACAAATATTGAAGAATAAAAATCGTGTTTCATTGATGAATTTGAATGTGAAATCGACCCCTAACATTGACAGTACTCCGTACATTGACAGTACTTCAGTGATAACTGGGGACTTCAACACATACTTATCATGTAGGAATCTAACAAGAATTTCAATACTTTGGATGAGCAATTTCACATCCCATAGCTGGTCTGTAATGCATTGAAATCCACCCCACACAAACAAATTATTAAGTTGTCACTTTGGAATCTGGGATTAGGCAATTTAATGGCATATTCCTGAATGATCAACTAGCCCTTTACACTTTTCATGCATCATGAATCAAAACTGCAACTCATTATTCTTTCTGAAAGTATCAGATTCTGATATATGTTTTAACTTCAAAATTATTGTTCCGCCAGAAAGGAACCCCCATCATCAAGATATCTCTTTAAGTTGGTTGACTCTTTCATTGAACTCCACCATCTTTAATGAGCCATATGCTCTGTGGGTAAACCGACAAATCTGGAACTGAGAGCGCACAGTTCAAAAACAGCCTTTCACTGTCCCTTTCATTGTGGAGGCATTGAGCTTGACACATTTTATCTTAAATGTGGGACAAGAGTTGGGAAATATGTTAAACTTTATTTTGACCACTGTGAATTCGAAAGCAAAAAAAGTACTAAGGATAAATATTGTGGACCGTTTGATATTTTATGCAAGAAGACTATATAGGAAAATCTAAAGATCGGCACAAAAATTGAAAGCTGATGCAGATGAAAGAAATGCTATTAAACACACCTAAAACAAGAAGGGCACAATTTAAACTACATGATCAGGCAGATGCTTGGACAGAACTGTTGCTTTCAATCAAATTTAATAACACTTGCAAATTCTGGTCTATTGTAGGCAATGCAAGCTTTGCACCAAGTATCATGCTTCGTACGCTAGATGGAAAACCTTTCTTTCCAGTTTATATGGACAGATATAAACACCCTCAGAAAATCAGGCTACTAACGGGCTCTCCCATAAGGAAGTTGAAATGCTCATAAGAAGCTGCAGAGATTTCTGTGCAACTGCCCTAACCACATCCCCGTAACTGTAATATAGTAATTGTTGGAATTGACTCTTTCTGCAGGGTCGTCCCCAAACTTTTTGACTTCCTCCTCCCCTTTTTGCTGATCTTCTTCTTTTTTTTTTGTTGTTGCTGGTTTTAGGACTCTACCACTGCTTACCAGTGCTAAAGTGCTTGTGGTCTCATGGTTTCATTGGATCTCTGCAATTCGCATATTTAATTTACTTACAAGTCCCTAGTATAGTGCACTACATGTGCATATGGTCGGTAAATTAAATGCTACTAGTGGGCCTACAGCAACAATTGTGCCACCCACTTAAGTAGCCCTTAAACATGGTTAAGGCCTGCTACTGCAGAGCCTGTTGGGCAGTTTACACTGTCATGTTGAATTGGCATTTAAAACCCCGTGCCAAGCCTTAAACTCTTCTTTTATTACATATAGGTCACCCCTAAGGTAGGCCCTAGGTAGCCCAAAGGGCAGGGTGCTATGTAATTAAAAGGTAGGACATGTACATTTAGGTTTTGCATGTCCTGTTAGTGAAGAAATCCCAAACTCGTTTTTCACTACTGAGAGGCCTACCTCTCTCATAGGTTATTAAGCTGTCATTCCTAATTTAGAGAAGGAGGAGTTATCCGGTTTAGTAACTCTAGAATGGCAATAACAAATCCTCTTTAATAGTAAATTTGGATTTGTAGTTACCATTCTGAAAATTTCTCTTTTAGAAAGCTGGACATTTTACTGCTGTCAGCCATTTGATGCCTGCTGCCTGTCTCTGATGACTGGGTGACAGTTCACTTTGTGTGTTCCCTCTAGACAGCCACACATAAAAGGAAGGCTGGGTGTGGTTTCATTAATCTTCTTTGGAGGAAGGGAGGAAGGGAAGGAGGGAGAAGCTGGGCACAGCCTCACACTTAATCCTGAATAGGCTGGGCCCCATCCACACACAAAGAGCTAGGGCTGGAAGAAAGGACCTCTGTGCACTTCAAGGACCCTTCTTTGATGTCACCCCCACTTCAAAGGCACAACTGGGTATACGTACTGGACCACTGACCCCACACAGTACACTTCTGGATTCTAAATCAACTTGCTAAGGAGAAGTGCTGTGCTATGGACTGCTATACTGGTGGACTGCTGCTCTGGAAGACCGCTACCTATCCGTCCTCTCTGCTGTCGATGCATAACCTTGACTGCGGGATCAGCACTGGCGAATTGCTGGGCTGCACCCTGCAACTCTGTTGCTACCAGGATCAAGGTACTTTTATTCAGCGAGCCTTGTGTGGCTCCTGCACCCAGCCTACACACGATTGCAGTCGGCCTGAACTCTTTTGCCTGGTACAGTGTAGGAAAGTAAACACAAGGAGTTGATGGACGGAGTGCTGAAACTTTTCGACACTAACCCCCAGTCACAGATTGGGGTTGAATCATCATCGTTCTTTAGCTCACTTCGCCACCCCAGTTCAGACTCAGCTATATGCAAATCAGTCTTGACCCTGTGCCTCATGGGAACAGTCCAGCCTGAACTGCCAAACCATCTCTTCTCTGAACAGGAAACAAGCATCCTTGGACCAGTTTCGGGCTAACAGCCCTCATCAGCCAGGTTAGCTTGAATACAGTGTAGGAAAGTGCCCCTTTTTGCATGATAATTGTAGGAAAGTAGGATCTGCTTTCATGGTTACCCCCACGTTTTGCTGGTGATCTGTTTTATGACTAGTATGACTGGGATCCTGCTAATCAGGACCCCAGTCACTAAGTTTTCTCCCCAAATTTGACAGTGGTAAGTATTTTGATAATGTTCCAATTGGCTACTTTTGTACCCTTCTAAATCCCTAGTATATGGTACGAAAGTACCAGGGACATAGGTACTCCAGGGGTCTCCCATGGGTTGCAGCATGTATTATGGCACCCATAAGATACCACTCAAACTGTGACTGCAGGCCTGCCATTCCAACATGTGAGTTGGTGCTAGCACCACTTACGACAGATATAAGTTTACTTATATCTGAGGTCACTGAACTTAAAACCTATGTCACCTCTAAGGCAGGCCTTTCAATCCTGAAGGCAGGGTGCTAGGTTAGTAGTGTGAGGGTGAGAGTTAGCCATTTTCATACATATTGTGGCCATACTGCCAACTCTGGGTACAATTCAGCACTCCTGCTTCTAAGCTCAGCTCGAATAGGGGAAAGTAAAACAATAGGTTTCCTGCCACAGGGAGGTGTGAACACCTACCAGACAGAACTTGCGGTATTGGGCTGGGGTGGGAGCGCTTGCCAGCGCCACCAGACTGCTTTTAAAGGGCACATTTGGTGTCCTCCTTGCATACTCCAGTCTGAGCCAGTTCAAGGACATAGAAATATCCTCCCCTCTGTCAGCCCCCCCCCCCCTCTCTGGGAGGGATCCTTGAATCATCCCAACCCTTTCCCTAGGGTACTTAAGGGCGCACTTGTGGGTGGTTCCTGAGATTCGTCGTCAGACAAGATTAAAACCCGAAACCACTTCAACTTTGACCGTCTGGGCACCTTGGACTTTGCCTAGAACCAAGACTGCACCAAGGAAGACTCCTGCTGCTCTCGCTGTTCTGCAAGTCTTATTAATCATCTGTGCCTGTGCTTTTTCCAGGTTTCTCTCGAGGCCTGTGGGTATCGAAGACACCCTAAGGAATTTCCTTGGAGTGAAGGAGTCAGTTCACTGCATCTGCAGACCAGAAATGATGCTGAGAGGTCGGCTGTTCCTGACATACTACGGACTCCGAAAAGCTCAGCAACACAGTTGGTGATTATGCAACTCCCTTGAGGCCTGACGTGTCTTCTCAGCAAGTTTGAGGCCAGTATCACTCGTCTGAGCCGCTGGAACAGAACCCTTATACACCGCTTTGACTTGCCGTTGCCAAGGCTTGTTGGCTCTGTACTGCAGAGATCTTCGGCTACAAGAAGCTCCAGCATCTCTTCCTGCCAAGATCTTCGTCCTCACTGCATCCTCTGCACCTTCAGCCTGCATTTTTGGTGAGCTGCTTGAGATCCTCTTGCGACTCCGCTTGCAGTCGGCCTGTGAGTCCTCTTGAAGGTTCTCTTAGGCTTCAGTGGGTTCACCTGCTTGCTCGGGCCTGCTCTGACTCCTGCAATTGGTGAACACCCCTTGACCTTGATGGTCTTAAGGGTTCTCCTTTTTCTTTTACCATGTCTGTTGCTGCTGCCAAGGCTTGTTAGTACTCGCACCGGACACCCTCCTCCCCCTGGTTTCCGACTTCCAACATGGGACAGCTGATGAATGGCTCTTGGTCTTCCACAGCGTCGCCAGGTCCTCACAGTTGCAGCGACAAAGCCACCGTTATCACTCGTGCATCTTCTGTCATCGGTGGTCATTGCTCTTCCGAGTCACCTCAGAGTGGTTCTCCTCTTCAAGAATCTATTCTTGGATTCCACTGACTCGTCCACCTTCTTCACCAGCAGCATCTTTCCTGAATTTTTCCATTGTGGTCTAAGGTTATTTCCGATGTCACTTTGCATCTATGCACCCGGCTTCCCTGGTGTAGGTATCAAGGTACCTGGGGTATTCACAGGTGGGGTGACTCTCCAACCTTCTGTCTTCCATGGGGTTTCTTCAGGGTCCACTGGGAAGGGTCCTAATTCTTAAGAACTGCAACTGTGACTTTCCTATTGACTTGCATTAAGTATGTGGCTGTGTTTGCACTCTGCACACAGCCTCCATGGGGTTCCTGGGTACTTACATTGGGTGGTTCCTTGAGTCCGCAGCTCTGTGTGTATTGTGTTTATATATCCGGGTAGGAGATATACCAGTATGTTGGCGAGTGTTAACTATTTTTATAACTACACTGTGTGGTTCATTTTTGTTTAACATACACCATATGATTAGTTCTGGTAAAACTAGTTGCTTAACACTCCTTCTGGACTAAGGATGAAGGCTGCTGTCCACAGCTACCACTTGGAGAGCTTCCTATGGTTGTCCAAGACCACTAAAATCTCCATAAGAGTTCCTTTGATTAATGCAAGGTGCTTCACTTAAATAAGTGTGCACCATATACTAAGTCAGCCTCCTACAGTTACCCACTAACCTTTTACCAGATACCCGATGCCAACTTGTCTGAGAGTGTGCTGGAACCCAGCTAACCAGGCCCCAGCACCTGTTCTCTTTCCCCAAACTGTACCCTTGTTTCCAATCGGCACACTTCTGGGCCACATGTAAGTCCCTTGTAAAAGGCACCCTTGGTACCAAGGGCCTTGTGACGAAAGAGGGCCTCTGAGGCTACAGCACATATTGTGCCACCCCCAAGACCCCTCACCGTAGCTCCCACATATTGCCATTGCAGACTGCGTGTTTTGGTGCAATCCAAACTGAGGAGTCGACATGGCACACATCCCTGTGTGCCATGCCCACCGTCCCTGCCTGTGTCATTGATAAGTCACCCCTCTAGCAGGCCTCACAGACCTAAGTCATGGTGCACCTAACCCCAGGTGAGGGATGTCTGAATGAGCAATATGCCCCTACAGTTTCTGTGCCATTCACAGACATTGTAAGTGCAGTGAAGCCACTATGAGTACATGGGCTGGGAGTTTTTCAGTACGAACTCCACAGCTCCATGATGGCTTTACTGAAGACTGAGAAGTTTGGTATCAAACGTCTCCACATAAATAAACCCACACCGATGTCAGTGCTGGATTTATAAAAAAAAGCACTCATAGGGCATCTTAGAGATGCCCCCAGAAAAACGACCAGCAGGAACAGCAACTTGGCAGTGACCCTCAAAGGCTTCCAACTAGTGGATACGCCCCACCCTGCTATTCAAGACCCACTTTTGGTGGCAGGACAGGCGGAATAATTAGTAAGCAGAGTAGTAGCGTCCATTTTAGCCTGTCACATCACTAAGGACGCCAGGGGTTGGGGTGAACTCCTCTCTTAAATGGGAGAATTAGGCCCAATAGGAACAGGGATGTGCCCCTCTCCCTAAAGGGATCGGGCACCCAAAGGGTGTAGTCACCCTAGGGGACAGTAGTTATTGGCTGCTGCCCCGACCTCCGTAACGTCTTTAAATTCAGTATTTAAGGGCTCCCCCAAACCACCTTCCTCAAATTGGACAACCTACAAAGGACTGAAGTGCCTTGCAGCACTGGAGAAGACGACGACTGACTTTGCCCCAGCCCTACTGGCCTGTCTCCTCCTCCAGCGAGCCTGCACCCAAGAAACCGGCGTAGCCAGCAGCCTCCAATTACTCCGGGGACCTGTGCTGTCTTCAGCAAAGACCCTTGTCTCCCATGGACACCGGCTTTGTCAAGCAAAAAAACAACACAAGGACTCCGGATCCGCGACTCTTGCACCACTCTGCAGCCAGAGTGCACGGCCCGAGTCTAGATGGCCCTCCGAAACAGTGAAGTCTCCCTGATGATCCTGACCTGCGATCCAACATTGTACAACCTTTCCTGACCCCCGCCTCAATGCCTTCAGCCTCAACCTGAATGATTCCCGCAACCGGAGGCAGTGAGAGAAACCCAGGAGTGCCCAACCGACTGTGTCCCGGCATCCCCCCACTAGCCAACTTACCTCTCTAGTCGTAGAATTCCTTCAGCCAACCTTCAGAACCAAGCCTGCAGCTGTTCTCCCCAACCGAGGATCTCCATTGGCTTCAACTGGGCATTCAACACCTCCTTTGCACTCTGCACCTGGCCCCCCACTGCGCTGCCGATGGTGGAGCGTCCGTGCTGTTTGGTGGCGCCTCCAGTGCTGATCTTAACTCCTAGAGCCTGTGTCCCTGAAAGGGAGACAGACACAGACAGAGGGAGGGAGGAAGAGAAAGCGAGGCAGGGAGAGGGAGGGAAAGGGAGCAGGGAGAGGGAGGGAAAGGGAGCAGACAGAGGGAGGGAGGCAAAGAGGGAGAGCGAGGGAGTTAAAGGGAGGGAGAGGGAGGGAGAGAAAGGAAGGCAGAGAGAGGGAAAGGGAGGCGGAGGGAGGGAGGGAGAGGGAGGGAGGGAAAGGGAGGGAGAGCAAGGTGTTGGGATTCAGGGGGGGTGGGTGCCTTCTGTCTAGTTTCCCGTCCTCCGGTTTCTTCCGCGTACCAGGTGCATGCATGAATTCATGAACGCTAACTTGGACTCGCTTTAAATGGGCCTGCCTCCAGGAAACCGGTGCTTGCTTTCTATGATGGTCCCTTGCCTTGGGATTTTCTGTTCTTGTTTCCTTACCTTGTTCCTTCCCTAGTGAGGTCTACGGCTGTTGGCCTCTGGTGGGCTGTTTGCTGACATCCCCTCCTTCCCTCCTTTATTTTTGTTATCCTGAGCTTTTGGCTTTTTAGAACAGTCAGTCAGGACCATTTCTGATAACTGGTGACGCCAGGGGACACGCGGCTGCGTGTTCCGTCAAGAGCTTGGCGTCTCGACTTCCTGGTCTTTTGCAGACCAACCGCCTTGTTGTGTATCTTTTGGACGATTTCACGAAGGGGCTGAACAACGGGCGTTTTTTGTGCTACCTTCGTGTTTTTAGATCACAGGTTTTTTTTGGTGTTTTCCTAGTCTTGTGGACACCTTTTTTCCCCCCTACCTTATGCTATTTTTTCTTCTTTCTCTTGTTTACGCCACCCCCTTTGTTACTCTCAGTGTTTTCCGAGGGTTCGTGGTTGGTCTGGGTTACCAAGTGGAGCTATTATTCAGAAAACAGACGTTTGTTCCCTGTTTTGTTTGAGTTACTCCAGAGCAGTGACTGGGGTAAGCTGGGAAGTTGGTGAGTTCTTGTGTGTACTTGGTATGTATTAGGCGGGTCCAGTGTGTTTAATCTTGTTCCCCTTTTTTGTTTTCAAGGTCTCGGCTGGGGTCAAGTAGTCCACTGCCGGGGGATCCGAAGAGACACGCTGCATTACCCAAGACCTTGTGTTTCCCTGTTTTGTCTACCCACCCTCTCCCTGCGTCGTGGTTTCCATCACCTGGAGTTATACTTGTGGGTGTTGGGGAGCTACGGCGGGGGTAGGGGATTGGGACATTCTTCACTCCTGCGGTGTTGGGATGGTTGACAGGCGGAACAGGAGGGAGGGAAAGGAAGGCAGAGAAAGGGGGAGGGAGGGAAAGGGAGGCAGACGGAGGGAGAGCGAGGGAGGGAAAGGGAGGGAGGGAGGGAAAGGGAGGCAGACAGAGCAAGAGTGAGGGAGGGAGGGAAAGGGATGCAGACAGAGGGAGAGGGAGGGAGGGAAAGGAGGGAGGGAAAGGGAGGCAGACAGAGGGAGAGCGATGGAGGGAGGGAGGGAAAGAAGGGAGGGAAAGGGAGCTAGACAGAGGGAGAGGGAGGGAGGTGGAGGGAGGGAGGTGGAGGGAGGTGGAGGGAGGGAGGTGGAGAGAGGGAGGGGGAGAGGGAGGGAGGGAAAGAGGCAGAGGGAGAGCGAGGGAGAGGGAAAGGAGGGAGGGAAAGGGAGGCAGACAGAGGGAGAGCAAGGGGGGAAAGGAGGGAGGGAAAGGGAGGCAGACAGGGAGAGGGAGGGAGACAGAGGGAGGGAGACAGACAGAGAGAGAGAGGGAGGGAGACAGAGGGAGGGAGACAGGGAGGGGGAGGGAGACAGAGGGAGGGAGACGGAGGGAGGGAGACAGACAGAGAGAGAGAGCGAGGGAGACAGTGGGAGGGAGACAGACAGATGGAGACAGAGAGAGGGCGACAGACAGAGGGAGGGAGGCAGAGGGAGGCAGAGGGAGGAGTGAGGCAGAGGGAGGAGGGAGGCAGAGGGAGGAGGGAGACAGAGGGAGGGAGACAGAGGGAGGGAGACCGAGGAAGGGAGACAGACAGAGGGAGACAGACAGAGGGAGAGGGGGGAGACAGAGAAAGAGGGAGGGAGACGGAGAGGGAGACAGATAAAGGGAGCAGGAGGGAGACAGAGGATGACAGAGGGAGGGAGGAGGGAGGGCGGAGGGTGACAGACAGACAGAGGGAGGAGGGAGAAGGGTGACAGAGGGAGGGAGGAGGGAGGGACGAGGGTGAAAGACAGGGAGGGAGGAGGGTGAAAGACAGGGAGGAGGGTGACAGACAGAGGGAGGGAGGAGGGAGGGGGAGGGGGAGGGCGACAGAGGGAGGAGGGTGACAGAGTAAGGAGAATATGTGACATTATCCCGCAAACTATTTTCCCGCATACCATGACTCCGCATTTATAACAACGCAGGTGCAATTACTCCCCAATATCATCAGTCCGCAATCTATTACCCCGCATATAACTTTACCACGCATGCCTTTACAACAGAAAGGCATGTGTGGTGAAGTTATAAACTTAGTAAAAGTACTTACCATATATATATATATATATATATTCACTGCACGAGCAGAGGAAAGCCGCCACTTACCTGAGAGACGCCGCCACCGCCAGGAGTCATGCAGGGGCAGCCATTCACCCGAGTGCACGCCGCCACCGCCACCGCCAGGAGTCATTCAAACGCTGACAACCCGCGCCGCCGCTCCGGGACTACAATTCCCGGCAGCCTACGCGGCGGCGCGCTCTCTGACACCGCGCCAGCGCCAGGAGGCGCACAAAAGCAGCGCTGCACCCGGCGGAGTGGGGGACACGAGCAGAGGAAAGCCGACACTTACCTGAGAGACGCCGCCACCGCCAGGAGTCATACAGGGGCAGCCATTCACCCGAGTGCACGCCGCCACCGCCAGGAGTCATTCAAACGCTGACAACCCGCGCCGCCGCTCCGGGACTACAATTCCCGGCAGCCTACGCGGCGGCGCGCTCTCTGACACCGCGCCAGCGCCAGGAGGCACACAAAAGCAGCGCTGCACCCGGCGGAGTGGGGGACACGAGCAGAGGAAAGCCCCCACTTACCTGAGAGACGCCGCCACCGCCAGGAGTCATACAGGGGCAGCCATTCACCGAGTGCACGCCGCCACCGCCAGGAGTCATTCAAATGCTGACAACCCGCGCCGCCGCTCCGGGACTACAATTCCCGGCAGCCTACGCGGCGGCCCGCTCTCTGACACCGCGCCAGCGCCAGGAGGCCCACAAAAGCAGCGCTGCACCCGGCGGAGTGGGGGACACGAGCAGAGGAAAGCCGCCACTTACCTGAGAGACGCCGCCACCGCCAGGAGTCATACAGGGGCAGCCATTCACCCGAGTGCACGCCGCCACCGCCAGGAGTCATTCAAACGCTGACAACCCGCGCCGCCGCTCCGGGACTACAATTCCCGGCAGCCTACGCGGCGGCGCGCTCTCTGACACCGCGCCAGCGCCAGGAGGCGCACAAAAGCAGCGCTGCACCCCGCTTCGCGGGACGCCCGGGGCGAAGCCCGGGCAAAGGGCGGGCCCTCTCGGCAGGAAGAGACAGGGACAGGGCCCTGAACTCTGCCCAATATATTCCAGTAAGTCTTCATTCCTTATATTACAGCTGCAGTTGCCGATAAACCACCCTGTGTTCTGCATAACACGGAACTATTTAGGCGTTATGTCATGAATGATGTAATATGTGACATCATCAGCAGTGGATTGCGGGTGCGCGATATATAGTTAGTGCAACTAACTATATATGCGAATTTCAATGGTTTTGTGCGAGTAAAATAAGGTTTTGTAAATGCTAATCCCTAACTATATATGGTCTATAACCTATGGTTTTTTCAGTGAATTTTTAAGGTTTTGTAAATGCTAATTCCTAACTATATATGGTCTATAACCTATTTCAATGTTTTTTTAATAGCAAATATCAAAAACTGTAAAATCTATTCTTATTTTAATGCAAAAATATATTTTATATGTTTGTAATATAATTTTTTCATTTATATATTTTTTTTAATAATTTTTTTTGTTTCGCTACCGGTCCGCGCACCGGGTAGCTTCCCGTTAGCTCAATTTGGTACCGCGACCCGGTCCGTGCACCGGGAAACGTTCCGTTAGCGCAACTGCCGCGATCGAACACAACATCGTGACGCGTCGCGCAAGAGTGACGTATCGCAAAGTCGCGTGATGCATCCTAAGGCGCGCTGCGTTCGCATACCAGGAAGCGTTCCGAGGCGCGACCCGGAGAGCGTAAAGTAAGCGCAACAAGACATTTTTTTTCAAAACCGTTTTTATTAGGAGTTCAATCAAGTTTCAGTACAGCCCTCCACAATCAGGAGGAGACTGTCAACGGCAGATATGAAAAGATATAGCATTGATATGGCATTGAACCCAATACATAGAGCAAATTTTTGAAACTACACTCGCCCACCAATCCCAACACCCCACCCAACCCCGTCCACTACCCACCCCTCATCCCACCCTAACCCGGTGCACGTGATCACAGTTCAGCCATAGGAGATGGTATACAGGGGTGGAGCCGGCCAACAGTCTAGGGCGTGGGGTCAACATCCTGCGGCAGTGCATCATCCATGTCCATGGGAGGGTCGAGGGTCAAGCCTCTGTAATCCGCCCACCGTTTCCATATTTTGAAATGTTTGCGGGGACATCCCCGAGCTTCAAAAACAGGCTGGTCCAAACCCATGAGGAAGTCCAGGCCCGCCTTCCAGGCCCTGAGGGGGGGGCGCACTCGCTCTTCCAGGCCTGCGCCAGGTCCCTCTTCGCCACCACCAGCCCCAGTAACAACAGATGGCGCTTGTATATGTTGCGCCCAATGTTTTCCAGAACATGAAGAAGGCCCAGCCTAGGGGTACGGGGCAGGTCCCACCCCAACACCTCAGACAGACAGTCCCAGACCCCGGTCCAGAATCGTGTCAGCCTCACACAAGACCACACAGTGTGAAAGAGGGTGCCCCTTTCAGAACCACATCTCAAGCACTCCGGAGTCGCAATGAGGCCCGCCCGCCACAAACGGTTTCTTGTGAAATAAGCTCGGTGGAGGTACTTGAACTGGATGAAGCGGAGGCGGACCGCAATAGCAGTACCACGGGGGGATTCAAGGGCCTCGCGCCAGTCGTCTTCATCCAGGGGACCAACATCCACCTCCCACGAGGCCTTCAGTGTCGAGAGCGAAGGGGAGCAGTGTGTAACCAAGGAGCGGTAAATCTGTGACACCTTCTTGTCACCCAAATCCCCCATAAACAGTTTCGCCTCCATGGGACTAAAGTCCGGGAGCTGTTCCAGTCCCACCAGGCTAGGAGCAAGAGCGTGACGAAATTGGAGGTAACGAAAGAACTGAGACCTGGGCATGTTGAATTCAGAGCTGAGATCCTGAAAGGATTTAAGAGTGGTGCCAGAGAGGACATGTCCAAGGGACGAGATCCCGATCGCGTCCCAACCGTCGAATCCCTGCAGAGACGCAAGCGCCGGTAGCAGGCCATTACGCCACAACGGAGTCTCAGCCGTCAGCCTATCCCACCAGCCCATACGGTGCAGGGCCCTCCGCCAGACCGCGAAAACCACCTGGGTGACCCGCGGGAGCAGTCGCCTCCGCCTGGCCGAATACAGCAACGTGTGGAGGGAGGCGTCGCCCATAAGAGAGTGCTCCAGAGCATAGGCCGGGTCACAGCGGTCCCCATACCACCACTCATTAAGCACTAGGAGATGGGAGGCCTGATAGTAGGACAATATATCC
The DNA here is from genome assembly GCF_964263255.1 of Lissotriton vulgaris. NCBI lineage: Eukaryota > Metazoa > Chordata > Amphibia > Caudata > Salamandridae > Lissotriton > Lissotriton vulgaris. The sequence continues at coordinate 1,361,248,826 of NC_141694.1, read as the reverse complement.
GCGGTTGCCAAGCCGCCGCAGTAAGTCGAGAGTAAGCACGTACGTAGCGCCACCCTGGAGGCACCCCCCGCCCACAGAAACCTGCCCAACACGGAGTCAACACTGCGGAACCACTGCAGGTCAATCGGGTAGGGATGATTCTGTAGTTGGTAGAGGAGACGGGGCAGGGCCACCATCTTAAAGATGGCCGAGCGACCGTAGATGTTAAGAGGCATACCCTGTAGGAGAGTAGGGTCTGCAATCCTATGATCACCCAGATTTTTTGCTTTTGTTTCACTGGTTTACGACTTTCTCTGGCTGTGGGCCTGCCAATCAGACCCACAGCCTGGCTGTTCTCTTTCTAAATTACGACATGTACCCTAGGTGCATTTACCAATTGGTACTGGGCCACCTTATCAGACCCTGTAACTCAGGGCATAGGTGTACCCAGGGCTGCCAGGGGCTGCAGCATGTATTATGCCACCCCTGGCTGGCCTCCTAAATTTGACACAACTGGCTGCATGACAGCTGGGGCAAAGTCGTGTAATCACCCTTTGCTATAGGTGTAGTATACCTATACCTAACCCTAAAATGGACACACAGATTCCTATCAGTCACTCCTATGGCAGGCCTTGACAATCCTGAAGGCAGAGTGCTTGGAATCGTGTGAGATGGTGCTCTGGCATGAGCTGAGCCCGTCTGCAGCTTGCGGAACCAAGTCCTAATAGCTGTTCCATGATATCGCATACCATATACTCTTAAGTGCATTATAATCCTCGCGGTTAAATGCTAACTTTGGTATTGCTTTATCAAAACATGTCGAGTAAGGTGTCATACGAATTGGAATACTAACCCCTCGCCAATTCTGGCGACGGGGTTAGCATTCCACCCTTCTAGAGGGACACGACATGTATGTAACTGTGAACCCCGGTTAAAGTTAACTGAAGCCTCAGCTCCACAAAATGGATGCTGCCACCACAGACATGAGTCTGACCTCCTGCTGCTGGGAGTCCTTCCAGCGAGGGAGGCCTGGACAAAGGGTTTCCTGTCCGGGGCGGTGCTAGCACCGTCCCAGACATGGTTTTGTGTATCCTGGGTAGGCAGGGCTTTTCAGGAAGGTGACTGCTGAGTGGCACCCCGGTGCTCACTACGCATAGGCCGGTCAGAACCAGTTCCAGGGGCACACCAGCCCCTGGCCTGGGGAAAGTCCGGCATGGCTGAGGGGTGTAACCACCCCCCTCCTAGTCCCACCCATAGGCAGGACCTAGTCACCGGGTCAGCCCCCTTTTTTAGTATAAAGATGGTATAAAATTGAAAGTCCCCGCCCACCTGGGCGTGCCACACCCGTGGCTTTCTGGAACTTGCAGTGCCTTCGCAATAACTTTCAGTGAGGTGTTGCTATGATTTCTTCATTATCCAACATTAAAACCACAGTGGGTTGCGCCAGTCATTCTGTGCGTTTGCAAAAGCACTTAGTACGTTTCTTCTTACAGGTACATCCGTCCCAATGTGCAACGTACTTAAACATCACACACACAGCACTGCAAGATCCAGAAAGCCACGGGTGTGGCACGCCCAGGTGGGCGGGGACTTTCAATTTAAAGGCCTTTGAACATTGTGGGGCTGTGATTCCTTTCCTTACCTGTGGCCCCTGATGAAATGCCGTTAGGCATGAAACGCGTCGGACCATTCAGGATTGATGTGGCGAGGCTCCTGTGCTGAGAGTGAAAGCCGTTTCTTTGATGGAATAAAGCAGGTTATTGAATACACCCGAGTGGGCTGACTTTTTGCAGACGAACTTTGGTTGGATATATATATATATATATATATATATATATATATATATATATATATATATATATATATATATATATATATATATATATATATATATATCTATATATATTCCGGAAACAACAAGTTAAGGTACGCTCTCAGGGCAGAAACAGGCAGACACTGGTATGCTCTTAGTGCTGTTTATTCCACAACACGTTTCGCCGTGAAGACGGCTTGATCACGTGGAAAACAAGTTGCAAAGACATTGGTTATATCTATTTACAACATAGACATAGAAATGAGACTTGAGATAAGTAAGTATAGTGAACCAATAATGAAAGCATTTCATATATTGCATCCCTTGTACCAACCAAATTTGTATGTACATATAAACAAATAGACACCTGCCATATCGATAATATCATCCCCGTCATTATAAAGCAAGAAGCAAATTAATATTAAGATAAGATGCAAATTCCTAGCATCTCCATCTCACATGGAAACGAATGAAAGTTTCAATGTCACAATTGTAGAGTATACATAACATGCCCATAGAATACCATAATAATTTGATCATATATCAATATGAAAAAACATATGCGTTCTCGGATCAGAGAGCGTCAGACAATGTCCGCCATGTAATGCTAACGCGAAATGCGTAACAATGGGCATGCAGTTGTGGATATAAATTCGCGGTGACCGGACCACATAATAAAAAGTGGCAGGAATTGCGGGAATGCCGGCAGGGGGAGGGCAGTAAGAAGTGAGGGACAGGTTTCATTAGCAACGCTGAAAACCGCATTTTACCGTCTTTAGACAGTACATTCAGTATTCGCAAGTGCTCAAGTAAACAGTAAAGTGCCGTTCTATACCAGTCTGTCTTTGCAAACCATGCAAGTGCCTTTGTGCTCAAGAGGTGGAGAAGGGGAGAAGTCCCGTGAAGTGAAGTGCCAGTGGAGTGGGCCCCTTCTCTCTTGCTCCTAAAAGAACAAAATGAATAAATAAGTGCAAGTTTAAAATCAGATAAGCTACATATTCTGTTCCTGTGATGTTCAACATAGGATTAAACACAAGCATAAGGTATGGTGAGAACGTAAATTGCATAGCAGCATGAAAGATAACCATGAACTGAACTGAGGCAAACAGTCTATGGGTCTTTTAAATGTACAGCTAGTTCCTCATCCTGGTTAAGGCCTCCAGGATCTTTGCACTGGAAGTCTATTATCAATCTTGACTCCCTCTGACGCAATTTGAGAACCCTGTTGCCCCCCCCTTGGATTTTTAGGTACCTGTTCCAAAATTATGTAGCTAAGGTATTTAACATTGGAAAAATGTTGTTCTTTGAAATGCCTTGCCACGGGGTATTTGGGGTCAAAGTTCGTAATTGCCCTAGTGTGCTCCAGAATGCGTATATATATATATAGAAAACCCGCCCAGAAATCCCCAGCACTGCCACATTATTTCAGGCTGGAAAAGCCGAAGAGAGGAACCCGTAGTTGGTGCCAAACAAAGTGCGTTTATTTTAGCTCAGTTTTGCTTAGCATGCCCGCCATTACGCGTTTCGACAGTGTCCACTGTCTTGATCACATGATGTGATCGCAAAGCCACAAGGGAAATATATACTGTTGACACAAAAGGTGGACTAATCGTAACCACCTACATATGTAAACAGGTTTCAAAAAATAAGGAAACAAACAGGGGACTATAAAAGTAATTTACAGCCTTCCTGGTCACAAATACAACCCAAAGTGGGTGTATATAGAGTCATGTAATGTTATATATGTACACATGTGCTACATTGAGCAAATAAATAAATACATATATAAATAAGTTAATAAATATATAAAATATCCTAACACAATGTTGATTTCATTACATCAAGGACCAAGTTTCCTGATTAAAAAACTGTACAAAGTAAATCCCAAGTGGGAATCTACATTAAAGTGTCTTGTGCAACATGTAAACAATAATCTCAGTAAACATGAGCAAATCTTCATATTATTCCCATTTTGTGAGCAGGGGCTGCCGCCTGTGTTTTTGCTGTTTTTTTGTTCCATCGATTTCTCTGGGGCTTTTGATTGTTGTTTGTTTTTCCTTGCACAACATTTCCTCCTTTCGCCTCATTTCCAATTGGCCCTTTGGCGTTTTGACCGCCAGTCTGTCCTCTGGATCTCAATGTGTCTCGACGGTCCTGGCACATACAGCTTACTTCTTGGGCCATGGAAAGTGCGGTAAACCCCAACGGCATACTTTTTTGCTCCCTCATTCTCAGATTCGCTTCCTAATGAACTAGCATCAGATGAGGACGGAATAGTAGGAGCGCTGTCAGGTGCAATATTACGTGTTTTTCTGGCTCTGGCTTTTACATTCTCGTAACGCTTTGCATAGGTGAAGATTTGGCCATGCAGATAGTCCAAGCGATCTCGCTCGAATATATATATATATATATATTATTTATTTATTCACTGAAAAAACCATAGGTTTCAGGCCTTATATAGTTGGGAATTAGCATTTAAAAAACCATTGACATTGCTCCTATATAGTTAGTTGTACTAACTTTATTTCACACACCCGCAATCCACTGCTTATGATGTCAAATATTACATCATTCATGACATGGTCAGTGACATCACTGATATCACTGATGACATCTCAAATGACATCACTGATGACATCACTGATGACATCTCATTTGACATCACTGATGATATCATTCATGTGATAATACGATGCACGTCTTTACACTCTAATATAACCTTTGATACACCCAGTGTTAAATACAGACTACCTTTCTTGAAACCATTGACGCACCAATACCAGTTACTACATACGCACTCACTGATTCCTAGGTCTACACACACATTCACTCATTCACCCATAGAATCACTCATACATACAGTCACTCATCAATACAACACTATCATATGCACTCATACACCTATACAGACACTCACACACTGCCACTCATCCATGGAGTTACTCACACACCTAGTCAGTCATGCAAAGAATCAATCACACTTCCATTTCCTCAACTATACAGTTATACACACACCACCTTATTATTCAAACATATACTAACACATACTTACTCTCTTATACAATCACTGATACAAGTACACAATGATCCATACAGCTACTCGCACATTCACTGGCTCTCATGTATAGTCATTTATATATGCCAGCTCTCACATGCACTGTGTTTTACATATGTATTTACTTGCACATGTAGCACTGAAATATCCATTCACTCACCAACACACCCATGCACACAGTCAACCGCCCATATAGCTGTTTCCACATGCACTCTTGAACTCATATACCTAGTGAATCAACTGCTCACACATCTATGCACAGTCACACACCTCCCAGCCACCCACACACACACTCAGTCTCCCATTCAAATTCTTGGGCAACCAATCAATAACCCATATAGCCACTCATATAGCTACTTATCAACACATGCAGCAGCTTACACAACAACAGACATACTGATGCACACATTCAGACAGTTTAGTCACTAACCCATGCATTTAGTAAGACACATTTAATCACTCACTCATACAGTCAGTCACGCACCTACTAAATCCTTCATCCAGACACTTATACATCCACTCATTCTTCAATATGTAAAACATATTTAAACTTTACAGAAACACACAGTCACTGGATGATGTCATCAGTGATGTCATTTGAGATGTCATCAGTGATGTCATCAGTGATGTCACTGACCATGTAGTATGTGACATCATCAGCAGTGGATTGCGGGTGCGCGAAATATAGTTAGTACAACTAACTATATAGGAGCAATTTCAATGGTTTTTTAAAATGCTAATTCCTAACTATATAAGGCCTGAAACCCTGAAACCTATATATATATATATATATATCATTCTACTGTGATGCGGGGGATAAGTGTATAACGTGACCAGCACGACTGGGGAGCCACTGGGCTTTTTGAAGTGAAGCTTCGCTGTATTTTTCACTCGACATCGTGTGCATGAAACCCCGGCATTGAGTAGCGCCTGAGTGATTGAGGAAGCTGGACTAACATCTAAGGCCAATCAGAGTGCGACATGACGCTTTGAAACCAGCCCCCAGGTGGAACATCGATCACTTCATGGAACGAGGCACTGAAGAAAGCCGACCGGCTGAAACGCGTCTGCCAAGCGTTTCCATCAACCTGTAACTCGAGCGCCTTAACTTTTGGAATAAAGAGCTGCTGTCAAAACTCTGAACATGTGTCGGACCCGTTTTCTCTTGAGGAAAGGGGACTTGGTGTGCATGTTTAGGCGGTGAAGCAGGAACCGTCTTGAGACACGCCCTCTCGGTTTGGAGCTCCGCGCACCCTGCTAAAAACTTTGGTATGGTATGAAAGTACATCGCCGCGCCCCCCTCGTTTGGAAAGGAAACTCACCTGAGTGACGAAAACCAGAAGGGGAGAGAGGATGCAGTCAAGTGCTGCATTAGGAGTTTGCCAGAAGAGACTCTTTGCCCTTAATGAACTTTCTACTGTGATGCGGGGGATAAGTGCATAACGTGACCAGCACGACTGGGGAGCCACTGGGCTTTTTGAAGTGAAGCTTCACTGTATTTATCACTCGACATCGTGTGCATGAAACCCCGGCATGGAGTAGCGCCTGAGTGATTGAGGAGGCTGGACTAACATCTAAGGCCAATCAGAGTGCGACATGACGCTTTGAAACCAGCCCCCAGGTGGAACATTGATCACTTCATGGAACGAGGCACTGAAGAAAGCCGACAGGCTGAAACGTGTCTGCCAAGCGTTTCCATCAACCTGTAACTCGAGCACCTTAACTTTTGGAATAAAGAGCTGCTGTCAAAACTCTGAGCATGTCGGACCCGTTTTCTCTTAAGGAAAGGGGACTTGGGGTGTGTATATATGTGTGTATATATATATATATATATATATATATATATATATATGTATATATGTATATATATGTATTTGTATATATGTATATGTATATATATATATATATATGTATGTATATGTATATATGTATATATATGTATATATATGTATATGTATATATGTATATGTATATATGTATATGTATATATATATATATATGTATATATATATATATATATTAAATTACCCTTTTTACCCTAAAAACTAATCCCACCCTGGTCCCTTAAAATACCCCAGCACCCCAAAATCCTAACCCACCCTTACTCCTTAAAATACCACAGGCACCCTTAAACACAAACTCATCCTGACCCTAAAAATACACCCTGCACCCAAAAACCCAAACCTATCCCTGAACCCTAAAAATGCCCCTCTAACCCAAAGCTAGTCCTGAACCCTAAAAATAACTTTGTTCCCCAAGACCCAAACCTATCCCTGAACTCCAAAAATAACCCTGTACCCCAAAACTAGCCCCGAACCCCAAAAAATACCCCTGTACCCCAAAAATAGCCCTGAACCCTAAAAATATCCCTGTACCCCATAACCCAAAACTAGCCCCGAACCCTAAAAATACCCCTGTACCCAAAATCATAACCTATCCCTGAACCCTAAAAATACCCCTCTACCCCAAAACCCAAAGCTAGCCCTGAACCCTAAAAATACCCCTGTACCCCATAACCAGCCCTGAACCCTAAAAATACCCCTGTACCCCAAAATCCTAACCTATCCCTGAACCCTAAAAATACCCCTGTACCCCAAAACCCAAACCTACCCCATAACCCTAAAAATACCCCTGTACCCCAAAACCCAAACCTAGCCCTGAACCCTAAAAATACCCCTGTACCACATAACCCAAACCTAGCCCTGCACCCTAAAAATACCCCTGTACCCCAAAACTAGCCCTGAACCCCAAAAATACCTCTGTAGCCCCAACCCAAACCTAGCCCTGAACCCTAAAAATACCCCTGTACCCCAAAACCCAAACCTAGCCCTGAACCCTAAAAATACCCCTGTACCCCATAACCCAAAACCCACCATGAACCCTAATAAAACCCCCTACACCCCAAAACCTACCCCCTTAACCCTACCCCCTTAACCCTAAAAATACCCAAGTTCCCCAAAACCAACCCTATAATTTAAAAATACCATACTCTAAAAATGCACTGTGCACCCGATAACCCAAACCCACCCCTACAATACCCCTGAACCCCTAAAACATATACCCCAACACCCCCAAACGAAAACCATATATTTACCTTAAACTTAAATATTAAAAACATATAATTTTACCATTCATGCTTTTACAACGAATTTCGTTGTAAAAGCATGCGTGATAAAAGCATATAAGGTGTAATGGTATGTGTTAAAAAAGAATTGCGGAGTAATGGTACTTTCGTTGTAATGGTATGCGGAGTGAAGGTATGCGGAAAGAAAGTTGCGTTGTAAAGGTGTTTTACCGAGTGAGAAGGGAAGTCAGAGTGAGGAGGGAGTCAGAGTGAGGGAGACCGAGAGAGAGGGAAGGAGAGAGAGGGAGACAGAGAGAGAGGGAGACAGTCAGAGTGAGATAGAGGGAGAGATGGAGGGAGAGAGAGATGTGTGTATGCCGGGTCTGGTGGCTCAGTGGACGAAGCCGTCCGCTGCAGGGACCTGTGTTCAACCTCATGGTCACAGTTTTTTTTGTTGCTTTAGCCCCGCCCTCTCCCCCACTGACCCCGCCCTCAATGGTGCGGCCCTCGGACACAAACCACACTGTTAATTTGGCGCCAGAGAAAAAGTTTGTGAGTACCAATGCTCTATAGGATAACTTTGGGCCCAGTGACCTCTGCACCCGAGTGCACCAGTGCCTCTGGTAGTGAAGTACCCATAGCATTGCATTGGTCTCACTGTATTGTGCTAAATTTTATCCTAAATACAAAGTATCTTTTTCTGTACTGAAAAGTATCCCGATCACATGTTAAGTACTGTTTGATTCAAACCAATTGCCAGTAATTTAAAGTATCAAAAAACACAGTTGATGGACAGAATGCAGAACAATGTCTTACATTCACCCCAGTAGGAGAGCAAGAAAACGATGGATTTAGGCCCAGATCTTTGTACTGGGGTGAATGTAAGACATTGTTCTGCATTCTGTCCATCAACTGTGTTTTTTACAATTTTCACCCCAAGTGGGCTGGGTATGCTCAGACGTGAGTGCCAGGCTCTCCACATCACTGGAGTCAAGCTATCCAGGCTGAAGAAGGCTGATAGCCAGAAACCGGTCCTTGGATGCTTGAATCCGGTCTAGGAAAGACATGGCTTGGTAGTTCGGGCTGGACTGTTCCCATGAGGCACAGAGTCAAGGCTGATTTGCATATAGCCAGTGTCGGACCTAGGGTGGTGTGGAGAGCAAAAAACGATGGATTTAGGCCCAGATCTTTGTACTGGGGTGAATGTAAGACATTGTTCTGCATTCTGTCCATCAACTGTGTTTTTTGCAGTTTTTTACTAATTTAAAGTATTGCATAAAACTCCACTTGCCCTTGCCTGTAACAGAGTTCAACTTGGTTCCTAGAAATAAAATGTAACTTAAAGTAATATTTTTGTACAAAACATTGGCCTGGGGTTAGTGTGTGTTCCTGCCTTGTATGAGTATGTACACTAAATGTATTCACTCTACCCTCTGGTAAGCCTAACTGCTCAGCCACCGCTACCGCTAAATTGAGAGTAAGGTATTATCTACTTTAACCTCTACCATACCTTTGGGGACTCACTGGACCCTGTGCACAATAAACCTCTTTTTGGTATAGTATATACAGAGCTAGCTTCCTACATTGGTGGCTCAACGGTGGGGGCTTTGACTTTGCATTCTTTGAACTACTCATCCAATGCCTGATCACACAACAAGACTCCTAAATTGTCTTTAGATTCTGATTTTTTGTAATTAACAAATTAAATAAAATGTCTATTGGGGCCTTGGTTAAGTTCCTTTACCATTTTCTCGAAATAACTGACTATATTTAGGGATTAAAGTATTTTAGAAGTTTTTGAGCTCTTGAAAAAAAAAAAATCCCCACTACTAGTGAAATAATAACTGCTATACAGGACAGGGTTGAAGAGCTCCACCTCACCCCTTATCTCCATCTACAGATGAGAATTCAGAACCCTGTGTAAACTTAAAAGGATTTCCATGGGGTCCCTTGCTTACATGGTTAAGCTCAAGGAGCTCTTGGCAGAATATGAAAGGGATTACCCTTCTGAGGGGGCAGATCCAAAATCCGATGATGATGAAGTTAGTTGTGTCGAGGACAACCCCCCAACCTGTCTCAATAAATAGGGAGAGCAGGGTGCCATGCCCCTGACTCCAAGTTATTACTCACAGATCCTAGATCCCACATAGGTGGGTTAGATCCTTATGAGATCATTGAGGACTGCCTCAAAGAAGAGGACATCCTTCTAGCAAGGTTGACTAAAAGAATGGATCTAGAGTCCAGACTCCTGGCTCCGGAAAAAGAAAGAGCAGCGATGGGCTTACCCCCCATCAATGGTGGCAGCAAACCAAATAGGGAAATAGAGCAATCTTATGGCCATGAAATCCACAAAGGGATTGTCCCCAAATATGAGGAAGGTGATATCATCACCAAATGATTTACAACCTTTTGAGAGGGTCTGTGGCATGAGAAAAGTGAAGAAGTCCTACTGAGGAGCATTACTTTGGAAACTGTTCACTGTTAACTGCAGGGACAGATTTCTGACCTTTACTGGAGCAGAGACTGAGTCCTATGACCACATGAAGGCCACCCTGTTTAAGGGCTTTTGACTCACAACTGAGGAGTATAGGAGTAGATTCAGGGTGGCTCACAAAACCCCAAGCCAGTCTTGGGATGACTTCTCAGTAATAACACTAGCTGGTTGGTTAAATGGAAGTGAAGTGCAGGACTATGTTGGGCTTTATAATCGTTCACATGTTTAGTAACTGCACACATGAAAAGTTGCATGAGTATCTAGGGCTGATTTCTCCCTAAGATTTTGGACAAAATGCTGACCCCACCCCCCTCTCCCCCACCCCCCCCACCAAAAGAGAAAAACCAAACGTTTACTAAAGGCCCCCAAAAACCTGCTTAGGAGGATGAGCCCCAGAAATCTTCCCAGCTCACAGGTGGGTGTCACACCTGTAAGAAGGCAGGACATCAAACTGGAGATTCTGCCTGTCCCAACAAGAATGCCTATAGTCCACCTCCAGTTAGAACTTATGTGCCGGATCTCCCAATGGGTTCAACAGTGTGCCCAGAGCAAATCAAGGTTCATACTGAAACTGCTGTAGTCTCTGAAGAAAAGGAGAAAGTCTGCTACTTTTGCCGCCTGATCCCCTGACTTTAAAGTAATGCCTCCAAGTACCCCTTAGTGACTGGGACTAGAGTAGAAGCCCTGAGTGATAAAGGTTCCAATGTCACTATAGGGCAATGTACACTTGTTTACTGCACTGGAAAAACCTATCCAGTCACCAACGCAGACAGTGTCACTACAGACTATTCCATGGCTATGGTGACCTTAAACTAGGGGGGGGGGGAGTTGGCCTGAAACAGGTAGTGGTTTCTCCAAATTTTCCAGTTGCCTGTCTGCTTGGAAATAACCTGGAGACCTCAATATTGGCCAAGGTGGAGCTGAAAGCCCATGCAGCCATCCTGCACATCCCTGAGATAGTGTGTGTAAAGACTAGAAAACAGAGAGGGGCACAGAGTTAAAAATATGTTTTGGAGCCTGAAAGGATGGCCCAACCTTCTAAGAGGAAAGGTAAGAAGACTAGGGGACCAGCTTCTGAGCAGCAAAAAGCTCAGGACGCCTCTCCTCGTGGAGAGGACTTGCCAGCTCAAGAGGGAACTGAGTCTATGGAACTTAGACCGTACCAGGTTGAGCTCTTGGGCCCAGGGGGGCCTTCTAGGGAACAACTGTGCCTTGGACAGCAGATCTGTCCCACTCTTGAGAGCCTGCAACATCAAGCTGCTGCACAAGAAAAGATAGATGTCAGTGGCTCCCACAGGACCTATTGGGAGGAATGACTCCTGTATACTGAGGCCAGAGGCCCCAAACCTGTTGCCACTGGGAGAGTGGTAGTGCCTCAGCTGTACAGAGAGTTCCTATTTACATTGGCCCGTGACGTCTTGCTTTCTTCTAGAAATAAAACATAAGTATACCTTTTTTCTACTCGCATAGCTAGTCTGGATTCTGTCTTTGAGTGTGTGCTATCATTTCTTGCCTTAGTGAATACAATAAATGCTTAACACACCCTCTGATGAGCCTAACTGCTCGACCACACTACCACAAATCGAACTGTTAGTGATTGTTTAATTTAGCCTCTGCTATACCTCTGGGGAGCCACTGATTTCTGTGCGCACTATATTGTACTTTGGTATAGTGTATATACAGGGCCAGCTTCCTACAGTCTGCAGATTGTGCATTTTGTTATTGGGTGTAAATCCGTTCAATAGGTGTTGAGAAATTTAAGAAAATACAGTTATTGTGACCTTAACGACTTCTTGAGAAATAACGAGCTTGTGCAGTGAAATGCAGCGCTCTGATTGGCTGCCAACACTTCAACCAGGAAGTGTTGGCAGCCATCTGCGGCGGTGCTTCAGCCGAGTCCCACAAAAAAACATAAAAAAGGAAAGGGGACAGGATAGGATTAACATGACCCCCAAGCCTTGGTCTTGGGGAGTGGAGGGGTCTGGGTCCCCACCAGGCCAAAAATGCATTTTTGAAATAAATAAAATTGCTGATAAATGGCATTATTTGCAGGAAAAAAGCAAGTGTGGGCTCTCAGCTTGGTTTTAAATAGTCAATAGTTGAGGCAGGTCCCGCTGGATATCATAAAAATAGCAGGGGGGGGGTCCGGGCTTTTAAAAAAAAAAAAGCCGGGAGGATAGCCGCCTCCCAGGGCAATCGCTTGTTATGTATGCAGGGGTGCCCTTGCAGCACCCATGCATCCCAGGCACCGCTACTGGCCTGGGGCAAATATTTAGAAAAGAATACAAGGGGGCATGTGGCCCCTACACAATCTCTGGGACGGTGATCCTCCTCAGGGCACTTATAAAATATGTATGCGGCGGACCCGCCACCTCCCCACGGCTATGAGATTAATGTGGGAGGCCCGTGGGGCACACCCGAGGACTGCCACCTCCCCGGGACTTTGTACAACGAAACGGGGTTCCTGGTTGCCATCTAAGTGCAGTTTGTCAGCGAACTTCAGGCTCAATGTGTTCATACATCACCATCTTTCCTTATAAGTTGGTTCTGTGAACTAAGGCATCTTTTCTTTATAAAGTTGTGATGCTGTTCCACATCGGTCAAACAATCACCCTGCTGGCAATCTATGCTCCGTATCACCCTTCTGAGGAGGAGATACTCCATCACTTTGACCCCAGAAGAGTACGGAACTTTTACATCGATCATAATTAAGACCACGGTGTGGACGATCAGCCCTTGTGGGATTTGCTTGAGCGAAAAAAGGCAAGATTGTTCAGAAGTGTACCATCTAACTCTGGATTGCACTCTGCATTAATATCTGCACAGGATTGGGGAAGAAGGATTGCATACCCATTCCACTAGGGCCACTCCTACCACCATTGCGTTAGCATGTGAAGTCCCTGTCCTAGAAGTATTCCAGTCAGTTACATGGGCGTCCCTCCAGACGTTTATGAAGAGCCATTGTCTGGACAGTCAAATCTGCACTTTGCCCGGTTGGGCCTGCTGGACTTTTTGTTCAGACCCACTTCCAACTAGGTACTGTTTTGGTATCTATCAGAAGAAAAATTACTTGCCTTTGGAACGCTCTTTCTGGTAGAGACTCTGTCAAGTCAAATATTCCTCACTGACTCTCCCATTCTCTCCGCTGTGTGACTGGACACTTCTCAATAATAAGATCCCAAGTCTAGGAAGCTGCACATTGGTCTATCAGTATGCTTTTGCGACTGAGGTAATGGACAGTTTTGAAAGAAACTGACAGCGTGTGGGAGAGGCGCCTTTATAGGTCCCACACGTCAATTTCAGAGCGTTACAGTGTCAGTGCGGAGCCACACAGCCCCACCTTCCGGCAGCAGACGTACTATGGAAACATTTCCGGATCCAGTTTGACGCTGGGGAATATTCAAAAGGTGATGAATCTGTGGCTACTGGCTAGACAGAGTCTGTACCAGAAAGAGTTTCACCAAAGGTAAGTAACTTGTTCTTTGGGCAAATCCTAGTGCTATGCCCTAATGTGAAGGCTTCTCAAAATGTGAAAAATGTTGCCCAAGCATTTTTGCTTATTCATTGATTCTACATGTGCTCTGTTCAATATATATTTATTCTGTATCCCGAATAGTTTTTTCTCACCTGAATCTGCAAGTTCACTGCCAGTCTGTTGAAAACGAGCACCCAAAATAAAATGAATTATGAGCATAGTGTAAGTCAGTTTTGACTCTTGCTTAAGACATTGGTGATGTCCATTTTTCATTATTCTTACTGTTATTTTTGGAGATTCCTACATTTACGTTTGTCCATGAAATCTTCAGTGAAAGTGGCTGATGTGTCTTAACTCTTGTTGTGTTAAAATTGTTATAAGCTTGGTTATAGTACTGAGCACCTCCATGCTGTTTCGGTTTGCTTCCTAAATAAAGTTGAATTTTTACATTTGTTCCTTTGGTCCAGTGATGCAAAGTTAGATTTCATATTTTCTTCAGTCACCATTGCGTTAAATTAGGTAAATAAGTTGGTGCATTCCAAGTGTTTTCTTAGAATGTACTATACCAGACTTGTATGGTGTATCTACTTAAATGAACAGCTGAGGGTGTGCAGTCCTTACTTTCTTTCTGTAATTATTGGACATAGGTGATGATTGAGATAATAAAAGCTCCACTGAGAGCGATGGGTTCTACTGATGGGCCCAAGTCAAGTGACAAATCTTTTATTCTTCTATTATTAGTAGCAAGGACGCCTTCTTATTGCTGTGCTGTGGATGAGACGACGATTGAACAGGCATATTAAAAGATGTATTCACACACAGCACATGTATATGGGAATGGGTGTTATAAATCAGGGACCACTGGCTTTTGAACAGACGTCTGTTTGCTTCTTGACAATGTTTATTGTTCTGTAATTGATGCAGGATGGAGATAACTGTTATAATACTGTATGGTTATCATTTGTGCTTGGAAGTATTAATTCCAGATAGCAAAATATCACCTTATCTACACAAGTTTAAGCAAAATATCACTTCATCTACACAAGTTTAAACAATGTGTTAACTTTCTTTAGGATTGATTCACAAAGTTAAATGTAATAATGTGATGATTTATAAAGAAGTATTGTTGCAGCCAGCAAAATTTACCAAGGAGCTTTAACAAACCGCTAATATAAACTTTAATCTCATTTATATCTTGTAGCTGAAACATTGTAGTCGGTACATACATGATTTGTTTCCTTCTTTGATCAAGAACTTGGACCCAGTACCTCTCCGTCATCTTCTAAATCTTGTTTCAGGACTTCACCCCAGTGCTCATACTGAACAGGTATCACATTATACAAGTTATTTAATGCTCAATTGTAAAACATTTTTGAGGTTTATATCAAATTGTCATTTACTAACTTATACTTCAGTCCTTGATAAATAATAGAAATGTTGCCAGACCTGCTGGTCTATTGACTTGAATAATCTACTCCTCCCAGCTGCAATGCTCTTCACTCCTAAACTAGTCTAAAATTGTGTGATCTATGGCAAATATTTTATTTCACTGAGACACCTTTTTCTTTGTTCTCATATCAGAGCACCTTCAAATATGTGAGCTCTGCATTTCTGCTGTGCAAAAAACTATTTTTCTGATTAAATACATGAAACCTTTGCTCCATCCATATATATATATATATATATATGTGTGTGTGTAATTTTTTTATTTAAAATATAAACACAGAATAAACATAACAAAGACATAATATCCAACTACAAAATATACAATAAAAAAATATCAATATACAGCTAGAAAAAACGAAAATGGTAAATCATACCAAATCAACTGAAATACTACAGCAATGCACAAAAATTATACATCACATACCATATAACCAGATGAAGAATAGAGGGTAAGTGAGTTCCAGTGTTAAAGTGCGGGTTACACCCGACTGTGAAACAATACGATAAATCAGGCGTCCATGGTGCATCGATCCTGCGTGCGGAAACATGGGTAGGGGGGTATACAGGCCCAGGTGAGTGACATAGGCAGCCAGTGTGCTGGTCATTCAGTGGCTTGGGCTGCCTTTTGAAGCAGCATCCGCCTGCGAAGCAAGTAATGTTCGCTACAAAGCACAAAGTTTAATATGGTTAACCAGTCCTAACGGACCCAGCTCAGGGGAAGGTGCAAGAGGAGTTTCTATTATTTGCGCCTGCGTTGCGAAGACTTCCTGCTAGTAAGCCCAAACTGGAGGGCAAGCCCAGGACATGTGTGCAAAATCGGCATCTAAAACATTACACTTAGGGCAATTTATGGGTTGAGTAGGGTCAAACTTTGCCAGTTGGCTAGGGGTTACATAAATTCTGTGGACATACTTAAAGTAAAGCAATTTATACCTATGGTTAGGAGATACTCTATGGGTCTGTTCGAGACAAAAGGCCCACACCTTGTCAGTCAGGGAATGTCCAAGATCGCTCTCCCACCTCTGTTAGTCCTCTCTTCCCGTCCCACCTGCAGCTTCAAACAGGCCTTATACATTTTTGTGACCAAATGTGATCCAGTGTCGTCAGCAATGAGTAGGGTAAGCGGGGAAAGTCTTCGTACGGGGCGGAGAAAGTGGCCCGAAGGGTCCCCTGAAGCCGGTCCATGTTTAGGGAGTCTATGCCAGTCAGTCCGGGGAGTTGTGTCAAGTCAGATAATTTTCGAGCCCGGCCATCCAGGAAAAGGGATCCAAAAGTGTCCATACCAGTTTGGAAAGAGTGGCCAAGACTCCCCTGTCAGTGGTGAGAAGTAAGAACAGATTGAGCCAGCGGGACGGCGGGAGAGTAACCGTTGCTCCATATATAAGAATCTAGCCCTCATGAACCCAGACTTGCCTCCTAGTTCACGAACAGCATTGTCATCAGTGTGTGCACAGAAATATCTCTCAATTCATGATTAGAACTGTCACTTTTAATAAATGTATTACCAAAGCATGTTGTACTAGTTTAGTCATTTAAAGACATCACATTTTCCATTGAAATGGCTACAAAATTTCCCACTGACATGCAATTTTACTGATAATTCTTTTAGCCTGCAACCGATAATGTTTGTAACATGGGTTTCAGCAAATATTTAGCATGGCACATCACCAAGTAAGATTTTGTTTGAGCCTATTAAAATCTTCGTTTCCATCCCACTGCAAAATTACCAAAAACTGTTCTGTTCGAGCTTCTGATATACTTTGAAATATTTGTACTGTTCATTTCCAGGCAATTTAAATGTTCTGAATTATAAAAAATAAACCTGACATCCTACAGCCTTTCATTTTGCATGTCCTGCACCTAAGCATGATTGTCAGACAGTTCACTTTACAAAACCTAACTTTGCAGTCCGAGAAATAAAAGACCTGGACTGTTCATTTTGGAGAAGGGTCAGGACTGATTTTCTTACAGCTTGTTCCAAACGGAGGTGGAATAGTGGACAAAAGAACAATGGGTGTGTGGGTGTGCTAATCAAGTGATTGCCAGTGATTAGGCTTATTGCAAGCATCACCTTTGTGTGTGTTTTATGTAGCACCCTAAGTGGCAAGGTTATTCCCACATGTGGGTCCCATGCTCACTTTGCCACTGGAACCAAGCAATGCCAACTGAGGAGCCCCAGTATCGGCACAACCGGTCTTGGGTTTCATGTGTTCTGGTACCAGGGGGACTGAGCCTGGCAGTTCAGGCTGGACTGTTCCTATTGCTCTAGGGTCAGGACTAATTTGCTTGTGGTTTCTAACTGAGGTGGCATGGTGGGCAAAAGAACGATGGGTTAGAAAGCTACACCGAATGATTGCCAGTGGTTAGACTTATTGCAAGCATTCCTCCCCTCGCCTTTTATGTGAGTAGCCCTTGACCCCTGCCTTGTGCTCCACTCTTCCTGGCTGCTGCCTTAGAGCTGTAACCGAGAACTACTTCTCAGGCCCAGCTGCTCTAGGCCCATCGAGGTTTGGCTCCCATCTACCACTTCTCCTCTGTGTTACTTCGCCATTGCCGTTCATTCTTTTAATTTTCTTTTTGGTGCCTGTATTTTTGTATATTCACTCCCGTTTTATTCGGATTTTATTGTTCTGCTGTTTTTGTATTTATGTATTTGTATTTATATTCAACTCCTCTGCTGCAGTTGTCGCTCTATTGCTGCTTCTGCACCCCACTGGTTTCCCGCCTTCCTGCCAGCCCCTCCCTCCCCCACCTCTCAGGACTACTCATGGAGGCTACTAGCGCCAAAGGCAAGCCAGTCTGCACCCGTACGCACCCTGGATCTCCTTCCCTCCTTGCTACACCACCTCTGAGCTACTAGCCCAGGACCCTGGAGACTGTAACACCTCCCCGAGACGCCCGTATGACCCTTCGCCTGCAATCGCTGCTGGTTCACCTTCAACACGGAAACCCTCACGTTGCCTACACAACAGATCCTCAACCCTCCCCAACAGCTCCAGTGAATGCTGCTCAACTCCCATTCCCCTGCAAGCACGCCACCGAAATCTAGGACACCATCAACACCTCCGGCCCGACAAGATGTTCTTCACGAGACCAGACTCACACCAGACACCGCGACCGCAACACCCCATGGTTACAAGATGATTCACAGGGACCGGGGCAACAAACACAGAGGAGGCATCGCCATCATCCACAAGGAGACTTTCCAGTGCACCACCATCGAGGAGACATCCCTTCTACCATGAAACTCTGAATCGATGAGCACACTACCGTCAGAGGAACCCTCTCATATGGACGCCTGGACCCCTGTCCTGGCTTCTGCAACACCATCTCTGAACTCATTGCTCTCCTGGCAATCAACTCCAAGCACTACATCTTCCTCAGCGACCTCAACTTCCACCTTGACGACTCCAATGACAACAACTCTGCCAACCTCTTGGAAAGTATGAGCAACATCGGAGTCACGCAACTAGTCACTAGCCCCACACACTGGGCAGGACACAAACTTGGCCCAATCTTCATGGTCAGCTACAAAATCAATTCGGCCGTGCCACCAAACTCACCTGCACAGACCACAGCATAGTCCACTTTCCATTGCAGGCTCACCCTTACCCGCCCCAACACACGCCTGCTGCAAATGGAGCAATGTTACTGAGACCCAATGGATTGGCGCCGTCAACTCCACCAAACCCCCTCCCCACCAGCAACTTGGAGCTAGCTGTCCATAACTTCTCCGACTGGATCGCCAGCTGCGCCTACACAATCGCCCTCTTGAAAATGACCAGCACCTAGAAACCCTCCAAACATGCCAGTTGATTCACCCCCGAAATCCGCAGCTTCAAACGTGTGTGTTAACAACTGGTGAGACAGTGGCGCTCCAGCAAAGAACCCCTCTGACCATACCACTTTAAAAGCTCCAATTACCACAACCTTCTCAAGAAAGCCAAAAAGAGAGCCTTGACCACCCTCATCGAAGCCAGAGCCAATCACACAAAATAACTTTACAGCATAGTCTGAAAATTCTCCTGCCCAACAGCCACAGAGACCATATTTTCTATATAAACTTATGTGGAGTCTCTATTTGTGGTGTGCCTAGTGTGTCACTGATGTGTGTGTTGCGCAAACACATTACACATTGTCTCTGGGATAAGCCTGACTGCTCTGCCAAGCTACCAAGGGCATGAGCAGGGGTTATCTTGGGTGTGTTACTCCTTTACCCTGACTAGAGAGGTGGATTCTGCCTGGCTTAGGTGTATACTCTAGCCAACTAGAAACCCCATTTATAACATTGGCGCTTTGCACTAGGGCCTCTTTCTTACCAAAAGTGGTACACATCATTCCACGTGGGCTATTCTGTTACCTTGCCAACTTTCTCCGCACCCCTCTAAAGAAGATGAGCGACTCCACTGTCTGGGCCCAAAAAGAGTGTTGTCATTTTACCTTGAACGCACTAAAGAGTTAGGGGTAGACAACCGACTCTTTGTGGGGTATGTTGGATCAAAGAAAGTTTGTGTTGCGCAGAAGAGGACTATTGTGCGATGGGTCGTTCTTTACATCAAAACTTGCTACGCTCTGGCCAAAAAGCGTTCTCCTGAAGGTTTAAGGACCCAATCCACCAGAGCTAAGGCTGCTACCATTGCATGGCAACGTGGAGTTCCAGTCCTTAACATTTGCCAGGCAGCAACGAGGGCATCCCTGCACACATTTACCAATCACTAC
Source organism: Lissotriton vulgaris (assembly GCF_964263255.1). Lineage (NCBI taxonomy): Eukaryota > Metazoa > Chordata > Amphibia > Caudata > Salamandridae > Lissotriton > Lissotriton vulgaris. The sequence continues at coordinate 1,361,228,781 of NC_141694.1, read as the reverse complement.
TGCCTGTACAGTCCAGTCCGAGGCACTTAACTTCTGTAACCCCTTATTTGGTATGGACATGATGTAGCTGCAAATTCCTTACCAACTCACCCATTCTCCCTGCACTGCAGACACGTTTCTAGGGTCAGGGCTAACTCCCTTTCAGGGCCCTAGATGCTCACAAACACACCAATATCAGTGCACTGCATGGCTCTACCCTTCTGGCATGGAAAGTAGTGAAAAGTAACTGATGTCAGCATGCCAAGGTGGCGCCTATATAGGTGATGCAGACTTCACAATGGCGGAAACTACGCTGACGATGTCATGCGTAGGTGGCATATGCCTGACGCCTCTGAAATTCAAAGGTAAGGAATCTGCGACTAGATCATATCTCTACCAGTTAAGGATATTGACTGATAATGTATACATCGATGTAAGCTTTAAGTCTTCACTTGCTCCATGCACCCACCAACATAGCGCTGCTTTCTGTTGGAAGCTCAAGAGGATTTGTTTTCCTTTCTAGACTTGCTTAGGGACAACTTAATTAGGTAAGTTCAGAGTGTAAAAAATAAAGGTAACATTGTAAATGTTAACAGAACTTTTAAGTTTAAATCTTTTTATTTAGATTTCGTAAACAAGGGCTAGCAGTCTGATACACATATGTTATCTAACGCTGGTCAGGTAAACCAACAATGAGATGCAAGTAGATAAGACTCACATGTACAAATGGCCGAAAAAGGAAACTTATTCTACCCTCCCATCCACCCCTCAACCAAACCCTCGTCGTCCAACTAAGAGGCCAATACGAGACATGCTTACTTCACTTCTTTCAGCGAGGTATCCTGGGGCTCCCCCTCGGAGGGCACTGATAGGCACAGCAGGCGGAGGTACCTCGGGCAGGTGAGCTCCCTAAACTCAGAGCCCAATAGGGTGAGGAATGGCTGCCAGAGATCTACAAAAGTGGAGCCTTTTCAAGCTAAAGTAAGACCCCCAGAACCTGCCCAGACGCTGCAGCCAGCCATTAAATGTGGGGTTGGGAGTGGTCCTCCTGTGAAGCAGGATGTTCTGCGTGGTGAACCCAGGGTGACCGCAATCTGGCGGCCACGCTGTGATATGCGTAGGTATGTGAGAGTATTCGGGAGGCCCAGTAGAACATAGCTTGGAAAACGTGGGAGCTGAGTGTTTTTCTATTTCATCGATAACCTGCGCCCAATACGTGTGCAATTGTTCACAGTCCCACAAAAGGTGTACCAGTGTGCCTCGCCTCCCACTGCTCCGCCAGTAGTTGGCACTCTGTTGGGGGTCCATTGAGTGTAGGTGGTCGGTGTGTAGTACCAGTATGATATCGCCTCAGGGTCTCCGTCAGTCCCATGTTGTGTGCTGAATGCAGAGCTCTATAATAAATGCCTTCCCATTCTTTGCGACTGAGGGCCTGACCCAGGTCCCGATCCTAATGCGTGCGCCCTAACAGAACTTTTAAAGAGAGATTTAATACAATTTACTTTGCTGCTTGGAGAAATATAGGTTATTTTTTGTTTTGAATGTTACAAATCTAATGTTTAAGAGTATTAACAAAATGACCCTGTAGCAATGCATCTATAGAATTAGAACCAGAGGCTACTTTAATTGTTTTCCATTGACTAGGTGGATTCAAGAAAGTAATTGTAAGGTTTAAATGTTGAATGTGTGTTCCAGTGTTTTGAATGAATTAGAGTCAGAATTAGAATTAAATTCACCTTTTTTTCACCTGCAAATCTTTTTTTCATTTTTTTTTTTAGACTTTGTATTTGGCATCTATGCTTATTAAAGCACTGTGGAATAATGCTTTGGCTGCTAAGGCCCAGCTCTCTAAGCAGAGTTCATTTGCATCTTTACTCAATACCAATCTCCCCATGGGAAATAAAAAAGGTAAGCATGTAAAATCTGCATTATATTAGATTTGCTTTTGTCAAACACATTTTTGGGGCTCATCCACCAATTTTCTCCATGATGCCTGGTCTCTGGCATGACAAGTCTACTCCATAGACAATATCTACTTATTCGCTGTCTTGCTCCAACCACCTTTTCACCCTCTGTTCCGCAGCTTACAGTGTGTCTCTGATCACACATAACCAAGCGTAGGTGACCTTGATACTTAGTTGCTGTTAGCCCAAGTTCCCATTTACACTCAAAATATTTTTTTGCTTCAAACCACAACAGTTGACATGTTTGTCCACCACCAAGGATATTAACTGTGGCAAGCATCTTAAAAAGTGATGTGGTGCTAGGAAATATAATTTTAAGATTTCAGGCCCTGGGAAACCTTTGTGGTTAATACGAGGTGTCATCCCAGAGAACCATCATCTGCCCTCCATTTTTGCATTCTGGCAGTTCTGTCTGCTAGCCTTGTCGTAAATCAGAGGGCTGCAGGAGCAGATCTAAGGCCAGAGCTCCATGTACACGTGCCTATGCCAGAACTTGGCAAGTGCTTCCATTTAGACTTTGTGAAACACCTTTTTGAAATTATGATTACACTGAACACATTTTTAACAGATTTATATTTGCGGCAGACTATTTTGCTGTGCTAATCTAGTAGATTATATTGACTGACCTTGTTTTTTAATTTAGGATCTCCTGCTGCTAGCCCTCAAAGTAGTGACAACAGTGATACCCATCAAAGTGGAGGAAGTGATATTGAAATGGATGAGCAGCTTATGAACCGATCCAAACATGTTCAGCAGAGGCTTTCTGATTCTGAGGTATGGGACCATTTCTTTAGTTGTTCACTTTTATTTAATGTGTAAATTCTTTTTTCCTACATTCAATTTATGACAGATTTATATGAGAATATTTGAAATAAGCCAAGAAGCAGCTTGTGGAATGACCAAGGACTCATTCCTCCAGAGCCATTGGTGCTACCTCCCTTTTGGCACAAGGATTGCCTTTTCTCAATATTAGTCAGATCGTGACTTGGACATCCACACTTATGTTCACAAAGCACTACTTCCTTGATAGTCAGGTCCGACTGGAAGGGCATTTTGCCCATTCAGCCTGCAGGACCTTTTTTATCGAGCCCATTCCACAGACCCTCTACCTTGGGAGGTACTGCTTTGGTATCTATTCTGAGGGTGAGGAATCTGCAGTATCCATCATAAGAACAAGTTACTAATCTTTGGTAGCGCTCTTTCTGGTGGAAACTCTTTATATCCATGATTTTCTACTGTCATCTCACCTCCCCTGTACTGTTGAATGGTCTCTTTTCCATCTAAAAAAGCCCAAGCTAAAAAACTGCACACTGGTACTTTGATTTGTTTTTGGTACCATCGTCCAGTGGTAAGATAGAAACTGACACAGGCATGCAGGTGTGGCACTTCTTCAGCACTGTTCATCACTTGCGCACTATTTTGGGTTCAATTTAGTAGTACAGTCTTAAATCCCATCTCAGTAGCTGGAAGTGACACTTTCAAGATTTTACCACTTTCTGTCCATTTACTGAGTCTGTTGTTTAAAGAATATTCATCTGCCTGAAAGAAAAGACGTTCTTCATCTGTCTTCATTTTTTAATTTTTAGCAGCCTTCTCTAGGAGCCGCTACTTTTACTCATGCGATCCTTAAATAACAAGGCAACTTTATTTAAAAATCATAAAACGTGGTTTAAAAAAAAAGTATATTTGGGCATAATCAATTTTCATTAAAGATCATGCACAACAACAGTTGGGCACACATGAGATGGATGTAGTTTATTTAAAAAAAAAACAGTCACAGATAAAGTTTTAAGAGTAAGTTGTGGTGGATTTGGTTGTAAAATATTATCATATGTATTATAAAACCTCATATTCCTTGAAAAATACTATTTACTATGGTTAAAAAACAAAACGTACTGAAAAATTAAATTTGCCAAGTAATGGTTAGCTACTCCAGAATTTACGCCACTGCCATGACACGCTCCTGACCTCATGCACAATGTCACTGATGATGACATTGAAGCATCACTGAAATCACAAATAACCTCTCCTATGGCATTACTGTTTGAACAAGTGCATTGTGTGATGCACAGTGTCTGCATGTTAAGCAAGTATATGAAATGATTTACCACCACGCAGTTTACCTCTACTAAAAGCTGTAGGAGGCTAGCTCAGTATATGGTGTACATCTATTGGCGAGGCACCCTGCACGGGGTCCAGGCAATCCTTACTGATAGTTGTAGTAGGCCCTTTTAACCAAAACTCTCGAGTGGTAGCTGTGGAGAGCAGCTAGCAGCTAAGGCTTAATAAGGAGGGTGTAAAGTGGGTAAAACCACCACTCATTCAGTCAGTAAAGCTTAAATACAAGAAAGAACCACAGCAGTGTTAGAAAAATACCTTTTATCATAAACCAACACTAAAATTACCTTTGGTATATCTCCTGCCTAAGAGCTATCAATACACAATAGAATATAATTCAAATCCGGTAAGTTAAGCACATAAAACACCTGGACCCCTATGGGGGTCCAAAACGCATACTAAAAAAATGGAATGCAGGATGAGTACCCAAACAAGACAACCACCCAAGGATCTGTGGACCAGGGGAAGCAAGAAACCACCAAAGGTAAGTAGCTAGGATTTCCAAGGGGCCTAGTTCAGAGGTAATACTCCTGGTCAGCGTCCATTGGATAACATAGGGAAGTTGCGTTTGGAGTTTTATAGATTCAGGACCCTTCCCTCCGTGGATACCCATAGATCCAGTATACCTACATTACGGTGCCCGGGTCCATAGGTGCGAAGTGGTGTCAGAACCACCTGTTGAAGTCAATGGAGGACCTCAGCTGTCTGGCAGCTCCAGAGTCTCGTGGACCAGGTTGGTGGAACCCAAATGTGTATTCTAGTCAAAGTACCTGCAAGGAGAGGGGACAGAGTCCAAACCACCCGAAGGCATCCAGGAGGTCAGGAGCACAATGCCAGCCCTTGTAGTGGGTACTTCGCTGTAGCATGAAGCTCTTGAAGGTGCAGCTGTGGAGCCTAGGCAAAGATGCAGAAGCACAGGAGTCATCCACAAGCTCTTCCACATCAGTTGAACAGTGCAAGAGGGTCAACTAACAAGCCTTGGCAAGCAGGGATTGTGAGAAGTTGCACAATATGCAGTAGAGCCCTAGGGGCACGTAAAACCATATACTAAAATAGTGGTATAAGAACCACGTCACGAACAAGGAATAGGCCTAGGGAATCGCTGGGGCTACGCTGTACTACCAAAGGTTAGGAAGCAGGAGGCCCACGGGAGGCGTGTGCAGTGTCTTAACACACACGCGAGTTACCATAGAGTTATAATGGGAACAAAAGAATTGGAAAAAATTTTGGGGGGAAACTTCCAGATGGACTAGTAGAAAGCTACTGAAAACTGGGACACTAGGATAGTTAATACCCACAGGAGCACCGGAGTACTTGCGTTACCTCACCCGCAGGAAGCGGGCGCATAGGTGTCAAAGTGGGTCGGGTTTCGTCGCGGAATCCTATGGAGCCTTGAAGAAAGATGCTGCAGGCGACCAGGAGAGAAGTGTCCGGTTGGATCCAAGGGCGGATCGAGGATAAAGAGTACCTGAAAGCAGGAGGGACAGAGTATGGGTCACTAGCCAGTGACCAGGAAGGAACCAGGCGATGTCGTGAAGCAATCAGGTGATCTCGTGAAGCTTGTCTCTGCAGCCACGTGGTGCAGGAGGTGTCAACGATGACCAGGAGCTGGGCACAGACTGTCCCACGAAGGATCTCGCTGTTGGCAGTATCGGTTTCCGGATTGGAGTCAACAAGCCTTGGCAAAGGCAACCCACGCAGGAATCGAAGATGGCTTCTGTCGCAGACCAGCAAGGTCTGCAGGGCTTCTCCTTTTAAGGGAAGCAAGGGCCAGCCTGGAGCAACCAGGCCAGCGGTGTACATTTGTAGGTTTGTCGTCACAGAGGCCACTAGCCAACGGGCAAGTGACCGGACAGACGCGTCGAGCACAAAAACACTAGCAGGCCCCACGCGGCACTGGTGGAGTGTGGAGGGCTGTGCGTCGGTGTAGGAGGTGCTCAATGATTAGAGCGGCAGACCCTGATGCAGAGGTCTAGCCCGGGACCAGGGTTCAATTCCCCACCTCGGCGGGTCTTGGGCTCAAAAATTCCACGGACCTGATAATTCTCGCTTCGGTGCCTATTCCAATCATGGAGTCCCACTCTGCAACTCTGGGCAATAGCTTGCTTAATCTCCACAACGGCCCCCACAACGCTAAGGATGCCTGGCCTCCACCTTGGGGGTGCCCAGGAGTGGAAGCCTCACAGGGAAAGCCAGGATGGGTTCCACAGCGGTATTCGTACAAGCACCTTGAGACCCTTGCGGGTGAGTAGTGCGCTATACAAGTATCAATTTATATTTATATTTACTCGCAGCTGGGGCTTCTCAATCCCCAATGCACAGCTTCAAAGGTGCCTCGGGAGCTGCATAAGTAGCAAAGTGCAGGTTTTTCAAGATGGCTGGTCCCACGTCTCTCGTCGCCTCCACGGGTCTCAGCTTTGTTGTGGCTGTGGATCGGGTTCAAGGAAGTCTGGAAGTCTGGTTCTTGTCCGGCTCTGTGATCGGGCTCCGGTGGGAGCGTCGACTAAGAAAACCGCTGATCGCTGGATGGTGCCTGTTTGCACAGGGTGGTCACTCCTTGACCACAAGCGAGATTCTTCAGTCTTCTATGTTCAGTAGAATGTCTAAGGTCCAGAGTTTCGTTTCAAGTTTCAGTTCAGGATAAATCTAAAGTCTTTTGACTCAGCTTCTACCTATATACCAATCTGAGGGGCTGGATTACCTGCTAGGTCCCTCCTATGGGTGGGACCAGGGAAGGGGGTGGTTACACCCCTTTCCCTTTGTCCAGTTTTGCGCCATAGCTGGGGCTGGAGTGCCCCAGCAACTGGTTTGAACCGGGCTATGCATGGGACACCTTGTGTGCCCCAGGCAGTGTCTTATTTCATTCAGCCCTCCCTGCCCCAATACACTGTGGCCTGTCTGGGGTGGTGCTAGCACCTCCAAAGACAGGAAACCTATTGTCCAAGCCTCCCTCGCTGTAAGGACTCCCAGCAGCAGGAGGTCAGACTTGTGTCTGTGGCAGCAGCATCCATTTTGTGATGCTGAGGCTCTGGTTAACTTTAACCGGGTTTACTAGGAACAACATGTCTTCTCCCTCTAGAAGGGTGGAATGCTACCCCCGTCGCCAGAACTGGCGAGGGGGTAGTATTCCAAAGCGTATGACACCTTACACAACATGTTTTGATAAAGCCAAACCAAAGTTAGCATTCAACCGTGAGGATGATAATGCACTTAAGAGTATATGGTATGGCTATGTCATAGAACAGCTATAAGGACATGGTTCTGAAAGCTGCAGACAGGCTCAGCTCATTCTAGAGCCTCATCTCACATAAAACCAAGCACTCTGATTGTTAAGGCCTGCCATAGGAGTGACTTCTAGGTATATATGTGTCTATATGTAAAGGTAGGTATAGGGATACTACACCTAAGCAAGGGGTGATTACACAACCTTGCCCCAGCTGAGTGATCAGCCAGTTGTGTCAATGTGAATGGCCAGCCAGGGGTGGCATAATACATGCTGCAGCCCCTGGTAGGCCTTGGATGCACCTATGCCCTGGGTACCTAAGGTACACTGTACAGGGGCTCATAAGTTGACCCAATTCCCAATTGGTGATGTACCTAAAGTACATGGCATGAATTTAGAGAGAGAACAGCTGGGCGCTGTGGGTTTGATTAGCAGGCCCACAGTCACATTAAGTCGAAAACCAGTAAAGCAAAAAGCAAAAAGTGGGGTGACCATAGGAAAGCAGACCCTACTCTCCTACAGGGATGACGTCGCTCTTGGGGCTTTGTGATGTCAGAGGCCGGGGCTTCTTGGAACTTGAAGAGCTTCGATGAGGACAGCCATCAAACCTTCGTAATGATGAACAGACACGGTGCACAGGGGTGTTTCCAGTTGCCTGGAGAGGGATTACAGTCTCCCTTGCCTGGAGAGGGATTACAGTCTCCCAAGTTGCAGAGAAGACTTGTCAGGCCTCTGGAGAGCCAACAAACCTCCACCTGTGTTGCAGAGCCGGGAGGTGTCTGTGGGACAGCAGAATCCACAAGCTGTACATCGTCAAGATGCCTACGGATGCAGAGGATTGACTCCTTCGCTCCAAGGGAGATTCCTTCTTGCTATCTTGATACAGGCTGAGTCGTGGGGAGACTCCAGAGGATGCACTGCCACAGAAGTTGCAGAACCTGGAAGAGCACAGACATGAACTTGCAGTAGGAGTCTTCCTACCAGAAACAGTCGTTGTCTTAGTTCATGGCTTGGTAGAGCAGCATAGTTCGGTGCCCAATGGCAGAAGAATCTTTAGACAAATCATCACAGGAAGTCAGTCTGTTCTTGAAGACTAAGTCCGGAGGAATCTTAGGATCCACCCTCAGGGGAGCCTCTAAGTAACTCAGAAAGAGGGTAGGACTACTTCTGCAGTAACTGACCTATCAGTAGTGGTCAGGGATGCTACTCTTGGTCTAATCAGTCAGATGCTCCCAGGGGTCTCTGCCTATCTGAGGTTCAAGATGGCAGAACAAAGTGGCCACCTGGGGAAGATGGACAAGGGGGTGGTATTGTTAGGTACCTCAACCTAGGCCTAAGTAGCGAAGCAACCTTTTACCTGCATTTGTCCTACCTTGCTCTGCATAATGGTACTAGCGCTGACCTTTCACCCATTTATGTGCTGAATAAATGTCGATTGGTTTTCTTGAAACGAGCCTTCTCTATTATGCACAAGAATTCTTAGTCAATTCCCCTGCACATGACGTACATTACAGGGTTAACATACTTTGTATAAAAGTCATGGTCTTCTTTTTCCTAGGGCGGCAGAACTACTTTGCATAATTGCAAGTATTGATTTAATCTCATTTACATAATCGTACTCACAACATATAACTTGCAGTAGAAACACCAAGTCTATCTTTGTGGTATAAAAGAACCGCACCTTCACTAGGTAACCAGAAGAGACGCTTCCACACTGACACAAGATACTGAGTTCCGGGCCTGCTGAAGCTCCAACATGCCACGGTCTGACATCCCGTGAGGGGTGTTCCAACTACTGACCAATACAAGGTCCTTCATTCTCTAACATCAGGTAATTTGGTTGGCTCTTTCCTAGGGGATTCTTGGCTTTACACCCACATAAATGCTAGGTACCCTTAGGTAGGGTTTGCATCGTAGGAATACGCTACTGTCATATTTATATGCCTGCATATATTCAATGTTTGAGCACCATGGTAGAATTCTACCTTCTATTGATTTTGCTGGGGCTTCTTTTACATTTGATTTGGTCTACGGATTGTGGCAGCACACAAGTTTTATACTAGAATGATGCTGGTTCAATAAATGCTTATTGAAAACGTCCCCAGAGTTTATTCTTTGTATCTCTCTGAGACTGAGCATGATTGACTGAGCGAAAATTACTGTACTGTTTCCACGATCCCTGAAGTATCAAGGGTTGTCATGTTTGATGGTTGACAGAAATTATTCGCTCCTTGATAAGGTTAGGGGGCGTATGGTGGCACTGTGAGCTAGCTGGTCCAAAGGTCTAACATATCCTTTGAGGGTCTCCGGAATCAGTCTAGACACCAATCCGTCTGTGGTCCAAACGCGCTGATCCTATGTATTTTTAGGAACTACAGGCGCCCAATGTGGAGTTGAGATTCATGTCAACCAAATTGTGCCTTTGAAAGTATTCCTTAACTTCTAATATCTAAGGCAGAGAGGAGTGCTGCAAATGCTGGGCTTCAGAAAGTCGGTCCGCTACATTTATTTATTAATATTGTAAGTATATCAATTCTCAAATCAACAAAAGTCTGTGGCCCCAAATTTCTCAAGGTCAGCTGCTATTTTGATGGCAAGAACTAGGCTTTTTGTAGTCTTCTCGATAGATAGCGTGTAGATTGCTTTTGGTTTGCCTATCTTTAGGTGGATAGACTGCTGTGTTGGAGAATGACCGCTGTTTCAGTGAGTGTGTGGGATGCTACATCCGCTTCCATGGCCAGTTTGCCACTGGTGGACATTTGCATTGTGGCCACTGGGAAATCATACACATTTTCTATTAGCATTATCATCTAGATGCTGACACAAAGGCATGATGCGGTTGTTGGGCAAGGAGTCCTTGAGAATCTATTTGTATGATGAACCAGCTCTTCTCACTGCTTTGTGTTCTGAGTGTAATTTACATCTATAAAAATACTGAAGCTAGAGAAGATCAAATTACTAAACATTAAAGATTGGTCATCAGCATTGGTATCTTTTATAGATAATCATGCTACCCTTACTGCCGCTCTGACTTTTTGTTTCATTTTGTTGATGCTTTGTGTTGCATGTTTATATTAAACATTTAGAATCTGAACAAAGGAGGTGCTAAAGGTAGGGATCCATCCAAGGCCGACAAAGATGTGTAAAAGTGGGTCAAACTGACTCTGATTTTTTGTGTCTTTTGCTTAAACGCCCATTTTTTATCCAGTGAAATTTTTTACCCTCGATATGGGGGAGTTTTCAAAAACATGTGAATCTTTTAAATATATTAATGCTGTAGAACCATCTTCAGACTTAACTTATTTTAAGGACTCCTAACAGCTAGCAGTGCCTAAACGTCATACTTTGTTTCCTTGGTGTATTTTTTACAGCACTCAGGTGGTCCTTAATACCCATTGTACCTTCGTTCAAAATGGCCGAATTTCTTCATTAACTGTGAGATAGTTCTCCAGTTTTCTATTTTTAAGACGTTATTTCAGCATTAACTATGAACCCCTTTATTGTCTGGCTCTAGTAAGATTTTGTCAATGTCCCTGTGTTCCCTCTTGATATCCTGTTGAAACAATTGCACCTTGAACATTTCTCACACTCCTTCTGTCCCCGTTAATCAAGGTTCAGCCTCTGTGGGACTTTTTCATACACCCTGTGTGGGATTAATTTCCTTCTCAGAAATAGTATTATAAAATTGAACTATTAATCTGTGAAGTAATAAAGTCTATACAATGGCCTTAGTATTGTTGAGTTACCCAAATATCTTAGTTAAAGGTATTTCCCAGTCCAGGCATGCTAGAAATTAATCTTACCCTTTTACTTGAATAAAAGCAGTGTGGTGTAAAAGGATCGTCTCCTGAACTTTCGCCTTCCAGTATCCTGCTTCTTTTTACCATGGTGTGTGGAACCTTTCTTTTAGGTCTCACTACTTAAGCATTAAATGTCTTTCTGTTTTGAAAGTTTGTATATTCTTGTGTTTGAGTTAGGGCAGTGTCTTTGTCTTCTTAAACATTTTACAACTGCTTACATGTACCTTTCAGTGAATAGGCTAACACTAAAAGCTGTGTATGGCCGATGTGGCATAAGTAGACCATTAATTAGGCAGACTGTGGAATCTTCCTGCCATTTAATTCTCATAAGATCTGTATTGAAAGCAATAGTTGGCGCTTCCCTTGCTCCCTAGTAAAATTCCAGCTCAAATGTTCATTTTGGCTCTTGGTACTTGAGAGAGCTGATGCTGAGACCCAAAACATGATGGGAATGAGTCATCAAAGTCTTCAAGGTAATTTGGAAATTCCTGAGGCAATGTTTTAATCTTTTAGTTTGTCAATTACATTACTGAATGGGATCAACCTTTACTCAAATCATTCCTAATCTGCAGCATACATAGCTGTCTGGTTGAATCGTTTTGGCTATGTTCCTTCACCAAGAGACGAAATGCAAAACAAATCCTGTTATGTTGAAAATTATGGAAAATTTATTTGCTGGTCATACTTGTAATTATAAATTGACAAGTCAATATTCTAATGAAATTACCAAACTGTTTCACATCATGTTTTCCTATAATATCTTAAGAAAAGTGTAATAGACAGAGTTGTATGAATACAATTTTATTGTCATGTAAAATACTATAAACTTTAAGGTGACACTGTCTTTGATCATTTGCAGGAGTCTATGCAAGGGAGTTCTGATGAAACGGCTAACAGTGGAGAGGATGCCAGCAGCGGCCCAGGTAGCAGCAGTGGCCACAGTGATGGATCCAGCAATGAAGTGAATTCTAGTCATGCCAGCCAGTCTGCAGGTAGCCCAGGTAGTGAGGTGCATTCAGATGACATTGCAGATATTGAAGCACTTAAAGAGGAAGAAGATGAAGAAGATGATGAGGATGATGATGAAGAAGAAGATGGGGTTCAAACCCCACAGAAAAATTGCAGGACTGCTGAGCTCCAGAAAAGGAAGTTGGAATCGCAAGCTGCAATTTGTCCGGTAGATTCTCATGCTGGAGGAGAAATAAATGGTGCAAGCAATGGGACAAGCAAGGATAGGGTTTTTGAAACTGAATCTGGCCAACCAGCTGATGATCGAATTAGAATGATAGATGCCTGCTCACACCCTGAAGATCCAGAATGTGATATGGCAGGCGAAATAACTGCTGCACACATGGATGCCTCTCAGGACTCATGTATTGCACGAACTGGAGATTTTCTTGGAGAAGCTATTGGAAATGAATTGTTCAACTGCAGAAGGTTCATTGGGCCACAGCACCACCACCACCATCACCACCACCACCATCACCACCACCACCATCACCACCACCACCATCACGATGGGTAGGTTTTCTTTTAGTATTTGTGATTCAACAAATTATGACATAAACGTACTATTGTTAAATAACTATATGGTTCTGAATATGACATAATTATTGAAGATACCATTTTGGTAGCATTTAGGGGCATGCTTCACCCTCTAAGACCACAACTAATGCAAGTACGGAGTCACGTATATTAGTCCTGCTATTCAGTTATTCAGTACGTTTACAGCTTGGTGTTGAAGCATTTCTAGATCTGAATTCTGTATGTCTTCAGCATACTTTTTAATTGTTTTGGCTCCCCGTATTGTTAATCAATTAGTTGCCTTATTACATCCGAAGTCCTCTGAAGTTAGGTGCACAAAGCAAGAGTATTTGATAGTATGACCTACTTCATTTAGATTTGTAGTACTAAAACACATTAAATGTTATAAACTCACCATCTATTTTTCCAATATCTTTTGAGGGTTGATACCTGTGCGTTTATTACTAGCTAACCCATAAGGGATTGGAGGATTTCAACCCCCCACTTCTAACATCCATCATTGACTTAAACAAGTTGATATCCAAAACCGAGATTAGGCCTTCAGCATATTTTGCTTACATTATACTGTGAACGCATGTGGGGTGCACCAAGATTATATTATTGTGCATATACAGTGTGCTTATAAGAGAACAGAAAGGGCCACTTTACTCAAATAGTGATTCTGAAATTTCACCTCCCTAGCACTGTTGGCTACTGGCATTGCTGTCTCCTCTCATTCGTCGAGGATAAGAAAACATTTCTCAGCCATTCACAAAAGAGATGTGGAGCATTTAGGGTCAGACTTAAGGTCCCCTCCCAACATATATATGTGGCATCCCTGTGACACTGCATACAAAAAGACTTGGATCTTTTTACATTAGTTACATCAATAACTAAAAGAATGATGCAGTTCAGCTATGTCGGGTGGTTGCTGGGGGCAGAGAAACAGGAGGTGAATAAGCATAGGTGTGGGGAAGACCATAAATTATATAAATGTTAATTTCATAGAGGAGATTTACTGTTCAGTAAGCACAAAAGGAGAGGCATTTGATAGACAAGCTTCAAAAGTTGTCAGTAGTTGACTGAAGGTTAATATAGAAGCTAATGTTTGGAGGTACAAAAGGGGGTGGTGATGGACGGAGCATCTGAACCAATCAAACACTCGCACCCAGTCAACAGATCTGGGTTTAATCCATCACCATTCTTTAGCCCACTGTGCCACTCCAGTTCAGACATGGCCATATGCAAATCAGTCTGACCCTGTGCCTCATGGGAACAGCCCAGCCCGAACTGCCAAGCCATGCCTTCCCTGGACCGGAAACAAGCTTCCGAGGACCGGTTTCTGGCATTTCAGCAGTCTTCAGCCCGGCTTGCTTGAATCCAGTTGCAAAGTGAGCAAAGGACTCACGTCTGAGCATACCCTGCCAACTTATGGCGAACAAAGCTGTACAAAAGGGGGTGGTGATGGACGGATTTGGATCTTTTTACATTAGTTACATCAATAACTAAAAGAATGATGCAGTTCAGCCATTGTTGGGTGGTTGCTGGGGGCAGAGAAACAGAAGGTGAATAAGCATAGGTGTGGGGAAGACCATAAATGATATAAATGAAGGTTAATATAGAAGCTAATGTTTGGAGGTAGGCAGGAAGTGAGTTTCATGCTAAAACTATAGCAGGAATGCTATTGTAAGGAAGTGAGTTCTTGCTTCTAAGACCTGTTATTACCCCTTCATGTTCTTGCCTCTTAAACTTCTGAGTCCCTCATTTCAGCTTTACCTGTTCTGGGCACTGATCCTGTTTGGGTGCAGGAGGCATGTATGCATAAAGCTGTAGACTAGCTCTCTGGCTCCAGGTCCCAGGGAGATTTCATAGTGTAGCTTGATGTGGTCAGGCCCTTCCTTGAAGTCCGACCTACCAGGGACCAGGCCACACAGTGCCACAAAAGAGAAGCCAGAGGGGATTTCCCAACCAGCTACTCTAGTATGTCCTGCTCATATAACATCTACACATGGATGTACACATTTTCCACAGAGGAAGACTCTGCATCTTTGACTCATTCTTGTACACATAGAAGACATTATTCATTGAGAAGAAAGCATTGTAGTCATGCCCAGTGTTCTTGAAAAAAATCAGAAAGAACAATTGATGGACAGAATGCAGAACAGTGTCATACATTCAACTCAGTACAGAGATCTGGGCCTATATCTATTGTTTTTTTGCTCACCATGCCATTCCAATTTAAACCAAGCTATATGCTAATCAGTCTAGACCCTGTGCCCAATGGGAACAGTCCAGCCCTAACTGCCAGGCCGGGCCAGGTCCTCCCTGGACTGGAAACAAGCATCCTAGGACCGGTTTCGGGGCTTCACCCCTCATCAGCCAGGATAGCTTGAATCCAGTGGCATGGAGAGTACAGTGTTCCTGAATAAGGCATCCCAGAGTAAGGAATTCCAGGAGAAGAATGTATACATCATTTTCTTCTTGCTGGCTATTAACTGAATGCAACTTTGTGTAACTCACTGATTGACAGTAGCACGAGGTGCTTGCAAGAGGTGCACTCAAACTCGGCAGTCCAATGGCATCCCATCTTGACTTTGGTCATTTTTGAGATCCTTCATCAATGAATTTCCCCTAGGCACATTGATCCTGGGCCTGATTAAGCCAGCTAGGCAACTTTTTTGTTTTCTTCTACTGTCAAATCAACTTCTCTAGCCTGCAGTAAAATTCTAGGCCCAATAAATAGAGCCCCTTTTTCCAACAGTAGATCCACAGCTCTATTCTCTACTTGTGTCTGTGGGTTAGAGTTTTTATACTACTGCTTGTTCTTCCATAGTACCACATGACAAGGATTCTGCAGGAAAACAAAAATTCTTCACCCCCTCAGTCTCCTGAAAGTAGAAACTCATGTTTGTCATAGCCTTACTTTGGCCATTTCTTCCACTTTCCATTTCAGGGGCTTGAAATTAGAAACCAAATATCTTCCACTTTCCATTCTATGGTTCAACTCATTAGCTGATCTGCTGACCAAACAAAGTAGTGTATGAAGATGAGGTGATGCAGTTAGTGTACTGGTCCTTAAAAATAAAAAGGAGTCCAGGAAACATTAATTTAGGTGTCACAAAGAGGAGTTGGCCTAACGGCTAGGGCGGTCAACCTTGAATCTGGGGATCCGGGTTCGAGTCTCAGCAATGGCGCTGAACATCCTGTGATTCTGGGCAAATCACTTAATCTCCCCGTGCCTAACAAAAATGAATGTGTCCTCATATAACACAACTGGTGCTATATAAAGGTCTCTGATACCCGATACCTTCGGGTCAAGTTCGGCCTATATAAAACTCAGTACAAAAAAAAGGTGTTACTTCCAACAGAGAGATAAGTGATTACAGTATCTACCTCATCGAATGCAGAGGCAGCCATTCTAGCAAAGAATCCCAACTGAAAGAAAAGGTTAGCCATATTTTGCTGCTGCAGATAAGCATGAGGATGGAAAAAACTGTAATTCTTCCCCTTCGTTAGCCTCTTCAAATAGCGGGAAGCATCTCCAAACCAGTATTACGGTGACAAAACGTCTCTGGGTGCTTCTGCCTATGATACCTCTTCAGCCGTCATACGGTACCATCAGGACAGCTCTGTAAGAAAGCCATCTCCTCAGTAAACAAGCTGTAGAGTTTCATCTGAAAGGAAACTTAGTTAATTTACTTTACTATCTGGATTAAAAGAAAGGACCCATTTAAGTATTCTGAAGCATTGAAGACAGCAGAGAAAAGGGTTAAGAGAAAAATTCAGGCTGCTGCCATTGGCCAGATGTACTGTCTGCTCCATCGAGGAGATGGGATATTTACCATGGACCTTTAGGAAGTCTACTTCCATGTTCGGACACCTCAAAAGAATCTAAGTTCCAGAGGTTCTTGGAGAGGAGCACTTACAATACAAAGGCCTACTATTGAGGCTGAGGTAACCACCAAGAACATTTTCAAGATGTATGGCAGTAGAGGCTGCACATCTGAAATGAAAGATTTTGTCTTATCACATTTCAGCAAGTGGCTCATCAAAGACTCGGTTCGACAGAAGGCTTCACATTAATAGATGCAGTCCAGACCTCCCCATCATCCAGGCCCGGAGTCAGTCTGTGCAGTACCTGGGACCTATTTTAGGCAGTGCAGGAGTTCATCATTCAGGGGAAAGGTTATTGTCTGACTGTCTGAAATATCACTCTCATCTGAAAATATCTCAGCCAACAACATGCCAAAATTTCATCTATTTTAAGTTCAACAGCGTTTTTCATTTTTATGGTTCCTCGTGCTCGCCTTCATGTGTGACTGCTTCAAAGGTGCCCATAAGACCTATGATGCTAGTTGTTGAGAAGCTGGAAAGATAAGCTTACCCTTTTATATTAAATGTCTTAGAACTCTGAGCCATTCACCTGGCTCTCAAGTCTTTTCTCCCAGTATTCAGATCAAGTTTCTTGCTAATTCAGACAGGCTCCACAACTTTAATGGTGGAGCTGAATGTAGTACTTCAACTAAGAAGGAAGCTTAAGATCCAGAATATTGTCTCACGAACCACAGACAATTTGGAAAGGCCTTATAGCAGAAATCTATAGGTCACTGCTGTCCACCTCCCAGGTGTTAAGATTGCACAGGCAAGATTGCCTCTCCTGGACTATTCAGAAAACCACAATGGATCATAAATGAATAGGTATTGAACAACATTTTTAGTGTGGTTTTCTGCAAATAGACCTCTTTGCAGACAACAAAAGAGTGGATTTCACATCCTGTTGTTCCAACCGGGGACAAAGGGGAAATGGCAGACCGCCTAGGTGAGGTTTCTGTATGTCTTTATTCTGGTAGTTTTGATCCCATTCTTCATCGTCTAGCTAGCTTACTAAAAAAATCCAGGAGGATCCTTAGTGCTCTGAATCGAAGGTGCTGGGGGGTTGCTTCCACAGCCAGGCAAGATCGCTCTTAGCTACCAGACAGGTAATCCCTATAAAGAGCTTTTGAGATCATAAAGATCGTAAACCCCCAGCTCCTTCACAAGCCCCAGTATTGCAGCTCTGAGACCCAATTCAATTGGACGCCCCAGTACCGCCGATATCTCGTGCTCCACCCCAGTCCAGAAGGAGCGCAACGCCGGGCAGCCCCATGCCATATGGGAAAAGTCAGCAGCAGGGAGTGTGCAGTTTGCACATGCATAATAAGAAAGTGCTTCTAATATGTCATTAGTTGCATCCCCTGGTGCACACTTTTATCTCCGCGATGATTAGTCAAGGATTCCTTTCAAAAAAGTATTACTCAATTTCATTGTTTGATTCAACTCCTTCTTTATTCCATAGTTAATGTTTCTGAAATTGTTTTCATTTCATATCTTTCCGTTGTATATCATTTGTGTATCATTAGGTTCCTTTGACATCATAGCTTTATCCAATGCATTTCGGGCATTGTGTGCCCTTCATCAGGGAGCATGTGCTATATAGGTAAACAACAAAAATATATTCACTAATGTAGTAATTATCGCTCTATAATTCACTCCATGCGTGAAAAAACATGCTAGTGCTCGAAATGTGTAACACACAGTGTAAAATATGTGCAGGTAAAACTCAGTGGAAGGATGTGCAAAAAACAAACATGAAACTTACATGTCGGCGGTAAAGCGTATTTCTACTTAAACAGTTCACGGAACACTGAAAACGAAAAAAGGATCGTGAATTCTCGCGAAAAAAATCGTAATGGTGTGTGTATAGTAATACACTTCCCGAAGTTTTAATAAAAACTTGCAATTGTGGGGCGCGTGGCGTCTCTCCCTACTTTCTCGTTCGTGTGGTATGATATACGTAGTGTGCTTAACTTTAAATCAGGTACTATTTCCTGGTTTTAGAGAAACGGCATCCCGGTTGGGCGTGGTGCCGATCTTGTGACTATGAGCATAGTAGAAAGAATACTACATAACGGGTGTGTTTTTAAGGAAAAAATTACATAAAAAGTGAATCAAAATGGTAATAATGCTCAATGTGTGTTGTTGAAAAGCATCAAATGAAAACCGGTAATAATAACATGAAAATTAACCTATAAATAGAAAATTGAATTGTAACCTTACATAGACTTCACAGAATATAGGATAACACTAACGGCATAATTATAATTGCCATAACAATTTAAAGATAACACGCCAATTCAATGAGATCACTTAACCCAAAAGGTTTACTAGAGTTCATGGTGTAAATCCAGTTATTCTCTCTTTTAAGGAGACATTTGGTGTTGTCCAATCCTTCTTTTTTTCAACAGTTTCTAGGACAAGAAATTGTAATTGAGACACATTGTGGTATGCTTCAGAAAAGTGCCACTGATGATTTTTGGTTGTGGGTCCTTATGTTGGATTTATGTTCATTAATCCTAGTTTTTATTTTTATTTCAGTCTTTCCGATATATACTTTGCCGCAAGGGCATTTTGACATGTAGATCACATTAGGGGTATCACATGTCGCATTGACCCGTAGTTTCAGATTATGTCCCTTCATCGGATGAGTTATGGTCCTCTTATGATGTTATTAAAATTCCCACAGTGTAAATATGGTCTGGTTCCTCTGTACATGGTAGGTGAAGGTGATTTCAAAAATTCACCTACGTTTTTTCTTTCTGGTATAAGCAAAAATCCGGGGATTGTCAAAAATAGAATTGAAATCTGGTTCGGCTTTCAAAATTCCCCAATGTCTTGTGGTGATCTTTTTGAAATTTCTACTAGAAACTGAATATTTAGATACAATAGTTGTTCTTGCCTCATCAGATCTTATTCTGGTCTTTAGTAGATCGTTGCGTTTCATCTTGTTAACATTTTCTTGGGCTGTGGAAATAATTTCATCCGGATAACCTCTTGTGGTGAATCTTTTGCCCATTTCTTCAATTCTTTTGGATGCCTTCTCAGGGTCTGAGGTGATCCTTTTAATTCTCATCATTTGAGAAACAGGTAAATGTTGTTTAAGGGCAGGTTGGTGGAAGCTATTGTAATGTAAGGTGTTGTTCTTATCTGTGCTCTTACGGTAAATGTCTGTCTCAATACCTTTATCGGATAAGGTAATTTGAACATCTAAAAAATTGATGGTCTTATCTGAAATCTCCCATGAAAATCCAACCTACTACGACATAACTAGAAGCTGTGCACTAGTCTTCATCACGTTTACAGTGTGCACATGCGGCATGAGCAGCATAAAACATTAGTTGGATGCGACATGGTGATAAATAGGTCGCATGTAGGTAATTCACCTGTACCATACGCAGGCATCCAGATATTGCCTATTCCCTAGGAGCCAGGCATGCCTCCCTCCGAACATCGTCTAGCTCACCCACCTTGCCCCACCATTTCTGCCGTAGGGATGCAAAGCCACCCGGTCATGGATAATCAGGGAGCGGTAGATTTGAGATATTACCTCTTTTCTTAGGCGCCCCACCAAAAGCTTGGACTCAAGAGGCTGTATTCAGGGAGCTGAGTATCCGGAGGAAGATGTGACCTCAGGGCATGCCCCAGTTGAAGGAAGCCACAAAATTGAGTGTTAGCCAGAGCATATTGATCCTTCAATTCCTGGAAGGACATCAGCTTTCCACCCTTTTATACATCTCCCAGCTGTGTAATTCCTATTTAACTTACCTCCATCAAAGGTTGGCGGTGCTTGCCAACTCAAGTACATATGGTGACTTTGGAAGTCAGAATGGAACCACCCCTGGGATATGGGATATAGGAAATTTCCTAATACAAACGCATGTCTCTATCAATGTTCGAGGCCAAGTTCTGAAAGTTAAGAGTCCAGGCCAGATCTGGGAGGTGTGCTATGTGATTCCTAAATACTTAAAAGCGTTCTGCCCTCTGGGGTGTCCGGGCTGCAGCTTCGCCCCTCAACGGTGGCCTTTACCTCCACCAATACTAATTTACTCACATTAATGGGAAGGCCGGATTCCTCACCGTAGAGATGAAGAATCTTTAGGGTTCAAGAGCCAAAGGCCAGAGGGTCCCCAAGAAAAAGGAGTATATAATCTGCGTATAACGCCATGTAGTTTTAAAGTCCACTCCCCCACCTCCAGCCCAGTATCCGTGCCTCACTGTGTATGAGGCACGCCAATGGCCCAATAGCTAGAGCAAATAGTCACAAGGAGAGGAGTCTCCCCTGGTGCGTGCCTCTATGAATTTGAAAAGAGGCGTACAGAACTCCATTCACCCATACTTGAGCTGTGGGATTATGGTAGAGTAGATGGACCATTCTGCAAAACGTCGTTCACAAACCTGCTTGCAGATGGACTGCCTCCAGGAATTCCCATTGACTGTATCGAAGGCCTTTGCGAAAATCCACATGGATCAGGGCCAAGGCACCATCCAACTCCTGTGCTTGGGAGACGAATGCAGTGCAGTGTGCTTCTGCCCGCATGAACCCACATTGATCTGGGTGAAAGAGATGTGATAGGGTAGGGGTCAGCCGAGCAGCCAGAACTTAAGCAAAGATCTTGATGTCTGCATTAATAAGTGAGATCAGACAGTAGAAGATCACCGGTCTTGAGGCAGGCCCTTCTTGGGATAACCACAGTGGTGGCACAGTCTAGGTACATTCCCTGCTGTATCTCCTCAGCATAGACGTTCAGCAAGTGGGGTGTTAAAATGGTACAAAACATCTTATAATATTCAGTGGGGTATCTGTCTGGGCATGAGGTCTTCCCGGATTGGAGTCCAGATATGGCTTCACTGCTTTCTCAGTCAGAGGCTGATTTAATTCATGGGCCAATGAAATTGAATAGAGGGCAACGCAATATCCCGACAATAGGTTCTCTTTCTCCGAAGGGGGCGCTGGACGACATGTATAGAGGTTTTCGTAGAATGTTGCAAAGGCCTGAGCGATTGCCGACAACTCCTCCTGGAGAACGCCTACTGAGTCTCTAACGGCAGGCACTACTCTGGTGGAGACATTGCAAGTCGCTAGCCAGTACAGTAATTTACTTTATTTGTCCCCAGATTCATAAACTCTCTAGGTCGAGGCCCTCTAGCACTGCTTTGCCTCCTCAAGGGAAACCTGCTGCAGCTCTACCCTCGCCAGTGCTATGTGGCGCTGTGTCTCATCTTTGTCAGATTGCTAGGAGCGGTGCTTCGAATTAAGGATTTGAGTTATGTCAGTCACCCACTTTTGTTGCAGACACTCTTGCTGCCTCACATTGCCCTTCAACAGTCCCCTCATGGAGGGTTTGCTCGTTGCCCACAGCGTCGTCTTTGATGACACAGAACCTTCATTAGCCTGAAAGAAAGCCTGTGACTCCTCCACAAATGAGGCACATTCAGGAGCCTTCAGATGCCACACACTAAGGGGCCGATTATGATGGCGGACGGACCTGAGTCCGTCCGCCACCATAGAGTAGGAGGGCACCTCCGCATGGCCTGCGGAGTTCCCTCCTGTGCAATTAGGATGTGACCGTCACCCTGGCAGTCACATCCTCTATTTTTACCATTGCGGCGGGTGCGGCTTCAAGCTGCATCCGCCAAATGGTAAAAATGCATACATTGCATTTGTATGCAGAAAGTGACAGGCACCATGTGGTGCCTGCCGAGTTCTGCATACAAATGCAGGGGGGTACCATCGGTACCCTCCATGTACACCCCCCCCCCCCTTCACCCAGGGGGCCCGCAACGGGCCCCCGCAGTGAAGTTACACATGCTTTTCCACGGCGGAAAAGCATGTTTCATAGCCCATCCTAATCTGGCTGACGGTGTCTGAGAGACACTATCACCATATTAGAGCTTTTCCGCCGCGGTTGTAAGCCAACCGAGGCGGAAAAGCTGCGGACGGAAACCTGGACCCACCAGCCATCCTAATGTGGCGGTGGGTCTTTGGTGGGTCCGCAGAGGATTTTCCGCATCATCCAGGCCGGCGGTGGCTTCCGCCGGCCCGGAATGTTGCGAAAAATCCTCCATCGTAATAGGCCCCTAAATCTCCAGTTAGAATTTAGAGTATTCTGGTGGGTGCCCCATTCTACCAGTAGGGGGTTTTGTCAGATACGCCACAAGGGATGATTTGGATGGAATGCAGCAAGAGGGAGGTCCATCGCTAGTCGCCACAGCAAATCAATCCGATACTCTGTATTTTTAGCTGCGGACTGGTGTATGTAGACCCTCAACAACAGGTGCCAGGAGCGCCATGCATATCATAGGCCCATGAAATTAGCCTAGGTAAATAGACCTGCCTATCTAGTCCGACGGCCAAGGCCGGGAGAAACTGAGCTGTTCTGATCGGGTCCGAGACTGCATTAAAGACTCCTCCAACTAGAGTGGTTCCCGGGTAAATCGCCACCAATAAGGATCAGAGTGTCTAGAGGGTGGCCTGCAACGGCTGGGAGGGGGGGGGAGCGTAACATGAGATGAAGTTGTAGTGTCTACCGACCATATGGCCCTTAACCCCCACATACCTCCCCTGGGGATCCTCATGTATCTTGCTTATTGTCAAGGGAAAGCATTTATGCAATAGGAGGGCCACTTCCTTATAGCCTCTAGCAAAACCAGAGCAAAAACCCCTGGCCTAGAAGGCAGTCCTAGAAAGGGGCAGTGGGTGCCTAATTGGGGGGTTTCCTGTAACAGGACTACATCTGGTTAGATATAGCACAAAACAGCAGAGCTCTTGATACGTTCAAAAAAGACCATTAGTATTCCAAGAGAGCATTGTGATCATGTGTGTGTGGTGTGATGGCGATGGGACATTTTGGGACTCTATGAGGACCTGGGTCGTCCAGGCAAGGAAACCCCAAGCACAGCTATAAAACCCTACATTATGGCATTGGTGGACATGCTTAGTGAAAAGTAAAACCAAAGTTAGAACAAAAGAACAACCCTATCGGGACTAACACATCTTCACCCCCCCCACCCCCCCCTCCAACTCCCTTCTCCCATACTTCTTCCCATGAGACATCGGACACCCAAAGCCAAGATATATCTAGAACCAGGTAATTAAAGAAAACACAAGAAGAAAACTCACGGGGAACTCCATGGCAGTGTACACACCCTTAGGACAGATACTGTGCCTGACCGCGTTCAGAGAATAGACTGGTTCGGAAGTTCCCAACAATTTTCATGCACACTGTCATGAGGTTCAACACACATTCAAGAACCACTATATGGGGCACCCATGAGTCTCATTTCGAGCCACCGTCTCACACCAGCACCTCAAGTGTCCTCAACCAACCTTATGTCATTGTGGGCCATTGCCCTCATTTCGGACACTTCATGAAACTCATGCTGATGAGGTCGGAACGTTGTCTCGGAAGGAAAATAACAGCGGTTATCAGTAAGGGTCTGGTCCGACTCCACCGCTACTTGAACACCCCCCACTCCAGGGGCGTGTTTGACGATGTACCCATCTCTTGTTGACCAGTCCTCGGTCTCTGAGATCGTGAACACTTCTTCCTGGACTTTAGCAAGGGAAGCGGTGGGGGGAAATCTTCATGTCTCAGCACTCCCCCAGCTCGGCAAGTCACAGCCATTGTCTCTCTGTTAGCCCATTCCCAGGCCTGTTTCGGGGTATCAAAGAAATAGGTGGAGGACTGAGAGATGACCTTGTGGCGTGATGGAAATGGAAAGTGTATAACGGAGGCTGATGGCATGGAGTGGTTGAGCTCCTTAAAGGATCATCACCCCTTTTGCACCGCCCTGGTGTAATCTGGGAAAGGCATTACTGTGGGATTCTGGTGTCTGAGATCTGCCTTGGTCCAGGCTTCACGTAGGATTGCATCTCAGTCTCGGAAGTTAAAAATTCGTAGCATAACCGATCAAGGTGTGGTTCTGGTTGGAGGCTTTTGGGTGAAGGAGCGATGCGCTCTCTCAGTAGAAAACATATTAGAGGTCTTGTCCGCTGGAACCCTCATCAAAACCAGTCCTCCAGTGTTTTGGCTAGAGTTGCACTCTTTAAGGTCTCGGGAAGGCCAACTAGGCGCAGTTTATTACTCCTTGAGTGATTTTCAGCGTCTTCTGGCTTTGCGTCAAGGGTTGCAACTTATGGCATTAACTTGGATACTTAAAGTTGGAGTGTGGTGACTTTATTTTCAGTTGTGGAGATCCGTGTCTCAGTTTAGGTCATTCTATCTTCTACTGTCGTAAGTCCTGCCGCAACAGCGAGAAGTCTGTCTAGAGACCATCAACCTTGTTTTCCACCACTTCCTGCGAATCGTGAATCGCATTGAGAATTATGCTCAAACCCGCAGCGGACTGGGATGTGGCCAAGAGTGGGGGGGCCTCCGCGATTTCTCTGTGGTCTGATGAGGTAATGATGTACTGTTCCATTTTAATTTGGGCCGATGTGGGTGGAGGAGATTTACTTCATCCCATCATCAATTGGTCTCCGTTGAGGAGCGGCAGGAGACCAGCATGTTGGGGTCAGGTCAGCTTGCCACAAGACATCATGAACAGCTTGCCTGTAGGGCCCCTCCCCCCCCAACCCCAGTCCTGGAGGCAGTCCCACAACAGCAGCTAGGCCCGGAGATAATAAGCAGGTCTGACCCTAATGTGAGCTGGATCAAGCCCACCAACCGGTTTGCCCAAAAGCAGCACTTGCAGTCAGCAGAGCCCGGTGCGAAGTCTAGAAGGTGGGTGTCTATGCAGGTCAAGGTACAGCTTGGACAGCACACTCGCTGGTGCCTCCAGTGATCGCGGGCCTGTTGGGATGTGTGAGTCCGGCAAAAGAGGCGCTTCCCAAAGACTACAGAGTGCCCAGTTTATTGAGACATTGCAGTTTCATCCACTAGGGCTGTTCAGTGCATAGTGATGAACGGGTGCGAGGCATCCACAGAAGGCATCTTACCGTCGACAGAGGAGAGCAGAAGCAGGGTTGGGGAAGGGCCTCCCTGGGGGCTGTGGTCCCCACGAGAATCTAATGTCACCAGTGTCCTGCAAAGTTCACTATTCAAGTCTGGCATCTGATAGGTCCCAAGTATTGGTCCACGCCGTCAGGTGGGAGGCCTGTATGAAAGGACAGCCCCAGTGTCAGACATGCACCCCCACCAGGCTTCTGGGGGACCTCTTGGCCTGCAGCCTGTATCGCGCCAAGTGTTGAGGGCCCTGCTTAATTACTTGTCCTATAGAGTCCAGGGTCCCCAGGATTTGGTTGTGAGGTCCCTCTGAAGTTTGTCGGCAGGCCCACGAACCAGAGCCCCGTGGGTGAGAGCAGTCCTGTGCAGGCGATAGGGATATCTCTGCTGCCCCCCTTACCCTCCTCGGTCGGCCGAGTAACTGGGACAATGCCCACCAGCGGGTAGCACAGCACAGTGCCCACCCTACCTGCACCGGGTGGGGGGGGATGTGGCAGGCCCCTTGTCGTTTCTCCTGTGGTCCGCCCCGGGACCAACCATGCTCGGCCGCAGCCACCTCTTCAGTCCCGAGGTCGAGCCCGCCGGCAGGGACAGCGCGGGGGCCCCCACCGGTCCGGGGCTCCACTCAGGAAGTCAAGGGTCTGCTCATCGGCTCCACACCGATCTTTCGTATCCAGGGGGCCAAGTCCAGCCAGTAAACGCGCTGGTCTGCGTTTCACAGGCTGCGGAGTCTCGGTGACAATCGCCATCTGTTAGCAGTCGAACTTCATGTCGTGGGTCCAGCTGCCTCGCCACCTCCCTAGGAGCATCGCGACGGGTGGCACAGGCACCCTCCGTGTCTAGGGCCATACAAGGGGTGCTGCACTTAGCACGCTCAGGTAGAATGAGAATGGATAGATTTCATGCGGTAGGAGCGCGGTAGGAGCCTCACTTGAGCTAGACTGCCATCTTTGCCTCCTTGCCCATGCCCCCCTCGCTCAAGAGTTTATGTGCATTCTGAAGGAGAATAAACATCTGTGCTCCAGGGCATCCTGTTTCTTGAAGTGGAAGATATTTTGCATTTGGTGCATGCAGTAGAACAGGAAAAAGTGATCATCCCCCTATCTTTTCTTCTTTTTCGAGTTTGGCGGCAGTTCTTTTCTTTAAAGGTTTATTTTGCAACTTTTACTACTTACAGAAAAAGTCCTTCACAAACTTCTTTTTGGAGAGCCTATGCTATGAAGGACTTCTGGGAAATTAAAAAAGTTATTTCCACCAGTCAGGAAACTTCCTTTCTGGGAATTGCACATAGTCCTTCTAATCCCTTTGGGTCCTATTTTTGAGCTAATCTACTTCATAAGAACAAACTGCACAGGTCTGTTTTCAAGGTCGTGTCATATCACCACAATAATCAGATCACCACTTTGCCTACATTGTTTCAGAAGCCCTCCTCTCCTGAAGAAATGTCCCTTTACGCTCTGGTATTTACCAGAAAGTTGGAGTATTCTTTACACAAGAGTAAAGAGTTGAGATGAAACAAAGCTCTGTTTGTTAACAATGAGTCTTTTCAAACTCGTTTTGCAAAAACAAAATTATCCGTTCTACGAAGGAAACACTCCTGTATCCATCTTTGTTGTCAAATAGCAAATAGGAACGTATCTGGTAGACCTGTGGCTCCCTTCACAAAAGTTGCCAAAATTGCTTTGCTACGAAACATCCTCGAAGGCAATCATCTGCAGACCTGTTCACACTTTTGTGAAACTTTTACCATCTTGAATCCAACTCCAGGCCAATATCAAAGTGAGTCGGATGTACTTCAGAAACCTTTTTTAGTTGGGCCCTTTGCTTTCACAAATTATTAAGGTGCAGGATTTTGCTCAATGACCAGTAATGATAATCGCTGGAGGAGAAAGAAAATATACTTCTCTATTATCCAAGTGAACCTCCAGGTAAATCTTCACTGACTCTCCTTAAGGTGGAAATATCAAATATTTGTAGCCTACTGAATAGGAACCGAAGTATTCGATCTAAAGTATCCGTTTAAGGGGAGCTAATGCAACTGCCATTCATGAGCATGATTAGTTTCTAAATTTATATTCAGATGCTTCCTCTCATTTAAAAAAAAAAGTGTTGTGACATTTTTTACCAGTCACTATTTAAAGTTCATATCGGTAACCCGTCAACACTCAAAGTTTAATTGTCTTGAGAAAATGTACATAATTAAATTGAAATAGGTACAGGAGTGAATACCACAGGAAAGGAATAGAGGAAATAGTTATGAACTAGTTAAGAAACGGAAAGTAGAGAGTTGTTTTAAAAAAAGACAAAAAGATGTACGTGTTTGCGGGGCTCGCCCTGTAAAATAGGTATATATGTGCCAAGGTTTTTTCTGGCTCTCTCCCATAAACCAAATAAAGAACTGCAAGATTTAAAAATCAGATAATATGTAAGTAAAGATGGAAAAAGCTTGTAAATATCACAACACTGCTGTTTACTCTTGAAAAGAAATGTTAATTTGGAAGATGACGAAATATTTCAGCTGATATTATTTGAAAACACAGAATTATTAGGGACTCAATATGAATTATTGCTAATCCCCAAGTAATTAATTGCCACAAAATAAATGAATAGAACCCTATTTTATTTATTGTGAACGTTTACTTCATTTTGAATTAGAGAACTAGACATCATTGACTAAATAGCCTGTAGGAAGTGTACCAAAATTATATTTTGAATAAAGAAAATTCGACCTATTTGGGGAGGGGGTGATGTACGTTGTGGAGAAAAATGTGTAAACAGCTGTCGGATTTCCCATGTGTTGCTGAGCAACAAAATAACTGACTGTTGCAGCTCTCCTAAGGTCAGTTTACCAGAGAGAATAATACTGATAGTTGCTTGTAGCCACATGCCTCACCAGTAATGTGTAAACTGCTTCAATATACCACCAGTTAGCCCAACCTATACCCCCATACCTTAAGTTGGAGGGTCAGAGGGAGGCATGAACCAGCTGTGTAGGCACTTAGTTTATGGCAAAAGTGACAAGGTAGAGGCAACTAGCCTGCTTCCCATCTTGCCTGGGATCCTAATGCTTTTTGTGGTTTCCATTTCTGCTCAGTCACCTTCTTATATGGTTTCGCTGCATAGACGTGCCCAGAGCTGACTGACATTTGGAATCTGCTTGGAGCCATGGTGTGCTCATCATGCGGTTTTCAGTGTCAGAATGAGCTGGTACAGCTCTGAAATAGTTCTGCATCTCTTTTGTCACTGATTCAGAGCTGTACGAAGTAGGCCAGACCATCAAGCCACATGATGGGGATAGACCTGGTGACCCAGCTTCTGCAGCTTGCAATTGTGGCAGACTGGATTTGGCCCTGTTTATTCAAACTCTGTTACAAAATGTGAACGTCAATATTATTTTGCTTACTTGATGTCCTTCATCTCTCCAGAATACTGATTGACATGCTTTCTGTGTCAGTGGTTGCACAGAAATTGATCGGAGTGAAATCTGCAAAATACTTGTTAAGTGCCAAACATTTGTTAACCTAAAATGTCTGCACTGATTCACACAATGCTCTGTTTGCCAAATACCAATTTCTAAAGATCCATTCAAGAGGCCTGAAATTGTGGTGTGACTGGTTGTCTGCTTCAGGTTCAAACACTTGTGATGAGGAAGATGTGGTACAAGCTGTAACTTAAATCTGAAAGAAACAGGTTAGTATTAGAGTCCTTACCTTAGAATATCCCCAGGCGTCAGTCTGGATCCGGAAACTTTTGCGTAGCAGTACCCCTGCGCGTCGGTAGGCGTCGTCTGCAGGCGTCCCCTGCGGCTCCACATCCGTCGTTGGCGTCGTGCGCCGTGATGACGTCGTTGGAGCATGTAGACGCCGCCTCCGCGCGCTGACGTCAGTTCTTCTTTTTTCTGCGCCAGTTAGCGCAGATCCGAGAAGAGCAGTACTCCGGTCTTTGACCAAAGTTTTTTTTGGATCTTTTTGATAATTTTCTTACGGTGCCGGTAGGATGCCCGGTTTTAAGAACTGTGATGACTGCGACCGCACGATGTCGGTCACGGACCATCACCGACTCTGCCTCCGGTGCCTGGGCCCCGACCACGATGTAGACGCCTGTGTCGATTGCCGGGCCTTGACGAGTAAAGCTAGGCGGGAGCGGTCCCGCAAGCTACTCGAGCTGCGGGTGTCGGCCCCGCGTCGAGAGAGGTCCCGGTCTGGTCGGAGGTCAAGGGAGCGGTCGAGGGAGCGGTCGCGGAGCCGTCACGAACGCTCCGGAAGTCGTCACCATTCCTCTGGTTCCTCAGGTAGGAAACACAAGAAGTCGGGGCGTCGTCATCGTACCTCGACTCCCCCCGACGCTCACGCGATGCGGCCGGGGGTTCGGGTGGCGCTACCCCCACGGCTCCGCATGAGCCGCCGGCGCGGCCTGCTCCATACCCTACGGTCCCTGGGCAAGGCGCGACGCCAGAGGAGATAGAAGAGTTCCTCATGCCCATGAGGAAGCTGTCTCCTCCGACGGGGCCTACGGCGCCTTCGGGCCCTGTGGCCCCGTCCGAGGGCCCTAGCGGGTCGGGTGCTCCTGCCTCGATGCCACCGGGTGCTCCGGCCCCGGCGCCGCCGACGGCTCCGGTCCCGGCGCCGCAGGGGCCTTCAGGATCGACACCGGCTGGCCAACCGACCTCCCCGGCGCCGCTTCCATCGGGGCTACCCCCGACGCCGTCCCCGCGCGACGCCGGTCCTCCGGCGCCGGCTCCGGGCGGTGCCGCCCCCATACCCTCTCCGACTCCGGTCCCGGAGCCGAACCGGCGTCGCCCAACGCCGAGTCCGACGCCGATGGGGTCTGTGAACCCCGAGGAGCCGGTCTACCTTGTTGATCCCGAATATGATAAGAAGGTAGATTACGGAGAGGAGTGGGAGGGGTCTGAGGACCCTCTGACACGTGAGTGTCAGTACAATGTGGACTGGACAGGTGACTTGGGTGACGCCAGTGGTCTAGATGACTCCCCTAACCCTGGCTTTGTCTCGCCTCCTACCGTGGCTACGGAGGAGGGGGCTGCTTATTCAGTGGTATTGATGAGGGCTGCCAAGGCCTTAAACCTTGAGCTCCCCGTCGCGGCCGTGAGGACTAACATCCTCACTGAGGTCCTCAAACCGCAGTCATGCCCACAGGAGCCACTGCTGCCGTTCAACGAGGCCTTGTCTGACGTTCTTTTGGGCACGTGGTCCAGGCCAGCTTCAGGTTCGCCTGTTGATAGGAACGTGGCCAGACGCCATCGTCCGTGTACGGATGACCCCAAGTTCCTGTCCACCCATCCCACCCCTGAGAGTCTGGTGATCCAGGCCTCAACTTCCCAGACTGCATTCCCGTCGGCCCCGCCCGACCGGGAATCTAAGAGGTACGACCAGTATGGAAAAAAGGTCTTCTCGTCCCTGAGTCTGGGACTGCGGTCTTGCAACACCGCATGCCTCTTGGGCCGCTACACCCACTCTCTGTGGGATACGGTTGCGGACCTGCTGCCGGAATGCCCGCCGGAGGTACGGGCTAAGCTCGGCAAGGCTATGATTGAAGGCCGAGACGCAGCGAAATACTCCATCAGGTGTGGTCTTGATATGACCGATGGCGATTCGTCACCACGCCTGGCTGAGATCCGCCAACTTCTCAGCAGATGTCCAGAATGCTTTGATGGACATGCCGTTTGATGGCAGTCACCTGTTTGGCGACAAAGCGGACCACGCGCTGGAGCGCTTCAAGGACTCCAGGGTCACGACCAAGTCCTTGGGTCTCTCGACCCAGCGCCAGCAAACGGGTTCGTTTCGCTCCTTTCGTTTCCAAGGAAGGGGCGGTCCCACACGTGCTGCCAGCCACACGCCGCAACAAACTTATCAACGCAGTGGCTGCCGTGGAAACCGCCGTGGTGGCGCTGGGGGACAACGGCGAGGTCAGACCACACCTCCCCCGCAGCATCCGCCACTAAATCCTCCTAGTCCGTGCTTTCAGGCCCATGTGACGCCGGTGGGTGGCAGGGTTCGCCATCACCACTCCCACTGACGCACAATAACATCGGACAGGTGGGTGCTGCAGATCGTCCGAAGGGGCTACTCCCTCCCCTTCGAGACCACTCCTCCAGCCATGCCACCGCAGAAGCACCGTGTGTCGGGGGACCACTTGGCACTTCTGAAGGAGGAAGTTACGGCCCTCTTGGCCAAGGGGGCCATCGAGCGCGTTCCTGGGCCAGAAGTAGGGCGTGGTTGCTATTCCCACTACTTTCTGGTACCCAAGAAGGACAAAGGGGGCCTACGTCCTATCTTGGACCTAAGGAACGTCAACGGCTTCCTCCGGAAGGAGAAGTTCAAGATGTGGACATTAGCTCAGGTCTTGGCTGCTCTAGACCCGCAAGACTGGATGGTATCGTTGGACTTGCAGGATGCGTATTTTCACATCCCCGTCCTGCCGGCCCACCGGCGTTACCTGCGGTTCACGGTAGGCCAAGAGCACTTTCAGTTTATCGTGCTCCCCTTCGGCCTTTCCAGCGCCCCACGGGTGTTCACAAAGGTGCTGGCAGTGGTCGCAGCCCATCTGCTCAGATTAGGGGTTTCAGTCTTCCCCTATCTAGACGACTGGTTGTTGAAGGCGAGCTCGCCCCAGACAGTCGCCCACCACCTTCAGATGACGGCAGACCTCCTGCACGAGCTGGGGTTTTCCATCAATGTGACGAAATCACACCTGTGTCCCTCTCAAAAGCTCCTTTTCATCGGAGCGATTCTCGACTCGGCGCAGTTTCGGGTTTATCCTCCCGAACGGCGAGTTTAGGATATACAGGCTTTGATTCCCATCTTCCAGCCGTTATCCCGGGTTTCGGTCAGGTTGACGCTGCGGCTGCTGGGGCTGATGGCTTCCTGCATCCTTCTGGTGCATCACGCCCGGTGGCGGATGCGGGCTCTGCAGTGGGACCTGAAGTTTCAGTGGGCCCAGCATCAGGGCAACTTGTCCGACCATGTCTTGATCTCAGAGGGCACTGCAAGGCAACTGCAGTGGTGGCTTACGGACCGCGATTGGGTCAGAGGCAGATCCCTCTCCCTTCCCCAACTGGAGCACGTTGTTGTGACGGACGCGTCCCTCCGGGGCTGGGGAGGCCACTTGGGAGAGGCGGAGATCAGAGGCATCTGGTCTCCTGCGGAGTCCCGGCTCCATATAAACTTGTTGGAGCTGCGGGCGATTCGTCTGGCGCTGAAGGCATTCCTCCCCTTTGTCAGCGGGAGTGTGGTGCAGGTGTTCACGGACAACACCACCGCCATGTGGTACTGCAACAAACAGGGCGGGGTGGGGTCGTGGACCCTTTGCCAGGAGGCTCTGCGCCTCTGGCAATGGCTGGAACATCAGGATGTGACCCTGGTGGTTCAACACCTGGCGGGCTCTCTGAACGCCAGGGCAGACGAACTCAGCCGTCGGTGCTCGATGGATCACGAATGGCGTCTGAACTCGGACGTGGTGCAAGGCCTCTTTCTGCGATGGGGAGAGCCTTGGTTAGATCTATTCGCCACAGAAGAGAACGCGCAATGTCATCAGTTCTGCGCGTTGGAGTTTCCAAGACGGCACTCGCATGGCGACGCCTTTCGGCGCAAGTGGAGTTGCGGTCTGTTATACGCCTTTCCGCCTATACCACTTCTGCCCAGAGTGCTGAAGAAGATCAGGCGCGACCGGGCCCAAGTCATCCTTGTGGCTCCGGACTGGGCTCGAAGGTACTGGTATACCGAGCTACTCAGCATGTCAGTCGGTCCCCCGATCCGCCTGCCCCTTCAGGAGGACCTTCTGTCGCAGCAGCAGGGGACGGTCCTCTACCCGAACCTGTCCAGCCTCCACCTCCATGCGTGGAGATTGAGCGGCGACAGTTGAGGCCATTTGACTTACCTCCTGAAGTCTGTGATGTGATTCTGGCAGCCAGGCGGTTCGAGGCATGTGGGCTGCTGAATTCATATCTGTGCATAGATCGCCGCCTAGTGTTGGGTCCGGATGATTGCACATTGTTGTCCTGGAAGAGTCTTCGAAGTATCACGAGATAGGTGGCTCCTCCCCTGGACTACAGTGCGCATGGGCATCGCCTCCATCCCCAGATTGTTTTTTTCCGCCATTGGGTTCGGATGTGTTTTGGTTCCCTCTGTCGGAATCGATAGTTGTTTAACTTTCCTAACTTGAGACCAAAAGGTCTTTAGGACTCGCTTCGGTATTGTCCATCGTTCGGGTTGGCTTATTCATCGGCTCCGAACACTTGCTGCCCTTCCGCGTGCTGTCGGCGCGGACGGGCCTACACGACGCTCCAGACTACTTCAACATGGAACGAACGCCGTTTAAGAGGTGCCCGGTGTGTGCCTCTAAGTATTCGCACCTCGACGTGCACCCAGTGTGCAACAGATGCTTGTCGCCGGACCACGATGAGGCCAGGTGTATGGCCTGCTCCAAGTTCCGGTCGAAGAAGACTCTCAAGCTACGTCGGACCGCGAGACTGCAGGCCCAGTTATCGGCACCCCCTCCAGCCAACATCTTTGAAGAAGACGTTGAAGACGACACCGTCCTACAAGTTTCGGACTCTGACCCAGCGTCGGACGATGAGAACTATGACGCGGGAGATGATGAGTTCAAGGAAGTCGTCGAGGAGGTAGGGGACGACGACGGGGCCATTGCCACCGTGGAGGATAGCTCGGAAGAAGAGCATCCTCATATTGACTCTGGGGCCGAACCCCAGCATAAGGCCCAGGTCGAGGGATCGCCTTTGGGCCTTACCCAAGACCTCAATACTCGTCCCACGGCCCCGCCTCCGGGCCCGGCCACGGACATTACAGATGCGCCACTCCCGGTACAGAAACCGAAAGTGAAGCCATCAGGATCCGCACCATCCGTATCGAAACCGAAAGTGAAAGTCGCACTGGTGGGACCAAAGGCTCCAGAGGCCTCGGCGCCGAAGAAGTCCAAAATGGCCGCCGAGATCAAGAGCCACGCCAAGATGGCCGACCCAAAGACCCCGGTGTCGAAGCCGAAGGCAAAGACGACCGACGCGGCTGCGTCGGCGCTGAAGATGGTCGACGCGCTGAAGGGCCGCGTCGACGCCAAGAAGGTCGATGACCCTAAAAAAGCCTCAAAGAAGCGCCAGGACGACTCCAAAGCTCTGGCTGCGCCGATCCCGGTCGACAAAGCCAAGGGCGGTGATGTGTCGGCTCCAAAGACCGTGCCTTTGATCACCGACCCGGATCAGGACTCGGAGGACTCGCTCAAGACGGTCCAACCCTCGCCGTCCTTTACCAAGAAGGTCGCGGAGTCCCTTCAACGCATTCGGAAGGAAGCAGTGGCTCCCGAACCGAAGGATGTGGCGCCGAAGCCTCCACAGAAACCGGCGAAGGCGCAGACGCCGATCCACTTCACGCTGCCGCCAAAGACGACGCCGAAGGCCTTCGCTCCGAGACCTGGGGCTGGGGTGCCCTTGAAGCTGGTGTCCACGCCTAAAGCATCTTTGGTGGTGCCGAAGCCTCGGCTCCAGCCACTCGCGGACGAAGAGCGTCGAGAGGTTGTCATCGACGCCAACACAGGCAAACTCTCTCTCCTTAAAAGGAAGATCACACCGGAGCCAGTGTTGGAACATTTTCGTATTCCACTCAAAAAGAAGTTGGACTCTGCGGGTACTTCTGCCCCTATGAAGCCTGCATCTCCACAAGGTCTGGAGCTCTCACCCACTCACTCTAACGCTGGGGGGGGTGAAGGAGACGAGGAGGAGGAGTACAATTATCCAGCGTACTCGGATCCAGAGGAGGTCAATGAGCCATGGTCTGCTGGAGGCGACCCTGAGGACCCTCAGTCGGGACAAGAGCCGCAGCTTTTTGCTGCAAAAACTTCCCCAACAGAGGACTCTGCAGCCTTCAACGCTCTAATTGAGAGAGCTGCGGCCAATCACGATGTCGACCTCCATGCGGACCCAGTAGATGTCGATTTTCTGTTTGACACTTTCTCGGTGGCTGAAAAGACTGTCAAGACATTGCCCATGCTCAAAGGAGTGCTAAAGCACGCGCCAGAGGTTTTCAGGGAGCCCACCCGGGCGCGAGTCATCAATCCTCGTATTGACAAAAAATACAAGGCAGCGCCCACTGATCCAACGTACATCAAGGGACACTTGCCACTGGACTCTTTGGTTGTATCCAACGCACGCAAGCGGGCGAACTCGCAGACCACGGGTGATGCTCCTCCCCCAGACAAAGAATCGAAGATCTTTGAGGCCTCAGGAAAACGTATTGCTGCGCAGGCAGCTAATATTTGGCGCATTTCAAACACGCAAGCCCTACTTGCACGCTACGATAGGGCACACTATGACACCCTAGAAACACTTCTACAGCACTTACCTAATCAGTACAAAGAGGGAGCTGAAATGTTGATTCAGGAAGGGAAGCTTCTCACCAACGCTTCCATTAAGTTCGCACTGGACGTGGCTGATACAGCCTCCAGAGCCATGAACACTAGCGTGCTACTGCGTAGGCATGCTTGGCTTAGGATATCAGGCTTTAAACCAGACATACAGACAACCATCTTAAACCAAACAGTTAATCCAGACCACCTGTTTGGGCCTGAAGTGGATGCAACCCTTGAAAAAATGAAAAAAGACACTGACACTGCTAAGTCTATGGGGGCCCTGCAGTCCCAGCAGTTTCGGGGTGGTTCCTTTTGCCGCTCCAATAACAGGCACCTCAAGGGGTCAGGCATCACAATCCACGCAATACTATAAAAGCAACACCCAGACCTCATACACCAACAAGGGTAGAGGTGGTTACCGGGGCAACAACGTCAAAGGCAGAGGACGTGGAAATAACAGCTCCAGGTCCTCCACCACCAACAAACAGTGACGCCTTGTCACTGCCCCCCGACCACACAACACCAGTCGGGGGGAGACTCCAGCAGTTCCTGACCGCGTGGAAATCCATCACCACGGACAGGTGGGTCAAATCTCTTATCCAATACGGTTACTGTCTGGAACTCACTTCCACTCCACCAAACATACCTCCAAGAACCCGTCCTATGTCCGGCGAGCACTTGCACTTGTTGCAGCAGGAGGTCCAAGTCATGCTGCAAAAAGGGGCAATAGAGCTCGTTCCACTGCAAGAAAGGGGAACAGGGGTTTACTCTCTGTACTTTCTCATCCCCAAAAAGGACGGATCCCTCAGGCCCATCCTGGACCTCAGGCCCCTCAACTGGTACATTCTGTCAGAACATTTCCATATGCTCACGCTGCAGCAGGTTCTCCCTCTGCTTCGGCAGGGGGACTTCCTGGCTACTCTGGATCTCAAGGATGCATACTTTCACATTCCCCTGCATCCTTCACACAGGAAGTACCTCAGGTTCACAATTCAAAACCAGCACTACCAGTTCAAGGTTCTGCCTTTCGGGGTCACCACAGCGCCCAGGGTCTTTACAAAGTGCCTGGCGACTGTGGCGCCGCATCTAAGGCGTCAAAACATCCACGTCTACCCCTACCTGGACGACTGGCTCATTCAGGCAAAGTCGGAACAACAGTGCGCCGACCACGTGTCCCGCACCATTCATCTCCTGCAAATCCCATCTCCAGCCCGCCCACATACGGCAGTATCTGGGCGCGACAATAAACACTCTGGCAGCCACTGCGCAGCCAAATTCAGTGAGAGTCGCCAGTATTCAGACGCTGATCCAACGATTCAGACCTCAGCACTCGCTTCCAGCGAAGGTGTTCATGCAGTTGATAGGCATGATGGCCTCCTGCATCTCCATTGTCCCGCACGCGAGGTTACATATGCGTCCGCTCCAGGAGTGCCTAGCACGTCAGTGGACTCAGGCTCACGGGCAACTAACAGACCTAGTGTTGGTGAGCGGTCGGGCGTACAACTCTCTGCATTGGTGGAATCCACGAAACCTTTGCAAGGGCCGACCGTTCCAAGAGCCTGTGCCACAGATTATCCTGACAACGGACGCTTCTCTCCAGGGATGGGGAGCGCATGTACTCCACTACACAGTGCAGGGACTATGGACACTACAGCAAAGGAAGATGCACATCAATGTATTGGAACTGATGGCGATCTTCATGGCCTTAAAGGCATTCAAAGTACATCTATGCAACAAGGTCGTGTTGATCCGGACGGACAACATGACGGCCATGTACTACATTCAGAAACAGGGGGGCACACACTCTCCGCAGCTGTCTCATCTGGCTCAGAGCATGTGGAAGTGGGCCATTCAAAGGAACATTTTCCTGATGGCAGAACATCTCCCAGGCAAAGACAATCAGATGGCGGACCTGCTCAGCAGGCACAGCCACCAAATGCACGAGTGGGAGATACATCCATCAGTACTCCAACCGTACTTCCAAAGGTGGGGTCATCCAGAGATAGACCTGTTCGCCACAAAGGAGAACGCAAAATGCCAAAGCTTCGCCGCCAGGTTCCCACACCCGCAATCGCAGGGCAATGCGATATGGATGAACTGGTCAGGCAGATTTGCGTACGCTTTTCCCCCAGCACCTCTGATACCGCTGGTGGCACGCAAGCTCAGGCAGCACTCGATGACTCTCATCCTGGTTGCTCCAACGTGGGCTCGCCAACCATGGTACACCACGTTTCTGGAACTTTCCGTGGTACCGCATCAAAGGCTTCATCTCACACCCAGCCTTCTGACGCAGAGCCATGGCGACATTCAGCACCCAGATCCGCAACAGCTCAACCTGGCGATCTGGCTCCTGAAGTCCTAGAGTTTGGCTACCTCAATCTTCCCCCCGATTGCATGGACATCATTCAGGAGGCAAGAAAGCCCACTACTAGAGCATGTTATGCGGCTAAATGGAAGCGGTTTGTCATTTATTGTGCAAACCACAACATTAACCCGCTGGATGCTTCCATTCAGAACATCATATGTTACCTGTTCCATCTGTACCAATGCAATTTGGCGTATTCTTCCATCCGCATTCACCTGTCTGCGATGGCCGCGTACCTCCAGAATAGGCAACACCTATCACTTTTCAAGGTTCCTGCTATCAAGGCTTTTCTGGAAGGACTCAAAAGGGTCATTCCACCACGGACACCACCAGCTCCAGAATGGAACCTCAATGTGGTTCTTACAAGGCTGATGGGTCCTCCTTTCGAGCCACTACACTCTTGTGAGCTTCAGTTTCTGACTTGGAAAGTGGCTTTCTTAGTAGCAATTACATCGCTACGGAGGGTTAGTGAGTTGCAGGCCCTCACCATCCAAGAACCTTTTTTCCAAGTCCATGCTAACAGGGTGGTGCTCTGCACTAACCCTAAATTTCTACCCAAGGTTGTATCTCAATTCCACATGAACCAGACAATTGAGTTGCCAGTGTTTTTTCAAAACCCTGAGTCGCTGGCGGAGCGGATGCTCCACACCCTTGACGTTAAAAGAGCCCTAATGTACTACATTGACAGGACAAAAGATTTTCGAAAGACTAAGCAGCTTTTCGTTGCCTTTGCATCACACCACAAGGGTAACGCTATTTCCAAAGCTGGTATCGCTAGGTGGATCGTGAAATGTATTCAGATCTGTTACGCTAAGGCTAAACGCACTCTTACAATTCCACCAAGAGCCCACTCCACCAGAAAGTTGGGGGCCTCTATGGCTTTCCTTGGGAACATTCCCTTAGAGGATATATGTAGAGCAGCCACATGGTCTACCACACATACATTTTACTAAACATTACTGTGTAGACGTACACTCTAAACAGCAGGCAGCTGTTGGTCAGGCTGTTCTCAAAACACTTTTCCAAACTGCTGCAGCTGGCACGGGCGGCCGCCAATAATAGGAGGACTGCTATGTATTCTATGCACAGATATGAATTCAGCAGCCCACATGCCTCGAACTGCAAATGCTACTTACCAGTATGCATCTGTTCTTGGCATGTAGGGCTGCTGACATTCATATCGCCTGCCCTCCTCCCCGGCGCCTGTAGCAGCTGCAGTATTCATATATATGCTCATAGCATGGTCATCACTCACATAGTTCACTCCATCTCGGCCACAATGGCTAAAAACAATCTGGGGATGGAGGCGATGCCCATGCGCACTGTAGTCCAGGGGAGGAGCCACCTATCTCGTGATACTTCGAAGACTCTTCCAGGACAACAATGTGCAATCATCCGGACCCAACACTAGGCGGCGATCTATGCACAGATATGAATGTCAGCAGCCCTACATGCCAAGAACAGATGCATACTGGTAAGTAGCATTTGCATTCCTCCACAAAATCGGTTACGCCTGTCGGTGGAACAAGTTTGTGGCATGGTGCACAGCAAAGGCTTTGGATCCTCTCTCTGCCCCTCTTTCTGAGGTTCTTCTCTTCCTTCTTTCTCTTGCCCAGCAGGGCTCTGCTCTGGGGACTATCAAGGGCTACCTTTGTGCCCTTTCGGCCTTTCTGAGGCTGCCTGATCAACCTTCTTTGTTCAAGTCCCCCATTGTAACGAGGTTCTTGAAAGGCATCACACACATGTATCCACCTGTTCCGTTTGTGATGCCTCAGTGGGACTTGAACCTGGTTCTAACCTTCTTGATGTGTGCTCCCTTTGAGCCACTTCATTCCTGTCCTCTCCGTCTCCTGACTTTAAAGACGGCTTTCCTGGTTGCCATCACCTCTGACAGGAGGGTGAGTGAGCTCCAGGCTCTTTCTGTCAAACCTCCTTTCTTGGCCATTCATCCCGACAAGGTGGTTTTACGAACTAGACCTTCTTTCCTGCCCAAAGTAGTCTCTGCTTTCCACATCGGGCAGTCCATCACCTTACCCTCCTTCTTCCCGCCTCCGCATCCTTCAAAGGATGAAGAGCGGCTCCATCGTCAGGACCCAAAACGTGCGCTTTCATTTTATATGGATCGCACACGCCAGTTCCGGGTGGATGACCAACTGTTTGTTGGCTACGTGGGTGCGAAGAAAGGACGGGCGGTACATAAACGGACCATCTCTCGGTGGGTCGTTCTGTGCATCAAAGCGTGCTACTCTTTGGCTCGGAAGGAGCCTCCTGTTGGGCTGAGGGCCCATTCCACTCGGGCCACGGCGGCTACTACTGCCCTGGGCCGGGGAGTCGCCTTGCAGGACATTTGCCAGGCGGCTACGTGGGCCTCGCTGCACACTTTTGCGAGGCACTACTGCCTGGACAGTCAAGTCCGGAGGGATGGCTTCTTTGGCCGTTCTGTCCTCCAGGACTTTCTGGTGTAAGATGGTATTGGTTCGCAGACCCACCACCGGGGTTGGTATTGCTGGGGTATCTATTCTAAGGTAAGGAATCTAATACTAACCTGTTTCTTTCAGATGAACAAGTTACTTACCTTCGGTAACGATATATCTGTAAGAAACAGTAGTTAGTATTAGATTCCTTACCGCCCCGCCCATCCTCCCCGTTCTGCGAACTGATACCTAGGGTTAGGGACATCCCTTTCAGGGACCTAGTTTCAAAAAATGGCACCAGTGTTGGTTCTCACATGGCTCTGCGTGTTCTGGCGCGGAAAAGCTGTGTGCAAAGAACTGACGTCAGCGCGCGGAGGCGGCGTCTATATACTCCAGCGACGTCATCACGGCGCACGACGCCAACGACGGACGCGGAGCCGCCGGGACGCCTGCAGACGACGCCTACCGACGCACAGGGGTACTGCTACGCAAAAGTTTCCGGATCCAGACTGACGCCTGGGGATATTCTAAGGTAAGGAATCTAATACTAACTACTGTTTCTTACAGATATATCTTTACCGAAGGTAAGTAACTTGTTCCATAAGGATTTTGTGGCTTTGGGCCTCCCGACTAAGTATCTGGTCACACTCAGCCAATTAAGACTTGTCATAATAGTTTAAGACTGGACTTAGAGTGTCTGCTGCTAATTGTTATACATTTTTGCCTTTTACAGACACTTGGTTGATGATATGTTAAGTGCTGATGATGTTAGTTGCAGTAGTTCCCAGGTCAGTGCAAAATCTGAGAAGAACATGGCTGATTTTGATGGGGAAGAATCTGGCTGTGAAGAGGAGCTTCTACAGATCAATTCTCATGCTGAACTGACATCTCATCTCCAACAACATCTTCCAAATCTTGCCTCAATCTACCATGAACACCTCAGTCAAGGTACTGTAATAGCTATTTCTTTGTGAACAGTATTTTGCATCTGCTTTAACATTGAAATCAAAATGAGTTGTTCCAATGTCATCTGGTAATTTAAGGTTCTCTAAACTACATTTGATTGACAGCTACACTATTCTTTTTTAAGAACAAACGTTATTGCCATTTTTCTTGCCCACAATCCCATAATATGTCCAAAAGCATGATGTATGTGTATATAGTGGAAAATAGTATTGACATTCATGAGCAATGTTATGCATTTTATGTGAAAAAAAAGGACAAAAAGGAGCAAGAAACAAAAGCAAGGTATAACGAAAAAAAACGGCTGCGTTACAGAAGGTAGGAATATTGTCCTTATGAAATGTCCAGGTCTCCATACGCTATTTGAATGATACAATCTTATCAGCTATTTGGTAGCAGTGTGTATACGCCTGTTTTCACTGTGGGACAGAACGTCCAAACCTAATGGTGTGGGCTGTGATGACGGTGTGAGAATAATTCCTCTGAAATCTGCCCAGCACTGCAATATGCATGTGTGTTTGTGGGGGCAGCCACGAGCTTTGAAACCCGTTTACTCCAACCCCATGCAGAAGTCTAATCCTTGCTTCCATACGCCCAATGGGGGTGGGGATGGTGCCTTCCATAATCGGGCTATGTCGCGCTTAGCTAGAGTCAAACCTAGGTACAATAAATTACGTTTATATCTGTTTCCCTTAATGTCTTCTACAATGTGCAGTAACGCTAACCATGGAGTACTTGGTATACCCCAACCCAGCACCTCATCTAGACATCTTTTCACACCCCTCCAAAACCTGTCAAGGACTAGGCATGTCCACACTGTATGAATAAAGGTGGCCTCTTCCACTCCGCAACGGAGACAATCTGAGGAGGCAACAAGACCTGCCTTGTGAAGTCTCGATCGAGTAAGATATATTCTGTGTAAGTATTTCAACTGCATTAGTCGTAATTGCATGGTGACTGCAGCCTTTCGGGGGTCTGTAACGCCTTCATCCAATCATCGCTGTTAATAGGACCTAGATCAGTTTGCCAGGCTTCCCTGAGGGAGTCCTGTGTTGATGCACTA
Source organism: Lissotriton vulgaris (assembly GCF_964263255.1). NCBI lineage: Eukaryota > Metazoa > Chordata > Amphibia > Caudata > Salamandridae > Lissotriton > Lissotriton vulgaris. Next base: position 1,361,186,170 of record NC_141694.1, on the reverse strand, counting down.
TAGGTGACTAGTGTTTGATAGATTTTAGGTATTTTGTGGTCAACCAAGTCACCCATAAGGAGCTTCCCTGCTAGTGGGCTAAATTTGGGGAGGGCATTTAGATCTCTGAGGTAAGAAGTAATAGCATTTCGGAATTTAAGGTATTTGTAAAACTGGGTACATGGGATGGAGTATTTTTTTTGAAGGTCTGAGAAGGATTTAAGGGGGAAAAACCCTGGAGAACGTCTAATAGTGTAGAGCTACCAATTCAGTCCCAGCCCTGAAACCCTTGTAATTGTTGCAGCTGAGGAATAAGACTTTTGCAAGTACCATCATCATCAAATAGCTTTATTTGACAAATTAAGTCATAAAAGCATTTAACAAAAATAGATAAAGGAGTTGATAACAACAATTACCACAATATAATACATAACCTAGTTAAAACCGCGTGACAATGAAAATTGACCGTTAAAAAGAGAAGTAAAACATGTACAATTTACTTCAAAATCAGTATATTAAAACCAATTATTGGGCACAATAAGTTTTACAATTTTCAAGGTGAAGAACAGGCTTCTCACCAAGTTCGCCAAAACGATCAAATCAAGAAACCCTGCCTTTAGGGTTTAGGAAAGGTCTCACAAAGGGATCCTAAAAAATCAATGGAGCCACACCTACCAATCAGAGCCAAGTATCAGAACAGTCCATTATAAAAAAAAATGTATAGAAGTTTATTATTCATTTTTATGATTTCAAAGTTTCATGTACTGATATTACAAAAATATAAATAAATATGAGTTCATCATTCAAAATTCAGTAAAAGCACACATAATTCAATACCTCATATACAGTCCCACACAATCCAAAATGACTCTCATACTCACACTTCCACATACTCTATAAACAATCATACAACCATTCTTTCAAATATCAAACAGGCACACTACCACTAATACAAGGTCGCCATCACATGAATTGATAAAGGTGTAATACAATTCATTAAACACAGAGGTGCTGGGCAATACACAGCAATAGGGATTGATGATGGATTAAACAATCCTGTTGCCCACAGGAACCACGCCGACACACGTTTCGGTGTACAGACCCGTCCGGGCCACACCTTCGTCAGGGCGACTATGAACAACGGGGAGGGGGACTGAATATCTAAAAATACAAAATATACATATATTCATACATCAACATTCACTTTGTTAACAAACATTGATTCTGTTTTATTACATAGTGTATTTTTATTCTAGTTCCCATACGTCTCTTAGTAGGACAGTGGCTCCACGAAATAGAGTAAAATAAAACACTTTATATTAGGGAGAGAAGCTCCTCATAGGTCTGGAAAAACAGTTCTTCAAGCAAAGAATAAACCATTCTTACATCCACATTCTTCTTGTCATTCCTATTTAGTCATACATATTCAGTACACTCAATTATCGACGTCTATGTGGGCTGCTTATATATACAATTGTAATAGGAAGGGAATGCCTTCAGCCTCCTTTAGGGAGGGGGAAATTAAGTGGAGGGGCCGGTGTGTGACATTGAAGAGGGTACTCCAAGTATCCCCCATCTTTCAACCTATATGCATGGATGTCAACAGGCTGATAGGTAAAATTACAGGTTCAACATGGCTCAGAATAGGATCCACAAAGTAGTCCCAGTTCCTGATCAGATCCCAGGCATCGCACTTTGATCAAATAGATCTAGGGATTCTATCTATACTAAGTACAGTTCCTAGTATCCAGAGTGGAGCTCAGCGCATACCAGTTTAATCTAGTGGACCAGTGTCCCATGAGGTTTTCGCACTTACATTTATGGAGTAATGAAAGGTTCAATTGATAACAAGAATGTCCTTTCTACGCTTGGATTTGGAAGACTCGCTCTAACGGGCGTCTTCTGCGTGGGGAGTACGAAGACGATGTCCTTGGTTAGGAGTGTTCTCCCGGTCTTTTCGATAGTTGCCTTCAATTCTACGAAGGAAGGAAGAGGGGAACCATGCATAAAACTTAAATGACTCATCTCCACCGATGTTGGTCCCGTGTAATAAAATCAGGGGAATCATCCATAGGGGATAAGCTTGAGAACACGAAATAGCATGTTCATAAAGACATGACGTTGGCAATTATAGGAAAAGTTTAGTTAGAGGGTCCCTTTAATAACCTCTTGTAAGCCCACCCCATCAGTGCTCCCAGTTCTCAGATAATGATTCCCACCTACCTATATTTTCCTTTGTCGGGAGTTTCAAGGTGGTTTCTCAGGTGGAGCACCAAGTTCGATCACGCATCTACCAGAAAGTATCCATTTGAAAATGTAATTAACTAATTCACTTTTCTTAGGTTGCAAGTACAGCTACACTATTCTTAATTACTTTTTTTAAAATTATTTATTTTATTAATTTTCATCGAACAAACAACTTTGAGACTCAGCTGATGCAATCAGCTATATCACAGTGCAGACACACGGTTCCGGATCCAGGTCGTCGCCGGTCGACCTTACGACCTCGCCGGCCCCTGCCCCCAGGGTGTCGCCCCCGGCGCCGTCCCAGAACGACGTCGTCCCCGGTCCTCCCCTCGATCTGGGTGCGGCGCCGGAGCAGCACCGCTCGACGCCGCTCTCAACGCCAATGGGAGACTTCTACTTCTATGACCCGGCCCCATCGTTTGACCCTGAGTATCAGGAGATGGGTGGCGAGGCGGATTGGGAGGGGTCTGAGGACCCTCTGGCACATGAGTGCCAGCCTTATCAGGACTGGGCAGGTGAGCTAGGGGATACCAGTGGTCTGGACACTTCGCCAGACACCTGGCTTTTTCTCCCCTCCTGCCGTGGCTTCGGAGGAGGGGGCTACCTATAGTGTGGTGTTGACGCGGGCGGCCAAGGCCTTGTCCCTTGAACTCCCCATCACGGCCGTGAGGACTAACCTCCTCACTGAGGTCCTTAAACCACAAGCAAGCTTTTCGGAGCCTCTGTTGCAGTTTAATGAGGCCTTGTCTGACGTTCTTTTGGGCACCTGGTCCAGGCTCGCTACAGGTCCCTCTGTAGATAGGAACGTGGCCACACGCCACCGCCCGGCTCCGGGCGACCCTTGCTTCCTGCCCACCCACCCCACCCCGAGAGCCTGGTCATACAGGCCTCTAACTCCTAGACCGCATTCCCGACTGCTCCCCCCGATCGGGAGTCCAAGAGGTACGAACAGTATGGAAAGAAGATGTTCTCCTCACTGAGTTTGGGGTTGCGGTCAGTTAACACTGCGTGCTTCTTGGGCCGTTATACCCACACAAGGGGGGCCGTCAAGCGCGTTCCGGGGCCAGAAGTAGGGTGTGGTTGTTATTCCCACTACTTTCTGGTTCCCAAGAAGGGCAAAGGGGCCCTACGCCCTATCTTGGACCTGCGGAACGTCGACGGCTTCCCCCGAAAGGAGAAATTCAAGATGCTGACTTTGGCTCAGGTCTTAGCTGCCCTAGACCCGGGAGACTGGATGGTAGCGTTGGACTTGCAGGACGCCTATTTCCACATTCCCGTCCTGCCGGCCCACCGGCGCTGCCTGCGGTTCACGGTAGGCCACGAGCACTTTCAGTTTACCGTGCTCCCCTTCAGCCTTACCAGCGCCCCACGGGTGTTCACGAAAGTGATGGCGGTGGTCGCAGCTCATTTGCGCAGGTTGGGGGTTTCAGTCTTCCCCCTACCTTGACGACTGGTTGTTGAAGGCGGGCTCGCCCCAGACAGTCATCAGCCACCTCCAGACTACTGCCGACCTCCTGCACCTGCTGGGGTTCTCCATTGATGTGCCGAAGTCACACCTGTGTCCCTCTCAGAAGCTCCTCTTCATCGGAGCTGTTCTAAACTCTGCGCAGTTTCGGGTTTATCCTCCTGAACAGCAGGTTTGGGATATTCAGGCTCCGATTCCGATCTTTCAGCCGTTATCCCGAGTCTCGGTCAGGTTGACGCTGCGGCTTCTGGGGCTGATGGCCTCCTGCATCCTTCTGGTGCATCACGCTAGGTGGCGGATGCGGGCTCTGCAGTGGGACCTGAAGTTTCAGTGGGCCCAGCATCAGGGCAACTTGTCCGACCATGTCTTGATCTTGGAGGGCACTGCAAGACAGTTGTAGTGGTGGCTCACGGACTGCGATTGGGTCAGCAGCAGATCCCTCTCCCTTCCCCAACCGGAGCACGTAGTTGTGACGGACGCGTCCCTCCAGGGCTGGGGGGGCCACATGGGAGAGGCGGAGATCAGAGGCCTCTGGTCTCCGGCGGAGTCCCGGCTCCACATCAACCTTCTGGAGCTGAGGGCGATCCGGCTTGCACTGAAGGCATTCCTCCCCTCTGTCCGGGGGAGTGTAGTGCAGGTGTTCACGGACAACACCACCGCCATGTGGTACTGCAACAAACCGGGCGGGTGGGGTCGTGGACCCTATGCCAGGAGGCTCTGCGCCTCTGGCAGTGGCTGGAACATCAGGGCATGACCCTGGTGGTTCTACACCTGGCAGGTTCCCTGAACACCAGGGCGGACGAACTCAGCCGTCTGTGCATGATGGATCACGAATGGCGTCTGAACTCGGACGTGGCGCAAGGCCTCTTTCAGCAGTGGGGAGAGCCTTGGTTAGATCTATTCGCCACAGAAGAGAATGCGCAATGTCATCAGTTCTGCGCGTTGGAATTTCCAAGGCGGCGCTCGCTCAGAGGCGCTTTTCGTCGAGAGTGGAGTTGCGGTCTGTTGTACGCCTTTCCGCCTATACCACTTCTGCCCTGAGTGCTGAAGAAGATGAGGCGCGACCGGGCCCAAGTCATCTTTGTGGCTCCGGACTGGGCACGAAGATACTGGTATCCCGAGCTGCTCAGCATGTCAGTCGATCCCCCGATTCGTCTGCCTCTTCAGGAGGACCTTCTGTCGCAGCAGCAGGGGACGGTCCTCCACCCGAACCTGTCCAGTCTCCACTTACATGCGTGGAGATTGAGCGGCGGCAGTTGAGGCCATTTAACTTGCCTCCTGAAGTCTGTAATGTGATTCTGGCAGCCATATGTCCCTCCACAAAATCGGTATACGCCTGCAGGTGGAACAAACTTGTGGCATGGTGCACAGCAAAGGCTGTGGATCCCCTTTCTGCCCCTCTTTCAGAGGTTCTCCTCTTTCTTCTTTCTCTTGCCCAGCAGGGCTCTGCTCTGGGCACTCTACCTCTCTGCCATTTCCGCTTTCTTAAGGCTGCCTGATCAGCCCTCTTTGTTCAAGTCTCCAGTTGTGAATAGGTTTTTGAAGGGCATCACTCATGTTTCCTCCTGTTCCTTTCGTGATGCCTCAGTGGGACTTGAACCTTGTTCTGACTTATCTGATGTGCGCTCCCTTCGAGCCACTTCATAACTATCCTCTTTTTCTCCTTACTCTTAAGACTGCATTCCTGGTTGCCATCACCTCTGCCAGGAGAGTGAGTGAGCTCCAGGCTCTTTCTTCTCAACCTCCTTTCCTTTCTGTCCATCCGGACAAAGTTCTGTTGCAGACGCGACCCTCTTTCCTGCCCAAGGTAGTCACGGCCTTCCACATCGGGCAGTCCATCACCTTGCCCACCTTCTTTACACCTCCGCATCCCTCGAAAGAGGAAGAGATGCTCCACCGTCTGGACCCAAAACGTGCGCTCACATATTATCTGGATTGCACACGCCAGTTCTGGGTGGATGATCAACTCTTTGTTGGTTACGTGGGAGCTAAGAAGGGACGGGCGGTGCACAAACGGACCATTTCCTCGATGGGTCGTCTTGTGCATCAAGGGTTGTTACTCTCTGGCTAAAAAGGAGCCTCCTGTGGGGCTACGTGCCCATTCCACTCGGGCCACGGCGGCTACTACTGCCCTGGGTCGGGGACTCCCCTTGCAGGACATCTGTCAGGCAGCTACATGGGCCTTGTTGCACACGTTCGCAAGACACTACTACCTGCACAGCCAAGTCCGGATAGATGGCTTTTTCGGCCGTTCCGTTCTCCAGGACTTTCTGGTGTGATCATTGGTTCGCAGACCCACCACCGGGGTTGGTATTGCTGGGGTATCTATTCTAAGGTAAGGAATCTACTACTAACCTGTTTCTTTCAGATGCACAAGTTACTTACCTTCGGTAACGATATATCTGTAAGAAACAGTAGTTAGATTCCTTACCGCCCCACCCATCCTCCCCGTTCTGTGAACCGATATCTAGGGTTAAGGTCATCCCCTTTCAGGGCCCTGGTTTTCATGGCACCAGTGTTGGGTTTTATCATGGCTCTGCGTTTCTGGCGCAGAAAAGCTGTGTATAAGAACTGACGTCAGCGCGCGAGGGCGGCGTCTAAGTACTTCGACGACGGACGCGGAGGCGCAGACGACGCCTACCGACGCGCAGGTGTACTGCTACGCAAACATTTTCCGGATCTAATACTAACTACTGTTTCTTACAGTTATATCGTTACCGAAGGTAAGTAACTTGTGCGTCAGTTCACTTCATGGCTCTACGCTTTTGGTGTGGAAAGTTGTGAAAAGTAATTGACATCAACACACCGAGGTGGCAACTATGCAGGTGATGCGAACGTCACTGCAGATAACGGCAAGTCGACCGACGCCACCTACTGCCGCGCTGGGGTACTACTCACAAAATATCTTCTGGATACAGTTGGACGCCTGGGGAAATTGAAAGGTAAGGGATCTGTGGCTAGAAATTGTCTAAATCACAACAAGGAAGTGGGGACCAGGAGCACATTGCGGTTCCAGCATACATGCTCTAAAGAAAACTATACCAATTACTGGTGTGCAGTTCCTAAAACTTCATACCAGAAATTGTTCTAGAAATTGTCTCTACCAGATAAGGCATTACTGAAGTTAAGTAACTTGTTCTTCTCACCTGTGTGCTTTTCTCCATCCGCTCCACGTTGCTCTCTCGCCCATTGCTTTTCCTCCCCATTCCTGCCCTCTTTGTTGTCTTCCTATCCGGCCCTTCTTCCTATGTTGCCTGTTGCATCTGTTCCCCACTGTAGGAAAGTACCGCTTTTTGTATTTGTACCCCCCACTTTTTACCTGACACTTGATGCACTTTGACTTGATGTGCCCTGGGTCCCTGCCAATCGAGTTCCCAGGGCCTGTATTTTTTCACAAAAATGGTACAGTTGTATCCACAAATGGCACATCTCTGTCCCCCAGGTAAATCCCTTGTAAAAGGATCCGTAGGTAACACAGGGCACTGTGACCAGGGAAGGCCTCTAAGGGCTGCAGCACCTATTGTGCCACCCTTAGCGGCCCTGTTCCTTAACACCCACACATTGCCAACGCAGGCTGCATGTTTTGGTGCAGAGAAAAGTGAAGAGTCGACTTGGCACACATCCTTGGGTAACATACCTGCCATCCATTGCCTGAGTTCCAGGTAAGTCACCCCTCTAGCAGGGGGCACTAGACCACAGGTGAGGGTACAGTTGCATGACGGCGGTACCCCTGCAATGTCTGAGTCCATTCTTAGACATTGTAAGTGCAGTAAATCCATGAAGAATATTGTCTGCCAGTTGCTCATTATGAACTCCAAAGCTCTACAATGGCTTTACTGAAACTGGGAAGTTTGGTAGCAAACTTCTTAGCACATTAAACCAACACTAATGCCAGTGTGGGTTTTAATGTAAAATGCACTCAGAGGACATCTTACTTGATCTGCACTTTGTTTAAACTGCTTCACAGCTGTCCCTTACAGTTCTTTAATATTTATACTGCGAGCTTCAGGCTCTGTGTCTCAATCCTTCATTCACTACCTTCTACCCAGAACAACTGTTTCTACAGACGCAAGCATTATTTCTAACAACATTTATTTCGGCGGTCAAACTATCAGCCCAGTTGGCGTTTTATGTTCCAACTCACTCCTCTAAGGAGGAGGAAAGGCTCCATCACTTAGAGCCCAAAAGAGAGCACAACTGTTACATTGATCGGACCAAGGAACACCAGGTCGATGATCAGCTGTTTGTCGGGTTCTCTGGAGTGATCGAAGGCAAGGCAAAGCAGAGCAGAAGAGAACCATCTCCCACTGGATCGTGCTCTCTATTAGGATCTGCTAAGTATTGGTCAAAAAGCGCCTTCTGGAAGGACCTCTTGCTCAGTCTACCAGGGCCAAACCGGTTACCACTGGATTAGCAATGTAGTTTCCCTGTCCTAGACATATGACAGGCAGCTATGAGAGTGTCTCCTCCATACAGTCACAAAGCACTATTGTCTGGTGAGATTCTCTGTGAAGGGAATTTTCCCTATCTGGTCTGCAAAACTTTCTGGTTTGAGTCCATTCACAGACCTGCCTCAAAATAGATACTGCTTGAATATCTATTGAAAGGTGAGAAATTTACGGTTATGTCTCTATCAGAAGATCAATTTACTTACCTTAGGTAGCACTCTTTCTGTCCCCAACCTTCCCATCCTCCCTCTTCTGCGACTGAACTCTATCTATAAATAAGGTCCCGACTCTAGGACTCTGCACACTGGTCACAACCAATTTGCTCTTAGGGTTCAGCATCAGGCGGTGTGGTATCCTTGAAGGCAACAGACCCAGCCTTGTAAGGAGGGCGCCTATTTAGACTCCGCAAGTCAATTTCTGAGCGTAAATGTGTCAGTGCAGAGCCAGACTATGCCACCTGATAGCACTCTGGGGTACTGCTGAAATGGCCAGTCTAGTGCCTGGGGAATATTCAAGAGGGGAGGAATATGGAGCTAGATAATTCCTACTAGAAAGAGTGTTAAGTTAACTTGTTCATCATCCTCAGTATTAAGACCTGCAATGCAGTTGCCAGAAAAGAACTTCCAGGAGGGAACATGGTCAATTTCTTCGAGGCCAAAGCTACCACTCCTGCAAGAGAAGTGCCAATTGCAGATACATACAAGGCAGCTCCGTGGGCATCTCTGCACAAGTTTGCCAAGGATTACTGTCTGGATTCTGAGGTGCGTAGAAATGGTCACTTTGCCAGATCTGTCTTGAAGTATTACCTAGTGTAACCATCAATCAACCCTCTTCCTAGATTGGGTATTGTTCTGGAATCTACTCTACAGGTGAGGAATCTGCAGATAGGAGTATCCATCAGAAGAAACAATTAGTTATCTGTGGTGATTATCTTTCTGGTGGATACTCTTAACTACCTGGAAATTCCTCACTGACCCGCCCACCTCCCTGTTTGATGGATTGTTTTAGGGAAAGTTAATAAGATCCCAAAATATATTTTGGCACTGCACTATCGATGTCAGTTCGTCCGAATGCCTCAAAGACTTGGGGGAAAGAAATGGCCATCTCATGATGCCACTTTGGCAGCAATACGAAGCCAACGCCCCCTACTGACGACGTGAGCTTTATAATTTACTTATCTAGTCTAACACCTGGGATTATGCTACAGGTGAGGGATCTGCAGGTCAATAAACTATCCACCAAAAGACAATTACTGCAGGAAAGTACCTTTTTCTTCTAGTCATCTGGGCCATTTTGCAGGTCATGTAGTGTATCAGTTCATCCATCTCGAAGAGTGTAGTCCAGATTGTTTGTACGCAGGTAAGTCATCAATCTCTCCTCCGCTCACAACAGTAATGCAACTATAAAGGCTTTACCTGAGTCATACGCAGTCTGAAGGGAGACTTGCATTTCAGCAGAAGGTCTGTTCCTTGGTCCTTTGTTTTCTCTCCTACACTGACATACCAGTTTCCTCTGTGCTGGAGATGAATCAAGTTCTCAGTGGTTTTAATATCCAGCACCTGTACCTTTGGTAGTCTGAGAGGAATGTCCAAGCCTGCCAGAGGTTTTGCAACACTCAGAACTTTGTGTTCTCCTCCATTTCTAAATCTACATCATGTTGGTGCCCAGATTCTGCAGGTGTCTGACACTAGTGTCCACAGACAGAACAGTTCCAGCAGTTAAGGTATTATTTGTTTTGGCAAACATCTGACTACGCACAACATCAGTCATGGTGATGGCATTCGTCCCCAGTTATGGGGCCTCAACAGACTTTACCTGTGAAGAATTAGTCAGTAATCTCACCATAGCCATAGCCGGGTAAAAGGTCATGTCGTATACTTGGAGCACACGTGCACAGGATCAGTCATCTTACATCCTTGGTTAAAATACTGGTAGTAGACTGAGGGGAGCTTTTTTAAAGTGTGATTGATAGCACAGCTTTGATAATGTTGAAAACCATATAAGTCATTCCAAATCTCTAGTGGGCTTGTCTAACTGTTAAATGTTCTGAGGGAAATGCACAGGTCTCTTCAAAGAATGTACAAGGGCAGAACATCCGACATTTTAAAAGCCATGCTAATTTGTAAGGGTGGGTTGCGCCCTTCTGAAATCACATAGATGTTCATTACAGACAAACCCCTCATTTCCTCCCTCTGAATAACAGGAATATGGGCAGCATATAAACCTGCGTCAGTCAGAAAACTGTTGTTAAATGTAAGTAATTAGTTTGATTATGGTGGCCTCAGTTTAGGCCCAGGCAAGGGTTGCATACAGCCTTTCCTAAGGTGTCAGTAGGCCCTTAAATCCAGTTCACGTTGTATATGATAACCAGCCTCTTGAATGTAATAGAGGCTTCTTTGTTCCAAATTGAAATTTCTTGATTAAAGGCCCCTAATAAATCCACTGCGGATATCTAGGCCATCGGTGTTGCTTGTAGAGGTGTAAGGCACCTGGAAGGCCTTTCACTGCCTACTTTGCTTTGTAATGGAAATATTCTTGTGTGCAAGGTTCCTCAGGAGCATGTTTCACCATGTCTTTTGCAGTACAGTTGTGATGAAGCTGGTACCCCCTTTTGCTTACCCATTTCCCCTCCTATTCCTTAGGTCTTTTTAATCCCTTTTGTTCTGGAAGTATGGAAACAGATGGTGTATGTGGTTAGGCGCAGCTGCTCAATCCATACCATTGGTACAGCATCAAAATATTTGTGATCCCAACCTGAAACTGGCTATTTCAGAAATGTACAGTCTGCAGAGAAAACAGTTAACAATCAGAATCAAAATTTACTGGAGGTACATAACTTTTACAAATCTCTGGTAGCCATTTACATACCTCGTGGCTATGCCGACTATCTGGTATGAATCCACCTCTCATGAATACGCTGAGGTGAAGCATTTTCCAGCAGCTGTTAGGGATGATCGGAAAGTAGTTCTTTTACAGGTGTTGTTATAAATGTGCCTAGTATTCAAGATTTGCTTGTGTCCTCTTGTGACGTAATTGTTGAGGTCACCAAATACATTTGGTTTCTGCATCATTTTTAATACTTGTTTATAGTGCCAACTGTTGAAGTCTAGATTGGATTGCAGACAAGATAAAAAATCATGAGATGAGACAATGCTAGGCTATGTTGTGATGAAAATGTCTAGAACTTTCTGTAGTATGGCTCTAGAAATTGGTCCTGAGGATGTGTTCGCAATAATTTTGAGTGTTGAAAACAAAGGAATCATGCACCGAAGCATTAGTGTTTTATGTGGGAGAATGCCCACATAAAACCTTCTATAGGGTAGGCAGTAGAAGCGGTCATATTAACTGGTAAGGATGGGCACAGGTTGAGAGATAAGCTCAACTGACCCATATTGTGTACACATTGTAATTATTTGTCTAATCGTTGTCCTATGTATGTCTCATTCCCTGACTCTTGCACCAGAGATGATGGCTCAACCAAAAGCCTGCACCCAGAACTAGAACACCACCACTAAGTTCATGCTCAGTCAGTCAGGACCAAGCACAACACCCTCAGCCTCGAAACGACACCAGGCATGGTGCCGAGTATCTTCCCTCCAAAGTAGCATTGGCTCTGTGGCTATGAATTGCCTTGAGAGCACCATGCTGATGACGCAAGACCAGACGATTGGGAGTGGCCACATTGGTCAAAACTGTTTGGTGTCTAAAAGGGCTCTCAACACCTGAGTAGTCTCAACATCGAGACGGTGAACCTCCAGTCCGAGAGGGCCTCAATAAAATCTTTGTGCCAAAATCAGCACTGAAACAAACTTCAACTCCTGGCACCAAAGAGAGCGAGCAATGTGATATAAAAGATTCTTATATATTGATCTGCAGCGGAGCTTATAGTAGCACAACCATCTTCTCCAACTAAGCCTACTTAATAAAAAGGTGATCAACATTTGAAGTGGCAGTATCTGAAGATATTAGTGCAAGCTTCTTTGTAAAAAGAAGAGTATATTCAGCACCACACAAGCCACAAATAGTTAAGGAAACCAAACCCATACCACCTCTGCAAATGTTGTCAAACACTCCATTCACTCTGAGGAGAACATGTTGACTGAGGCCCTGCCAATTTATGAAGATACAGACATGAACAAACAGTGGCAGAGTGATACATCTGCATATCACACAGTTGTAGTGACGGCTGTACAAAACTCACAATGAGACAATACATGTGGATGAAGATGATCTCCTCATTGACACAGTCAGACACAGAGTGCACCACTCAATGTTTTCCTATGGGAAAGACTGTTTTAAAGTGTTCAACTGAGAACTTTAAGGACCCAGTGAAATCAAGGTTAGTAGCATCCAAAATTAAAAAGAAAGAAAGTATCGCCTATGCCAAAGGATGAAATATTTGAGGGCATATTCCACCCGACTCACTCGTAGTTCGCACTGCACAGAAGGGGTGCTCATGCATGGTATTGGAACTTGCTGACCCTCTATAAAGAAATTAAATGCATAGACACCACAGGAAAGGGCTTAGTACTAGGAGCAGCAACACATTGCATGCACAGTGGCTCTCTTGTCAGGATATGACAGATTATTGAGAGGAGATGGAAACACTATAGCAACGTCGCCCTGATACCCACAGGAAAAGTGGTAAAGACTACCATGCAGGAGGGATAAATCACATCTGATGCTATTACAAGCTGCACTCCAGATGCAGCAGATGTATAATCAAGGCAAGTCAATAAGTGCATGCATGGCTTAGAGGTTTGGAATTTCCACTAGAAGTGCAGCAGCATCTCCGTTATTACATAGAATTTTACCCCTACCCAGCGTACCATCCTGTCTGCACTGCATCATCGAGGACCACCGCAAACTCTTTTTTTTTTTTTTTAGACCTTTATTGACTAGATGCATAGTTGACACAGCAGGGTGCATACATCCCACCGGGCCGGCACTGCGTCTCAATCAAGTTCACGACACAGAGGGCAGGGGGAGAAGCACAGCAAGCCGCCTACAACCCATTGGGCCGGCCGCGTGAGGAGATCATGCATGTTATTCAGTCATCCACAAAGTTCTCTGCCAAACATGAAGGTCCCAACAACAAAAGAAAATAACAAAAGCAACTCCAAATGTCTTGCCATCCACTTTCATCCGAGTTAACTTCCCCTACCTCAATCCCCTGTCCTGTATCTACAACCTGCAGCATCTCTGCTCGGCCAGCTGTGTAGTGTGCTGCGGTAAACATAACGATTCCCCCAGCAAGTCATGATACTACCTCTCCTAAATGTCCTGCAGCATCCATTCCATCCTCCTCCCCTGGGACCCGGCCAGGGATGCGTCATCAGTGTCTGCATGCATCAGGAGGTAGGTTTGCAAAGGGCACCAAATGTCCCTTGGGCGTGAGGTAGGTGGCATGAGTTCTGCGTAAGCAGGTAGCTGATCCTGAAAGTGTATGAGATCGTTCAACCACTCCTTAAATTTAGGAGCCCTTCCTCTACCTCAACGGCAAGCAATCCTTCTTTTTGCCAACAAAATGGCCTGCGATGCGTATTTACGAATTTTAACAGGCAGTTGTTCCGTGTAACCTAAGAGCACCACAAGGGGGGTATCAGGCACGTGTGTCCCAGTCATCTCATCCAATGCACTAAGGACCTCCCTCCAAAATGTCCCTGTTAGTGGGCATTCCCAGGCCAGGTGTCCAAATCCCGCTCCCTCCGCCCCACATCGATCACACCGGTCATTATCTCGTAATTGAAGCCAGTGCATTCGGACCGGCGTATAATAAAGTTGGTGCAAGTATTTAAAATCTGCTATTCGCCGAGATGTCCCCGGTCTGTCGACAACATAATGACAATTGTTTGTCTGTGAGGGTGTGTCCCATGTCCCCCCACCCATCGGACCCGGGGCGGGGTTCCTCTCCCATTCCCTCAGTATGTTGGAGTATAGCCGTGAAACTACATGTTCTGGGGTTTCCTGCTGTAACAGCACATGCAGGGGGGCCATGATAGGCGGTTCGAGTGGGAAGTCAGGCATAAGGACCCGAACGTCTTGCTGAAGTCTCACATAGTAAAAGCGTTCCAGCGGGGTGGGGGAGACTTCGCCAAAGAATTCATCACTGGTGAAAAAAGTCCCACGTGTATACAATTGACCCCAAGTGAGTCGAGAAAGCTTCCGCAGCATTCTGCAGCACCCTCCCTCTTGTGTAGCAGGGATATCGAGTCGTCCCCGTGAAGGCACCAAAGGTGAGTATATTAGAGGGCACTGAAGCCGCTGCATCATGTCCTACCAAGTGCGGACCGTCGATTGAACTGCAGTAGAGCTTCCAAGTGTCAAGGCACCGCAGGAGCGCTCAAATACGCCTAATAAGGAGTGGGTGTCATGTGCCCATCCTCCACAGCCAGATGGGGCATGTACGGGAGGGATGTATCCAGTAGGCCGTGAAGTGAGCCTGGGCGCAGTTAAAATATAGTTCGAAGTCTGGGACTTCCAGACCCCCAGCGTCAAAGGTCCGCGTGAGAATCTCCCAAGCTAGTCTGGGTTGTTTCCCCCCCATGTCAGTCTGATCAACTGTGACTTGATCCTGTTGAAAAAATGGCAGGTCGGTGCGTAAGGAATGTTCGTGAATAGATAAAGAAGCTTAGGTAAGATCACCATTTTAATCAATGATACTCTGGTGGCCATGGATAGGGGCATCGCAATCCATCTGGTTATTTTATCCGTCAATTGATCCAGTACCCAGCCATAGTTGTCTCATCAATTCCTCTCGGCATCAGGAGACACGGATACCTAAGTTTGTAACTGAATCTGCGCACCAAGTCAGTCTGCATTCGGTCTCGAATCGCGGAGAGGATTCCGTTAGGGGGAATATCTGGGACTTCCCCCAGTTCACCTTTATTCCCGACAGCCTACCTACCGAACAATATTATTACCCAAAGGATTTGGTTATGGCTTATATGTGGGTCTCTCAAATATAATGTTAGGTGGTCCGCATATAGTGATATCAGTATTTGCCTCTCCGGATAGACCAGGGCGTGCTCTTGATGGTGTTGTCTGATTTTGGCCGTGAACGGTTCAATGGCAATAGCAAATAGCAGGGGTGACAAAGGGCAACCTTGTCCAGTGCCTCAGGTGATCGTGAAAGGAGCCGACTGTACCCCGTTAATGAGGACCCATGCCTGCAGTCCCGAGTCCAATAGATGAATCCAGGCCAGAAAGGGGGGGGGGCCCCATGCACTGTAACACGTAGGCCAGATAATCCCATTCCAGGGAATCAAACGCCTTTGTGGCGTCCAGGAAAATTGCTGCAGCATTTTGTCTCCAGGTCTACATCCTGCAAAAGCGCAAATAATGTGCGCAAGTTGTGGAATGTGCCTCTGGTGGGTACAAATCATGATTGGTCCGGAAGGACCAAGACGGTCATCAGAGGGCTTATACGATTAGCGACTAATTTAGCTAGGATCTTCGCATCCACGTTTATTAGGGAGAGGGGCCTATACGAATCACAATATTTGGCGTCCTTGCCTGGTTTGGGTATGGAGATAATGTGCGCTTCCCGCATGGAGGGGGGGAAGGATTCCAGATGATGAAAGGTTTTATAAAATTCCGCCGGGAGGCCGTCCGGTCCCGGCGCCTTTCCAGATGCAAACTGCATAATAGCAGTAACGATTTCGTCATCCTCATGATGCCGTAAAAGAAAGTTCCTTTGGCCCTCTGCCAGCCATGCTATCGCTGTGGTCTCAAAAAAGGCGTCAAACTCAGCAGAGTGATCTCTTTGAGTCTTGTATAAGCGTTTATAAAAGCTACGAAAGGCTGTCACTATATCCACCGTGTCCTTATGGGTACGGCCATCCTCCTCTTCCACCTCTGAGACCGTATTCGAGAACCGTTCAGGTCGGATTAAGGATGCCAACGCTCTTCCCCGTCTATCTCCTTCCCCATATTGTCTCGCCCGAAAGTATTCACCCCAGAACTTGCACTCGCTCTCAGCAGTTTCCTGATACTCATTCAGTATATCCCTAAATTGCGCCTGCAGATCTAGCGTTAGGGCCGCCTGTAAACGTGTTTCTATACGTTTGAGGTCACCTTCCAGTCTATTCAGTCTGGCTCTGATATCTCTTAGGATCCCTCCGCTCTTGGCAATGCATACGCCACGGATGGTGACTTTAAATGCCTCCCTTATCGTAGCGTAGTGCACCACTGAGTTTTCATTCCGTGGGAAGAAGTCTGTAATATCCTGTTCAAGCTCTTGTTTAAATACTGGATCGAGCAGAGATAGTGGATTAAGCCGCCAGGACAAGTATAGAGAATTTTCGTGCAGAGGGGTGAGAGCAATAAGCAACGGGGAGTGGTCAGAGTAAGTTCGTGGGAGGTGAAGGGCGCACAACAGCCACGGTATAAGTCCTTTAGTGATCAACCACATGTCTATTCTCGACCAGGAGGCCCGAGCCGTGGTGAAGCAGGTTCCCTCCCTCTTCAGCAAGTGTTTGTCGCCATGCTTCAATAATCCCATGGTCTTCTATAATCTCTTTTAATGTGGATCGGGATGTGGACCAGTGGCGTGGTTGCGGGTGTGAGCAGTCGAGAGAAGGCTCAATGGTGACATTTAGGTCCCCTCCCCATAGTAGATGTGTGGAGTCTATTTCCAGAATTTTTCCCCAGAGTACTCTATAAAAAATTATGGGTCATCGGAGTTGGGTCCATAGCAGGATACAAGTGTAAAGGTCTGTGTAGCCAATCTGCTCCATGTAATAGAATATCGACCCTGTTTGTCAGCTAAAGACCCCATGGGGGTACATGGGAGATTTTTCCTAACAAGAATACACGACCCTCGGGCATAAGACGAGTAGGAAGAGAAGCAGGTATATCCGGCCCACCGAGATGCAAATGTGGGGGTGACAGTGGAACTAAAGTGTGTTTCCTGAAGCATTGTACAATGTATATTGTGGTGGTCCAGATATGCTAGAATGTGTTGGCGTTTCCGCGGGTCACCCAACCCCCGTACATTTAATGTGAGGAATCGGTAAGTTGGATGAGTCGGGGGATCAATCCCAACGGCAGGCATTGTATTCCGTAAATTTCCACAGGTTCGGTGGGGTGAAAGTCGCAGTGTGGTGGCCCAGCCAGGAGCCACTGACCATTGTCGCATGGCAAGACAATAAAATAAAGAATTTCATAATATCCATGAACTTCCCCTTTCCCCCTCCCACATCAGCAGCCCAATCCTGCCGTGGTGCCCGTCCCTCCCACCTCCCGGTCTCCTCCCGTCTCGAAAGCCATTATAACTTCTTTTCAAATGACGCAATTGAGAGAAAACATCAAACGTACCCAACTTGTCTTCCCAAAGTAACATTTCCCAACAACTGTGAGGGTTCTCCCTATTGGGTGGGCTCTAGAGGGCATCCAATACCACCTTGCAGTAGTGAGGGCGTTCGGGCATCAGAGTGGTGTCATCTCACGCCAATTCACTTCATAACACTATAGCTTATTGGGTGACCATTACAGTGATATAACAAAAAGGAAGGTACCGGGTCAAGTCGTTACCGGCTTGCAGGTCACAATATGAATTCTGAGGACTTACCGGCTCCACCCCCTCCAGGGTATTATGTCCATCGGCGCCGCCGATCGAGGGGGAAGTCGATCAGCAGGAGTCCATACATACCACACGATCTGCGGCTGTGTCGTAGTGCTTCCCCTCGGCGCCGCTCGAGTAGCATGCTGCTGACATATCCCCCCCCAAAAAAGGAAAAAGGGGGGTTGGGGGAAGGGTGGAGCAGCAAGGCCCCATCTAACTTCTAGTGAGCAGCGCAGGGCCAGTCCAGCATGTCTTTACTCTACATCTGAAGCGCTGCCCCCGTCCTCCTGGGGGTTGGGATGAGAGGTCCGGGCCCCCGACTGTGTCGACAAGAGAAATTCCTGCGCCTGCTGTGAGGTATTGAAAAACTTGTTTCTCCAAGTATGTAATTTTGAGTCGGGCTGGGCAAAGCATGGCGTAAGGAAATTTGAGTTCCTGCAATTTCTTTTTGACTGGGATACATTTCCTCCTCTGCTCCTGCACCGCCATAGTAAAATCGGGGTAGAGGGAGATCTCCATACCTTCAAAGCAGAGTCGCCTCTGCTCCCTGGATAGGCGGAGGGCAGCATCTCGGGCTCGGTAATTTAGGATCCTTGCTATTATCGGGCGAGGGGTGGCCCCCGGGACCGGCCGTGCCGAGAGGGAACGATGCGCACGCTCCACCACCTGGACAGGCGAGAAAGCCTCCCTACCAAACAGCGATATCAGGAGTCGTTCAACAAAGTCCTCCATTTGTCCAGTAGTGGTCGACTCAGATACGCCGAGGATGCGGAGGTTGTTGTGCCGAGAACGGGATTCCAAGTCCTCATTCTTGGTTGCTATTACTTTGAGGAGCTTCTCCATCTCAGATGTCCGAGACGTGGCAGCAGTGGTAGTGTCTTCGAGGTCCGAAATGCGACGGTCCGCTTCTGCCAGCCGGTCTTCATGTATGTCTACTCGATGTGTAATCCGTCCAATCTTGCATTCATGGAATCCATCTTAGATTCAATTGAGGTTAGGCTGGACTGCATGACAAGCAGAAGTTCTTTCAAGTCCACCGTGGAGGGAGGTTGGGAGTCAGCACGGTCCTCTTCTTGGTCAGTCTGAGACCGGGCGGACTTCCGCACCTCGAAAGTCAGCTTCGGCTGGCGTCCGTCCTGTTTCCCCATTTCCAAAGGTTAGGGTCTCGGATAGGAGGATGTAAAGAGAGGGAGGGGAGATCCGTCCACCAATGACAGTCCACTGACCCACGTCTTGTGTCAGAGCCAATGCAAGTAATGAATCCGAAAGCAGGTCCCGGTTCCGGTCTCCAAGATGTCACGGGTTCCGTGAAGGCAGGAAGGTACCGCGTCTCCGCAGCGCCCCGTCTGGTTGACTCTCCACCCCAGTGAAGCCTGTGTCTAGATGGTTTAAGCAGACGCTTGTCTTTGACAACACTAGCGGTCAGTGCAGAGCGTAGGACACAGCATGTAGGAACCGCCTCACGTACCTCCTCTCAGCCAGCCACGTATCTATCCAGGGCCAAAAGTGTCAGGCCGTCTCCCCAGCCGCAGGTAGCCGCAGGTAAGTCTCTCCGGTGTTCCCCCAATGACACAAGGCGCCTCTTATGGCTGCAAGGTAGCAGGAGATACTCCAGGCCTGGTTTTCCTTTTTGGCGTGATATACAGTCTTGTTGCATATGTGTCCTAAGGGCAGCCTATTTCATAGTATGTTGGAGGCTTCTCCATCTAAGCCTATTCAAATCCGGCGTTTCTTCTCAAGAAGGGGGCCTGCAGCAAGGAGAGATTATGACAGGTCTGGCCGCAGCGCTCCCGGGTCCCAAGGCCTCTCATCTGTGGGCTCGAGATCAGCCGCAAACAGTCCCCAGATCTGCAGGATGGGCAGGGGAGGGGAAATGCCTTCAATCGGCTCCCGCCGGCAGCCGCAGCAGTCGTCCAGCCCGCACGCCGTCTGGGAGGCAGGTCCTCAGGCCACTCGGATCGGCCCGCTCACGGCGCCACCAAGGAGGCCCCTTTCAACGTAGCAGGTCGGCCTGGAGGCCGAAACTGTCGGATGCTCTGCCCTCCAGCAGCGCACAGGCTCTCCACCTTCGGAGCTCCGTGCCGCACGGGCCGCACTCCCTCCCAGGCAAGCCGGCAGCGCGATGAGTGGTCGGCTGGGCTCCAAGTTCGCGGGGGATTAAAGCGCCGCAGCTCACCTCCACTACTTCCTACCAGGTGCCGGGCGTCTCTCAGGGTGCCCTCCGAAACAGCTTCCGAGTTCAGCCTCAGCTTTCCTCACCATGGGATCCTCCGGCCAGCGCAGCAGTCGGCCAGCATCAGCATGGCACCGGAATTTCCCCTGCCCTCCACGTGGAGACTGTGTCCGCCGCCGCGCTCCAATCTCCTCAGCGCCGTCCAGTAGCTGCTCCCCTTGATGAACGGCCTAAGCCGCCACCATTTTTAAGCCCGCAGGCACGGGATCCGATGGTGGATTCACAGGTATCCGCAGCGTTTTCAGCCTCCGCGATGGTAGTCTCCCTGCGCCGCGCTGTTTTGCAGGTCACATCACGGATTTCGTGTTGGGCATAGCATGGAGACTGCTCTCCTGGCTATGACGGAGCACCTTCGGGCCTCCCTGGACCAGGGTCAAACAGCGGCACTGATCCTATTAGACCTCAGTGCCGTTTGACACTGTTTGCCACCAGACCCTGCTTCGCCGCCTGGAAGAGGCAGGCATCACCGATATGGCTCTTGCCTGGTTTAGGTCATTCTTGACCAACAGGCCATTTCGTGTCTCCACTCCTCCCTTCCTCTCCAAGGCGTACGCTATTGGACAGGGGGTTCCTCAGGGCTCGGCTCTGAGCCCCACCACGTTCAATTTGTACGTGCAGCCTCTGGCTGCTGTCGCCAAAGCGTGGGACCTTAACGCTGACGACACGCAGCTAGTGGTCGCTCTATCAGAAGAAAAGGACATGGACCATCTCAAATTCAACTCAGGCCTGGCTGCTGTAGCAGAGTGGCTAACAGCCAACTGTCTGCAACTTAATACCGCCAAGACGGAGGTGTTATTGGTGGGCAAAAACCCAGAACTTTTGGGAGATCACTGGTGGCCTTCTAACCTGGGAAAAGCTCCTACACCTAAGCCAGAAGTAAAAAACCTGGGAATCTGGTTAGATTCTGCTCTAAGCTTCAACACCCAAACTAAAAAGGTTGCCGCTACATGCTTCGGCATTTTACGTAGCTTAAAAGCAATTCTGAAATTTTTCGACCCAGATACCAGACAGGTGATTGTCCAATATACTGTGTTATCCAGATTGGATTATGCGTCTTCTCTGCTTCTTGGGACCAACAAAACAGAAACTGCCCACTTGCTACGCGTTCAGAATGCGGCTGCAAGAGCTCTAATTGGCCTGCCCCGTTTCAGCCCTACTTCAAAAAACTATTCGCAAACTTCACTGGCTTCCAGTAGTCCAGCGAATACAGTTTAAAGTTTTATGTATTTCTTTTAAAATTTTAAAACAATCTAACCCTAAAATGCTAAAGCCTCTGCTGAAGATGTATGTACCCACGTGAGCCCTTCGCTCGGCTGGTCAGAATTTGGTTGAAGTCCCCCGGTTCAAGCGCAGTAGAGCCGGCGGACGTTCCTTTCGGTTCCTAGCGGCAAAGCTATGGAACACTTTACCAGGCCACATTTGAGAAATAAATGACCTGTACCAATTTAAGAAAGCTATCAAAACTCATTTATTCTCTTAATTTCCGGGTGACTCTCTGTTGTGTTTTGTTCAGGATCAGTGCCGGGACGCCCCTTTGCTGGGGCAGCTGCGCGCTTTACAAATTCCCATAACATAACATAACATAACATAGTCGGTATCTTTTTGGGGCATGAGATGGCAGTGATTTTAAACGGATATTGGACCGAACAGCAGGCTTCACACGAATGCGGCCATCTTGCTTGGCGCCCTCTAGCGCCCCCTTGACCACCGCAAACTCTTACTGCAAGAGGTATTAACAGGAACAGTCTTAATATTTCAACAAATTCAAACGAGGCAAGGGATAAGTTCCTAATACCCATGCAAGACAAAGTATTGTGGCAATACTAGCCCTTCAAGTGCTCAACTTATACATTATATTACCTCACTTTAAAATGACCACTGTACAGGCTATCAGTACACTGCTGCAATTAGGGGGTCTACATGGCAGCCGTCAACCTCTGGGACACCTACTTCAATATATAATATTTCACTCTGCTCACTGCCAAGTACTTCAGGTTTGGGGTTCGTTATTAATTAAAAGTGTTACAGTTTCGAGTTACAGCAGCCCCAGAAGTATTCATTAAATGTGTTTCCGTAATGCTAGCTCTTTTACAGGGCAGTCAGATTACACACACACACACACACATATATATATATATATATA
Source organism: Lissotriton vulgaris (assembly GCF_964263255.1). Classification (NCBI taxonomy): domain Eukaryota; kingdom Metazoa; phylum Chordata; class Amphibia; order Caudata; family Salamandridae; genus Lissotriton; species Lissotriton vulgaris. The sequence goes on along the minus strand of NC_141694.1, from coordinate 1,361,164,090 downwards.
TATATATATATACACACACACACAGCCTAAATATCAAATTAGGCTTAAGTATGCCAATATTGCATTGTATTTTTCTATCTAAATTAAACCTATATAACCACATTCTCATGACACAGAGAAATGCACTCCTAACTTGTTTGAACATAGCCTTTATTTTCAAGGAAAAAGGCAAGGTGATAGCAGGCAGATTAGCCCAGAAGGATGCATATAGAACACTCACCAAAAAACTGTCACCATGCATTTAAGACCTCCAGGCTCTCATCATGCCCCACAGGTGATAGTTAGGTTAGGTCTTTTTAACGGTGTATTACAGTGAATAGTGATATGAGGAAATAGTGTTGCTACAATCATGGTATTCGTCCTGGGAGGAGGGAGGGTTGCTTATGACTTTGATGAGTATACCACTGGAAGAGATCTAGGATTTCAGGTAAGTAACTTATCCTCATCTTCCAGGGGATACTCCTCAATAGTCATAAGCACTGAGTATAGTAGCAAGCCCATACCCATAATCCTGCGAATGAACACCAGTATAGCAGAAATTTTCTGAACAACATTTTAACCAAATAAATTCTAAAAGGAAGCTTTCCCAAACTGGGCTTCCGCTTTGGGTATCAGAATCTAGGCAGTAATGGTGAGCAAAGGTGTGAACTGAGCGCCATGTGGCTGCTTTACCTATCTCTTGAATAGTACATTCCTGAGAAAGGGCCGTAGTGGCGGCTTTACCTCTTGTAGAATGAGCCTTCTGCCTGCCAGAGAGCTGTTTGTTAGCTAACAGATAAGATAATGTGATACAAGATACCATCCATCTAGCGATGGACAGTTTAGAAGAAGGGAAACCAGTGTTCATTGAACCAAAGTTCACAAAAAGACAGTCCAACTTCTTATTTCCTTCGTTCTATCAAGGTAACATTTCAGGACCCTTTTTAGATCAAGTGAATGTAAGGCCCTCTCAGGGGAAGTGCTAGGAGTTGGAAAGAATGTGGGTAGGTGGGTAGAGTTATTGACTGGTTGAAATGAAAGTCCGAGCTCACCTTAGGAAAGTCGGGTGTGTTCTCATAACCATTCTGTTACCATGGAAAAAGAGATAAGGCTCCATGGAACAAATGGCCTAAATCTCGCTCAACCTGCGAGCAAAAGTAATTTCCATCATAAAAGCGGCCTTCCAAGGTAGGTGCTGCATAGAAGCTTTGTGAATGGGTTCAAAAGGGGACCCATTAATTTAGAGACGACTACATTAAGTTCCCAGGGAGGGGAAGGGGATCAAATTGGTGGGTAGACCTTTCTCAGCCTTTCCAGAAAATCTTTAACAACTGGCATTTGGAAGAAAGATGCTTGATAGGCGACTTTCTATAAGCTGTAATTGCCGCCAGATGTACTTTCATAAAAGAGAACTGTCAGCCTGCTTTAGCCAAGTACCACATGTATGAGAGAATAACCTGTTCCTGGCCAAGAATGGGATTATGTCAGTTGGCTGTACACCGCAGATAGAAACGCTTCCATTAGAAATGCTTCCATTTGAAGGTGTATGATTTCCTGGTAGAAGACCTTCTCGCTTTCTTTAAAGTCTACATACGGTCCAGCAAGAGGCCTAGGTGACCATATTGGAGGAACTCAGGCGCCATGCTGTCAATCTCTGTGATGGAAGGTTGGGATGAAAAACCTTCCCTCCGAACTTGATTAGCAGATCCGGATAGCATGGCAACCTCCTGTGTGGCATCTTGGAAAGATGCAGAATGTACGGGTACCACCACTGGCGGGGCCACTGGCGCGATCAGCATTATCTCAATCCTGGATCTGTAGAGCTTGTATATGCTCCGGGGTCCCTTCGCGTGCCCGGGACTATTTAGTGCTTATAACTTTGAGTATACCCCTGGAAGAGAACTAGGAATACAGGTAAGTAACTTATCCTTCTGATTCTCAGATGGCATGACAATCATGGACTACATTCAGAAGCAGGGGTCACACACACACACACTCAACAATTGTAGTATAGAGTGTAAGGCAGTTTGTCATTGGTCTTTCATCACCAAGTTTACCATCTGCCATAGTGGATAACAACTTTACAGTTCTTATCAGCCGAAGCCATCAGCAATCCGATGACTGGGAAATGAACACTGAGATACTCAACTTTTCCTTTCAATGTTGGGACACACTGACAGTAGACCTGCAGGCCACATGCAAGAACGCAATATGCCAAAGCTTCACGCCCAGATACCCTACCTAGCAATTTCTTGGTAATGCCCTACGGATCAACTTGTCCGGGATATTTACTTGTGCTCTTCCCCTCTACCAGTGTTTCCAAAGATCATCAATATACAACACAACAGCAAGGAACTCTTCAGCATCGTCAAAGATCCCTCCAACCTCAGCTCCGCAAATGACATCACTCCCTCACAAGACTTCTGCGACTCACTCGCCTCGTTCTTCCACAGCAAGATCGCCGACATACACAACAACTTCGGTGCCCAGACCACGCACCCAACCACCAAACCGACGCCCCCCACCACCACCCTCCGCGCCTGGACCCCGATCAGCACCGAAGACAGCATCCACACGATGAACACCATCCACTCCGGATCTCCAACCGACCCATGCCCCCACTACGTCTTCAACAAGGCCGACTCCGTCATCGCACCCCAACTCTGGGACATCATCAACTGCTCCTTCGACACCGCAACCTTCCCGGAGACCTGGAAGCATGCCGAACTCAGCGCCCTCCTGAAGAAACCATCAGCAGACCCCACCGACCTCAAGAACTACCGCCCCATCTCGCTCCTCCTTTTTCCGGCCAAAGTCATCGAGAAGACCGTCAACAGACAGCTTGCCGCCTTCCTCGAGACAAACGGATCCCTCGACCACTTGCAGTCCGGCTTCCGGGCCAACCACAGCACCGAGACCGCCCTCATCGCAGCCACTGACGACATCCGCGCCCTGCTCCACAACGGGGAAACAGCGGCCCTCATCCTCCTGGACCTCTCCGCAGCGTTCGACACTGTCTGTCACCGCACCCTAGTGCAGCGTCTTAGCAACATCGGAATCCAAGAGAAGGCACTAGAGTGGATCATCTCGTTCCTCGCCGGAAGAACCCAGAGAGTCCACCTCCCCCCGTTTAGATCAGAGGCCTCCGAAGTCATCTGCGGCGTACCACAAGGATCATCACTCAGCCCCACCCTCTTCAACGTCTACATGAGCCCCCTCGCAGCCATCGCACACCAACACAACCTCAACATCATCTCCTACGCCGACGACACCCAGCTGATCCTCTCCCTCACCAACGACCCAGCCACCGCCAGAACCAACCTACACGAAGGGATGAAAGACGTAGCCGAGTGGATGTCGAGCAGCCGCCTGAAACTGAACTCAGACAAGACGGAAGTCTTCATCCTTGGATCATCACCCTCTGCCTGGGACGACTCCTGGTGGCCCCCTTCCCTTGGCAGCGCACCCAAACCTACGGATCACGCACGCAACTTGGGCTTCATCCTGGACTCCACCCTCTCGATGACCAGACAAGTCAACGCCATCTCATCATCATGTTTCAACATCCTACGCATGCTCCGAAAGATCTTCCGTTGGATCCCCACCGAAACCAGGAAGACGGTCACCCAAGCACTCGTCACCAGCCGACTGGACTACGGAAACACCCTCTACACCGGAATCACAGCCAAAATACAGAAAAGACTCCAACGCATCCAGAACGCCTCCGCACGACTCATCCTGGACATCCCCCGACACAGCCACATCTCTGGACACCTGAGAGACCTGCACTGGCTCCCCGTCAACAAGAGAATCACGTTCCGACTCCTCACCCACGCTCACAAGGCCCTCCACAACCTGGGCCCCAGGTACCTCAACAACCGCCTGACCTTCTACATCCCCACCTGCCAGCTACGATCGACCAGCCACGCCCTCGCCGCCGTTCCACGCATCCGAAGAGCCACCATGGGAGGAAGATCCTTCTCCTACCTGGCAGCCAAGACCTGGAACTCCCTCCCCAACCACCTCGGCCTGACCCAAGACCACCTCTCCTTCAGGAAGCAACTCAAGATCTGGTTGTTCGAGCAGTAGCGCCCCCCTCCCCCCCCCCCCCCGAAGCGCCTTGAGACCCTCCGGGTGGGTAGCGCGCTATACAAGATTTCGTGATTGATTGATTGATTGAATGGCTCATACATTCATTATAGTCCTCCTAGCTCCATCCTGGGCTTGAAAGCAATGGTTCTCAGTGCTTCTAAAAATGTCAGTCCAAACTCAGACAAGCTGCAACTGTGCCCAGCCAGGCTCGCACATTATCAAGACCATTTACTACATGCCAGCAGTGAGCTCAGTCTTGTAATTTTCCACTTGAAGTCCTACACTTTGGTTATCTTCGACCTCCTGAAGAATGTATTGAAATGTTAAATGAAGCTAAAAAACCTAGCATTAGAACATGTTATGCAGCTAAATTGAAAAACGTTTTCCATTATTTTTTTTAATTTACACTTTCAGCCCTTAAATTTGCTGTGTATTCTATTATTTAATACATTTACCGGAGTCAGGCTACACTTAGTAGCTATAGCCGCATACTTGCAAAATAAACATCAGTCCATTTTCTTTAAATCCTGGTAGTAAAAACGGTTATGATAGGTTTAAAATAGGTACACCCTCTAGTCCCTTCATGGGATCTTAACATTGTTCTCATTCCGCATGTGAGACCTCATTTTGAACTCTTAATTATTGTCCACTACAGTTACTTTCATGGAAGGTAGTTTTCCTGGTAGCAGTCACATACACAAAGTTACCAAGCTACAGGCTGGAATGCACCCTTGCAAAAAGTAGTGTCACCTTATTATGTTAATTAGTCAATTGCACTATTTTCCCCTACTACAACAAATGCCTTCAGAAAGAGCTCTACAAACTTTAGATATTAGAATATCCATTATCTTTTATTATGACCATCCCAAGTAAATTTGAAAAACCAAGCAACTATGTTGGTTTTTCCCAGCCACACATTGCAGCCGAAATATCAAAGGGAGGTGGATTGTATGGTGTGTTTAAATTGGTTGTGCTAAAACTAAACCTATATTTATCAGCACTTTCTAGAGCACCTTCTCAAAGGAATCTCTAAGGCCATTTTTTGTGAGTAAAATCTGACTAGAAGACATCTGCAAAACTGCTTCTTGGTCATTTAGCGACTCATTCAGCCACTCATTCATTAAGCACTATTGTGTAGAAATTCATACCAGACAAGAATTACAGGTTGGATAAATGGTACTTAAAACATTTTTCGAAGCATCTGTTATGACTTACAATCTACTGCTTTTGGGGAATGGGTACAGCTGTTTAGTCTATGCACCAGCAAGTGGTCTTCATGCACCAGTAATAATAGATGTGCATCTTCTAATGTTTAGATTCATGTGTGCCCTGCCCACCTATTAGGATGCGAACAAGCAGTCAGATAGCAGGTACTTTTATGTTTAGCTCTTAATATCATTCTATATTATTACACTTATCATAATGCTGCACACTTGGACAATAATACATCCCAAAAGGGGGAAAGCACATTCAGAGGTAGAGTTTATCTCCTGATGCATTGTGGGTGTTTAAGAGATATCGCAAGTCAGCTCGATACTTAAACTTCGTTTTCAAAGACCTACATCTTGCAATACCCACTAGATGGTTAACACCATCGCTGCTGCAGCAATTCCCCTCCTGTGCTGCAGATGCTTCATTCCCATTGTTCATGATGAGCTCAGCTCGTCATCAGCACAGCTCAACCGTGCCTCATGACGAGCTGAGCTGGTCATGAGCATCGAAGGGGTTAAAGTGTGAACAGCATGTGAATCTACAGAACTGCAAGCTGCAAACCAATTGTTACAGGTATGTTGAAAATGACTTCAGTTACCGACTAGCCGACTGTGCTGTTGCTTCTGCACTGGACTGATATGTTCTCATTTGGGGTGCTACATCCACAAACGAAAGGAAGGAGATACCTGCTGGATCCTCAGTGGAGACCAGCGGCTGTCAGGTGGAGAGTGCACTCTTCTGTAGTCTGTGAATCCTCAACACACAGACATGTGTGCCACAATATGGTTAGTAGAAAATGTCATCAGGGATATAGAGGAGAAACTGGAGGTTTAGCCAGGAGATGCTTATAGAGGTGAGAGTAAATGCAAAAACCTGAAAAAGAAGTAACCAAGCCTGATGGAAAAACTGCAGAAAATGTGATAGACATGCTGGAGATTAAAGACTTCAGATCATGGTGAAATTAGTTGCGAAACTTGAAGTTCTTGAAAGTCTCCGAAGAAGTACCCATTTGAGTGTGGTGGGTGTTGTGGTGGCTATTGTGAATACAAGGTCCAGAGGACATGTAAAGATAGCAATTGTGGTACGTGTAATGTGTAAGTAACAAGGTCCCTTAAAATGCAAGAACACGAGTAAGAAAACAAGATCGACAAACAATCGTTCAAGCTTAAGGTTTTATAAGTGGTTGTGGTCCTCCTTCAAGAGGAGATCCAAAGAGAAAACCAGCCTATTACACATTATACGTACCACAATTACTATCTTTACTTCTGCTCTGGACCTTGTATTCACAATTTATAGGGTGGTTTTGGATCCACTCTTTCTCAGGGGTTTGGGGTTCCCCTTGACCAAGCAGCACCGTTCCTACTTCAGCATCCTTTGTTTACTTTTACCGTTACCTGATGTGCGCCAATTTTTTCTGAATACTAAAACCCCTGGCAGAAATTTTAGACTGTTGCGGTGGCTATACCACTGGAAGCCGATCTTGACAGATATGCAAAAAACAATGGCTGACTTGCGAGGTTCACAGAATAACAGCAGTTAGCGCTTTGTTTCCGGTCTGCCACAGCTTCCTAGTGTCGCTTGAGCAGAGAAACGCAGCTCCTCCCACAGAGGCCACGCCCACCCTCTGCAGCTCGCCGGCCCAGTGGTGGGAACCTCGAGGGGATTTAAACTGAGTGATGCACCGGACGCACAACGGACTCTGGTCTGGTTGCGAGAGGAATGAGAGAGGCGTTTTTTAAACTGTACGTGTATCTGTGACGATGGTCTTTTAAAAAATACTCTGTTTGCACTGATATCGATTTTAATTATATTGCGTTCACTTTTGCCAGCATTTGACACCAGTAACAACCAAATTCTTAAGCCCTTACCTTGGCTAGATGCTCATCTGCACAGCGTAATTTTGCACAGTTAGGGCTGCGTTTCCGGTCTGCCACGGCTTCTTAGTGCCGCTTGAGCAGAGAAACGCAGCTCCTCCCACAGAGGCCACGCCCACCCCCATCAGCTCGCCAACCCAGTGGCGGGAACCTCGAGGGGATTTAAACTGAATGCTGCACCGGACGCGCAGCTGGTGCGCCAAAGGCAAGCCCATTACCGCCCGTCCGCGTCGGGAACGCGGCCGGAGCCAACGATGCTGCAGGCACCAAATTTCCAATACACCAGGAAAGAACTACTTGCACTTAACTCACAAGTTAGTAACTGCCAAGCCCCACCACTTACGGAAGATATTAAAGGCCCCTTTACTTGTTTCACCTGTAAACGTATTATCAACCAAGAGTTCAGCACTATGGCGGAACATATCGTTCCTCCGAACGGCAAGACTCACCATAAGCAGGTGCGCTGCGGCCTTATAAACGCAAGATCCTCAGCAAAAAATGCTCTACACATCCAGGACTTGTTGACAGACTACAACTATGACTGCCTCTTTGTCACCGAAACATGGTTGACAGAATGCTCCAATCCAGGCATAGTGCAAGCGCTTCCCCAGGGTTATACCATCTCTAGATTGGATAGAAAGGGTCAAAAGGGAGGAGGAATAGCTATAATTTAGAAGGACCATCTGAAATGCTCTGTCACCAATATCACTGAAGTGAAGGATGCAGAAAGCTTCTGCTTTAACTTTAAATTAGACAATTGCACCACGCTCGCAGGGGCTCTCGTACACGGGCCTCCGGGATCAGTGGGTACGTTTTTAGATACCTTGGAAGAAAGTCTAAGCTCCTTGTGGTCCGATACTCAAATTTCCTAATCCTAGGTGATTTTAATCTTCATCTCGAAGCTGTCGATACTCCCAGTACAAAAACCTTCATGGCAATCATAAACACATTGGGACTAAAACAACTGACACAGGGGTCCAAACATCAGGCAGGACATATTCTTGACGGGATATGCACTAATGCCGCTAAGTTAACTGTTGGCCCTCCAGTCATAATAGCTTGGTCAGACCGTAAGTTAATTCCCTTCAAATTCTTCTATGATACTGTCCAAACGGAAAAGAATTCCAGCAAATCGGGCCCTACACAGAAATGGAGTAGCATGCTATCAAACCCCAATTTACAGGGCATGGCAGAAATAACCAGACCTATTCTCACCGGAAATCCAGAGACTGACAATAACCTATTTAATGAATGGATGTTGTCAATGGTCCACATGTTATCCCCACTAAAGAAAACCACCATCAACAAAAAATGAGCCTCATGGTTTACCCCTCATTTGAAAGCCTTAAAAGGACTTTACAGACAAGCAGAAAAACAATGGAGGAAACACCATGAGGCTGAAGATCTGAAGCTTTATAAATCGGCACTCAGAGCATACCATACAAAAAAAAAACACACTATGCTAATCTAATAAACAGCGTTACAAAAGTAAGGGTAAACCCAAAAGAAAGGAACTGGGACCTGGGTATGTAGCAGTACAAGAGAGGGGGTCCCAGAACAGGAAAAAAACAGTATTAGATAACTGATTTTGGAAAAATTAGACAGAAATATTCAACTTTGGAGTATGTTGTTATTTAATCACAATGTACTATCACAGATATTCAGTCCAATTGTGGTAAATAAAGATTTACCTATGCGGAATTTCTATGCGGTAAAGTTCAATAAAATAGCTCAATCAAAATGAGAGGCAGAGTCCGTGGCATCTGAGTTTATAAGGGTTTTATTCCATAAAATGGAATTGGTTCGAACCAGGTATCATGTTCCATCACCACGAGGGTTCAGGAAGGGATAGACAATGCTTTATTAACAGAGTACAATATATATAGTAAATGCATACAATGGTGATGGATACAGAAGGCGTAACAGCTGAAAAGAAACGAGATAAGAACACATGTGCGTAACAGAAGGCGTGCACGAGGGCGTACACAAGGTGTGTGCTAGAAACGTCACATAAAAGTGTCACAAGTGGGTGGATCCATAGAAGAATCCTGCAGTGTCAGCAGAAATATTGGGCTAGATGCGCGCGCAGGCAACATGACGTGTGATTGACGTGGAACTGGAGGGTGAAGGGGACTTGACATTTGCACTATACGGGGAGACAGAAGTCTGGTGTGTCAGAACAACCTAAACCCAAATCATATCTGATATCTTGTGTTTGAGGAACTGTATTATCTAGAGGGAAAGGTCTCTCGGGCAGAGGCTATTCTATACTGACTGCTAGTGCGTGCATATGTGACTACGTGTAATGCGAGGGGGCCATGGGCCTACCATGGTAACGGGAGCAATGAATTACTTGCACGGAGACAGAAAGGCCGGGCCCTTTGCTCTGCAGCTGGGGAGGTGTTTACCTAAATCTCTAGACAGGAATGTATTTTCGAGGAGCGGAGCAGATAACTTGAAGGCAAAATACAGTTTTTGGCAGGCAAGCAGGCCGAGCCGGGCACCGTTCGCCACGCAGGGAGTAAGGCAAGGGTCATGGATGCAGATCCAGGCTGCAGCTTTCGGAGGCAGAAGGCAGAAAGGGCTCGATGGCAGAAATCAGGGCCTAGCTCGCCAGAGCCAGGAAAACGTGAAAGTGCACCATGTAAAGACGGTGGCACGGTATACTTAGGAACTGAATAATCGATCCATTCATGGTGGATCTGAAAGAGGACATGTTAACGTTGGACGCAAATGTATTTGCGTCTTCATAGCTGGTTGTGGAGGGAACATACATGTACTTGAAGCACGTACATGGAGCCGTTGGGGTCTACGTTAGGGGACACAATTGACCATAAAAATTCATATTACCTCACAATGCATGAGTACAAAAAGCCACACATTTTCAGTGCCCAACAGGTAATGGGGAAGGGAGTGGAAGTGATAGGAAATGGTGCAAGGTAGGGAATGTGCAAAAAGGTCAAAAATACTTATTCAGAGACGATACATTATTAGCAAGTGGCTTCATGTGCAAGCCCAAACACAGGTACAATCGAAAATCATAATGAAAACTCGGATGGCCAGACTTCAAAAGGAGCAGTATAAATCGTGCTTGGGGCAGAAGTTGGCAGAAGCGACGGTTGTCTATTTTTCGACCCAAAAAGTGCATAGGGTAAGTTAGCCCTTACAGAAGGGCCTTCATCAGGACAGGAGGGGCGGAGGGCAAGATTCCATGCGGGCTATGTCACACGCGGAGAGCGGGGCAATGCATGCATCCAGCTAGTAATAAGCAAGACATATTGGTGTCTTCATGAATGCATTTTGATGGAGTGGAATCAATCTTTATGAATAGGACAAGGATAGAATCAGCCGCCGGGAGACAGTCGGTAAAACCGTGGACTCTGAAAAAGGACTCAATCCGTCAGAGCCGTCAACATTCAAGAGGTGAATTCTTGAATGTTGACGGCTCTGACGGATTGATTCCCCAGGGACTCTTCCTCAGCAGCTGCACTCACAGCGATTCACTGGGTACCGGTTCAAAAGGATTCTCTTTAAAATCTTGACCATTACTTACAAAGCCATAAGCTAAACTGGGCCAGAATAAAGCCATACAACACCAAACGTACTCTACAGTCTACATCAGAGAACCTGCTAACTGTCCCCAATTTCAAATTGAAAACCCGGGGTGGGAAGACTATGGCAGTACTAGGGACAAAAACCTGGAACACCCTACCCACTCAGCTGAGGTACACCCAAACAGAACCCACCTTTAGGAAGCTCCTCAAAACATGGATTTTTACTACCCCAGACCACCCAGCGCTATCTTCTATCTAAAGTTTCTCTTCCAGTCACACACTATTATGTGAAAATTGCCAGATGCCCCTTTTTTCTGCTAAGCGCCAAGATGCTCCTTGGAGTGAACGTTGCGCTATACAAAAACTCTTTCATTCATTCATTCATTCATCTAACTATAATGGCACAGTGAAGGTGATGTGCAGGCTTTCTCCCATCTCACAGAGATTGGAAACCTGAGTAGGCATCAATGGGATTGTGATTTTGCATAACATGTAACTGGGCAATTGCATATTGCAGGAAAGTTTACAGAGGAAGACTGTGATTATAGGAGACCGATTACTTCTACTTTCCCAGACTTGCATCCGGCCTCAATTGCAAGGAAGAAAGCTATTTTAGAAATCAAACTAGCACTAGCGACAAAAAGACTCAGGCGTACAAGGGTTTCTTGTACGCCTGAGGACTGAACAAAAAGGGAAACATTTTTGTTTTTCCGAACTCACTGAGCAACAATAGTGTGAATAGCAGTTTCTAAATCTGGTTATCCACCGCAATGATCTAGTAACACTGGGAAACAAAAGTTTTTTTGCCATTGTTGCTACGTCATAAAGGAATTCCAGGGTCGGTTGGCTGGGCTTTCTAAGAGCTTGTCATTGCAGTGCCGACTCTGCTCCACTGGTGAGCAGAGAGCACAGCTTCAGGAAGTGAGGAAGAGGGAAGTAACGGAGGGTGGTGGAAGTGAGTGACAGGAGGCCAGCTAATATTGATTTTTTTTTAATACATTTGTGACCGGGAGGAGAGCTAGGGATATTTATGGCTCTCTGCTTACTCTTCTGCCACTGCCTAGCAGTTCAAAGCAGGAGCAGATGTTGACGGGGGCCATTAATAACATAAAATGATAGATTGGAAAAAGTACATAACAGGGATGGATTAGTGTAACAGCCTTGGGTGAATCCTAGGGAAGTAGTGGAAAACCGTTCCTATTCTGAGGAGACTTGAGGTTGCATCTTCAGGGAGAGTGGTGAGTAGAGACTGTTGTATCCAAAGGGTCTTGTAATATTGCAGTGTCTCCTTTCCCTCCTTGGGATAGAATGAGCCACAAAGTTTGTTTCGGAGGGGATCAATTTGGGGAATAGCTTAACTATAAATACTTTGGGTAATTTCAATATACTTTTTTTAAATTGAGTGTGGTGAGATAGGAAGGTTATACATTAACTGTTAAGATTATCCTCATTGTTCTCTTCTTGTTAGTTATCAATATACAGATATAAACCAAACAAAAATGACTTACTTTCTCTGTTATTGATTTTTTCATCCTAAATAATCGAACTATAATTCTGATTCAGTTTGAATTAGACCAGCAGGATTTGCTAATTGAGAATTTGATTTGATGTAATAACTCCTAAAATCAAGCAACAGAAAAATCACTTGACAATAAAGTGTTCAAGTCCACCTTGTGGTTGGCTTTGTTCTTAACATGTCGTTTTCCTATGTGAATCGCTGGATCCTCAGCCTGTGTTTACTGATTTGAAGAGAAGCTTGTTTAAGGGAAAGGGGAGGAGATACCCATTGAAAGTTTATGGATGATTCGTCTAATTTGCTGGAGATATTCTCTTACCAGCTAATGTTGAGGTTTTGGAGTGCTGTTCCAATTTCTGAAATGTACTCTTAAGTACATTCTTCTCCTGTGTGTCTTGCTCCAATGTGTCTTCCTCTTCTCTTGTCTTCTGCATTAGTTTGCAATGCAAGATTTTGTTTTCTCTTAATATGGATATTGTTGAAATTTATAATAAGGCGCATTAAATTTGTATTCTTTTTTGCCCTTGACAAGCTGTGTCTTGGCTTTTAAAATCCATCAATACGTAAATATAGATCTGTACTTCCCCTAATGGAGGGTGCTCTTGTTCCAAATTGCTTAAAGATAATGAGGTTAAGATGTATAGGTGAGGGCATCAAGACAATGTAGAATCCTCAGACCTTCTTTCATTAAGTTGGCAAATGTTTTTTTAAATGTACCTTAGACAATAGTAGTTTCCAAAGAGAGAAAAACTACACTACTCCATTAAGCAACAGCCCATCCATTCAGAGAAATATATTGATGTAATATCTAACAAACACTATAGTTCAAGCATGTAAGCATGATCTAACTTATTTGCTAATCTCTACATATGGATCCAGAATTCGTGTAGCACAGCTTTCACACTTTTAGTTTATTCAAAATAAATCCTGCCTGAATTTTGTCTACCCTTAAATGTGGGTCCTGTTTTTAGGTCGAGCATTCGAGACCTTTTGTATGTACTTGAGTATATACTTATATTGTATATACTTTAATATATACTTATTTATTTTATTTATTTATTTTTTGCATTTGTATGGAGCTCAGCTACCCAACAAGGGTTTCCCGGCGCCTTTGACATTGAGTTGGTCAAAGGAAAATGCTGATTTTGTTGATTAGCACAGTTGTTTCTGAAACAGCCAGGTTTTTACGTATTTCCGGAATTTAGTGTAGCTATCCTCTTTCCGGATATGCAGGGGGAGTGAGTTCCATAAAATTGGGCCTCTAACAGAAAAGGATCTCCCGCCAGTTCTTTGTAATTTAAATCTGGGAACGGCGAAGTTCGAGGCCGTTTGGGAGCGGAGGTTTCTTGTTGGCAGGTAGGGGGAGGCTAAGGCTTGTAGATAGGAGGGAGCCGTTTTGTTTTTAATTTTGAACATGTAGCTCAGGGTTTTGAAGGTGATCCGATGTTCAACCCTGAGCCAGTGTAATTCCTCAGGTGTTGTGAGACTCTTTCAGTCTTTGGAATCCTTCGCAAGAGTCTTGCAGCAGAGTTTTGAATCATTTGGAGTCGCTTGATTACTGCTAAGTTAGAGCTAAGATAGAGGGTATTTCCGTAGTCGATGCGCGATGTTACTAGTGCGTTGACTACGGTTTTTTGCGTGTCAGGGGGCAGCATTCAAATGATTTTCTTTAACCATTTTATTATTGTGAAGCAGAGTCCTGCGACTTTATTTGCCTGCTGTTTCATAGACAGAGTATCGTCTATAATGACCCCTAGGTTTCTTACCTGAGTAGCTGGCGGGGGAAAGTTACCCAGCTCAGGCGGCCAGTGGGAGGGGTTCCAAAGTTCCTTGTTTCGTCCTAGTAGGAGTACCTCAGTTTTGTCCCCATTTAATTTCAACTGGTTGGTAGTCATCCAGTTGAAAATTTTCTGGAGTCCGGTTTTGAGTAGGGAAGGGGCTAACGGGTTTGCTTCAGAGAGGGAGAAAATAATTTGGGAGTCGTCAGCGTAGGTCATTAACGTCAGGCCTGCGCCATCTGCCAGATCGGCCAGTGGTCTAAGGTACAAGTTAAAAAACAGCGGGCTCAGGATGGAACCTTGTGGTACTCCATGTGGAGCAGGGAAGATGTCTGAGCTTGCGATGCTGGATTTAATCTGAAAGGTTCTTTCGGAAAGAAAGGACTTGATCCACTGTAAGGCGTTATTGCGAATGCCGTTTTTCTCTAGGGTGGCCAGAAGAGTTTTGTGTGATATGGTGTCAAACGCCGCACTCAAATCTAAAAGAATGAGTGCAACGTTTGACCCTTGTCCAGCAGTTGTCGAATTTTTTCCGTCACACCCAGTAGGGCAGTCTCCGTGGAGTATCCTGCTCTGAAGCCTGACTGTGAGGGGTGGAGGAGATTGTTGTCCTCTGAAAAAGTGGTGAGGGCGGAGTGTATGTGCCTTTCCATGAGTTTGGAAAAGGTGGGAAGCAGAGATATAGGTCGATAATTCGAGAGAACTGTGGGGTCGGATGACGGTTTTTTCAGTAATGGGGTTACCACTGCATGCTTCCAGTTTGATGGAACGGTGGAGGCTTGGAGGGAAGCATTAAGCACATCTATTATGGCAGTCAGGGGGGTAGGATCAAGTTGTTTTAAAATACTCACAGGGACAGGGTCGCAGGGGGAGCCTGATGAGATGGATTTTAGGGAGGTTTTTAGGGACTCCATCGGTACCAGGGGCCAGTTTTCCAGGGTGTTTACTTTGTCTGATGACATGGGGATATCCTAGTGTGAGCAGTTGCTGAGGGGCCTGGTCGTGATGTTGATGATAATGTTCTCAATTTTATCATTAAAAAATGTCGCACGGTCCTGACATTGTTTTTTAGTTAGGGGATGGGCAGTAGCCGTTGTTTGGGCCCCAGCTAGCACTTATATGTGTATGTACTTTGTGGGCTATGGAGAATAGCCCTAGGACTTTTCTGCTTCCGCTTAGGGACTTTTTTCTGTTTAACTGCCTCAATTTAACTGTCTTGATTGATAGAAAACGACCTGTAGAGGTCAGTAAAATACCAGAATTGCGTTCTGCTTGTTTAACTGCCTCTTTTAACTGTCTTGATAGAAAACAACCAGTAGAGGTCAGTAAAAAAACAGAATTGCTTTCTGCTGAGGGTTTCTCTTTTTAAAAAATTTCTAGTAACTGCCTCTATTTAACTTTCTTGATAGAAAACGACCAGCAGAGGTCAATAAAATACAGAATCACTTTAGCATTCTCTAGATCGAGTCCATAGAAATTGTCTTCCACGAGCACCCTTAGACATTAATATTTTTTGCAAATCTTTCATTGTTATGACCACTGAAGGCCCTGCTTTTATATTGATTTTTAACACCATCAGTGTTGCAGCAATTCCCCCTCTGTGCTACTTCTGATTTATTATGTGGATAGCACTGCCGTAACCCATACGGTAGTGGCCCCCAGGGCACAGTCAAATGTTGCTGAATGCTTCAGCTGAACTTTTCTCAATAAAGTTTTTTTACACAAAATAAACCGGAGTCTTTCTTCTTCTTTACAGGATTTTTAATTCATCCTTTTCAATTTCAACCATATATGCTGGTAATTCGTAAATGTAATCACATTACATATTTCTTCGTTTTTCAAACATGAATTCACATTTTACAATCCATGGAAAATCCAATGCATTTCGCCCATAAGGGCTTCATCAGGGAAATCTACAAAAAATATATATATCTATCACCAAATCATATGTGAATATGCTGTATCATCACATTGTAATATACTAAACATAAATGATGTTAATAAAGTACAAAAAACCATTACCATTCAACATGTATGTGACCACTTAATAAACGATTCATGCATACCTCGTCTATTGTTCCTTATGATTTCTACGTTATAGACTACTGGTTGGTTCATCAGGGTCTTAAAAAACGCCATATCAAATATACGTTCTAGCATGTGCAAAGTCCTCTAAACTGCGCCTTAATTGTAGTACCCAGCCGCGTGGTTCGTGATTCTTACAGTAACAAAACGTGTTACGTGCTGTTCATGATTTTTACAGTAACAAAACATGTTACCCGCTGTTTCCTAAGTACACTGAAAGGGATCAGCAGTTCTTACCCGTAACGTCTGGAAATTATGTGCGCGTCTTTAGGTTTCTACAGCATTCTGAACGGTCTCCTCCGCCGGTGGCGTGTGACGCGCTGACCGGAAGTGTGTATGTTTAAAGACGCAATGTGCTTAAAGAAACACGGTACTTAAAGAGACAGTATCTTCGTGGGGACATACGTGCTAAGTAAACCAACGTGTGCATTCATGAGTCAATTATGCATCAATAGAAATACATACATATTGCGATTTTTAAAAAAATTTGGTAAGTGCATGATAATCAACAAAGAATTCAAAGAATCTGCATGCCATACACGATGCTCATGTATAAATACCATCCTCATAAGTGGATCATAGGTAACAACTGTATTCCACTCTTTCATTAATTCCATAAGGTGCCAGGCTCTGTAGATAAAAGATCCAGTGATTTTCTCGCATAAGCAAAGATTTCTTATTGTCCTTATCATCTTTTCTCTCAACTATTTCAAGGATGCAAGCCTTTATTTGGTTAATTTGGTGTCTATGTTCCAAAAAATGAGTAGCCAACGTGGATTTCATAACTTTTGTTCGGATATTACTTTTGTGTTCTGTTAATCTGGTCTTTAGTTTGCGTTCCGTGTGTCCCGCGTACACCTTGCCACATGGACATTTAATTAGATAGATAACATTTTTAGTATCGCAGGTTCCTGTGACCGCTAGTTTTATTTGGTTACCTTTCATCGGATGTCTGATGGTATTCCCTTCCATAATATTGTGACAGTTACTACAATTTCGGCAAGGGATGGTTCCTTTGTGGATTTTTTTGTCCTTTTTATTATCCGGATATTTAATGATTTCACCCAAATTTTTGGCTTGGGTGTATGCAAACACCGGTTCCTCCTGAAAAATGTTTTGAAAGTCTGGTTCTGTTTGTCTGTAGTGTAACTTATTGACATATCAGAGTTTCCATCCCAGCTCCCTTAAACAACACTTACCGTATTCACAACTATTGCGAGTAAAAAGGATTGTCTCAAACCCCCAAGTATCAATGACACAAACAGAAAACATGTTACAACGTTTTAAAAAATGTGGATACCCAGAAAGTACATTGAGAACAGCACAAGAAAGGGCACAGCTGAAATCCAGAGAAATGTTACTTGATTCAAAACCAACCAAAAAGGATATCAAAATAACATGCGTAAGTAAGTATTCTACTGTAAGCCATTTGGTTAAGAAAGCAATCAAAAAACATTGGCCAATGCTACAAACAGAACCAGACTTTCAAAACATTTTTCAGGAGGAACCGGTGTTTGCATACACCCGAGCCAAAAATTTGGGTGAAATCATTAAATATCCGGATAATACAAAGGACAAAAAAATCCACAAAGGAACCATCCCTTGCCGAAATTGTAGTAACTGTCACAATATTATGGAAGGGAATACCATCAGACATCCGATGAAAGGTAACCAAATAAAACTAGCGGTCACAGGAACCTGCGATACTAAAAATGTTATCTATCTAATTAAATGTCCATGTGGCAAGGTGTACGTGGGACACACGGAACGCAAACTAAAGACCAGATTAACAGAACACAAAAGTAATATCCGAACAAAAGTTATGAAATCCACGTTGGCTACTCATTTTTTGGAACATAGACACCAAATTAACCAAATAAAGGCTTGCATCCTTGAAATAGTTGAGAGAAAAGATGATAAGGACAATAAGAAATCTTTGCTTATGCGAGAAAATCACTGGATCTTTTATCTACAGAGCCTGGCGCCTTATGGAATTAATGAAAGAGTGGAATACAGTTGTTACCTATGATCCACTTATGAGGATGGTATTTATACATGAGCATCGTGTATGGCATGCAGATTCTTTGAATTCTTTGTTGATTATCATGCACTTACCAAATTTTTTAAAAAATCGCAATATGTATGTATTTCTATTGATGCATAATTGACTCATGAATGCACACGTTGGTTTACTTAGCACGTATGTCCCCACGAAGATACTGTCTCTTTAAGTACCGTGTTTCTTTAAGCACATTGCGTCTTTAAACATACACACTTCCGGTCAGCGCGTCACACGCCACCGGCGGAGGAGACCGTTCAGAATGCTGTAGAAACCTAAAGACGCGCACATAATTTCCAGACGTTACGGGTAAGAACTGCTGATCCCTTTCAGTGTACTTAGGAAGCAGCGCGTAACATGTTTTGTTACTGTAAAAATCATGAACAGCACGTAACACGTTTTGTTACTGTAAGAATCACGAACCACGCGGCTGGGTACTACAATTAAGGCGCAGTTTAGAGGACTTTGCACATGCTAGAACGTATATTTGATATGGCGTTTTTTAAGACCCTGATGAACCAACCAGTAGTCTGTAACGTAGAAATCATAAGGAACAATAGACGAGGTATGCATGAATCGTTTATTAAGTGGTCACATACATGTTGAATGGTAATGGTTTTTTGTACTTTATTAACATCATTTATGTTTAGTATATTACAATGTGATGATACAGCATATTCACATATGATTTGGTGATAGATATATATATTTTTTGTAGATTTCCCTGATGAAGCCCTTGTGGGCGAAATGCATTGGATTTTCCATGGATTGTAAAATGTGAATTCATGTTTGAAAAACGAAGAAATATGTAATGTGATTACATTTACGAATTACCAGCATATATGGTTGAAATTGAAAAGGGTGAATTAAAAATCCTGTAAAGAAGAAGAAAGACTCAGGTTTATTTTGTGTAAAAAAACTTTATTGAGAAAAGTTCAGCTGAAGCATTCAGCAACATTTGACTGTGCCCTGGGGGCCACTACCGTATGGGTTACGGCAGTGCTATCCACATTGTATTATACAACTCCTGAGCAGGGAGTAAACCCCAAGGAGCACGCCATACATAGAAAATTTGTGAAAAAAACACTGTTGTGCACAGGATATAACCACACTTCTGATTTATTCCCATTGTTGATGACGAGCTCAGCTCGTCATGAGCACACGACCAGTGTACTGCATGACGAGCTGAGCTCGTCATGAGCATCGAAGGGGATATTAAAAACAGAGCTTTGGACTATACCATTTCCTGCTGAAAGGCAATATTTCTCTCCATGTGTTCCCATACCTGGTGTGTCACACAGTTTGGTGCTTCCTTTCCCTCCATGTTAAAGAACAATAGATGTTTCAGCACCGAGGCTAATGTGGTGCATAGCTAAATACATATAAGGTCCCAAAGGCGAGACCGATTGCATTGCAAATGCTTGTTGCAATTGTATGCGTTTCAATCATATGCAAATAAATTGAAATTTTGATACATAATACTGAACCTTCAATCTCATTGTGTATAGGGTCAGCAGTTCATAAACACCAGTACAGCAACAATGCAGTGGCTGATATTAACCTGGATAATGTTTGCAAGAAGGGAAATACTCTTCTGTGGGATTTGGTTCAGGATGATGATGCGGTAAGTTAATTTTTAAAGGTACAAATACTTTGCTCCTTTACTATTTTACATTACAGCGGTTTCTTCTTTGAAAAATTCGAAATGTCCAGCTAAATTTGGGGATCCGTGGCAATATGCAAAGATCTAAAATAAATAAAGCTGAAAATAATGGTGCTGTTTTCTCCCTGTTTCTCCAGATTCATCTATCTGAAGGATTAATTAATGAAGCAGAAAAACTCCTATGCTCCTTGGTTTGCTGGTTTACTGACAGACAAATCAGAATGAGATTTATTGAAGGCTGTTTAGAAAACCTTTCTAACAATAGGTAATGGCCAAAATATTTTATTTAAATGCTCGCAATAAAAACAATTTGCTGCAAATGTTGTAGTTTTACTGCCAGTTTACATATACTCTGTCCAATTTCGTGCACATTGTAATCAAGGTTCAAAAAAGCTTTATTTCGCCACTATCTGCATAGGCCAATCAGGACATATTATAAACAATAAAATAAAATACATCAAGAGACAGTTAATAAAATGAACTCTCCAAACGCCTTCAAATTGATAATACTGATCGAGTAATTTTACAAACATTCTTTCCTTAATACAGATTGCTTTACAAATAATAAAATACAATGTATCAGGAGACACTTAGCTATTAAAATGAACATTCCAAGGACATATAAATACAGCAATTGTGAGACATTGTTTTCTTACTACAGATTGCTTTACAAATAAACAATGCAACACTAAAACAGATCGATGGAGATTCCATAGCGTACAGAAAACGCATAGCAGCTTTGTGGTCCCTGATGTTGTATTCAATAAAAATACGTTTTAAAAATTGCTTACTTATATTTGAATAAAACTGACAGAAAAGCATGAAATTTAAAGTGCACTGTTAAGAATTTCCGTCACATGGGAACGAAACTGTCATTAGATCCCATTGATTATTGTTTGGAAAAGAGACAAGGTGGTGTACATTACTCAACCGTAGTCTAGTCAAAACATAGCAGTGTTGTTGATTTGTCACCCAGGTTAAATCAGGTTGAAAGCCTACGAGTAAAGTATAGGACACATATATGTTACCTGCCGTTTGTTCCATTAAATTAGGCAGAGGCTCTCTTTCCTACTCTTGCGTCTAGCAAGGCGACCTACGTTGCCAACTTCTCTAACTTTAGAATCTTGACCGGGTCTTCAAGCCCAGGGAAACCAAACACTGTTCTCCGGATCTTGGTGATAAAAAAAGAAAAACACAGCCACAGAATTTTAAGGACATGATCTAAGGTTTGGCGATCCTGTATAATTAGCTTTGTTAGTTTAGTCTCGGGTTTGGCCCATACAGAGCTCGACAAGGAAATGGGTTTAGATGACAAGATGTCTTCAGATGGTTCAACCTTGCTTCCCTATGCATAATGGTGGACGATACAGAGAAAGGGGTACATAACAGACTTGTTAAAAAAGGTGATTTCCTCAACCGCTTAGAAATTACTAGAGGCTTGGCCCGCACCCCTTGCCATAGGTTGCAGCAGAAAGAACCTTTGCTTTATAGAGGGTGACCATCCCTTCAATGGGTCGGCTGACAAGGTTCCTAGAAAATCAAAACAGCAGCTCTTTTCATCTTTCGCTAGGTATTATGCACATGATCAACTCAAGTGCCCTTTCCAAAAAAAAAAATGTAGCAACGGGTTTTTAACCTTATATATCCGAGCACCCTCAAGATGGAATGATCTTACATTCTTACATTCTTGGGGGTTTTCCAGCAGGATATTATAAATGTCTTGGATTTATTCATTTTTAATTTTTTGAAAACCATAAAATCTGCAAAGGAGTCCTTTAATCTCTGCAGCCTGACCACGGTTAGCAAAAGTACTGCATTGTCAACGTAAAGGAGCATGAGAGCTAAGCGTCCGGCAACAGTTGGCGCATCATCCTGCAGGGACCGTAAGGGGTCATCAACCCCATTTATAAATAAAGAAAATAGAAAGGAGACCAATGAACACCCCTGTCATACCCTTCGCCTAGTTCTAAAAGAGGATGACAGTACGCCGTTGGGGCCAAACCGAACTTTCGCTTAAAGATTCTCATAAAGTTGTGCAAGGAGACCGACAATATCCATGTGAGCCCCATAAGAGAGCAGGGTGTGCCACATTGATCTACTAGATCAAACGAGCTAGTGAGGACTGAAAAACACAGATTTAGACATCGCTCTACCGTCCCAAGTCCCTTCCTGAATCTATACTGGGCCTCAGACAAAATGAAGTGGACGGTTGCCTAATCCTCTTGTCTCCTTAGGGCGACCCTGCTCAGAGTTTTGCAGAAGAATCTAGGAGGGAGGTGGGACAGTAACATTTTAGGTCTGCTTTATCACCTTTCTTATATATAGGCATTATGACAGACTTAGCCCAGGAAGAATGGAAAATACCCTTAGCTGCCACGTAAAAAACATGAGTACGTGTTGGGACCCACAGATCTCCCATTCCCATAAAGGTATCGGCTGGGATCCCATCAGTTCCAGGGGCTATACCTTTAGCACACTTATGCACTGCGTCCAAGATTTCATCTACAATGAATACCAGGGGCGAGGTACTAATAGAAGAATTGTTCTTTAAAAAAGGCGTATTTACGGTACAGTGAAATAGTGTTTGTTTCAGCGGCCTACACCAGATTTGGCCATGCCTTTTCCTTCAACTCCTCCTTTTAGGCTAGTAGGGCCTCATTGTACTGCTTGCAGAAGTATGGTCTCTCGAGACCTGATTTAAAGCAGTCTTCAATTGTTTTAAAGAATGAGTGCAATAATGATTGAATCATCCCTGGCTAGCATGCAACCTTTTTTTGCCAAATGAACCAAAAGAGAGTTAAGGTCCACAGTGATCTACTCAAAAGCTCAAACCAAAATGTAATTTTCCACATAAGGGGATAAGCATATGTCTAATTTGTTGGACACTTGGAACAAAAGCTACCGAAATATGCACTCAGGATCAATTCCTGTTCATTTAATGCAGACTTCGTTAGGTCTACTTGGAACGATATGTGATATCTTGGCAAAGACTGTGAAACAGTTCGCTTGTAGAAGGATAGATAAGATGAATGGGTTATGATAGGTAACTCCTGTTTGTTTACCTCGAATACAAGTGACTATCTGATCAAGGGCTGAACTAATCAAGCATGCAGTGGTTACCCCATCCCACAAATGTATGTCTGTAAAATGCCCAGTCTCTTTGATTTTTTCCAGCCGAAGTAGATCGTACTTAAGCAGCATGGTATTCAGACAATCTGCGTACTCACCATGTTGAAAATGCAATGTTCCCTCACAATCCCCACTATTGAAACCGCACACCCAGCTTGCTAAATGACAACATCATTGAATGTTAAAATGCCCTGCCCATACAACTGGACAGACTGATTTAAATTGTAAAAGAAATACATCTAAGTCCTTTTTCAGGGCTCTTACGACCTCTCCACGCGTAGAGTAAAATATATTATAATAATTCAAAGTACTCCCGTTAGAGCCCCAGCATCACAAAATGGATGCTGCTGCCACAGACACAAGTCTGACCTCCTGCTGCTGGGAGTCCTTCCAGTCACAGAGGTTTGGACAATAGGTTTCCTGCTTGGGGAGGTGCGAGCACCACCCCAGACAGGAGGATGTGTATTGGGACAGGGAGGGCTGAATAGAATCAGACACTGCTTGGAGCACTCTAGGTGCTCCCTGCATACCCCAGTTCAAATCGGTTGCTGGGGCTCTCCAACCCCAGCTCTGGCGCGAAACTGCACAAAGGAAAGGGGGTGTAACCACCCCCCTTCCTGGTCCCACCCATAGGAGGGACCTAGTGAGCAAACCAGCCCCCTTTAGTTGTATAAAGGTAGGAGCTGACCCAGGAGAGATTAGATTAATCCTGGAATCGACTTAAGACGAAATTCTGGACCCTTCGACATTCATCCAAGCTGAAGACTGAAGAATCTCCCTTGTGGCCAAGGAGTGACCACCCTGGGAAACCGGGCACCATCCAGCAACTCGGCAGCTTGCTTTGTCCCCGTTCCCGCCGGAACCCGAGCACAGAGCCTGACAAGACCTCGCCTCCTGGATCCCTCTGACCCCACTACACGACTCCAGCACAGCTGAGCTCCGTGGAAGGCATCGGGACCCGTGGAAGCAGGTATCTTGAAAAGTCGACAACTTGCTAACAGCGCAGCTCCTGAGGCCTCCTCGAAGCTGTGCCCTGGGGACTGAGATACCCCGACACCGAGCTCCACCTGCACCGAAGACCAGCCCTCCACACTCCACGAGATCTGCGTGGGGCCCTTCTGCTTGTGTTCTGCTCGACGCGTTGTCCAGTTGCTGGCCCGTTGGCTAGCAGCCCCTGGCGACGATCCTTTTTGAAACTCCATCGCTGGTCTGGTTGCTCCAGACTGGCCTTTGCTTCCCTGCAAAGGTGAAGTACCTCAGACCCTCCTGGTCTGCACCAGAAGCTCTTTGTGTATCCTGCGTGGGTTGCATTTGCTTAGGCTTGTTGGCTCTGATCTTTAAGCCGACCCTGCATCTGCGAGAACCTTCGTGAAACAACTCCTCTCCAGCACCTGGTCATCCTCGACGTTTCCTGGTCCGCTTGGCTGCAACTCCAAGCTTTACCCCAGCACCTGCTTGCTCCTCGACGACGTCTGGTTCCTTCCTGGTTCCACCCGGTCACTGGCTAGTGACCTAGACTCTGTCCCCTGTGCTTGCAGGTCCTCTTTAACTCTGATCCACCCTTGGATCCACCCGGACATCTTCCTCCTGGTCGCCTGCAGCATCTTCTTTCAAGGCTCCATAGGAAACGACGAGAAAACCCGACAATCTTTAACATCTATGCACCCGCAGCCCGTGGGTGAGGTAATGCGAGTACTTCGGTGATCCTGTATGGATTGACTATCTTAGTGTCCAGTTTTGCAAGTTGTGTGATCCTAGTTAGACCGGAAGTGTCCTAAAACTTCATTGACTTACCTTTTACGTTCCTATTGACTTTCTTTTGACTCTTTCGTGAGAGTACTGACTCTGCATGCGCCGCCTGTGGGCCTCCTACTCCTAACCTAAGGGTCAGCTAGTGTAGCCCCAGCGATGCCCTAGGCCTTCTCCTTTCCCAAGTCGTGGTTCTTATACCACTTACTTAGTATATGGTTTTACATGCCCCTAGGGCCTAACTGTAAATTGTGCTATTTAAAGTATTTCTAAGTGTAACTTGTTATGTGCTTTTGCCTCTGATCTCATAAAGAGTTCAGAGGAGTGTGTTAGTAAATAAATACATATATATTTGATATATATCCGGTGTGGTGTCCTTTCATTTGGTATTTAAGGGGTTACATATGGTAAAACAGCTGGCTTTACACGCCCTCAAGAGTCTTTTAGCCTAAGACTGTTCTGTCCACGCTACCTCTAGGATAACTGGTCTATAAGGTTGACTTTACAACCATCACCATAAGGGTTGTTTGGACTGGTGCAAGTTGTTCACTAGAATAGTGAACATCATATACCAGGGCAACTTCTTAAAGACGTGACCGATCTTCTCATTGTGACCGATAGTAAGTTGGAGATCAGCATCTCTTGCCCACCCTTCGCTTGGCTGGCTGGGAGTGGAATAGCTGGAGTAAACAAAGAGAGAAAGCCATCGATAGACAGCAGAGTTACCTGCCATGTTTCTTGGATGCAGATTATATGTGTAGTAAAGGTCATATCTGAAAGAAACAGGTTTGTATTAGATTCCTTACCTTAGAATATTCCCAGGCGTCAGACTGGATCCGGAAACTTTGGCGTAGCAGTACCAGTGCCCGTCGGTAGGCGTCGTCTGCGGCTACGCGTCCGTCGTCGGTGTCATTGGCGCCGGGATGACGTCACCGGAGTATTTAAACGCCGCCCTCGCGCGCTGACGTCAGTTCTTCTTTTTTCCGTGCCAGCTAGCGCAGATCCGGAAAAAGTGGTACCCCTAAGTCAATTTTTGACTAAACTTTTTAGATCATTTTTCGATACTTTTCGAAGTCTTAACGACTCCGACTGTGCCGGTAGGGATGCCCGGGTTCAAACCCTGCGCCGACTGCGACCGACTGATGTCGGTTACCGACCCTCACCGCCGGTGTCTTCATTGCCTGGGCCTCGACCACGAGGACAAGGCCTGCTCCGACTGTTGAGCCCTGACGTCTAAAGCTAGGCGGGAGCAAGCGACTCGTGCTCTGGCAGTCAGCCCGCGCTGCTCGAGGTCCCGGTCCGCGAGGAGTTCGAGGGACTGGTCGCGGGGTCGGAGCCACCATAGCTCCGGGAGTCGTCCTCGGTCTTCGTGCTCGAAGTACTCAGGTAAGCACAAGAAGTCGAAGAGACGTCATCGCTCTTCTGACTCCCCTCGACGCTCGCATGACGCGGCCGTGGGGTTCGGCCGCCTCCGCGGCTCCGCCGGAGATGCAGGAGTTGCGGACTGCTTCATACCTGTCGGTCCCTGGGCAGAACGCGACGCCGGAGGAGATAGAGGCCTTCCTCACGGCCATGAGCTTCCTCACTCCTCCGTCGGGCTCCGCGGCGCCTCCGGGCTCAGCGGGTCAGGCGCTTCTGCGCTGACGCCGTCGGGGGCTTTGGTCCCGACACCGCCGGTGACTTCGGTCCATGCGCAGCAGGCCCCCGCAGGATCCGGATCCGGGTCGTCGACAGTCGACCTCACGACCTCGCTGGTTCTGGCCCCCAGGGTGTCGACCCCGGCGCCGCCTCCGAGCGGTGCCGTCCCCAATCCCTCCCTCGATTGGGATCCAACGCCGGAACGGCGCCGTTCGGTGCCGTATCCGACGCCGATGGGAGATTTTTACTTCTATTACCCGGCCCCATCCTTTGGTCCTGAGTCTCAGGAGATGGGTGGCGAGGGGGATTGGGATGGGTCTGAGGACCCTCTGGCACGGGAGTGTCAGTCTTATTAGGACTGAACAGGTGAGCTAGGGGAGGCCAGTGGTCTGGATTCCTCGCCGGACACTGGTTTTGTCTCCTCTCCTACCGTGGCTATGGAGGAGGGGGCTGCCTATAGTGTGGTACTGACGCGGGCAGCCAAGACCTTGGGCCTGGAGCTCCCCGTCACGGCTGTGAAGACTAACCTCCTCACTGAGGTCCTTAAACTGCAGGCAAGCTCGGCCGAGCCTCTGCTGCCGTTTAATGAGGCCTTGTCTGACGTTCTTCTAGGCACTTGGTCCAAGCCTGCTAGAGGTCAGACTGTAGATAGGAACGTGGCCAGACGTCACCGCCCGGCTCCGGGCGACCCTTGCTTCCTGTCCACCCATCCCACTCCAGAGAGCCTGGTCATCAAGGCCTCTAATTCCCAGACCGCATTCCAGACGGCCCCTCCCGATCGGGAATCCAAGAGGTATGAGCAATACGGAAAGAAGGTATTCTCCTCCCTAAGCTTAGGGCTGCGGTCAGTCAACACCGCGTGCCTCTTGGGCCGTTATACCCACTCTCTGTGGGATACGGTCGCGGACGTGCTGCCACAATGTCCGGTGGAGGTCCAGACTAAACTCACCCAAGCCCTTGCGGAGGGTCGGGATGCAGCACTGTACTCCATCTGGTGTGGGTTGGATACAACGGACTCACTGGGCAGAGCGATGGCAACTACGGTGGCGATTCGTTGCCACGCCTGGTTGAGGTCCGCCAACTTTTCGGCTGATGTCCAGAACACCCTTATGGACATGCCGTTTGATGGCCGTCGCCTCTTTGGCGACAAGGCAGACCATGCGCTTGAGCGCTTTAAGGACTCCAGGGCTACGGCCAAGTCCTTGGGCCTCTCGGGCCCGCGCCAGCAAACGGCTGCCTTTCGCTCCTTTAGTGGCCAAGGAAGGGGCACCCACACACGTCCTGCCAGCCACGGGCCGCAGACTACCGTCCAGCGCGATGACGGACGTAGAAACCGCCGTGCTGGTGGTCGGGGATAACGGCGAGGCCAGTCCACACCCGCCCCCGCAGCATCCGCCTCAAAACCCTCCTAGTCCGCGCTTTCAGGCCCATGAGATGCCAGTGGGGGGCAGGGTTCGCCATCACCACCTCCACTGGCGCACTGTCACATCGGACAGGTGGGTGCTGCAGATCATCCGAAGGGGCTACTCCCTCCCCTTCGAGGTGACCCCTCCAGCCATGCCACCGCGATACCACCGCGTGTCGGGGGATCACTTGACACTTCTACGAGAGGAAGTTTCGGCCCTCTTGGCCAAGGGGGCCATCAAGCACGTTCCTGGGCCTGAAGTAGGGTGTGGTTGTTACTCCCACTACTTTCTGGTACCCAAGAAGGGCAAAGGGGGCCTATGCCCTACCTTCGACCTACGGAATGTCAACGGCTTACTCCTGCAGGAGAAGTTCAAGATGCTGACACTAGCTCAGGTCCTATCTGCCCTGAACCCAGGAGACTGGATGGTAGCGTTGGACTTGCAGGATGCTTATTTTCATATCCCTGTCCTGCCGGCCCACCTGCGTTACCTGCGGTTCACGGTAGGCCACGAGCACTTTCAGTTTACCGTGCTCCCCTTTGGCCTTACCTGCACCCCACGGGTGTTCACGAAGGTGATGGCGGTGGTCGCAGCTCATCTGCCCAGGTTAGGGGGTTCAGTCTTCCCCTACAACGACGACCGGTTGTTGAAGGCGGACTCGCCCCAGACAGTCGTCAGCCACCTCCAGACTACGGCCGACCTCCTGCACCTGCTGGGGTTCTCCATCAATGTGCCGAAGTCACACCTGTGTCCCTATCTGAAGCTCCTCTTCATCAGAGCGGTTCTGGACTCGCAGTTTCGGGTTTATCCTCCCGAACAGCGGGTTCGGGATATTCAGGCTCTGATTCCGATCTTTCAGCCGTTATCCCGAGTCTTGGTCGGGTTGACGCTGCGGCTTCTGGGACTGATGGCCTCCTGCATCCTTCTGGTGCATCACACCCGGTGGCGGATGCGGGCTCTGCAGTGGGACCTGAAGTTTCAGTGGGCCCAGCGTCAGGGCAACCTGTCCGACCATGTCTTGATCTCGGAGGGCACTGCAAGACAGTTGCAGTAGTGGCTCACGGACTGCGATTGAGTCAGTGGCAGATCCCTCTCCCTACCCACACCGGAGCACGTGGTTGTGACGGACGCGTCCCTCCAGTGCCGGGGAGGCCACATGGGAGAGGCGGAGATCAGAGGCATCTGGTCTCTGGCGGAGTCCCGGCTCCACATCAACCTTCTGGAAGAGTGTAGTGCAGGTGTTCACGGACAACATCACCGCCATGTGGTACTGCAACAAACAGGGCAGGGTGGGGTCGTGGACCCTTTGCCGGGAGGCTCTGCGCCTTTGGCAGTGGCTGGAACATCAGGGCGTGACCCTGGTGGTTCAACACCTGACAGGTTCCCTGAACGCCAGGGCGGACAAACTCAGCCGTCGGTGCATGATGGATCACGAATGGCGTCTAAACTCTGAAGTGGCGCAAGGCCTCTTTGTGCAGTGCGGAGAGCCTTGGTTTGATCTATTCGCCATAGAAGAGAACTCGCAATGTCATCAGTTCTGCGCGTTGGAATTTCCAAGGCAGCACTCGCTCAAGAACGCTTTTCGTCGCGAGTGGAGCTGCGGTCTGTTGTACGCCTTTCCGCCTATACCACTTCTGCCCAGAGTGCTGAAGATCAGGCACGTCCGGGCCCAAGTTATCCTTGTGGCTCCGGACTGGGCACAAATATTCTGGTATCCCGAGCTACGCAGTATGTCTCTCGATCCCCCGATTCGTCTGCCTCTTCAGGAGGACCTTCTGTCGCAGCAGGGGACGTCCTCCACCCGAACCTGTCCAGTCTCCACCTCCATGCTTGGAGATTGAGCGGCGACAGTTGAGGGCATTTGACTTGCCTCCTGAAGTTTGTGATGTAATTCCGGCAGCCATGCGTCCCTCCACAAAGTCTGTATATGCCTGCAGGTGGAACAAAATTGCAAAAAACACAGTTGATGGACAGAATGTAGAACAATGTCATACATTCACCCCAGTACAAGGATCTGGGCCTAAATCCATCGTTTTTTTGCACTCCACACCACCCTGGGTTAGACACTGGCTATATGCAAATCAGCTCTGACCCTGTGCCTCATGGGAACAGTCCAGTCCGAACTACCAAGCCATGTCTTTCCCAGACCGGAATCAAGCATCCAAGGACCGGTTTCTGGCTATCAGCCTTCTTCAGCCTGGATAGCTTGACTCCAGTGGTGTGGAGAGCCTGGGACTCACATCGAGTATACCCAGCACACTCGGGGTGAAAATTGCAAAAAACACAGTTGATGGACAGAATGTAGAACAATGTCATACATTCACCCCAGTACAAGGATCTGGGCCTAAATCCATCGTTTTTTTGCACTCCACACCACCCTGGGTTAGACACTGGCTATATGCAAATCAGCTCTGACCCTGTGCCTCATGGGAACAGTCCAGTCCGAACTACCAAGCCATGTCTTTCCCAGACCGGAATCAAGCATCCAAGGACCGGTTTCTGGCTATCAGCCTTCTTCAGCCTGGATAGCTTGACTCCAGTGGTGTGGAGAGCCTGGGACTCACGTCTGAGTATACCCAGCACACTCGGGGTGAAAATTGCAAAAAACACAGTTGATGGACAGAATGTAGAACAATGTCATACATTCACCCCAGTACAAGGATCTGGGCCTAAATCCATCGTTTTTTTGCACTCCACACCACCCTGGGTTAGACACTGGCTATATGCAAATCAGCTCTGACCCTGTGCCTCATGGGAACAGTCCAGTCCGAACTACCAAGCCATGTCTTTCCCAGACAGGGATCAAGCATCCAAGGACCGGTTTCTGGCTATCAGCCTTCTTCAGCCTGGATAGCTTGACTCCAGTAGTGTGGAGAGCCTGGGACTCACGTCTGAGTATACCCAGCACACTCGGGGTGAAAATTGCAAAAAACACAGTTGATGGACAGAATGTAGAACAATGTCATACATTCACCCCAGTACAAGGATCTGGGCCTAAATCCATCGTTTTTTTGCACTCCACACCACCCTGGGTTAGACACTGGCTATATGCAAATCAGCTCTGACCCTGTGCCTCATGGGAACAGTCCAGTCCGAACTACCAAGCCATGTCTTTCCCAGACCGGAATCAAGCATCCAAGGACCGGTTTCTGGCTATCAGCCTTCTTCAGCCTGGATAGCTTGACTCCAGTGGTGTGGAGAGCCTGGGACTCACGTCTGAGTATACCCAGCACACTCGGGGTGAAAATTGCAAAAAACACAGTTGATGGACAGAATGTAGAACAATGTCATACATTCACCCCAGTACAAGGATCTGGGCCTAAATCCATCGTTTTTTTGCACTCCACACCACCCTGGGTTAGACACTGGCTATATGCAAATCAGCTCTGACCCTGTGCCTCATGGGAACAGTCCAGTCCGAACTACCAAGCCATGTCTTTCCCAGACAGGGATCAAGCATCCAAGGACCGGTTTCTGGCTATCAGCCTTCTTCAGCCTGGATAGCTTGACTCCAGTAGTGTGGAGAGCCTGGGACTCACGTCTGAGTATACCCAGCACACTCGGGGTGAAAATTGCAAAAAACACAGTTGATGGACAGAATGTAGAACAATGTCATACATTCACCCCAGTACAAGGATCTGGGCCTAAATCCATCGTTTTTTTGCACTCCACACCACCCTGGGTTAGACACTGGCTATATGCACATCAGCTCTGACCCTGTGCCTCATGGGAACAGTCTAGTCCGAACTACCAAGCCATGTCTTTCCCAGACCGGAATCAAGCATCCAAGGACCGGTTTCTGGCTATCAGCCTTCTTCAGCCTGGATAGCTTGACTCCAGTGGTGTGGAGAGCCTGGGACTCACGTCTGAGTATACCCAGCACACTCGGGGTGAAAATTGTAAAAAACACAGTTGATGGACAGAATGTAGAACAATGTCATACATTCACCCCAGTACAAGGATCTGGGCCTCAATCCATCGTTTTTTTGCACTCCACACCACCCTGGGTTAGACACTGGCTATATGCAAATCAGCTCTGACCCTGTGTCTCATGGGAACTGTCCAGTCCGAACTACCAAGCCATGTCTTTCCCAGACCGGGATCAAGCATCCAAGGACCGGTTTCTGGCTATCAGCCTTCTTCAGCCTGGATAGCTTGACTCCAGTGGTGTGGAGAGCCTGGGACCCACGTCTGAGTATACCCAGCACACTCGGGGTGAAAATTGCAAAAAAACACAGTTGATGGACAGAATGTAGAACAATGTCATACATTCACCCCAGTACAAGGATCTGGGCCTAAATCCATTGTTTTTTTGCACTCCACTCCACCCTGGGTTAGACACTGGCTATATGCAAATCAGCTCTGACCCTGTGCCTCATGGGAACAGTCCAGTCCGAACTACCAAGCCATGTCTTTCCCAGACCGGAATCAAGCATCCAAGGACCGGTTTCTGGCTATCAGCCTTCTTCAGCCTGGATAGCTTGACTCCAGTGGTGTGGAGAGCCTGAGACTCACGTCTGAGTATACCCAGCACACTCGGGGTGAAAATTGCAAAAAACACAGTTGATGGACAGAATGTAGAACAATGTCATACATTCACCCCAGTACAAGGATCTGGGCCTAAATCCATTGTTTTTTGCACTCCACACCACCCTGGGTTAGACACTGGCTATATGCAAATCAGCTCTGACCCGGTGCCTCATGGGAACAGTCCAGTCCGAACTACCAAGCCATGTCTTTCCCAGACCGGGATCAAGCATCCAAGGACCGGTTTCTGGCTATCAGCCTTCTTCAGCCTGGATAGCTTGACTCCAGTGGTGTGGAGAGCCTGGGACTCACGTCTGAGTATACCCAGCACACTCGGGGTGAAAATTGCAAAAAACACAGTTGATGGACAGAATGTAGAACAATGTCATACATTCACCCCAGTACAAGGATCTGGGCCTAAATCCATCGTTTTTTTGCACTCCACACCACCCTGGGTTAGACACTGGCTATATGCAAATCAGCTCTGACCCTGTGCCTCATGGGAACAGTCCAGTCCGAACTACCAAGCCATGTCTTTCCCAGACCGGGATCAAGCATCCAAGGACCTGTTTCTGGCTATCAGCCTTCTTCAGCCTGGATAGCTTGACTCCAGTGGTGTGGAGAGCCTGGGACTCATGTCTGAGTATACCCAGCACACTCGGGGTGAAAATTGCAAAAAACACCGTTGATGGACAGAATGTAGAACAATGTCATACATTCACCCCAGTACAAGGATCTGGGCCTAAATCCATCGTTTTTTTGCACTCCACACCACCCTGGGTTAGACACTGGCTATATGCAAATCAGCTCTGACCCTGTGCCTCATGGGAACAGACCAGTCCGAACTACCAAGCCATGTCTTTCCCAGACCAGAATCAAGCTTCCAAGGACCGGTTTCTGGCTTTCAGCCTTCTTCAGCCTGGATAGCTTGACTCCAGTGGTGTGGAGAGCCTGGGACTCACGTCTGAGTATACCCAGCACACTCGGGATGAAAATTGCAAAAAACACAGTTGATGGACAGAATGTAGAACAATGTCATACATTCACCCCAGTACAAGGATCTGGGCCTAAATCCATCGTTTTTTTGCACTCCACACCACCCTGGGTTAGACACTGGCTATATGCAAATCAGCTCTGACCCTGTGCCTCATGGGAACAGTCCAGTCCGAACTACCAAGCCATGTCTTTCCCAGACCGGGATCAAGCATCCAAGGACCGGTTTCTGGCTATCAGCCTTCTTGAGCCTGGATAGCTTGACTCCAGTGGTGTGGAGAGCCTGGGACTCACGTCTGAGTATACCCAGCACACTCGGGGTGAAAATTGCAAAAAAACACAGTTGATGGACAGAATGTAGAACAATGTCATACATTCACCCCAGTACAAGGATCTGGGCCTAAATCCATCGTTTTTTGCACTCCACACCACCCTGGGTTAGACACTGGCTATATGCAAATCAGCTCTGACCCTGTGCCTCATGGGAACAGTCCAGTCTGAACTACCAAGCCATGTCTTTCCCAGACCAGAATCGAGCATCCAAGGACCGGTTTCTGGCTATCAGCCTTTTTCAGCCTGGATAGCTTGACTCCAGTGATGTGGAGAGCCTGGGACTCACATCTGAGTATACCCAGCACACTCGGGGTGAAAATTGCAAAAAACACAGTTGATGGACAGAATGTAGAACAATGTCATACATTCACCCCAGTACAAGCATCTGGTCCTAAATCCATCGTTTTTTTGCACTCCACACCACCCTGGGTTAGACACTGGCTATATGCAAATCAGCTCTGACCCTGTGCCTCATGGGAACAGTCCAGTCCGAACTACCAAGCCATGTCTTTCCCAGACCGGAATCAAGCATCCAAGGACCGGTGTCTGGCTATCAGCCTTCTTCAGCCTGGATAGCTTGACTCCAGTGGTGTGGAGAGCCTGGGACTCACGTCTGAGTATACCCGGCACACTCTGGGTGAAAATTGCAAACAACAGTTGGCTGTGGATCCCCTTTCTGCAGCTCTTTGAGGTTCTCCTCTTCCTTCTTTCTTTTGCCCAGCAGGGCTCTGCTCTGGGCACTATCAAGGGCTACCTTTCTGCCCTTTCCGCCTTCTTAAGGCTGCCTGATCAGCCTTCTTTGTTCAAGTCCCCGGTTGTTAACAGATTCTTAAAAGGCATCACTCATATGTTCCCCCCTGTTACTTTCGTGATGCCTCAGTGGGACTTGAACCTTGTACTTACTTTTCTGATGTGCGCTCCCTTCGAGCCACTTCACAACCGTCTTCTCCGTCTTCTTACCCTTAAGACTGCTTTCCTGGTTGCCATCACCTCTGCCTGGAGAGTGAGCGAGCTCTAGGCTCTTTCATCCATGCCTCCCTTCCTTTCTGTCCATCTGGACAAAGTTGTGTTGCCGACAACACCCTCTTTCCTACCCAAGGTAGTCACAGCCTTCCACATCGGGCAGTCTATCACCTTGCCCACCTCTGCATCCCTCTAAAGAGGAAGAGCGGCTCCACCGACTGGATCCAAAACGTGCGCTCTCATTCTATTTGGATCGCACACGCCAGTTCCGGGTGGATGACCAACTCTTTGTTGGTTACGCGGGCGCTAAGAAGGGACGGGCGGTGCACAAACGGACCATCTCTCGATGGGTCGTCTTGTGCATCAAGGTATGCTACTCTTTGACTAAGAAGGAGCCTCCTGTTGGGCTGAGGGCCCATTCCACTCAGGCCACAGCTGCTACTACTGCCCTGGGCCGGGGAGTCCCCTTGCAGGACATCTGTCAGGCAGCTACGTGGGCCTCGCTGCACACGTTCGCAAGCACTACTGCCTGGACATCCAAGTCCGGAGGGATGGCTTCTTTGGCCGTTCCGTCCTCCCGTACTTTCTGGTGTGATTATTGGTTCGCAGACCCACCACCGGGGTTGGTATTGCTGGGGTAT
Organism: Lissotriton vulgaris; assembly: GCF_964263255.1. Classification (NCBI taxonomy): domain Eukaryota; kingdom Metazoa; phylum Chordata; class Amphibia; order Caudata; family Salamandridae; genus Lissotriton; species Lissotriton vulgaris. The sequence goes on along the minus strand of NC_141694.1, from coordinate 1,361,128,899 downwards.
CTATTCTAAGGTAAGGAATCTAATACTAACCGGTTTCTTTCAGTTGCACAAGTTACTTCCCTTCGGTAATGATATATCTGTAAGAAACAGTAGTTAGTATTAGATTCCTTACCTCCCCACCCATCCTCCCCGTTCTGCGAACCGATATCTAGGGTTAAGGTCTTCCCCTTTCAGGGCCCTAGTTTCATGGCACCAGTGTTGGTTTTTATCATGGCTCTGCGTTTCTGGCCCCGAAAAGCTGTGTATAAGAACTGACGTCAGCGCGCGAGGGCGGCGTCTAAGTACTCCGGCGACGTCATCCCGTCGCCGACGACGGACGCGGAGCCGCAGACGACGCCTACCGCTACGCAGGGGTACTGCTACGCAAAAGTTTCCGGATCCAGTCTGACGCCTGGGGATATTCAAGGTAAGGAATCTAATACTAACTACTGTTTCTTACAGATATATTGTTACCGAAGTTAAGTAACTTGTGCATTAAGCCACTCATAAACAGCTAGCTTATTCTTCGGCCCTGCAATCTTTCATGACTCAATATCACGTACCCCATTGAACCTTGTTGAAACATGAGAATAGTTGTGTCGGACTGGCAGGGGCTCCTGCCTGGGGCCCTGTTACAACCTGGCAGGAGGGTAGGCGAAGCAGAGTCCACAGCAACTACTGGAAGCACAGTATGCCACTCGATGTCCTGCACATCATTCAAGGGATCCTATCTATTTGAAAGTGTAAGGTGGTGATCCTGGTTTTCCACTAAAGGAAAAACTGAAATGTTAGGGAACCAAGCCTACACGGGCCTGGAATAGGTGTCTATTAAAGAAACTAAGGGGAAGAAGGGATATATTGCCCTCTGCCAAAGGACTAAAAACTTTATAGTGTAGGATCTTCCCAGCAAACCAAGGAGGCCTAAAGTTTATAATGATGCAATCTCCATCAAATAATGTTTTGACAGCCAAATCCAGCCCACCCTCCATGTTGGGATTTGATCTGCGGCTGATATTGAAAATGTTCATGTGGACTTGAGCCAGTGTACAACTTCGTTCCTTAATAGATTGGACGACTCAGCGTAGCCCTCTGGTAGAGAAGGAACATTTGTCATGATTACTACGTAGGAGCAACATGCGGGGGTAAATCAATCATATCCTCTCTAGGACACCCTTCCCCGTGACGAGTTCCGTAAATCTGTAGTTACTGTCAAAGGCCTGTCTGCCGAATTAGCTGTATTAGTGGCCTCTACTGGCTGGGTATGTTGAATAGCTAACCTGTGATCAGAAGATCTATGCATGAAGCCCCCCCAATGTGGTTGTGAAGCTGCATAATAGACTGCTTTTTTTATCTGGGGAACCCTACCCAAGTGGGAATTCCAAGACCCTGAAGCCTATAGACTGGGATCAGGGAGAGATGGCAAACAGTGTGTGGCAATCCCCTCCACCCCGTGCTGGCGCTTGCTCGTGGTGTAGTAGAAAAGGTAACACCTTTTGTTTAAAGATCCTTTAAACACTCTTAGATTAAACCCAGCTAAGACTTTAGCAGATTACTTATTACATCACAGACATTCTCCAACAAGGATCTCTGAAACAGATATAATTTTTCAATACTAAACAAATAGTCTGGTACATGGCTCGATTGAGAAGTATTCGATGAAGCTGACCTCCGAGGCGCCTGACGCCTTTTCCACTTTGCATGGGAGCCATTATTGATAGATCCAATCCTGGGTCACAACTGGCTTTACATGAGTAATATCATTGGTGGGACTGTTGAAAGTTCAAGACCGTGAACCTGTACCAAATTTGGCAGCACCTCACTCCCTGAATCCCTGGGAGGCGTATGTCTGAGCCCCACGCCTGTAGCCATTGAGCCTGAGAGATGACGCTCCACATATTCAATTTCTTTATTCAAGGCCCCATTGCATGTTTAACAAACCCATACAGGGATAAAGATGAAGAACCAGGTTTGGTTGGATCGATTAGTTTACATTTCCCCATAACACCTGGTGATTGGATGCTCACTTAGAAGCAGCACTAAGGCTAAAGCTTAAAGGTTATCAAAACGTATTTGCCTGTAAATGTTCCAAAGGCCTGTTAAGCTCGTCAGGGAGTGATTTACAAACGCAGCAGCGACAAATTCTACTCTGGTCAGGACCCAACTGCAAAAATGCAGTGTAAATGTTTTACGGTACCTGATTGCTCGAGAATGAAGACCTGTTAGATGGTTTTCTCTTAATGTAGCAAGCGATGGCCAAGCAGAGTTCAAACGTTAAAGAATTGGTGAACCGAGGGACCAAGGAGGTGGCCCTACCCTGCCTCTTTCTGGTGCTGACTGGCGCAGAATGGGCTCACCCTTGGCCGAGGCTTTGCCCAGGCAACAGGATTCCTCCTTCCTCCCCGGGCACCTATGGTTGTGGCAGTTCTTATTATTCACACTGTAGAGGCATGGACATCTCTATACTACACTTTATTCCATTCTCAACCTCTTGCTGGAAAACAATCTAACAATGGGATCGATGCCCATGCGCATTGTCACCGAAAAGAGTCATCACCTTGCCTTGTGGCTGGAAAAGACTTCTTCAAAGAAAAACAACTTGCGGACCCAACACTAGATAGCAGGAGTCTGCAAAGCATGTGAATCTACAGCTCTACATGCCAAGAACAGATGCTTACAGGGTAAGTAACATAATCCTTCTGGGAATACCTTTATTACTGAGGATGCTCAAGAAAACCCACAAGGAGTAGTTTTCTCTCCAGCCCTCATCTTGAAAATCTTATTAGAATAGTCAGAATAAAATAACTTTTTGTCTATGTCACCACAGATAATATCTGGTAGTGTTTCCTTATCCTTCTATTGTCATTCTGAGGAGTTTTGATATTTTGGAGCTGTTATATGCGATGATGCTGTGATCTGCAAAAGAAAAAAATGAATTTGAACTTTTTGACTATTAAATGGGATGCTCATGGAGTTTGTGTTTCACTTTTTGAGAGAAACTATCTTGTGGTCAGAAGTCAGCTAGGAAGCATCAGCTGCTTTCAAGTAACCCATCGTCCCTTATGCTCATTCAACTTGTAGTGCTAAAAAGGAAAGCTAATACTTGACATAATTTACCCAGTTTAGATGGAGTGAAAGAGGCAGGTTTTTGTATGTGGAAGTTTGACCTTTGAGCTTTATACGTGCTACCTCCGTATTCCCATACGTAGTGTGTAATTACCTAAAGAGCCCTAAATGTGATCCAATGGATGGCCAACAGTGACTTGGCCCAGTAGTGGCAGATGGTATGAAGATGGCCAAGCAGGCCAAAAAAATACTTTTGGACACTGCAAATGCCATTATTAGCTTCATTAGTTTGGGAATCAGTGAGTACTCACATGTAGTGTGCATTATGGGCACACCTTCAAATGTTGTGCTGGCAAGGCTCTTTGATATCCCCCTTTATGGGAAACAATTTTAAAACCACAGAGATCTTTTTGAAAGTTAAATAGTTACATAGCTGAAACATTTAAACCAAATTAACTACATTTAGGTCTCCAAGATATCGATTCTGTTTATAACAGGACTGGAAATTCAAGGGATTTGAATAACCCTTATTAGATATAGTAGCCCTCCTTTGAAGCTATGAGCTTAGTGTCTGTGCCCCCATCTCCTTAAACCTCAACGGTGAATACCCTGCCACTGGAGTGGGGAGTTAAGTTTGAAGTTTTGGGAATGAGTTAGAGGATGATGAGCTCTGACCAGTAGGCTGTCTGGGTTGCTCAATCAAAGTGCATCTGGTTGCTCTTAATGACCCTTCTCCAGATTCGTCAAACCTTCTAATTCATGACATTAAGAAAATGGACGATCCAGGTTATCCAACTAATAGAGAGTATTGTGGTCCAACTCAATAAAGAATTTGGCTTATGTTCCTCTATGTATAGGTGATTGTTGAACATGTTTCTTCTTAGGACAAAGTAATTTCTTATAGTTACCCTTGTACACATCATTCAGGACCCCTCTGTGGAAGGCTCTTAGGTCTCGTATGTTTTTAGGATTAGCACTTTCTGCTGTTTCTTTTTTTTACTACTCATGGAAGCAGAAGGGTATTACCAGTTTACATCACTTCCTTGTCGGTCATGAGAATACTAAAAAAGATCTTGGTAGTGGTTGCCACGTTCCAGTGGAGGAAAGATTCACTGATCAAGGTGAGCAGCTCTGCCAAGGAGAGGGCCCTCCTGCAGACAACAATATGGTGTCTCCTGTAAGTCAGTATAGTCACTCCTGCCCATTTAATTTTTTTTAAACATGAAGAAAGTAGCTTGCTTCCAGTACAATGCATTATTATATGATTCTGAGGTGAAATTGGTATATGGTGTGGGATGCTGTTATTTCCCCGAGGTGTGGCTCATAGTAGCAGTCTCTTTCCACCTCCTGAGTTTCATGCCCTTATGGAACATGAAACCCAGCATATTTAAAGGGTCTAATTAGTTTCATATAGTGATTGTTGCTCGCTGATTAAGCAGAGGCATTTAAAGTGTTGAAGAGATCTTTATAACCTGATTCAAAGTTTTTCCTAGAGTGGGTGTTACTTGCGTTGAACTTTTTCTAAATTTCAAGGAGAAAGGCCTATTATATAAGAATGCATTGTGAAATTATGCTTCAAGAAAGAAAAACTCTTTCATACATCACCTTCCTTATTTTGTGGCTTAACGTATGTATCTTTTGCCATACAGCTGTTTGTGGGTGGAGATTAGACTCCACATACTGCAGACAGGTTCGCTCTCTGCACCAGTAGGATCCTCCGTACCGTTCATTGGCTGTCCCTCAGCTCCTGTGCAGACTCTGGCTCAATCCCAGTCCCCATAGTTGAAGCTAACGCTGGAGGAAGGAAATCCCATTGCCCCCTCTGACGCCGAGTCCACTCCACACCGACTTTGGCCAACGCCTTACTCTACTTCCATCTGAAAGTGGGGTTCTGTTGCAGTAACACCCCCACACACTTTCTGGCAGATTTCTGATGTACTTTGACTTGATGTGCCCAGGTCCCAGCCTGTCAGGTTCCCAAGTCCTGCGTTCTTTCCCCAAACTGTACCTTTGTACCCCCAATTGGCACCTCTCTGGCCACATGTAAGTCCCATGTAAAAGGTACCATTGGTACCAAGGGCACTGTGACCAGGGAAGGCTTCTAAGGGCTGCAGCATGTATTGTGCCACCCTTAGTGGTCCTGTACTTTAACAGACCTTCACAGCCATTGTAGGCTGCGTGATTTGGTGCAGAGAAAGGTGAAGATTCGACATGGCACACATAGCTGTGTATCTGAAAGAGACACGTTAGTGATAGATTCCTTACCTTAGAATATCCCCAGGCATCAGACTGGATCCGGAAAATTTTGCGTAGCAATACCCCTGCGCGCCGGCAGGCGTCGTCCGCAGCTCCGCGTCCGTCGTCGGCGTCGTTAGCGCCGGAATGACGTCGTCGGAGTACTTAGACGCCGCCCATGCGCGCTGACGTCAGTTCTTCTTTTTTCCGCGCCAGCTAGTGCAGATCCGGAGAAGCTCTACCCCTTAGTCTTTTTTGACTAAACTTTTTGATCTTTTTGATCATTTCTCTACTCGAGTCTTCGACTCCAACGGTGCCGGTAGGGATGCCCGGGTTTAAACCCTGTTCCAGGTGCGACCGACTGATGTCGTTTACCGACCCCCATCGCCGGTGCCTCAAGTGTTCAGGCCTAGACCACGACGACCGCACCTGCTCCGACTGCCGGGCCCTGACGTCTAAAGCTAGGCGAGAGTGGTCTCGCAAGCGACTGGAGCTCCGGCAGTCGGCCCCGCGCCGCTCCCGGTCCCGGTCCCACGGGAGGTCGAGGGACAGGTCGCAGGGTCGGAGCCCTCGCAGCTCCGGGAGTGGTCATCGGTCGTCAGGATCCAAGTCCTCAGGTAAGAGGCATAAGAGGTCGGTGTAGGAGAGTGGGGTCTGCAATCCTATGGTCACCCCCGATTTTTGCTTTTTGATTCTCTGGTTTACGACTTTCCCTGGCTGTGGGCCTGCTAATCAGACCCGCAGCCTAACTGTCTCTCTCTAAATTGACAACCATGTACCTTAGGTACATATCTAATTGGATACTGAGTCACCTTATCAGTCCCTGTACAGTGTACCCTAGGTACCCAGGGCATAGGTGCACCCAGGGCCTACCAGCCAGCATGTATTATGCCACCCCTGGCTGGCCATCCAAATCTGACACAACTGGCTGATCAATCAGCTGGGGCAAGGTGGTGTAAACACCCTTTGCTTTAGATATAGTATCCCTATATCTAAACCTAAAATGGACACATATCCTCTTATCAGTCACTCCTATGGCAGGCCTTATCAATCCTGAAGGCAGAGTGCTTGGAATTATGTGAGATGGTGCTCTAGCATGAGCTGAGCCTGTCTGCAGCTTTCGGAACCAAGTCCTTTAGCTGTTTTCATGATAACGCTAACTTTGGTATAGCATTATCAAAACATGTCGAGTAAGGTGTCATACGAATTGGGATACTACCCCCTCGCCAATTCTGGCGACGGGGGTAGTATTCCACCCTTCTAGAGGGACACGACATGTATGTAACTGTGAACCCTGGTGTCAGGGGGTCCCCTGCTCGGCCCAGGCTGAGCTAACAGATTCTCCGTCTCACCAACAGGCGGACTGCTACGGGCCCTTTAAGAACAGCCTTTGTTTTCATGAGGAAGGCCTCGCCCCTGGACCACCTGACTTTGTGGGCCTATCAGGATCTACCTCTCGTCATATGAGGGAAGACGCCGTGTCTCGTGTGGCTCAGAAGGACTCGTCGTGGGAGGAGGACGTGAAGCGCCAGGAGAACAACGCGAGCTGGACCGAGGAAGCCGAGACCAACACGACGGGACCGGGAGTCGAGACCAAGGTGGCGGAGCCCTTCCAGAGCCGACACCGGGTGTGGAGAAGGCGCCAGGACGGGACCGGAGGAGAACCAGACGCCGGCAGCTGAACAGCCAGGAGGCCAACGATACCGCGTATCGCCCAGCCACGCGAAGGAGGACGCGTGGCTTCTCCAGGTGCATGCTAGTTTAGGTTCACTGCTACGATTTAAGAGGGGCGGGACCGGGTAGGAGACAGGAGGGAACGCCTGGGCACCGCGTTTCTTGTGCACGTTACACGAGTCTCCGTTACTGTTGGTGGTGGTTCTGACTATTCCCTCACACTCCCCTTCCTTGCAACTCTCTAAGAAGTGACCAGCCCACTAAAAGCCTTGTTGTTTTCTTTTTCGTTCATGCGCTGGAAAAACCCGGACCTCCACCCAAGGGATTGAACCTGAGAACCCAAGAGAAGGATCCTGGACCCTTGTTATTTTTGTGTTACCTTTTGATTTGGATAACTCAATAAAAAGAGTTAAACCGTCGCCCTCCAGTGTTGGCTCCTTCCATTCTTGTGACCCAAAGGTGACAAGTGGCGAGCCAGCCAGGAGCTTTCCATCTGACAGTACAAGATGGAGGCCTTGTTGAATCAAATGAGTGAAGGGCAGTCCAAGCTGGAGTGGGCAATTGGGCGATCTAACGAGCAAGCAGACAGTGATAGAGCTACGTTCACTGCAGCTATACAACAGCAGTCTGATCACCTCACTAAACTTGCAGAAGGTCAAACGCAACTGCTGGCTGCTTTAGGACAAAGTCGAGCCGCGGCCCCTCCTGGAGCAGTAGTACCCCTCCAGAAGTATGTTGCAGGAGATGACCCTGTTTCTTTTTTTTTAATTTTGAAAGGGCGGCTAGAGCTAGCGCCTGGCCAGGTGAGAGATGGCCCTTCTACCTGGCACCTCTCCTAACTGGGGAAGCACAGGCCGCATACCAGTTGGCCAATAAGGATGGAACAGCCGCCTATGGACATGTGAAGCAAATAGTGTTAGATAGACTGGGGGTAGATGATGAGACTCACAGAATACGTTTCCGACAAGAAAGAGGAACCCCAAATGACGCTCCTAAGACGCTTTTTTATAAGTTGAAAGATGCAGCAGACAGGTGGTTAAAACCACAAGAGGGTAATATGGATAACGTCATGAACAAAATCTACCTGGAACAGTTTCTTGAGGCACTGCCCTATGGTACCCAGCGGTGGCTCAGACAGCATGCAGGGTTGACTTTAGATCATGCCATTGAAATGGCTAATTCATACGCTCGAGCTCAAACAGGCCTGTTTTCCGAGAACCAGAAAAGTCTGTTACCAACAAAAACCTCATAAAATCAGACAAAAAGCTATATAAAACTCAAAGCAAACCCCCTCCTGTTAAGCCTAGACCCTTGAAGGTAGAGCCACCAGTCTTTACGGGTCCACAATGTTATGAGTGCGGTGAATGGGGACATATTGCAAGGTACTGCCGCAAAAAGAAAGAAAAAGAAGAACCACCCATGGAGGTCGGGTATGCTCCTCGTGCCATCCTGTATGCCCAAGAGACAGGACCAGCATTTTATGTAAGTGTCCTAGTAGACAATAAGAAAATCCGTGCATTGTTGGACTCCGGTTGTCGCCATTCCGTGGTAAAGAAAAGTACACTGTCCGTTTCTTCTGTACTCTTGGACCGTACGGTCCGGATTAAATGTGTACACGGGGATGTGCGTACTTACCCTCTAGCCAAGGTCACCTTAACAACAGAAAAGGGTACCCAATTGCAATGCGAGTTAGGAGTTCTCCCAGAGCTACCTGAAACCCTTATTATAGGGACTGACAATAAGTGGCTCTCCACTCTGATGTCGGAAGTCTTAGGAAAGCAGTGTAATAATGGGGTCCGGGAGAGACTGTTAACTGAAGAACCCTGGGCCACCGATTCTAATTTAGGGCGGCTCAGCTAAACGATGCTTCCTTGGCAACTGCTTGGCAGAATGCACAGGATAACAAAGGTCGGAATCAACTAACCTATCCCTGTTTTATTGAGCAAAACGGCCTCTTATACAGAGTAGGAGAGGACCAGGCCACTCCCCAGTTAATAGTGCCAACCATGTTTCGCGAACAAGTAATGTTTTATGCTCACGCGCACCTTTTAGCAGGTCATTCTGGTGCAGAGAAGACTACTAATTCCATTATAGCGCATTTCTATTGGCCAGGGGTGTATGCTCAAGTTAAGAAATACTGTCAGGAATGCCAGATTTGTCAGAAAAGAAATCCTTACATTCCTCCTAAAGTTCCTCTTGTCCCTCTTCCATTCATAGGGAAGCCTTTTGAAAGAATAAGCGTAGATATCATAGGGCCTTTACCAAAGTCACACAGAGGGTATCAATACGTCATGGTGGTCGTTGACTATGCGTCTCGTTACCCCGAGGCGTTTCCTTTGAGGGCAGCTACTACTAGTGCCATTTCTCAAAAGCTGGTTGAATTATTTGCTAGAATGGGATTCCCCAAGGATCTTATCACAGACCAGGGGACACCGTTCGTGTCTCGTCTCATGAAGCAAGTATGTGCTCTACTAAACGTAAAACATCTATGCACTTCGGTATATCACCCACAAACTGATGGCCTGGTAGAACAATACAACGGTTTGATAAAGACCACCTTAAAAAAACTGTTGTCGGGAGATGGCAAACAGTGGGATAAACTGCTTCCATTGGCCCTTTATGTACTAAGAAACCAGTACCAAAGTAGTCTAGGAACTTCACCCTTCGAGTTACTGTTTGGAAGGAAACCCCGTACGCTGTTAGACATAACCAGAGACAGTTGGGAGAAGACGGGGTCCCAAGACGCTGAAGAGTTGTTAGACTACTCCCAGCAGTTGAAGACTAGGTTACACAAGTTAAGGACTTTGTCCTATGAAACATTAGAGAAAGCACAAGGAAAACAAAAGACCGTTTATGATAAAGGTATGAAGTGGAGAGAGTTAAACCAGGGTGACTGGGCTCTTGTTCTTCTTCCTACATCTACATACAAACTCCGCAAGGAGTGGCAAGGCCCGTTTCAGGTAGTAAGGAAAATAGATAGGACTACTTATGCCCTGAAGTTGTCTCCTTCCCGAACACAGATTTACCACATTAATATACTAAAGAAGTGGTTGGGTCCCCCTCCTAAAACCCCTGTATCAGTGTCCTTAGCTACAACTCCTACACATACTATCGACCACACGGTCGTGAATCCCGACCTTCCCGAACCCAGGAAGAAAGAACTGAAGGATTTGTTGTTAAAACATCAGTCCATTTTTTCAGATCAGCCAGGTCGAACCACCTTAGCTGAACACCACATTCCGACCATTCCGGGGGTGACTATAAAACAAAAACCCTATTGAGTCCCAGAAGCCCGACGGGCGTTGATAAAAGAGGAGGTACAGAAAATGTTAGAGGCAGGGATCATAGTACCTTCTAAGAGCAACTGGTCTTCTCCAGTGGTACTAGTACCAAAACCAGATGGAACTAAGAGGTTTTGTATCGACTTCAGAGCAGTTAACAAGGTCTCAAAACAAGATGGGTATCCTCTACCAAGAGTTGATGAAATGATACAGCGCCTTGGTGAGGCTCAGTATATAACAACCATTGACCTCACCAAAGGATACTGGCAGGTGCCCCTTTCCCCACAAGATCAGGAAAAGACAGCATTCACCACACCAGACGGTCTCTTTCATTTTACAGTCTTACCCTTTGGCCTACATGGGGCTCTTGCTACGTTCCAACGTCTTATGGATACAGTGTTAGCCCCATACCGCCACTTTTCTGCGGCCTACTTGGATGATATAGTCATTCATAGTCCAGATTGGCAGACCCATCTACAACACTTGGGTCAGATCCTAGAGGCCTTGGAAAAGGCGGTTTTACACATAAATTCTAAAAAGTCGCGCCTAGCCTTTTCTCAAGTCAAATACCTAGGGTACATATTGGGTAACCGTCAGTTGTATCCCCAGCAAGAGAAGGTAAAAGCCATTCAATGCCAGAGTTTTCCCAATAACAGGCGGGATCTCCGGGCCTTTCTTGGCTTGGTTGGTTATTACCGACGTTTCATCCCTCACTTTGCCTTCTCTCAGCTCCTTTGACAGATCTATTGAAGAAAACAGCTACTTCCGCCCAGTTTAAACAACCCTCCTCCCAAGCCCAGGCTGCTTTTCAGGCCCTAAAAGATGTTCTCTCCTCGTCCCCAGTCCTAATAACACCCGACTTTGACAAACCGTTCTATTTACAGACTGATGCTTCAGGGGTTGGGCTGGGCGCTGTTTTATCGCAGCGTGATCAGGAAGGGAGGGAAAGACCTATCCTGTACTTGAGCAGGAAACTTTCCCTAGGGAGACAGCCTATCCCACGATAGAAAAAGAATGCCTGGCTGTGAAATGGAGCATCGAAAAGCTTAGCTATTACCTAGATGGTCGACATTTTACACTGTTTTCGGACCATGCCCCTTTACAGTGGCTGCAACGGAATAAAGGCCGAAATGATCGCATCCTCCGTTGGTTCTTGTCCTTACAACCCTATGATTTTGAAGTGTCACCGAAAGGGCTCTGCTCAAACGAATGCTGACTACTTGTCCCGTTATCTACTTTCCCCCGAACGGGAAAAGTCTGGGGGGGGGGGATGTGTCAGGGGGTCCCCTGCTCGGCCCAGGCTGAGCTAATAGATTCTCCGTCTCACCAACAGGCGGACTGCTACGGGCCCTTTAAGAACAGCCTTTGTTTTCATGAGGAAGGCCTCGCCCCTGGACCACCTGACTTTGTGGGCCTATCAGGATCTACCTCTCGTCATATGAGGGAAGACCCGGAAGACGCCGTGTCTCGTGTGGCACAGAAGGACTTGTCGTGGGAGGAGGACGTGAAGCGCCAGGAGAACAACGCGAGCTGGACCGAGGAAGCAGAGACCAACACGAGGGGACCGGGAGTCGAGACCAAGGCGGCGGAGCCCTTCCCGAGAGCCGACACTGGGTGTGGAGAAGGCGCCAGGACAGGACCGGAGGAGAACCAGACGCCGGCAGCTGAACAGCCAGGAGGCCAACGATACCGCGTATCGCCCAGCCACGCAAAGGAGGACGCGTGGCTTCTCCAGGTGCGTGCTCGTTTAGGTTCACTGCTACAATTTAAGAGGGGAGGGACCGGGTAGGATATAGGAGGGAACGCCTGGGCACCCCGTTTCTTGTGCACGTTACACGAGTATCCGTTACTGTTGGTGGTGGTTCTGACTATTCCCTCACACTCCCCTTCCTTGCAACTCTCTAAGAAGTGACCAGCCCACTAAAAGCCTCGTTGTTTTCTTTTCCTTTCATGCGCTGGAAAAACCCGGACCTCCACCCAAGGGACTGAACCTGAGAACCCAAGAGAAGGATCCTGGACCCTTGTTATTTTTGTGTTACTAAGTACCTTTTGATTTGGATAACTCAATAAAAAGAGTTAAACCGTCGCCCTCCAGTGTTGGCTCCTTCCATTCTTGTGACCCAAAGGTGACACCCGGTTAAAGTTAACTCGAGCCTCAGCATCACAAAATGGATGCTGCCACCACAGACACACGTCTGACCTCCTGCTGCTGGGAGTCCTTCCAGCAAGGGAGGCTTGGACAAAGGGTTTCCTGCCTTGGGAGGTGCTAGCACCACCCCAGACAGGATTTTGTGTATTAGGTAGGACAGGGCTGAAAGGAATGAGACATGCCTGGGGCACACAAGGTGTCCCTGTGCATACACTGGTCTAAACTAGTTCCTGGGGCTCTCCAGCCCCAGCTCTGGCGCAAGACCGGACAAAAGATAGGGGGTGTAACCACCCCCTTCCTGGTCCCAGAGGAGGGACCTAGTCGTAGTACAGCCCCCTTTAGCCGGATAAAGGTAGGAGCTGGTCCCATTCCAAATTAGATTATCCTGAACAACTTTACAAGAAGAAACTCTGGACTTCGACGTTCTGCTCCACAGATGACTGAAGAAATCTCCCTTGTGGGCAAGGAGTGTCCACCCTGCACAAGCAGACACCATCAGCGTCCAACGGCTTCCCTTTGTCGTCTTCCTTCGAGGATCCAGTTTTCAGAGCCCGACGAGACCCGGATTCCCAGACCTCTCCGACCTCTACCTACATATGCAGCTCAGCTGAGATCCGTGGGTGCGACGAGACACCTGGGACCGGCCATCTTGAAAGAAGCAGCACTTCGCTCCAGCACGACTTCTGAGGTAACCTCGTCCAAGTGCTTTGAAGATTGAGAAGCCCCGACCCAGAGCAGCTCCTGCACCGAAGACCAGCCCTCCAGCATCCATGAGATCTGCGTGGGGCCCTTCTGCCTGTTTGCTGCTCGACGCGTTGTCTGGTCACTTGCCGGCTGGCTGGTGACCTCCTAGACGACGAACCTTGAAATCTTCACTGCTGGTCTGGTTGCTCCAGACTGGCCCTTGCTCCCTTCCAAAAGAGGAGCACCCCAGACCCTCCTGGTCCACTCCAGACGCCGTTTCGTCTCACCGCGTGGGTTACCTTTGCCATTGTCTGTTGACCCCTACTCCGGAGCCGACACCGCCGACAGCAAGAGCCTGCGTGAAACAGCTCTTGCCTCCATCCTGGTCGTCAAAGACACCACCTGGTCCACGTGGCTGCAGAGACAAGCGTCCACCCTCACCTGATCGCGACGACGACACCTGGTTCCACTCCAGTCACTGGCTAGTGACTTTGAACATTGTTCCTTCTGCTTTCAGGTTCTTCTCTTCACTGATCCACCCTTGGATCACACCGGACATCTTCCTCCTGATCGCCTGCAGCATCTTTTCTTCCAGGCTCCATAGACTTCAACGCTGGAACCCGACACGACTTCGCACCTATGCACCCGCAGCCTGTGGGTGAGGTAACACGAGCATTTCGGTGCTCAAGGGTAGCTTGACTCTCCTAGTGTCCAGTTCCACAGTCGTTTTAGTCCTACATAGTCAGGATTGTCCGTACTCACCTTTTTCTTGAACTGTACTGTCCATAGACACTGTTACGCATCTCGCGTGTGAGTTCACACTCTGCACACGCGTTCCGTGGGCCTCCTATTACCTACCTAGAGTTAGTTTAGCGTGGTCCCAGCGATCCTACAGCCTCTGGACAGCCCCATTCCTTTTATCGACTTTCACGTTCCACTTACTTAGTATATGGTTTGTCGTGCCCCTAAGGCACCATTGTAATTTGAGCAACTTAAACATATTTTTCCTAAGAGATTGTCATGTGCTTAGCCCTCTGATCTCATAAAGAGTTCAGAGGTGTATGTTAGTTAATAAATATCTTGTTTATTTTCATAACAACCTGTGTGGTGTCCTTTCACTTGGTATTCAAGGGTTTATATGTGGTAAAACAGCTGGCTTCACATGCCAAAAGAGTTTAGCCTAAGACTGCTTTGTCCATGCTACCATTAGGATAGCTGGTCTATAAGGTTGACTTACAACCAATCACCATAGGGGTTGTTTGGACTGATACAAGGTGATCACTAGAACTAGTGAGCATCATATATCAGTCCAACTTCTCACAGTCAGAGAGAAATCATCGTTCCTCCGACCCACCCCGACGCTCGCACGATGCAGCCGGGGGTTCAGGTGACACCACCCACGCGGCTCCGCTGGAGTCGCAGTCGTCGCCGCCTGCCCCACACCTTCGGGTCCCTGGGCAAAACGCGACACCTGAGGAGATCGAGCGGTACCTCATGGCCTTGAGGTCCCTCCCTCCTCAGCCGGGTTCTGTGGCGCCTCCGGGCCCAACGGCCCCAGCTGGAGGGCCTAGCGGGTTGGGTGCTTCGGCCCCGGCGCCGTAGGCCCTCTCTGAATCCGCGTCCGGGTCGTCGCCGGTCGACCTCACGACCTCGCCGACCCTACGGGTGTCTCCCCCGGCACCTGCTATAGGCGCCGTCCCCGATCCTACCCCCGGTCCGGTTCTGGAGCCGGAGCGGCGCCGATGGGCGCCGCTACCGACGGCTTTTGGAGATTTCTATTTCCATCAACAGGACGCATCTGTTGAACCTGTACTACAGGAGATGGGTGACAAAGGTGATTGGGAGTGGTCTGAGGACCCTCTGGCACAGGAGTGTCAGTCAACACAGGACTGGACATATGAGCTTGGGGAGGAAAGTTGCATTGACACTTCGCCAGACACTGGATTTGTCTTCCCTCCCACTGTGGCTACGTGTAATGGTATCCAGGCAGGTTCCGCAGGAGCGTCAGGAATTCAATGGTAATTCCACAGCCTTCCCCTACGGCCTTCCGACTCTATCAAACACTAGAGTATCGAGAGGCTCGCCAGGGGAAAACAGGGAGACAAAACAAGGAAAGGCGGGGAAGAACAAAAGAAGACTTGACTGTATTCTTCAGTGACGATTGGACACCTTGTTATGCTAAATGAAGGAGTACGCCGGGCTGAAAGACAAATATGTAATTCTAACAACAGTTTCTACCATACATAAACCGCTATTATCTCTATAGCAATCTAACATACCACCATTGTTTTGTCTGATGTTCCGGATGGATGTACAGGATGGAGAGGTTTTTGTCTGGAGCTATAACTAGAGTAATGAAACAGAATTGAGTAATAACACTTTGTCCACCCAGAACACACACTATAATCTCTTGAGACACAAAGCTCTCTTACTGGTTCTGGAGCACAGGGCTGTCCAACATAAACGATGTTCAAAGGTACACTTGACAGGAGATAAATGCCAACACCAGCACTAGGCGATGAATATCTAAAGAACAAAACGCATGCATAAAAACTAAAGCACATCCAATGTCTGGAATAAACAAGTAGGCAGCGCACAGCGCTGTTACCGTGATTCTAGATGTGTCTGTTCTGTCTTGCACCTCCAATTGAATCCACGCAAGTATCCCCAAGCACAATGGACAGTTGACCCGGATGATAGTGGATGAGGGGCCAGCAGTGATACAGTCAAGCAAAGGAATAAAAGGAGGGCGAGGAGTAACAATAACCTAAATACCTAAATAAGGGGACCCTTAGGCCACCCGGCCGAATGACGGGGAACAAGCCCGGTCGCTAGGCGGAGTAGCCAACCACTGGGCCTAGAAGGGGTAAAGGAGTGGAGCCCGGCCGGACGGCGGAGACCAAGCCGGGCCGTCGGGCGGAGCAACAAACGGGAGTGGGAGTAGAGCACACAAGTGCCCGGCCGGACGGCGGAGAACAAGCCCAGCCGTCGGGCGGAGCAACCAACGGGAGAGGAAGCAGAGCAAACAAGTGCCCGGCCGGACGGCGGAGAACAAGCCCGGCCGTCGGGCGGAGCACCCAACGGGAGTGTAAGCAGAGCAAACAAGTGCCCGGCCGGACGGCGGAGAACAAGCCCGGCCGTCGGGCAGAGCAATAGGAATGGCTGATAGAGTCAGCGGGCTTCAGAAGAGAAAGTAAACGAAAGCCACGAAGACTCTAGGAAAACAAGAAGGGCAGCAATACTTCGGCAGCACTCCAAACGAAGTGAACAGAAACCTGAAGTCAGGCACAGGAAACAGGACGGAACAGGAACACGGAGCTAGAAGCAAGAACGTAAAGCGTCGCTCCCAGCGCTCATGACTGATTTATAGGGGCTTGTCTGTTAAAGGGGCAGTACGTGTATTCTGCAGGTCGCGATTCTCGGGGCATGACACTACGGAGGAGGGGGCTGCTTATAGTGTAGTGTTGGCACGGGCAGCCAAGGCTTTAAACCTTGAGCTCCTTCTCGCGGCCGTGACGACTAACCTCCTCACAGAGGTCCTATAACCGCAGGCAAGCTCCAGTGAGCCTCTGCTGCCGTTTAATGAGGCCTTGTGTGACGTTCTTGTGGGCACTTGGTTCAAGCCCGCCACAGGTCCGCCTATGGATAGGAACGCGGCCAGACGCTACCCCCCCGGCCCCAGTCGACCCTTGCTTTTTGTCCACCCACCCCACCCCCGAGAGAGCCTGGTCATCCAGGCCTCCACTTCCCAGACCGCATTCCCGACGGCTCCGCCCGATCGGGAATCCAAGAGGTATGAGCAGTTCGTGAAGGTGTTCTCGTCCCTCAGTTTGGGACTGCGGTCAGTTATTATTATTATTATTATTATTATTATTATTATTATTATTAGTCGGGTTTTGTAGAGCGCAAACAACCCGGAGGCCTCGTAGCGCTGAGTACCGCCATACTAAAAGGGAAAGAGATTAAATGAACAGGTAAGTTTTCAGATCCTTCCGGAATTTTAAAAGGCTAGGTTCACTGCGAAGGGAGGTGGGCAGAGAGTTCCATTCTTTCGCGGCGATCCTGGAGAAGGAACGTCCGCCCCATCTGGTCCGTCTGATTTTATTGACAGTAGCCAGAAAGGCAGTGCTGGATCTTAGGGATCTGTGAGGAAGATAGGGTTTTGCCAAGGAACAGATCATAGTGGGGGCATTCTTCCACATAGCTTTGTGCATAAAACAAAGAGATTTAAACAGCACTCTGGCCTTGACAGGAAGCCAGTGCAGTTTCCTCAGGGCAGTGGTGGCTGATTCTCGTTTGTTGAGGCCTAACAGGAGGCGGGCTGCGGCGTTCTGGGTCACCTGTAGCTTTTTGATTGTAAATGCGGGGGCACCTAGGTATAACGAGTTCCCATAATCCAGACGGGACAGAATAATGGCTTGAACCATTATTCTGCGAGCTTCAAAAGGGAGAAGAGGCAGCACTTTTCTCAGCATACGCATTAGCCCAAAGCATGTGGCAGAGAGAGTAGTAGCTTGCTGCATAAAGCTGAGGTTGGAGTCCAGCCAAATGCCTAAGCTCTTTATATGGCACTTTGGTTGGGGTATGGGGCCCATGCACGGTGGCCAATCTAACAAAGGACTGGGAATGGTTGAATTGCCCAACACCATGAGCTCAGTTTTCTCGCCGTTTAACTTTAAATGCGCAATTAATACCGCAATTAATGCGCAGTTAATACCGCATGCCTCTTGGGCCGCTATACCCACACCCTGTGGGACGCGGTCGCGGACGTGCTGCCACAATGTACGGAGGAGGTCCTGGCAAAACTCACCCAAACCCTTGCGGAGGGGCGAGATGCAGCGCGGTATTCCATCCGGTGTGGGCTGGATACCACGGACTCACTGGGCAGGGCGATGGCAACGACAGTGGCGGTTCGACGCCACGCCTGGTTGAGGTCCGCCAACTTTTCGGCCGATGTCCAGGCCACTCTTCTGGACATGCCGTTTGATGGCCGTCGCCTCTTAGGCGACAAGGCAGATCATGCGCTTGAGCCATTTAAGGACTCCAGGGCTAAGGCCAAGTCCTTGGGCCTCTCGACCCCTCGCCAGCAAATGGGTGTCTTTCGCTCCTTTTGTGGCCAAGGAAGGGGCGCCCTCACACGCGCCGCAGAATGTCCAACAGCGCGGTGGCAGCCGTGGAAACCGCCGTGGCAGCGGTCTGGGACAACGGCGCGGCCAGTCCACACCTTCCTCCGCAGCACCTGCCTCAAAACCCTCCTAGTCCGTGCTTTCAGGCCCATGTGAGGCCAGTGGGGGGCAGGGTTCGCCATCACCTCTTCCACTGGCGCACCGTCACGTCGGACAGGTGGGTGCTGCAAATCGTCCGAAGGGGCTACTCCCTCCCCTTCGAGGCGACCCCTCCAGCCATGCCACAGCAATTCCACCGCGTATAGGGGATCACTTGAAACTTCTGCAAGAGGAAGTCACGGCCCTCTTGGCCAAGGGGGCCATCGAGCGCGTTCCTGGGCCAGAAGTAGGGTGTGGTTGTTACTCCCACTACTTTCTGGTACCCAAGAAAGGCAAAGGGGGCCTACGCCCTATCTTGGACCTCCGGAACGTCAACGGCTTCCTCCGGAAGGAGAAGTTCAAGATGCGGACTCTGGCTCAGGTCTTAGCTGCCCTGGACCCAGGAGACTGGATGGTAGCGTTGGACTTGCAGGACGCCTATTTTCACATCCCCGTCCTGCATGCCCACCGGCGTTACCTCAGGTTCACGGTAGGCCATGAGCACTTTCAACTTACTGTGCTCCCCTTTGGCCTTACCAGCGCCCCGCGGGTGTTCACCAAAGTGATGGCGGTGGTCGCATCTCATCTGCGCAGGTTAGGGGTTTCAGTCTTCCCCTACCTCGACGACTGGTTGTTGAAGGCGGGCTCGCCCCAAACAGTCGTCAACCACCTCCAGATTACGGCGGATCTCCTGCACCTGCTGGGGTTTTCCATCAACGTGCCGAAATCACACCTGTGCCCCTCCCAAAAGCTCCTCTTCATCGGAGCTGTTCTGGACTCGGCGCAGTTTCAGGTTTATCCTCCCGAGCAGCGAGTTTGGGATATTCAGGCTCTGATTCCGATCTTTCAGCCTTTATCCCGGGTTTCGGTCAGGTTGGCGCTGCGGCTCCTGGGGCTGATGGCTTCCTGCATCCTTCTGGTGCATCACGCCCGGTGGCGGATGCGGGCTCTGCAGTGGGACCTGAAGTTTCAGTGGGCCCAGCATCAGGGCAACCTGTCCGACCATGTCCTGATCTCGGAGGGCACTGCGAGACAGCTGCAGTGGTGGCTCACGGACCGTGATTGGGTCAACGGCAGATCCCTCTCCCTTCCCCAACCGGAGCACATGGTTGTGACGGACGCGTCCCTCCAGGGCTGGGGAGGCCACATGGGAGAGGCGGAGATCAGAGGCCTCTGGTCTCCGGCGGAGTCCCAGCTCCATATCAACCTTCTGGAGCTGCGGGCGATTCGTCTGGCACTAAAAGCATTCCTCCCCTCTGTCCGAGGGAGTGCAGTGCAGGTGTTCATGGACAACACCACCGCCATGTGGTACTGCAACAAACAGGGCGGTGTGGGGTCCTGGACCCTCTGTCAAGAGGCTCTGCGGCTTTGGCAGTGGCTGGAACATCAGGGCGTGACCCTGGTGGTTCACCACCTGGCGGGTTCTCTGAACGCCAGGGCGGACGAACTCAGCCGACGGTGCTCGATGGATCACGAATGGCGTCTGAACTCGGACGTGGCGCAAGGCATCTTTCTGCAGTGGGGAGAGCCTTGGTTAGATCTATTCGCCACCGAAGAGAACGAGCAATGTCATCAGTTCTGCGCGTTGGAATTTCCAAGGCGGCACTCGCTCGGCGACGCATTTCGTCGCGAGTGGAGTTGCGGTCTGTTATACGCCTTTCCGCCTATACCACTTCTCCCCAGAGTGCTGAAGAAGATCAGGCGCCACCGGGCCCAAGTCATCCTTGTGGCTCCGGACTGGGCTCGAAGGTTCTGGTATCCCGATCTACTCAACATGTCAGTCGGTCCCCCGATCCGTCTGCCTCTTCAGGAGGACCTTCTGTCGCAGCAACAGGGGACGGTCCTCCACCCGAACCTGTCCAGTCTCCACCTCCATGCTTGGAGATTGAGCGGCGGCAGTTGAGGCCATTTGACTTGCCTCCTGAAGTTTGTAATGTTATTCTGGCAGCCAGGCGTCCCTCCACTAAATCGGTATACGCCTGCCAGTGGAACAAATTTGTGGCATGGTGCACAGCAAAGGCTGTGGATCCCCTTTCTGCCCCTCTTTCTGAAGTTCTTCTCTTCCTTCTTTCTCTTGCCCAGCAGGGCTCTGCTCTGGGCTCTATCAAGGGCTACCTTTCTGCCCTTTCAGCCTTCTTAAGGCTGCCTGATCAACCTTCTTTGTTCAAGTCCCCTATGGTAACTCGTTTTCTGAAAGGCATCACGCACATGTTTCCACCTGTCCCTTTTGTGATGCCACAGTGGGACTTGAACCTAGTTCTTACTTTCCTGATGTGCGCTCCCTTTGAGCCACTTCACTCTTGTCCTCTCTGTCTTCTCACCTTGAAGACAGCTTTCCTGGTTGCCATCACCTCTGCCAGGAGAGTGAGTGAGCTCCAGGCTCTATCTTGCAAACCTCCCTTCCTGTCTGTGCATCCGGACAAAGTGGTGTTGCGTACCAAACCATCTTTCCTGCCCAAGGTAGTCTCTGCTTTCCACATTGGGCAGTCCATCACCTTGCCCTCCTTCTTCCCGCCTCCGCATCCCTCAAAAGAAGAAGAGCGGCTCCATCGTCTGGACCCAAAACGTGCGCTTTCATTCTATGTGGATCGCACACGCCAGTTCCGGGTGGATGACCAACTCTTTGTTGGTTACGTGGGCGCGAAGAAGGGACGGGCGGTGCATAAACGGACCATCTCTCGGTGGGTCGTCTTATGCATCAAGGCGTGCTACTCCTTAGCTAGAAAGGAGCCTCCAGTTGGGCTGAGGGCCCATTCCACTCGGGCCACGGCGGCTACTACTGCCCTGGGTCGGGGAGTCCCCCTGCAGGACATTTTCCAGGCGCCTACGTGGGCCTCGCTGCACACCTTTGCGAGGCACTACTGCCTGGACAGTCAAGTCCGGAGGGATGGCTTCTTTGGCCGTTCCGTCCTCCAGGACTTCCTGGTGTGAGTATTGGTTCGCAGACCCTCCACCGGGGTTGGTATTGCTGGGGTATCTATTCTAAGGTAAGGAATCTAATACTAACGTGTTTCTTTCAGTTGAACAAGTTACTTACCTTCGGTAACGATATATCTGTAAGAAACAGTAGTTAGTATTAGATTCTTTACCGCCCCACCCATCCTCCTCGTTCTGCGAACTGATACCTAGGGTTAAGGTTTTTTCCCCTTTCAGGGCCCTAGTTTCATGGCACCAGTGTTGGTTCTAGCATGGCTCTGCGTATCTGGCGCGGAAAAGCTGCGTCTAAGAACTGATGTCAGCGCGCATGGGCGGCGTCTAAGTACTCCGACGACGTCATTCCGGCGCAGACGACGACGGACGCGGAGCCAGAAACGACGCCTAACGACTCGCCGGGGTATTGCTATGCAAAAATTTCCGGATCCAGTCTGACGCCTGGGGATATTCTAAGGTAAGGAATCTAATACTAACTACTGTTTCTTACAGATATATTGTTACCGAAGGTAAGTAACTTGTTCGATATATATATATATATCTGTAAGAAACAGTAGTTAGTATTAAATTCCTTACCGCCCCACCCATCCTCCCCGTTCTGCGAACTGATACCTAGGGTTAAGGTTTTTTCCCCTTTCAGGGCCCTAGTTTCATGGCACCAGTGTTGGTTCTAGCATGGCTCTGTGAATCTGGCGCGGAAAAGCTGTGTCTAAGAACTGACGTCAGCGCGAATGGGCGGCGTCTAAGTACTCCGACGTCATTCCGGCGCAGACGACGCCGACGACGGACGCGGAGCCAGAGACGACGCCTAACGACGCGCAGGGGTATTGCTACGCAAAAATATCCGGATCCAGTCTGACGCCTGGGGATATTCTAAGGTAAGGAATCTAATACTAACTACTGTTTCTTACAGATATATCGTTACCGAAGGTAAGTAACTTGTTCTTTACATCCTTGAGCGCTTCAAAGAGAACAGGGCCACAGCACTCTTTGGGCTTATTTGCTGCTTCTCACTTGCTGCATCAATCTTACCATTCTGTTTGCAATTTAGCAAAAGTTATCCATACCCTCAGCCCCTTTAGTCTCACCAAGGTCCCCACCTCTTTTTGGGCAGAGGCTATGGCACCCATTGGCCACATGGTCAGGAACAACACACTAGTCAGTCCACTGCCCCTCCACCCTGCGGCTCCATTTGTCAAACCCCTTTAGCGTTCTTTTGTGAAGTTGAGCCAAATGGTTAGTAGTAAGATTCAATGATTTCTATTGAGCTGGCAGGCCATATCATTAACCAAGTGGTTCCTGAAAATTGTCCAGAGGGGGGGTACGCAATATCCTTCATGGGCACTCTACAGCACCTGGCACCATCCCTGGAAAGAGACCTGGAGGACCACCTGTCCTCCTTACATAAGGACGTGCAAGCCTTTTTGGCCAGAGGAGGTATCGGAAGAACAACTTATGTTCCAGGGGTTCCTCATCAAAATCATAAGCACATGAATATTCCCGCCTATGTGCAGGACCCCGGAAACACATCACATATATGTGAAAACCATATATGTAGCTATATATATATATATATATATATATATATATATATATATATATATATATATATATATATATACACACACACACAAAGCAACCTTCTATAGTCCTGCTGAACAATGTTGCAAGAAAAATCTTTGCACATGAATACATCCCAATAAAGCAGGAAGACATAAAGCTTTTGAAAACTGCTTTATTATACCGCAGAAAAATAATCCTGCAAGGAAGAATAAAAAACATTGTCAGCACATAGACTGCATTGTAGAAAGATTAGTGTAAAAAGCTGAAAAGCTAACCCACATAAACACTCAGAATAAACTGGCACTGTGCCTTTAAGGCAGCCATTACCCCTAGCTTCCCATCATGCCTCAGGGGTGACAGGTCAGTTGTTCTTTCCGGCTCCTCCTGTCAGGACCCTGGTTAATTCAGCTCTATCTTTTTTCTCATTTCTAGGAGAAAATACTTCTATTTTTGGGTCAAAACCCTTTTACTTCGACGTCTTTTGAGTGTTGAAGTACTTTTCTACTGTTTTTGAGAGCTGAGCATTTTTTCTAGTCAGAAATGCCCTCTCTTTTTGACCCTTGCCCTTCCTGTGGCAAGAAGGCTAAAACAGACTCCCATCCTGTCTGTATTTAATGCCTACCCTCTGATCATGATCCTAAAACCTGCCAGCATTGCCAGCTGCTGTCCAAAACAACTCTGAAGGACAGGGAGAGGATTCAATCAATCAATCAATGACACTTATAAAGCGCGCTACATACCCGTAGGGTCTCAAGGCGCTGGGGGGGGGGGGGTGGGGGGGGGGGGAGGTGCCGCTACTGCTCGAACAGCCAGGTCTTCAGCTTCTTCCTGAAGGAGAGGTGGTCTTGGGTCAGGCGCAGGTCGGTCGGGAGGGAGTTCCAGGTCTTGGCGGCCAGGTAGGAGAAGGACCTTCCTCCTGTAGTCGCTCTTCGGATGCGGGGGACGGCGGCGAGGGCGTGGTTGGCTGATCGGAGGTGGCGTTTGGGAGCGTAGAAGTTGACTCGGCTGTTGAGGTAGCTCGGGCCTTGGTCGTGTAGGACTTTGTGTGCGTGGGTGAGGAGGCGGAAGGTGATTCTTTTGTTGACGGGGAGCCAGTGAAGGTCTCTCAGATGTCCGGAGATGTGGCTGGTTCGTGGGATGTCGAGGATGAGTCTGGCTGAGGCGTTCTGGATCCGCTGGAGTCTCTTCTGGAGCTTGGCGGTGGTACCGGCGTAGAGGGCGTTGCCGTAGTCCAGTCGGCTGGTGACGAGGGCCTGGGTGACGGTCTTCCTGGTCTCGGTGGGGATCCACCAGAAGATCTTCCGTAGCATGCGTAGGATGTTGAAGCACGCCGAGGAGACGTTGTTGACTTGCCTGGTCATGGAGAGGGAGGAGTCCAGGATGAAGCCCAGGTTGCGTGCATGGTCTGTCGGTTTGGGTGCGGTGCCCAGGGCGGGAGGCCACCAGGAGTCGTCCCAGGCGGAGGGTGAGGGGCCCAGGATGAGGACCTCCGTCTTGTCCGAGTTCAGTTTCAGGCGGCTGGTCGTCATCCACTCGGCTACCTCTTTCATCCCTTCGTGCAGGTTGGCTCTGGCGGCGGTGGGGTCGTTGGTCAGGGAGAGGATCAGCTGGGTGTCGTCGGCGTAGGAGATTATGCTGAGGTTGTGTTTGCGTACGATGGCCGCGAGGGGGCTCATGTAGACGTTGAAGAGGGTGGGGCTCAGAGATGATCCTTGAGGGACGCCGCAGATGACTTCGGAGGCCTCTGACTTGAACGGTGGTAGGCGGACTCTCTGTGTTCTTCCGTCGAGGAAGGAGATGATCCATTCCAGCGCCTTGTCCTGGATTCCGATGTTGCTGAGGCGCCGTACTAGGGTGCGGTGGCAGACCGTGTCGAATGCCGCGGAGAGGTCTAGGAGGATGAGGGCCGCTGTTTCTCCCTTGTCCATCAGGGCTCGGATGTCATCGGTGGCGGCGATGAGGGCGGTCTCGGTGCTGTGATTGGCTCGGAAGCCGGACTGTGAGGGGTCGAGGGATCCGTTCGTCTCGAGGAAGGCGGCCATCTGCTTGTTGACGGTCTTCTCGATGACTTTGGCTGGAAACGGGAGGAGCGAGATGGGGCGGTAGTTCTTGAGGTCGGTGGGGTCCGCTGTTGGTTTCTTGAGTAGAGCGCTGAGTTCGGCGTGTTTCCAGCTCTCAGGGAAGATGGTGGTGTCGAAGGATGTGTTGATGATGTCTCGCAGGTGGGGTGCGATGACAGCGTCGGCCTTGTTGAAGACGTGGTGAGAGCAGGGGTCGGTCGGTGATCCGGAGTGGATGGAGTTCATCGTGCGGATGGTGTCTTCGGTGCTGATCGGGGTCCAGGCGTGGAGGGTGGTGGTGGGGGGTGGTTGGTCGGTCATGGTGTGCGTTGGTTGGTTGTAGAAGCTGTTGTGTATGTCCGCGATCTTGTTGTGGAAGTATGAAGCGACGGAGTTGCAGAGGTCTTGCGATGGGGTGATGTCGTTGTTTCCTGCGCTGGGGTTGGAGAGCTCTTTCACGATGTTGAAGAGTTCCTTGCAGTTGTGTGCGTTGTTGTCCAACCGGTCCTTGAATGCTGTTTTCTTGGCGGCGCGGATCAGCTGGTGGTGTTTCCGGGTGGCAAGTTTGAAGGAGGTCCTGTTGTCCGGTGTCGGTTCCTTTCTCCAGACTTTCTCGAGGGCTCGGCAGTTCTTCTTGGAGCTCTTGAGTTCGTCGGTGAACCATGGCGCCTTCTTGCTGCCGGGTCTGCTAGGCGGGGTCCTCAGTGGGGCGAGTTCGTCCGCGCAGTTGCTGATCCACTTCGTGAGGTTGTCGGCGGCCTGGCTGGGGTTCGCTGAGCTGGCAGGAGGGTGCTGGCTCAGGGAGGTGGCGAGCTGGTCTGCTGTGATCTTGTTCCAGCTTCTGTGGGCGGCCTGTTGTTGGTGTTGGTGGGTCGTCGTTCTCTTGAAGGTGAAGTGGACGCAGCTGTGGTCTGTCCATTGAAGCTCTGTGGCGTGGCTGAAGTCGATGTCTGTGCTGGAAGAGAAGACTGCGTCGAGAGTGTGTCCGGCGAGGTGGGTGGGGGTGGACACCAGTTGCTTGAGTCCCAAGTTGGCGAGGTTGTCGAGCAGGGTGCTGGTGTTGCGGTCGTTGTTGTTCTCTAGGTGGAAGTTGAGGTCTCCCAGGAGGATGTAGTCAGCGGAGGGGAGGGCATGCGGGCTGACGAAGTCGGCGATGTCCTCGCTGAATTGTGTGCGTGGTCCCGGGGGTCGGTAGATCAGGGTGCCTCTGAGGGTGGTGTTCGGGTTGGTGTGGATCTGGAAATGCAGGTGTTCGGCGCTGGTCAGGGTGTTTTTTGGATGCTGGTCGTGAGACGAATGGTGTTCCTGTGGATGATGGCGATGCCTCCTCCCATCTCGTTGGCGTTTCGGTCCCTCCGGACGATCTTGTAGCCCTCTGGGATAGCGATGGCGATGTCGGGAGCTGAAGAGGCGTTCATCCAGGTCTCCGTGAGGAAGGCAACGTCAGGGGCTGTGGCGTCTAGAAGGTTCCAGAGTTCGATGGCGTGTCTGTGGACGGAGCGGGTGTTGAGCAGGATGCACTTGAGGTGGGTGCTGCTGGTGTTCGACTTGGCGGGTGCTGGTGCGAGGCTGGTCCGGATGCAGGAGAACTTGCAGGCGTGGCAGCTGAAAGGTCCGTGGGTACGTCGTGGAGTGGCTTGATGGCATTCTGGGAGTCGGCCGGTGTTGAGTGCGGTGAGGGTGGCGGCGGAGTACGTCAGGTGGGTCGGTCGGGGTCTTCGGGGGCCAGGGGTCCTGGTGCCGGTCGCGATCCGGTCGCGGACGGGCGCAGACGGGCTTACCTTTGGCGCGCCTTCGGCGCACAATCGGCGCGCCCGCTGCGCGTGACCGCTGCGCGTTCGCACGGTCGCCATTTAAAGGCAAAGTGCGCGGGTGGGCGGAGCAGCTGGGAGGCGGGAGCGGGGAGGGAACAGAAGAGAAAAGGGGCGGGGCTAATGGCGGTGGCGGGAAGCGGGAGCGGGGAGGGAGAGCGGAGGGCGGCGAGGTAGGCGGGCACACAGGAAGGAGACAGGCACAAATGCAAAACACGAAGAAGAAACGGAACACTAAATACAGGCAACAATGCAGGTCAAAACGGAGGCAAAACAGTTGACAAACGATCTTACGGCAAACAAATAAAACAAGTACAAATTTCGGTCAGAAACCGGCTAAAACCAAAGGGGAGCGCTCAAGGCGGCAGCGAGGCCGGCGCTGAGGCAGAAGGCAGGCACTGGGGCACACGCAGCAGCTGGTGGCCGTGCGGCGCGGGGGTGTCCCACAAGTGGGTCACACTCACCTGCGTCGCACGGTCGCCATTTAAAGGCCAAGTGCGCGGGTGGGCGGAGCAGCTGGGAGGCGGGAGCGGGGAGGGAACAGAAGAG
Organism: Lissotriton vulgaris; assembly: GCF_964263255.1. Classification (NCBI taxonomy): domain Eukaryota; kingdom Metazoa; phylum Chordata; class Amphibia; order Caudata; family Salamandridae; genus Lissotriton; species Lissotriton vulgaris. The sequence continues at coordinate 1,361,101,656 of NC_141694.1, read as the reverse complement.
AAAAGGGCGGGGCTAATGGCGGTGGCGGGAAGCGGGAGCCTCTATGGGCAGGTTAAGAAGAGAAGATCTCCTTCCAGAGGCAGGTCACCGTTGAACAAGAGGAAGGAGAGAGCATCCACTCCATCTAGAAGTAAGATTCCAGTGTGCTCTCCATTGGAGTCGGGCTTGGCACCTCAAATCTCTTCTTCAGCAATGAAAATGTCGACGAGAAAACCATCGATGGCGGGCTCGCCGTTGAGAGAACACCGGTCGTCGTTGAAGATTGCAGGTATGTCGATTCCTCCGCCGTCGTCAACCGGGTGACGATCGGCATCTAAGAATTGCTCTCCGTTGGAGTGGGCTCACCCAGCGTCAAGAGGCAGATCTCCGTTGTCAAGGCGGTGTTCGACGTCGAGACGGTCTCCGCAGTTGCAGGGTCACCAGCGATCGGCGTTGAAGCGCACATCTCCGTCGACGTCAACCAGACGACTATCGACTTCGAGACAGTCTGCATCACCCCAGTGGGCGACCAGGCGGCGTTAGACGTCGAGGGCTAGATCCTCATTGATGTCGAGGCATTAGACGTCGAGCCCAAGGGTGAAATATACTAAGCGTCTTTGGACGTCGAGACGGAGATCTCAGTCGACGGCGAGAAGTGTCTCCCACTCGACTCCATTGGCTTCTAACAGGCAATCAGCATCGAGGGAACGATCGGCGTAGAGGAGCATTTCTCCGTCGAATCGCTCATTGTTGACTTCTCCCACAAGGTCTATGGGCTCCAGGTATTCGACGTCACACCATACAACGTCGAAGCACACAGAGATCGACGTCAGGAAGACGATCAGGTTCTCCAGTAATAGTGACACAGTGTCGGTCAACTTCAAGGAATTAGCCATCGATGTCTCATCGAGACGGAGGTCGCGCTCCAGAAGCCACAGAGAGTCTTTCTACTCTATTCGGAGCTCACCCCAGATGATTGCATCATCACACAGTGCTTCTGCTCGTTCACAGGAGCCTGCAAGATCACCACCAAGAGGTTCTCTAAGGAGGCAGCCTTTTCCTTCCATACATCTTTCTCCCAGATGGCTACAACCTCTTCATCATTGGCAGTCAGCAACCACAGGTTATGCTCAACCACCTGCGGAATACTCCAGCCCACTGCATAGATCTCCCTTACAGCGTCTGATGCATGAAGCGGACAAATCACCTACCACTCGCACCAGAGAACAACGAGACAGATACCCTGAACACAGGTCAACACAGGGGCATTGCAAAAGGCAATGTTGTATGGCGTTTCAGGATCCGAGTGAATTTTCCTGATTCATGCCCTTATATAGGTACAATTCACACTACCCTAATATACGCATAGAAATCATTCCCTTATTTAGACATAGCCCATGCAGACCAAATACAGGCATGACTACTTCCACCCGTATCAAAACGTCACAACAATTTCTTGGAAAAACAGCTTAAGTAGTCCGGGACCTTCCCTTGCTTGAATATTGATTTGTCCAAGAACTCATGTACTTTACAAAGAACTACTATTCCCTTGGGGTTCTTTCCTGACGTTATTATGCCCGACTTTACATCAAACTAGACACCTTCAAGGTATAAATATGCCTTCACTTGCTCTAGCAAGACACAGTGGTTCGGAGCAGTTAGACTATCTACTTGCCAGACGCAGCTCTCCACATCAAGTGCCGAAGGAAGTCGACCCTCCAGCTGACGCTCTGATCAAGAGGCTGCATTTCTCTCAGCGAGAATCCAGCTCCAGTGTTTCCAAGCTCCCCTTGCGGGGTGTTGGGAAATGGAGTCCCGAGACTGAGATACCAGACCTCCTTCATTCTAAACTAAAGGTATAGATTTGATAAGAACCTAGAGAAACCTTGGATAGATTCTTGGCAAATAAAACTAAACCTATGCTACAACACACCTACTTCTTCCCGCGTACTAGACTTAGGTTAGGTACATTGGGGTAGGCGTATTTTAGAAGCACAAGTTGAGTACTTTTAGCCCTTGTTATTTATGTATGTATTTATATATGGCTTAGAAACCATACAATGCTCTTACAGTATTATTTTATAATATTGTTCTCGCTGTACACATTATACTTTGCAGTCTGTATTACGATTGTAACAGTTCACTTTACTTGCATGAGAAAGAAGACTGTTCAATAAACCTTTTTATTGAAAACGCCCGTTTCTCTATTTCTCTGCACCTCTGTAGAAACGAAGCATGCACGAGTGACTGAGTGAAATACTTATCTATTGTTTCCACGACTCTAGAGATATATTTCTTATTCTTGGGGAAACAAAGTTGTCATGTTTATGCGGTTGTCAAAAACGAATCCCTTCTTGTGAATTAGAGAAAGTTTCTAGTGACCTCTGAGCTTGCTGGCATTCACTATTAAGTTTAATATATTCGATAGAGATTAGTCGACCTCAGTCCTACGTCTAATCTATAGGATATATCATTCCAATGCGCAGAGCCTATTGGGAATATAGGAACTACACTGCATGGCGCCCAAAGTTTGGTAAGGCACTAACTTAAAGCTAGATACTCAAGTAACTCATTCGTGCTTTTCTCAGAGACACCCTTTTTCCCGTAAATACTCCAATAGACGTCTGGAGTGGGTAAAGGATAAATAACCGCCATAACTGAGTAGGACGAAAATCCTATGTATTAGTTTTTGGTTTATTCAACGTTGAAGGATACAGTGTTCCAAAATATTGTGCACCTTATCTTTGTTTCTTTGAAACTTGCTCTGCAACTTTCATTAAACAATGACCGAAGACGACAAACAATGCAACCGGTGGAGCTGCAGCCCTACCCGGCTTAGACGTTACAGGTTTCCAACAAGATGACTTGGATGCTATAAACATACCAGAAAATTTAAGGAAAGCAATCACTATAAAACTTACAACAAATGGCCTATCATCAAGAGGTGGTAGGGTAATTTTTGTGATAGAGGCACACGAATATCGGCAGAGGAGGTATTCTATTCATGGATTATCTTCCCCGAAGCAAATTCAGTAACACATGTGTTCACTTCTACAAAGTGGAGGAACATTCAACGGAATACGATCCTTTCGAGGATATTGAAATTCCACTAACTTACCAAAAGCATGCACTCTGGTTTGAAGGCGCCCTACACCATCAAAATCACATTACCAGCTCGGTCCACTAGGTAGGCCAGGATTAACATGTCTGGTACTAGCCAGCTATGCACCACATCCTGACATTGAAGAAATGTCAGGTGATGAACTATTAGTTAAACTAAAACAACTAATAAAAATACATAGACAATTAATTCAATATGTCATGCGGACTCTAACTGTCCAACCTCCTATAAGGATTCCACAACACACCCCTTACCAGGGGAACACAAATAAAATCATACCACAGACCATACAATCAGTCATTGGTAAATTACCTGCAAAAAGGGAACAAATTCCATTCTGGATAGCTCAAAAAATTACTCAAATCGAGGCAGTATTTCCTGATACTACTCCTCATGAGAAACACAGGATTTTAAAAATCTGTTTACCAATGGGGATCACACCACACCTGGAAGACTGCGAAACTTGGGGTACAGTCTTTGCTGCAATCTACACAAAAACACATGGTGTTCCGTCTATGGCGATAATACCAGACGTCCTGAAACAGATTCAAAATGAATACGGGGCAGAGCCTGATTTTAAACTAGGTATGAAATTACTGAAATATTTCAAACCGGTCTCAACAATAATATTAGCTAATATTAAAGGTGAAGCAATTTGATGTAACAGAGCAACCTCAAGAACTAGCCATAATAATTGGAAAATCCTATGAAGAACTAGGTAGAGACAGTTTGGGTGGAAAACCAGTGAAAACCCCAGCTGACTGAAAGTCATGAAAAGATCTTTATGAAAAACACGCTCACTGCTCCTAAAAAGAAGTGGGAGAACACTACACAAACTTCTAAAGAGAAGCTTTCTCAATCCCGAGGTAGGTCTCCTCAAAAGGAGCCCTCTGAAAGGAGGTATAACCTCAGGAATAGGGATAATTTGAGAAAACCTGATAGATATCAAGATACTGATGCACATTCCTCTTGTACCTTTCAGACCTCATCACAGAAATCGGAAAGACGAGGACGATCAGAACAAAAGGAAGAAAGCATGAAGTCCAAAGATGATCAACACGTTCCAAAAAATAAGAAAACTCAATTCACCAAAAGGAAGGTAGCAGGTCTGAAAGTCAGACATGCCGAGGTTCTTGAGGACACAACTCAAGAACGGGGAGTGGGCTCAGACAATGTTAGACAGCGCTGCAGAAGTAACCGTAGCTCGCAAGATCTTGAAGGATCATCTGGAGACATTGGACTTGGATGAGTACATCCAAGTTGAAACTGCTGATACCAGGGTTAGTGTCCTGCAAAAGTTATATGAAGTAACACTCCAGATGTAGGGGGACATTACTAGAAAAAAAATAAGAGCGCTCTTTTGGGAGAAGCTCTCTAAGGGTTATGACATTCTTCTAGCTGAACAAGACTGGCCACCTGAGTTTGTCAGGGAGTGCCCACAGGGCGAAGACATCATTATGTCAACCTTCTCCAACCATATTCCAATTCATAAAAAATCGACATATGCCAGAAAATGGGCAGTCGCCCAGGCACATGCATTATACAAAAATCATGTAGGATGAGATGAGGATTCTCCTCAACATAAAATCCAGTTAAAAACTCAACCAACTGCACAAAGGCAGTACCCAGTTAAGAAAATATGCTAAAAAACAGGTCATGGAGATCTTAGATCAACTTGAATTCCAAGGGGTGATTGAAACATGCACCTCGTCAATGAACAATCATTTGTTTCCTGTATCCAAACCAGACATTACATATCGTCTACTTCTGGATTACAGACATCTAAACTCTTGTTTCAAAACCTTTGCAGTACAAAATGCACACGGTGCAGCACTAATGAATAACATTGTGCGTAAAAAATATAAGACAACGTTAGATATTTCTAACGGTTCTTCTGTCAGAATATTGCACCAGAAAGCTGGTATTTGACCGCTTTCTCAATCATGGGGACACAGCGTCAGTTCTGTTGTCTACCCCAGGGATTCAAGAATAGTCCAGGGTTATTTTCAGCCAGAGTAACAGAGTTTCTACAAACTTATGATGATGAGGCATTATCGTATGTCAATGATATCTATCTAAAAGACGATGACTTGGACAGGCACTTGAACAGAGTGAACACCATAATACTTGGCTTAGTCAATTCTAGGTTTCCTAAATTTCGGAAGAACTTACATTCTAGATTACGCAGAAAGGGTTAAACCTCTCTACAAATTAATGAAACCGGATTTCAAACAAATCAATTGGACTCAAAAACAAACAGAAATTTTGCGTTCAGTGCAAACAGACATGTTAGCAACCACACATTTACAAACACGCGTAAATATACGCAATTTAGTAATCAGAATAATTCCAGGAAGATGCGGATTCACGTACTTAACCTTTAATGACGGGGGACAAGTACCAATTGCTTATAAATCACACTTGTACACACAAGCAGAAATGAAATTCACTTCTACAGAAAAGATTCTGACAGCGGTTCAAACTGCAGTAGCAAAAGAGAGAGCCCTCGCACAGGGATAACGCATAATGGTCGTTACTCCTGTACCTGCTTTAGAAGCAGTGACAAAAGTGAGCATTCCGAATGCAAAGGCTTTATATCCAAGATGGATACAATGGGTTAATTCTCTTGCTGCAACAGACGTTGAATACTTTTTTGACCCATATTTGAAAACACAAGAATTTCTACAATACAAACAAGAATGTCCTCTTCCCCACTTAGATTCTGCCTTTAGAACAGTACGGATGTATAATTTATACAGACGGACCGGCACAACCCGCAATTGGGGGTAAACTAGTTAATAGTGCTGCGTGTGCGATCGTTAAAGGTCGCTGGCGCGATGGTAAATTCCGACCTATGGTCACAAAAACACACTCTCTCAGAGATTGTACTGCTCAGCGAGCTGAACTACAGGCTTTCAAGATGGCACTTGAAAATATAGATCGCGAATTCCCCACACTCATAGTGTGCGATTCATATTATTGCGTTCAATCTTATAACGAATACTTGCAGAACTGGATTGAAAACTGTTTCATAGATGCAAAAGGTGGCACAATCAAGCATAAGTTGCTTTGGGAACAAGTAGTTCAGTTACGACAAGAACTACAAAAAACTCACGTGATACATACACTGAGTCATCAACGTGATGGTGCTCACGTTGCAGGGAATTCATTGGGTGATGAAGCCGCGAAGGCAGCTGTGCAAACGGCTTCCGTAGCTGCAATCACTCGTTCAAAAACGAAAATAGACGGCGAAAAAATGCTATCTGTCAATGCTTCAAGCAAAGACAGTGGTAAAACATTACCAAAAGGCTTTCCACTCAAATACTCGTATATAACTGATGCAAATAATGTTCCGTTTGCTCAAATCCCTGAAGTGGGGGATAGAGTAATTCCAAACATGAAACATAGATTTGGACTAATCTTAGCAGCACATGAAGGGCTCGCCTCTGCACGCGCAGGTGTTTCTGCTACAGTATCATTATTAAAACAGATACTGGTGGCCGCGCATGAGGAAACAGACCAGAAACTATGTTTTGGAATGTGAAATCTGCCAAAAGATGGAAGTCTCGACCGTAAAAAGCCCGGCGCAGTCGCCCCTGTTAATTTCAGATAAACCATTAGCTTGCGTTTACCTGGACCACTGTGGTCCCTTACAGAGGGATGGTAACTATAACTATATATCATGGTCGCTGTGGATTCATGTTCGAGATTCATTTGGATGTGACCCCAGCGCTCAGCAGACGCCTGAACTGTTATAAAAGATTTGTGAGTCTTTATCAGCACATACGCATTCGGCACGATACATTCTGACCAGTGTCCTGCATTTAGCTCAAAAGCTTACAAGGAGGCCATGGCCAATCTGGACGTTGCATTGCGGTATTTTAGTTCATTCCATCCTAAGGGAAATTCGTTTGTGGCGAGAAAAAAACGGGAAATAAAGCAATATATAACAGCTAGGGTACTAGGCTTCGGTGACGGGTGGGTCAAACATCTAATAAGTGTCCAACGTAGGCTTAACAATCTGCCAAGAAGTTCTCTAGGGGGAATCACTCCATATGAAATCCTTTTTGGATCTAGAATGATTGTCCAGGACCTTGATCGTCACTTTTCAGTGGTAGAACAAAAACCTTTTGATATAAAAGATCGATTGGCTGTTTTGCAGGACTTAAATGAAACAAGAAAAAATCAAAGCAACGTATTCCTGAAGCCAACGACCACTGAAGAAAAACCACCCGTCTCTGCAAGGCCTGGCTGGATTGCAAAGACTGGGGATCTAGTCAGAGAAAAGATCGCTGACCAGAAGGAATTTGGGCCTACATATAGACAACCAGTACCTATTTTAGCAATTCACGGATCAAGAACAGTACTGCTGCCGCCCCTTGCTGGAAGAAAGGAGAACAGGTTCTTATCAATCGACCTGCTAAAACCACACATCATGTGGCCGATCATAAGTAGTAGGCCAAGTGGACTCCAAAGATATAGCAGGCGCCTGAATCTGGCTACTATCCAAGAGGCTCAAACTGAGAGACTCGTCACTTTTGAAGAATCTGCAGTGCGAAAAGGAGGACTATGCAATAAAGCCATGGAACTTGTGCCTCTTGAGACCCAAATAACAGTTTGTCAAACACCTGTCTACAATGATATAGCATCCGAGTATACTAATATGACAAGTGATCAAGTGATTCCAGCGATTTCATCAAATCCGGAAGCAATCCCTACAATTGACAGAACTGCCTCTGGCTACTTCATTAACTTTGATACGTTTTCCGAGGATCCAAGTGAACCTGAAGCACTGCCAGATGAAAAAAATGTCAAAAAAACAAATAACAGATCTCCTGCAACAACTAGAAAAAATATATGGTTTTACCATGGGTTGAAGTATGGATTATCTTAGGTATACTTTTTCTTCTACTTTGGTTGACTCTGGTATTTACCTTGGGAATGCTGATTAATGGAAAATATGGTACAACAGACACGGTAAGAAAAAACATCAATTTACTCCTCAAACCACACAAATCATCCCATCGTGAACAAAGAGACTTATCAACAGTAAATATCACAGCCATTCCTATACCAGGTGGTATAGCTTGGGACAGAACTGAATATGACATTCTTGGACCGACGGAGCTGTTGAAGATTCCACACCAATTCAAAGTTTCCTCGAGTGATTTTGTTTCACCCAGCACATTTTCTGATGATTGGGACTTTGAGACTGTGAATAATATGATGTCAGACTTAGAAATGTCTGCAAAATTTACAAATCATGAATACTTAGAAGGTTCATCAGACTATGAACAAATGTGGTCATCATTTCCTGCATAAATCTGCAAATCCTAGAAATGTATTAACTTATAACCAATGGGAACATTGTCCAATGCCACCAAAGGGTAGCTCTAAAACATTTTATGACAGATTTCCATACTTTTCAGGTTTTAATGTCTCAAATCCACAATCATTTTACTTTAAAAATGTTAATAGGACAGGAATGAAAAGTATGTTATCAAATACAAAGCAAATTTATTCTGCTGACTTTTATGCTCAGCTGTCTACTTTCTCGTTAATGTGTCAGCAAGTGTCACTTGCTGTATGCTAGTATTGTTTCCTAAAACTAAGTCAGAAGGGGAGTCGCCATTATGGCCTTCACTGAACATCTCTTCTATTCGATTTGATCCTTTAAGCAGACTGATCTTCTACAAAAAACTGTGCCATTGACCTTGCCAAAGGGACGTATTATCTGCAGGTTGCAAGGACTTCTGCAGAGATACATGCCCTTTTATCGACAAACTGCCCTATACATTTCTCAGAAATGTTAGGTCGTATCTTAAACATGTCTGATACCAGTGGTATTGTACATGTATTTAAGACAATTTTTTCGGGACTATTAGCACCCTTTGAAGCAGTCCTAGGCATATTTCCAAACTTCGTGCACTCTGTTTGGCGGCCTGCCTCTCGTTTTGGGTCTCGTAGCAGGAATACTATTTTTATTCATTCTGCTCCGGTATGGCAAATCAAGTCACCATCGACACCCAGATCCCCTTGGAGAACACAATGTGGTTTCTATCATTCCGACCAATCTGACAAGATTGCATCTTACCTGTTCTACAATGCCTGCTATGTAGAGAAGAATGTGTGCTAGACATCTGTCTGACACTCCAATCAGCCTGCCAACGGAAGTTGATACTTTGCTTGAACCAGTAACGGCTCATGCACTGTGTTGTCCCCACTGGCTACCAATCCTTATTATTGGTAGTGAAACCTTTTGCTGACTGAGTGTGTACAACAAATGCTTTACACGGTCCTCTGATACTGCCTTACTGCTCGACCAAGCTACCACTTTAGAGAGTAAGGTCACACCTGGCTTCAACCTCTTTTATACCTCTAGGGTTTTTGGACTCTATACATCCTGTACCATATTTTGGTCCAGTATATATAGAGCCACTTTCTCACACGATGTGAACACTTTTCATGATATTCTCACCAGAGGAGCTCAGAAGCTGGGCATTACCATGTCAGCTACTCAGACGACCACATCCATTATTTTCGAGACTCCATCAAAGGTCTGCAGCAAGACCATTGCTTCCTTCGGTCCCTGGGATCATTGAGCCGGTAATGGATGTCTTCCTAGTGCCATCATCGGCTAAAGCAGCTCCAGCACGTATCATAAAAAAATACAAGCCAGCTGCATCGGATCCTCTTTTCCTTAAATCGGACCCACCTCTGGATTCTATTATTATTGCAGCAGCAAAGAAGACACACGCAGTTGCATCTTCCTCCTCCACTCCTCCGGATAAAGAGGGTAGAGCACAAGATTCTTGGGGACGGAAGTGGGGAGTGTCCAACGCTGTGGCCCTGTTGGGTCGGTATGACAGATCCCTGTGGGATTCACTGGAACGCTGTAAAGAAAAACTTCCAAAGGTGGATCAACAGGACTTCTCTGAAATCATTCAAGAATGTGCTCTGGTGGCCAACAAGGTAATCAGCACGGGAGCAGATGGTGTATCTCTAGCAGCTCACTCGTATGCACCTGGCATATGTGCACGACGATCCTCCTGGTTGCGTCTTACTGCATTAAAACCGGATGCACACGCGTGCATACTAAATCTCCTTTTTTCTGGCACCTCACTGTTTGGGGCCCACACAGATGAAGAAATGGCGAGAATGAAGGCCGAATGGGACACCTTTTGGGGGCGCAACATCTTCGCCTCGACCAGTGCTGCCCTGCGGGCCTTTAACACCTTGTGTGTACTGGCTAGGGCCTCCTCCTGTTTGTGGGACTTGGCTGAGTCTCTGGGATCTGCAGCTTCCCATGTGGACTTACGGCATCATGCGTTGGATGCCCAGGAGCTGGTGGCGTTTATTCTCCGCTCAGCTCTGGACATCTCCGAGGTACTGGGCGGGGCTATGGCTTCCTTAGTCACTCTCCGTCGCCATGCTTGGCTTCAGGACGGCGTGTTCCCCGAAAATATAAGGCAGCAACTCATTGATCTTCCGTTTGAAGGTAGACTGTTGTTCCATGCCTCGGCTGACTCCGCCATCCAAAGGTTCCTGGTGGGGCTCCGCAACCCCCATCCTCCTCCGCCTTATCTTCCTCCTTCTCCTTCCCCCTCCTCAGTGACTGCTGAGTTGAGCTGGTTCTGGACCTTCTTGAGATGGTCGCTCTTCATTTAGAGTGTGTTTTCTGAACATTGAGTCCTCCTTGCTGGGACTTGGCATTGTTGGCTGCTGGACGGCCCTTTGTTCACTGTGTGTTTTTTTGCTGGAATTGTTGCACAGACTTGGACCTGAGATAAGACCTTCTGTTTTTTCCTTTTGGGCTGCTTGTCAAGCCTTTCGCGGGGGTGTTTCCTTGTGGTCTTTTGTTTTTTCCTCTGCTGCGGAAGTTCTTTCAAAGAGGGTTCCCATGTTTTGGGACTTAACGTACCCTATGTGGGGTAGTAGTAGCTGTTATATAGCTTGCGCTCTGCTGGGGAGTTCTGGTGGCCCTTGGGTGCCTGTTCTCCGTGGCATTTCTGTATGTTGCTTTGCTTCTTGGGGTCGTGTGCACTGCCCCTCATCCTGGTGTGTCCGGCCGTTTCCTCACCTCCCTGCTTCTGTCCTGCGGGCTGGGATGCTTCTGTGCTCTCCCCTGTCAGGCGTCGCCCGCCCGGTCTTATTGGGACCCTGGGCTTATGTCTGTTGGTGCCGCTCTGGCTGGCCTGTTGCCTTCCGTCTGGGATGGACTCGCCTTCCTTTCTCTCCTTTTCCTTGGGCCCCCTGAGCTCTCCCTGTGGCTTGGATGGATGCTTTATTGCCTTGGAAGAGTATAGGGTACTTTGGCCTCTCTGGTCTTGCCCTTGGTGTCTCTATTGTGAGTGTGAGGGCCTCTTCTCTCTTCTCTCTTCTTTCTTCTTCCATCCCTCTAGAGTTGGTGGTGTTCTGCTTGTGGGGGCTCCTCTTGCCTGGGAGGGACCGGGTTACTTGCCTGGTCTGCAGGTCTGGTCCCCTGTGAGGCCCTCTGTCCTATCCTGGCTGGTGAGGTCCTTTCGCAGACCCTCCTTCCCTGTGGGTATTGCTAGGGTATCTATTGTACGTGTAGGAATATGCGGCTAGTAGTCTCTATCAGACGTATGAGTTACTTACCTTGGGTAACAATGTATCTGCCCTTCCTCCCCGTTCTGAGAGGACCCTTGGGTCGGTCTTCGGTGTTCGCCTCCCGGTGGGGGGCTTTGTCTCTTGTGGGTGTCTTCTGGCTCTTGACCGGTGGTCCATCTTGTTGCTATTCATTCCTCCTCTTTGGTTCTTCAGAGGATGCGGTTACAGTGTTCCTGTACACCGCTGCTCTGGCTGCTCCAGGTTAGGGTGGTTGGCCTCCAATCTCTGCCTCCCCTCTCTTCCATCCCTCTGGCTCGCTCCCTCCCTCTTGCTACTGGGGGTCCTGTCCCCTCTGAGTTGGGGTCGACTGGTCATGCCTTGCCCTTGTTCCTTGGGGGGTGGTTGCGCTCTATGCCAGGGTGGCTTGGAGATTGGTTGTTCCTGCCCGTTTTGGGACTGGCTCCCCTCCATGTTTCTGCATAGGGGTATTAGGCCTGCCGCATATATCATGACAGTAAGTAAGTAAAAATGTTATTGCACAATTAAATAAAATCATTGCAATCTGCACATACAAAAATGATCATTAAAAATAGAAAAGTGTATTCAGATCTGTTGAAGGAGATAATAGAATTGATGGGTAAGGTAAAGGGAAGGGAAAGCAGAGAAGCCAAGGGAATGTCACTTAGGGGGGTAAAAGTTCAAGTTTGATCAGATGGTAGAGACAAGCAGTTAATTTCTGTGATTAATTTTACAAAGCGAGTCGCCAACTGTAGCGAGTCCCCCTTCATACATACCTCGAGCGCTTCTTGATGCCTAAAAGAAGCCAAATTGGTCTCAGCCAGAATATTCTTTGCGCCCGAAGGCAATGGCAGATGCACAAAATGTGGGTTAAGCTTTCCTCTCCCTGGTTACAAAAACGGCACTGAGAAGAGGCTTCTTTCTTATATCCTTGCCCAAACTTATATGCCTTCAACTGAATTAAGCCAAAACAAAATGTATCATGACAATTTACGCATGTTCCTTGTGTATGGGGTACGTGAGGGGTGGTTGTCCATGTACTAGCACGTTGGCTGGTCAGGGCCCTGCTCTGTTCTTTTTACGTCCCTACCTTTGGACACTGCAGTGTTGCACTGTTCCTTATGGTGTCTTCCTCTTTTCTACTCCTTTGCACACTGTTCCCATGCTCCTTCAGTTTTTGTCTGGTGGCTCCGCGTTGTGGTGCAGAAAAGTTATCCGAAGAAAATTGACGTAGGTGGGCCGGGTGGGGCTTATGTGACATGCTGACGTCACGTACGTGGACAACGTCTGGGCGGAGTCACGTGATTCCGCCCCAGGCGCAGGTATGCTGTAGTAAAAAAGTTTCCGGATCCAGCCTCATGCCTGGGGATAATTCTACGTGAAGGAATCTGCGGCTAAAATAGTCTCTACCAGGCACATCATTACCGAAGGTAAGTAACTCGTACTTCTATAGTTTCTTTCTGCTTAGATGATTATGCAGCCTTCTCTAGGTGTGGAGGCATTAAGGTGAGGAATATGTAAGAAGAAGCCATCAGAATAACACATTATAGTTGTTTGAAACGTTTTTCACAGGCATCAATATTGACCTGCTTCTAACCTCCTCCCAGCCTGAGTAGCTTGTTTTATTTTGTGGTCATCCTGCGCTGTGTGGCCCTGTGAAAATTGGTGCTTCTGACTTCAAGGACATCAGGCAGTGTTTTCTGGGGTGTGCTTTTACTTATTGTTTTTAATCAGTCTTTCTTAGTCATATGGTTCCAATTTGACTCTGTGGAATTGTTTTCAGTCCCTGTTTTGATTATGGGATTTTTTCACAAGCAAATAATCCCTGAGGTAAAGGCACGCCATGTAAATCTGTTAATGAAATGTGTGCTTCTAAGACCTGATCAAGAGAAAAAATATTAGCAATGACACATTCATTCTTTCATACCATCTTTTTACTTAATAGCATTCATTAACATTCCAAGTAGGTACTTCGGATTTACAAGACTTTTTCTGCACCTCTGTGAATAGTGAGAAGGATTCCATACAATACTGCTCCCCTGATTCTTATTGTTTTGCATTTTTTATTGTTACATATATGCTGTCATACACATCCATGGAAATTGATCTGGGGCTATATATAAAACTAAATATTCCAATTTATACATACTGATTGGTCTCAAGAATATATAATACAATTAATACAGTAGACTCTTATGAAGCTTTCAGTTTGATGCAGCCATAGAGCTGCAGTCACTGATGCCCTGTGTTAATTTACTCCCATGGATATATCTTTTAGAGTTAGTCCTCTCTGGGCAACATATGAAACTAGATGTGAAGTGCATATATACTACTAATATTAATTTTTGTGGAAAATTTGCTCGTTTTTCAGATCAGTAGTAGTGTCGCTTCGTCTTCTACCCAAGTTATTTGGCACTTTTCAGCAATTTGGAAGCAGTTATGACACCCACTGGATAACAATGTAAGTGGAAAATATTGATATCGTTGGTGATTAGCACATCAGGGCTTTTAGAATATTTGACTTCAATAGATGTTTCTGTTTCCACAGGTGGGCTGAAAAAGAACTAAACATGATGAAACTCTTCTTTGATAATTTGATATACTACATTCAGGCTATTAGGGAAGATAGGCACAAGCATGCATTGTAAGTATTTCTATTCCTCTTTTGTATAATGGTGTGTAATGTAATAGTTATTTTAGTTGTGTTCTTGCCTGAATATACTTTGTCATGTAGACAAAGAGTTTCACCCCATCAAAGACTCCCATCAGTGCAGCAGGCTCCTCCAACAGCAGGCTCCAATGGCTCAGAGCAATCAAACCTTTAATGGCACCAGGAGGAGCTGGATGTGAGGCAGAATAGACTGTCCATGCCCCCCAAACAGTGAAAGTCTGAATAAAATGGCCTCAGACCAAACCTAGATAAACATTTTCTCAGAAGAGGACACTAAGCGTCGAGGAAAAACTTGCTTTGAAGACACTCCTAGATCCCAAGCATAAATTGTGCAACAACTTGAGTATCCACCTTCCTGCAATTCCATCCTCCTCTTACTCCTCCACCATCTCTATCAGCATGACCCCCCTTGCATCCCCACCTCCACAATCGTCAGATGGTTTCTCATACACTTTCTATGGGGAAGGTAGCCCTTTCCATCCCACCTACCCTTATAATGCCCTGTTTGATCTGGTGCCCTGTGATGCCTTACGGGAAGACTATGATGTTGATCCTACAGAAGATCCATACCTGGATCACTGTCCGGTACGGGCATTAACCACACGCATAACCACTTCTTACTATGTGGTCATTAAAAGAACTGCCACCTTCCACAAGGTGGATATATATACATGTCCTCCATTAAGAATATGATTTTTTAGGGGAGACCTTGTCTAGGTCAGAGAGAATGGTACAATATCTCCCCATGCCAAATATAATGTTAGAATCTGTCAGAGACACCTTCAAGGAACCCATTAAGATGAGGGTGGTAATGCCACTGGTCAAGAGCAAATATAAGCACTCCCCCAATGACCCACCCTAAAACATGGGTCCCATCCCTCTTGGCTTCCTGGTGGTCTATACTACATGCAAACCGGCTTCTGCTCATGCCACAGGTCATGCTCCCCTGCCAGACAAGGAGAGCAAGAAGCTTTATACTGCTGGAAAGAGGATAACTTTTGAAGCCACCACTCGCTGAAGGATATCCAACTTGGTCAGCCTCCTCTCCCGGTATGCCTGGGCTGATTGGGACGAAATGAAGGAACTAGTTATGCCTCTCCCTAGTTAGAAAGAGGGATGAAGAATTGGGGGCAGAAAGAAAGACCGTCCTCAGTGCCACCTTCCGCTGTACCCTGGGCGCTGCCTATACATCTCAAAAGATTAACACCAACATCATTATCAGATTCCATGCATGTCTTCATATCTCAGACTTTAAGCCTGAAGTCTAAAAACATCTGCCCAGCCAACTAGTGTGAACATCTCTTCGACCTTCAGGTGGGCCAGTTGTTAGAAAAAATCAAGAAAGGAACTGATACCTCCAAACCCATTGGCACCTTACAGACATTATCTCTTAGAGACTCCAGCAACCAGTCTAGGGCCACTTCCATAACCTTTTCCCCAACCCTTCCTCTCCAACTACAGGCTGCAACAATCATACCACCAGCAGTTGCCATGAGGACACATTGGGAGTGCCTGCAAAAGCACCAACAACAGAGGCCGGGGGTAAAGGAGGTTGCTAAGCAGGAGCCTTCACCTCAAAACACTCACTCTTTCTGCCTGCCCCCTAACACACAACAACTGTTGGGGGAAAACTGCAGGGTTTCCTCCCTCACTAGCAGAAAATCATATCAGACAACTGGGTATTAGTTGTGGTTCGCCATGGCTTCTGCCAAGAACTTATCACACCTACTTCCAGCATCTCACCCCATACCCACACCCTCACTATTACTTTTAGCAGCAAACATCTCCACTTTCTAGAGGAAAAGGTAGAAGCAGTCATTTAAAAGGCACAATTTAACCTGGGGTCCCTACCACTGGAGCAAGTGGGTATACTTCCTCCTCCCCAAGGACAGGTCCCCCGGGCCCATTCTGGACTTCAGACCCCTCAACTGGTACATCTTCTCATAATACTTCCAAATGCTAACTCTGCAGAATGTCATCCCTCTTCTTCAACAAGGTAACCACAATGGCGTTTGACCTCAAGGATGCCTGTTTTTTACATCCCATTTACCTACGCTTTGTAGTAAGTGGCCATCAATATCAGTTTGAGGTGCTTCCAATTGGCCTCACTACTGCCCCAATGGACTTCACCAAGTGCCTGAAAGTGGTAGCTGCTACTTAAGTAGGGGAGCATCCATATTTTTTACTACCTTGACAGTTGGCTGATCAAGAGCTCAGGGAAGAACCAGTGACTAGCGCATATGCAGGCTATCATCTCACTCCTACACAGCCTTAGGTTCACTATAAATGCCAGAAAGTTTAAGCTACAGCCTCTCTAAATTCAGCCCTTCTTAGAGGTAGTACTAAGCTCGGCCATAGGGAATGACTGCATATCCTGCAAAGGGTCCTGGCATTCCACCAGCTCTTTACCTCTTTTTCAGCCAAATCTTCATCTCCGTCCGAACGTTTATAGGTTTCCTAGGAATGCTGACTTCATGCATCATCATAGTACCCCAAGCCCGGTGACATAAGCCCACTGCAGCAATGTCTTTAAGCCAAATATCCACATGGGGAGTGTCAATTAGAGGATCTTGTGTTGGTAAAGACCAGTGCACATCTCTGTGCAATGGTGGAAAACAATAATTTATTAAAGGGTAGGCCTGTTTTAGACCTCATTCCAAAAGTTACCTTTACTATGGACTCCTCTGAAGCTGGTTGGGGGTGGGTATAAGAAAGTGGCTTTATATACCCTGGACCTAAGTAAGGTACAGTGTGTATAGAGTCCCCAGTCTCCAAAGGTATAACAGAGGTTAAAGTTAGATCTGACCTTACTCTCTAAAGTGGTAGCTTGGTCGAGCAGTAAGGCAGTATCAAAGGACAGTGTAAAGCATTTGTTGTACACACTTAGTCAGCAAAAGGTTTCACACACTCAAGAACTGAATTCCAGGCCAATTGTTTTTAAATCAAAAAAGATATAGTTCTGTAGTAGGGGATCTCTGTGTATAGTCATAATCTAGTGAATAGTACCGCTCATGTGCGGGGACCCCGGAGCAATCAAAAATAATCTCTTAAGCTGTCTTCTTTGCAGTACTGCATAGACACTTAAGAGAAAATTAAAGACAAATATTGCAGCCTATACATGCAAGGCTACACTGTCCAGTACTTCAACTACAAATGCAAGGATATTCCACAAATATTCCACTTAGACATGTCTGCCAGGTTTCACCATGGAGAACACTTCCCCCTTTCACCAAATCCTTGGAATGATAGAGAGGAAGGACAGGACAGACAAGCCCACATAGGCGCCCATTATGTAGCTTAAAAAGGGATACCGTGCCTTTAAGGAAACTTTCCAGAACTCTCCTGGTATCCCAGAATGCACAGCAACTCCCTCCACTTTCAGTTCTTTTTTCTGGCTCCTGCTAGCAGGACCCTGGAGCATTGAGCTCTCCCTTTTTTGTTTTTTTTTCCTTCTATTTGTGCATTTTTAAAAGTGTTAGACTGTGTTCATTCGACGTGTTTTTGCCTTGTCTCATCTGGCTGGAGTTTCTCTGCTGTTTTGGCTGCTCTTTTATCAAATATGCCTGCATTATTTGATAAATGTCCTGAGTGCTCCAGGAAAAAGGTAAAATCGGATCCTCACAGGGTGTGCATCCTGTGCCTGCCTTCTTCTCATGTTCCTGAGGAATGTGATATCTGTCTGCAGTTCCCTAAAAGGACCCTCAAGGACAGGGAGAAGACCAGGCTCCAAGGCTTGGAGCTGAGAAGGCAGCAATGACAAGGTGGGTCTGGGCATGAAGAGGCTCCTTCCTCTGCCCGTGCGTCGGCCTCTGGGGGGCTCCCCAGTAAAGAAAAGGTCAGAAAACGCCACCGGTCTCCGTCGACGTCCGTCGATACCCTCGACGTCGGCGTCGAAAGGAATGACTGCAGTCTGTTCCCTGTCTCTCTGGGTTGAAGCGCCGTCAATGTTCGACGTCGAGGGGACTGACGTCGAGACCTTCGAGGTCGATGTTGAGGACTGGTTCATCGTCGAGCTATCATCGACGTCGAGAGGGGTCTAGACGCCTGCGCTCGCCGCCGAGGCGACACCGGCGGTCACAATAGACGTCGACACGTAAGTCAGCGACGTCGAGCTGAAGATCAGCGTCGAGACGGAGGTCGTCGACGCCGAGGAGATCGCAGTCGTTGATAAGACGATCGACGTCGAGGCACCGACCGTCGACGACGAAGCGACGTCCATCGATGCCGAGGAGACGCTCGTCGGCATCGAGACGACGGTCCTCGACGTCAAGGAGACGCTCGTCGACGTCGAAAGGACTCTGTGTCGAGGAGGAAGACTAGACGTTCTAGGACTAGGACGGAGTCCTCCGCTTCAGCGAGCACGCGGTCGCGGTGGCGCCGTCGCTCGTCCACGAGGGGGCTGGCCTCTAGAACGCCCCCCTCTGGTCAGAAGAAGAAGAAAAGAAGAGTGGGACAGTCTCCGGGTTCGGAGTACTCTCAAGTCTGTTCACCCTATAAACCGAGGTCGCCTACACCTCCTTCTTTATCCGTGGATCCTCCTCCGCGTACCCAGACTCCTCCTCCACAACCTCCTACGCCTCCACCACCTCCGGTTCCTCCTCATCGACCTCCTCCACCGGCTCCGCCGAGGTCTGTCTCGTTACCTCATTCGCCGACGCCGCCTACGGGGCTTCCACAACCTAGGCTCCCGGCTCGGCCCCCACAGCGCCCTCCTTTCTGGCCCGCAGACCGTCCAAGGCCGCGGAGATGGAGGTCTCGCCCAAGGTGGAGAGATAGATCCAGGAGTTTCCATCGCTCGTCTACGAGGTCCATACGGTGCCATAAGAGAGACAGATCTAGATCCAGCCACACAGATTCGTCCAGTGCCAGGGACTACTCGCCGACCCTCTCGGACTCCCCTCGGACGAGGGTGTCCCCGATTGACGACATTCTCTCCTTCCAGGAGGTGTTGCTGCGAGGAGCAGCTAAGGTGGGCATCACGCTCACTACTCCCATGTCCTTGACTTACGTCATTTTCGAGACCCTTTACAAGAAGCAATTGTCTCGCCCCTTGTTGCCGTTGGTGCCAGGGCTGGTGGAACCCACCATGGAGCCTTTCCTCACCCTATTGCGGTTACTAAAGCAGCGCCTTCCAGGCTGCAAAAGAAGTATCGGGTCCCTGACACGGACCCTGCGTTTCTTCGCTTGGACCCTGCGCCAGATTCGGTGATTGTGACGGCGGCGAGGAAGCAACATGCCACCACCCCGTCATCGACAGTGCCTCCTGACCAGAAGAGTCGCTGGACGGATTTGGCAGGCAGGAAGGTCTGCGGGACGGCATCCACGTCTATGAAGGCCGCGAGTGCCTCAGCCTTGTTGGGACGTTATGATCCGTTCCTCTGGGAGTCCCTAACACGGTTCGTGCAACGTCTTTCCCGGGAGGATAGGGAAGATTTCCAAGAAATCCTTAATGAAGGACTGATGGTCTCCAACCAGGTGATCAGTTCGGCTGCGGATTCCTCCCTCCTGGCACCGCACGGATACTACAAACTTAGGGGTCCAAATGAGGATTCAATCGTAATCCTCTGCTCGTCAACGCCCTATCAATAGTACAAGGGTACGAACACAATAATAATACTAACAAACCAAATCACAAGATGTGAAGAACCAGTAACGTGAGTCACCCCTGGTGTAGGATTCCCATCAACAGTCTTGTAATGATCAATATTATCATTTGGAAGTCCTTATCGGGTATTGTGTCTCTAGATCATTGAGACCGGCATACCCCGATAACCAGATGCGGGGTAGCGACCCACAATCACTTGGTACTGCCACATAGTGTTGATGTGATGGGAAGTGCAGTGTAAGCAAAACAAAGGTAAGTGGTGATCTTAAAAAAGGATAGGGAACTCAACCCAGAAAACTTTAATAATTGTTGGCCCCTTCCTTAATAAAAACCAGAACAGTATAATATCGTCATCGCAGTACAAACAAATAGCTGCGAGGAGACCAACATGTTTCAGCCACTAAGGGATAACGCCTTCGGCTTTCGTCAGGGTCTCTGTTCTCAAGTGATACTACTGCATAGATTGTGAATAAAGTGTGAAAAATAAGAAAAAAACACACAAGTGAAAACCAGTAAAGGATATAATGTTCCTTCGACTGTGTCACATCCCCTCTTCGGAACCTGGTTGAGTATTTACTGTTTAGGGAGGACAAACATACAGGAAAATCACAATCCGCTACACTGGTCTGCAGAAAACATATTAAATTGTTTCACAAAGAATGTAAATGCTTGCTTACTCACCCAGAGTGTCCGGGGAGTGGACCTCACCTCTTCCTGGACCTGGCTCAGGAAATATGAGACCCCGCTCTACAATAACAAAACCAACTGCGTAAAAAACAAAGACCAGAAGCCCAGACAAGATACTGCTCTGGCGATGTATAAATCTACGTAGTCCACGGTGTTCTGTACATGGAGCTAATTAACACCCATCAACAGGTTCACACACAACCTCTATCCACCTCCCTGTCCACTATAGGCTAAACAGAACCTGCTCACTGCGCAGCTTCTTATATACCACATATGTCTGGCACAATGCAACCCTCTAGTGATAGGCTAGCAACACAGATAATCATACCTGTCCGTCGGTATCTCCGGCTGTGACTGAGTCAGGGGGAGGCACAGTCACCTGTGAGTTCTGGCTACTTGACTTCTGGCTAAGCATCACACAGCCAACCGCTATCTGCGGGGGCGTGGCCGGCCCGTTCGCCATAACCCCAATGATCACTAACATACCTGAACATTAGTATCCACCTGCTGCTTGACTGCTTCGTAATACACGATGGTGGTATAGGGAGCTGGTAATGCCCCACTCTTGGCAATGCCCTGTCTCCAAAACAAACCCGGCCGCGCGCGCGTATTCTCGCGTGTCTTCCCGGTCTCGAACTACCGAATGACGTCACGTCATTCATAATTGTAGTTCTGTCTGCGGAAAGTCCTTCCGTATTGCTGGTGGAGCGAAGCAAGGCGCGATCACATGCCACACACCCCGCTCATACTTAGGCCCGGTCGGTAAACATCCCTCTAGCCCTGTATTAGATTGTCTTTTTTCTACCGCACGGATACTGCCATGGGGTCAACCTGAGGCACCACGCCTGGCTGCGTCTGTCGTCCTTGAAGCCGGAGGCGCAGCAGAGGGTGGCCAATGTACCCTTCTCTGGTGAGACCCTGTTTTGAAAACACGCAGAGGAGGAGATTGCCCGTATGAAGGCGGAGACCTTGACAGCTGTCGGATTCGAGAAGCCGAAGGAACAGAAGAAGACCTTCCACTCGTTCCAGAGACGGTACGAGGCGCAAGGTAGAGGGCAAGGTCGCCAGGCTGGACAACAACAACAGCAGCAGTTCCAGCGGCGCCCGTTCCAAAAAAGCCAGAGGGGGCGTGGTGATCAGCAGGCTTCATCCGCGACCAAAGGCCCGGCTGGGTCTAGGCCCTGAGCTGTTACTTCCCCTTCATCCGTTACCCGCTCCGGTGGGGGGAAGCATTCAACATTATCTGGCAGAGTGGAGAAACATTAATCAGGACAAGTGGGTTCTGAATATTGTTTGCAATGGATACAGTCTGCGTTTCACCAGCCCGCCTCCAGCAATTCCACCGGTCGGCTCGCAGTTTCAATTGCGAGAGCTCCAGGCGGAGGCCGATACCCTGTTAAGAAAAAGTGCGATAGAAGGCGCCCCTCTGTCTCAAAGGGGAAAGGGTCTTTACTCACGCTTCTTCCTAGTACAGAAGAAGGACATGAACAAGTTCAGGCTCATTCTGGAATTGCGGCAAGCAAACAAGTGGATTCGCAGGGAAAAGTTTTGCATGCTGTCTTTGCACCAGATCTATCCTCCGCTGCAGAGGGGAGACTGGCTGTGCACGATAGATCTGCGAGATACGTACTTCCATGTGCCCATTGCATGGAAACATCGGAAGTTCCTGCGCTTCCTAGTCGGCACCAATCACTATCAGTACACCGTACTACCGTTTGGACTGAAGTCTGCGCCCAGGACATTTTGTCAAAATGCATGGCTGTGGTAGCAGCGCACCTGAGAAAGAACAAGGTGTTTGTCTACCCATACCTGGACGATTGGTTGATCAAAGCCTCCACCTTCCAGGAAGCGCAGTTGCACTTCAACAGGACGGCCGTCCTGCTGAACAGTCTGGGGTGTCACATAAATCTGTCCGAGTCTGTCCCGATTCCTGTGCAGTGCCTGCAGTACTTGGGAGCCTCCATCAATACATTGTCGGCAAGCGTGTCTCCTTCGGAGGAGAGGCGCTTATCCATCCTTCGGAAGGCTCAGGCTCTCATAGCTGCTCCATCTACAACAGTGAGGACGGTGTCTTCTCTACTGGGATCGATGGCCTCTTGTATCTTCCTCACTCCACACGTGTGCCTACACATGAGGCTGCTTCAGGAATGTTTGGAGGACCAGTGGGACCAGAGGAAAGGGTATTGGGACGACCGGATTCAGTTGTCTCTTCACGCCCAACAGTCCCTGAGATGGTGGTGCTCGGCAGAGAATCTACTCAGAGGGGTTCCTTTCCACAAGGATATCCCGACTCGGACTATCGTGACGGATGCGTCTCTCTTGGGCTGGGGAGCGCATTCAGACCATCTGCAGATCCAAGGACAGTGGTCTCCGGTGGAGTCCACGTATCTCATCAATTTCTTGGACCTCAGAGCTGTTCACTTGGCACTGAAGGCCTTTCTTCTGTCCTTCCAGACCAGTTCCTTGCTTGTACAGACAGACAATACCACCACGATGTATTACCTCAACAAGCAGGGGGGCTCGAGATCGCGCACACTGTCGCAGGAGGCGCAGGCGATGTGGCACTGGCTGCTAGCCAGAGGACTGACGATAACGGCGGCTCATCCGCCCGGTGTAGGGAATGTTCAGGCGGACGCCCTCAGCAGGTTGCTGCAAGAAAACCACGAGTGGGTCATAAACGACGAGGTACTCAAAGACATCTTCGCCGTGTGGGGCACTCCAGACGTGGATCTGTTCGCCACCGCCGAAAACAGCAAATGCCGCGACTTCGCCTCGAGGTATTACTAGCCGGGGACTCTGGGGAACGCGTTATGGATCAACTGGTCGAACAGCTTTCTGTACGCTTTTCCACCCATTCCCCTGATTCCGGCGGTGCTCATCAAGCTGGCCCAGTCCCGGGCGCGGATGATCCTCATTGCTCCGGAATGGCCCAGGCAGTGGTGGTTCACGGACCTGCTTCATCGCTCAATCCTGCTTCTTTGGCGGCTGCCGTGTCGTCTGGACCTTCTCACGAAGTTCGGGGGGGGCAGATGGAGCCCCCCAACCTCTTGTCGTTGAGTTTGGCGGCATGGCTCCTGAGATAGTGCAATACGGCCACTTAAATCTTCCTTAGGATTGCATGGACATATTGAAGGAGGCTAAGAGGCCGTTTACTAGGACCTCTTATGGTTACAAATGGAAGAGATTCTGCATCTGGTGCATTTCTAAGAAATATGATCCTCCGACCTGCAAGGAGGCGGTCATCCTTCCATACCTTCTGCATCTGGCTGAGTCTGGCCTTAATTTCCATTCCATTAAGGTTCATCTGGCTGCATTGACTGCTTACAGAAAATGCCCTTCGCAGACGTCCTTCTTCCAGATTCCTGTGATTAAGGATTTTTGGGAAGGATTGAAGAAGGTGTTCCCTCCTGTTCGACTTCCTTCGCCGGCATGGGAACTGAATGTGGTGCTGTCCAGGCTGATGAAGGAACCTTTCGAGCCTATTCACAAGGCTTCACTGCAGCACCTGTCTTGGAAGGCGGCATTCCTCGTGGCCGTTACATCGGCCCGCAGGGTGAGTGAAATTATGGCATTGTGTTGCCAGGAACCTTATACTGTGTTTCATGCTGCTAAGGTTGTTATGCGTACTCACCCTAAGTTCATTCCCAAGGTGATTTCTGATTTTCATGTTAATCAGACGATAACTTTACCAACTTTTTTCCAGAATCCTTCCACTCCAGTGGAAAGGTCTCTTCATTCCCTGAATGTTAGAAGGGTGTTGAAATTCTATCTGGATAAGACCAAAGACATTCGCAGGTCCGACCAATTGTTTGTCAACTATGGGTTAGGACTGGTCTGGCTACTTCGAAGCAATTTATCTCTAGGCGGATTGTGTCGTGTATCCAGCTTTGTTATCAGAAAGCGAATAAGACCTTAGGGGGTAAGCCTAAGGCTCATTCCACCAGGCGCAAAGCGGCCACTACTGCTTTGCTTCGTAATGTTCCCATTGCAGAGATCTGCAAAGCTGCCACGTGGAAGTCGATCCATACCTTTGCTAAGCATCACTGTCTGGACTGTGATGCCAGGGCAGATGCTCAGGTCGGACAGGCTTCGCTGCGAAATCTGTTCGCATAATAGTGGTGTTGTCTTTTTCTCCACCGCCGGGTTGTTTTTGGATGGGCTTGCCATTCTATTCACTAGATTATGACTATACACAGAGATCTTTTCAATACTGAAACAATACCTAACTAATAATACCGCACCAAGAGGCCTACTGGTTACCAATGCCCCACGCATATTTCTCAATGACGCCACATTCTGCAAAGAATGGGCGATGATTGCATGGCACTGCACTCGAGATTGGCTCGTCTTAATTATTAAGACAGCCTTACGACTGTCAGAAGCATTAATGATTGAAATTCAGCAAACAGAATCACATTTCAAAGCCACTATAACTGGCTAAATAAAAAGCTGGATGAGATCAATAAAGAGTTAGCGGAATATAAAGAATCCTTAATGCAGTTTAAAGTCACCAAATTTCAGAAAGATCTCAAGAAATTTTAGTATAAGAAGGTGTACCCCTACTCTGATCCTGACTACACCCCACCGCGGAGAGATCTAAACAAATCTGTAGACTCAGACAGCAATTCCTCTAACAGCAGCACATCCAGTAATCAGAGCCAGAAACCCAAAGGACGAAGAGGAGGGAGAGGCAGATCTAATTACTACAATCAACAACCAAGGTGGCCAACATTTGGAACACCAGGCAATGGACAGCCCCCGCTATTCTTTCAACAACCACCACCATTCCATATGATGGGTTGGAATCCGTACATGCAACCCCAATTCCCCCTAAACCAACACCAGATGCCTTTTTTAGAGAGAGGCGGGAGGGGAAGGGGCCGGAGACGAGGCAACCACCAAGTCACATGGGAAACGGAGGACCCAGTAGGGAACCACACCAGAAGCAAAACACCAACCCCGGGGACAAGTGCCCAGGGAGTCTAATAACCAATCTCTCTAATAACATACTAACCCCGATGGAAGTCAAGGTTCTTGAGAAAGGCCTTGGTTTTGTTACCACTGCCAGACCGGACAAGTTCAAACTCCACTGTGAGTTAGCAGAATTTTTCAGGAAACTGAAGTTAAAAGCATTCTTCGAGTCTAAAGAAGACCCGACTATAAATGTCCCTATTTCCGACACCAACTTGAGGTTAAAATCAACCTTTGTCCCACCCCCGCATACCATCCCGGCGGAGATTACGGCATTTGAACAGGCAGTGTTCAATGACATGGAATCTCTACCTACACTGACACCTTTTAAGAACTTTTCGGCCTCTGAATATCAAGCCCTTGCAAGTCTTAAAAATGACAAAGAAATCACCATCAAACCTGCGGATAAGGGTGGTGGCATAGTGATCCAAAATACCTCAGACTATGATAAAGTATGTTTGGACCTCCTCAATAACAGAACCAATTACACTCCGCTGACAGAAGATCCGACACCTGAATTAAGGACAGGGATTCACAACCTTGTAAAAGAAGCAGAAGAAAACGACTTTATCTCTAAGAATGAGGCGGCCTTTTTAACGGCCGGTGGTACGACAATTCCATACTTCTATACCTTGCCAAAGACTCACAAAACAAAATCCCACCACCAGGTAGACCTATTGTGTCAGGGATTGGATTCCTCCTCGAACCCTTGTCAACCTTCTGTGACCATTACCTAAAACCTCTGATACAGAAAACTACTACGTACCTCAAAGACACAAAGAACTTGTTACAATTACTCGAACAAGTCACTTTCGAGGTAGACTCAATTATCCTAGTGACGCTTGATATTGAGAGTCTGTACACTAGTATCCCCCAAAATGACACTCTGAGAGTTGTAGCGACAGCTTTGAACTCAATAGACTGGGAATACCAAACTCCTAAGTCCTTCATACTACAATGCGCTACGATAGCCTTAAAAGAAAACTATTTTGAACATAAAGGCACATTATACCTCCAGAGTACTGGAACTTCGATGGGCAGCACATTTGCTCCCAGCGTAGCGGGTCTGTATGTCCACGATTTTGAGTCCAGACATATTATGCCATCCAGCAACCCTTTCGCTTCCTCCATAGGACTATGGAGGAGGTACATTGACGATATCTTCCTAATCTGGAAAGGTGACCAAACATCCTTGGAGCTATTTCTGAACTGGGTCAATACCTTAGACTCATATCTAAAACTTACACACACTTCAGTAAGAAAGAAGTAATATTCCTGGATGTGGTTATCACAGTGAGTGGCACATCTCTGACCACAAAAACTCATTATAAGCCAACAGCAAAAACAACCTATTGGAGTTTTCGAGCTTCCATCCAAGACCACTCAGGGAGAACCTACCCTATGGCCAGTACCTCAGGATACGCAGAAACTGCAGCTTCACCAACGATTATAAGACCCAGGCAGTTGACCTCACACAGAGACTAAAATCAAGAGGATATCCTGCGAAAATCCTTCAAAAGGGTAACAAACGAGCTAGAAACCAACCACGTGAGGCACTTCTGGAGGACACCATCAGGGAACCTACAGAGATACAACTAACGTGTGTTACAACTTACAGCAGTCTTTCAAATGATATGAAGAAATCAGTGAACAGACACTGGAGAATAATCACGAGTAAAAAAAGAGACGGGCAGAAACCCCTTATTTTCCTTCAAAAAGGCCACAAGCCTCAAGGACTCTCTGGTCAATACACGACCAAACATTGACAAACCCAACCCCCACAATGACACATTAATCACTATTGTATGGGGTTTGCCCCCGATTGTTGGACACTATCCCTGTTCTAATTGTAGTGTGTGCCACGTCACGACACACACAAAACAACTCTCCCTTGAACCAGGAAAAACATGGATACAAAAAAACATACGAACTGCAATTCCATGAATGTCGTATATCTCATCACCTGCACCTGCGGGAAAAGATACGTTTGAATGACCTCCCGAAAAATTAAACAACGTATCGGCGAACACCGGAGTAATATCAGATGCCGCAAAGTAACCACCAAGCTGAGTGAGTATTTCCTTCAACAGAACCATACACCCAACGACCTTCAATGGACCATCATTGAGCAAATCGACTCAGAGAGAAACATCGGCAGTATACTGTACGAGAAAGAGCAATGCTGGGTGTACAGACTTGGCACACATCTACATGGGCTGAATGACCAGATTCCCTGGTCTACAGTATTGAAACGCTGACCATTCTCTCGTTTAATATATATGGCTGAACCATACAATCATTGCAGTAGTGTCTGACACATGCTCCCTGAGAACACCAATTTCTATTCCCAGTACGGGATCTACAGTATTTCTTTTATCCTGGGCTGAATATCCACCGAACACTCCCCAGGCTCTTAGTGCGACTTGGTTTTATTCACAGGAGACTGGCTACATAATGTTTTGCACTCTCCAGAGTAACCATGTACACTGACCCATGCAACTGGGGCCCTTTAGCCATCTAAGCGTCCCTTGGACCTACATCCTAATTCCGTTCTGGAACTGTTCCGTCTCATTCACCCAAAGCATCATCAAATGCTTAAAAACCAGCACTAATGGTTTTAAAATTGGCAAAATCCTTTTAATTTCCTCTATCTTCAGGTCGCAACTCCTATCTACCATTTTGGAGCTGCCCGAGATAGCAACTCTGGTTCACGAGTGTCTACTCATGACACTTCACTGGTAAACGCCTGGATTCCATCCTAAACGGTCGCTCCCCCACGCTCCCTTGCTCAATTGATGTGCAGCACCTACACCGCAGCTGAAGCCCCTTGCACCCGCGACCTCCAGACTGCGCCTGGTATTGTAGCGCCAGACAGATTAATCGCGCTTTGAAGATCTTGCTCGTGCAGCGCTTTGGATACTTTTGTATCACTCAATTGCATCGCGCTTTGAAGATCTTGCTCGTGCAGCGCTCTGGATACTTTTGTATCACTCAATTGCATCGCGCTTTGAAAATCTTGCTCGTTCAGCGCTCTGGATACTTTTGTATCACTCAATTGCATCACGCTTTGAAAATCTTGCTCGCTCAGCGCTCTGGATACTTTTGTATCACTCAATTGCATCGCGCTTTGAAAATCTTGCTCGTTCAGCGCTCTGGATACTTTTGTATCACTCAATTGCATTGCGCTTTGTGCTTGTAGCTCTGTGAAAACAACAGCGGGTATCGTAGCTTGTTTTCAATAATTGTGCTTATTAGCTGATCATCGTGTAGCGCTTTGGAAACCTAGGGGTGCTCATTTGCTTAACGCTCTGTTTTGACTGCTCTAACATCATTTCTGTGTTACGCTTTTAAGGCTGACTCTTTGGTGAATAGCGCTTTAAGTGGAGAATTAGTTTGCTGTACCTAGGAGCCTTAGACTGCTTGCTGGCGTGCATTGTGCTGTTGCCCTCGCTGTTTTCACTTTCATTTCTGCCCTCCATCTTGTTGTTGGGATATCCCCTGGCCCGCCTCCACGATCCCGCCTCCCAGCTGACCCTCCCACGCTCCGCCCCCTCCACCATCCATTTAAGTCAGATGGTCCCACGTGCAGCGTCCACGCGCTACGGCCGCGCCGAAGGTGCGCCAAAGGTAAGCCCGTCTACGCCCGTCCGCGCCGAGACCGCGCCCAGCGCCAGACCCCCTGGTCCACGCAATGCCCAGCCCTCCCGCATTACTTACAGTGCCTCCACCCTCCTAGCCCTCAACCCCGGCCGACTCTCCAACTGCGCCCTAGCCGCTCCTGGACACACCCATGGACCCTTCACTTGCTACTCCTGCAAGTTCGACGGCTCCAAGAAAAACCCCTCACCCACGATCACACAACCGAGATCTGACTCCAACCACCTAAAATGCATCCTGCTCAACACCCGATCAGTCCACAGACACGCCATCGACCTCTGGAACCTACTAGACACCATTTCTCCCGACGTCGCCTTCCTAACAGAAACATGGATGAACGCCTCATCAGCTCCAGACATCACCATAGCCATCCCGGAAGGATACAAGATCATCCGTAAAGACCGCACCGACCAAACAGGAGGAGGCATCGCTATCGTCCATAAGAAACCCATCCGCATCTCAACCAGCTCAGACGTCAACCTTACCAGCACCGAACACCTTCACTTCCAGATCCACACCGACCCCAAGACCACACTTAGAGGCACACTCCTCTACCGACCTCCAGGACCCCGTGCACAATTCAGCGACGCTATCACTGACTTTATCACCCCACACGCCCTCCCTTCCGAGGAATACATTCTGCTGGGAGACCTCAACTTTCACCTAGAAAAGAGCAATGACAGCAACGCCACCTCCCTTCTGGACAATCTGGCCAACCTCGGACTCAAACAACTTGTCACTATGCCCACGCTGGGCACACACTCGACCCCATCTTCACCTCCAGCAAACATGTCTCCTTCAGTCACACCACTACTCTCCATTGGACGGACCACAGCTGCGTTCACTTTACCTACAAAAAGACCACAACTCACAACCATCCTCAACCTACTATGCGAAGAAACTGGAACAAAATCACCACCGACCAGATCTCCTCATCGCTTCTCCAAAACCCCCCTGCCCACTCCTCAAACCCGACCAAGCAGCCATTAACCTCACCCAATGGCTATCCAACAGCGCCGACATTCTAGCACCGATGAAAAAACGCCAAATCAAACTAGGCAGCAAAAACGCATCCTGGTTCAACGATGATCTTAAGAAATCCAAGAAACTCTGTCGCTCCCTCGAGAAGACCTGGAAAAAAGACCCAAACACCAGCACCAGGGACGCCTTCAAGAACGCTACCCGCATACACCACCAACCAATCCGATCTGCCAAGAAAGCTGCATTCAAAGACCGACTAGACAACAACGCCCACAACAGCAAGGAATTATTCAACATGGTCAAAGAATTTACCAACCCCGCAGCCAACTCCAACGACATCTCCCCCTCTCAAGCCCTCTGCGACTCCCTAGCCTCATTCTTCACAACAAAATCGCAGACATCCACAACAGCTTCGACAACCGTCCCGGAGACCAACCCACCCAACCTTCTGCAGGACCTTCACCCCCCTTGAATATCCTTAATGACTGGAACACAATCTCCACTGAGGGCACCATCCGCCTGATGAACTCCATCGACTCAGGATCCCCCACAGACCCCTGCCCTCACCACATCTTCAACAAAGCAGACTCCATCATAGCACCACACCTTCGAGACGTCATCAACTGCTCCCTCAACTCCGCCACCTTCCCGGGTAACTGGAAACATGCAGAACTTAGCGCCCTTCTGAAAAAACCCACAGCGGACCTCACCGAACTCAAAAATTACCGCCCCATCTCGCTCCTTCCATTCCCAGCCAAAGTCATCGAGAAAGCTGTCAACAACCAGCTCGCCGCCTTCCTCGAAACCAACAAATCCCTTGACTCCTCACAGTCCGGCTTCCGAGCCAAACACAGCACTGAGACCGCCCTCATCGCAGCAACAGACGACATTCGAACTCTCCTGGACAATGGAGACACAGTCGCCCTCATCCTCCTCGACCTCTCCGCAGCCTTCGACACAGTTTGCCATAGCACCCTTCTACAGCGCCTCAGAAACATCGGAATACAAGGAAAAGCACTGGATTGGATCACCTCGTTCCTCACCGGAAGAACCCAGAGAGTCCGCCTCCCACCATTCAACTCAGAAGCCACTGAAGTCATCTGCGGCGTACCACAAGGATCCTCACTCAGTCCCACCCTCTTCAACGTATACATGAGCCCCCTCGCGGCCATCGCACGCCAACACAACCTCAACATCATCTCCTACGCGGATGACACTCAACTGATCCTATCACTCACCAAAGACCCTAACACCGCCAAAACTAACCTACATGAAGGAATGAAAGAAGTAGCCGAGTGGATGAAGCACAGCCGTCTGAAACTGAACTCAGACAAAACAGAAGTCCTTATCTTAGGTACCTCCCCCTCCGCCTGGGACGACTCTTGGTGGCCAGAGGCCCTTGGAAAAGCACCCATCCCGACGGACCACGCACGGAACCTGGGCGTCATCCTGGACTCCTCACTCTCTATGAACAGACAAGTCAACGCCGTTTCATCATCTTGCTTCAACATTCTTCGCATGCTCAAAAAAACATTTCGCTGGATCCCCACCGAAACCAGAAAAACGGTCACCCATGCACTGGTTACAAGCCGCCTGGACTACGGAAACACCTTATACGCCGGTATCACCGCAAAACTCCAGAATAAACTCCAACGCATCCAGAACGCATCAGCCAGACTCATACTAGACATCCCGCGTAAAGACCACATCTCTAGTCACCTGAAAAACATCCATTGGCTCCCCGTCAATGAGAGGATTACTTTCCGACTCCTAACCCACGCACACAAAGCACTTTATGAAATTGGACCCGAATGCCTCAACACACGCCTTTCCTTCTACACCCCCTCCCGTCAGCTACGATCCTCCAACCAAGCCCTTGCTACCATACCTCGCATCAATAAAACCACCATGGGAGGTAGATCCTTTTCCTACCTCGCAGCTAAAACCTGGAACTCACTCCCCACTCACCTTCGTCTCACTCAGAACCATCTAGCATTCAGAAAGCAACTTAAAACTTGGATATTCGACAAATAACTCCCCACCCCTCTTCAAGCGCCTTGAGACCCTCCGGGTATGTAGCGCGCTATATAAATCTTTTTGAATTGACTTGACTTGACTAGTTGACACCGGGGCTTGAGTTCCAAGCCTCCTTCTGGAACAGGCACAATGATTGGCCATTACACGGGCTTGCTTTCCAAGCCTCGTTCTCAGAGCAGCTCACTGATTGGCTGCCGCACGTCACGTGTTACCTGGCCCCCACCGGCAGCCCACATTAGCTTTCTCCGTGCTCCGGCTCACATCCACGAGGTCCGGTTGCAGGAGAAGCTAGGTGCCGAGCGGGTGCTAGGCGTTGCGGGCGTAAGAATCCTTCACACCACTTACACAGAGCTAAGTAACCTATGCTTTCGCTACCATTTTTTGTGCGTAATTTTCACCTGGCTTTCCTTTATCTAATGTCCCCCTACAGGGTGTGCCATTGTCGCCTCCAACCCCTCCCGAGACCTATGGGGCGTGGATGTTTTAAACTACAAGTGAGATTAACATGCCTTATTTATATGTTCAACGTGTCACTTTAGAGGCTAGCACTTTTGGCCGTACATTTATGGCCCATTGATCGCTATTCACGAGTGTTGTATTACTAGCCACTCTGTCGTGTGGCCCTATTCCCTTTTGCCATAGTGCATGCTCACACGCCTGTAATGCCCCCCTGGGCAACCATACAGCGTTTCTTGCACTAACATATAACTTATGGCACATGGGCCACTTCCAGACCAGTATACAGCACTTTGATGCAGAGACTGACCTAGCAAGAAACATTCTTATACCAAGAGCATAATGTTTATTGTTGTCTTACATATCTGAAAGAGACACGTTAGTGATAGATTCCTTACCTTAGAATATCCCCAGGCGTCAGACTGGATCCGGAAACTTTTGCGTAGCAATACCCCTGCGCGCTGGTAGGCGTCGTCTGCGGCTCCGCGTCCGTCGTCGGCGTCGTGAGCGCCGGGATGACGTCGTCGGAGTACTTAGACGGCGCCCATGCGCGCTGACGTCAGTTCTTCTTTTTTCCGCGCCAGCTAGCGCAGATCCGGAAGAAGCTCTACCCCCAGTCACTTTTTGACTGAAAAGTTTTTTGATCCTTTTTGATCTTCTCTTAGTCGACTGTCTCGACTATCGGTGCCAGGGATGCCCGGGTTCAAGCCTTGTTCGAAGTGCGGCCGACTCATGTCGGTCACGGACCCCCATCGCCGGTGCCTGCAGTGCTTAGGCCTCGACCACGACGATCGAACCTGCGTCGACTGCCGGGCCCTGACGTCGAAGGCTAGGCGGGAGCGGTCCCGCAAGCGTCTCGAGCTGAGGCACTCGGCCCCGCGCCGCTCCAGGTCCCGGTCCCGGTCCCACGGGAGGTCGAGGGACAGGTCGCGAGGTCGGAGTCATCGACGTTCCGGAAGTGGACACCGATCGTCTGGTTCCAAGTCCTCAGGTAAGAGGCATGAGAGGTCGGAACGACACCATCGGTCCTCCGACCCGCCCCGACGCTCGCTCGATGCGGCCGGGGACTCGGGCGACACCGCCCACGCGGCTCCGCGGGAGTCGCAAGCGTCGCCGCCTGCCCCACACCTTCGGGTCCCTGGGCACGGCGCGTCGCAGGAGGAGGTAGAGAGGTACCTCATGGCCATGAGGGCCCTCCCTCCTCAGTCGGTTCCCGTGGCGCCTTCGGGCCGATCGGCTCCGTCTGGAGGTCCTTCCGGGTCGGGCGCTTCGGCCCCGACGACGTCGGGTGCTTCGGGCCCGGCGCCGCTGGCGACTTCGGTCCCGGCGCCGCGCGACCTCGCTGGATCCGGCTCCGGATCCGGGACCTCGCCGGTCGACCTTACGACCTCGCCGGCGCCGTCCCTTCAGGTGTCGTCCCCGGCAGCCGATGTGGTTGCCGACCCCAATGTTTCCTACGGTCCTACTCAGGAGTCGGAGGGGCGCCGCTGGGCGCCGATTCCGTCGGCCTTCGGAGACTTCTATCTCCACGAGGTAGCCCTGGCTGTTAATCCTGGTCTCCAGGAGCCAGGTGACGAGGAGCAATGGGAGGGGTCCGAGGTCCCTCTGGCACGTGATTGCCAGTCGCATCAGGACTGGACATATGAGCTTGGGGAGGCCAGTGGTATTGACACCTCGCCAGACACTGGATTTACGTCGCCCCCGACTGTGACTTCGGAGGCGGGTTCTGCTTACAGCGTAGTGTTGACGAAGGCAGCTAAGGCCTTAAACCTTCAGCTCCCCGTCGCGGCCGTGAGGACTAATCTCCTCACTGAGGTCCTCAAACAGCAGTCCGGCTCCGCGGAGCCCCTCCTGCCGTTCAATGAGGCCTTGTGTGACGTTCTGCTGGGCACTTGGTCCAAGCCCGCCACAGGCCCCCCTGTGGACAGGAACGTGGCCAGACGCTACCGCCCGGCACCGGGCGACCCATGCTTTTTGTCCACCCATCCCACCCCCGAGAGCCTGGTCATCCAGGCCTCTAACTCCCAAACCGCATTCCCGTCGGCCCCGCCCGACAGGGAATCCAAGAGATATGAGCAGTTCGGGAAGAAGGTCTTCTCGTCTGTGAGCCTAGGGCTACGGTCTGTGAACACCAACTGTCTCTTGGGCCGCTACACCCACACTCTGTGGGACACGGTTGCGGAGGTGCTGCCACAATGCCCTGAGGAGGTCAGGGCTAAACTCAGCCAAACCCTTGCGGACGGCCGAGATGCGGCACGCTTTTCTATCCGGTGTGGGCTGGATACCACGGACTCACTGGGCAGGGCGATGGCAACGACGGTGGCGGTTCGACGCCACGCCTGGTTGAGGTCCGCCAACTTCTCGGCCGATGTCCAGGCCACCCTCCTGGACATGCCGTTTGATGGCCGTCGCCTCTTCGGCGACAAGGCAGACCATGCGCTGGAACGTTTCAAGGACTCCAGGGCCACGGCCAAGTCCTTGGGCCTTACGGCCCCACGCCAGCAATCGGGTGCCTTTCGCTCCTTTCGTGGCCACGGAAGGGGCGCCCCACCACGGACCGTCAGCCACGCGCCGCAGAATGTTCAGCAACACGGTGGCGGACGTGGGAACCGCCGTGGCGGTGGTCGGGGCCAGCGGCGAGGCCAGTCCACACCTCCCTCAGCAGCCCCCGCCTCAAAACCTTCCTAGTCCGAGTTTTCAGGCCCATGTGACGCCTGTGGGAGGCAGGGTTCGCCATCACCTCTCCCACTGGCATGCAGTCACTTCGGACAGGTGGGTGCTGCAAATTGTCCGAAGGGGTTTCTCCCTCCCCTTCGAGTCTTCCCCTCCATCCATGCCACCTCAATACCACCGTGTGTCGGGGGATCACTTGCAACTTCTGCAAGAGGAGGTTTCGGCCCTCTTGGCCAAGAGGGCCATCGAGCGCGTTCCTGGGCCAGAAGTAGGACGTGGTTGTTACTCCCACTACTTTCTGGTACCCAAGAAGGGCAAAGGGGGCCTACGCCCTATCTTGGATCTGCGGAACGTCAACGGCTTCCTCCGGACGGAGAAGTTCAAGATGCTCACTTTGGCTCAGGTCCTGGCTGCCCTGGACCCGGGAGACTGGATGGTAGCGTTGGACTTGCAGGACGCTTATTTCCACATCCCCGTCCTGCCGGCCCACCGGCGTTACCTACGGTTCATGGTAGGCCAAGAGCACTTTCAGTTTACCGTGCTCCCCTTCGGCCTTGCCAGCGCCCCACGGGTGTTCACGAAGGTGATGGCGGTGGTCGCAGCCCATCTGCGCAGGCAGGGGATATCAGTCTTCCCCTACCTCGACGACTGGTTGTTGAAGGCGGGCTCGCCTCAGTCATCGTCAGCCACCTCCAGACTACGGCCGACCTCCTGCACTTGCTGGGGTTCTCCATCAATGTGCCGAAGTCACACCTGTGTCCCTCTCAAAAGCTCCTCTTCATCGGAGCGGTTCTCGACTCGGCGCAGTTTCGGGTTTACCCACCCGAACAGCGGGTTCGGGATATTCAGGCTCTGATTCCTGTCTTCAGGCCGTTATCCCGGGTCTCGGTCAGGTTGACGCTGCGGCTTCTGGGGCTGATGGCCTCCTGCATCCTTCTGGTGCGTCACGCCAGGTGGCGGATGCGGGCTCTGCAGTGGGACCTGAAGTTTCAGTGGGCCCAGCATCAGGGCAACCTGTCCGATCATGTCCTGATCTCAGAGGGCACTGCGAAGCAACTGCAGTGGTGGCTCACGGACCGCGACTGGGTCAGTGGCAGACCCCTCTCCCTACCCCAGCCGGAGCACGTAGTTGTGACGGACGCGTCCCTCCAGGGCTGGGGAGGCCACATGGGAGAGGCGGAGATCAGAGGCCTCTGGTCTCCGGCGGAGTCCCGGCTCCACAACCAACCTTCTGGAGCTGCGGGCGATTCGTCTTGCACTGAAGGCATTCCTCCCCTCTGTCAAGGGGAGCGTAGTGCAAGTGTTCACCGACAACACCACCGCCATGTGGTACTGCAACAAACAGGGCGGTGTGGGGTCGTGGACCCTCTGCCAGGAGGCTCTGCGCCTCTGGCAGTGGCTGGAACATCAGGGCGTGACCCTGGTGGTTCAACACCTGGCAGGCTCTCTGAATGCCAGGGCGGACGAACTCAGCCGCCGGTGCATGATGGATCACGAATGGCGTCTGAACTCGGACGTGGCGCAAGGTCTCTTTCGACAGTGGGGAGAGCCTTGGTTAGATCTATTCGCCACAGAAGAGAACGCGCAATGTCAGCAGTTCTGCGCGTTGGAGTTTCCAAGGCGGCACTCGCTCGGAGACGCTTTTCGTCGTGAGTGGAGCTGCGGTCTGTTGTACGCCTTTCCGCCTATACCACTTCTGCCCAGAGTGCTGAAGAAGATCAGGCGCGACCGGGCCCAGGTCGTCCTTGTGGCTCCGGACTGGGCACGAAGATACTGGTATCCCGAGCTACTCAGCTTGTCAGTCGATCCCCCGATTCGTCTGCCTCTTCGGGAGGACCTTCTGTCGCAGCAGCAGGGGACGGTCCTGCACCCGAACCTGTCCAGTCTCCACCTACAAGCTTGGAGATTGAGCGGCGGCAGTTGAGGCCATTTGACTTGCCTCCCGAAGTCTGTGATATCATTCTGGCAGCCAGGCGTCCCTCCACAAAGTCGGTATACGCCTGCCGGTGGAACAGATTTGTGGCATGGTGCACAGCAAAGGCTGTGGATCCTCTCTCTGCACCCCTTTCGGAAGTGCTGCTCTTTCTTCTTTCCCTTGCCCAGCAGGGCTCTGCTCTGGGCACTCTTAAAGGGTACCTTTCTGCTCTATCAGCCTTCTAAAGGCTACCAGATCAGCCTTCTTTATTCAAGTCCCCTATTGTGAGTAGATTTCTGAAGGGCATCACGCACATGTTCCCTCCTGTTCCCTTCGTGATGCCCCAGTGGGACTTGAATCTTGTTCTCACCTATCTGATGTGTGCTCCCTTTGAGCCGCTTCATAACTGCCCTCTTCGTCTCCTTACTCTAAAGACGGCCTTCCTGGTTGCCATCACCTCTGCC
This sequence comes from Lissotriton vulgaris, assembly GCF_964263255.1. Classification (NCBI taxonomy): domain Eukaryota; kingdom Metazoa; phylum Chordata; class Amphibia; order Caudata; family Salamandridae; genus Lissotriton; species Lissotriton vulgaris. Next base: position 1,361,063,850 of record NC_141694.1, on the reverse strand, counting down.
AGGAGGGTGAGTGAGCTCCAGGCTCTTTCTTCTTCTCCACCTTTCCTGTCTGTTCATCCTGATAAGGTGGTGTTACGTACACGACCTTCCTTTCTGCCCAAGGTTGTCACGGCCTTCCACATCGGGCAGTCCATCACTTTGCCCACCTTCTTTCCGCCTCAGGATCCCTCGAAAGAGGAGGAGAGGCTCCACCGTCTGGATCCAAAACGTGCGCTCTCCTACTACCTAGATCGCACACGCCAATTCCGGGTGGATGACCAACTCTTCGTTGGTTACGTGGGCGCGAAGAAGGGAAAGGCTGTGCACAAGAGGACCATCTCTAGGTGGATCATCTTGTGTATTCAAGCATGTTACTCCATGGCGAGGAAGGAGCCCCCGGCTGGATTGCGGGCTCACTCCACTCGGGCCACGGCAACGACAACTGCCCTGGGCCGCGGTGTCCCCCTGCAGGACATCTGTCAGGCAGCCACGTGGGCCTCGCTGCACACGTTCGCAAGACACTACTGCCTGGACAGTCAAGTCCGGAGGGATGGCTTCTTTGGCCGTTCCGTCCTCCAGGACTTTCTGGTGTGATATTGGTTCGCAGACCCACCACCGGGGTTGGTATTGCTGGGGTATCTATTCTAAGGTAAGGAATCTATCACTAACGTGTCTCTTTCAGATGCACAAGTTACTACTTGTGTAACGATATATCTGTAAGAGACATTAGTTAGTGATAGATTCCTTACCGCCCACCCATCCTCCCCGTTCTGCGAAACGATATCTAGGGTTAAGGTCATCCCCTTTCAGGGCCCTAGTTTCATGGCACCAGTGTTAGTTCTATCATGGCTCTGCGTATCTGGCGCGGAAAAGCTGTGTTATCAGAACTGACGTCAGCGCGCATGGGCGCCGTCTAAGTACTCCGACGACGTCATCCCGGCGCTCACGACGCCGACGACGGACGCGGAGCCGCAGACGACGCCTACCAGCGCGCAGGGGTATTGCTACGCAAAAGTTTCCGGATCCAGTCTGACGCCTGGGGATATTCTAAGGTAAGGAATCTATCACTAACTAATGTCTCTTACAGATATATCGTTACACAAGTAGTAACTTGTGCGTTTGTACGTCCCTTTGTCATTCCAGACTACACAGGTTCCTCATAACTGAGGTAATTCCCACAACTTGTGGTTTGTTTTCTTGCACTTATTTTTACACCAATACCTTTATTTTAACTTTCATGTCCTCTGGTCAGGGTGGGCCTTAGCGCGCCCATACTGCCGAGGTACATGCAACACGGTCCTGAACAATGCCCAGTTAATCATACACTTAAACGGGCAGAAACATGTCCACCCCACTATAAGTGGAAACTTCCATCATAATTTATGGTAGTTCTCCCACACATATCTTTTAACCATGTCTAACTGACCAGTGAATACATTTTTTGTTTGGTACAGTTTCAGACATTTTTAAATCACATTTCCTTTTTCACATCACTGTCACAAAAACCAGCTCCGCAGTAACCTGGCGTTGTAGCACACCAGGGAGGCATTCGGCTTCTCCTGGTGGGCCCGATGATGAAGCATGTCACCAACCAGGTTGGTGAGTGAGGGCTTCCAAAAAATCCCTAAAAGATTTCCTGTGTGTTCTTAGAAGGGAATTTTTTTTACAGTCTTTGCCTCAGTGTTCATACACAGATCTTTTTGCGCATGACACTCTCTTTTTGTTTGATACATATACACAGAGATCCCCTACTACAGAAGGAGTAGTTGTTTCTTACCTGTAACTCCAGTTCTGTAGTAGGGGTATCTCTGTTATAGTCATAAGCGCCCGCCCTCCTCCCCGGTGGAGAAAATGATGAAATGATGAATGCTACAGGTCTAGCTGATACACCTCCAAAAAGAACTGAAAGTGGAGGGAGTTGCTGTGCATTCTGGGATACCAGGAGAGTTCTGGAAAGTTTCCTTAAAGGCACGGTATCCCTTTTTAAGCCACATAATTGCAGCCTATGGGTGCTTGTCTGTCCTGTCCTTCCTCTCTATCATTCCAAGGATTTGGTGAAGGGGGGGGGGGTGTTCTCCATGGTGAAACCTGGCAGAGAGGTCTATGTGGGATATTTGTGGAATATCCTTGCATTTCTAGTTGAAGTACTGGACAGTGTAGCCTTGCATGTATAGGCAGCATTATTTGTCTTTAATTTTCTCTTAAGTGTCCATGCTGAACTGCAAAGAAGACCGCTTAAGAGATAATTTTTTATTGCTCCGGGGTCCCCGCACATGAGCGGGACTATTCACTAGATTATGACTATAACAGATATACCCCTACTACAGAACTGGAGTTACAGGTAAGAAACTACTCCTTGTTTTATTTCTAGAACCAACAGGTATCAAAGTATACAATTCTCAAAATGAGTGACTTTAGGTAATTCCTTTGCAAAAAGGTAATAGACTTTTCATGTACAATAGTTGCAGTGGTTGCAGTAGGCAACACAGTTTCAAACACAATTTAACATTGAGCTCAATGGGTTTTTCTACATAAATGCAGTTGATTACTTTATAGGTTACTTTTGTAACTCTAGGACTGGATCCTAGATTCAGTCCCGGGATCTAAGCTGAAACAGTTTAGTAAAGGCGTTTTGGTTATTGCAAAGATTTTTAAAGAATATAACTGTATTTTAAAAGTTCACACTTCGAAACTTTTCAGTGAAAATCCAGCAATGTTATCCTATGGGAGGAAATTCAGGTCACAGGTAAAGTAAGTTCTCGTTACTTTTGTTATCCAGTACTGGGTTTCTAGGCCCAGCACTGGGATCTCTACTTAAGACAGGTAAGTAATTACATTTTAGTAGTTGGTACGATTTTTAATGAATATTTGTAGTTTGCAAAAATAGACAGAAGACATTTCACAGAAAAACAGTCAATGGTTTGCTATGGAAGAAAATTCAGGTTACTGGTAAGTACAGTTATAATTACTTTTGCGGTTCAGTACTGGGCTGAAAGGTACAGTACTGGCTTCTCTCCTGATCACAGGTGAGTAATTCGAAATTCGTTATTCGGCTGATTTTAGATGAATATTTTAAAGTTTCAAAACTTCACAATTAGAAGATTTTTCGAGTCAAACCAGTCAATGTTATCCTATGGAAGGAAAATGAGTTATCGGTTTTCAGGTGAGCACCCCACTGGTGAAGTTAAGGTTCTGGGCATAGACTCGGGGGTCTCCCAGGGTCGGAAAGATACAGTAGTTACACCCTCAGCAGCACAGGGGCAGTCGGGTGCAAAGCGAGTAGGCCCAATGCAATCCAATGGAGGGTATGGGTCCTTCGGTTGGTGGCTGCAGGCAAGCAGGCCACGCGGCTGTGGGAGCTGAGCTCCTGGTCACTTACATAGGGCAAGTGGGGAAGTAGAGTAGGGTTGTAGTTGCACTTTCAGCGGCATTCAGGCCGCTGGGTGCAGGGTGCTTTTGAGCCGTCGGGATCTCAGTGTTATCCAATGGAAAAGTTAAAAAGGGAACAAAGGCTGCAGACTCAAGGGATGGAGATTCTTCAGGTGCAACCACCACTTCGAGAAGTAAGTTAGGATCTTGGAGAAGAGGTAGGTACCCCAGAGGAAGGTGCAGGGAGCCGCAGGGCGCCGGGTGCAGGGGTGTCTTTTGGTGTCTGGAACTATTACCATCAGCTCGTCGCCTGTTGGAGGGGTCCCTGGTTCTGAGGCTGCGGGCGTCATCTGGGTAGTCGAGGAGGGTCTTTGGGCACTGTACGTCGGGTTCCAGTCGCCGGGGGGGATGTCCTCATGGTCTTGGATAACTCGGGCATGGGCCGGACTCAGCGGGTGCAGAGTGGGCTGGATTTGCGGTTGCTGGCTGGCACCAGGGGTATTGCTGTTGGAGCAGAGCCTCTGCTCATGGGAGTCCCAGTCTTTTAGAGGGTCAAGGCAGGCAGGTCCTCTGGGTTATCCAAGGTTGCTGTACGCAGGAGTCACCGGGATTTAGCAGGAGCAGGTTCCAGGATCGACAGACCGGTAGGGCTGGGGCCAAGTCAGTTTGTGTTGTCCTGTTGTTACCAGCTGCACGGTGGGTCTTCTTCTTGATCTTCTTTCTTGTTTTCTTATCGGTATCTGAGGAAGGAAGGTTCAGGGTGCCCCTAAATACCACATTTAGGGGCGTTACAGGTAGGGCAAGGGCAGGAACCAATAGGTCCCTGTCCTGGGGTGGCTAGACCCCCTATTCTCCTCCTTTCCTGTGGGAGGGGGGCAGGAGCCTAGCTGGGATTGGGCTAGGCTCCCCATCTTCACGATGGCTGGAGCCCGGGGTTGTGCTTCACCTTGCCTCTCCCACCTGAGGGGTGGGGTTGGCACACCCCCCTTCCTGACGTAGGGTTTCCCGCCAGTCTTCCCGCCAAAGTGGGGGTCAGTGGAGTTCAGAACTCGTGGGGGTCAGTTGCTGAGTACAGCAAGTGGTCTGGAGAAGCATGCCTTTGAAGCTTCCCCCTGCTCATCCTGGGTGAGGAGACCTAGCACCTCGCCCAGGATGTGAATTGTTGCAGGCCCAGGAGAGCGGGGGGCTCTCCACCCAGGGGGCCAGCAACATGTCTGCTGTGTGGCAGCCTAGGCAGCCTCTCAGACCAGACGTGGATTGTAGGTTAGGTTTCAGGGGGCATCTCTAAGATGCCCTCTGGTGCATTTTACATTAAATCCCACACTGGCATCAGTGCAGGTTTAATGTTCTGAGAAGTTTGATATCAAACTTCCCAGTCTTCAGTCTAGCCATCATGGTGCTGTGGAGTTCGTAATGACAACCTCCCTGCACCATATACTCTTAATGGCAGCACTACACTTACAGAGCCCAGGAAGGACCCCGGGCACTGTAGTGGCACAGGGCTCATGCACCTGTGCCCACACCACTGGCATAGGGCACCCAGCTAGAGGGGTGACTGATGGATGCCAGGGCAGTGAGCTTGTGGTCGTGGCACACAGTGTGCCATGTCGACTCTTTGTTTAGTTCTGCACCTAGACACTCATCCTGCAAGGCAGTAAGTGAGTGTCAGGGCACAGGGCCCCTAAGGGCTGCAGCCCTTAGGGGTCTTCTCTGGTCACCATGCCTGGGTACCAAGGGTATCATTTACTAGGGGCTGACAGGTGGCCAGAGATGCCAATTAGTTTTTAGTTTCAAACAGTTTCGGGGAGGGAACACAGGCCCTGGGTACCTGGTTGGCAGGAGCCCAGGGCACACTCAGTCAAAGCACATCAGCAATTCAGCAAAAAAGTGGGGGCATACCAATGCAAGAAAGATGGCACTTTCTCACAGTGGGGAGCAGCTTAATCATACCACTGTGCAAGGATTGTGTGTGCCTCTTATCTACAAAGGACACCATATCAACCTTCATGATCTCCTCGCAAATACACCTTTCCCTTAAAGACTTCTTTCTGCTAATTTAGAGCAAAGTAGTCGTTATGGCGACAGACAACAGGAATGCTATGTACTACCTACAGAAACAGGAAAGCTATCACTCTCTAACCCCTCTATGTTGGTGCAGAACACCTGGCTTTGGGCCTTCCACTAAAGCATTCACTTAATGGCTGAGTAGCAGGGGTGTTGGACAACGACCTTATGGACCTGCTCTGCATGATGTATCAACAAGTCGGACAGTGAGAACTCCACCACCATTGTCCTACGCCAGTACCTTCATTGCTGAGGCGCTCTACAAATAGGCCTATATGCCATCCCTGAACCTGCAAAATGCTAAAGCTTTGCCTCTATATAGGAGACATAAGACTCGTAGTAGCTCCCACCTGGGCCAGGATCAGATCGGACACTCCAAACCCAAACAGCTCCATCCAGTGGCTAGCCATACAACAGGCAATGGTTGGCCAGACGTCCTTAAGGACCTTCTTTCAGACATCTGTATCATTCACAAACTAGTCACCACTACAGCAACACATGCTGCTTATGGAAAATGTTACATACCCTGTAAGGATCTGTTTGTAGCGTGTATTGCTGTAGATTTAAGTCCGCCTACCCTTCTCTCCGGATGCATGTGGGTCTCATCACAGATCTCTTTATTTTTTAATGAGCTTCCTTTAGCATTGCACATGTGCCTCATACTGCCTTTACTCACCGTGCCATACTACTGTCATCGGCTGTGCGAAAAACAATCTAAGATGAAGTTGGTGCCTATGCGCTTTGCCAACTATAGGAAGAGGCACACTATACCTCGTGACTTGAAACACCTCTTTGAAGAAATATTACTTGCAAATGTCGGAGCCCAACAGTAGATGGCAGGAGTATGAAGAGCATGTGAATATATAGCACTACATCCTACGAACAGATGCTTACAGGGTAAGTAATATTTTCTGTTGTGAGTGTTAAAGTTAGAAACCTAGTAGCCATCACCAGAAGTGCGCATACTTCCTTAGCTAGGGAAGGACCATGAAAAGAATGGTGGAATCAGAGTATTGAAAAGCTCTGGTAAAAGATCAGGGTGTAAAGATAGAATATCTGTGGGTTCTGGTAACATTTTTTCAAGAAAATCATTGTGCTTCGAGACCATGTTTGATGTCTCCATTTTAAGTGCATCTGGTTAGAAAAGCAGAATCTTCATTATAGGGAATTTTGACAATGTCCTGCTGCGCTCTAGAATGACCTCCACACTTTCTCTTCCCCCTGTAACTTAATTATCAGGTAAAGGATGAGAAACAATCTGAGGTGTCAAAGCCAATAGTTGTGTAAATATTGGCACTCTGCTCACAAAAATGTTACTCATGCTGGGCAAGAATGTTGCAGCAATCCTGTTTGCACTTTAACATCTCAGCACATTGAAGGAAAGTGGTACTAAGTTTATGAATGGAAGTCTTATCATGGTTTGGTAAAGGCTGTATCCCCCTGCCATTTGACTTTTTACTCACTTGCTTCATGACTTTCCTCAGTGGCTCAATTACACATGAGTCTGCTGGTTGTGCTCTGCTGTCTCCTCTCATGTTCTGCAGTAGAGGCTTGGCTTTATTGTCTAGGACACAGACAAAGTGCCCACTCGATAATTGAGGGGGGGCACTGCTTCTTCATATTAGGCTGAGGGGAGACTGATGGTTGGTGATAGCTCATTTCTATCCTGTCCTGTGCCTTTTTATCCAGGCCATTAAGGAACGTAAGGCCTACTGGCCCCTCCCATAAAATGTATCACTTTTCACATCCTACCAGACCCAAAAGCCCCAGACATGCAATCTTTTCTGAATGTTTGAATGCTCAACTTTCAAGTTTTACAATCGTTTTTACCATTTTGGATAAGTACAGGCCCCTTGGATTCAGTATTTTGTTTCTCATCTAGACCTTGAGACCACTCTGTGCGCCAAACATATCTGATGGAGACTACTACCTGCAGATTTCTTACAGTCCCTCTACGCAACTGTCTGTGGCATTGATTGGCTCTACATCTGTGTCTTCCTGGACATATATATACCCTGTAAGGATCTGTTTGTAGCGTGTATTGCTGTAGATTTAAGTCCGTCTACCCTTCTCTCCGGATGCATGTGGCTCTCATCACAGATCTCTTTATTTTTTAATGAGCTTCCAATAGCATTGCACATGTGCATCATACTGCATTTACTCACCGTGCCATACTACTCTCATCGGCTGTGCGAAAAACAATCTAAGATGAAGTTGGTGCCTATGCGGTGCCTATATGGTTTCCACCCCAACGCCTACATCAGTCCTTCCCTGACAAACAGCGCAGGTCAGGGGAGAGCTACCTCAGTCCATTTTTTTGACTGCTTTTTCAACCCTTTCTTGAAATTGTCTAGCTAAAGCTCCTAGTGTGCAATAGGGATGTCCACTAAAAAACACAATTGTTTCAGCACATCATATTTAGAAACAACCCTGTTACGCTCTAGATATTGCAATCATTTCTATGGAAATGTACTAAGGCTAATACAGAATGCAAAGTCCTAAAGTTTGTCACATACTCAGGACATGTGGGTAGCAATAGGTCACACCACCTCAGACCATGCAGGTATCACGCAGTGTTGACCTCTGCTGATAGGCCTAGTATCCTATACTTGTGTAACTTGCTGAGACTACTGATGGGCAGAAGCCACCCCTTTGCTTAATTTCTTAAGAGGTGTTGTAATCCCGTACTTTTACTGAAAACACTTGCATGGATGGTGACGCTTTTCCTCTTGTGGTTTGTACCAATAAAAGCTGTCAAGAACGTTTCCTCTTTGGACACTCAGCGGCTATGTGGACTATCTCCGAGCTACACGTATTTGCATTATCTTGTCCTCCATAATACATTTTGTTTATCATAAATACTGGCTGATAATTGCTATTATTTCAAATCTCCCTCATCACTCAACAGGCGAGTGCCTTAGAAGGGCATGTCCCTAAGGGATCCCTGAACACCCCCCAAAAAGCCAATAAACCCTAACCAGGCGTGGTGAAGGAGTGCCACTTATGAAGTAATTGCTCTGCCTAGTGAGTTGGTCATATCCAGTCTGCAGCGAATAGTGACCTTTTCTGCCTCCCTGCCATCGACAATAGCCTGGGACAGTATGGCTTGGGCATCCTCAGAGACCATGGACAGCACTTGTGCAACAGAATCTCAACCTGCATAAAAATAAAGGCCCACGAGTCACACAGTGCTTACTGACCACAGTGCAGGGCTGGGGGAAGAGAAAACCCTGCTAACAAAGGTGTCCAACCTCTTGGATACCCTATCTTGTGGTGCGGTAGACGAGGCGCCATGGTTGACTTTGGACGTGGAGGCCAGGACAACCCAAATCTTCAGGGAGGGGTACTGGATGAGGAAAGCTGGGTTTCCATGAGCCTGGCGATGGAGGTAGGCAGTCATCCTGTGCACCGGAGCCTCTGTGCAGGGCTTGGCACATGCCATGAGCAGGACATCAGTAAAGGCTTTTTTAAAGGGGAGAAGTGGTTCTGTTGAAGCAACTTCCAGCTGAAGCACCTCTGTCAAAAAGTTTGTCTTGATAGCCATAAAGAGCAGCGTAAGCTCCAGGACCTCAGCCGCCCTCCTCGCCAACATGGCAAATGAAGCCTCTTTCTCTGTAGCCACACTAGGAGGAGATACTAAGCCAGAGTCTGGAACGATGTCTAGAAGACTGGCATCCACTTGTTCCTAACAGTTATCCCCAGGCTTTTCAATGACGGTGGGCTAACAATAAAGATCCTCAGATATACCCCAATAGTACTCTCCACAGGGCCTATCTGTAAGAGGTACTGTCTCCAACTTGGAAGGTCGTGTTCAGGCTGGTGCCAGAATCAATGTCCGGAGATGGCGGTCTAACTTAGTAGAGGAGTTGGATATAACGACGGGTTCAGCAGCTCACAAGGGCATCGATGACGCCAAGAATGGTGCCACTGGAAGGGGCTCTGGGAAAGGTTGTTGTCTTGCAACCGGAGCTGATCCAGATTCAAGAACAGATCCCACCTGGCACCGAGGGCGAATTTCCCGGTGGGAATCCAGTGGAGGCACCTCCTGAACCCATGGGGTCGAAAGGCACTCCAAAAGGGTTGACACACCCAAATATGAGGTGCAAGGCCTCATAAAACTCTATTAGCGAGGCGGGGTCGTTCTGGCAATTAGAAATTCTGGGTGGCATGGAGCAGACCAAGACTCATGCTCTCGGACTGACACGTGGGAGAAGGGCCTAGATGTTTTGCTTTTTTTTCACACCTCATCTGAAGACTTGGCGAAGACAAATAGCTCTTTGACTTTCTAGACTTTTTAGATTGTTTGTGGTACTCACCCGCAAATAACTATCAGGAATGGCTGTGCAGGACCTTCCTCGCAACGAGGACCTGGAGTGCTGCAGATTTGACTAGTGTCGGGCAACCAAGAACTTCAAGGAGCGCTCCCACAGAATCACACCACAAGAAGCTACCCTGACTCAGTGTCTGATTGTCACAACAAATTGAGGCACATTTTGCCGATGATTGATTTAGGTGGTGCTGGATATTTCCCAAAAATGTATGGACTGGCCTCACACACCACCAGGTGTCATGTTTCATCATCGGCTGTCCTCGCCCTGTAAAACCTGCGTTTGATATAGGGCGAGGCTTCTCCTGGAGAAAGGGAGGCACTTCTAAAACTAAGTGGGGGCCTGTGCTGAAAAAGTGAGTGAGTGATGTTTAAAATTCGATGCACAGTCCTGTGTGAAATTTTAATAGTGCAGATTGTGCTCGATATAAAAATATGATGGCGACTGAGGTCTATTACCCCCACTCCATCTGTGTTGCCAACATGTTTCTGCCTCTATGGCCAGGAGGGTCCATGGCATTCACCAGGGTGTAAGTGAAAAAAAGAGGGGGGCTCCTATCTTGTCTGAGAGATAAAGATAAAACTATTCGCGTAGGCTGGCTCTAATCCAACTGTACCACGACATTTTCAAAACACCTGCAAATCAAATGCACGATGTACATTTAAAGTGTATGTGGTGAGCACACGTGTCACTGCATATGTGGTGCTCAATAGTTAAACAGTTGTGAGACATGCTCACAATCTTACCCTATTAGAGGTGTAGGGATGTCCCATGGGAAGGAGGAGGTAAGCGACCCCTGTAGTCAAACTCTAAATGTCAAGTTAGTTTTGGGAAAGAATTAAAAGGTAAAAGTTAGAGAAATGCATGCTGTTACACTCACTCTTATTTGTAGTGGTTGTTTGTTCCACCAAGTAACTCAATCACACATCCATTCAACCCCTTACTACGTCAAGGTGCGTCCCTTGTGATGCTCCTAATGTCCTTCCTCGCTGCTTCCCCTCTGGTAAATGGGTTGTATATATATACTAGCAGCCCGTCCTGACCTTGTCCGGGAGCAATCAGGCTTCAGGGCCCCAGCCCGCCCGACATTGTCCGTGGGTCCCCCGGAGTAGCAGCCCGTCCCGACCTTGGCTTCAGGGCCCCCGCCCGCCCGACATTATCCGTTGGTCCCCTGGAGGCTTACCTCATCCGCCGCACCTCCCCGCGCTCCTGAGTTCACCGGTCCGCCGCTCCTCCCCGCCTGTCCGCCGCTCCTCTCCGCTCCTCCCAGGCTGTCCGCCGCTCCTCACCGCTCGTCCGCCGCTCCTCCCCGCGCTCATGTCCGCTGCTCCTCCTCGCGCTCCTGGACGCCGCTCCTCCCCGCGCTCATGATGTCAGCACGCTCGTCGCGGCCGGCGCTACTTCCATGGGACTACTTTTTTTTTCTCGTAAATTTTTTAAATAACTTATATTTTTTAATGTATATAGCCTATGTCCATCTGCACACCCTGGCAATTACAACGATGTATGGGGTGTGTGGATTGGCGCTGTGGTTTCCGGGTTTACCCGCCTCAAAGGTTCAAAGTTCTTCCTTTATAATAGTAGTATAGATACATATATTTGACGCGTCGTCGCAGGTTGTGAACAATAAAGATTTCTCGCCTGAATTAATGCTGCAGAGGTCTGAGTCTCCTTCTTCGCCAGGGGCTGACTGGAAGTGGTTGGAGTGTTTCCTTTGGATATATATATATATATATATATATATATATATATATATATATATATATATACACACTGTTCGGAGGTTAATTGACTTTGGAAATGAGCCCAGCACTTTTATAATGCGTCATGTTTCTGTGGTCCGTTTCTAACAGCCTGATGTAGGTGTCATCCAGTTGTGAGAGTGGTTGTAAGAACAATGCGATTGTGCGCACTGATCTGACTCTGTTTTCTGAATTGCACATGCATGAACGACTACCGGAATGTTTGACTAGTGGTGGGCATCCAGCGTGCACAGTGTGATGCAAAAAGCTGAAATGAATGCTGTGCTATCCCAATCATAATGCTATAACTACCCTTGTTCCCACTATAATTGTCCTTGTTACACACTTTGCTTCACTGTGCTACTTTCTGTAGTCCATCTTCATCTTAGTGTATGTTGCCACATCAAGAGGATTAATGCAAAGTTTCTTTCTCTGCCTCTAACTCCTGGTCAACAAAGTTCATACTCAGTATCTTGAAATTACAGAAACAGCTCACAGTTCGTTGCACAATTATTTAACAGTCCAAAAGACTTTCCTAACCAAGTTGCATACAATGTATCCCGAGCAGAATCAAACTGTGTACAAAACAACTATTAAATAAAACATCATGTTCCAAAATAGGTGTCAGTCTTCTTCTTTAATGTTCTTTACAGCATCTCTTTGATTGCTAGCCAAAACGTGTTTCGTCTATTTTTAGCAGTTTATGCATTTAGACTTCATCAGGGCTAGAATGTATAACAGAAACAACAATTACAAGTCAAATATGTCAAATAATGGATATTTAAAAAGCAATTTAAAGAAGACAAGTTTTATTCTGAACCCCGTGGCAACCATGTCACCACAGATGACAGGAGCATTCAAATCGAGATTTCACCTATGTGTCAAGGTAGTGGGTTCAAACAACACCCCCAATGTGAATTCACCGTTTTGAAGTGAGCCAAACGTAACCAGAGTATCCAACTTGTGTTTATGAGACAAAGAAGTACAAAAAAAGACTCGAAAGAACCTGAACATAAACCCAAAATTAAATGCAAACTAGATGGCAGGTTTAAAACATAAGGCTGCAGGAATTAATCTACGAATTCAGATAATCTCTCCGTAGGACCCCCAATACCACTCACAATTGGTCTACCAGGGGGAGGGGAGACTGGGTCCTTATGGACCTTTGGTAAGGTATACATGCATGAAAAGCGAGGTCAATCCACCAGAAGATATTTATATTATATGCATGTATACCTTACCAAAGGTCCTAGAGCCTTATGTTTTAAACCTGCCATCTAGTTTGCATTTAATGTTGGGTTTATGTTCAGGTTCTTTTGAGTCTTTTTTGCACTTCTTTTTCTCATAAACACAAGTCTGATTCTCTGGTTACGTTTGGCTCACTTGAAAACGGTGAACTTTGTTAATGTGGTTTACTACGATAGATAGACGTCATTATTATCCCTAGTAGCAGCCCTAATTAGTTCTACCTAGTACTGTTGACAATAGAGTGCGAGCATATAACCTTCTATCTATTGCTTTTCATTGTACTTCCCTAACCCTTCTCTCTTCTTCTGTGGAAAGATCCCTAATTTTATTATTTTTCCACTCTGACCTACGGAACCTTCATTTGAAACATTTATATACAATCCACAGTTCAGTTGACATCCCTTATAAGATCAGAGCCTATTTCATCAATGACACACTGTAAAATCTCAAGAAGAATTTCCGCAATCTGATCTTGTGGGTGATACCCAAAAGTCTGGATAAAGATCTTGCATTATCAAACTTCGCAAGCACTCACTATTGGAGGGTTTGGTGCAGTCAATGTCAACACTCCATTGGCTTCTGCCCCAGGGACCAATAGTTTGATCTCAGTTATCAGTTCTGAAGCTCTGCAAATCACTCGTCTAGACCTCACTGTTCCCGGCATCTGTCCCCTCCTGGTGCAATGTACCTCTCACACAGTAGCTTGCTTTGTGTCACTGAGTTCTGATTCAAATGTCTCAGGTACAGGGGCAAGAGCTCTCACAGGTGCAAGCCTCTAATCTGTCTCGCACCCTGTAGAAGCTATTCCTAGAACCGGCCACATTATCGTTGTCAGCACTACTGGCCACTTTATTTCCACTTTCCTTGTTCTTGGCTCTGTCCTAGCCGATGTCAAAAGATCTTGGAGTTGGAAAACTTTGCCGTCTCTGTGTGAAGCAGTTAGTCTTTGTATCTAACTAGCTGGTCCTGCGCTCCTTTTGAGGCAGGCGCCAACAACACTTTCAAAAGAAATAGTTGGTGCTCTTGTTGTGTACCGTCGGAGGTCAACGTAATATCATTGAGCACTTGAAGAAAGTGTAGGCATCCTTGGAAAGATGATATCCGAAGGCCTAGCCTGCTGGGCGCAGCAAGGATCTGCCTCTGTCAAATTAAGCTTGCCAGGCCTACTGTGAGCAGGGATGTGCCTCTTCTTTAGGTCTTACTTGCCGTTGTTTCTTTGCTGGAGCGAAGCTAGTACCTGCAGGGTGCCTCAGATGCATCTGGGGGTGCAGGTGGAGCTTGCTCTTCTTGCTCCGGCCCTGTTGTTTGAGCTTTCCCCCCTTACTGCGGGCCTGTTGCTTTCTTGGTGTAGGAGCTGTATATCCAGGACTTCAGCCTCTCACACTTGATAGCTGTTGAAGTTGTCACGAGAACCTGGTAAGAGTCATTCCACCTTGGCTGGGGCAGTTTCGTCTGGTGTGGGCATTTATCCAAACCCAGTTACCAGGCTGCAGATTGTGTGATGGTAGGGTTGCTGCTTCTGGAAGAGCCTGCAGGACCTGGCGATGAAGAGAACGCAATATCTGAATGAAACTGTAGTTAATGATTTCTTACCTTCAAATTACTCCCAGGCATCAGACTGGATCCAAAGAACTTTATTTCGTAGCAGTATCCCCGCGTACCCCTAGGTGGCGCCGGTCGACTCAGTGTTCGGTGTCGTGGTCGCTGGGATGACGTTGCGGTGTCTACATGGACACCGGCCCTACTTGCTGACGTCCGTTCTTCCTTTTCCGCGCCAGCCAGCGCAGATCCAGAGACAGGGTGCCCCTAGTTACTTTCTAGCTAACTCTTTTTCCGACATCTTTTTTGAGTCTTGCGACTCCTGGTGCATGAGTGATGTCCAGTCGTCTGCTCGGTTTCAAGCTCTGTGACTCCTGTCACAAGTTGATGTCGGTCACCGATCCGCACCTAGTGTGCCTGTGGTGCCTGGAACGCGACCACAACCCGAAGTCGTGCTCCGACTGCTGGGCCCTGAACCCGAAGTCTTTGTGGGATTGATCCTGAAAGCTTTTGAAGGCTCGGTAGTCCGCTCCGTGCCATTCAAGGTCCCGGTCGAGGGGAAGGTCGCGTAGCCATCCGCTTTCGTCATCTAAGTCTTCGCACTCATCGGGTAAGTCGAAGCACAAGAAGAGGTGATTGACGATACGCAGGACCCGGAGCCCTCTGGGACGACTTCGCACTTTCCTACCTTTCCGGGAGTCAAAGCGTCCCCTTCCCAGCTTCGTGCATTTTATGAAGCCCTCCTTTCCATTTTTCGGCAGCCCGGCACCGCCGGCGAGCCATCGGGCCCCGCAGACTCGACTGGGCGCTCTAGGCCTTTGATGCTGGCGGCTCCGGCCTCGGGGACGCAGGGCCTCCATGGATCCAGATACGTGCAGGTCGACCTCACAGTACCTTACCCGACGCCGATTCCACTGTTAGTTGCGCCCCCAGCCGGCATCGACCCCAGTCTCACCCCCGACTTGGACAAGGCGCCGGACCGACCTTGGAACCGGCGCCGCAGGGAACTTTTGTTCTGCTGTTCATCTCAGGCATTCCCCACCACCCTGAATGGCAGCCAGTGGAGAGTGAGGAGGCGCATCATCACGTCGGACAGGTGGGTTTTGCAAATAGTCCGAAGAGGCTATTCCCTCCCCTTCGAGACCACCCCTCCCTCCATGCCACCAACACTCCATCGCATGTCGGAGGTTCATTTGACCCTTCTCCATCAGGAAGTTACGGCTCTCTTGGCCAATAGAGCTATCAAACGCATCCCTATGCCAGAAGTAGCTTGTGGCTGCTACTTCCACTATTTTCTGGTACCCTAGAAGGACTAAGGTCTGCGTCCTATTTTAGACCTCAGGGACATCAATCGATCCCTCAGGAAGGAGAAATTCAAGATGTTGACCTTGGCTCAGGTCTTGTCTGCCCTCAACCCTGGAGAATGGATGCTAGCGTTGGACTTGCAGGATGCTTACTGTCACAGAACTGTGGGAGATAGGGATGGGGTTGGGGGACCTTGGGATGCCATCACTCTGGCCCTTACAATGTCAATTGACAACAGACATACCATGAACAAAACTTAAACAGACAGGTATGAGAAAAAAGAAATGAACATCTCTTCACTGATGTTCTATATCTGAAAATGAAAATGTTAGGAAACAAACTGTTGCACCAAATTTATTAAAGCGCAAATGTACAAAATAACACTTCTTCGTCTATTGTTAAATGAACTTTAAACAAACTAGTTGTAACAGTATTGAACCAGGCTGTGTGTTCCAGTTCTGTTCATAATCACACAAAACTGTTGCAGTATATGGTTTGGTCTTGGCACAAGTGACGCCTCACAAATAGTCTAAAATACGGAATCTGCGGCTAGAGAGAGTCTCTAACCGAAAATGTTTTACTGAAAGTAAGTAACTTGTTCTTCAAGACATTTTGAGGTACGAGACCTTGGCTGGTCACTTGAAGACCATTACCTAGCACAGAATCTGGAATAATTTGTGCTGCTCCAGTAACTTGGTTATCCAGTAGGAGTGCTGCTATACTAGAAGTTGTAAATGATATAATAGTTCCAAGTAACTGATGGTTTCCCAAGGACCCATAGAATAGTTCTTGCACTAAAAGAGTAACTATATAGTGAGTAACTTCAAATTTCCCCCCCTTATTGTGAATGGGGCAGGGCCAGACTGGCTGTAGAGGGCACTAGGCATTTTCCCATTGGGCCGATAGGGTGGGTGCTGGTTTTAGACCGGTTGGGCCGTTTTTTTTTTTTTACTGGGGGTCAGTTTTGCAGCAGTGCTGCAAAATCGGCACTCTGTAACAAATACGCAGCACAGCAGCAGTATTTTCCACCACTTTACCCCTATCACCCCAGCAGTTCCGATCTTACAGCCAGGGCTGGTTTGTGGTTCCTGTCTGGCCCTGGAATCGGGAGATTGAGTGTAGGAAGCTGGGCCCACCATGCACAAAAGTCCAGACAATCCTTATTGGCTTACTTTGATTATTCCAAGTACTGTATTTGTGGTAGTGTGGTCGAGCAGCTTAGGCTTATCAGAAGGGAGTGTAAAGCATTTTCTGAACAATAAATGACACACACGCCCTCCAGAACAAATTTGAGGCCAATTAAAAAAATAACACTGATTTTTATAATATTTTAGTCACCAAGATCATAGATATCGGTAAGTTGTTTCGGAGTTAAAAAGTAGTAAAATAGTCATATAATGGTTTTTTAGGTATGAGCCTCGAACTCAATATTATTATTCTGTGGGAGGAAAGACATATACTGTATACAATATGCTTCAAGCGGTTTTAGAAGGTGCCCTTTATGACTTGTGGTGCTTGGGGACCAAGATCCAAAGAATCATCAACAGTTCTGGTTTTCCTGCTGTGGTATGTCAGAGTGCTGGCCGCGATGGTAGCCTTGAGCGCTACACGGTTTGGTCCAAAGTACCTGTATCAAAAAGGCTGCAAGTGAGGACAAGTCGGCAGAACTCAAAGGGGGCTCGGCTTGTGAGGGCCTCTGGAGCAAGGGGACTCATTTGGTGCTTGTGAACCTGGTGATGGGGCTCTGTACAGAGGTGTTTGGCCAGCTCGCCACTTGAATTGGAATCTCTCATGGTTCTCGGTCTTGACCGGCAGAGGGAAAGAAACTAACAGCAGGGACACTCTCTGTGTGACCTAGTTTGTCCTTGCGTCCCACAGGGGGCAAGTCGGTTTTGGCGGGGTTGGCGCCAGGACTGGACACTCAACAAGCCTTGGTTGTTGCTTATGTTCCGGTACTCATGGCCTGGTGCATTGGGCCTTCTAGAGGGTCTAGCATTGAAACTTACTTGAGAGCGAGGGCTGCCCTTTTGGAACCACTGTGACCTCTTTCTGGCGAGATGCTCCCTCAGTGGGCCAGATGGCCAGCAAAACAAAGTACTGGACTCATGCAGTCTGTGCCTGTAGATGTATAGGTGTGGCTACTTCACCCCAAGGGAAATACTAAGTGGTTGTTGAAGCACTGGATAGTCCTCCAAGGGTTTGAGGAGGATGTTCAGCTTCTGGCACGGTTGGTCCTGCAGTTGTCGAGGTTACCAGCCAGGCAGGGTTTAGTGTCCATTTCGGAGCAGGTCCTCAGTTCTTGCAATATCAGCTTTTCTTTCTCCTTCTTCTGTTCCCAGGTAGATAAACCTGTTGGTCTGGTGTCGAGGGGACCCCTAAATACTGGATTTAGGGGAGTGTAGGGTAGGAGCCAATGGGCTACCTACCCCATTCGTGTCAACACTCCCTTTATGACCACTTTCTAGCGAGGATTAGGTATAATCCTGACCCAGAGTTCCTCGTTTCACCAAAACCAAGATGGGGAAACCCTTCTTCAACTGTTCACTTCTAGTGGCCTACCTTAGTGGTGTGCACACCGTGCAAGTGTAACACACCATCTGACTGGCTAATTTCCTGCCTGCTCAGGGACTAAATGGGCCCCAGGGCAGGGGATGACATTCCCCAGGTCTTGGGGAAGTCAGTGTCGCATTTCAAAGATGGCAGAGGCTTTGAAGCTTCTGGCCTTGAAATGCTAAATAACTAGCCATCCTGCTGGAGGAGGTTGAACACCTTCCGCCAGAGCGCACATTGTTTCTGGCACTGAGAGCGTGGCTCTCACCTACACACGGGTCAGAAACGTTTCTTTGATGGCAGGTTAGTCCTTACCAGTCGTCAACACAATAGAGGATCATTCGATTTACAGGGTGCACCTCTAAGGTGCTCTCTAAATGTATGTCACAATAAATCCAATACTGGTATCAGTAAAAATTTATTGAGATGAGGTGTTTGATACTAAACACCATTATTTTCAATGAAGCCATTATCTAGCTGGGTAATTTGTGATGACCAGTGCTCATTACATACCTTTACCATGACTTTCTGATCACTTGTAATGTCTTAGTAATGGAACTAGACGTCACAGGTGCACATCTGCTTGTTCAAATGTAGTCTCACATGTAATATAATGCACCCTGACTTAGGGCTCTAAGGCCTGCTGTAGTGGTGACTCGCATATTACGTATGCAGTGTACTTGGGCTTTCCACACAAGGAGAGTGCAAAGTCATGTTTTCAGGATGGCTAGCACCATTTTACGCATCCTGTAATGGCCGTCTGCATGCAGATTTTGTTGGGGTCCCTTTGAGTGGCGTAATACCTGCGGCAGCCCATAGGGACCCTCCTCAGTACCCATGGTCTGGGTGCCATAGGTACCATTTACCAGGCGCGTAAAGGGGTGCTAAAGTCCTTGCAAATTGGGATACAATTGAACATGTTGCAGTTTTTAGGGAAAGATCAGTGGTGCCTGTTTAGCAGGGACCCAGTGCACGTCCAGTCAAGAACATCAGTACTAGTGGGCAAAAACTGGGGTGACCATGTAAAGAAGGGGCACTTTCCTACAAAGAGTAGTACCACTTATCATAAAGAAGGGGCACTTTCCTACAAAGAGTAGTACCACTTATCATATTTGATAGAGATGTATGGCAGTCATTAATAATGAGACATGATTTAATGAACCTTACTCGCTCTTACTTAAAAATACTAATGGACAATATTTATTTTACATATGCAGGTACAGTCACAGTGCTGAGGTACAAGTGCGCCTCCAGTTTTTGACGTGTGTTTTTTCAACACTTGGCTCACCGGACCACTTTAGTAAGTTTGGAAAAAGTTACTAAATATTTTTTACATTATGAAAGTGGTATTTGTTAACTAATTTCAAGGAAGAATATGTTCAGGAAAATGCAACAGCTGATGTCGAATATTATGTAAAATACACATACAAACACACACTGGCTTCTGTATGATGTATTGCTGGGCTTTTGTTGGTGTCGCGTTAATTAGGTTTTGTTAATTGTTAGTGTTTTGGTTTTGTGTTTTTATGTTGTCATGTTTTTTTAACATAATTTTGTTTCTAAATAAAAACATTGATCAAACAAACTTATTTCACCGTTCATTATTTTGCTTGCAAGTAACTCGACAGGTACAGTAAACAAAAGGTCAACATAAATAGTTCTTAAACAGTCTCCCCTTTGTCAACATATGTCTAACCTTGTTCCAAGATGTTTGGAGAACTCTCTGATAAAAACAACTGCAAATGGCACCCCAGCCTGGTCCGGAATATCAACCAGACTCCCATGAACATTAAATATAATGGCTTCTCCTTCCAATACCTGTATCTTTTTTTCATTTGTAGGCTCATCTTTAAACCTCAAACCAGTACAATTCATTAATATCAGAGGTTGATGAGTTACCCAGTTTTTAGCAATGTCCCTTCTTGCTAATATTAAATACAACTTACAGAACATTTCCTTATGTCTAGTTACATGTTACATCTGCGCTCAGCTCCTTTGCCGAGGAGAATGGGAGGCTGGCTCCGTGCCTGGCTGGGTTTCGGCCCAAGCACTCGACAGAGTCAGTGGTGGTGTCAGTATTAGACACCCTCAGAGAGGGTATGGACATGGGCAGATCTCAGGCGCTGGTCCTCCTTGACTTGTCCGCCGCTTTTGACACGGTGGATCATTCCATCTTGCTTTCCCGTGTCAAGGCGGCGGGCATAGGAGGCTCAGCCCTTATCTGGCTTTCATCCTTTTTGAGGGACCGGACCCAGGCGGTTCACCTTGGGGAGTTTTCAGCTACCCCCTGCCAGGTCCAGTGCGGTGTTCCCCAGGGCTCTTCTCTCTCTCCTTTACTATTTAATCTTTATATCGCCCCTCTTATCT
Organism: Lissotriton vulgaris; assembly: GCF_964263255.1. Classification (NCBI taxonomy): domain Eukaryota; kingdom Metazoa; phylum Chordata; class Amphibia; order Caudata; family Salamandridae; genus Lissotriton; species Lissotriton vulgaris. The sequence goes on along the minus strand of NC_141694.1, from coordinate 1,361,043,359 downwards.
TTGCCCTACAGCAGCTGGAGGTCACGGTATATAATTATGCCGACGACCTCCAGCTCATCTTCAATCTGTCTTCTACCCCTGACTCTATCTCTAACTTCCAATCTATCCTATTTTTCATCAGGGACTGGATGAATTTCAACCACCTGAAACTCAATCCCGATAAAACGGAACTTGTGGTGACGGGTGGTTGCTCCAGTCCCTGGAATTCTCTCTTTTGGCCCCCCCTCCTTTGGTTCTCCTCTTACACCTGTTCCCTCTGTTAAGACTCTTGGCATCAAGCTAAATGATAAACTCACTATGCACTCCCAGATTGGTTCGGTGGTTTCTTCCTGCTTTCTTACTCTCCGTACTATCCGCTCTATCTCTCGCTTCTTTTCTTTCTCTGCACTTAAACTAATTATGTCCGCACTGGTCCTGTCCCGCCTGGACTACGGGAACATCTTGTTCAATGGCATCCCTCAGTACAGCCTGCGTAAACTGCAATTAGTGCAGAACCAGGCTGCCCGCCTTGCCTTCGGTCTTCCCAAATTCCATCATACCTCCCCCCTCTTGAAAACCCTCCACTGGCTCCCTGTGCGGGAAAGTGCCTTGTTCAAATTAGGCTGCATGGCGTTTCAGGCCAGGACTGGCCTGGCCCCCCTTTTTATATCCTCCGCCATCAAGGCCTATGTCCCTGGCAGAGACCTTCGCTCCTCGGCACATCTTCTTTTAGCAGTCCCTCGCTACCGGAAAAAAAAACAGGGTGGCTCGAAATTTTCCACTCTTGCCCCCATGTTCTGGAACTCTCTCCCCTTCCATCTTAGGTCCCTCACCCAGTATTCTAGTTTCCGCAAAGCTCTGAAGACCTTTTTATTTTCTCAGGCTTTTCTACCGTAAGCCCTGCCTACCTTTCCAGTCGACGCCTTAGCAACTGCTCTTGCCCAGCTGGCTGCCTGCTACTTTAGCGCCAAGAAACCGCCCAGGTGTACGTTGCGCTTGATAAATATTTTAAACTTAAACTTAAATTGTCACCCTCACCCCAGATCTCCTGAATAGGAATATGCAGACCAAAATCCAATTTTAAAGCAGCAATCAGTTGAGCATGGGACTGAATTCAAAATACTTAGACTTGCATCTTCAAGTCCTATGAAAGAATAAGCCTGCTTTGTGTGCGCATATAATACATTTTGGTGACCAAACCAGGCCCACACGGAACAGTTTGGACCTTTGATGCTAAATTGTCTGTAAAATCTTGAGTTGTATCAACCTCAAATTAGATTGCATTGCCACCTCTCTGGGGTGCGCAAGTGCCTCCTTTTCAAACTCTCCCCAAAAAGTCAACACACTGTGTATCAGTATGCTAAATGTATTGCACACAGTGGTGCTACATAAGTGATGAACAGTTTTCTATAAATTTTTTCACCTGTACCCTCATGTCCAGGGGTGAATGGTCTTGTATATCATCACACTTAAAACCTTTACAGCTGGAAGCATGCTGAACACGAATATATTCACTGTTCAAAAGCCTTCCAACTGCCCCATCTATAAAATCATCCAGTTTTGAAATGCCAGTCAGTGCCCCTTCAGCTTTACCACTTCTTATAGCACATTTCCAAACAAAGTGAGGTTTCCTCAGTTACCCTTCTGTTTCAACCCACTTATTTTGAAGCAGGCCTTCAAGCCTCAAGCGCTTCTTCCACTGCTGGTGGTAGACCGCCTCTCTTCATGCTTCCATATAAGTAGTGTTGATGGGTGTGGTTGCCTATCCCTCAACGATCATGATAAACAAAAAGTTCCTTGCTAGGGTCATGTGCCCATTAATTGATCAGCTCTCTGAAGCTGTGCCTCACACTGGAGGGTGCATAAGACAGCATCAGTTCCCTTTAAGTTTGTATCTGGAGTCCATAAGAACCTCTTCCCCTTACTCATCTGGAAAGCTGCTTTACCTTTCCTTGAAAGAGCATGTGCCACCTATAGGTGGATTGGTATCTTCCTCTCTTTACGCATGATCTCAATAACATCAGGCGAATATGTCCTTCAGATTGTAGATACAAGGTATCCCATACCCCTCCTATTGATAGAGACTTCTGGCTGCAGATTCCTCTTCTTTAGAATATTCCCCTGGTGTCAGACTGGATCCAGTAACTTTATAGCAGTACCTCTGTGCGATGGTAGGTGGCACTGTGCTGCTCTACTCTGACTCCATTCCGCTGCCGAAATGGCATGCATCAGCCTATGTAGGCACCACTAACTGTAGTGACTTACAATTTTTCATGCCATGAAGTACAGATTCTGAGCTACCTCTTTTCTTGTTGAGACATTTTCCTCAATCCCAATTTTTTTTACAGTGTGGAAAGGCCATAGCCACTCCCAAAGTGACAGGTTTTAAGTGCTTAAAGTACTGTCTTAAACAAATGTCTTTGACAGATCTTCACTAAATTTGCCTGTGGTGCCTGAGTTCAGCCCAATGAATCCAAAGGTCTTACAACACCACAGGGTGAAACTCTACATCGCAAAGCAGTGGAATATTCTACGAAGTGACTGGTCCATGTCGAAATTTAGGTCCAGGTTCAGTTTGTGATCCAAATGTCCTCGGAGTTGTTCCAGAGGTGACTCTTCATCTTAATCCGTGTAAGTTGGAAAAAAACCACTTGACTTTGCCACTTAGCACCACTCACACTCCAATGAGAAGGCATGAGGCAGTACAGTACATCTCGATCTCGCTCTTAAAGTCGTTCAACTTAGGATCCAATCCTGCAACTTTTTCCAGAACAGTTTCCGAGGCGGTCTACCACTCCTAAGCTGATCGAAGAGTTCCGAGAAGCCATGATCCTATTCTTCAGATCTTTGGCCACTCCTTCTTGTGCACCTTCGGGCCCCACAAGGCTCAAAGGTTCGCCACCTGAGTTACCACCGGCAGGTTTTCCACTGAGGAGTTTGCTTCTTTACAACATCCTTATCTGTAGGGTGGTCTAAGTCCTTGACCTCTAGCTCCCCATCGTGAAGATTAAGACCAGGGTACTTATGAATGTTCTTAAGCCTGGGCAGACACCTACTGAGCCCCTCATACCATTTAGCGAAGCCCCTACAGAAGCCTGCTTCGGAAGGCTCAGGCCTTGTTTGCAGTTGAACCTGGAGAATAGGTGGAGTGCTGTTTGACCTGCAGGACGGCTTCTTCTATATATCGCATCAGCGATGCATGCAATTTGTGGTGGGAGAGGAGCATTTTCAGTTTGCTGTGCTCCACTTTGGTCTCACCAATGCCCCTCAGGTGTTCACGAAAGTGATGGCAATGGTGGCTGCAAATCTCCGGAGGTCAGGGAGGTCTTGCCTTACCCAGATGACTAGCTGTTGAAGGCATGCTCACCTCAGACACTCGTCAACCACCTCCTGCCAACCTCCAGTTATTTCTGAGGTTTACTATCAACCTGCAAAAGTCAGATGTTCCCTGTAAGGAAATGCCTCTTTTTGTATGGTCAACCCCAGTTTCTTTGACTGATGCTGCTGATTTTTCGACTTTGGAGTGCACCGAGGCCTTCTAACCGGGCCTCAGTCCCTGCCAGTGCCCTGACCCTAAAGTGCATGTCCAATTGGCTATACCCAATTGGGAATGGTTAACTTGACTATAAGCCCCTAGTATATGGTGCCCTGATACCCAGGGCATATTATGTTATCGGGGTACCTTAGGGCATGCAGCACCGGTTTTCCCACCTTGGTGGTCCCCAAGTAAAACTAGGCCCCCAGTGAGCCACTTTAGACTGGCAAAGCAATCATGCATAGCTTGCCTGACTTTACCCTTGACAGTAATGGAAAAGCCGCTACTTCCCCAGTACATGTGTAAGTCACCCTTTTGTCAGGCCTACCGAGTCCTTGGGTAGGGTGCGACATATGGCACAGGCAGAATATATATTTTACATGTTGTGACAGTAAATATGAGAAATCACAATTGTTACTGTGGAAAGACTTTGTTGTCCAATTGGCAAGTACAGGATTACACATAGACTCCTGAGCTGTGCTAATTCCTGAATGGTGCGAACAAAATGGGCACTCCAAGTTATCAAACAACTCGTTACATTAAGTCTAACTTCTATCTCAAGTCGAAATTAATGTAACTTGTTTCGGTGTGCAGCTTTTACAAAGCTGACACTTTGTTGCCTTTATAACTCCTGTGCCTTTCAGGGCGCACTTGCAGCCTATTCCAAGAGACAGCTTTCTGCCCTCCTTGAGAGACGTACTAACAACTCTCAGGAAAGAGAACCGTGATGGATTGCAAGCTAGGAAAGCATTACCTCCCTCTTGCAGGTAGCATCCTAGGTGTTAGCTCACAAAGGCAGGCTTCAAAGGAAAAGCTGCCTTTGAAGTTCAGATGTGTCACACTAGGGAGGAGGGCTGCCCCATTGTTTAGGCTGACAAGCTGGCACAGGGAACAGAGAGGAGAAAACAGTTGCCAAACCAGTTTCCCCAGGGGCGTGTAGTTCTGAGGTAGCCACACTCCATGGTAGGGCTAGTGAGGTCTGAACAGTGAAAGAGGGGTCTCCCCATCTTGGGAGTGAGCAGAATGGTGCATCCTGGGATAGCCAGATGCCTCACTCAAGAGGAAGCGGTCACCAGGTGGAAGGGAACCTGCTAGCCCATTGGCTACCAAATGCATCATGCCCAGGGGCATTTTGCGAACATAAAGGAGGCACTCCTAATACCCAAACCTCAGATCTCAACCGACTGGAAGAAGGACCGAAGGACTACCCTACTGCAGCGAGGGACCAGCAAAGAGAGACCTCACGGAAGAAGACTGCACCTGGTGGCTAGCAAGGGAAGGGACTGTACCTGCCAAGTCCTGCTCAAGGGAAAGCTGTCTTCAAAGCTTAGCAAAGCCAGGAGACTCCAAGGGTCAGCTTGCTAGCCTCTTGCTCATAGAATAGGGACAAAATAGCTGAAGAAGCCTGCTAGGGTAAGTTGGTAGCTCAACGTCTTCAAGTAACTACAATCGCAGCCATGCAGAAACAGGGACCAAGATCTGATGGACAGAGTGGCACCAGAGTTTGCTGAGCGGGGTGCCTTTGGAGAGCTGTTGGGACCCTCAAAAGACAAGTTATTGCCCCAGGAAGGATTGGCCTGTGAAAGCGACATTGTCTGACTGGTAGTCCAGTGAGTACTGAACTCCAGTCAAACAAAAAGGTCTCTGTTTCCAGATACCCAAGAGCCTTGCTCAAAAAGCGCAGTCAGCACACACTGGGGTTGACTGTGAGAAATATGTTAATGTGTATAAAAAAGGAAGGATTGCTCCTTTTTTAGGTGTCCCCTCACTCACCGGGGTTGCCCCACGGTGACATGCTTCATCATTGGGGCCATCCCAGTCCTCTACGGGCTGGGGCGTGCTACGACTTGCGAAGTTACGTAGGAGCACTTTTAAGGACTATGTGTGGTGCATGTGTAATTGTGGGGAGTGGACTATGTGATGTAGGTTAAAAATACCTGCCCAGTAGGTTTTCAATAAACTTTATTCTGGCCTCTAGGTGGTAATATTAAAAACGGGGTGGGGAGATAGGCTATCCTAAACTTAATGTGTTCAGATGTACCTATCAACTCCTATAGTTGACATGTTTCGTGCATACCCCAAGCACTTCTTCGGGACTACACAGGGACCAGCCCTGTGTTTGCCACTCCTTAACTCTTCAATGAGAATTTATAGAAATTAACTTTCAAATGCAGCAAACTCTATTAAGTGCATGCAACAATACCTACGTATTTTGTTCCAACAAACACGTGGTTCCTGAAAGATAAAAAACAACTTAAAAAGTCACGGGGTGAATACCCCCATATCTTATCACACATAGTTTGCAGGCAGAAAATGTGGTGATTTTCTGTGATCTAGAAACGGACATATTGACCGTGGTTGTTTTCATGCACAAAAACGTGATTCATTTCGCGCATTGTAACGTGATAAAAAACACACCTCTCTCAGTGACACACCCAAGCATTCATCTGTCGCACTCACTCATACATACTTTTCAAGAGACCTAACTGGGCCCCATGGAGTCGGAGGGGTATCGATATCCTAGCAACTCTGGTGGAAGAAAAAGCGAGGTTTGAAATACCCAGAAAAGCGGGCCGGATGGCGATATTAAACTCATCCTTTTTCGGGCCTCATCGCCCCTTTCTTACTTACTTGTGCACCGGATACCTCCTGTATTTGGGCACCTACTTGTGTCCCTCCGGTCCGGATGTTATCGGACTGGGGGTTACGGTGTTGTATTTAAAGGAGTGCCGTTCGCGTGTTTGTTTACGCTTCACGTGGAAACGCCCTTACGTAAACTAGAGCGTAACGTACCTTCCCTTTACACCTGCAGTCCTTGCGGCGGCCATCTTTGGTGTACCGTTTTCGTTTTCTTACTAAGGAAACGGTAAAAATTGGGACTATACGAACATAATTGTACCTAAAGGATAATTTAGAGTGTTATATGGGATATATTGCGTATTATCAGGCTAAATGTTGGCCGGGTAATTTTTAGTGCATCCATAACTTTTCAGCACGAAAAACGGTGGGGAAAGGATTTTCTATTTCATTTCCTTCCTTTTAATTTTGATATTTGGTACATCAAGTTAACCAATTATGCCCTATTGGTTATTTCCTAGTCTCTCACTTCAGTGATACAATTTACTAGGGATCGCAGAATGGGTCAAGTTACCTTCATCATGGTTCATGGACGGTTCGGGTCAATGGTGGTAATTACATTTAAGATGCTCGATTAGTCTATTACATTATGGGTCAGCTCTCCTAATGGCAAACCTTTCACATTTACTGGGTTAGCCGAATGGGTCAAGTCAGCGCCACCATGGTTCATGGACAGGTCGGGTCGATGGTGACATTTACATATGCGATGCTCAATGAGTCGTTTACTCTATGGGTCAACTCTCATATCTGCAAAAATATTCACATTTAGGTAAACTGTCCCCAGGGGATATCGTCATTTAATCCCACAATGTGCGAGCGGAGTCTGAACACCCAACGCTGTTCTTTTTCAAGTAGTTTCTTTTCCATGTCAGCATGGGGCTGTTGGATTTCCAGAACTACCCAACGCATGTCATTGGGTGTATGTGCCTTTTCCAAAAAGTGTGTGGTCATTTTTGTATTTGAGTGTTTGCACCTGAAGTTACTTCGATGTTCTACCATTCTCGTGTTTACCTTTCTGGTGGTCATTCCTATGTAGTGCAGATTGCACACACATGTGATCATGTATACGACCCCTGATGTATTACAATTTGAAAAGTTCTTCAGATCCCACACGAGGCCTGTGTTACATGTCACCTGTTTGGTAGTTTCGGTTAGGTGGCATACACTACAATTAGAACATGGGTGATGACCCACTGGCAATGGATGTAGTCGTCGGATCGGGCCCTCCATATTCCTTGGACGTGTATGTACCACCAGATCTTTTAGGTTTTTTCCTTTTCGATGACTGAACATAGGTTGGGTGATGTTCAAACCTCCACTATTCAATGTTTTCCAATGTTTTTTCACTATTTTTGTTACCTGCTGTGAAGCTACCGTATAGGTGGTGATACAGATGGGTCTTCTTTCAGAGGTATCTGTCGGTGGTTCCTTTTGTTTTGCTTCCAACAGTGCATTCCTGTTATTATTGGATGCTCTTTTCTTTGCTTTTTGGACAATCTTTTTGGGATACTGTCTTTGTTGTAGTTTTTCACAAAGCTCCTTGGCTTGTACTTCATAGTCACATTTCTCAGAACAGTTCCTCCTGAGCCGTAGGAACTGTCCAAAAGGCAGATTTTCCCGAAGCTGGCGTGGGTGAAAGCTCTCAAAGCTTAGCAGGCAATTCCTTGATGTAGGTTTAAAATGTGTTGTGGTAGTCAGTATCCCTCTTTCAGCCTTAATGTTTAGATCCAGAAAGACTAAATGTTCACGACTCATTGTTGAGGTGAACCTTAGAAAAGGGTCCTGTAGGTTCAGCCAATCAAGGAAAGCATTTGCCTCCTGCTCATTCCCATTCCAGATGAGGAAGACGTCATCAATAGAACGTCTCCACATCTGGATCTTGGTGGAGTAAGGGTTGTCTGTACTCAAGATTTTCTTTTTCTCTAGCCAGTGCACGTACAATCCCGCCACGCTCGGCGCGAAAGTGCTTCCCATGCTGGTTCCATGGGTCTGTTTATATATTGTTTGTTGGAAGAGGAAGAAATTCTCTGTTAGCGCCAAACGACAACATTCTAACACTACATGCCTTGGTGTTTTGTAATCCCATTCGTTCTCAAATAGGATGTCCTCCAGAATTTGTAGTGTCTCTCTATGGGGCAGGCTTGTATATAGGCTCTCCACGTCGAGACCGATTAAAATTTGCATGGAAGGGTCAAAAACTAGGTCCTTTATGAGGCACAACACTGACTTCGTGTCCTGTAAGTAGGTCTCTGTTTTTTGTACTATTGGTCTCAAGAATCCATCTGCAAACTTGGATAGGGGCTCTAGTATTGATCCGATCCCTGAGACGATTGGTCTCCCAGGTGGTTTCTCCAGTCTTTTGTGGATCTTCGGGATCGTATAAAAATACGGAGTCCTTGGATGTTTGTTATCCAGAAAATCCGCTTCCTTTTTGGTAAGCCAGTCATTTACCAGACATTCTTCCACCATCCCGGCAATCTCAATTCTCAGGCGTTCTGTCGGGTCCGCCCTCAGAACCTCATAATTCCTTTGGTCAGCTAGTAATCTCAGACATTCATTCTCATAATCTGTTGAGTTCTGTATCACAATAGCCCCGCCCTTATCGGCTGGCTTTATTGTAATGCTGGTGTCATTAGCTAGTTCGTAGATGGCTTCTTTTTCAACTCTACTGGTGTTATGAAATGTCTTTAGTGACCCGGTATCCAAGTCCGTCACGTCCTTCAGGAATGCCTTTTCAAATGCCAGTAGTTCCACTGGTAGACTGTTAGTAGGGGGGGTGAAAGAGGATTTTTTCTTCAGTCCTGTGTCACTCACAGTTCCCACTGGTTGCGGTTTATCTTTAAAATAAACCTGTAGTTTTATACTGCGAACAAATTCCTTCAACTCACAGTACAGTTTAAATTTATCCAAATTTGTGGTGGGGACAAATCCTAGGCCTTTTTCCAACACCCTGTTTTGAACGGGTGTTAAAACTTTATCAGAGAGGTTCACCACTAGGCTCAGATGTTGCTGGTTGATGGTGTTGTTACCGGTCCTTGGCTCCTTGTGTGCGTTCTGCTGGTTTCCAGAGGTTGGGCCCATTGTACTTGCTGTCCTCTGGTTTTTCCTCGGCCTGGTCTTTTGCCCCTCCCTAAAAAAGGCTGTTGTGGCATGCCTTGCATCTGGGTGTTGTCCCAGAACGGGAACGGTTGTTGTGGGTATGGTTGTTGAAACGGGGGATGCCCGTAGAAAAACTGTGGTGGAGGACCCTGGTAGGGTTGCCAGGAGTTTCCTCTGTCATTCTCCTCCCCGCTCTGCCTCGTCTATTTCGTGGTTGGTTACGGTTGTAACTATTGTCAGAAGAGTCAGATCCTGTGTCCGAACCGCCACTGTCACTGCTGTAGCCTGGGTTCCTGCCAGAAAGTACATACTCAGCTTTTATGTATGGGTATACCTTTTCATGAGAGAAAGTTTTCTTATCTTTGTAGAACTTTGTATATTTTGTGTCTTTTAGTGATACTTCGAATTCAGTCATTGACTTATTCAGTTCGTCCAATCTTTTCTTAAGTTCAGCTGGTGATTGATAGGATTTTAATTTAACTTCCAAATCTTGGATCTGCACCTTCAGTGCCTCAGCTCTGCCTCAGCTCTGCGTGCAGCTGTTTTCACAATTAGGACTAGCCAGTCCCTTGTACAGTGCCAACTGATCAGTGACCAGTCTTTTTTGAAAATGAGATCATCTTGGAAGATGAATGGTTCATTGTTTACTATAAGGCCACGGGGTGCTGCGGCTACTGAACTCCAGCCAGTCCACAGAGGACCTTTTCGGACGTCGACCTAAAACCAGGAGATCTGCACATCATTGTGAACTGAGGTGAACCAGCTGGAAGACCCTGCCGCCCGCGTCACATCCACAGCATCCTGAGAGCATCTTCAGCGCCTTCATCCCTTGCATGTCAGATCTGCTCCCCTTGGAGCAGCTATCCCTGACTCCGCCACAGTAACTGCTCTTGCCTGTGTCTTGCTGTGTTTGCCTTATGCTAATTTAAAGATTGCACTGCTGTATCTTTTTTCGTGTTATTAACCTTAGTTCAACTTGCCTTTTTGCTCTCCTACTATTGCGTTTTCGTTTTGAACCGTGTGGTTTAGGAGCCACTCACACCTTTCCTGCCCGCTCCTTCCCCACCTTTTGCTCTTCTTCTTCTTGCCTCCACCCCTCCCAGGACCGGACCTCCTTAAAGGAGGTCGCAGAGAGGCTGCACAGGGGACACGCACCGCTGGTACGCCAAAGGCAGGCCAGTCTGTGTCCGTCCGCGTTTGGAACACGCCCAGTGCCAGGAACCCTCGCCCTCTGGCCTCCCACATATGCTCATCCCCAGAACTCCAAGTCCTGGACCGTAGAATCTGCAACAACTGCTGCCTCGCATCTCCTTGTTAAATGGTAGGATCTTTCATATGCCACCTTTGTCTCTTCACCTGCAACTCAGGACCTCCCATGGAAACCAGAACTACTCCACTGCCTCCTACCCAATGCCCGATAACGCTGCAAACATGACACTGAAATCTGGGACACCATCACCACCCTCACCCTGACGTTATATTCATCACAGAGACCTGGCTCAACCCCTCCTCCACCTCTGATATCGCCATAGGACACCCAGCGGCTACAAGATGAGACACCAGGACTGCACCAGCAAACATGGAAGTGACATTGCCGCCATTCAGAAAGAGACTATCCATTGCACTACCACCGAAGAAGACACTACATCGATCATGGAGTCCCTCAACTTCAACTCCAAACCGACAGCAGAATGACCATCAGATGCACCCTCACCTACAGATCCCTAGGACGATGCCTGGCTTCTGCAATGCCATTCCTGTATTCATCGTTCCATTCGTCATAGACTCCAAGCACTACATCTTCCTTGACTACCTCAACTTCCACCTCGATGACCTCAAAGACGCAAACACTGTCAACCTCCTGTAAAGCATGAGCAACATCTGCCTCATCCAACTGGTCATCAACCCCACACATATCACTGGACACACCCTTGACACAATATTCAGTGACAGTCCGGTACCGCCATGTCACCTAACTGACCTGGACCGACCACGCCGTCATCCAAATAATCTTCGCAGGATCCCCATGCACTACCACGAAGCCTTCTCGTTCCTCCGACCTTAGCTGGACAAAGTGACTGAGATCCAGTGCACGGGCACCTTCAGAACCACCCATCCCAACTCTGCAACCAACCTGGAACAGGTCGTCAAGAACTCTCCAGCCTGGATCACCAACTGCGCCGACAGTCGCCCCTATCAAGCCTGCCAATACTAGGAAATCTATCAAACAAGCCAGCTGGTATACACTAGAACTCAGGACCATGGAACACAACTGCAAACACCCAGCAAGACAATGGTGCACCAGCTAAAATTGCACAGACTGAGCCACCTACAAGCCAGCCCTCTGCAAATAGCATCTACACCGAAAGACACAACAAGATGTGCCCTGCAAGGCTGCATGAAGCGAACCCCAACCCCAATGAGGAACTCTTCAACATCATCAGAGTTCTACTGCTCATCATCTACAGAGAACACTATCTCCTCTTCCTAGGAACTCTGCAACACCCTGTCAGACTCCTTTCACAACAAGATAGCCACCATCTACCGAAACTTTGAACCCCAACCATCCGACCTAGACAGCCTCATCACGCCAATGGATGCCACCGACAACCATACACTAAACAGCTCACCACTCAGGGCACCACAGCCATCATGAACCCCATCCACTCTGTAGCACCCACGGACCCCAGCCCCCACCCCCCATTCAACCTCGAGAGCAAGCAAATCAGCCGTAAACTTGCCTCCATTATCAACACATTCATCCACAGCACCTTCCCCGATCAATGGAAACACGCAGAAGTTAAGCCCCTCCAACCTTTAAACACAAGATGTCTCTACTCTCCTTCCCCGTCAAAGTCCATCAACCCACCTAATATATGGAAAACAACCTGTTGCTCACCTCCCAAATCGGTTGCTACGCCAACTACACAGCACTGAGACCGCCTTGATTGCACCACACACATCAGGACTCCCCTCGACTGGGGAGAGACAGCGGCCCTCATCCTTCTGGACCATTCAGCAGGGTTAGATACCGTATTCTCACCACACCCTCATTAAGGGACTCCACCACATGGGGATCTAGGGAGACACCCTCAAATGGAGCACATCCTTCCTCACAGGACAAACTTAGAGAATCTGCCTACCACCCTCAACTTCTGAGACCAAGAGCATCATCTGCGGCATCCCTCAAGGGTCATTCCTCGGTGCAACCCTGTTCAACACGTACATGGCGCCCATGGCCAATATCATCCGGGCCCATGACCTCAACATCATAGCCTACGCAAATGACACCCAGCTCATCCTCTCGCTTTCAGAAGACTCCTCCACCTCTTGGACCAACTTTGACAAATGCATGACTAGCATTGCACTGAATGAAGACAAACTACCTGAAGCTCAACATGGACAAGATGGAGGTGCGGATTTTTGGGAACAGCACCTTGCCGTGGAACAACACCTGGTGACCCCTCCAAGCTCGGATCCACACTCACAGACCTCGCCCGCAACCGTGGCATCATCCTGGGCAGCAAACTCGCCATGAAACCCAAGATCAACGTAGTTGCCTCTGCCTGCCGCCACACACTGCACATCCTCGGAAAGATCTTCAGATGGCTTCCTGTCAACACCAGTAAAGCCGTCACACAAGCCATAGTCACCAGCCTGCTGTACTACGGCAAAGCACTCCAAGCAGGACTCAACACCCAATTCCAAAAGAAACTCCAGTCCAGACGATACAGAACTGGACTGCCAGACTCCTCCAGTACCTCCCCAGACCCACATCACCCCCCACCTCAGGAACCTCCAATGGCTCCCAATCCAGAAAATCAATTCAAGGTGCTGACACGCCTACAAGGCCTTCCACGACCAAGGACCAGAACATCAACCACCGCCTGAACTTCCACCAATCCTCCGGTCACCCGTGCTCGGCCTCTCGCACCCACACTCCATCTGCTGAAGCAACAGTGGCAGACGTTCCATCTCCTACTTCGCCGCCAAGTCCCAGAATTACCTTCTCTTGCACCTCTGAACATTGTCTCTCCCAGAATTCAGTCTCTAGACCTGGATTCTCACCTGATCCCAGTAAGACCCCAACTCCTTGATACTCTCCTGGGTGATTGTCTACACTCTACAGATCCGATTTGCATCAGGACCACTCCTTAGGAATCGATTGCATCATGGGTAAAATGATTGGAAAACACACAAGATGATGGACGGAATGTTGCACAATGGCAAAACATACAATGGCAAAACATTCTCCCCCAGTCACAGATCTGGGTTTAATCCATCGTTATTTTGCTCACCAAGCCACCCCAGTTCCGACATGGCCACGGTTCTAGGATGCTTGATTCCGGTCCAGGGTAGACCTGGTTTGGCAGTTCGGGCTGGACAGTTCTCATGAGGCACAGGGTCAAGGCTGATTTGCATATTATCATGTCTGAACTGGGGTGGTGTGGAGTGCAAACAAACGGATTTAGGCCCAGATCTCTGTACTGGGGTAAATGTATGACATTGTTCTGCATTCTGTCCATCAACTGTTGTTTTTGCATTTGTCACCCCGAGTGGGACGGGGATGCTCAGACGTGAGTCCCGTGCTCTCCACACCACTGGAGTCAAGCTATCCTGGCTGATGACGGCTGATAGCCAGAAACCGGTCCCAGGATGCTTGATTCCGGTCCAGGGAAGACCTGGTTTGGCAGTTCGGGCTGGACTGTTCCCATGAGGCACAGGGTCAAGGCTGATTTGCATATGGCCATGTCTGAACTGGGGTGGTGTGGAGTGCAAAAAACGATGGATTTAGGCCCAGATCTCTGTACTGGGGTGAATGTATGACATTGTTTTGCATTCTGTCCATCAACTGTTGTTTTTGTAAAATGATTGGAACTGCTTGAGGACTACTCTTCTGTCTAGTGAGCGTTCTATAGGCCTTGCGGATCGCCCCTGCCTGGCTAATATAGCAAATTGGGGAGGCACCTTTTGCGAGAAGCTGGGTTTCTTTTGCAGTAACGCCCCCAGTTTTTGTCAGACTACTGGTGCACTTTTGAGTTGATGTGTCCTGGGATCCTCCCAATCAGATTCCTAGGGCCTGTGTTCTTTCCCCAAAACTAACCTAAACCCAATTGGCATCTCTGGCCACAGGTCAGCCCCTGGTAAATGGTACCACTGGTACCCAGGGCACTGTGACCAGGTAAGACCTCTAAGGGCTACAGCACTTAATGTGTCACCCTCAGAGGCCCTGTACCATTACACACACACACACACACACACACACACTGTCTTTGCAGGCTGCGTGTCTTGGTGCACAACAAAGCGAAGAGTCGACATGGCATACATCTCTGTGTTTTTGGAATGGAGCAAAGTCTCCCTCCAATACCAGGTGCACAGCTTCAATTGTGGTTCTCACAGGTTTTATTCAAACGCTCTTTCACTTTTATGTTATGTTATGTTATATTGACTTTTTGAGCGCACAGCTGCCCCAGCTAAGGGGCGTCCCGGCGCTATATCTGGAAAGAACATAACAAACAAAGCAGAACACAAAAGGAAGCTAATAAGGCAGGGGGAAAAGATACGTTTTCACAGCTTTCCTAAATGCAAAAAGATTATCTAAGGAACGGATGTGAGCAGGAAGTGCATTCCATAGTTTGGAGGCCATCACCATGAACGATCGACCACCCAATCTGCATTTATGGAATCGGGGAACCAGTGCCAGATTTTGGCCAGCAGAACGCAGGCTACGCAAAGGAGTGTAGGGAGTCAAAAGATGCTGAAGGATGGCAGGGGTATCAGATTTCAAAATTTTGAAGGCAAAACATAGCGCCTTAAATTCGATACGTCTGATGATTGGCAGCCAATGAAGTTTGGAAATTGTGTTACGGGCTGAGCAGAAACGCGGGAGGCCCACGAGGGCTCTAGCTGCCGCATTCTGGACCCGTTGGAATCGCAGGACTTCTGCCTGATTAGCACCTAAAAGTAATGCACTGGCATAGTCAAGTCTGGATAGTACGCTCGCTTGAACCACCAACTGGCGGGTGGAGGCGTCAAAAAATTTGAGGATGGGCCTCAAGCCGCGTAAAATGCCAAAGCACGTAGATGCCGTCTTTTTGGTGTGGCACGAAAAAGTGAGTTTGGAATCCAGCCAGACACCCAAATTCTTAAGTTCTGACACAGGTATTGGCGGAGGTCCCAACTCTTTAGGCCACCAGTCTGCGCCCCATAGATCAGGTTGTTTCCCCAATACCATCACCTCGGTTTTGAGGGCGTTGAGCTGTAGGCAGTTGGCCGTTAGCCAGCTAGCAACAGCCCTCAGACCGTCCGCAAAGTTGGATGCCAGCTGGTCGGAATCTCCGTTGAGTGCTACCGCCAGCTGGGTATCATCGGCGTATGATACCATGGTGAGACCCCAACTCTTAGCAACCTCCGCCAGCGGTTGGACGTAAAGGTTGAAAAGAGTGGGGCTCAACGCCGACCCCTGCGGGACTCCTTGGGTGATGGCATGAGACTTAGATCTAAATGGTGGTACAACCACCTGAAAGGAACGTTCCGAAAGGAACGACTGAAACCAGCCTAACGCCCTGCCTGATATGCCTGCCTCACCAAGCCTCTGGACAAGAATGGTATGGGATACAGTGTCAAAGGCGGCACTAAGGTCCAAAAGGACCAGTGCCGCCGTTTGACCTGCATCTAGTACAGAGCGGAGATGTTCAGCCATGAATAAGAGTGCCGTCTCTGTACTGTGTCCAGGTCTAAAACCATTCTGAGTGGGATCCAATAACTGTGCAGAAGTCAGATGTTTAGTTAAAATTACATTCACATGGGCCTCAGTGATTTTTGCCACCCATGGAAGGAGAGAGATGGGTCTATAGCTCTCCGGCTTCAGTGGATCCAGCCCCGGCTTTTTGATAATAGGCATAACACAAGCAGCCTTCCAGGCAGGTGGGACTGATCCGGTGGTAAGGGACTGTTCCACCAGATGGCGAATAGGAGGGAGGCAGAGGGACGCTGAGTCCATGAACTGGGCTGGTCTCAGAGGGTCATCTGGTGAACCAGATTTGACCCTGGCCGCCAGGAGATTGAACTCCAGCTCCGATGGTATGGGAAGAGTGGTCAAACATTGAGGGGTACGAGATGTTATAATCGTATTGCCCAGGTCAACTTTGGGAAAAGAGCTATAGATGGCTTTAACTTTTTCCACAAAGAAACTGGCTAGCCCCTCACAGTGAGCAGATCTCCGTATTTGGGAGTCTGTTCGCTGTAAGCTCCTTCAGGACTTTAAAAACCAGTTTGGAAGGGTTAGAACTTGCCTGGAATTCCCGTGCGTAATAGTCTGCACGAGCCCGGCAGACAGCTCTATGGTATACCTTGACCTTGGCCAGGTAAGATACTTTTAAGTCTTCCTCATAGCTCTTCCTCCAGGCTCTTTCGGCTTGTCGACAGGTAGCTTTTATACGCCTGAGATCCCCCGAATACCAGGGATTGGACTGGGAGGAACGATTCCTACTCCAAGTAGCCGGTATCAGTGCGTCAAGCGCTCGAACAATCCAAGCAGAGAAGGTGTTATACCCAGATTCGACGTCATCCGAATGGACCAGGGGTGTGGTGGTCAACACACGATGGAAATCCTCCAATTTGAGCTTTTTCCAGGGACGCCTGTATGATGTTTTATCAGGCTTCCCAGTGGGGTGAACCACCGATGTAATAGAAAGCTCAATAAGGTGATGGTCACTCCATCCCATGGGTCTAGGGGATGAGACCTCAACCAATTGGAGGTTGGTGAAAACCGGATCGAGAATATGGCCACCCTCATGGGTCGGATGACGGACCAATTGGGTTAGTTGTACAGCTTCGAGATCGTCAAGCAGACCATTGACCGCTGGTATCTCTAAGGCGTTGAAATGGATGTTAAGATCGCCGATAATAGTGAGATTGGAGGTAAGCAGCGAAAGAGAGCTTACAAGCTCAGGAAGAGCTTTCCTAAAAGCACAGTCACTCCCTGGAGGGCGGTATATCACCAGACCTGTAAGGGTCTGGTTCGAACTTGTGCTGATGGAAAAGTGAGCACATTCAGCGCCGACCAAGTTCATTGGCTTCCAAACACAGGTGAAACAGGTTTTAAAAGCCATAGCAATTCCTCCACCTCTCCCCTTCCGATTTAAGGTGTAAATAGCATAGCCTGGGGGAAGGGCTAGATTAATGATGGCAGAGTCCTCATCGCCAAGCCAGGTCTCTGTCATAAAGAAGACATCCGGGCCTTCTACAGAGATAAGTTCGTAAATATCTCGATGATGTTTTGACAGAGACCTAACATTTTGGTGCCACATTTTGATGGTGCTAGGGGGAGAGAATTCCTTCTTCCGATGTAACACAACCTGACTGGGGGCCTTCAGCGGGGTCGATAATTCCCACAAGCCACATGGACAAATGTGGGGACCACACAGAGGGTGTTGCTCCAAATGTGAGCAGGGGGGCAAAGAATGTCTGATCAGGTGTAACGCCTCAGAGGAGTAGGAAAGCATGATAGCGAGAAGATAGGGTCCTGCCACAGTCCGCGCGTCCTGGCGCGGACGGGTGCAGACGGGCAGGACTCTGGCTTGACTTCACTAATTATACCCACTTTGCACTGTTTTCCAAAGGGAACCATCTGGAAAAGAAAACCACGGGTAGAAGCTGCAAAGGTATGAAAGACTGGAGCTACGTTTAGATGGTTAAAGAACGGGGTACTGACAAGGAAATTAGAGGGTGTGAAGATAGGTGATTTTACGTAGGATATTAAATCCATTAAAGGGAAGATTTAAATGAAGGGTGAAGGAGGTCGAGATAAGGATTTTCAAGCGAGACAGCTGTAGCATTTTGCTCCGTACTTAGAGGGAAAGTGCTGTGTAAGAGTCCATCTGAGAACATGGTTTGAATGTGTCCATGTAAAAAGGTTTAATGTTGCACATAGCAGTTTGAAGCCACATGTTAATGGCAATATTTTTTCATTTGTAGTGAACTCCTGAAGAAGGGCTAATTGTAAGCTCGAAATGCATTGGGTAACAACAATTCACAACTGAGGATGTATTATGTTTTCTGACGTGCCCAGACAAAGGCTCGGATGGGCATATCTGTGGCATGAGAAGCTGTTGAAACATATAAGTGTCACACGAGTGCAAACAAAATAAATGAAGTTTCAAAAAGACTTTGGAGTATATGGTATAATTAGTGATAAAAGTGCAAGAGCTTTTGAATAAAACCTGTGAAAATCACAATTGAAGCTGTGCACCTGGTATTGGAGGGAAACTTTGCTCCATTCCATAAGATGTATTGATAAGCGCGTGACATTAGGGCAGATCACGCCATCCAGGGAGCACGCAAACGGAGAAAAGTTGAAAATGGAAATTGGCAAAATTGATGAAAATGTTTAGGCGGTGTGCACTGAAATTCTTGGAATACATCTCTGTGTGAAATGCCTACAACCCACTGCCCTGGCATAGATCAGTCACCCCTCTAGCTGCGTAGCACTATATCAGTGGTGAGAGTACAGGTGCATGAACCATGTACCCCTACAATGGCTAAGTCCATTGTTAAACATTGTAAGTGCAGCGCTGCCATTAAGAGTATATGATGCTGGGATTTTGTCATTACGAACTCCACAACGCCATAATGGCTACACTTAAAACTGAGAAGTGTGTTATCAAACTTCTCGGGACATGAAACCCACACTGATGCCAGTGTGGGATTTAATGAAAAATGCACACACAGGTCATCTTAGAGATGCTGCCTAAAAAACAACCTACCTCTAGTGTCCAGGCTGAGTGGCTGCTTTCAGCTGCCACCACCATACATGTTTCTGGACCCCTGGGTCGAGAGCCGGCTGCTCTCTGGGGCCTGAAGCAATGAACATCCAGGGATGAGGTGTCAAGCCTCCTCCCCCAGTATGGGCAGGATTCACAAAGGGTAAGCTGCAAAGGCGTGTCCCCTTTCTGAGCTTCGCAAGGCCACTTGCTGCTTTCAGCAGCTGGTCCCCACTGGTCATGAACCCGACGTGGGGCGGGGGAACCGGTGGGAAAAACTAGTGAAGAAGAGAGGCGTGCCCACCTCTGCCAACTCCACCCCTCAGACAGGGGAGGCGAGTTGAAGCACAACTCTCAGTCCCCGCCATCTTACAGATGGGGGAGTCTCAGCCAACCAGGGAAAGGCTTATGCCCTCCTCTCCCACTGGAAGGTGTCATAATAGGGGGGGTGTACCCACCCCAGGGAAGGGATCTATTGGTCCCAAACTCTTTACCTACCTGTAAAGCCCCTAAATCTAGTATTTAGGGGCCACCCTGAACCTTGCTTCCTCAGACCAGAAGAAACTACATGAAAAGAAGAGGGACTGAACAGCTGTGCTGAAGCTAACAAGAGGAAGATGCTTACTGACTTGGCCCCAGCCCTACTTGCCTGTCTCCACCCCAACCTGCTCCTGTGAAATCCTGGTGTGTCCTGCAGCCAGCAACCTCTAAAACCCCGGAGGAACTGCCTACCTTAAACCACAAAGACTGTGTCTCCTGTGAACACCTGCTTTGTTCATTTCCAACCTCTGGCTCCGTCCGGAGACCGCAAATCTGCACCACTCCGCACCCGCCGTCCACGGCCCGGGCTCGAGTGGGCAAACACCATGAGGAGGTCTCCCCCAGCAGCGATCCTAACCCGAGATTCAGCGACCCCTGACCTGCCTCAAACCTCCAACTGACACCTGGAGCCTAAATCCGGAAGGTCCCCCCCTACCGCGACCAGGAGCTGGTTAGCAGATCCGACACTAAATGGTACACCTGCACCCGACGCCCCAACACCTTGGGTGGCCAAACCGACGGTGCCTAATTAACCCCTAACTTACCTCTCGAAGTGGTTGTCGCACCCAGAAGACCTTCGTCCACAAGCCTGCAGTGCCTTTGCAAACCGGAGGTTCCCCATTGCAAACAGGGTGCCAGACGTCTAAACAGCACCCTGCACCCGGCCGCCCTAGTGCTACTTTGTTTCCCTATTTGCCCTCAGCTACAAGCCCAGTGTCAGATCTAGAAATTTGTTGAGATTCTTGCGGCGTGCATTGCCTTTTGTGATGCAGAGTATAAAATGTAAGGCCTGGGCTACTACTTCCAGCTGCTTCCGTTAGTATCTCAGCTACACTATTCCAATATGTCGCATGTTTTGGGCATGCCAAACCATATGGGGGAACGTGGCGTCTGAAGCTAGGCATCTAGGGCAGGCATCGGTGGAGGTAGGCTACATACACGATAGTCTGTGGTGTTAAATATTTGTGATAAGATAGTTGAATTGCGTGCATTCCAGTCTAGCGCTCGTAGATATATACTTAGGATATCCTATACACTGTGTCCACTGCTTATCCGTGACGCTGGTTGTCAGTGCTGCATCCCCGTATTCACGCAGTGGTTCCAACAGGGTGGCTGGGTCGGGCCTGAAGGAGTTGTATATTGCTGGGATTGCTCTCCTGCCTTGACCATGAGTCAATAGTGTTTGTTGTACCATGGATGTGGTGGGTTCAGTTAACACGTTCCCCCATACCTGGAGTATTTGCTGTGTCAGTTTTGCATGGAGCAGGAATGTCCCTGGTGGCACTCCTAATAGTCCATCAATACAGCAAAATCACATGAATTCATGTCCACAAATAGATCCCCCCCATGTGTTGAGTCCTGCTGTTTGATACACTACGAGTTCTGTTAACCTAAGGCAAACGTCAGGGCCGCGGAGCACTTCTAGGGGGAGGTCTGGGGCGGTTTAAATGCTTCACACTTGTTCCTCTGGGTAACACTTGCTGCTCAGTGCCACAGCTACCCCGGATTGTGCTGAGGATTTGACAGAAACCTACCATTCCTGAAGGGGTTGGTAAGTATATCGCATAGTGAGGTTACAAAACCACACCATGTAATACACCCCATTTCCTGACACTCCCCTTCATCTGAGCCATTCTGGGCACAGTTCGGTTTCGTGCCTTTCCCTCGGGAAACATAGTCCTGGATATTCAGGCTTTTTTCTTTGAACCTGGATTTCAGTGAGGTTGACTCGGAGGCTGCTGTTACTGAAAGCCTCCTGCTTCCTTTTGGTTGAGTACCCAAGATGGCATTGCAGTCTCTGCAGGTGTATCTGATCTCTCAGTGGGCTGAACATCAAGGGGACCTCTCTGACCATGTTGAGAATTTAGAGGCGACTGCAAAAGATCTGCAGTTATGGTTACTGGACTGCAATTGGGTCCGCAGCAGACGCCTCTCCCTTCCCCATCTGCAGCTCACAGTGGTGACTGATGTATTGCTTGTTGGTTGGGGATGAATAGAAACATCTGGTCTCCCAAGAGAATCTCAGCTCCATATGAACCTTCTGGAGCCAAGGGCCATCCACTCTGTGTAAAACGCCTTACTTCCATCCATCAAAGGGATGCTAGTAGACATGCTCACAGACAGTATTACCACCATGTGGCACTGAAATAAACATGGCTGGGTGGGTTAACATTGCCATGTGTTACTACAAAAAAAAGGGGTGGAGTGGGCTTACAGACCCTAAGCCAGGACTCCTTGCGCCAGGAGGCTTTGCACCTCTGGAAATGGCTGGATCAGCAAGAAATATTTCTGATGTTGAGCCACCAGGTAGGATTATTGAATGCTGGGGTGGATGTTCTCTGCCGTGGATTAGTTCAGCTGTCCGTGTCGATTAGATTATTAGTGTCGGTTATACCACGTGGTGGTACACGGTTTCTTCCACAAATGGGAAGAACCTTGGCTCAATCTGTTAGCCACCTCCAAGAATGCGCAATACCAGCACTTTTGCAGATTAGAGTTTCTAGCTCAAAGACGCTTTCTGCCTCAAGGGAACTCTGGACTCCTGTATGCATTTCCGTTGATACCACTCCTGCCCTGAGTTCTCAAAAAGATCAGGACTGTGTGAAAGTGGCTCTATGTATACTGGGCAATAATGAAGTACAGTGTGAATAGAGTCCACAAACCCCAAAGGTATAGCAGAGGTTAAAGTCAGGACTGACATTACTCTCCAAAGTGGTAGCTTGGTCGAGCTGTAAGGCAGTACCAGAGGGCAGTGCAACGCATTTGTTGTACACACTCAGTCAGCAAAGGATTTCACACACTCAAAGACTGAACTCCAGGCCAATGGTTTTTATATCCAAAGATATAGTTGTTTTATTTTTAGAACCAATAGGCATAAAAATATACTTTGCTAGATATGAGAACTCTCATGTAATTACTTTACAAGGAAGCCATAAAGCTGTTGAACATAATAGGTACAGGAGTTGCTGAAGGCAACTCAAGTCTAGACACACTTTAGCATTGAGCTCAATGGATTGTTACCATAAAAGTACAGTTGATTACAGTACAGATTACTTTAGTAGTTCCAGGACTAGATCCTAGATTCAGTCCTGGGGTCTAAGCTAAAACCAGATTAGCAAAAAACGTTTTAGTTACTGTGGTGAATTTTCATGAATATAAAGCTGTTTTAAAAGTTCACACTTTGAAACTTTTCAATGACAATCTGACAATGTTATTCAATAGGAGAAAATTCAGGTTGCAGGTACAGTATGATCACGTTACTTTTGTAATCCAGTACTGGTCTTCTAGGGCCAGCACTGGGGTCTGAACTTAAAACAGGTAGGTAATTGCGTTTCAGTATTTCGTATGATTTGTAAAGAATTTTTCAAGTTTTCAAAAGTAGGCACTTAAAAGAAATTTCATAGAAAAGCATACAATGAGTTCCTATGGAGAAAATACAGATTACTAGCAAACCCGCTAAGGATTACTTTTGCGGTTCAGTACTGGGCTGCAAGGTAAAGTACTGGCTTCTCGCCTGCTTGCAGGTGAGTACTTCGGAATTCGGCTGATTGTATATGAATATTTGCAGTTTTCAAAACTTCACACTTAGAAAATTTTCGAGTCAGAATGGGTCAATGTTATCCAATGGCAGGTAAGTGAGTTACCGGTTTCCAGGTGAGTACTTGGCTGGTGAAGTTAAAGTTCCGGGTATAGACTCAGGGGTCCCCTAGGGTCAGTTAAATACAGTCGGTTCCGCCCAAGCAGCGCAGGGGCGGCCGGGTGCAGAGGTAGGTAGGCCCAATGATATCAAATGAGGGAAAGGGGGCCTTCGGTTGGTGGCTGCTGGCTAGCAGGCCACGCGGCAGTGGGAGCTGGGCTCCTGGTCACTTGCTCAGGGCAAGGGGGGGGAAGTAGGATAGGACAAAGGTGGCACAGCCAGTGGCACTCGGGCGGCTGGGTGCAGGGTGCTCTTGAGCCGTCAGGTGCTCAATGTTATCCAATTGGAAAGGTCAACAAGGAACAAAGGCTGCAGGCTCGGTGACGGAGACTCTCCAGGGGCGACCAGCACTTCGAGAGGTAAGTTGGTATCTTGGAGCACAGGTAGGTACCCCAAAGGGAGGCACAGGGGGTTGTAGGGTGCCGGGTGCAGGGCTTTCTTTCGGTGTCGGAAAAGCTTACCATCGGCTGGTCGCGGTTGGGGTGGCCCCTGGTTCTGAGTCTGCAGGTGCCGGCTGGTTCGTCGAGGAGGGTCTTTGGGCACTGGACTTTGGGTCCCAGTCGCCGGGGGGACGTCCTCGTTGTGTTGGTTCGGTTGGGCCCGACCCGGGCTCGGCGGGTGCAGAGTGGGCTGGTCCGGAGCTTCCTGGTTGGCACCAGGTGGGTTGTGGCAGCAGAGCCTCTGCTGATGGGAGTCCCAGTCTTTAAGAGGGTGAAGGCAGGCAGGTCTTCCGGGTGTCCCAAGGTTACTGTCCGCAGGAGTCGCCGGGATTAGGCAGGAGCAGGTTCCAGGATAGACAGGCCGGTAGGGCTGGGGTCAAGTCAGTTGTTGTCGTCCTGTTGTTAGCAGCTGCACGGCGGGTCTTCTTCTTCTTGATCTTCTTTCTTCTTTTCGTATCGGGATCTGAGGAAGGAAGGTTTAGGGAGCCCCTAAATACTGAATTTAGGGGCGTTACAGGTAGGGCAAGGGCAGGGACCAATGGGTCCCTGTCCTGGGGTGAGTACACCCCCTAGCCTGCTCCTCTCCTGTGGGAGGGGGGGCAGGAACCTAGCTGGGATTGGGCAGGGTTCCCCATCTACAAGATGCCCGGGGGTCGTGCTTCACCTTGTTTCCCCCACCTGAGAGTTGGGGTTGGCACTGGCTGGCACACCTCCCTTCCTGACGTAGTTTTTCCCGCCAGTCTTCCCGCCAGAGTGGGGGTTAGAACTGGTGGGGACCAGTTGCTGGGTACAGCAAAATGGTCTGGAGAAGCTCACAGAGGCGGCATGCCTTTGAAGCTTCCCCCCTGCCCATCCTGGGGGAGGAGACCTAGCACCTCGCCCAGGATGTGCATTGTTGCAGGCACAGGAGAGCGGGGGCTCTCCACCCAGGGGTCCAGTAACATGTCTGCTGTTTGGCAGCCTCTGCAGCCACTCAGCCCAGGCGTGGATTGTAGGTTAGGATTTTAGAGGGCATCTCTAAGATGCCCTCTGGTGCATTTTACATTAAATCCTACACTGGCATCAGTGCGGATAAATGTGCTGAGAAGTTCGGTACCAAACTTGTCAGTCTTCAGTGTAGCCCTTATGGTGCTGTGGAGTTCGTAATGACAACCTCCCAGCACCATATACTCTTAATGGCATCACTGCACTTACAGTGCCCAGGAATGGCCCTGGGAACTGTAGGGGCACAGGGCTCATGCACCTGTGCCCACACCTCTGGCATAGGGCACCCAGCTAGAGGGGTGACTGAAGTATGCCAGGGCAGTGGGTTCTGTGGGCATGGCACACAGGGATGTGTGCCATGTCGACTCTTGGTTTAGTTCTGTACTTAGGCACTCGGCCTGCAAAGGCAGTGTATGGGTGCCAGGGTACAGGACCCCTGAGGGTGGCACAATAAGTGCTGCAGCCCTCAGGGGTCTTCTCTGGTCATCATGCCCTGGGTACCTAGGGCACCATTTACTAGATATATGATAAGATAAGTGTTCGAGGCATGTGGGCTGCTGAATTCATATCTGTGCATAGATCGCCGCCTAGTGTTGGGTCCGGATGATTGCACATTGTTGTCCTGGAAGAGTCTTCGAAGTATCACGAGATAGGTGGCTCCTCCCATGGACTACAGTGCGCATGGGCATCCTCTCCATCCTTAGATTGTTTTTTTCCGCCATTGGGTTCGGATGTGATTTCCAACTCGGAGTTCGGAATCGATAAAAAAAACTTTTCCAAAAGGCCTTCGGGGGCGTCGGTATTGTTATTGCGATCGGTACCGACAAATTTCATTCTGTAGTTTCTACTTGAAACGTCGAATCGGGCCGCGTGGCCTTTTAGACACCAAAAGGCCTATCGTCGATGGAACGAAGTCCATTCAAAAGATGCCCCAACTGTAACTCGAAATTTCCACACATAGATAAACACCCTGTGTGTAACAAGTGTTTATCTCCGGAATACAATGAAGCCGACAGCTTAGCTTGTGCGCAGTTTCGATAGAAAAAAACACTTCGGCTTCGAAGAGCAGCAAGGCAGACGATGCAGAAGCCAGCGCCTGAGCCGGAGAACATCTTTGAAGACGACGAAGAAGTCGTCGAAGCTGAGGACTCAGACCAACAGTCGGAGCAAGGGTCGGAACATGACTCCAGCTACTACGTCGACGACGAAGACGACATCGTCGAGGTAGGGGACGACGATCCAGGCATAGGGGACCACGATCCAGGCATAAGATCCGTCGAGGACGACTCAGGCGAGGACACTGGGCCAACCGTGAGTACGGAGCCCAGTAATGTTACTGATACGCTTCCAGAGGCTCAGGTCGAGGCATCGCCGGAAGGCCTTAGCCAAGATCCTAACATCGATTCTATAGCCCCGCAATTCTGCCCGGCTAAGAATATAAGACAAGAGCCATCACTGCAACATTACCATTCATTGGTAATATCAAAACGGAAAGTGAAGGAAGCAAAACAGAAACCGAAACTGATAGACTTTACAGTCTTCGGACCGAGATGTGCGAATCCATCGGCGCCGAACAAAAACAAAATGGCCGTCGACCCGGCTGGGTCGCATATGAGGGTTGTCGAGCCAAGAGCCAATACACCCAGAGACATGCCTAAGCTGAAGGCCATCAAACCGACAAGATCAATGTCGACGTCAGGCAACATAAACAAAGGCCTCGCACAGAAGATGGTTGTCGAACCGAAGCAAAACGTCGACAAGCCAAAGACGGTGCAAACAAAGACACTCGACCCGAAAGGAAGAATCGAGGCAAAGGGGTCCGTCGATCCGAGGCAACAAATCATCGCTCCGAAGCAGCAGGCTTCGGAGACGACACAAAAACAAAAAGTGGTTGTGGAACCAAAGAAAACTGTAGGATCGAGCACAATTTCGGCACCAAAGAAGTTCATCCAGTCGAAAAAGACTGTGGAGGCACAAAAGTCCCTCGGACCAATAAAGTTTGGACTTCCAACGCACATGAGGCAGAAAACGGTCAAACCAACAACGGAAATCGTCCCGACGCAAACTAAAAAGCCGATATCGGGAAAAAGAGCTCAAGCACATAAAGAGCAAGAGCCCTCGACAGAAGAACAATCAAAACTGTACGTCGACCCCAATACTGGCAAAGTAAAAAATGAGGTTCAGAGCACTTTACTCAATCAACCTGTGAACCCTGACTATTTGTTTGGCCCTAATGTGGACACAATATTAGACAGGATGAAAAAAGATACTGAGACAGCCAAGTCTATGGGAGCCATGCAGTCACAACAATACAGAGGGTCTCCTTTCGTCGCTCCGGCAACAGAGGAGCTGCAAGAGAAGGCTCAGCACAGCAAACCTCATGCAACAAGGGGAACACGCAAAACACCTACAACAAAAACAGTAGAGGTGGATACCGTGGAAATAACAGTAAGGGTAGAGTACGAGGGAATAACACCACCAGATTCTCTACCAATACCAAACAGTGACTTTTCGTCACTACCCCCAGACCATGTAACATCGGTTGGGGGAAAAATACAGCAGTTCCTGCAAGTCTGGGAAAACATCACCACAGACAAGTGGGTGAGGCAAATTATCCAGCATGGCTATTGCCTAGAATTAACCTCCACACCACCCAACATTCCCCCAAGACACCGTCCTATGTCTGCAGAACACCTACACTTATTGCAGCAGGAAGTCATCAGCATGCTACAAAAAGGGGCCATAGAACTAGTACCCTTAGAACACCAGGGTACAGGGGTGTACTCACTGTACTTCCAAATCCCCAAAAAGGATGGGTCTCTCTGACCAATTTTAGACCTCAGGCCCCTAAACCAATACATTTTATCAGAGCATTTCCACATGCTCACTCTACAGCAGGTATTACCACTGTTGCGTCAAGGAGATTTCCTCGCAACACTAGACCTCAAGGTCGCATATTTCCATATACCGATACACCCAGCACACAGGAAATATCTCAGGCTTACAATACAAAATCAGCACTACCAATTCAAAGTCCTTCCTTTTGGGGTGACAGCCCGAGAGTATTCACAAAGTGCCTAGCGACAGTAGCCGCACATCTGAGAAGACAGCATATTCATGTCTATCCATATCTGGATGACTGGCTAATACAAGCACAGTCAGCCCAGCAATGTGCCAGCCACATGTCACGCACTATTCACCTCCTGCACAGTTTAGGGTTCTTGCTGAACTATCCAAAGTCCCATCTTCAGCCGGCCCACGTACAACAATACCTGGGAGCGACTATAGACACTCTGGCAGGGAAGGCACAACCCAATTCTGTCAGAATAAACAGCATTCAGAAGCTAATCCAAAGGTTCAGGCCCCAAACCTCGCTTCCAGCCCGAGTGTTTATGCAACTAATAGGCATGATGGCCTCATGCATTTTCATAGTCCCTCACGCAAGACTACACATGCGTCCGCTGCAGGAGTGCCTAGCACGTCTGTGGTACCAGGCTCAAGGACAATTAAGCGACCTAGTGTTGGTGACCAGTCGTGCATACAACTCTGCATTGGTGGAATCCACAAAACCTTTGCAAGGGACGACTGTTCCAAGAGCCTGTACCACAAATAGTCTTAACCACGGACGCATCCCTCATAGGGTGGGGAGCCCATGTCCTCCACCACACAGTGCAGGCCTTATGGACCACGCAGCAAAAGAAAATGCACATCAACCTACTGGAGCTGATGGCAATTTTCATGGCAATGAAAGCTTTCAAAGTGCATCCCTGCAATAAGACCGTGTTGATCCGGACGGACAACATGACTGCGATGTACTACATACAGAAACAGGGAGGAACACACTCCCCACAGCTGTCACATCTAGTTCAAAGCATGTGGAAGTGGGCCATTCAAAGAAACATTTTTCTCATGGCAGAACACCTCCCAGGCAAGGACAATCAAATAGCGGATCTGCTCAGCAGACACAGCCAACAGATGCACGAGTGGGGTTCATCCCACAGTGCTTCAGCCATTCTTCCAACAGTGGGGACAACCAGAGATAGACCTGTTCACCACAAAAGAAAACGCAAAATGCCAGTACTTCGCCGCAAGGTTCCCACACCCGCAGTCTCAGGGCAATGCGATATGGATGAACTGGTCAGGCAAATTTTCCTACGCTTTTCCACCAGCACCGTTGATATCGTTAGTGGCACGCAAACTGCGCCAGCACTCCATGACGCTAATCCTAGTTGCTCCAACATGGGCGAGGCAACCGTGGTACACCACGTTCCTAGAACTTTCCGTGGTGCCTCATCAAAGACTAAAACTAACACCCAGTCTCTTAACGCAGAGCCATGGAGACATTCAGCACCCAGATCCGCAGCAGCTGAACCTTGCAATCTAGCTCCTGAAGTCCTAGAGTTTGGCTACCTAAACTTACCTCCTGACTGCATAAACATTATCAAAGAGGCAAGAAGACCTACCACAAGAGCATGCTATGCGGCAAAGTGGAAACGTTTTGTCATTTACTGTAACAACAATGACATAAACTCACTTGACACATCAACTCAAAATATCATATGCTATCTTTTGCACCTACACCGCTGCAATCTAGCCTATACCTCCATAAGGATACACTTAGCTGCCATAGCAGCTTACCTTCAGAACAGGCAACACCTTTCGCTATTCAGAGTGCCTGCAATTAAAGCATTCATGGAGGGGCTCAAACGAGTGATCCCCCCAAGACACCCACCTTCACCTGTCTGGAACCTAAAGTTGTTTTACCCAGACTAATGGGACCACCTTTTGAACCTTTACACTCGTGTGAAATACAATTTTTAACATGGAAGGGGGCTTTTCTCGTAGCGATTACTTCGCTTATAAGAGTTAGCGAGCTGCAAGCCCTAACTATTCAAGAACCATTCTTCCAAATTCACACAAATAGGGTTGTGCTTAGGACAAACCCTAAATTTATGCCAAAAGTGGTATCCCACTTCCACATCAATCAAACAATAGAACTTCCAGTGTTCTTCCCAAATCCACAGTCAGTGCTTGAAAGGGCTCTACACACACTAGATGTTAAGAGGGCTCTCCTATATTACATAGACAGGACAAAAGATTTCAGGAAGACAAAACAGTTTCTTGTTGCTTTTTCACCACAACACAAAGGAAACCCTATTTCTAAGCCAGATGGATAGTTAAGTGCATTCAAATATGTTATCTTAAGGCAAAACGCACTTTAACAGTTCCCCCAAGAGCGTATTCTACACGCAAAATGGGGGCATCCATGGCTTTCCTAAGAAACATTCCTCTAGAAGAAATATGTAAAGCAGCCACATGGACAACCATACATACTTTCACAAAACACTATTGTGTTGATGTACATTCCAAACAGCAAGCTGCTGTAGGACAGGCTGTTCTAAAGACTTTATTTCAGACTGCTGCAGCTGGCACAGGTAGCCACCTCTAAGGGAGAGACTGCTATACATTCTATGCACACATATGAATTCAGCAGCCCACATGCCTCGAACGGAATATGCTACTTACCAGTATGCATCTGTTCTTGGCATGTAGGGCTGCTGACATTCATATCGCCCTCCCTCCTCCCCGGTGCCTGTCGCAGCTACAGCATTCATTCTAATTCACACTTTCTTGCATGGACATCTCTTACTGTACAACACTCCATCTCTGCCACAATGGCGAAAAACAATCTAAGGATGGAGAGGATGCCCATGCGCACTATAGTCCATGGAAGGAGCCACCTATCTCGTGATACTTCGAAGACTCTTCCAGGACAACAATGTGCAATCATCCGGACCCAACACTATGCGGCGATCTATGCACAGATATGAATGTCAGCAGCCCTACATGCCAAGAACAGATGCATACTGGTAAGTAGCATATTCCTTATTGCACAGTTAATGAAAACTCACAATTTAAGGTACACAACTTATCCATTTACTAGGGATTGACAGGTGGCCAGAGATGCCAATTGGGTTTTTAGTTTCAGCACAGTTTTAGGGAAGGAACACAGGCCCTGGGTACCTGGTTGGCAGGAACCCAGGGCACACTCAGTCAAAGCACATCAGCAGTTCAGAAAAAAGTGAGGGCATACCAAGGCAAGAAAGATGGCACTTTCTCACAAGGACTGATCAGGCCCAAATCCTAATGACACACGACTGGGCATTGAAGGCTTGTTATGAAGAAATCCTGGCCTTAGGATCTGTCCTCCAATCACACTGCCGCTCCGGGGTAGCTGCTGTTCTGCACACAGGCCTTTGCAATTTCTACCCTTATTTCGAGACATTGAGCAGCAACAGTTGAACACCTTAGACCTTCCTCGGAGGTGGCTGATGTCATCTTGGCAGCCAGGTTTACAACATTTCTTTCCTCCCCCTTACATTGTTATGTCACATTGGAGTCTTAACTTGGTTCTCACATTCCGGATGTGCAGTTCATTAGAGCCACTTCAGAGTTGTTTCTTGGAGCTCCTTACACTCAAGACACTGTTCCTCTTCGCCATAACATCGCATCGCATGTGAGCCCTTTGTGTCAACCTGTCGTACACAACCTTCAGAGAAAAACAGTTTTTTCAGATCCAGGCATCTTTCTTGCCTAAAGTTATGACGTTGTTTCATGTCGTTGATGTTATTGTCCTGGTATTTGAGGGTAATTTGGGCATGACCCCTATTATGTATATACTTGTTTCATATCTGTCAAAAAATAGGAGTGACGCCACTGCTTGGACTCACAAGAGTGCTCAGATTTTACATACATCATACCAAAGAACCATGGGTGGAGGTTCAGCTATTTTGTTGGGTTCTCTAAAGTTGAAAAAGGCAAGGCTGTACAGAAGAGAACCATTCCTACTGGATTGTGCCCTGCAATACCATATGATACTAATTAGCTTAAAAGTAGCTTCTTGAAGGACTGAGTGCTCATCCCACTAAGACCGAAGCTGCCAGCATTGCTTTAGCGCGTGGAGTCCCTGTCCTAGGCATTAGCCAGACAGCTACATGGATGTTTCTTCATATGTTCACAAAGCACTAGCCTTTGGAGAGTCCGGTTCGGCGAGAGGATCCTTTTTCCTTGCCTGCTCAATCCTGTAGGACTTGTTGGTTCGAGTCCATCCACAGATCCACCTCCATATAGGTACTGCTTTGTTATCTTTTCAAAAGTTGATGAATCATCAGCCAGACATCTAGTCCCAGATACCTCAACGACTCTTCCACCCCCCCTGTGCTATGCTTGGCCTCTATCCAGTAATAAGATCCCAAGTTTAGGAAGTTTGCACACTGGTCACACCAATTTGCTTTTGGGGCTCTGCATCTGGGAGCGCATGCAGTCAGGAAAGCAACCAAAGTCAGCGCATGGGAGTGGCACCAATATATGCTCTTTGTTTTTTCTGGAGCTGAACAGTTTTGGTGCAGAGCTGCATGGTCCCACCTGCAGGCACACAGAAGAGGTTAGGGATGCAATCTGATCCCAGGGGTTTATTTAGAAGATGAGGAATCTGCAGCTAGATAGTCTCTACCAGAAAGAGAGTTACCAAAGGTAAGTAACTTGTTCAACAAACCCTCCCATATGCCCAAAACCCTTCAGTCAAACCATCTTTGAATCCTGCAGCAGGAGTTGGGAGTCCTGCTGCAAAACGAAGTGGTGGAGTTGATGCTAGGGAAGAAAATTAAGCAGGGCACTACTCTAGGTAATTTCTGATGTCCAAGGAGGACCCAGTGGACGCTAGAGAAAGAAATT
The DNA here is from genome assembly GCF_964263255.1 of Lissotriton vulgaris. Lineage (NCBI taxonomy): Eukaryota > Metazoa > Chordata > Amphibia > Caudata > Salamandridae > Lissotriton > Lissotriton vulgaris. The sequence goes on along the minus strand of NC_141694.1, from coordinate 1,361,010,950 downwards.
GTGCATGGGTACTACGCTTGGTAATTTCTGGTGTCCAAGAAGGACAACAGTCAAAATATAATCCTAGACCTCATGCTCTTGAACTTATACATTTGGAAGGAAATCTTCAAGGTGGTAGCCCTGGCTCAGATTTCTCTGGCACTGGAAGTGAAAGACTGGATATTGTCCCTTGACTTGCAGGATGCATATTTCCATATACCGATCTTACAGTTGCAGAGGCGGTACCTGCACATAGTTGTATAGCCTACTCACTCCCAGTTAGCAGTTCTCCTGCTTGGACTCATGTTGCCACCATGAGTCTCTACAAAGGTGATGGGCGGTGGTTGCAACCATCTCCGGAGGTTGGAAATTTCTGTATTCCTGTAAATGGACAACTGGCTCCTTCAAGCTTGCCCTATCAACTTTCGGCAAAAGCATCCCTGCTCTTCAAATTTGTCTTTTCCAACACCTAAAGCCCTCTCAGCATCTCCTGTCTGTAGTGACCTTACTGGACAGCATCACTTTCAAGCTTCCCTCCTTTGTAGAGAGACAGTCAGGTTATGATTGCAATTTGCAGTGTTTTGGGAGGGAGGACAGAGTCCTGTTCTGACAGTCTTCTGTCTGCTAGGTCTGCTGGGTTTTTGCATATGGGGGCTTTCTAGATGACTCCTCAGCAAGTGGTTCCAGAATGGACGAGAGCTGCTGATCACCATTGGGATCTTCTGTGACACAGCGGAGCCGAACGGGTGGTTGGTAAAGGAATGTTCGAGGCATGTGGGCTGCTGAATTCATATCTGTGCATAGATCGCCGCCTAGTGTTGGGTCCGGATGATTGCACATTGTTGTCCTGGAAGAGTCTTCGAAGTATCACAAGATAGGTGGCTCCTCCCCTGGACTACAGTGCGCATGGGCATCCTCTCCATCCTCAGATTGTTTTTTTCCGCCATTGGGTTCGGATGTAATTTCCAACTCTGAGTTCGGAATTGATTACAAACTTTTCGAAAAGGCCAAAAGGCCTTCGGGGTCGTCGGTATTGTTCTTCGATCGGTGCAGACAACTTTATTCCTGTTGTTTTCTACTCAGAACGTCGAATTAGGCCGCGTGGCCTTTTTCGACACCAAGGGACCAATCGTCGATGGAACGAAGTCCATTCAAAAGATGCCCCAACTGTAACTCTAAATTTACACACATAGATAAACACCCTGTGTGTAACAAGTGTTTATCTCCAGAACACGATGAAGCCGACTGCTTAGCTTCTGCGCAGTTTCAATCAAAGAAGGCACTTCGGAGTCGAAGAGCAGTGAGGCAGACGATGCAGAAGCCAGCGCCTGACCCGGAAAATATCTTTGAAGACGACGAAGAGGGCGTCAAAGCTGAGGACTCTGATCAGCAGTCGGAGCAGGGGTCGGAACATGACTCCAACTACTACGTCGACGACGAAGAAGACATCGTCGAGGTAGGGGACGACGATCCAGGCATCGGAGCCGTCGAGGACGACTCCGGCGAGGACACGGGGCCAACCGTGAGTACGGAGCTCAGTACACTTAATGATACGATTCTAGAGGCTCAGGTCGAGGCATCGCCGGAAGGCTTTAGCCAAGATCATAACCTCAATTCTATAGCCCCGCAATTAAGCCCGGCTAAGAATATAAGACAAGAGCCATCGGTGCAACATTACCACTCCTTGGTAATATCGAAACCGAAAGTAAAGGAACCAAAACAGAAACCAAAACTGATAGACTTTACAGTCTTCGGACCGAGAGGTATGAATCCATCGGAGCCGACCAAACACAAAATGGTCGTCGACCCGGCTGGGTCGCATACGGGTTGTCGAGCCGAGAGCCAGTACACCCAAGGCCACGCCTAAGCTAAAGGCCGTCGAACAGACTAGATCGATGTCGACCCCAGGCAACACAAACAAAGGACTCCAGCAGAAAATGGTTGTCGAACCGAAAGAAAAAGTCGACAAACAAAGGACGGTGCACACAAAGACACTCGAGCCGAAGGCGAGGATCGAACCGAAGGGGTCAGTCGAGCCGAGGCAGCAAAACATCGCTCCGAAGCAGCAAGCTCCGAAGACGACACAAGGCCAAAAGGTGGATATCGAACAAACGAGAACAGTCGGATCGATAACCATTACGGCCCGAAGAAGTTCATACAGACTAAAAAGCCTGTTGATCCGCAAAAGTCACTCAGACCGATAAAGTTTGGGCTTCCAACACACATGAAGCCGAGAGTTGTCGAACCGACAACGGAAATCGAACCGACACAAACAAAAAGGGCGATAACGGGGAGAAGAGCTAAAGCACCTGAAGAGCAACAGCCCTCGACAGAGGAACAGTCAAAACTGTATGTTGACCCCGATACTGGCAGAGTTACCCTCTTAAAAAGACCAGACACTTACGCAGAGACCTATAAAATACCACTAAAAAAGAAACGAGACTCTTCTACATCTCCAACTCTCTTTGAGCCTATCAGACCACATGTGCAAGAGACTTATACATATTCTCCCACACGCACAGATGAGGATGTGGAATATGAGGATAATGAACTGTACAATTATCCTGTGGACAATGACCAGGGCAACCAAAATCAACCATGGTCTGACCCTGTAGATCCTGCAGACTCTCAGCCCATTCAAGACAATACTGCATACCCTGTTAAAACTTCACCTACAGAGGATACAGCTGCTTTCAATGCATTGATAGAAAGAGCAGCATACAATCACCATGTGGAAATGCATGCAGACCCCATTGAGGAAGACTTCCTCTTTGACACTTTCAACACTTCTGAAAGATAAGTCAAAACATTGCCGATGTTAAAGGGGGTGCTTAAACATGCAGGGGACATATTTAAGGAAACAACCAGGGCACGAGTCATTAACCCCAGAATAGAGAAGAAATATAGGCCAGCACCAGTGGACCATACATACATTAAGGGACAGCTGCCTTTAGACTCTTTGGTAGTATCCAATGCACGTAAACGTGCTACTTCTCAGACTACTGGCGAGGCTCCACCTCCAGACAAGGAGTCTAAAATTCTGGAGGCATCAGGGAAAAGGGTAGCTGCTCAAGCAGCTAACATATGGAGAATTTCAAACACACAAGCCCTGTTAGCCAGGTAAGACAGGGCACACTACGACACACTAGAGCAAATTCTCCAGCATCTACCGGACCTTTATAAGGAACAGGCAGAGTTCCTAATACAGGAGGGAAAGCTAATATCTAACGCCTCCATCAAATGTGCGCTAGATGTGGCAGACACAGTAGCCAGGGCTATCAATACCAGTGTCATGCTTAGAAGACATGCGTGGCTCTGCATCTCTGGGTTTAAAAATGAGGTTCAGAGCACTCTACTCAATCAACCTGTAAACCCTGATTATTTGTTTGGCCCTAATGTAGACACAATATTAGACCAAATGAAGAAGGATACCGAGACAGCAAAGTCTATGGGAGCCTTGTAGTCACAACAATACAAAGGCGGCTCCTTTCGTCGCTCCGGCAACAGATGAGCTGCAAGAGGAGGCTCAACACAGCAAAGCTCATACAATAAAGGGAACACGCAAAACACCTACAACAAAAACAGTAGAGGTGGACACCGTGACAATAACAGCAAAGGTAGAGGACGGGGGAATAACACCGCCAGGTCATCTACCAATACCAAAAAGTGACTTCTTGTCACTACTCCTAGACCATGTAACACCGGTTGGGGGAAGATTACAGCAGTTCCTTCTAGTCTGGGAAAAATTTACTACAGACAGGTGGGTGAGGCAAATTATCCAGTATGGCTATTGCCTAGAACTAACCTCCACACCACCAAACATACCTCCAAGACACCGTCCTATGTCCGCAGAACACCTACACTTATTTAAGCAAGAAGTCATCAGCATGCTACAAAAAGGGGCCATAGAACTAGTACCCTTAGAACACCAGGGTACAGGGGTGTACTCACTGTAATTCCAAATCCCCAAAAAGGATGGGTCTCTCAGACCAATTTTAAACCTCAGGCCCCTAAACCAATACATTTTATCAGAGCATTTCCACATGCTCACTCTACAGCAGGTATTTTACCACTGTTGCGTCAAGGAGATTTCCTCACAACACTAGACCTCAAGGTCGCATATTTCCATATACCGATACACCCAGCACACAGGAAATATCTCAGGTTTACAATACAAAATCAGCACTACCAATTCAAAGTCCTTCCTTTTGGGGTGACAACAGCCCAGAGAGTATTCACAAAGTGCCTAGCGACAGTAGCCACACATCTGAGAAGACAGCATATTCATGTCTATCCATATCTGGACGACTGGCTAATACAAGCACAGTCAGCCCAGCAATGTGCCAGCCACATGTCACGCACTATTCACCTCCTGCACAGTTTAGGTTTCTCGCTGAACTACTCAAAGTCCCATCTTGAGCCTGCCCACGTACAACAGTACCTGGGAGCGACTATAGACACTCTGGCTGCAAAAGCACAGCCAAATTCTGCCAGAATAAACAGCATTCAGACGCTAATCCAAAGGTTCAGACCCCAACACTCACTCCCAGCCCGAGTGTTTATGCAACTAATAGGCATGATGGCCTCATGCATTTTCATAGTCCCTCACGCCAGACTACACAGGCGTCCGCTGCAGGAGTGCCTAGCACGTCAGTGGAATCAGGCTCATGGACAGTTGAAAGACCTAGTGTTGGTAACTGGTCGTGCATACAACTTTCTGCATTGGTGGAATCCACAAAACCTTTGCAGGGGACGACCGTTCCAGGAGCCTGTGCCACAGATCTTCTGATAGATACATCTGCCGTGTGGATTCCTCACCTTGTGAATATCCCCCTTGCGTCAGCAACGTTCGGAAATTTTCTTCGTAGCACGCCGTCGTGGGCGACGTCACAGGAGCACGGCATCGCGCGCGACTCCGTCTGACGTCACCGACTCCATATTAGGCCCACGCCGGCGTGATGACGTCAGTTCCCTTTTTTCCGCGTCTCCGACGCTAACGGTTTTCGGGATCTTCAGCGATACCTAGTATCTTTCTGACTATTATTTGTCACTGTTTCTCTCTTGCGACTTTGTTCTTCTCCGGAGATGTCGTCGAGGAAAACAGGCTTTAAGCCATGTAGGTCTTGTGCCGGCATGATGTCTATCACGGACCCGCATAAGGATTGTTTGTGGTGTCTTGGATCGGGCCACGACGTCAAGAACTGCGAGTCCTGTTTCAAGATGAATCCGAAGGCGCTTCGGGAGCGTGAAGCAAAGTTGCTCTTGGCGAAGGTGAAAAAGGACTCTGGGCGACTTTCGAGATCTACGTCACGGAGATCGAAGTTGAAGCAAAGGTCTCGGTCGAGGTCGAGATCGGCGTCGAGGTCCAGAGCTGGTTCGAGGTCTGGAGACGATTCGAGGTCCAAGGCGAAGTCGAAGTCCAGAGAAAGGTCTAGGTCTAGATCTAAGTCGGCTTCCGGGCATGCTTCGAGCTCTTCGAGGAGAAAACATAAGAGGAGGAAGCACAGTTCGAGACATCATTCGGGGAAGGATTCCTCTGACTCGAAGAGAAAGTCTCACAAACACCGTAAGGACTTTGTCTCTCCTTCACCTGCTATGTCAAGAGTGGGTTCTCCGGCGCCGGAGCCGGACCCGGAGCCGGTTTCCTCGGAGCATGAAGAAGAGGAGGTGGTTCAAGAACCGGCTTCGGCGGAGACTCCTGTGAATCCAGAAGGTCAGGGTGAGGATGTGTCGGGTCGGCCTCCATTGCAACATCCGGTAGGTCCGTACCCTTCCTTCCCTGGACCTGGACAGAATCCCTCGCATTTTCTCAATGCGATGTTTGGAGTTTATTCTAGGGCGATGTACCCCGCTGGAGCGCCTGGTGGCCCCATGGGTCCGTTGTCGTACAACCTGGGTATTCCTCAGTCGTATGCCCCTGCTCCATTTATGCCTTTCATGCCGGCGCCTGTTTCACCTTGGCTCGGTACGGCTCCACCGAGGTCCTCGACTCCGCATGCGGCTTCGCCGACTCCGGATCGACCTCGCAGTCGAGATCGAGGTGCCACACCTGTTCTTGACTCTCGTCCTCCTGCTTCGGTTCCTCGAGCGACGTCGGAACCGGCTCCGTCGGAGTCGTTACCGGATCCGTCGACTTCGATTCGAATGGAGTGGTCGAGGCGAAGAGCTCAGCGTCTTCTCGAGCAAAAGGATGATGAGAGTTCAGATGTGGAGGAAGGTGAGCTTCCTGATCATGGTGATGACTTCGAAGAGCTTCGGGATGCTAGTGGTCTGGAACTCTCTCCCGAGTGGGGTCTGCCTTCGACTTCTGATGCACCATCAAGGGACGTGGCTCCTTATCATGTGGTTATTAGGAAGGCTGCTGAGCTTCTTAACTTAAAGCTGCCCACGGTGGAGTACAAGCCCAACATTCTCACGGAAGTCCTGCATTCTCCATCCTCAATTGTGGAGCCAACTTTGCCGTTTACTGATGCCTTGTCAGATCCAATTAAGGAAATTTGGAAGAGGCCGTTGTCTGCTCCTGCAGTTTCAAGGGTTATTGCAAGGCGCTATAGGGTGGCTCCTGATGACCCTGCATTTCTTTCTACGCATCCGTCTCCGGAAAGTCTTGTGGTTCAGGCGGCTTGTTCTAATAGGGCGGCAGGCTCCTTCCCTCAAGTGCCTGCTGACAAAGAGTCAAAAAAAGTGGATCAGGCTGCGAAGAAGACTTTCTCTTCTGGGAGCATGGCTCTAAAGTCGTCAAATGCCACTTGCCTTCTAGGTAGATATGTGCACGCGCTGATGGACTCAGTGAAGCAGTTGTCACCAAAACTTCCTGAGGAGGATAGAAAAAACTTTAATGAAGTCATCTCTGACACTCAGGCTGCGGCCCGCATGGTCATCCAAAGCGGCATGGACACTGTGGATTCAGTTGCCAGAATTATGGGCTCATCCATTGCAACTAGGAGAGCTGCATGGTTAAAATCATCTGATTTCTCAGCGGATGTACAATCCACTTTGTTGGACTTACCCTTTGAAGGATCTGGCCTTTTTGGTAAGAAGGCAGATGTGGCCTTGGAAAGGTTTAAAGACAGCCGTGCCACTGCGAGATCGTTGGGTCTGCAGATGAGAGGGTCTGCAGCCAGAAAATTCAAGGGTTTTGGAAAATCTTCTTTTCGTCCCTTCAAGCAGGGCCAACAACAGCAGCAGCAGCAGAACCCTCTATATAAGTCCTATAGAGGTAGACAGAGGGGTCGTGGTCGTGGACGTCAAGTCTCCTCTTCCTCCACTTCCTCCAATAATGCCCAACCCCCACCCGCATCAGCAAAGCAGCCCTAGATCCACCATTCTGGATCATGTAGGGCCAGTAGGGGGTCGGCTTACTCACTTTCTATGAGATTGGGAATCGGTTACATCAGATCTTTGGGTTCTCAATCTCGTAGAGAATGGGTATGCACTTCCTTTTCAGGAGTTCCCTCCCAATTACCCTCCTTGCCAAGGTTATTGCTCGGAGGACCACCTGCTTCTCCTGCAGGAGGAAGTCCTGGCTCTGTTTCGAAAGGGAGCGATAGAGGTGGTTCCAGAGCAGGAGAGGGGTCAAGGGTGCTACTCCCGGTATTTCTTGATTCCCAAGAAGGATGGCAGGCTTCGGCCTATCCTGGATCTCAGGGTTTTGAACCTCTATCTCAAACAGGAGAAGTTCAAAATGCTCACCCTTGCTCAGGTTCTTCTGGCGCTGATGGAAGAAGACTGGATGGTGTCGATCGACTTGCAGGATGCGTATTTTCACATCCCAATCCTGAAGTCGCACAGGAAGTATCTCCGTTTTACGGTGGGATCGCAGCACTATCAGTTTGCGGTCCTCCCGTTTGGACTTACTACTGCGCCTCGAGTTTTCACCAAGGTGATGGCAGTGGTGGCGGCGCATCTCAGGAGGTCAGGGATTCCTGTATTCCCTTATCTAGACGACTGGCTGATCAAAGCGGAGTCGCCGGAGATGGTGCTCCATCATCTGCAGGAGACAACTCAGTTGTTACACAGGTTGGGTTTTTCGATAAACGTACCCAAATCTCACCTGGTGCCCTCCCAGCGCAACCTGTTCATAGGTGCAGTACTGGACACTTCTGTATGTCGTGCATTCCCTCCACCTCAAAGGATTCGCGACATACAGGAAATGATTCCTTTGTTTTATCCTGGAGCGGTCGTTCCAGTCCTGAAGGTCCTTTGTCTGCTTGGTCTGATGGCTTCTTGCATTCTGTTGGTCAGTCATGCACGCTGGCACATGAGGGCGCTCCAGTGGTGCCTCCGCAGGCAGTGGTATCAGCACAACGGAGATCTCAGGGAGTCTGTGAGGATCTCCAGAGAAACTGCAGCGGACCTGTCCTGGTGGGGCGTGGAAGGCAATCTGTCACAGGGAAAGCCTTTTCAGCTACCTCCATCAGTGGCCACAGTGATATCGGATGCATCCACTCTCGGGTGGGGTGCTCATCTGGGAGACCTGGAGGTCAAGGGTCTTTGGTCTCCGGAAGAAAGGTTGTTTCACATCAACCTTCTGGAATTGAGGGCGATACGTTTGGCGCTCAAGGCCTTCCTCCCTTCCCTTCGCGGTCGTTCGGTCCAGGTCCTAACGGACAACACGACTGCGATGTGGTACATCAACAAGCAGGGAGGAGTAGGGTCGCAGTGTCTCTGCAGAGAGGCTCTACGTCTCTGGTCCTGGGTTCAGGACCATCAGATTTGTCTGGTGGCAAATCATCTGGCCGGGGTTCTGAACGTGCGTGCGGACAGTCTCAGTCGGCAGTTTTCTGCCGACCACGAGTGGAGGCTTCACCCGGAGGTTGTTCGCAACATCTTTCGGATGTGGGGGACTCCTCGGGTGGATCTTTTCGCCACTCGCGAGAATGCTCACTGCCCTTCATTCTGCAGTCTCCAGTATCCGATGCAAGGAGCATTGGGGGACGCGTTTCAGTTGAGTTGGGAAGGTCGACTCCTTTACGCGTTTCCCCCCATACCTTTGATTCCTCGGGTTCTGAGGAAGATTCGTCAAGACCGGGCCCAAGTCATTTTGGTCGCCCCGGATTGGCCGAGAAGGGTGTGGTATTCGGACCTACTCCACCTATCCTCTCACCAGCCGCTCCGTCTCCCTCACAGGGCAGACCTCCTCTCTCAGTTGGAGGGGCAGGTTCTACACCCCCACCTCCAGACATTACACCTTCATGCCTGGAGATTGAACGGGGCAACTTGAGTTCTTTTTCTCTCCCACATGAGGTGGTGGATGTCATTCTCTCTGCCAGGCGTGACACCACTAAGTCCATTTACTCCTATAGGTGGACAAAATTTGTTTCTTGGTGCAGGGAGAGGGATATTGACCCTTTGAGGGCTCATTTGTCTAATATTTTACAGTTTGCCCTTTATCTGGCGCGGCAAGGTTTGGCTGTGTCCACGGTCAAGGGCTATCTTTCGGCCTTATCGGCGTTTCTATGTTTGCCGGATCAGCCTTCTCTCTTTAAGTCTCCGGTGGTTGTGAGATTCTTGAGGGGTCTTGTGAATATGTTTCCTCCTACCCCTTTTATTATTCCTCAGTGGGATTTGAATCTTGTGCTGACCTTTTTAATGGGTTCTCCCTTCGAACCCTTGCACAAGTGTCCATTGAGGCTTCTCTCTTTTAAAACTATTTTCCTCGTTGCAATCACCTCGGCAAGGAGGGTAAGTGAGCTTCAAGCTCTAAGTTCCAAACCCCCGTTCCTGACCATTCATGCAGAAAGGATGGTTCTTAGGACCAGGGCTGCTTTTCTGCCTAAGGTGGTGACTCCTTTCCATCTTGGGCAGTCCATTACCCTTCCTACCTTCTATCCTCCCCCTCACCCGTCTAAGGAGGAAGAGAGACTGCATCGCCTGGACCCTAAGCGGGCGGTGTCCTTCTATCTGGACAGGACTAAGGACTTCCGGATGGACGACCAGCTGTTTGTTGGCTTTGCTGGCTGCAAGAAGGGCAGAGCGGTGCACAAGCGCACTCTTTCCAGATGGATAATCCTGTGCATCAAGATCTGCTACTCCCTTGCGGGTAAGGACCCTCCTGAGGGTATTAGAGCTCATTCAACTAGAGCAAAGTCTGCAACATCTGCTTTGTCTAGGGGTGTGCCTGTTGAGGATATTTGCAGGGCCGCGACTTGGGCCTCCCTCCACACTTTCGCGAAGCATTACTGCTTAGATACCGAGGTGAGGAGGGATGGTCACTTCGCGCGTTCTGTCCTCCAAGACTTCCTGGTGTAGCAGAGTGGACACCCTCCTCCGGGAGTGGGGACTGCTGTGGGAATCTATTCACAATGTGAGGAATCCACACGGCAGATGTATCTATCAGAAGAACAAGTTACTTACCTTCGGTAACGCTTTTTCTGGTAGATACTATATCTGCCTGTGGATTCCTCACTGACCCACCCGCCTCCCCGTTTGTCTACTCTGCTATACCTGGTCTTTTTGTATATATGATTATAATACTGTTGTATTGATTTGGTTCTATTTGTACTGTGTACATTGTATATTTGCATATTTGCTATCGTTGGTCCGTCCGTGTGCCTCGAAGGCATGGAAAAAAGGGCGGAACTGACGTCATCACGCCGGCGTGGGCCTAATATGGAGTCGGTGACGTCAGACGGAGTCGCGCGCGATGCCGTGCTCCTGTGACGTCGCCCACGACGGCGTGCTACGAAGAAAATTTCCGAACGTTGCTGACGCAAGGGGGATATTCACAAGGTGAGGAATCCACAGGCAGATATAGTATCTACCAGAAAAAGCGTTACCGAAGGTAAGTAACTTGTTCATTCTGACAACGGACGCATCTCTCCAGGGATGGGGAGCTCATGTACTCCACTACACAGTGCAGGGACTATGGACGACGCAGCAAAAGAAGATGCACATCAACCTTCTAGAACTGAGGGCTATCTTCATGGCAATGAAAGCATTCAAAGTACATCTGTGCAACAAGGTCGTGTTGATCCGGACGGACAACATGACGGCCATGTACTACATTCAGAAGCAGGGAGGTACACACTCTCCACAGTTGTCTCATCTGGCTCAAAGCATGTGGAAGTGGGCCATTCAGAGGAACATCTTCCTCATGGCGGAACACCTCCCTGGCAAGGACAATCAGATGGCGGACCTGCTCAGCAGGTACAGCCACCAAATGCATGAGTGGGAGATACATCCATCAGTACTCCACCCGTACTTCCAGCAGTGGGGTCATCCAGAGATAGACCTGTCCGCCACAAAGGAAAACGCCAAATGCCAAAGCTTTGCCGGCAAGTTCCCACACCCACAGTCGCAGGGCAATGCGATATGGATGAACTGGTCAGGCATATTTGCGTATGCTTTTCCCCCAGCACCTCTAATACCGCTGGTGTCACGCAAGCTGAAGCAACACTCGATTACACTCATCCTGGTTGCTCCGACGTGGGCACGCCAACCATGGTACACCACGTTTCTAGAACTATCCGTGGTACCGCATCAAAGGCTGCACCTCACACCCAGGCTTTTGACGCAGAGCCATGGCGACATTCAGCACCCAGATCTGCAACCGCTCAACCTGGCGATCTGGCTCTTGAGGTCTTAGAATTTGGCTACCTCAACTTGCCTCCCGACTGTATGGATATCATAAGAGAGGCAGGAAGCCCACCACCAGAGCATGCTATGCGGCAAAATGGAAGCGGTTTGTCATTTATTGTGCAGACCACAACATCAACCCGCTAGACGCGTCTACTCACAACATCATTTGTTATCTGTTACATCTATACAAATGCAATCTGGCCTATGCTTCCATTCGTATACATTTGTCCGCAATAGCAGCTTATCTACAAAACAGACAGCATCTCTCACTTTTCAGAGTGCCTGCCATTAAAGCTTTTCTGGAAGGACTCAAACAAGTCTTTCCTCCCCGGACTCCACCAGCTCCTGAATAGAACCTAAATGTGGTCCTCACCAGACTGATGGGTCCACATTTTGAGCCTCTACATTCATGCGAGATTCAGTTCTTAACGTGGAAAGTGGCTTTCCTGATAGCGCTTACATCGCTGCGACGCGTTAGTGAACTCCAGGCACTGACTATCCAAGAGCCATTCATACAAATTCACTCCAACAGGGTGGTGCTTCGCACTAACCCTAGGTTTCTTCCTAAGGTGGTTTCACAGTTCCATATCAATCAGACTATAGAACTGCCTGTGTTCTTCCAAAATCCTGAGTCAGTGGCAGAGAGAATGCTCCACACACTAGACGTCAAGAGAGCCTCAATGTACTACATTGATAGGACCAAAGATTTTCAGAAAACAAAACAACTATTTGTTGCCTTTCGCCACAACACAAAGGCAACCCCATTTCCAAAGTAGGTATAGCCAGGTGGATCGTTAAATGCATTAAAATTTGCTATCAAAAAGCCAAGCGCACTTTAACGGTCCCCCCACGGGCCCACTCCACCCGAAAGTTGGGGGCCTCCATGGCTTTCCTTGGGAATATTCCTTTAGAAGACATATGTAGAGCAGCCACATGGTCTACCACACACACATTTACGAAACACTACTGTGTAGATGTGCACTCCAAACAGCAGGCAGCTGTAGGGCAGGCTGTTCTAAAAACACTTTTTCAAAATGCTGCAGCTGGCACAGGCGGCTGCCGCTAATGGAGGGACTGCTATGTATTCTATGCACAGATATGAATTCAGCAGCCCACATGCCTCGAACCGAATATGCTACTTACCAGTATGCATCTGTTCTTGGCATGTAGGGCTGCTGACATTCATATCGCCCGCCCTCCTCCCCGGCGCCTGTAGCGGCTACAGCACTCAGAATCACTCTTAGCATGGTCATCACTCACGGTGTTACACTCCATCTTTGCCACAATGGCTAAAAACAATCTGGGGTTGGAGTCGATGCCCATGCGCACTGTAGTCCAGGGGAGGAGCCACCTATCTCGTGATACTTCGAAGACTCTTCCAGGACAACAATGTGCAATCATCCGGACCCAACACTAGGCGGCGATCTATGCACAGATATGAATGTCAGCAGCCCTACATGCCAAGAACAGATGCATACTAGTAAGTAGCATATTCGTTTTGTGCCCTCCGGTATCCACTGCAAGGAGCCTTCAGAGAGGTTTCTCGATTGAGGTGTGTGAAGAAATGCCAGTTTTTGTCATGATCACCCCCAAAGTTTTGGACTGATGCTGCTGGTTTTCCTACTCAGAGAGCACTAAGGCCTGCTAACAAGACCTCAGTGCCAGTGCTTTTGCCCCTTAAAAGTTTAATGGTAAATTGGCTATACCCAATTGGCTTACCTAAACTTATAAATATATGGTACCAGGGGTACCCATGTCCTGTAAGGTGAAGTGTTCCCCTAGGATCTGCAGCACTTGTTGTGCCACCCTAAGCGGGACAAGGTAAAACATGTCTCCAAGCCTGCCACTGCAGACTGGTAGCAGTTAAAACTGCTAACTCAGCGTTGTCATTTAAAACATTGGCAAAGCCCAAACCTCCCTTTTTATTATGTGCAAGTCATCCTTACAGCAGACTTATCCAGACTTAAGACCGGATACAGCATGTTAAAAAGTATAACGTGTTTCGCATGTTCTGACAGTAAAAGCTTGCAATTGTCATTCTTTCTGTGAAAGAGGTTAGAAGCCCCTTTGGCCAGTACAGGATTACATGCTGACAGCTCAGCTGTGCTAGCTTTTGAATGGGACTACTAAAGTTGGTACTTTAAGGTACCCAACATCTTGATACAATAATGCAATACAATGGTCCAGCTCTCTTCACAAAAAACAATAGTAGACAAATAAAGTTTTTTAGAATCCGTTCAGTAGGGCTTTAAAAGTTCTTTTATTATTTTTCTTCATACAAAACGTAGCCAACGCGTTTCGTCCAAAAGGACTGCTTCAGTGCAAGAAGTGGTGAGTTTGACTATGCTGGTTATTCCTTCAATCTCCACTTCCGATAATAAAAAGTTCATTGATGACAGCACCTTTAAGTTTCCTTTTAGGTTTTCTCCTATGTTGATGGTCAGTTTATACAAGATTATTATTTGGTCCTCAGAATATATTATCCAATGATCCAGTTATTACCCTTGATAGCCACCTCACTATTTTTTATCAATTCTCCTCCATATATTTGCTTCATGTATTTACAATGAAGAAAGTTTTCGGAATAAATGTGAGTTTCACGTCCAGTCTCATATAGGATCTCCTTCGATAAAGTGCCGTCACTTCGCGCCGCGTCTCTGTTTGCAAAAACCCGTGGATCGAACGGATTCTTAAAAACTTTATTTGTCTACTATTGTTTTTTGTGGAGAGTGGTGGACCATTGTGTTGCATTGTAAATTGTGGTTATATACCTTTGGAAGCTTAGGGGTATGTGGCTTCAGGTCCTTGGCACCCAGATCCTATGAATACATAAGACTAAATTAAGATAGGTGCGGTCACCATTGCCCTATACCCTGGATTTTCCGTTGTTGTTATCTTGATACATTAAGCCCGACTTGATGGCCAAGTCGTAATAAAAGGAACTTGTTACATGCAACTTTTAGAAAGATGCCACTCGGTTGCCCAAGTTTCCATGGCCTATTGCAGATGATTTGCATGAGACAGCCTTCTGCCCACCTGAGGAGATGTGTAAACGGCTTCCAGGACAGGTAACAATTGCAGCCTGCAGCTGAAGGAGGTGTTCTCCTCCTGGAAGCTAGCCACACAGGTTGTTAGCTCAAAAGACGAGCTTCAAAGGGTAAGTTGGCTTTGAAGCGCAAATGGTGAACACACTCGAGGGGGACTACACTTTTGTCCAGGTAGACAGGTGGGGGAAACACTGTCCAAACCGGTTTTTCATTGGGCGTGTAGCACCTATGTAACATTATATTGGGAGTGGGCAGAATTGAGCATGCTAGGATAGCTAAATGTCAAACTTCATAGGATGTTGTCAGATGGGAGTGAACCAATTAACCCATTGGCTAGTGACTGTGACCTCCCCTAAGGGCACTTTCAGAGCATAAAAAGGGTACCCCTGGCACTTAGATCTCAGATCTCGGTTGGGCTGGTGAAGAGGACCGAAGAAGGAATTCTGTGCTGACTTTGGACCTGAAACTAAGAGTGAGACCCTACACTAGAGGGGAAAAGGTGTCACCTGCCTATGTTTAAAGCTGAGCGCAAAGCGTCTCTAAATAGCTTAAGGCGAATCTCTCAAACAAGGAGCAGAATCAATAACGCGAGCACCTGAAAATGCACCAATATGAAGGGATAGCCATAATAGAAAATACAAAAATATTTTATTCAAAATGAAACAATTTCTAAATATTATATACAATTTTAAAGTTTTTTTACATGTGTACTAGAACAGAGCAATTGCATTTACATATATATATCCTGTCCAATTACATCCACAGGAAAAATATATTAATGTGACTGGTGGCGTATCCCCGATTATAGAATAATCGTGACAAAAAAAAATTAAAACATCTTCATAACAGTTACATCCTAACACAATGTTAACAATCAAACATACCATATACACATCCACACTGAGGACCTGACAAAGAAGAGGCTGCAGCGAAGTTGGACTGCACCTGCTGCTCCTTTGGCTTGCCGTGATAGGAGTGTGACTTTGGTGTCCTACTCATAGAAAAGTCATCCTGCGAGCCCAGCCAGACGAGACTCCCATCAGTCAGTTGACAGCACTGGGCCAGGAAAGCTGAAGAAGCATGCCTTGGAGAGTTGGTAGTCCATATCACCAAATCGTCGCTCCTCGTCGCAGCAAAGCTAGGGAGACCAAGACCTGATGCTCAAAAGTTTCACCTGAGTCTCCTGGACTCAAGAGTTGTCAGATTGCAGCTTGGTCGCCCAGAAGGAGAGTTATCAAAAAAAGAAGGGAACATCTGGTTACGTTGTGCCCTATGACGAGTAGTCCAGTGTCCACTGCACTTTTGCTGGATCAATGAGGACATCAACCTCTATAGCCTAAGTCACCCCACCTGTACTGTGGGCAGAGCAGTAGCCCCAGGAGGACCATGTTGAACCCACAGCAACTTTGGCATTCTGCATCCCTTGCTCCAGGACCACTCCATAGAGGTCAATGGCAAGTGGCCATTAATGCTGGAACTAGGCTGGAGACTGTTTATTTGTGTAGGTAACCGTTGCACTTGACTAGCTTCCTGTCAGAGTTGCTTTTTTTTAATTGTTTATGCAAGAAGTTCTAACAGTTTGACATTTGTTAGTTTGGTTATTCTGAAGGGACTCCAACGAGGAGTGTAAGCCATTTTTAAGGAGATGTGGCACAAGAAACAGGGCTTATTCTTTATATAAATTGGCCATCAATCCTTCCATTACAGGGGGCATTGTCCCCTCTCATAGCACGGAGTTCCCTAATCACTTCTTCCTCCCAAAAGAGTTTTTCCAAGTATCTGAGGTGGCCATCATCTAACTACAGTAGCTGTATAGATTTTAAAAAAAGGTAGACAAATCAGGAGGGATATCTGCCTCTGACGCTGCATAAAGCAAGGAGTAGAAGGACATAATTTCTGCCTGGACAGCTGCTTGCTCAATTGTTATCTCATTGCCAGATGTGCGGCGCTCGCACACATAATCGTTGGCCCATGGTTTGTTAAGGAGTTTCGCAAGGATTTTACCCGTGTGTTTCCCCTCCTCATATCACCTAGCCCACCTCTCTTTCCCAAAGTAATGGGTTTCCCTTAATGCTGCCTCCTCATACTCTATGATTTTGCCTTTGATGTTTCCCAAGACCTTTGCTTCATTGGTGTTAAAATAGTCGGTTTCCAGCTCCCTTATTTCTCACTCAAGGCGACTGAGATGCCTGCGTAATGTTCGCAATATCCCTGCCTGCTTGGCTATACACTCACCCCCGATCATAGACTTGAAGGCCTCCCATAGTGTGGAGAGAGATGACACTGTGCCTTCATTCAGCGCAAAGTATTCTACTATTGCAGCTCTAATTTCTTCGCAAAATACCTGGTCGCATAGAGCCCCACTGGGAGGCTGCCAGCTGAATGCCCTGTTTGTTCCTCCCGTCAAGGGAATCTATAGTAATACTGGAGAGTGATCAGATAGCGTTCTGGGAAGTTGAGTTACGCTATGAATCTAAGACACTGTGTCCTTCGAGGCCAGCCAGAGGTCTATTCTAGACAAAATAGGTCCCACTTAGGACACACAGTGTAGTGTAGTGTAGTTCCTATATTCCCAATAGGCTCTGCGCGTTGGAATAATATATCCTATAGATTTGACGTAGGACTTAGGTCGACTGGGTCTCAATCGAATATATTAGACTTAATTGTGAGTAGCTCAGAGGTCACTAGAAACTTTCTAGAATAAACAATAAGGGATTAGTTTCTGACAACCGCATAAACATGACAACTTTGCTTCCCCAAGAATAAAACTGATCTTTAGAGTCGTGGAAACAATAGATAGATATTTTACTCAGTCAATCGTGCATGCTTTGTTTCATCAGAGGTGCAGAGAAATGGAGAGACTGGCGTTTTCAATAAAAGGGTTTATTGAACAGTCTTCTTTCTCATGCAAGTAAAGTGAACTGCTACAATCGTAATACTGGTTGCAAAGTATAATGCGTACAGTAAGAAGAGTATTATGAAATAATACTGTAAAAGCATTGTATGGTTTCCTAAACCATAGATAAATACATACATAAATAACAAAGGCTAAAAAGTACTCAGCTGGTGCTTCTAAAATACGCCTACCCCAATGTACCTAACCTAAGTCTAGTACGAGGGAAGAAGTAAGTAATGTGTAGCATATGTTTAGTTTTCTTTGCCAAGAATCTATCCAAGATTTCTCTTAGGGTCTAATCAGCTCCGTACCTTGGTTTTAAAATGAAGGAGGTCTGGTATCTCTGTCTCGGGACTCGATTTCCCAACACCCCGCGAGGGGAGCTTGGAAACACTGGAGCTGGATTCTCGCCGGGGAAATGCAGCCTCTTGATCAGTGCGTCAGCTGGAGGGTCGGCTTCCTTCGGCACTTGCTGTAGCGAGCTGCGTCGGGCAAGTAGATAGTCGAGCTGCTCCGAACCACTGTGTCTTTGCTAAGGCAAGTGAAGGCATATTTATACCTTGAAGGTGCCTAGTTTGACGTAAAGTCTGACATAATAACGTCATCAAAGAACCTCAGGGGAATGGTAGTTCTTTGAAAACTCCATGAATTCTTGCAGAAATCAATATTCAAGCAAGGGGATGTCCCTGACTGCTGAAGCAGAGTTTTCCATGAAATTGTTGTGGCTTTTTGGAAGTAGCCATGCCTGTATTTGGACAGCATGGGTTATGTCTAAATATGGTTCTGATTTCTATGCCTATATAAGGGCCCTCTAGTTTAAGCCAATTCTGGTGGCGCCAGATATACATCAGAGCATAGTCGGCGATAATGGTCCGCACGTTTGCCTCGGCTCGCGGGTGAGGGGACCGGGTAGCTCCCGACCTGTCCTTGTCCGGGTCCAGAATTACTTTAAAGTCCCCTCCCCACAGGACAGCTCACGGGCCAAGTGTTTCTGTCATTCTCCAGACTTCCCTGAAGAAGTCTGGGTCGTTCACATTGGGCCCAAACACCAAGGCCAGCCTGATTGGTTAGCCACCTAGAACGGTGGCGGACATCTTGCAGCCTGGCTACTTTCTTAAAGTATTTCTAAGTAACCACATCCATCTTTGAAGTAACCTTTTGCTGAAAAAGTTTCTAAGTGTCTAATTCATTGAATTTGTTATTGCTTTTTTGCGGTTGAGTGAAAAGTCTTGATTTATTGGTTCTTATAAAATCTATATCTCTGGGGCCCTCCAGTGGACCTTTTTTATTTTAGTTTCTATACATTCATAACAATGTAAACTATTTTTACAAATAGTGTAGTGGTTATTTCTTTTCCAGTTGTTTTGGTGCTATTTAAATGCTTTACATTTGTTCCTGTGTTGAAGCCTGACTGCTCGGGTCCACAGCTACCCACGCTTGAACTATGGTTTGACAAATGAACCCTGACTTTTCCTAAGAAGGGTTGGTAGTGTATTACACGGTGAGGTCTCACAACCACACCATATCATACATCCCATTTCCTCACAAGGAGGAACTTTCCACTATACTCTGTGTTTCCTCACATACCCCTGATTCCTCAGGTTCCATGTATGATTAGCTAGGACCAGACCCAAGTTTTATATATCACCCTGGACTGGCCATGAGTGTGGTATGCATAGCTTCTGCACCTCTTCTTGTACACCCTGCTCAGTTTTCTCAGGGCAAATCCTCCCTTCCCAATCAGAGGAGCATTTTCTGCATCCCAATCTCCTGAGCCTCCACCTTCATGCATGGAGATTGAGCGGGGGCACTTGAACTCCTTTCAGATTCTAGTAGCAGTGGTTGACGTGATCTTGTCTGCTTGTCACCAATCCACCAAAATGGCCTGCTCTAGGAGGTGGAATATATATTTGCCACCTTGCGTGCAGAAGAGGAGGTAGATCCCTTGATGGCTTGCCTGTCTCCAGTTTGCACTCATTTTCTAAAGATGCTGACATTTCTTCTGTTGTTAAAACCCAGTGAAACTTGCTTTGAAAAGTAGAAAGAAAATATCATGCATGGATAAAATGGTCCCATCCTATGTTAAAGGAATGGCTATAGTAACCTGGATTGAGCAGTGATGGTCGTAATGAATCATTCGCTTAGTATCAGATTTTAGATTAATGCGGATACAGTTGGTTGTTTTATGTGGTTTCAAAGTACTTTCGAGGACTAAGTGCACCTAGCAAATACTGAATAAAACAGGTATGCACCCCGTTGTCTGAAGGTCTCATTTATCCTAGCAGACCGAATTCCTTTATTGGCTAACAAGATACAAAGGCAGTTGTAACTGCTCCAAACCCCATTATTGAAGCAATCTAAATTAAGGCTTCTGGTCATTGCCCACCAGGAGGACACTAAGAATGTTGTATCAATTGCGAGAGTTGTTAAGTCTTAGCTTATTATGATCACTTGGTTAGCGATTTACTTTATCCAGGTCCTTGACTTTGAGGGCCTCTCTCTGGTGTTTTTTTAGATGGCTACAGTACAGAGTGACCTGGCTACCTGTGCTCTGGGATCCTGAGGAAGATGTGCAGTGAGCTGTGAAGCACAGGGACATGACAGGCTGAACACACATGGCAGGCAATCACATGGGAATCGAAGTGAAAGGCCTGCATGTAGGAATTCCTTCAATCAGTAGATATGTAGAGTGCTTCTTGTCACCTGTGAGGGTTTCCAGGCGCTGTTATGCATTGACTAACCTGTGTGTCAAGAAGGTGTTCATGACAGGATGAGGCAAATACTCTTCCTCTGAATTCTAATTTATGCTCCCCAGGTTTCTTTTGGGGTCACTTCCATAATTTACAAAGAACCTATTACATTTTCTTATTTTGATTGTAAGAGAATTCTTTCTTATTGCGTTGTAACTTAACTCAGGCTTGCTCTTGAATACAAAATGTTCTGGTCTGTGTGTAATTTCCTGTGCATTAACTAGTAAAATATGTTATACACTGTGTATCTTTATAAACATTAATGCTTGTTAAATCCATCATCAACGTCCTATTCTACACAGGGCTTAGTTTGGAACAAGTCGATATTTTGTGGCATTGTTTAGTAGAAGATTTGGAATGCTATGATGATGCATTGCACTGGTTCCTAAATCAAGTTCGAAGTAAAGACCAGCATGCCATGGGAATGGAAACCTACAAACATCTTTTTTTAGAAAAGGTATGTAAAATATAGTGACAATCTTTGTATTTTCTTTCTGAGCCTTTTTTAATGTTTGTTTTTATGTCTCAAACTAAAGGGTCCATTATTTTAAAACACTCTATCGTTTTTTAAAACATGAGAATTTGCAGAAGCCACATTTAAAATTATGACAAACTTTCAGATTACCTTTAAAGATTTGAGATATGTTACTGTGTATTAATACTGTTTTGGTTATCTTCATTTTGTAGATGCCCCAGCTAAAACCTGAGTCCATCAGCATGACTGGTCTGAACCTGTTTCAACATCTTTGCAACTTGGCCCGACTTGCTACTAGTGCATACGATGGTGGTTCTAACTCCGAGGTCAGTAAAACATAGATTCCTAGCATTGCAGTTTTCAAATGCAATTTTTAGTGTCTAGAAATGTGTATTTGGGTATCTGGATAAATGTACATTTTTTGTGTTGGATGCTTCCATCTGTAGATTCCTCACCTTCTGAATGTCCCAGGCTCCAGGCTGGATCGGGAAACTCCTCAATAGCTTTTCCACTTGATAGGGGGTGTGGACTCAACTTGTACGTTATACCTGGAGTCAGTGTCATGTCCCTAGGGCTCTAAAGCACTGTAGCATTACTGTGGTCGCTATCAATGCATTCTGGATCGCTCTTTATCTCCTCTGGCATTGTTGATGATTTTCACAATTTCTTCAGGTTCAGTGAAATGTCTCCACTCAAGCTGTCAAGTTTCAAGCCAAGTTGGGACCCTGATGGACAGATGTAATTTCAGACCCTCATGAGATCTGTCTGACTCTTACACTGGTGCCACCTCTGCTGTTTGGATCGGTGGCATGCCTGATGTCACCTCTATTAACCATTCCTTTCATCTTTGCCTTGAGCTCCAGACTAAGTCACCTACCCGGCAACACAGTTGACTCCACCAGCGCCACTGATGTCGCTCCTAGAGCTGCAGGTTATGCCGTCGACACATCTCTTATTGTCTATTGCTGAACGATTCCACAGGTATCATGCCCTATTTGCCTGGAATCACTGCCTCTGATGGAGTTTCCAAGCTACTGTTTAATATGAAAAACTCTACGGCTGATAGAAGAAGGCAGGTTTTTTCTTTAGTGACTTTAATCCTCAGGAAGACCCACATCGAGATGAGATAAGAGCTGTACTTTCCAAATGGACTTCCTTCTCTGGAGGTTGCATCCTACCTACCACACTTTGATCAAATAGGCAGCAGAGATAAAGGACCTCCAGCTGCACTCCACTGAAACGAGCCAGCATCTTCACCAAGGCATACACAGATCCATTCTACAGAACACTCACCATACAATGAAGCTTTGTTAGATCCTGTACTGAGTGAAGCTGAAAACTTCGACTGCAGTCCACAGATAGATAGCAAGGCATTACAGACCAGCGCCGGGAGAGCTGGCTTTCCTATTCTCTCATCCGTCAACAGAGAACCTAGTAGTGTAAGCCTTTTGTACCTCCAAATTGGTACCTGGTGCCTATCTGACCAAGCCATCAGATAGAAAATCAAAAAGATAGAGCAATTCACGAAGGTGTTCTCTGCAAGTAGCATGACTCTCAAATCTCTTAATGCCACCATTTTCCTCATTAGAAATGTGCATGCTCGACCAAGCAGGCCACACAGTCTGGCCTGGACACAGCAGTCTTGTTTCAAGAACCAAGGGAGACATTTGCCTTCCCTAGTGCTGCCATACGTAGCTGCTCACCTCAAGATTCTTTCAGGCTGTCCATACAATGCTGATGGAGCTTCCTTTTAATGGCTCCCCCCTTGTCAGGGCAAAAACGGATTTTTTTTTTATTTGTATTTTTATTATCTTTATTGATTTTGTCAATACAGTACATAACATCGGTCACATCTGTAACAATCGCATGTTGTGTTTTGTTAGACCTGGCACCTTGGCGTGAGTCTCCCTTCCACTTTTTGCTGATGTGCCTCCGATGTTTTGCTGGTTTTCCGATACTCAGGGCACTGCGCCACGGCTGATCCGTGCCGCAGTGCAAGTGCTCCCTACTGTAAATTGTACATGCGATTGGTCTCCATGATTGGTTCTTTGGATTTACTGTTAGTCCCTAGTAAAGTGCACGAGAGAGTGCCGGGGCTTGTAGATGCCAATACTGCTGGTGGGCCTGCAGCGCTGGTTGCGCCACCCACCGAAGCAGCCGTAAAGATGTGTCTGGGAACTGCGACCGCAGAACCCGCGTGCGGTCTCGTACTGTCACGCTAGCTGGGCAAGTGTCCCCACTTGCCAGCACCGACCCTTCCCTTGACTACATGTTAGTCACCCCTATGGTAGGCCTGCGGGCAGGGTGCGTTGTAGGTGTAAGGTAGGACAAGCCCTGATGTGCGTGGCATGTCCTAGTAGTGACTTACAACCAAGACCGTATTTCACTATTGAAGGCTACCTGCTCCATTAGGCCAGACTGAGCTGCTGGAATTATTACACCCTATGATCCCCGCAGGCTCAAGGAGCATGGTAGCGAGTCATGTTTAGTATGCCTGAACTCAGGATGGTAAAATATTTCTTGTAGTCAAGTTTATTTTAGTATCCTGGGTTTGCAAATGCTACTTTTAGAAAGTTAGCATTTGCTTGCTTAGCCATTTCAGCCCGCCTCTGCTGGTATGTGTATCTGACTGTCTGGGATGTGTGAGTGACAGGGCTGGAGGGATGACAGGTGGTGAATGCGCAGATTACACCTTAGTGGGAGGTAGGAGTGCCTCTTGACTCGAACTGTAGCTGTGCTCGACCACCACAATGCTGGCTCCACCCTCCTGGGGAGCGGCGGATGACTCTGCCGACGCCTGGCCCAGGAAGGGCGCAGCCCCCATCAACAAGGTACTCTGGCCACCCCTGTCCGGACAATGCTGGCTCCACCTCCTGTGGGGCGTCTGATGCGCCTGCCCCTCACACTGAAAGCAGAAGCCGGAGTACACCCACTGGGGTACTCAAAGACTGAGAGTGGCTATGCAAAGGCCCCCCTGGCCTGCGAGAACAAAAGAATTGGCCTATAAAAGAAGGAGCCCTGCTCCTTGAAAATTAGATCCGGTTTGGGCCACAGAAGGACTCTGCCCTACGAGAAGGACCGTGAGAGACAAGGAAGGGTGCTGACTCTTGCCTGTGTCTGGTGCCTTGCTGCTGAAGGAGAGGAAGAAGAAAAGACTACGAAAAGACTTTTGCTTTACTTTGTGCCAAACTCTGCTAAAGAGATCTCCAAGGGCTTGCAACTGAACTTGCCCCCTGACCAGCGTCCCAGGATCAGTGGACGCTACCCCCTTGGAAGAAAGCGACTGCGGGTGCTGACCATCGCCGCAGCACCGACGGAGGAATCTCCTCCAAGGCAACGACATCCACCTGACCACCGTGACCGGGGCCCAAAGCAACAGCGAGAGCAAAGTAAGGACCAGCCGCCGCTGGCCCGAACACCGTGACCGCAACTGCACCGGGAGCCCGAGAGCAAAGCAAAGGAGGACCCGTCCGGTCCAAGCTCTCGAGGTGACTGCATAACGAGCAGCCACTCACCTGCAAAGACGGACAGTTGCCCTGTGAGAATCCGCAAGGTCGGTAGCCTGCCCGACAGCCCAGCTGTGAGCCCACAGCTGCACCGGCACTTGGCTGGGTACGTCCTGCACTTGGGGACCGTACTGCCACTTGCCACCGCCGCACAGCCGCCGCCTCCAGGGTCGGAGTGGACGACAAGGAGAGGACCCTGCCGCCACAGAACACCGCTGCCCCGGATGACCAGTGACCTGCTCGGCTGAAGAGCCGCAACGATCAGCGACCCCGGGAAGGCAACGCGACGTGGGACAGATCCCCTGGAAGCCGCCGGCTCCACAAGAACTTTGGTTAACACCGGCCTACGGGCCTCAAGAGAACTGCATAAGAACTGTGGTAACCTGAACTAAGTAAACTTGCAACCGTTATCATAAAGTACGTTGACTGTATTCACAAGCCTGCTTAAAATCTATATAAAGATATATATTTTTACAGAATACAGTCTGGTCTCGTTGTGTGGTGGGTTGGTTGTAAAGGTGTACTATTGCAAGTGTTTAACCCTATGTGCCCCAAAGATTAGCCTACGACTGCTTAAGCCACACTACCTAGAGGGTAAGCAGAGGTTGTCTGGAAGGTAACCCTCAGCCCTGACGAGGAAGAGAGAGTCCCTGCTTGTCGCTAGTGTTGCACTGCGCCAACTAGAGCCTCCCCCTTCCTACATGTATCATATTAAAAAGATCCATACTACACAGTACCCAATATCACACGGCTGAGCAATCCCAACACAGAACAGTAGCATGTCAAACACTCAAATCAAAGAATCAGTGGTTCGTCTTAAGCGAATCAGGATGCACACATAAATATCCAGTAAGGGGTTCCCAAATATCTGAGGGTTTGGAAGCGATAGGTAGTTATTCCGCGTACATTATAAAATGTCTCTGCAGTATATTGCATCCAGTATCCAGTTTTCCAATGCAGGGGCCCTTCTACTATCCCAGTACATTGCTACACTCCTCTTGGCAAGTAGTAACATTATTGCCACCAGTTTCTTCTTCATAGACCGTAGAGGTATATCAAAGCCTAGTAGACATAGTTGTGGCGTGTAGGACAACGTGCAGGATACCATCAAACCTAAGTGACTGATCACATTTTCCCAATATTTCTTCACCTTCCCACAACACCATGCTAGATGTGCAAAATCTGCCTGATCTATCCCGCATCTTTTACAGTAAGCATTGTCCCTCAAGCCATATTTACATTATCTGACCGGGGTATGGTATATTTGGTGTATATATTTATAATGAATTAGACGAAGGTTACCATTAGAAGTGAGCAGCGTAATCAGTGTGCAACAGGCTGTCCAATCTTCATCCGAGAGAGGGTTATCTAACAGTTTATTCCATTTGTCACGGGCTTTCTGTGTGTCAGCTCCGATTTCTGGTTGTACCAAACTATACTGTCGTGAGATTATATGCAGGTGAGTGGTTGTGGTTATCAGAGTTTGTAGCGGTTGTAAGGTAGGAGGTTCAGTAGGGAAGGAGGGGTATAATACCTGGACAGCAGCTCTCAGTCTATGATATAAGAATCGGAAGAGTAGCGATTGATTACCAACGTATGACGGATCATCCGGAGTTATGAAAGTGCCATTAGGGTATAGGTCTCCCATCTGAGTGATGCCTACTTGTTCTAGCATTGACATGTTGTTTTTTTCCAGCGTTTTTTTCCAGCGTTACGGGATGATTAGCCAGTGAATAGGTGGGAGCGTATATTGGAGTTTTTTTTAGCTAATTGACTGATTCGCTGCCATGCCTGAGAGGTGGTTCGTATGGTATTTATCTCCTGCGGAGTTAGGTGGGGACGCCTGTGGGTGAGTATGCTAGGTAGTGGTATAGGGCATGCGTCACCATCTTCCACTGCAAGATGTGGCAGATATTGCACTGGGTGGTACCAGTAATACGCATAGTGTGCCTGGGCGCTAAATAATATAGATAAACATCTGGCACCACAAAGCCGCCCGCACTGTAAGGGAGAGATAGTGTTTGGAGGCTCACTCGGGCTTGCTTACCGGCCCATATCAAGTTTATAAGATTCGTGCGGATTCTGGTAAATATCGTGGATGGAGGTGTTATCGGTATATTAATAAAGAGGTATAACAACTTGGGTAATAATACAATTTTAATTAGGGCGATGCGATCTGCCAATGAGAGGAAGTGTGATCCATCTATTTATTTGCATTTCTATGCTGTCAATCGCAACTCCATAATTCTGTCTAAATACCAGGTCAGAATCCCTATGCACCCAGATCCCAAGGTACTTAATGGGTTCATTTTGCCAGACGAGTGGGAAGTCCATTTGTGGGGCTTTTGTGCTCCCAGTCAGAGGCATCACAGCGGATTTACTCCAGTTTATTTGCAGTCCCGACTGTCGCCCAAACTTTACATATTCACGCAATAGCAGTGATAAGTTTTCCTCGGGGTCCCTGAGAAATAAAACCATATCATCGGCATGCAGTGATATACTAATAGGTCGTAGCCGAAATCTCAGTGCAGTGTGTGCATAGTTCTGACCTATTTTACAGGCAAGAGGTTCTAAGGCAATCGAGAACAGGAGGAGGGATAGTGGGCAGCCATGCCTGGTGCCACGTTGTATAGGTATGCTATCCGATATGTACCTGTTTACTTTAATACGTGCAGTAGTTTAGTGCATAAAAGGGTAATCCAAGTTATAAGTCTCGGGGGGAAGTCTGATTCGTCGCAGTATCGTGAACATATAAGCCCGTTCAACAGAATCGAAGGGCTTGGCGGCGTCCAAGAGGACCGCCACCGCCTGTAGGTCTGGGTTCAGCTGGTGCAAGAGGGCAAATATTGTGCGCAAATTATGTGTGGTAGATCGGTCAGGAATAAAGCCAGACTGATCGGAAATGATTATCGTGGACATAAGTGGCTGTAGTCTCGTGGCGACAATCTTTGTCAGTATTTTAACGTCTGTATTTATTAACGATAATGGTCGGTAGGAGTCCGCCTTTGTGGGACATTTGTCTGGTTTTAACAGCGCCACTATAAGCGCCTCACGTAGTGTCTGGGGAAGGAGGTCAAAAACAGATTTAACCATTGATAGTAAAGCCACTGCCAGATCACTTTGCCTCCAATCCCAGACAAGAGACTATCAGCAGGTTTGAAAATGTTGAGGCTTCTCCTGAGGCTTTTCATTTTGAGGTAGGCAATAGGCGAACCCCCTGTATAAGTATTACAGAGGTCGAAGCACTTGAAGTACATCATGTGCTATCTCTCTCCCTCCCGCCTCCTCCTCTTCTTTCTTCTCAGCCACTGTACAGAATCAGCCCTAGTATTCTTTCGTTAGAGTGCAAGCAGCCTGTTGGAGAGTGGGTATCCTCCTTTCCACAAGCATGAAGGTCCATTACTTCAGACATATGGCTCTTTCTGATTGTGGAAAGCGGGTATGCCCTACCCTTTAAGCAGTCTGAAGCTGTTGACATACAGCTGCTTTTCCTCTGGCCATGCTCCAAATGTTTGTCTGCTCCAACTCTCTTGTGTGCATGCTGGCCCCAATGAGCCTTTGTGACCTTTAGCCATTTCTCTGTCATCCAGAGGCTACTTTGATGCAGCAAATAACTTCGTCCAAAGGACTGGCCAGTTGCCACTGCACCAACACAATAATCCCTGGCACTTGTTCTGATAGGCACAGCAGTAACCAAGCACACCATTGCAAGATGAATGGTACAAACAATTGAGTTGAGCGTTGCTACGCCCTGGCCAGCAAGAAATTGCATTGGAAGCAAAGAGCTCCTTCTAATAGAAAAACAGGAGATGCTCTTGCATTGACGACCAATGTGTATTTGCAATATACCTGCAAAACAGCTGCACAGCCATCAGATCACACTTTCACTAAACATTTTGTTGGTACCAACATTTCTTACAGAAATAGGAGGAGTAGGGCAATCCATATTTAAACATTAGTCTCTGTTTGTCTCCACTTCAAACCCCCCACCTCAAGGAGAATAACACAGCTACTTAATTGATGTACAGCATGTGAATCGTCATGCTGGTAAGCAAATCAGTTACCTGTAATTATGGTTTTGCAGCTTGAAAATCTTCTAGGTTCACATGCAACACATCAGAGAACAAACGGTGAAAAAATCTAAATTAGTGGTCCCTTACTGGGGCATTTTGGGCTTACTATTGATGTCATACTCAGTCCACGCTAGTTAACACCCATGAATAGTCTAAAATGTTGTACTCTAAAACCTTTTAACCCAATCACTAGATTATGACATTATGCTCAGCTTGTGAATCTGGAAGCTCTTAAAGCTGCAAAACCATTATTATATGTAAGTAACTGGTTTCTTCTTCCTCAACCATTCCTACTTTAAAACTGCTTCAGCCATGACCGTGTAAAGAGTGAATGCATTTGACATTTTGTGCAAAACTGTCAGGCCGTTATTTCAGACCTTTGGGTCCCCCAGACTGTAGAGAATGGCTGTGCTTCCCTGTTCTCGGACACTGCTAATGTTCCCCCATCTGTTTTCCTACTTGTGCCAACCCTGCCCAAATTCTGTCCAAGGGAATATTGACCTCTCAGCAAGGGTGCAACAGAGCTTGTTGCCCAGAAGTAGATGGGCCAAGAATGTTATTCCCACATTTGTTTTCTCCTCAAGAAGGATGAGTGCCCTTGAGATAGTTTTGGATCTTTGAATACAGATTTCCTTCCTCTGCAAGGAAATGATCAAAAAACTTTCCTTTGCTTGGATGCTTCATGCCCATGAATTGGGTGTTCGCACTTTGTAGATACTTATAACA
Organism: Lissotriton vulgaris; assembly: GCF_964263255.1. Lineage (NCBI taxonomy): Eukaryota > Metazoa > Chordata > Amphibia > Caudata > Salamandridae > Lissotriton > Lissotriton vulgaris. The sequence goes on along the minus strand of NC_141694.1, from coordinate 1,360,981,918 downwards.
TACAAATCCCTCAGTCCCACCAAAAGTATCTCAGTTTGCAGTGGAGGTCTCATTACCATTTTGCTGTGCTTGCCTTCTTCATGAGGGTAATACCTGGGATTTTAGCTGATCTCTGCAGGTAAAGGAAACTTCTATTTTGTACCTCAGTGATCAACTGTTTAAGGCAGGCTTGATTAAACCGCTGAAGGTAGGTCTTAGACCACTTCAGAGAATATCACTGTTCTTTTTGGCCTAGAGTTTTTGGTCAAATACCCTGAGTTTTACCTCTAGGCCACTCAGTGTTCAATTTTATTTGCTGCAATTATGGAGATAATCACTTTGCTGGTTTTTCCCTATGTGGAACTAGTCCAAAACATTCAGCATATGATCCCGAATGTTTGGAGGGAGAGTATGAGTGTGACTGTGTCTTTCACAATCCAGAGGTTGCTAGATGTCTTTGCTTTGTGCTTGTCTGCCACATGAGGTGGCTAATGTAATTGCTTCAACTGTGCTTCTGTTTTCAGTGGGCTCAACACAGAGGAAATTCTTGAAACCGGAATTGGTTCTTTATCCTTTTAGAGTATTCTAGGAACTGAACTTGCTGATAACCTTCAAAAAAGCTGTCTCTTCTTTGACTGATTTCACCACAGTTGCTAAAAATATTTCTTTGAGTTGAGGAGGGACATCTGGACCACATAAAGGTTTGGGACACTAGTCAGCTGCAGAGGAGAAGTACCATATTAATATCATCTAGTTGTGGGTGTTTGGTTGGCCCTCAAGGCATTCATGTCTTCGGTTCTTGGACTAGTAGTTCAAATTGTCCTGGCAACATGACTGCTATGTAGTCTACCATCAAACAGAATGTTGTGGGTTCTTGTTCCTTGTTTATGCAGTTGCAAAATTTGTGGCATTGTGTCATTACTTATGATGTCTCTCTATCTATTGGTCATCTAGCAGGTCCTTCATCCTGAGGAGAGTGAAATTAAGCCTGTGTCTTCTATTGTAAGATATTAATTAATAGTCCTAGACAGTAGAACTGGCCCATACGGTCATGGGATCCTAGAGAACCTTTTTTTTTAACCCCTTCCATGCGCCCGTCGGCCAACGGCCGTCGCGAGCACGACCTCCGTAGTGCTGCACACGTCCATTGGCCGACGCGGCCCTGCCCACTCTTCAAAGCCGCTGCACCGCGGCAGAATTGCCGCCGCAGTTAAAATATAACTTGAAGCATAATAACTACCTTGCTGCCCGAACATCCTGAAAAAGCAAGCAAGAACTGAACTGAAGGAAAATAATAGCCATGTAAAGGTGGAAATAAGACAGTTTATTTAAGGAGCCAAACTCCTACTTATACCATCAGGCCTTATACTGCCAGTTGCTTCAAAGCCTCCGTTCTTTTGACTTCATTATAAAAGTGAATAATCTTTTTTAACAATTGTTATTAAGTTTTGTTGCAGCAAACAAGTAGTACTATGCACGATGAATCCTCCAATCCCACCCCCGGTGGGGTGCTTACGTATGAGTCAGCTCACCTAACATCACTAAGAGACAACACTAGCTGTTGCTGTCCTGTGTTCCCCAATAGTTTCAAGGGCAACTTATGCTGCTCTAACTGTGGATGGACACCTCATAATGGCTCATTTAGTAAGGAACTCCCTGGCTCCTTTAACTCTGCTATTCCGGATTTGACCGAGGGTAATCTGCAAAAGAATTTCACATGCATGCTTTGAATACACGGTCTTTAGGCAAACATGCCTTCGATCTTTTTAATTTACTGAGTCAAAGCCTGCGTGTCTTTTTTTAACTGAGACTTGGCTTGGTGATTCCTCTAGTCCTGACTTAGTCAATGCTCTTCCCCAGAATTATTACATGTTAAGGAAAGACCGGGTGACGGGCAAGGGAGGAGGAGTTGCAATGGTGGTGGATAGTCGCTACTCTTGTTCAATTGTTCCAACGGATGACATTAAGTGTGTGGAGTCTCTTGGCCTTTGTCTGTCTTTTTCGCCCCATCACTCGTATTCCGGTTTATTAGTGTATAGACTGTGAGAAGTTGGCCTGATATGCAGTGCTCACTATTCTAGTGATCACTATGCATCAGTCCAAACGACCCTTATGGTGATTGGTTGTAAGTCAACCTTAGACCAGCTATCCTAGTAGCTTGGATACGAGCAGTCTTCGGGCTAAACTCTAGAGGGCGTGTTAAGCCAGCTGTTATACCATCACATACCCCTTGAACACCAAGTGAAAGGACACCACACAAGTGTTATGAAAATAAACAGTGTATTTATTAGAATCACAACAGCCCTGTACTCTTTATGAGGACAGGGTACTAAGCACACAACGAAACTCTTAAGAAAATACTTCAAGTGCACAATCAATACAAGTGCCCGAGGGCACGGAAAGTTTAGTGGTCTCGGGCGGACCCGATAAGGCAAGTCGGAAGCGGTAGGGACTCGGGACCCTTAAATAAGGAGGCTATGCGGGCACCGAAATGCAGAAGTTACCTAGCCCAAGGGCTGCGGCTGCACAAGTCTTTACAGACGTCGGGAGTCCTCGCTGACGAGCCAGGAGCCGGAAGGAAGGAGTTGCTGGCCGGCGACCAGTTGAAGATAGTTCGTAGAGATCCAAGCCTGGATCAGAGATGGATGACACCTGAAAGCAGAGGGGACCAAGTTCGTACTACTAGCCAGTAGTCAGAGAGTACCAGGAGGGCACCGGATGATCGTCACCTCGACTAGGTGAGTGGGCGACGCTAGGCTCTGCAGTCTCACGGACCAGGAGGCGTTGTCGGCGACCAGGATGGAGGTGCGAGCTGTCCTATGAAGGTTGATGCTGTCGGCGTCGCTGGGCCCAGGGTTGGGGCAACAAGCCTTGGCAAATTTCAGGGCCACGTGGTGGGCCTAAAATGGCGTCTTGAGTGGACCAGGAGGGTCCGGGGTGCTCCTCTCTCAGAAGGGAGCAAAGGCCAGTCTGGAGCAACCAGACCAGCAGCGTTGGTTGTCGGGTGTCATCAAGAAGGTCACAAGCCAGCGGCTAGTAACCAGACAACGTGCTGAGCGGCAAAAGCAGAAGGGCCCCACGCAGATCGTGGAGATGCTGGGAGGCTGCACTTCGGTGCTGGAGCTGCTCAGGGTCGGGGCTTCTCGGACCCCAGAGCACTCACCAGAGGATCCCTCGGCGATCGTGCTGGTTAAGAAATCGTGCAGGTCTTGATGATCACCGGTCCCACGAGGTCTCGTCGCACCCACAGATCTCAGCTGAGCTGACGATGTGGGTAGAGGTCAGAGGTGCCAGGGAAGCCGGTTCTCGTCGAGCTGGGCAGTCGGATTCCTGAGGAAGGACTTGCAGCAAACCGCAGAGTTCTTAGATGGTGCCTGCGGATGCAGGGTGACTACTCCTTAGCCACAAGGGAGAAATCTTGAGAAGAGTCTTGAATGTCCTTTCGTAGAAAGTAGTTCTTGATTCAAAGATGATCTAATTTGGAAGGGTCCCCGCTCCTGCCTTTATCCTAAAGAAAGGGGTGGGTACGTGACTAGGTCCTGCCCTAGGGGTGGGACCAGGAAGGGGGGTGGTTACACCCCTCTCCCCCGCCGGACTTTCCCCAGGTCAGGGGCTGCGCGCCCCTGGAACTGGTCCTAGCCAGCAGATGCGTAGTGAGCACCGGGGTGCCACTCCGCAGTCACCTTCTTGTAAAGCCCTGCCTACCCAGGAAACACAAAACCCTGTCTGGGATGGTGCGAACACCGCCCCGGACAGGAAACCCTTTGTCCAAGCTCTCCTCGCTGGAAGGACTCCCAGCAGCAGGAGGTCAGACTCGTGTCTGTGGTGGCAGCATCCATTTTGTGGAGCTGAGGCTTCAGTTAACTTTAACCGGGGTTCACAGTTACGTACATGTCGTGTCCCTCTAGAAGGGCGGAATGCTAACCTCGTCGCCAGCATTGGTGAGGGGTCAGCATCCCGATTCGTATGACACCTTACTCGACATGTCTTGATAACGCGATACCGAACTTACTAATATGGCACGCGTTATCATGGAACAGCCATTGGGTCTTGATTCCGCAAGCTGCAACCGGGCTCGGCTCGTGCCAGAGCCCAATTCACACGATTCCACGCACTCTGCCTTCAGGATTGTCAAGGCCTGCCATAGGAGTGACTGATAGGAACTCGGGTGTCCATTTTAGGGTTAGATATAGGGATACTATACCTACAGCAACGGGCGAGTACGCCACGTTGCCCCAGCTGTCGCTCAGCCAGTTGTGTCAGATTTAGATGGCCATCCAGGGGTGGCATAATACATGCTTCAGCCCCTGGTAGGCCCTGGGTACACCGATGCCCTGAGTTACAGGGTCTGACAAGGTGGCCCAGTTCCAATTGGGTAATGCACCTAAGGTACACACATCAATTTAGCGAGAGAACAGCTAGGCTGGGGGTCTGATTGGCAGGCCCACAGCCCGAGAAAGTCGTAAACCAGTGAAACAAAAGCAAAAAATCTGGGTGATCATAGGATTGCAGACCCTACTCTCCTACATAGACCACCCGGCCAGGCTTGATCCTTTCATGAGGAACTTCACATTGCCATCTCCTCACTAATTATGAAGTTTAAACACTGTCTGCTTTTGGGAGATTTCAACATCCATATGGATGTGGCAGATGCGGTAGATACTATCAAGCTTTTGAATGTTACCAATCCATTCGGCCTGATTCCTTATCTTGCCACAGCCACACATAACAAAGGCCATACTGTGGACCAAATTTTTTCCACTATCCCAATTATCGCGGCCCGCCTCTACCAGTGGTGTAGTCAGATCACTATCTAGTGAATTTCGATATCTTACGCGTGTCCAAAGTGACCAATAGCGGCCCTAGTCTGCAGCCCTCTGCCTCCCGCCCCTACTATCGCGTTTTGCCTGATATGTTAGCCCAGTCCTTGGCCCTACATCCTTGCCAGTTCACTGGTGACCTGGAGGTTGACTTAAATGTTTTTCAGACCTGGCTTACGCTTCGACTAGATGAGCTGGCACCTCCTGAAATTGGCCGCAAAAACACCTCTCGAGCTTCGGCCCCTTGGTTTACTCCGGGGCTACATGAAAGTAGGCGGCTCTGCAAGAAAGCTGAGAGATCGTGGCGCAGAAATTATGATGTGTCACTTAAGGAGGCTTATAAGGAGTGCATTAAAATCTACCATAAAGATATCATCCTGGATAAAAAAGCCTATTTTGCTAAACGAATCGAAGCAGCGGCTAACACTAGTAAGGACATTTTTACCATAGTCCGGGAATTCACGTCCCCTTTAACGTCAATATCCAAATTCTCTCCTTCTGAACTTTGGATTAAACAAATGACCAATTTTTTTGCTAGTAAAATCAATAACATCCAGGCTTCATTTATGCTGACATGCCCGGTCAGTGATCCTAGTTCCATCTTTCACACCCCTTTCTCGATTCCCGAGTGTTATTTGTTCACAAATTTCACCCCCTCTCCCCACAAGTTTCACTGGAATTTCTATCTAAATTAAAATATGGTTCACCGTCGGATCCTTGCCCTGCAAAGCTCCTTGCCAAGTTAAGGCATGTCATTAATCCTATAATTATTCCGGTGCTCAATCACTCTCTCAGTACTGGTATTGTTCCTAGCTCCTCGAAAAAGGCCCATATCCTTCCACTATTAAAAAAACCCAACCTTGACCCCCTCGCCCATGCCAACTATAGACCCATTTCGTTACTTTCGGCCTTTGCGAAGGTAGTGGAAAAACATATCCATTCCTCCCTCTCTAATTTTCTGGAGGCTCATGAAATCCTCCATCACACCCTGTCTGGGTTCCGCTCTAATATGAGCACGGAAACAACGCTGTTGGAGGTTACTGAATCTATTAAGGAGCTTTTTTTTGGACAACGGAGGGAAGGCGATGTTGGTGCTGCTTGACCTGTCAGCGGCCTTCGATACCATCCCTCACAACCGTCTTCTTTTAAGACTCCAGGAGATTGGTTTGAGAGGGACAGTTTTTAATTGGTTTGTGTCTTTTCTATCTGACCGCCAACAAGCAATCTGGGCCCCTCCATTCTCAGCCCTAGTTCTGCCGTTGGGGGTAGGAGTTTCTCTGGGATCTATCCTGAGCCCTACTCTCTTTAACATATACATGTCCCCCTTTGCGGCATTGGCTGAATTGTATGGAGCCCAGATTGTATCTTATGCCGACGACACGCAGCTTCTTTTTACTTGTAAGAAGAATACCGACTTTAACAGCGACGCCATCAAGAGCTGCCTTGAGGGCGCCTTCTCCTGGTTTCAGTTAAATCAATTAAAGTGCAACTCTGACAAATCAAAGGTTCTTTTTTTCGGATGCCCACTGGAAATCCTGGTGGGCTGCTGACATGTTTCCCCCATCAGCTGCTACCCCTATGGCTAAAAACCTGGGTGTGAAAGTTGACAATGGGCTGACTTTCAAACCGCAGATTTTGGGTCTAGTGGGACAATGTTTCGGCCTTTTAAAAACTCTGATGAAATTTCTTCCCTTTCTGTCCCATGCCCACAGGAGGGTCACGGTTCAGGCCTTGATTGGTTCAAGGCTGGATTATGCCAAAGTACTATACCTGGGCCTCCCTGATTATCTCCTCACCCGACTACAAACTGTCCAAAACTCGGCCGCACGAGCAATCTTTGGCCTCAGTCATAGGTCCAAGACTTCTGCTCTCTTAAGCTCGCTCCATTGGCTGCCAGTGCGCAAACGCATTCTTTTCAAAACTCTCACCATGGTATTTAAATCCCTCCAAGGCACGGGCGCCTTCTACTTAAGGAAAAGAGTTTGCTTTTACCATCCTTCCAGATCCCTTCGATCCGCCTCTCTAGCGCTGGCCACTGTTCCGGCAATTAAAGGAGCTCGCATTGGGGGTCGCTCTTATAAACGGCTGGCACCCCAATTGTGGAACAAATTGCCAATATCCCTCCGGAAGCTAGACAACCTGCTCTCTTTCAGGAGGGAGCTTAAAACATGGTTATGCTGTTCTAGGCAAGATACCAGCCATGTACTTTTGTATTGACATTTACTATGATGTATAGTAGCGTACATTAATTTTGAATCGTGACATTATGACTCCTATTGGATTTACTTTTTATATGTTTATGCTGAAACAACCAATAAAAACTTTTGAAATCAAAAAACATGGTTATTTGGACAATAGCCTTCTGCGATCTATAGTTTCTGCCTTACAGCTCTGATAGCGCCGGGACACTCTGCCCGAGTAGCTGAGCGCTCTACAAAACTCCCCTTAACATAACATCACATAAATACAATTCATCTTCCTTTGGAGATGGTGATTGTTGTCAGTAGTTAAACTGCAATTGGTATTAACATTGAGAAAAGATACATTACAGCCCTCCTCAGTCTTTCCATTGTGGATGCTAATAAGTTTGTCAGTAATTTCCATTGATTTAGCTCAACTATAAATGAGATTTTAAAGTGCATCTCCATAAATGCTTGGTTTTCCTATACTGGGAGATTCAATCCTAAGAGGAGGAAGGATTGTTTTTGACTTAATTTAAGATTCCTTTGATACAGACCTAGAGTTACAAGTCAGTAATTTTTCCTTTAGCGTTGTAAGATCATAAGTGATAGTCCTGAACATTGGGGAAGAATAGCAAGCTCATCCCTTGTTTAGTCTGCTTCAGTGACCAGGACCAGAGGATATAATAAAAACAGGTTACTAAGACCATGATCAATTGAATAGTTTATTTCAAGTACCCACACTAAGTCTTGAGTCTTTTGTGGCTTCTCAACGTAAGCACAATAAACCTACTAAAAGTGTGAAGAGATTTCCATGCCACAGTTATGCATATGTCCTCAGTGGTGACATTTCTGTACTAGGCAGTTGAAGTATCCCTTACGTCTTGCTGAGTCTGTTTTTGGTTCCATTGGTTTTCTTAGCAATGGCTGTTAAGCCCACTGATAACATAGTACTATTGCAGGAAACATGTCATTGCGAAATAGATTGTTTAGAAGTTCATAAAGTTGTTCTTATGGAGCCTAATTAACAAATAGCTGATGGCTTCATTATGTCTTCAGTCCTGTCTCTCTAAAATGTTGGGACCCTTGTTATGTCTAAAGTATGTAAAGACCAATCAAAGTCAAAGTCAAAACATCTTTATTCGGTTTTCGTTTGTGAAAGCCATAAAAGTACATAAAAACACAATAAATATTAAAACCATTATTCATTTGTTACAAATACAATGTTATAAAAGACGTTTTTAAGATCCTTTTTTGACGAAAAAGTGATTCATATATTTTTATAAATTCATACGATGCCTAATGCATAGTTTTAAATATTGTGCCACAGATTTTGTCATTAAGTCATTTTCCAAAAATTGCAGAGCCAAATAGGCAGGGCGACATCTACGAATGTTCATAACTTTTAATAGTGGTAATATCCACCTAATGCGTAGAGGTGTGTAAAATTTGCAAAAGAAGAGGACGTGAATTGTGGACTGTGGCGACATTAGGTCGCAGGGGCACGCTGAAACATTATGGGTCCAAACATTCTGGGTGGGAAATAAAACCATATAATGATGTAAATTAAACCTGAAACGAGTGAGGAGAAGTCTTTCAGATTGTGACAAGTCGTACTGCAAGTACGTTTGGATGGTTGGAACCAGCTGTATTAGTAGGCATTGTTGGACTGATGGCTTGCCTATTTCACATAGCATCCGTAGTTCAGATAGATGCGACAGACAGAGTATTTTTAGTTCTTTTTTTGATATGTCTGTTACAGACAGTGGATCATCAAAGTATCTCGGGAAGCTGATATCGGTGAAAAAAGATTTTACATAAACCAACCATTTTATCTTTTTCATGTTCTCTAGTTTCATGCAATCCTCTATTATTGTTCTTGTGAGATGGCACTCGTCCGTGGCCCATATTCTGCGCCATAGCATAATAGGCTGAATCTTTATGATGTCAGATATATAATGTACCCCAAGTTCGAGGTGACATCAAAATATGGTTGTGCTTTTTGGAACAGCCAGTAGAAGCTTTAAAAAGGAGTTTTCAACTTTTTGTAATTGCTCCACATTCGTTGTGCCCCAGACTCCCGCTCCAAAGGTGGCTGTACTAATGCATTTTGCGTTATAAATCTTGATCATTTCGTTCGGGGGTCTTTTTCCCAGACGGAGAGAAAAGGCTTTTAAAGCACCTACTGTTCTTATGAGGGCTAACTTTCTGGAATTAATTGCTTCTCTCCAATTAAATGCTTCGTCAATAGTAATGCCAAGATAAGGATATGTATTAGTTCTTTCAAGCGGCAAGTTATCCACGTAGATTTTCTTCACTTTTTTCCCTTTGTTACCAGCATGCATTACATTCACTTTTAAGTTTAAACTGGTCATAAAGGTGCAGTAATTGTTTAAAGCCCTCTGAAGTTGGACTGGTGTTCGAGCCAGAATTACCGCGTCGTCGGCATATAGTAACGCAGGGATCTGCCGACGACCGGCTTCTGGAAGATCTTTAACGCCCTTTGTCATTGCAGCCTCAAGACCGTTCGTATAGAGCGTGAATAAGAAGGGGGCCAGCACACACCCTTGTCTGACCCCCTTCTGAATTGGGAAGCTGTTGGTTAATTGTCCTGCTGTCCCAAATCTAACCTTTCCCGTGGCTCCGGTGTATAATTCACGGAGAAAGTCTACTATAGGTGATTCGATCCCCATTTGCAGCATTATTGGCCAAAGTTTTGAATGTACCACACAGTCGAACGCTGCTGTGAGGTCGACATAGACCATGTGTAGGCAGGACTTTTTTGCTGTTACATATTTTCCCGCGAGTAATGTTAAGTTCAGGACTTGATCCACGGTACTCAGACCTGCCCTGAACCCATATTGAAGGTCTGAGAGTACCCCCTTCTCTTTTTACCACTCCTGTAGTCGGTCAAGAAGTATACGCCCTGCCATCTTTCCGACAGAGTCCAGGAGGGAGATAGGGCGGTAGCAGGAGGGACTGTCTCTGTTGGCCTTTTTAAAAATAGGGACCAGGATCGATGTTGACCAGGAGTCAGGAAGGTCAGTATATTTTGCTGCGTTTAACACCTTGGTTAAAAGAGGAGACCATAGGTCTGGTAGAAATTTATATAAATCCATGGGAACAGAATCTGGTCCTGGTGCTTTGCCAATTTTGGCAGTCTTTATGGCGTTCATTGTCTCACTGTTTGTGAAATGTATTTCTATTGGATATTTCACCGACGGGAGAGGGTCCGGGGGGGTCGAGTCTGTGGGTTTGACCTCTTCGAAAACCCCAGAGAAATGTTGTACCCAATCTTCTGCGCTTATGGCAATATCCAAAGAGGGGCCGTCGTTGTTATCTGTTAGAAAGGGGGTTTTGACTGTTTCCCAAAAGGCTGCACTGTCTTTTAGGGTACTGCTTTTTAAGAGTTGGGTCCAAAGGTTTGCTTGTATCTCCATTTTTCTTTGTTTGATTGCCAGTGTATAAGACTTCCTTAATTCAATAACCTCTTCTCTGTTTCTTTGTTTTTTTGATAGAGCTTTCTTTAAATCAGAGTAGGCTTTTGTACATTTTGTGTTAAACCAGCCGTTTCTTGAGGTCTTATTTTGTTTGTTGGGCCTGGTTAATTCATTACTTATGGTTTTCACTATTATGTTATAGCTGTTCAAGATCTCTGTTGGGTTTGTAGAGGGGTCTAGGCATTTGTCAATTTCATTACTGCATGCTTTGATTATTTTCGTACTAGTAAGTTCTTGATCTACTTTGCCCCATTTAAGGGTGTAACCATTTAATCTGTCCAATGTTAATGCTTCTTGATGTAACAAACCGGGATAGGTCTTGTCTGTTTTCTTTCGAGGATCTGGTTCTAGATACGTTAGTCTAAGTGGGAAGTGGTCACTGAGTACGTTGTTATCCACTTCAAAGGACTTTATACGTGTGGCCTTGTTACTGGATATCAGGATATAGTCTATTAACGTTTCAAAGCCTCTGCCGTGAAAAGTTGAGGTGAATTGGGTTATAGGCGTTTTTAACTTATTTGCGAACCCTATGTCTAATTCGGACATGATGGCCTGCATGTTAGTACCTTCAACAGTGTGAGAAAAATGAGGTAAAGAGTTTCCATATTCATCTGCGATCCCACAGATAGAGGCGTTGCTTTTGTTGCATATATGAAGATTAAAGTCACCTCCCCAGATTATTGTATGTGAGACTTTAGAATATTTTATTTTCAGGTTGTTAGTCTCATCAGAAATCTCAATTAAGGCCTTAGACATCTCCATTGGGGTCATGTTGTTGTAGAAGTTTATAAGAGTATAAACCTCTTGGTTAGTTCCTTTGATGTTGATAATCTGATAGTTCTGGTGGAGTAATACAGGTGTTGTTTCGCAACACGACCAGAGGTTGGAGATATATATAGTTAAGCCTCCTTTACTTCTTCCTGAATTTGATTTTATTGCCTGGGAGAAGTATGTTCTGTATCCCACAAGGTGAATTGGATCGTTAAGCCATGTCTCCTGAAGACAGATTATATCATTCACGTGAACAAGTTCTAGAAAACTTTTTTCCAAGTATTTCGTTGCTAGTCCCGCCACGTTCCAAAATAATATGTTCCTGTCAAGATTTTTACTGGTATTGACCGGTGGCCTCGGCTGGACAGTGGTTTCTTCATTTGATTGAATGGCAGGAGATTTCAAGTTCAAGTTTGGCACATATGTCTGCTCATTTGGGATTGTTTGTGACATAGTTAAAGGTCTAATACTAGCCTTAGTAAGGCGTTGACGCTCTTGGACCTGTTTTACCGTGGTGTGAGAATTTGTCGTTACTTTTAGTTCGTGTTGCCTGGTTTTAGATTTACAATGAGCTTTATTCGTTTTCTTGCTCTTGGGATGTTTGGCTGGCCTGTTGGGGTGAACTCTGTTGTGTAGGGAGGTCATAATATGCTTCTGAGATGATGGTCAGTCGACCATGTCTAAGCAACTGTAGCTGTTAGAAGTTGGTATTCCAGACCATGGATCCCTGTAAGGTGGTTGACGTGCCCTCCTACCATAGTTATTCCAGTCACCCGATCATTATAATTATGCCCCCATTCTCCCTGGTGCCAACTCCTGTGGTTGTTTCCTTGGCCCCAGTCTCCCTGGTTCCAGCTTCTCTGTTAATAGTCAGGCTGGTTCCCGGACCATTCTGAGGGCCAGTTATAATCGTCAAAACGATGGTTTTGTCGAGGATAGAAAAAAGATAGACGTTTTACCTTTATTCCTCCGTTGTTTCCCGATGAATCCCAAGAACATATGTAGTCCACAGCACGAGGGTTTTCAAGGTTAACAATTATACAGTCACCAGGTATTGTTTTCGGTTGATGACCTATCCATGAGGCCCTTCTTGCTGTGGTAATTCTAGTAACGTTATTTGGGTGATTGGGTCTGTTAATGTTCAGCCAGTAGCGAGTTTTATTTAATAGGGACCAAGTTGGTTCGTCTGTGTGGTTGCTCAATTCTGGGACCCCGGTTAGAATGACTACGAAAGGTGCTGCTTCGGGTGGAAGGTTTACTAGTTTGGGCCATCTTTTATTTAATCGTTCTGGTTTATTAGGTTGTCGCTGTGTCTGATCATGGCGGGGAGTATTTGATGCAGTTAGTGTGGAGGGGGTGTTTGCTGTGAGAGCTTTTACTTCAGGACCATTTGCTCTGGTGACTTTTCCTGGTGATTTGTTTCGTGAGCCTGTAGCTGTTTTAAGGGTTTCTTGAGGAACCTTAATTTTTGGTGAAGAAATTGGATTATTTATTGTTTTTTTTGCTTGCTCTCCTAGTTTTGCATTTGTGTTGTTTATTGTAGCCGTGCTAATGGGTGGTTGTTTTGGTTTATCTGTAGACTTTGCATTGCCTGATATGGCATTGGGTCCAAGTAGGTTTTGATGTTCTTTGTTTCTTAGATTAGAGGTTGTTTTTGAAGTAGCGACTAATATTGCTACTTGCTTCTCTATAATTACTAGACTTTTTTGGATAGGTTGTAGCTGATGTTTGACTATTTCAGCTATTTCTTTTAACCCCTTAAGTGCTGCTGACGGCCAATGGTCGTCAGCAGCGCTACCTCCCCAGTGCTGCGCACGACCATTGGACGTCCATTCAGCACTGGTTCCAATGGACAGCGCAGCACTGGGGAGGAATGTTTACACGCAGCTAAGGTGTTAATAATGAAGATTGTGTCTTAGCATTGTTGACATTTTTTATTGGAATGGAAGTCACCGGTTTCTTATGAATCTGCTTAGAGTTAGGTCTGTCGTTGTGATCGTCAACTAAGAGTACGTCGGGGTTGGTATTACTGTTAGATTCTGTAGGTGCAATAGATTTATCACTATTTTGATTTTGATCATTGTTTGGGTCACACAGTTTTAGGAGTGGGTCAGAGTCTAAGTTTGTTACAGCTGTGTTAGTTAAATTTTCTAGGAGTTATTCTTTATGATGCGGGAGTTTAGGGATTGCGCCTTCCCTAATCCCTCTTAGTTCGCTCTGGGTATATTCAGTTAGTATTGGCTGCGGACTTGCAAAAATGTCAGGGGTCTGGTCGAGACCTTGAGTCAATTGTGAGTCTGACAATTGTAAGGATACTGAAAGATCAACGGTATTCGGTATCACATGAATGTCCGCATTTGTTTCCAAGTTGATACTGTTTTGTGGTAAGACTTTTGGAGTTTGTGCCTGTGCTAACAAGCCCATTGAGGAGCGTCTTGCTTGGTCTAGTTCGTAGGAGACTCGTCGGTCGATCAGCATTACAGTCTGATCGATGGTTTGATTCACTTTAGTGATTAAAAGAACAATGGGGCCTACAGTGGTTGCCATGTTTTTTAGAGTTTTGCTCCTAGAGCCTCTGGTAGACATTGTGTGCTAATGGACCAGTAGAGTAAGCTTGACTTAAGTTGAGAACATGGATGACATGTCTTCGCAGGGTTACTTACTGATCGGGGCTTTGCCTTGTGTTAGTTCTTAGGGGGGTAGGCCCAGTCCAGTCTCCTCCGGTCTGTGACGGGCTAGGACGGGCCCACCCTTGGCCCAGGCTTCGCCCAGCGTCCCGCTCGCGTCCCGCGAGAGGGAACGGTGACGCCCTTTATGCGCCTCCTGGCGCGGCGTGATGGGGGTGTGGCTGGAGGCCTCGAGGGCTGCCGGGAGTTGTAGGCAGCCCCTCGCCTCGCTCCATTCGGCGGCCCCGCTGTCGGATGTAAGGAAACAGCAGGACGGCGGGAGGTAGGCGGTGGGGGGTCTCTACAGCCCAAGGATCAGTTAGTTTGATGGAGCCTTCCCCTTTCGGCGCTATGCAGGTCAGAACAGCAGTAATCAGATCGGGCAGAACAGCGTGTCACAGCTCCGTGTAGCGATGATGCCCTTTATGCGCCTCCTGGCGCGGCGTGATGGGAGTGTGGCTGGAGACCTCGAGGGCTGCCGGGAGTTGTAGGCAGCCCCTCGCCTCGCTCCACTCGGCGGCCCCGCTGTCGGATGTAAAAAAACAGCAGGACGGCGGGAGGTAGGCGGTGGGGGTTCTCTACAGCCCAAGGATCAGTTAGTTTGATGGAGCCTTCCCCTTTCGGCGCTATGCAGGTCAGAACAGCAGTAATCAGATCGGGCAGAACAGCGTGTCACCAATCAAGATGGAGTTTTAAAGACCACTACTAGCGAAGTAATAGTTGGTTTTAAATGTAACTCAAATACTGTGTTTGGTTAATGAGGTTAATTTCTTTTCAAAACATACCATATAGAGTTCATTAAAAGTTATTTATTCAGTATTCTGTCCATTGGGGTATTTTATGCATAATAAGTCAATGATCTTATGTGCATTTCTCATATTTAAAACTGCATACTTTCAAATATTGATCAGAATTTTTACTGTTTCATTGGATTTAAACATATGTACAAGAGTCTTCAAATTTGTTTTTCATGGCTTAAATACTGTAGTTTACACAATGCAGCCGTTTCACGTTTATTCATTGTTTTGATTGAAGCAGACAGCCAAATTTAGGTGCTATATAGTATCATTAGTGTCACTTTGGATTTGCACCGTCTCTCCAAAGATGCAAGAACTCCCCTGTATTATTTGGTCACTTCACTTTCATCAGTTATTCAAGTTATTGATAGATGTATTTTTTTTTCGGTAGTGATCTCTACTTCATGTCCTTCTCAAACATTGAATCCAGGTACAGTTTGGCACTAGATCGGGTGTTACATATCCCATGGATTAAATACATCAAGGATATCTCTTGTAAATTGGGATGCCCTGATTTATTGGAGGACTCGTATGGTATCAGTTCAGTTCAGTTCAACTTTATTTCGGCTAATATAGCCATAAAAGCAGGAAGTACAGGCAAGAAAAAACATTTACAAACAAGAGTTTAAGACACATTACAATTAATATAGTGGGACAGATTAACAATTAATTATGTGCAATTAATTATGCATATTACATAAAATCTAATTAAAACCATAAAAAAGGTTAATTCTTTATAAAAAGCCAGATTAAAACCTAGAATAAAATCTTTAAAACCACATGATTTGTACAAAAAGTTGACTCAGTGCATTCTAGGTTAATTAACATTGTGGGAGAAGACTGCAGATTTCATTATTACATTATAGTTTATATCCAAGACGTTTCCTAATAAGGAACACGTTGAGTAAGAACCTACTTATGCAAAAAACCACCAGTTGTGAGGTATTGGACCTTATAATACGCTCAGCCTCTTTATACGTCCTGACACCCAAATTTTTACACAAGGGTTTTATCCAGCGCTGTCTAGGTGACGCATAAACGGAACAGAAGAACAATAGATGGGCATCATCTTCCTTGGCCTTTAGTGGGCAAAGGGTACAGACACCATCCTCATTGCTATCTCCCCATTTACATGTATGAGCATTGGTCTGTAATACCCCATATCTGAATTGCAAATATGAAGTTTTTGCTAGTGGTGGATTTATCTCGTCCATAAACGATTCGAATGCAGCATTGTCTTTTACGGACAAAAATTTCTGAGTCAATATACCAGTAGATGGACAGTGAGATGGCTCGTCATTAACATAAGACCAATAGGTAGTTTTTAAAATCTTTTTACACACAGAAGTCATATTCTGGGGTTCGTCCCAAAAATGGGACAGCCCTAGCCTGATACACCAAAGTTCTATGTGTTTTAGTCATGCAATTTTCTTGTACTCATCAATCTGGGTAATTTCTATCAATCCATTTATATAGTTACACAACTCAGGGGTTGTCCATAGCCTTACCCAATACATCAATGGCCTAAGAGCTGCTTGATGATCTGTCCGTTTGAGATCCAAATTTAGGAATACTGGAACTAGGGGGGTTCTAGTTGGTATTTTTAATAACGTACGCACAAAGTGGTTTTCTTCCCGTTCAAAGTCATGTTTACATCAATGCCCCCAAACCTCAGCACCGTAAAGTGCAGCCGATTGTGACTTTGCTTTAAAGACTTCCAGTGCTGGTGTGATGGCTTTAGAGTCACTAGCTCCGTGCACTTTTAGGATGGGCATAGAGTTTTGCTTGAAAGCCAACCTACTCTTTGTCAGGTGTCCCTTCCATGAACTGTTGCTGTCCAGTGTAATACCTAGGTAGTTAAAGCTCTCCACATATTCCAATTTTTGATTGTTTAAGGCCAAATTCTTCTTAAAAGACTTTTGTGGATTTATTGACATGTATTTTGTTTTGGATGAGTTTATTTCCAACCCCTTCTTTTCACAGTAACCATTAAAGGAATTCACCAGATTTTGAAGGCCCTTCGGGGTCTGTGAGATGAGGATTGTATCATCGGCAAAAAGTAATGCCGTGATTGCCTCATCTCCTAACCTTGGAGAGTCGTGGTCACAGTCCCTTAGATATACGGGTATATCGTTAACGTACAATGAGAATAGCGTAGGGGCCAATACACATCCTTGGCGCACACCACGGCTTACTGGTATGGGCTTTGATAATTCACCATCCTTTCCCCATCTAACTTTTGCATAGTTCTCTGTGTGTAATCGAATAAGTTCATTAAGTAGCTCGCCTGGGACCCCCATGTCTCGTAATGTAATCGACAGGAGATTCCGTGGGACGGGGTCGAAGGCGGCCCGCAAGTCTATAAATGCCACATACAAACTACCCTTCTTTATGTTAATGTATTTCCAGCAGATGCACGTGAACCTGAAGACTTGATCTACTGGACTAACTTTTGGCCTGAACCCTGCCTGGTATTTGGATAATATTTGAGTCTCATCTATCCAATCTGTAAGTCGGTTTAAAATATGCCTGGCAAAAACCTTCTGTAAAAGGTCAATTAAACTAATTGGGCGGTAATTGCCCGGATCATAACGATCTCCTTTTTTAAATATTGTTACAATTTCTGCCCCTTTCCAACTTTCAGGGATTGGCGTTCCAGCCACTATAGAATTACATAAAAAGTTACACATCGTGTTTTAATAGATCTCCAGGGATCCTGTCCAGTCCTGTAGCTTTGCCCGCTTTAATAGCCCCTATTGCCTGCATAGTCTCCTCTATACTAAAATTTAATGGCACAATACTCAGCTCTAGATTGTACTCTGGATTTTGTGTGTGCAACCCCTCTTCATCTTCTGAGTAAAGTTTACCAAAATGGTCGCACCAAGTTTTTTCATCTAAATAAACGTCCTTGGGTGATCTACCCTTTCTGTTCCCTTTGGATATTAAGCTCCAAAAGGTGCCTTGATCTCTTAATTTGGCTGCTGTTAGTAAGTCTTCCCATAATGCATCATCCCAGGTTTTTTTGTTTTGGACAACATTTTATTATAGGCATGTCTGCATTCTCTTATAAAATGTTTTCTTTTTAGTTTTAACAGCCTCAATGAGATTGGATTTTGCTGTGCGAAATTCCTTATTGTACCAGGGGTTGACCAACTCTAAATGATTTGGGGTCTTTCCTCTTTTGCAAGCTTTACTCAGGAGGGGGCCTAGAGCATCAACCAGTTTATAGTGTAGGTCTAAGACATCCTGGCTACCCAATAAGGGTTCCTTGCAAGATGTAACAGTATCAGAAAAAGTATTATAGATATTTATCATTACATCTTCTTTAGCCAGGATATTGGGTCATCTTAGTGCACGTCTATTATTAGATATCTGTGGTTCCCCTGAGAAACTATTTTGTGCAACCTCCTCATCTCGATTGGATATAAAAGTTGTGAATTTACCCATAATTGGAGTGGGAGGTGGTCACTCTCGGTTTTGGCGTCTATTTTTAGATCAATGAATAGGTGCCATAAACTCAGGGAGACCAATATAAAGTCTATATGTGTCTTACAATTAGCTTTGCAGAAAGTTGGGGCTGCCGGTCTATCTGACTGCAGGCGGCCATTACAAGCTCTTAATTCATGACCTACAGTTAACGGAAAGATTTGGGTTACTGCTACAGTGCATTTAACTGACCCGTTAACATCCAAGTTTGGAATATCATTTCCAGTGTCCTGCTCTTCAAGTAAGTAGTCCAGGCCCAGTACCGGTTCATATTTACAATTAAAATCCCCACCTACTATTACTTGGGCGTTTGGTCCTAAGGTATCTAAGAAGGTGTCTAATTGTTCTATTACCTTAGATTCTTTATTTGTTGCCTGTGGCCTATTATATATGTTTATTAAATATATGGTATCATTCCCCCTTGTCACCATCTTTAATCCTAACAGATCTGGGGAAGGGATATTTAATGGGGTAACTTCTATTTCTAGATTAACTTTACCCCGATCACCAGGCCCACTTATTGAGGGAATTGCATCACAGTTAAAGGTTTTATACCCAAGCCTGTGTGGAGCTATTAAAGACCAGGTCGCCTGAAGGAGGATGATGTCATAGTCCTCAATGTAGGTACACCAATCGAGGTCCCGAAGGTTCTTCGCTAGCCCCGCTATATTCCATGATACAAGTTTTAAAAATCATTTTTCACTTGGTCTGGGTGAGGGTACATCCAGCAGAGGGACTTGTGTGATTTTAGCGGCCAGGGGTTGTGCTTGGCTACATATTTCATCTGCGGTGTTAAGAAGGATCTGAGTTTGGCGAGAGAGCGTTTCTTCCATATTGTGAGCTTAGATAGGGATGTGCAGGAACTTATTAAACCTACTGTGCGGTCTTACATTATGTTATAAACATGCCCCTGGGAGGAGCCTTATTCAATCATAGTATTGCATCCTCAAAATCGATATTTGTTGATCAGATTAAACCTGCTACACTGGTCTTTTTCAGTAACATAAGGTATGTGCAATGTGGAAGAGAGGTCCTTGTGACTGCTTTTCCCCACTGGACACTTTGCATTTTATTATTTTCTGTGACCTTTATCGAGCTCTTGGACATCGCTACATAATTCCTTTACTTAAGGACCATATCTTTGTGCAACTTAGACCAGCGTTGGTTAACATACAAGTGCTGACAAGTCCTTTAATCTGTTTTAACATTGCAAGCTTCTTGACTGGAGCTCTTAGGATTAGAAAGAAGTTGCCTGTCCAAGTTGATGTTTTTAAATAACGTTTACCTATTATGAAATTACATTTGTATTTATGTATTTATAATCTCTATTCGACTTTTAACCCCTTGTAAAATTATATACATTTTATTATGATTGTATTATGCTGTATGTCTGCGTTTAATTTTCATTAATCGAAGAAAGCTTTATTAACTTGGCTTGAAATTCAGGTACTTATATTCCTACAACCTCTCCTGTTTGTTTATTACTGTATCAAGTTCTCTCATAGTTACACTTTGTAACTGTTAACACTGTGGCCATTTTCTATCTTTATAATTAATTGATGGCACTTTCGGAGCTCATCAAAGATTGTTAAATCATCTTCTATTCTACTGCAACAACCTCTATTAATAGAAGGCCCTTTATATGGATGGATTTTTTTCCCTAATTCTAAACCTGGAGTATTAGATGAACTGATGTCCAGAGTTGAGAAGAAGTTACTTTTAAAGATATCAAAAAAATATTGTGTTAATACGCAACCTTGTGTGACACTGATGTGACTATAAATTGTGTTCAGTTTCGCTTCTTACCATTTTGATAACTACCTCGGTTTGGTCATGGTAGGAAAGTTGGATCTGCTTTCATGGTTATCCCCCACTTTTTGCTGGCATTTTTCTGTTTTCTGTCTAGTCTGACTGAGATCCTGCTAATCACGACCCCAGTCACTGGGCTTCCTCCCTAGATTTGACTATGGTAAGTACTTTGGTACCTTCCCAGTTGGCTTATGGTGTCCCTTGCATATGGTACGAAGATACCCAGGGCATAGGTACACCAGGGGTCTCCCATGGGCTGCAGCATGTATAATGCCACCCATGAGAGACCACTCAAACTGTGACCACAGGCCTGCCATTGCAGCCTGTGTGAGTTGGTGCTATCACCACTTACAACCGATATAGGTTTCCCTATATCTAAGGTCACTGCACTTAAAACCTTTAGGTCACCCCTATGGTCGGCTCTTCAGTCCTGAGGGCATGGTGCTGGTTTACAAGTGTGGGGTTGCCACTGCATGATTCTCCAGGCTTTTTAAGTGCGGTCAGCCATTTAATACATATAGTGGGCATCAAGTCAGTTACGCGTTGTCTATATATTGGCTGCTTCAAAACTGGTCATGTTAGGTATCAAACATGTTGGAATACTATCGCAACCCCGATTCCAGTGTTGGATGTAGGATCCTATGTACTGGAGCCACTTGTATTCCTGGTACCAGCCTTTCAGGGTCTAACAGCAAACTAGTGCTGCTGCCGACCACAGGCAGGATTCTACCTCCTCCTTCTGCTGAGCTAAGCTTGAGCAGGGGAATGTAGAACAATAGGTTTCTCTTCCAGGGAATACTCATCAATAGTCATAAGCACTGAATTATCTCCGCCCATAAGCGGGAACCCAGAACATATAGCCTAATACATATATATGTGTAAAATATATAAAAAGAGTACATAGTACTAAAAAATTATACACATATACATGTATAAACTAATAATATGCAGCCCAAACCATATCCAATAGGCTAATAAAGCCATATTACATGTCTTCTGCAGAATGAAAATAACTCATAACAAATAATGCAAGAAAAGGACCTGAACGTTAGATGCATTCCACAGAAAACAACCTTTTATTTTCATCAGCAGCAGGTAATAAAAGGCAATTAGCCTAAACAGGCTGCATAAATAAATAACATCCCTGTACAGAAAAGGAGACTGGCACCTCGCCTTTAAGGCCTGCGAGAGTCTGAATGCTCCCATCATGCCCCACAGGTGTCAGTTAGGTCAGTTCATTTTTCCGGCTCTTTCTGAGAGGAACCTGGAACTTGAGCTCGACTGATTTTGATTGTTTTCAGTCAGAATTTGGTTATTTCTTACTTTTTTCGACAGTTTTGATTGTTGGTGGTATTTTTCAATCTAATTGATAGCTATTTCTTAGTCAGTTATACCACCTTTATTTTACAACTGTCCTTCCTGTGGGATGAAGATGTCCAAAACAGACCCTCATTCTGTTTGTGTGGTTTGTTTGCCTTTCTCGCATGACATAGAAAAATTTTACCACTTCTGGGAATTATGGAGAGGGAGAAACGTCATGAAAAGGGCCCAGGAAGTAAGATTTCATCTGGAAGGCCCTCTTCTCCCAAAAAAACATCAAAGATCTGCTTCTCCTGATGGTAGGAGTAAAAAAAGGCATCATGATGTACCGTCGACGTCGAGAGCGAGTGAAAAAGTAAGGTCGAAGTCTAGATCTCCGTCAGCTTTCTCGTCGTCAAGATGAGAAGTAGATCGACGTTGAGAGTTAGGAGTAGATCGACGTTGAGACATGAGAAGTGGAGGAGATCAAGATCGCCGTTGAAGGCATGAGTCGACATCGAGACATGCTTCCGGCTCGAGGCATGAAAAATCTCGGTCGACGTCGAAGAGGCTACCAACGTCGAGGAAGTCGATGTCGAGGTCTCCGCCACCTGCTCCAAGGTCGGCGTCGAGACACTCTAGATCAACCTCTCGGACCAGTCAGAGGTCTTTGTCGAGGTCACAACTGACGTCGAGGACAGCTACTGACTGAAGATGGTCGACGTCAAAGGATCCGACGTCGAGGGCTTCTTCTAACAGATCTCCATCTGTCAGATTCTCTCCTCATCAGGCATCGTCTATGGTGGCTCATTCTGGTTCGACGTCGAAGCATTTGACGTCGAGGGACAGGCAATTGGTTCCTGTGAAAGAAGCAAGTAGACCGACGTCTAGATCTCCACAGTCTATAAGGAGTTCTTCGTCGTCTTCAATGGGGATACAGATTGTTCAAGTAACACTGGAGGGCTCTCCAGTGCGCAAGTCACCTCCTGAAGGCATGTCCCCTAGATGGCTGGAAAGCATTCCTCATTGGAAAATGCAGCCCAGAACTGGTGAAAGGCCTCTTGCCCTGGAATGTTCAAGACCATCTGCTAGTAGGTCTACAATACGTTCTAGATCTCCAGTGAAACAACGTTCATGCTCAAGGGATCGCAGTAAATCTCATCGGTCTCCTACGCCAAGGAGAAGACGGAGGTCTCCTACCACGACCACATCAACGAGGTCATCTTACAGAGACTATTCTCCCACGATTTCCTCAACACCACCTTCCAGGGTATCGCCCGTTGATGATCTAGGGACTTTCAGTGAGGTGTTGTGTCGGGGGGCCAACAAGTTTAATATAACTATGTTGGTACCTCCAGTTACTTCCTCTGTTATATTTGAGACATTACATCATAAGTCTTCAGCGAGACCTCTTCTACCTTTAGTGTCAGGATTAATAGAACCGGCAATTAAGACATTCTTAACACCTGCTACAGTGGGTTCGGGGCCCTTTAGAATTGATAAGAAATATAAGGCTCCAGATCAGGATCCTTTATTCCTACGTACTGACTCACCACCGGATTCACGCATAGTTGCCGTTGCCAGGAAGACACATTGTGCTACGTCCATTTCATCTGCTCCACCAGAAAAGGACAGCAAGAACATGGACTCCTTGGGATGGAGAATGTGTAATACGGCTGGTTCTGTAATGCGGGTGGCGAGTGCGGCTGCTCTGCATTGTCGCTACGACCGTCTTTTATGAGACTCCTTGACGAGATTTGTTGAGAAATTGCCCAAGGAAGATCAGAAAGATTTCTTGGAAATAGTGCAAGAAGGAGGTTTGGTGGCCAACCAGATTATTAGTACGGCTGCTGACTCTGTGGATTTAGCAGCTCATGGTTATGCCCATGGCATCTGTTCCAGACGGTAAGCCTGGCTCCGCCTCATGGGCCTTAAGTCTGATGCCCAAAGAAAAATTGTTAATTTGCCTTTCAATGGAACAACGTGGTTTGGGTCTCATGCAGACGATGAGATGGCTAAAATGAAGACGGAATTAGATACTCTAAAGGTTGTTGGCTTAGAGAACAAGCATTTGTAATGCAATAGGTCTCGCATTAGGAAAGTTTGAGCTATTGGTATTGTAAATGACAATTTTTGTATTTATGTGTTGGTTTTGAAAATAGCGAAATTAATAGTTTTGTCATTTACAATGCCAATACTTTTAACTTTCGCAAATGTGACACCTATAGCATTTGTAATGCAATATGTGTTGTATTTACCTGACTTAGATGTATTGATATTACAAATAACAATTGCTTTTATTTCTTAGTTAAATAAAAGTTATTGTAATTTATAATGGCAATAGCTTAAGCTTTTGTAAATAAGTTTTGTGAAGATTATGTTCAGTGTATTTTATTGTGACGAAAATCCAAGAACAGAAGTGAAATATTAACCTCTTTTTGTGACATTTGTAATAAAGCTTGAAACATTGAGAGAACATATTTGACCCAGCTGTTGTTGAATAGTTGCACAGATTGATGCTGTGGTGGCGCTGAGTGATGTTGTGGTTGCGACGAGTATTGCTGTGGCGTTCAGTGATGCTGTGGTAGCGCATAGTGATGTTGTGGTGCCCCTAAGTGATGCTGTGGTGGTGCTGAGTGATGCTGTGGTGATGAGATAGATAGATAGTGTAATTATGTGGCGTGTAACTATGTGGAACTGAGTGGTATTTGAAGTGTATGTTGCATTGAGTGCCGTGTAATTATGTGGCGTGTAACTATGTGGCACTGAGTGGTATTTTTGATTGTATGTTGCATTGAGTGCAGTGTAATTATGTGGCGGGTATCTATGTGGCACTGAGTGGTATTTGGAGTGTATGTTGCGTTGAGCGCTGTGTAAATATGTAGCATATAATTATGTGGCACTGAGTGGTATTGTTTGGAGTGTATGTTGCATTGTAATTATGTAGCATATAACTATGTGGCACTGAGTGGTATTGTTTGGAGTGTATGTTGCATTGAGTGCGGTGTAGTTATGTAGCATATAATTATGTGGCACTGAGTGGTATTGTTTGGAGTGTATGTTGCATTGTAATTATGTAGCATATAATTATGTGGCACTGAGTGGTATTGTTTGGAGTGTATGTTGCATTGTAAGTATGTAGCATATATTTATGTGGCACTGAGTGGTATTGTTTGGAGTGTATGTTGCATTGAGTGCAGTGTGATTATGTGGCGTGTAAATATGTGGCACTGAGTGGTATTGTTTGGAGTGCATGTTGCATTGAGTGCAGTGTAATTATGTGGCGTGTAATTATGTGGCACTGAGTGATATTGTTTGGAGTGTATGTTGCAGTGTAATTATGTAGCATATAATTATGTGGCACTGAGTGGTATTGTTTGGAGTGTATGTTGCATTGAGTGCAGTATAATTATGTGGCGTGTAATTATGTGGCACTGAGTGGTATTGTTTGGAATGTATGTTGCATTGAGTGCAGTGTAATTATGTGCGAGGGTGCAGAGTGTACGAGGGTGCAGAGTGTGCGAGGGTACAGAGTGTGCGGAGTGTGCGAGGGTGCAAAGTGTGTGAGGGTGCGGAGTGTGTGAAGAGGGAGCTGTTTTGAGGGTACTGTAGAGGAAGAGCAGCAGAGGGAGCTGTTTTGAGGGCACTGGAGAGGAAAAGCAGCAGAGGGAGCTGTTTTGAGGGCACTGGAGAGGAAGTGCAGCAGAGGGAGCTGTAGTGAGGGCACTGGAGAGGAAGAGCAATAGTAGGTGTTTCTAGTGGAGATAGTACAGAGGAAAAGGAGAACAGGCGTTTGTACTAAGAGTACATTGTTTAGGGAGTGTATCAAGGAGGGTTGGAGTTTGTAATGAGGGTGCTGAGAAGGCGTAGAATATGTGGCGAGTACTGTAGACAAAGAGAGGTAGCAGTTTTGTAGTGATGGTAATGAGGAGGGGTGGACTTTTGTAATGATGGTACTGGAGAGAAAACAGAAGACTTGGAGTTTTTAGGGAGGGTACTTAGGAGGCGTAGGAGTCTGTAAAATTAAAAGGAGGGATAGGAGTGTGTAGTGAGAGTACTCAAAGGTTATGAGTTTGTAATCAGACTACTACAAAGGAAGTAGGGTGTGGGTTGAGTGTTCTAGGGAGAAAACAAAGGCATGGGACACCAGTGAGCGTACTGGAGAGAAAGTCGAGGGGTAGGAGTTTGTAGTGAGGATACCAGAAAGAAAGAGATAGTAGTAAGAATTTGGCAGGAGACATAGCGAATGGGTGTTCACATGAGCTACTTAGGTCCCCTACACGGTTTAATGTTTTGAAAGCATGGGGAGGTTTCCATAGTATGCCCAATGTGAAGTGAGTGCTTGTATGTGCACAGTCTGTTGTCACTGCACTTAAAGATGGGAGGGGTCACTGTTCACACTAAGCCCGAGAAACACAAGGACCGACCCGAGTATGTTTGCTTATAGTGCATAGAAGCGCTAGAGATGTAAAGCCATTGTTTTGACACGCTTTATTTATAGTTTGTTTTCTCTGGTAGCCCAAAACTGCATAGTTTGTATTTCGTACGTTTTAATTGTGTATAATGCAGAGACTAATTTTATAACTCCCTGAGCCTTAGTTCAGTTTTTTCACACAAAAACCCTGGACAGGAATACACAAACACTGATAGGAAATCGTGAACATGGGCATAACACTTCATTTTAAAAGTGTAAAGTGATTCTGACACAACATTTAGAAATTGTGGCTCTTTCTTGGAAAAGCACCGCAAGAGCTTATTACCTAGATTTATAGAGTGCCACTTGAGGTCCTCTTCAAGGCGCCATTCTTAGACCCTTGTAACTTAGTTCTTGCAAAACTGCTAATTGCTTAATTGGCTGATACAAGGATTCGCCACTGAGGTCTCATTTTTTTGCCATTCACAGTGTAGCTGTGTTTTTAAGGGAAGAGTGAGGGGCTCTCAGAGGACTGCTGGGGGAAGGGAGGATCCGCTCTCGCATCAAAGGGCAGTCGTTTGCTAATTCCTTTTAATGAATCTCCATTTGCAGGAGGTGACAACATGCACTGGGACAGACATGGGACATCGTAAGCAAACAATTGTGGTAGCCAACAATCCCCTCTGCGCCCCCGTATCCTAAAAAACAAGCAAAACAGCTGGTGTTTCCACAGCTTGAAATTAGTATACTCGAAGCTTCTGAGAAAAAATAGCATGAAAACAGATTATCAGTATGCCAACTATCCAGAGGATCCGATTTTGAACACTACACGTCCAACATTTGTCATGCCATGAGAAGCCAAATAAGCACATCAGAAACTTTCCACCAAATTAAAATATTAAGTCAGAGTTTCCAATTGAGCCAGCAGGGTGTTTCTGATGTTAAGAACGAAAGTTGATATCTCTGCTGTGTTCAGCCGGCCAAATAACAATTACACAGCCTTACAACAGCGAGGAGCTGACAGGGCTTCGATGCGCCCACCAATCAATGAAAAAACAAACTTACTGAAAAAGAAATCAAGTTATGGAATTGATCTGTGCACCAGGCAACAGTTGAACAAAACACATTGTAAATAAATGTACTAAACAGAACAAGGAGATAAAGCGAATAGACCTGAGCAGTAGTGTAACGTTTTTAAAAATAAATCTTTTCAGATGAACTGCTTCTTTTGTTTGTTTTTAACAGAAGAAGCTATCAAATATGCCTAAAGCGACAATGTGTCAGAATTCAAGACAACACTATCCAGTTTCCAGATGAGAAGGACAGATGCCAGCACGGGGGATACACAAAAACAAAACTATATATCGAATCACAAACGTATTAACAGACGGGACAAGTATTTTTATTCTGGGTTAGCGTCTGCAAAACCTGCAAAATAATATCTATTAATCACTTTTAAACACTACTTTCGTGTTACAGATTATATCTGTACTGAAAATGAAGGCATAAATGTACAGTATCGCTAGAAAGTGCTCTCTTCGAGTACAAGACAGGAGAAACAGGAATCGCGTAGGACAGTAATAAGTTGCAGGCTGAAGCCTGTCACAAGTCACATCCAAAGAATCGGTCTGAAAAAAAATTAAAAAGCACATTGTGGTCATCTACTGGGTTTCTGGGCGCTCTGGCGTGTGAGCTGTCGAGCACTCGACCATCTGCCAATATTCATATGCACATAAGGGGGTGGTTGACACTTCTACAAACTTAGCAGAAAGTCCAGTGGGTTCAATAATATGGCAGGCATCCTTGAAGTGCAGACGCACTCGCAAGGCTGGTTCAGTTCCTTCTTGTAATCCAGGTCCAATAACAAACATTTCTGCCTTGTGATGAGCTCTGTCGCTAGCTTTCTTCTCGCCACAAGCTGCCACCCGAGAAAACCAAAACGTGCCTGGGCTGCCAGCATTTTACCAGCATGGTCATGGTTCAGGTCACTGCCAATTAAACAAGTAAACAATAAAGCGCAGTGCCTTGAAGTATGTTTTCAGGCGGTGTACGCAAAAATCAATTCACAACCGACCGAGTTTGGGAAAGAATGTGCTGGAGAACAGTTGTGAATACATGGAACAATTCCTAACATTACACTATTTGAGAGACAACTGACTTCGAACTATTTTGAGCATTAGGCTTTGCTCATTGCTAAAGGCTTTAAGGATTATTGCTTTTAAACTTGGGATTTGATTCTGTGACTGAAAGGAAGAAACTTTTATGTCAAGATAATGTTGCACATAAACATAATATGTATACATGATTGTGCTTAAAATTACTAAGATTTCTTAGCAAGTGATACATGAATTGCTAATGGAAGGCACAAGAGAATATTAATGCATCATTCATGATTCAAGGCCCAGAATGTAGCAGGAGGAAGAAAGGGTTTAAAACGAGCAGCAAGCACTAACGTAAAGGGCAGGAGTGATCGTACAACGGTGGTGGGGGGAGGGCTGTAGCTAAAATGTAAATAAAAACATCACCGTAGCAGCAATGCCAAGTGGTTGATGCCGAGGCATGGAGCACTAATAATGCGGCATGACAAATGCTGGGGAAGCTGTAGCGAAACCGAAAAGGAGAGGGCGAGAAGAGAGGGTGGCAGACATCCGTGGGCAGTCAATAATTAGGGGGGCAGCAGCCTTTGATGTGCCGGCCAGGCAGCGCTGGGAGGGGGGCTGGGCACGAAGGAAGGAGAAATGCGAGTGTGAAGCAGTGGGCGGGGAAACAGATCCCTTTGAAGCTCTCGGAGGCAGGAGCAAATGGTAAGGGGAGGAGAAATGCTGCTGGAAGGCTCGGGCAAGCTCGTGCATGAGGATGTCGTGCACTTCTTGAAATCCGCTGGTTTGGCTTTTCCGTTTCACTCCTATAGGTTTCTCTACGAGACCTAAAAAGGAGGAGTTTCATCGTCGCTTTCGTCCCTACGACAATAGGTCTTTTCAACATCGTGGGCAAACATCGAACTGGTCTTTGCAAAACCAGGGCCAATCTCAACAGAGGTCGCAGTTTCAACAAAGCAGGCCTGGACGTGGCAGAGGTGGTAACAGACAGCAGTCTACAGTTTCAAAACAGCCTCAGAAACAATGAGACAGAACTTCCTCCGAGGCCGCCGTCCACTTCGGTAGGAGGAAACATTGCATTATATCTGGACGAGTGGAGGCAATTAACAAAAGACAGGTGGGTCATCGACATCGTTCAGAACGGATATCTACTCAAATTCAAAAAACCTCCGCCTTCAGTAAGTCCAAAAGGTATTTGTCATCAAAACCACAGTCTACTACAAAAGGAAGTGAAAACCCTACTAAACAAAAAAGCCATAGAGAGAGTTCCACTTCCACAGAGAAACCAAGGGTAATACTCTTGCTTCTTCCTTGTGCAAAAGAAAGGTCCCACAGCAGAGTACAGACCTATACTGGATTTGAGATTGTTGAACAGATTTATTCGAAGAGAGAAATTTCGAATGTTAGCACTTCATCAAATCTTCCCTTAACTCCACCAAGGGGGACGGTGTGTGTTCCATCGATCTAAAGGATACATTCTTTCAAGTTTCTAAGATTTTGAGTGTCTGTTTATCATTACCAATATGCAGTGCTTCCATTCGGGCTGAAGTCAGCTCCACAAACATTCTCCAAGTGTATGGCGGTGATAGCCGCTTTTCTTCGGAAGCAGAGGATTTTCGTTTACCCTTACTTGGACAACTGGCTCCTGAAAAGTTCATCCCCATCTCTTCTGGAGGATCATCTCGCAAGATGTCTTCAACTCCTGCACAAGTTGTGGCTTCAGGTAAATTTGAAGTAGTCCATACTAAACCTAACTCAAAAGATTCACTATCTGGGTTCCTTCCTGGACACAGAAAAAGTAAACATGTGTACTTCTGAGGAGAGGTGGTTATCAATTCGAGCAAAATGTCAGTCTCTTCTTCATACAAGTTTCCCGACAGTTCGTCAAGTGTCCTCCCTACTGGGGTCAATGGCGTTGTGCATCTTTATTGTACCAAACGCAAGGTTGCACATGCGTGCACTGCAGCAATGTTTAGAAGATCAATGGATGCAGATGTTGGGGTGCTGGGAGGATCAGATAATCCTTCATCAGGCAGCCAAGGATTCCATCCAATGGTGGATGAAGAGGTCGCACATAATAAAAGGAGTGCCGTTTCATCAAGATCCTTCAAGACAGACTCTGGTCACAGACGCCTCACTCCAGGGTTGGGGTGCTCATATGGGCCCTCTGCAAGTACAAGGTCTATGGTCAGAATCCGAGAGGGGCTACCACATCAATCTGCTAGAACTAAGAGCGGTACATCTAGCTCTCAAGTCCCGGTTTCCATCGTTCAGGTCTCGATCCGTTCTGATTCAAACAGTCAATACTACAACAACAATGTATTATTTAAACAAACAGTGGGGTACCCGGTCATGGACTCTCTCCATGGAGGCTCAGACCATATGGCACTGGTTGCTGGCAAGGGACTTGTCGATAGTGGCTGTTCATCTGCCGGGCTCCCTCAATTCTCAGGCGGATTTCCTCAGCAGAGACTTTGTTGAGGCTCATGATTGGGTCCAGACATCGACCTGGTTGCAAACGCGAGAAACGCAAAATGCCCCATCTTTGCATCCAGGTTTCCCCATGAGGGATCTCAAGGGAATGCCCTTTTGATAGATTGGTGTCAGAACTTACTGTACGCTTTTCCTCCGATCCCATTAATACCAACAGTGATCAACAAGATGCACAGGACCAACTCCAGGATGATTTTCATTGCCCCGGAGTGGCCTCGCCAGTGGTGGTTTCCAGACCTTCTTCAGTTGTCGGAAGTGCCACACAGGAGATTGCCATGTCGCCCGGATCTTCTGACCAAGCAGGCGGGGAGAGTGTTCCACCCCAACTTGTCCTCCCTACAGTTGGCAGCATGGCTCCTGAAGTCATCCAGTATGGTCACTTGCAATTAAATCCAGACTGTATGCATATCCTTAAAGAGGCGAAACGTCCTTCTACGAGGAAGTCATATGCTTTCAAATTGAAACAATTCTTTCTGTGATCACCGCCTATAGAAAGTCACCTAACCAGACTTCTTTCTTTATGATGCCGGTGGTGAAAGACATTCTGGAAGGCCTAAGAAAAGTGTATTCACCAGTCAGATCTCCTTCTCCTCCTTGGGAACTTAATATTGTGTTAACTAAGTTAATGGGAACTCCTTTTGAGACTATTCACAAAGCTTCCTTACAACATTTAATTTGGAAGGTTGCATTGCTGGTAGCCATTACTGCTGCTCGCTGAGTGAGCGAGATCCAAGCTTTGTTGTAAGGAACCTTTCACTGTGTTTCATGCTAATAGAGTAGTTCTCAGAACACATCCTGCTTTTTTGCCCAAGTTAGTGTCGGACTTTCACATTAACCAGACTATAACTTTACCGACTTGTTTTCCAAATCCTGCGAATCCTCCAGAAAGATCTCTACATTCTTTAGATCTTAAGAGGGTTCTCAAGTTTTATTTGGACAGAACAAAGGTATTGAGAATGTCAGACCGTTTGTTTGTTAACTATGGCCTATTAACATGGGGTCTGCAGCGTCCAAAAGATCCATATCTAGGTGGATTATTTCTTGCATTGTCCTAGCCTACCAATTAGCCAACAGATATTTTTGGAGTGCCTAAGGCTCATTCTACGAGGGGAAAGGCTTCTACCACAGCTCTCCTAAGGAATGTTCCTATGGCGGAGATTTGTAAGGCGTTTAGTCCATACTTTTACACGCCATTACTATCTTGATTCAGACCCACAGGCAGATGCTCAGGTTGGGCAAGCCTCATTAAGAAACTTGTTTGCGAGGAGGAGCTACGCTAGCACACAAGATTGCCGCGTAAGCTCCCGGCTCCGCCGACCTCCGACTCCTGCCAGATGATCCTGTCATTTATCCTGATTTTGTGCCCTGCCTCCGTGTGTGTGAACCGAACTACAACTTAATGGTGTAATCCCGAGATTTCTACCGGTTTGGTGGACGAAGTTACGTCGTGTGGCAGTTTGCGGCCTAGACCAGCTTGGAAGCCGGGGTCTCGTGTACTGACCCAGCCGGGTCGCAGTTGAACAACATCGGCTGTGGTCGTGCGACGGGGTCCGGTCTACCGAAGTGGAAGTTTTTTGGACCGAAGTTGACGGCGATTGGCTGAGTTGGTAACATCGAAGGAGAGGTGACGATGCACAACTGTAGCGGTGTGCGGGGGTCCCTGGCCCGGTGACCCGATCTGGCCCACCGGTGTTCGCTGAGTTGAGATCTCCGCCTGCGGTAGCGGAGTCTGGATTGATATTGAACTTATTGATAAGTCCCCCTCTGCCTCTGTCCGCTCCACATCTATCTGTTCCCCCCGGAGAGACCGGGCTCTCTGGGGACGTGAACATGACTGAGATCGACCGAGGAGTGGTAGAACGGACTGAGATTGAACCGTCACTGCGAACTGTGTTGGCAGCCATTGAGTCACTTCATGATCGTGTTGAAGCCCGCATTCATAAAATGACGGAGCGTTTTTCTGAAATAGGGCAGAGTGGACCGGACCCTACTCCACTACAAGTAATGAAACGACTCGAGACCCCCAAAATGGCCACGTCGTTGGAAGAATTAAACAACAAGGGGTGGTGATGGACAGAGTTTCTGATTTAAGCAGAATACTCTCACCCAGTCAAGAGATCAGGGCTAGATCCAACACCGTTTTTTAGCTCACTGCACCATCCCAGCTCGGAACCTGGCTATATGCAAATTAGTCTGTTCCTGTCCCAGTGCATGATGGGAACAGGGCAAACCAAACTACAAAGCCAATTCTTTCACTGGGAAGGAAACAAGCTTCCGGGGACCGGTTTCTGGCATTACAGCCGTCTTCGGCCCGGCTTGCTTGAATCCTGATGGTGCAATGAGCAAGGGACTCACATCTGAGTATACCCTTCCACGCTTATGGTGGACAAAATAATTAAACAACAAGGGGTGGTGATGGACAGAGTTTCTGATTAGTCTGCCCTGTTCCCATGATGCACTGGGCCAGGGACAGACTAATTTGCATATAGCCAGGTTCTGAGCTGGGATGGGGCAGTGAGATAAATAACGGTGATGGATCAAGCCCTGATCTTTGGACTGGGTAAGAGTGGTCTGCTCAATTCAGACACTCTGTTCATCACCACCCCCTTTTCTGAATCGTTTTTGGCCACTATAGGTGTGGCAGGGTATACTCAGACATGAGTCACTTTCTCACTGCTCCATCAGGATTCCAGCAAGCCGGGCCGAAGACGGCTGAAATGCCAGAAACCGGTCCCCGGTAGCTTGTCTCCTTTCTGGTGAAGAATTGGCTTGGTAGTTTAGTCTGCCCTGTTCCCATGATGCACTGGGCCAGGGACAGACTAATTTGCATATGGCCAGGTTCTGAGCTGGGATGGGGCAGTGAGATAAATAACGGTGATGGATCAAGCCCTGATCTTTGGACTGGGTAAGAGTGGTCTGCTCAATTCAGACACTCTGTTCATCACCACCCCCTTTTCTGAATCACATCGTTGGAAGAAACAGACCCCGTACTGTGGGAGGTGTTGGAGCCCCAGACCAATGTTTTGGTGGATGGAAGCGTGCTCGATGCTGTAAATTGATTGTCTGGCCTACGATCGTTGCTGTTTAAGGAAGGACTGCTAGGTGCTCCCTTTCCGGAGTCTTTTGATGGGAACTGTTGCTGGCTGGAACCTGTGTCTCCCCCCGTATATCGGCACCACTAAGATGGCGGACGAAACGAAGCTGGGAGTCAATAATGGCGAGGAGAGTTTTTGGTCTTGAAGGTGTTCTCAGCGCTTTCATCTCTCCGTTACATATCGAGTGTGCTGTGTATACTTCTACTGTCATTGGTCCGTGTATACTTTCTAATGTCATTGGTCCATCCGTGTGCCTCGATGGCACGGAAAAAAGGGCGGAACTGATGTCATCAATCCGGCGTGGGCCTATTGTAGGCGTCGGTGACGTCAGCGGAGTCGCGAGCGATGCCGTGTCTCTATGACGTCCAAGTCCACGTCGGCGCGAGGCTACGAAAAGAATTTCCGAATGTTGCTGACGCAAGGGGGATATTCACAAGGTGAGGAATCCACAGGCAGATATATTATCTACCAGAAAAAGCGTTACCGAAGGTAAGTAACTTGTTCATCACTTCTAGGATGAGGCGTCCACATAGGAGAGGTGAAGATCACAGGCATCTGGTCCCGGCGGAGTCTGGCCTGCATATCAACCTTTTGGAGCTCCGGGCGATAAGATTGGCACTGAAGCCATTCTTTTCCTCTCTCAAGGGGAAAGGGGTGTAGGTGTTCAGAGACAAGACCACTGCCATGTGGTACTGCAACAAAGAGGGTGGGGTGGTGGACCCTTTCAGCCTCCTGACATGGCTGGAAGATCAGGGCATAACCCTTGTGGTTCAACACCTGGCGGACTTACTGAACGCCAGGGCGGACCAACTCAGCCGTCGGTGCCTAGTCGATTACAAATTACACCTCCATTCGGAGGTGGCCCAAGGTCTCTTTAAACAGTGAGGAGAGCCTTGGTTAGATCTATTCACCTCCGAAGAGATCGCACAATGTCAACAGTATTGCACGTTGGAGTTTCCAAGGCGGCGCTTGCTCGGCGATGCTGTTCGTCAGGAGTGGAGCTTCGGCCTGCTGCACGCTTTTCCACCTGTAGCATTTCTGTCCAAAGTGTTCAAGAAGATCAAGCATGACTGGTCTCAAGTCATTCTTGTAGCTTCTTATTGGGCACAAAGAATCTGGTATCCTGACCTTCTGAGCATGGCCATCGATCCTCCGATCACACGACCCTTTCTGGAGGGTCTTCAGTCGCAGTAGCAGGGGAGGGTTCTTCACCCAAACCTGTCCAGTCTCCACCTCCTTGCATGGAGATTGATTGGCAGCAGTTCGTAGCTTTCGACCTTCCGCCTGAAGTTTGTGATGTTATCTTGGCAGCCAAGAGTCCCTGCGTTATAACGGTATATGCAGGACAATGGAACAAATTTGTGGCATGGTGCATAGCAAAGGCTCTTGACCCCATTTCTGCTCCTCTTTCTGAGGTCCTTTTGACTTTCTTTGGTCCGGCTTGAGGACTCTTCAAGTATCTTTCAGCTATCTGTGCTTTTCTTCATCTACCAGATCAGCCTTTCTTATTCAAATCTCCTATTGTTTTTTTTGTAACAAATCTTTTTAATACGCAGTTGATCAAGAACACAAGTCATCAAAAGCACAACACTGTTCAGTTTAAGGGGCGCTCCTAGGGGGGCTTCCTACATCATAAATAGATCAATTGAGCCCGCCCCAAACCCTTGGCATAGTCCCCAACTAACTGGAGCTGGTTGCAAACTCTACCCCCTATTCTCCTATGTGTTCGTGATTAATCCCTCTCCACCCCAAATCTCCTATGGTTAGCAGATTCTTTAAATGACTTACTCATCTGTTACCTCCATCTCCTTTCGTAATGCCACAATGGGACTTAACTCTGGATCACACGTTTTTGCTCCCTTCAAGCCTCTTCATAACTGTCCTCTCAGGTTGCTGACTCTCAAAACTTCCTTCCTTGCTCTGTGCAGGGTGAGCGATCTGCAGGCTTCCTCTTCTAAGCCCCTATTCCTATCTGTCTATCCAGATATATTGGGACTTTGGACAAAACCTTCATTCCTTCCTAAGGTGGTCACGCCTTTTCATGTGGTACAATCTATCTCTCTGCCCACCTTTTCCCCCATCCCTGCATCCCTCCAAGGAGGGGGAGTGACTCCACCGTCTGGACCCAAAACGAGCATTGTCTTTTTATCTTGATCGCACAAAAGACTTACGTGTGGGTGCCAAGAATTATTCGGCTTTTCAGAAACGGCCCTATGGGTTGCCCTTTGCATCAAAATATGCTATGCTTTGGTGAAGAAGGACCCTCCTGTGGCGTTTTATGCTCATTCCACCAGAGCAACGGTGACAACCATGGCATTAGCACGTGAGTCCTAGTCCTTGACATCTGTCAGGCAGCAACGTGGGCATCCTTGCACATGTTTACCAGACACTACTGCTTGGACAGCGAAGTCCAGAGGGACGGGTACTTTGCCCATTTGGTCCTTGCCCATTCGGTCCTCCAGCACTAACTGGTATGATCTTGGTTCTCAGTCCCTCCTCCAGGGATGGTATTGCTGGGGTATCTATTCTTAGATAAGGAATCGACAACTAATAGCCTCTATCAGAGGAACTTGTTACTTAACTTTGGTAACAATGTTTCTGGTAGAGACGTATATTTGTTGTAGATTCTTTACCGCCTCACCCATCCTCCCCGCTCTGCAAACTGATTTCTAGGCATAGGAGTTCCCGTACAGGGCCCTAGAATTGATGCACCAGTGGTCAGTGTCTTTCTTCCCTCTGCGCTTCTGGTTTGGAAAGTAGTATTAAAGCTGTTTTCAGCATGTATGGGCATCGTCTTTGTAGGTCCCACAACATCATCCTGGCGCCCATGGTGCTGACAACGGACACTGAGCTGACCGACTGCACTGAACGGCGCGCCACGGTACTGCTGAAGAAAATATCACCGGATCCATACTGAAGCCTGGGGGAAATTCTAAGGTAAAAAAATGTATAACTAATATAAGTCTCTACCAGATACACAGTTACTGAAGGTAGATAACGTGCTCTTCCGTGCTCTGGGTTTACGCTGTTGCAGTGATCTTTTCAGTCCTCATGGTTCCTCACTCTGTATATTCTCTGCGTCTCACCTGTTCTCTTGTACCGGGTTGGCGCTTCAGCTACCGCTTGGGACAGTTTGCTGGTGGACTCTGGCCCACGGTGGGGCCTCGCTCGTCGTGGTCTTTCTTTGCTTCCATTCGGTCCGCTCTCACCATGCTGCGCCTGTTATGGAACTTAGGCTCTTTCGATATTGCTCTTTGTGTCATGCGAAGTACCTCTGGGCCAACCTCTACCAGGCCAGTAATCTTTGCCTTTCACCCGAGCACGACGATGCCTCTTATGACCAGTGCCGGTTCTTTCGGTTGAGGAAGACCCTTCAGGGCCACCATTGACTCAAGATGTTGCACAGGAGCAGCAAAGATACTCAAGACTTTCGGAACCAGGACCTTGAGGGGAAACCTCATTGGGCAGCTGGCGTGGAGGCTCTCTCGCCCAAAGAAAGTTTGGGCTCCGACTTTAAGATCGAAGGCCTCCTGCTGGCTCAGCAGGTCGGGAGTACAGCTGCCTCTCCCTCTCGACATCACTCTGAGCGTCCACCCCACAAAGGACCGCAACTTTCTTCGGGTCATGGTTGCCACCAGATGCCAGCTTTGGATACCACGCCCACAGGTCTCAAACTCTTCTTGCCGACTCACTGTGGCGAGTCTGATTTTATCAGGTCGAGCTATTTTAAGCACCAACTCGTCCATTCTGACGACTGAACTTAAACTGGAAGAAACAGGTATTCTGTTCATTCAGAAAGTAAATGAGCAATAAAGACCGCTTTAAATCTTGCTTTTATCTTGACACATTCACTATCTGTTTAAGGACAGAGGTCAAATGTCAGTTTTTCTAATTACTAATTATTGCTCATCTTGTCCTGAAAATTAGGTTTTTGTCAAGTGAGCTATCAGACAATCATTGTTAAATAAAAGGCTGTAAGTTGCCAGTTTTTTTCCTAGCACAACATTAAACGGCTTTTAAATAAATAGTACAAGTATTTCAAAATATATCATGAAGTTCGAGGCATATGGGCTGCAGATGGTACATTATGAATAGATCGCCATCTGGTGTTGGGCTCGGATGATTGCACTTTGTTTTTCTCTTGGAGAGTCTTTTGTATCTTAGTGACTCCTCCCTTGGTTGGTAGTGCGCATGGGCATTGGCTCCATCCTTAGATTGTTTTTTTCCGCCATCGGGCTCGGATGAGGATCGAGACGCTCCAGATCAACTTCAGGGAAAAGTGATTTATCGGCGCGTATTCCCTTTCCAATTCGACGGTATTGTTATCGAACGCGTTTCATTTCCATTCCGGCGCGTTCCGAATTCAACATCGAAGAAAAAACTTTGATCTACGTCGACGAACAGGAGGCCTTTCGCGACGCAGTCAAGCCCGGAGTCCATGGAAAGGACTCCATTCAAAAAATGTCCAACGTGTGGTGCTAAGTTCCCACACAAGGACCTACACGAGGTGTGCAACCTCTGTCTATCGCCTGAACACGAATCCAGGGACTGCGAAGCCTGCGCAGCATTCTCCTCCAAGCTAACGATTAGAAATCGTCGGGCTAGAAGACACGAGGTTTCCAGAATGCAGTCGGAGGCGATCCCGGAGCTGTTCGGAGACGAGCAACTTGAGGAAGAAGAGGATCATGAGGATCAGTCGGGGTCGGAAGGGGACCAGTCGGATGTCGGAGAACTCCACGTGCAACAAACCGTGAGTGACGACGTCCCCTTACCGAAAAACCGACCCCGTGTGGTAACGACCCCGCCTTCGAGCCCGGTCAAACCGCAGAAAAAAGTTTCCGACGCCCCGCCCTCGGGCCCGGCAACGAAACCGAAACTGAAACCGAAACACTCGGCCTCCCACCATGTCGGACCCGAGAAACGGTCGACTTCGACACCGAAGCTTCATACAAGGGAAAGCTCGGCATCGAAACATTCCATGTCGAAACATGATTCGACGTCCAAGACTCACTCGATACCCAGGAAGTCGGAATCGAGTAGACACTCGGTGCCGAAAACACCGAACATTGACGATCGAAAACATAAGCACCTTTCGGAACCAAAGCCTTCGGAACCGATTCAGGAGCAACAGACAGATCCCAAACAAAAGATTTTGTTTATCGATCCGCAAACTGGCAAAGTAGTGACGAAGAAGAGAAAGAATGAACAGACAGAAGATAAATCTCTTCCTTCAAAAAAGAGAACACTGGGGACAAATACAACTCCTCCTGTTTCTCCTCCACCTAAAGTCACACCCTCTTCTCCTATTCCTCACACTATGCCAAATATTCCTACACCTTTCACACCAAGACCATCTACACCTCAGTCTGATGTAGACAGTGATCCAGGGGAGGGAGAACCTCAAGGGGATGATGAAACCATCCCAGATGAGGATGACCCATGGGAAAATTATGACGTAGGGTCAGATGAGGACAACGACCCAGAGTTATATCCCTCAAAGCCTTCACCACCTGATGATAACACAGGGTTTGTACAGCTCATTAATAGGGCAGCAAAATATCATAAAGTAGATATACATACAGAACCTCAAATAGAGGATTTCCTGTTAGAGACGCTACCTAATGCACAAAGAACATCAGGTACTCTTCCTATGTTGAAGGGTCTTCTCACTCACACAGAAGAAATATTCAAAGACCCAGTGAGGGCTAGGGTGTTAAACCCAAGAATTGATAAAAAATATAAGGCGGCTCCAAAGGATCCAATATTTATCAAAGGGCACGTACCTCTGGACTCGCTTGTAGTTTCAAACGCTCGTAAAAGAGCAAACTCATTATCTACAGGAGAGGCCCCTCCACCCGATAAAGAGTCAAAACTAATAGATGCATCAGGCAAGAGAGTAGCATCACAGGCGGCAAATAGCTGGCGTATCGCCAATACACAGGCACTACTTGCACGTTATGACAGGGCACATTATGATGAATTAGAAAAACTCATCACACATCTCCCCAAAGAACATCAGAAAAAGGCAGATCAGTTAATACAGGAAGGTAAAATAATAACTAATACTTCCATTAAGTGCGCCCTAGACGCAGCAGACACTGCAGCAAGATCCATCAACACCAGTGTCATGTTAAGGAGACATGCATTGCTCAGAATCTCAGGATTCAAACAGGAAGTACAAACGTCCTTATTGAACCAACCATTTGATCAAAAGACACTTTTTAGTTCAAGCACAGATGAGACCTTAGAAAAAATGAAAAAAGATACAGAAACGGCGAAGTCAATGGGAGCATTGCAACAGCCAACACAAAGAGGTTCCTTTCGTAGATCCACCTATAGAGGGGCTCAAAAAATACAGGAATAAATCAGCAATCCACCTCTTTCACACCTACATCACCCAAAGGCAATTCAAGAGGTAATTACAGGGGTAACAACAACAAAGGTAGAAGCCGCGGGAATAATAACAACCGCAACGCCTCAACCCCAAAACAGTGACTTCATAGAACTCCCCCCAGACCACATAACACCGGTCGGGGGACATCTATCACAGTTCCTACCTGTCTGGGAAAACATCACTTCAGACAAGTGGGTGAGACAGATTATCCAACATGGTTATTGCCTGGAACTCACAGCTACCCCACCAAACATCCCCCCCAAACAGCGTCCAATGAGTCAAGATCATCTGACATTGTTAAAAGAAGAAGTACTAGCACTTCTACAAAAGCATGCAATAGAGAAGGTCCCAAAAAATCAACAAGGGACAGGAGTATACTCTCTATACTTCCTAATCCCCAAAAAAGACAGGTCCCTAAGACCAATCTTGGACCTCAGACCTCTCAATGCTTATATAAATTCGGAACATTTCCACATGGTCACGCTCCAACAGGTACTCCCTTTACTGAAGAAAGGGGACTTTCTTTCTACACTGGATCTAAAAGACGCTTACTTTCATATCCCAATTCACAAAGCCCACAGAAAATACCTAAGGTTTGTAGTGGAAGGACAACACTATCAGTTCAAAGTCCTTCCGTTCGGGGTCACAACGGCACCAAGAGTGTTCACAAAATGCCTAGCTGTGGTGGCAGCACACCTAAGAAGACAACAAATACATGTCTTCCCCTACTTGGACGATTGGCTAATAAAGGCCAAGTCACAAGAAGAATGTCTTCACAACACACAGAAGACAATTCAATTGCTGCACCACCTAGGGTTTACGGTGAACTACAAAAAATCACACCTGCAACCAAACAAGATTCAACAATACCTGGGGGCTACTATAGACACAGAAAAGGCAATAGCATACCCCAATCCGATCAGGATACAAACAATGGTCGGGTTAATACAAAGATTTCAACCACAACACTCACTACCAGCACGAGTGTTTATGCAACTGTTAGGCATGATGTCCTCCTGCATACTGCTAATACCACATGCCAGGCTACAAATGCGTCCACTACAGGAGTGTCTAGCGACACAGTGGAATCAGGCTCAAGGTCAGATTACAGATCTTGTGTTGGTAAACGACCGGACGTACCGCTCTCTGAAGTGGTGGAACACAAAAAACATTTCCAAAGGACGGTCGTTCCTAGAACCGATTCCACAAGTGATACTGACAGCAGACGCATCGCTCTCCGGATGGGGAGCGCATATGGACAAATACACAGTGCAGGGGAAGTGGAGTGTGCAGCAAAAGAAACTGCACATCAACTACCTGGAACTATTAGCAGTATTTCTAGCACTAAAAGCTTTCCAAATGCAAATAACAAGCAAGGCAGTCCTGATCAGAACAGACAACATGACTGCAATGTATTATATTCAAAAACAGGGGGGGACACACTCTCTCCAACTATCCAAACTAGCACAGGACATTTGGAGGTGGGCCATTCCTCAAAAGATTTATCTGTTAGCAGAACACCTACCAGGAATTCAAAATCAGATAGCAGACATCCTAAGCAGACAGTCAGAACAAGTACACGAATGGGAGCTGCACGACCAGATACTGCAGCCATTCTTCCAGAGATGGGGGCAACCAGAGATAGATCTGTTTGCCAATCATCAGAACGCAAAATGCAAAAACTTCGCATCCAGGTACCCACATCAACGGTCCCAGGGCAATGCACTATGGATAAATTGGTCCAACAAATTTGCTTACGCTTTCCCTCCTCTCCCACTAATTCCGTTAGTGGTTCGGAAACTGCAGCAACACTCAATGACAATGATACTAGTGGCACCCACGTGGGCAAGACAGCCGTGGTTCACCACGCTACTACAACTCTCACAGGTGCCACATCAAAAACTAAGATTATTACCCATGCATCTTACACAGAACCATGGAGAAATAATGCACCCAGATCCCAAACAACTGAACCTAGCGATCTGGCTCCTGAGGTCATAGAGTTTGGATATTTAGACTTACCACCAGAATGTATGGAAATCATTAAACAAGCAAGACGTCCTACCACCAGAGCATGCTATGCAGCAAAATGGAAGAGGTTTGCTATACACTGTAACAGTAAGCACATCAACCCTCTGGACGCATCCACTAAACAAATCATTTGCTATTTACTACACTTGCAGCAATGTAACTTAGCATATACCTCTATCAGAGTTCATCTCGCAGCCATAGCGGCGTACCTACAAAACAGGCAACATCTTTCCCTGTTTAAAGTACCAGCAATTAAAGCTTTCATGGAAGGACTCAGAAGAGTCATTCCACCAAGACGACCACCTTCCCCAGTCTGGAATCTCAACATAGTACTTACCAGACTAATGGGGCCACCCTTTGAACCTATGCATAGGTGTGAGATACAATTCCTCACATGGAAGGTGGCCTTCCTCATAGCTATCACGTCACTTAGAAGAGTAAGTGAGTTGCAGGCTTTTACGATTCAAGAACCATTCATGCAGTTACACCAAAATAAAGTGGTTCTTAGAACAAACCCAAAATTCTTACCAAAGGTAATTTCGGCATTCCACATCAATCAATCAGTGGAATTACCGGTTTTCTTTCCAAAACCACAAACAGTAGCGGAAAGAGCCCTACATACATTGGATGTTAGAAGGGCAATATTGTACTATATAGAAAGAACACAAATTTTCAGAAAGACAAAACAGCTATTTGTTCCGTTTTCTCCTACACATAAAGGCAATCCCATCTCTAAAGCAGGCATTGCCAGATGGATTGTAAAATGCATTCAAATATGCTACTTAAAAGCAAAGAGAACATTAACTGTTCCTCCTAGAGCTCACTCTACACGTAAACTAGGAGCATCTATGGCATTTTTGGGAAACATTCCACTAGATGACATATGCAAAGCAGCTACCTGGGTTACACCGCACACCTTCACAAAACACTATTGTGTAGATGTGCACACAACACAACAAGCTAGAGTGGGACAAGCTGTATTAAAAACTTTATTTCAAACAGTTGCAACAGACACGGGCAACCACCGCTAGGGAGAGAACTGCTGTATAGTCTATTCATAATGTACCATCTGCAGCCCATATGCCTCGAACGGAATATGCTACTTACCAGTATGCATCTGTTCTTGGCATAGAGGGCTGCAGAGTGGTACATGCCCTCCCAGCCTCCCCGGAAACCTGTGTCTGTTCCAACATTATCTTATTTAGATACACTTACATGGGCATTCTTATCTGTATTCTATCATACTACTCCATCTAACCCTACTATGGCAAAACAATCTAAGGATGGAGCCGATGCCCATGCGCACTACCAACCAAGGGAGGAGTCACTAAGATACAAAAGACTCTCCAAGAGAAAAACAAAGTGCAATCATCCGAGCCCAACACCAGATGGCGATCTATTCATAATGTACCACTCTGCAGCCCTCTATGCCAAGAACAGATGCATACTGGTAAGTAGCATATTCCTTACAAAGTAACTTTTTTTGTAATTCAGTAGTGTGATGCAAACGAAGATTTAAATAAGAGCAAAACAAATCAGAACACTTTACTTGGTGATGTGCACATGAGAAAGATTTACAGAAACTCTATTTTCAAGCATTGTACACTATATAGTTTTATGAGTAAAGTAAAACCACAAGCCATTTAGAAATACAGTGGCCATTTCCATGGAAAATCTGCTGATTGCAAATAAGTGTGGTGCAACTTCATACTTAGAGTATGTTTTTATTAAAAGTGGTAGTTTTAAACATGATTTGAGAAACATTCTTGCCCTTCCCTGATGAGTGTGGTACTGAACTATGAGGCAAGTCAGCTGTCATGTATATCTTATATGTGGCTAAATGTGTATCATACAGGGAGTAAAAGCTTAGTCTATTAAATCAACCAAAAGTTTTTTTTTACAGCAGACCTGCTGAACTGTCAGATTTGAAAGTGCTTTCATATGTGATCAGGAAGAAAGTGGCTGCTCTGTGCATTATATTTTCACAGGATCACATTATTTGAAACCAGTTTATGGGTCGAGAGAATTAGGTTGATTAGATTATATATCACTAGACCTGCAGGGCTAGTAACATTTTTATGATTTTTTTGTGGCCTGGCTTCGGCTCAGTTCGGAAGAAAATTCTAAGGCTGGCATCCTTTGTGTCGCCCGCTTCCAGATTGGCACCAATCCGACCATCGTATGTAACACAGCCGGCCTTGAACCTGCACCGAAACATTCAGTTTCCATCCAGTCAAACTGGTCCTGCAGAAGCTTCAGGACCAGCTCAGTGCCCGCCAGAAACAACTTGTCATTCACCCCAAGATGTGCTGTATAATATCACAGCCTCCAATGCTGGGTCCTCCTAAGATGCAGCTTAGCTTTGGAGAAGTTCTGGAGTCGCCTCTTCATCCTAAGCAGCAGAAGAAGCAGTATAAAGCTTCCATTCCTCTTCTTGACCCCAGACTGCCTCTGCTTTCTTCCACTAGATGCAGACCCCTGCCAATACGCTCCCCACCTCCATGTCTGCCTGAACCACTATCTCACACTACTCAGGGGTCATCACAGTCTGACATGGGTAACCACGGTGAGGGCACGTTTGATATCCCCCCATGGGATTTATATAATGTT
This sequence comes from Lissotriton vulgaris, assembly GCF_964263255.1. Taxonomy (NCBI): domain Eukaryota; kingdom Metazoa; phylum Chordata; class Amphibia; order Caudata; family Salamandridae; genus Lissotriton; species Lissotriton vulgaris. The sequence continues at coordinate 1,360,937,475 of NC_141694.1, read as the reverse complement.
GACCCACCTGCAGATACTGTTCCTGACCTCTATCCCTCCCGATTTTTCCCGCAAGTTGATTCCTCTGCTTACCATAACGTTTTAGGTAGGGCTGCTGCTTACCACAACATGAAGATGCATAGAGTCCTTCGAAGACAACTTCCTCTTTGAGACTCTTTCCTCAGCTCTTCACTCCATGCAGTATCTACCCATGCTGATGGCGATGCTCAAACCCACTCCTGACATGTACAGGAAATGGGCTGGGCCCGGGTTACTACCACATGGGTTGATCAAAAGTACAAAGGCTCCTGTTCAGACCCCTCCTATGTTGGGGGTCAATTCCCACCGGAATCCCCTAGTGGTTCATACCACTTGTAAGCGAGTGAATGCTCAGGGCACCAGCCATGCTCCTCCGCAGGACAACAACTAAAAGGATAGACATGGCTGGTAAATGTGTCACGGCCTAGTCTGCCAACCACTGGTGCATTGCCAAGTCTGCTGGTTTGCTCTCTAGATATGACCGGTCCCACTGGGACGAAATGGAGGAGCTCCTCCAGCACCTCCCATAGGAGAACCGTAAAAGGGGATGCGAGATGTTCACAGAAGGTACACTGATTTCCAACACAACCATCAGGTGTGCCCTAGATGCTTCTGACACCATTGCTCAGGGGATTCATTGTAGTGTTCTTCTGCAGACTTTACTGGCTCTGTGTCTCTGTGTTCAAACTGAGTGTACAAAAGCATGTCCTGAACCTGCCCTTTGAAGGGGAACATCTATTTGGACCTCAGGCTGACAAGATGTTGGAGAAAATCAAGAAAGACACAGATGGCAAAAGCCATGCACGTCCTGCAGTCACCTTCCTCTCTGGGGTCCTTTCCCCACTCTGCATATCACGGAGGGGCCAAGACCCCCTCCCTTGAAGCTTCCATGTCATTTCAACGCCAGCCTACCCAACCAGCTTCCACAAGGGGCTACTTTAGGGGTGCCTATTGTGGATGTGCATGTACATCTACAGCACTAAATGCCATGAGAAGATGTTTACAAGGTGAGTAGCATTTTGCTTTCTTTCTGAGGGCTGCATTATCCTGTTTGGCATTTGCAAATTATGAATGAAACAATTCTTGAATGTAAGCACATGGGAACATCTTGACAGATTACTTGTTTTTCCAATTTTGGCTCTTTATCTCAAGCAGTTAGCTCATCTATTCAGTTTATTCTAATGGATACTTCTACATGCAGATTCGTTTTGAAGTTCCAAGGTGCCAGTCTGGATCCAGAAACTCTTCAATAGCTCTCCTTTGCTGATGAGGTTTGCCAGCTCCACGTATGTTCCGCATGTGACACCGTGTGATGTCACTTGAGCCTTAAGCGCCTTTACCAGCATGATGAAATCTGTTCTCTTTTTTCTGTGCAATCGATGTGTTCCGGAGAGGCTCTATAATCTCCTTAGAAGTGTTGATGATTTTATTTCCCAATGTATTTCTTAAGTGCAGTTTTCATTCAAAATGTCACCATAAGTAGTCTGAATTAAACCATGTTGAGACTGTGATGGCTAGATGTTCATCAAGGACTCACAGATCTGGGTGCACATGTGCGTAGATCGAGGCAAGATCGCGGACGCAGCGCTGTCCGAGTGAGACAGGCTCTCCTTGCTCCCCGCTGGTACATTTTCTCCCGTCTATCTGATTTTGGAGACTTGGAAAAGCTTCGGGACAAAAAAACTGTAGATGAATGGTTCCTGAATTACTCATAATCGCTGAGGGATGCTGCACGATTTAGCCCGGTGTCAACGGCTCCATCAGACGCGACAATCCTACCTGTGCTTGGTGATTCGTTCTGCCCTGCGGTACTCTTCTGACTTCTCGGGCTTCCCGCTGACCCTCAGACGCTGCAGTGGTTTTCGACTTTCACAGAGTGCCTGTAACTGCGCCTTTCACTGATTACGCCCTGCATTCCCGGCAGGCACTGACACGACTCTCGTTTGATTGGGATCCCGTTTTTGCCATCCAGTGCTCCACAAACAGCGTCTATGGCCCCGAAGAACCCTACCGGTTCCGCTATGATTGGAAAAGGGAAAGGGCCGTGTACTTGGGCCACAACAGCAACAGCAGCTGTTACACCTGTAATTGTGGCTCCCGCGAAGTTACCTGGTCCAGCTGGCGGCGTTATGGGCACTCCAGAGGGTCAAGTAAGTGCTAATGCCCTGTTGTGAAAAATCCAAAAAGGTCTCCAGATAGCAAATAACAGGTTTGAGACCTTCTGCAAAGACGCTGGATTAGTCATTAATGCAGCCAAAACCAAGTTTATGGTTCTCCATAACCAAAAATCCGTTGCAGGGGATGCCACCATGGATAATGTTCCGCTCGAGCAGGCACACGTATTCACATATTTGGGCATCACACTCAGCCCCAAATTAAATCGGTCCCCGCATGTGGACATGCTGTCACTTCGACATGCTCCACTGGCAGGGGCATTGGTCAAGAAATCTAGAGTATCCTACTCTAAGCCTGTAGCACCCTTATTGAAGATCTATAATGCAAAAATATCTGCATCTGTCCTATACGGGGCAGAATTGTGGGGCTTCAGTAATATATCCGCTCTCTCACTTGCCCAGATGAAATTTATGCGGTCTATAACGGGCTTACCACAATCTACTCTTATACCGCTCTATTATGATGTGGGCAGTCACTCTTTGGAGGACATTGCCCGATTCAGACCAGTGGCATATTGGAGGAGGATCTGGGTAACTGAGGAACTTGTGGAGTATGCCCTCTCTCTTCTGGAGGTTAGGGACACTTATGGTGCAGGGAAAATTCTTTGGCTGAAGCAGGTTAGGTTGGCTTTGAGTGACATGGGACTTAATTACTTGTGGCTTAATCCGACCAGTTCCCCATTCCCATCTCGTAGAGAACTCAAGCGACAGTACTGGAACATGGTGATGGTCAAAAGATTTTCATCTTTGACGAGAAATTCCTTGTCCAAAGTTTTCCTCGAGACTAAACACGCACCTGTATATGAAAAATACTGGAATCTTATCACAGTCCCAAGTGATAGGAAATGGTATCATCAATATCGAATAGGTACCCTTCCTCTAAAGTCTTTTAGGAGTAAATGGGGTTCTGGAATATCCAAGGATTGTCCGTTTTGTCCCAACCAAGTGGAATCTATCGCCCACATTCTTTTAATTTGCCCAACATATAAGAACATGAGACATAAATGGATTAAGCCGACATGTCATCTGTTGGGTATCTCTTTGGGTGTAGAAGCCATAAGGATTCTCAGAACTGATGGTAACGACTTCTGTAAAATTGCCATATCAAAATTCTTGCATGTGCGTCCTGCGGGCACAGGGGCTGACTGCAAGGGGTATAATGTGACAGGAATATCCTTACTTGTTTTAATGAACCTGGCCTATGTTTTACAAATATTATAAAAAGTGGTGCATGTTCAATACTCTTAAATAGGATCTTATCACATTTTACCTAATTTATTTATTTTTTGTATTTATGTAATTATGTATTTTTAATATCCATGAACTTAGCAATATTGGAATCTTCATGGGACCCTCGTCTCTTGTAAACTGTTAAATATGGAATTGATTTTTAACCTTTGATCATTGGATTATTGTTTTAAATGTACAAATGTCTTTTATGAATTCGAATTTGAATAAAGACTATTTTGATGATGATGATGCTAATGCCCCCACGGATGTTGCAGTAATTAACAGTTCCGCCCGAAGAGGTAGATCCTCTTCCTTAGACTTGGGTAACCCGGCAAAAATAACTGGCAAAGTAGATGGCGTTAACCCTAAAATTCCGGTCATGTTTAAAAAGAAAGCCAAGATTAAGGCCAAAACGTTATTATCGGAAGCAGTAAGCTCTTTTCCTCCTGCTTTGCAACCTCAACAATCTGTGATTACACAACAGAAAACGATAGAGGCATTAGTCAATGAGGAAGGCCAAACATCATTACAGATGGATACTGCTATTTCTGGGTCAGGGAGGCTGCAACAAATTACTTCAGATGCAGATTGCGGGGACTCTGTCGGTAAATTGTATTCAATGTCGGATTTATCTAACCTATCAGGCACTGATGGCATCGAAAATTATTGGGCTGACGATAGGAGCCTAACTAGCTCTATCCCGTTGGAGGAAGATAAGGGCAGCTCTATGGGAGTTAATACAGTTCGAAGAGTGTCCCTCTTCGCTTCTCTTCCTGCAAAACGAGTATCTTCTATTCAGCACTTGGCAAATGATGGGTCCCCCATGCTGGCCCCTCCTCATATTGAGTTCGGTTCTCCTGGGGAAAATGGTACAGCTTTGTTGCTTTCGTTACCTAGTGAGTCTGAAGGACCTGTTAGCAATACTATTTCAATTCTTTATGAAAGTGATGCTCATCAAGGGAATCACCCTGACTCAGTCTCTAAATCTGACTCTGAAATCACTCTTGCTACAATTCTCCAAGCGATTACATTGCACCGTGAGGAGACAAGGGCAGAAGCTTTGCGTGCACAAGGGGCAGTACGTAAACTGCAGAACACAGTGCGTTGGGATATCAAGTCAACAAGTGAATTGACCATACGGGTTGTCGAAGCCGATACTAGAATCTCTATAGTGGAAGATGAAATGGTGCAACAGAAGTCAGAAGTTGCTGCATTAACTGCTCTCAGAGATGACATTAATTGGAAGTTAATCGACTTGGAGAACAGAGCAAGAAGAAATAACCTTGGAATTTTAGGCATCCTCGAAGGCTCTGAAGAGAGTAATATCCGGCAGTTTGTTCAAGAGTTATTCTTAGAAGCATTTCCTGACCTAACTCAATGGAACTGGGAGCACGAATTGCAGAGAGGTCATAGATTTCCCTTCCATAAACGTGCTGGCAATAAATCTTTTGAAGAGAAGCCTAGAGCAATTCTGATCTGCTTAAACAACTTTCTACTTCGAGAAACTTTATATGATCTAGCAAGACCAGATCGAAAGAGGAAGGGGAAGGGCATGGAATTCTTCGTTCGCCCTGATTATTGCCAGGCAACAGTCCAACAGCGTTGGCATTTCCGACAGTTGATACCTCAGTTTCAAGCTAAGGGAGCCTTAGCTTTTCTGTTAAATCCTTCCAGGTTAAAGGTTCTTTATAAAGAGAAAACACTTTTTTTAGTTTCTGAGATAGCTGCTAGAAATTTTTTAGGTACAATAGTTTAATGTCTTGTTTTTGATCCATGTAAGCAATAGAATGGACTGGACTGGACTTTAATTATGCTATCTTTGCTTGTATCCGTGGTTTGTTGCTACATTAATGCTCTTTCTTTCTCTTTGTTTGCTTTAAAGGGCGGGGGGACTGGTGGGGGGGGGGGTTAGCTTCTTTCTCCATCACTTATGGGGACTTGTCAGTCCCTGTGCCTCACATGGGTGGGTTTCTGGGTGGGCACTAGGGTGGGTGGGTTGGGTTTTCAGGGGAGGGTTGGATTGGTGTGTGGGGCAAGGAAAAACAGTAAAGGAATATTTCGTGCAATACAAATTCAAATTATGACAAATTATGTTATTTAATTGTTACTTTGGATGGTCTTAGCATTGTTTGTTTGATTTTCTGTATGGTCTGTTTTGAAAATGGGTAGATTTAAAATATGTTCATGGAATATCTGTGGCCTAAATGATAGGCTGAAAAGGGGTATTATGGCTCAAATTTGGAAAACTATGAAAGTTGACGTCCTGTGTATTCAAGAAACCCATATAAATGGGAAGAACAGGAATTGGGTTAAAGACTTAGGTCTTGAATTAATTGGCTGTTCCACAACCACAAGAGGTGTCGCCATACTAATAAGGCACGGGAGAGGCACTAGTATACGTGTTAAAGAAGATCCCCTAAGTCGGTGGGTAATTAGTGAGCTACGGCTTGAGGCTTCAGTCTTCAGTCCTCACTATCTGTACTATTTACGGCCCTAATTCAGATGATGCAGATATGTTGAATCAGCTAAGCATAGAACTAGCATTGCGGCCGTCTCCTCTATTCTTATGTGGGGATTTTAATTTATACTTGGATGGGAAAGTTGACACTTCTAGCAATTATACTAATGGTGGTAAGAAGAAAAATGTTTTCAAGGCTATGAAAGGGATTATTGATGAATTCGGGTTGGTAGACATAGGTTATTTGAAGGGAGTCGGTGCTCCGGGGAGTATCTTTTATTCTGCCCGCATCAGAAACATTTTCGTCTAGACTACTTTTTTGTAACAGCTGGATATGTAAATACTGCCAAAAATGTTAGGTTTGAAATTCTTCACTAAATAATCTCGGACCACAACCCTATTACTCTTGATTTTGACGTTAATCTTAGTTCATCCCCGAGGCCTTGGACTTTTTAGCGGAAATTACTACTCGATCCTCTTTATTTTGAATATATGGGGAAGTGGATCCCTGAGTTTTTTAAATTAATCAAGGTTCAGCCTCAATTGAGATGGTGTGGGATGCTTTAAAATCTGGGGTCAGGGGAGAAACTTTAAGCTATTCAATTCACAAACAGCGCAAAATCAGGAAGGCAAAATATATTGAGCTGGATAAACTGCGAGATGCTGAAATTCAGTTGATGACGGCTTGTAGCAGAGGGTTAAATACTGATCAAATTTTTAAAAACTTATCTGTACAGAAAGCAAAAATGTATCCATGTTTTGCCACAAATTTAGCCCAACAAATTGCTGTCTTCAGATCCGAAATTTATGATGTGGGAGAGAACTCAGGAGACTTTTAGCGAAAAGGTTGCGACAGAGGGAGGTATCAGCAAGGATAGATAAAATCATGGACGATTCAGAGCAATTATACGATACTCCATCAGAAATTCTCCGGATCATCCGTGAGTTTTAATGTAACCTATATACAGAGGATATTATCGGAGGTATTGAAGGAAGGATTGCCGATTTTAGTGAATCTTTACCTAACAACATCTTGTCATTAGAGGAGTCTGAGCAATTGGATACCCCAATTACTTGGGAAGAAATTGAGCAATCCTTAATGTCACTAGCCTCAGGTAAAGCTGTGGGACCTGACGCTATCCCTCTGGTATTTTTTAAGGGTCTTTCGCGCTATTCTCAAAAAAGAACTGACCACACTTTTTCTGGAAGCCCAAAAAGGGAGGGCACCACCGTCTTGGCAGGCTTCTATTATCACTGTTTTTCTGAAAAAAGATAAATCACCTTTGTTACCATCTTCATTTAGGCCTGTATCCCTAATAATGCGGATAGTAAGGTTTATTCTAAGATCCTGGCCTCACGCCTCTCCAGCATTATTACGCCATTGGTTTCAAAATTTCAACACGGGTTTATTCCCTCATGTGATACAGCAGATCATATTCGCCGTTTAATCACATTCCTGGACTGGGCTCAGGCAACTAGCTCCTCTATTGGGGTAACCCTGTTGGATGCTGAAAAAGCATTCGACAGGGTGGCCTGAGCATATATGTGGGACTCTTTAACTAGAAAGGGATTCGGCCCAGGTATTTTAACAGCTTTGAAAGCCATTATCACCTTCCTACAGCTTCTATACGACTGGGCGGTCAAACATCTCCATTTCCAATCACCCGTGGCACACGGCAAGGGTGTCCATGCTCACCATTACTGTTTGCTCTTTACATAGATCCCTTTTTAAATCGTTTAAATTTGTCCGTAAATATTAAACCAATTCACTTAGCCCAAACCGATTATCGAGCCTTAGCTTATGCGGACGATATAGTCGTAGTCACAACAGACATAGAAACTGCGATACCCGCCATCAGTGATCTAGAGGCTCAGTTTGGATCCTTTTCAGGATACAAGCTGAATCTTTCTAAAACTCAGACTTTATATGTCGGAGGTAACCCCCCTACCAATATAGTAACCGTTCCCGAAGTTACATTTTTGGGAATTGAGATATCACTTCCTGTTTCCAATATCCCAGAATTAAATTTTAACCATAAAGTGGCAAAAACCAATGCAATATTAGAAAGAGTAGATCATCTCCACCTATCTTTATATGGCAGAGCTAAATGTTAAAAATGTTGAGACTACCTCAATTTTTATACATGTTTCGTACAATCCCCATTGAATTTCCACCAATATGTTTAAAAAAAATTAGAGAGGGTAACTTCTAGATTTTTGTGGAGCTATAATCAACAACGCAGAGCCCATAAATAGATGATTCTTCCCAAAGAGCGAGGTGGGTGGAGTATTCCTTACTACTTATTTTACTACGTAGCCGCTGCTCTACAATTTATCACCCCACTCGTTGTCGGGGACAAAGCTCAAATCCCATTGTGTAATACTCCAGCTGGTGATGGTTGAGGAGATAAGGGGATGCTTGGTTAAGGTATTCGAACCCAGCTATTTCAAGAAAACTAAATTTAAGATCTTAATAGCCGCCTATACAGTTTGGAAATTGGTGAGGCGTCATATGGGGATTTCGAAATTGAATGTATATACTCCGTTTAATGCATCTGATCTATTACCTTATATTTTTCGCGATCAAATCATGAATAGATGGAAGACTAAAGGGATTTATTGTTTAGGGGATTTGTTTAAAGAGGAATATTTACTTTCTTTTGCTGATTTACAAAGTAATTTTGGCTTATCGAAAAATGATTTTTTAAAATTTCTCCAAATTCGTAGCTGTTTACAGAACTTAGGCTCAGTATCCGAACACCAAATAATCAAAATTCCTCTTATTGAATTTATGTTGAAAAAGACATCAATTGGTCTATTTTATTCTTGTTTGATTCAAGAATTTCTGGATGATTTGGAAAATTGTCAAACTAATTGGGCAATAAAGCTCGGGATATCTGAAGTTAATATTTTGGAATCTGTCACCTTGGCCAACAGAGTTCTTATTTCAGGGATGATGCGGTCACAGCATTTCATGGCCATAAATGATTTATATTATACTCCGAGGAGGGTTTCTAAATGGAGCTTGACCACAGGTACAAAATGCAACAGGTGTGGTTTATTTGCCGCTGATGCGATGCATATGGTTTTTTCATGCCCCAAACTTTCCGAATTTTTTTATTCTATTGTAAGGTTTTAGGTTATAATCTTGGGGCGCACGATTAATATAACTGGTGAGCTGGTATTGACTGGGTGTGGCTCGGCAACTGTGGATCAGCCACGACCCAAGGCTACGAAATGCTTTCTTTTTATATGTATGGCTGTAATACGGGCCTGTATTACAAAAGATTGGATTAACTCTGAGCCGCCCTCTTTTTTCAGCTGGCGAGAAAAATTATTGTCAATGTGTAATCTGGAACTGGCTATTTATAAAACTAAAGGGATCATGAGGAGGGTTATGTGAGAAAAAGTATGGGCACCTATTACGGAATGGATCTAGGAAAAGGCAATGCCAGAATTGCACATGTACTTTTCTGTTTTTTTAAGTCCGTCTGTCATGATGAATTTATTTGTCTTGCTATATTGGAAATATTCGTTCTGTAAATATATGCTGTTATTCCTTGCAAAAAAAATTAAAACTTTATAAAAAAAATTTTTTAAAAAAGGACTCACAGATCTGGCTTTGGTGCCAAGATCTCAGCAAGACATCGGTGCTTGTGCATTGTGCTGCTTTCAGAAACATTGACAGATCTGTCCCAGGTATTGGAAAATCTGGGTACAGCTGAGAAGGCTGGGGCCTTGAAGATAAGGCCATAGGTGGTAGTGTCTGAAACCAGCATCAGGTCAGATGGAGCTGTAGGCACCAGATCCCTCTGTGTATTCCGCTGTTGGCTCTTGATCTGATGCCGGGTGAGGTGGGATATTCATGTGTTTTTTTCTTGGGCTTCTTCCTAGAAGACTTCAAACAAGGTGGAGGCTCTCTGACTTTGGTTGAGACTTATGGTGCCCATGGTCTTCATCCCGTGATCTAGCCGTAAACATCTTGCCTACCACTGCGGGGTTTATCGTTCAGCATAGGCATGAATCCTCTCTGGAGCGGCAGCTGGCCCCATGGGTTGGATGGCTTACTCGTTCGTAAGTTTGGCAGTGCCCCACCACTCAGTACGGTTTATGCAGTTTCTCCCATTGCCTCCAGTATCCTGGGTGAATCTGGCCCTGAATCCAACACCACCAGTGGGATTAACACTGAGAGTGATGCCACTCCTAATATTCATTCCCCATTCTCTGCCTTTCGGGGCTGAACTCCAGCATCTCTCAGACAATGGAAACTGTGCCGCAGACCACACTACTGGTGCGTCACAATGCCATTGGCACCACAGACCGCATCATGGATGCAAAAGCTGACACCACCTGTGCCCTAGCCAATGTCTTCATCTCGGCTGGCACCATTTCAATTCGGCCGCAGAATCTACTACTGATACCCCACCACTCCAGAAGAGATGCACAGAGACTGTAGGAAGGTAGGTATATTGTACTAAGGTACCCAGGGCATAGGTATACCAGAGGTCTCCCATGGGTTGAAACATGTATTATGCCACCCATGAGAGAACACTCAAATTGTGACTACAGGCCTGCCATTGCAGCCTGTGGAAGCCAGTGCTAGCACCACTTATGACAGATATAAGTTTCCCTATATCTGAGGTCACTGCACTTAAAACCTATGTCACCCCTTAGGCAAGGCTTTCCAACCTGAAGGCTGCGCTCTCTGTTCGAAGTGTGAGGGTTTCCTTGCATGTGCAGGACACCCCTACAGCCTTTGGAGTCCATTTACCTGGGTTGTAAGTACATCAGCCATTAAGATACTCAGAGTGGCTATGCGTGAATATGCAATGACCATCTCTAAACTGGCTGTAACAAACCCTGTCCTGTTTGGTATCAAACTTGTTGGATTCATACCCCCTCACCGTAAATGGTGTGTGAGGCAGGAGTCTATGCATTGTAAAGCTCCTCCGGGAGGCCCTCACTGCGACATGGTTACGAAGTTTGGGGTTTTTGCCAGATGTAAAGACCACATGGCTGGATCTTCGTTCGACTGATCTAGTATCTTTGATGCAAAACAAGACTCTGCACTGGAGAGATTCAAGAACATCAAAGACTTAGCCAGATCCCTTGGTCTTCAAACCAGAGGCCACTGTCAGTTTAAAAAGTTTTGTAACTTCAGCAGAGGTTTCTCATTCTAGGAAGGGCAGCAGTTTGCCAATCAACAGCAGCAGGAGCAAGAAACAAATCATCTCTACAATCAATATAGAGTAAGAGGCAAAGAACGAACATGGGCGGTCCCACTCCCTGCATCCTTCTCTTCTTCCTCTTTCCCAGCCACTGCAGAGAAGCAACCCTAGTTACATACTGCCCAAATACGCATAGCCCGTTGGAAGTCAGGTATCCTCCTTTTCACAAGCTTAGAGGGCCATTACTTTAGACCTTTGGGCCGTGCAATTTCTGAAGAGGGAGTATGCACTACCCTTTCAAAAAACGCCCTCTCCTTTTCCCTCCTGTCCAGATGAGCTCCCTCCAGACCATCTATGGGCCCTTCAACAAGAGGTTCAATCCTTGCTCCAAAACTGTGCAGGGGACTTCGTTCCAGAGCAGGAACATGTTCAAGGGTGTTACTTCATATCCCCAAAAAGGACAGAGGTATACACCCAATCCTAGACATGACAGTTTAAAAGCTTCTGCAATACATTTCTGAGTGTAGTGGAAAGTTACTGTTGAGCAGAAATGCTGATAACAGTTGGATGGTCTATAGGAAACAATATTATTCAAAGACTTAAAAAAAAAATCTTCTTTAAATGTGGCCAAATCAATGCCTAATTTTCTACATGAATAAAGGGTTTGTAATGAATAATAAATATTATTCTTTCCAACAGTTATGTGGAATGGACCAGTTCTGGGGCATTGCTCTAAGAGCAACTTCCTGCGATGTCAGTCGAGCGGCTATTCAGTACATCAACTCCTATTACATCAACGGTGAGCTTATCTTTGTTTTGGATTAGATCATATCTAAACAGTTCATTTTAATAGAAATGTATCTTTCAGCAGATGTTTTTATTTTGTAATACACTTTGATGTGAAATTAATGTTGTAGTCCTGTAAATGTAATTATTGCGCTGTAGTAATGAAATATTCCAAAATGTTACATGCCGTGTCTTTTTGGGCCCGATGTAGGAAGGCATTTACCGGTCGGTAACGGTCGAATTCGGCCGTTACCGACCGGTAAAGACCTTTTCCAATGTAGGGGGCATGTATTTACAGATTCTGTATTTTTACCGAATATGTATTTACCGAATCGGTAAAATTACCGAATTGGTAAATACAGACTCGGTAAAAATACCGAATCTGTAAATGCAGATGTAGGTGGCGCTTTAAACAGTGCCACAGGCCCCTAAGAATTCGTTATTTACCATGTAATACTATTGCATGGGGTAAATAACGAATTCAGGTGTACATGCACAATGTGCATGTACACCTGTGCCATGTGACACACAGACATGCCCTTAGGGCATGTATGTGTGCCACATGGCACACAAGCCTGACATTGGGGTGCTACAGGGTGTCAAAGTGACACCCCGTTCCACCTGGCAGGATTCGGTATTTACCGAATCGGTAAATACCAAATCTTACAGATTGGGTAATTGAAAAAGAAAAATTACCTACATCTGCCTACTTCCAATTTATCTACTCTTAAATACCGAATCGGTATGATTCGATATTTAAGAGTAGGTAAATCGAGATTACCTACATCGGGCCCTGTGTGTTTTTATTTAACATGGCATTTTCTGTGAAGATTGTCATGTATCACTCTCTCCTAGTCTCATTTTTCATAGATTGCACTACTGTTTTTAGCATTGGGACTATATGCTTGAGCAGTGACTATATTTTTTGCATTTGTCCCATGCTGAATACACTCGACCTTAAAGGATGCAGTTCCTATAGAAAGCATGACCTTAAAAGTAATACCCTTTGACTCCCCTACCTGGTCATCAGATTAACAAGCGTAACATTTGCCTCTCTTTCTGAATGTACTTTGAGCTGAAAATGTCTTTCCTGATAGAATACTGATGGCAATCATAATCCCTTTGAGTAAAGGCACCTGGTGACAAACTAATGAATGCATACGTAAACATCTGCTTTAATTTTCTTACCTTCTTCCTTCTTTCTTTCATTCCGTCGTTCTTTCCTTCTTTCCGTCTTTCGTTCCTTAAGTTGCTTGTTTCGTTCCTTTCTTCTTTCATTCCTTCCTTCCTTTTTTCGTTCCTTCTTTCCTCCCTCCCTCCTTTCCCTTACCGAATAGGATTGTGGCTTGACAGTGTGAGCTTATAGATCAAGCAGCCAGGAATTCTTCAGTGTGCCATATAGGCCAGGCATTGCTTCAGCTCTAAGGTGATCAGAGAGCTAGGATGCCTTTATGGTTTATGCTATCCTAGCCAGTGTTCAGCCAGGGCCCAGTATATGGATTTATCACAACATATCTGAAAGGCTTAACACTGATCTTGGTTCTTAGTTACAGATTCTGCCTCAGTTTGCTCACTTTGCGTAGTAGGTATGGAGCAGGCTAGCATAGTCTCAAATGGCGCTTCCCTGGGAGCCATCTGATTGCATGGGTGCAGGCTAGTCTTCTGACAACTCAGACACAAACGGAGTTGAATAATTTTTTGAGTAATGCAAAATGAAATATTTTAATAGTAAGTAACAAACATAATCCAAATTGTTAGCTGATATCCTATATTTTAAAGGTTGTCTATTTGTAGCGTAAGGTTAAATGAGAGAAGAACAGACCTCATGTTTACGCCAACATGGCGTTTGAGATAACCTTTCCTGCATTAGAAAGGTCCTTTTGTAGTATCTATCATAATATATTGCAAAATACATAACACTGACTAAAACTGACTACTGCAATGACACAGGTACCCGGAGGTCAAGATGATTTTGGAATGTATGCATATGTTAACTAATGTTCAATCCGTTGAATTTGTTCCAAATTTCCTGATATAATGTGATGGTGGGGCCATGGGAGGGACAACGCTGCTGTTCTCCTAGTCACCATGCCCATCGGCAATGTTCGGGGTGGGGTGGGTGGCTTGGGAGGGGATAGAAGGGAGGGAGGGGGAAGGGGGGTGTTGGCGGGTTCCGGCTTTTCTTTTGTTCCTTGTCCTTGTCTTTGTCTTGGATTATGCTTTTATTATTAGTTGCATAACAGTGTCAGGGTGCTCGCACCTCAAATGTTCAGGAGTCATTTTCTCTTACCCTGCGAGGCATGTTGCATTCATTACGAATGCTATTGAGATCTTCATACTCAGGCCGAAGGGTCTCAAGTTGTCCGACCACGGTCGCTCTCACACTTTAGACTGGATGGAGGTCACTTCACACGGGTGCTTTGTTAGCATGATTTATTTGGATGTTCTGATCTGTCTAACCTATGCTCATGTCTACATCCATAGTTAATACACCCCTCGGGGTGTTAAAGGTAGGACACCTGAAAGTCCTCTCCCTTAATGTAAAAAGTCTTAATAAACCGGTCAAACGCCAGAAAATCCTAGATTACCTGCGCAGACAAAAAGGCAATTTTGCATTATTGCAGGAATCCAAACTAGATGCCAAACAATTTCACACACTTCGGAATAAATTCTTCACCAAAGTCACTGTCTCAGAGGCTGTCGGGGAAAAAAACGGGGTAGTAACCTTGATAGCCAAAAAATCCAATATTGAATTATTTTCATCCACGGCTGACTCCAAAGGGAAGTGGGTCACAACCAAACTACTAAAAGAAAATACGGAATTTTTTGTTACAAACGTCTATGCTCCAAACACTTGTGACTTGAAATTCTGGTCAGATCTAGCAAAACAAATTGATAGCATCCCTGATTTGGCTGTTCATACTTCCCCTTTGATCCGACCCTAGAGAGGGACTCCTGATGCTCTTTCCGCAGTAACAGATCACATAAGGCCTTCCTTAACCTCTGTGACCGATTCCATCTAGTCGACTCATGGAGACTGCAGAATCCTGATGGGAGGGAATACAGATTTTACTCTTCCCCTCACGACTCATTTTCGCGAATCTACTATTTATTTATTTCAAAAAACGCAATTCCCAGAATAGAAGATACATCGATAGAACCGAGAGTGCTATCCGACTACTCCTGCATCACACTAACCGTCTCTGATATAAAACCATCTACCCGCCAATCACTTTGGCGCCTTAAGGATGAAGTCCTCGAACAAGATCAACATCGAGCCACCATTGAAACGGCCATTAGGGAATGTTCGAGGCATGTGGGCTGCTGAATTCATATCTGTGCATAGATCGCCGCCTAGTGTTGGGTCCGGATGATTGCACATTGTTGTCCTGGAAGAGTCTTCGAAGTATCACGAGATAGTTGGCTCCTCCCCTGGACTACAGTGCGCATGGGCATCGCCTCCATCCCCAGATTGTTTTTTTCCGCCATTGGGTTCGGATGTGTTTCGGTTCTCTCTGTCGGAACCGATAGTTGTTCAACTTTCTACTCGAGACCAAAAGGTCTTTAGGCTGAGCGTCGGTATAGTTGCGTTCGGTTTCTTGTCTGACTCTAAGCTCCGAACTCTTGCTACCCTTCCGCGTGCTTTCGGCGCGGACGGGCCTACACTACACTTCTGCTATGGAGCGGACACCGTTTAAGAAATGCCCGGTGTGTAACTCCAAATATTCACACCTCGACGTGCACCCCGTGTGCAATACATGCTTGTCACCGGACCATGACGAAGACAGCTGCATGGCGTGTTCGAAATTCCGGTGCAAGAAAACTCTGAAGATTCGTCGGGCCAGTCGGCTCCAGGCTAAGTTCTCGGCTACCGCGGCGCCCCCACCAGACGACATATTCCAAGAATCTGTCGGAGACGAGGACGACGTACAAGGTTCGGAATCTGGTCCCGCGTCCGAAGGGGATGCCTACGACGCGGGTGATGAGGACTTTGACGAAGTCGCCGACGAGGTAGGGGACGACGATCGGGCTATTGCCACCGTAGGGGATAGCTCGGAGGAGGAGCATCCCCAACCAGACTTAGGGGTCAATCCCCTTTATACGGCCCAGGTCGAGGGATCGCCTTCGGGCCTTACCCAAGATCTACTTATAAGTCCTACGTCCCCGCCTCCGGGCCCGGTCACGGACATTTCTGAGGCACCACTCCCGTTGAAGAAAACGAAAGTGAAGCCATCTGGCCACGCACCCTCGGATGCGAAAACGAAAGTGAAAGTTGCGCTCGGGCAGAAGGTTCTGGAGGCGTCAACTTCCAAAAAAGTCAAGATGGCCGACTTGAAGAGCCACGCCAAGATGGC
This sequence comes from Lissotriton vulgaris, assembly GCF_964263255.1. Taxonomy (NCBI): domain Eukaryota; kingdom Metazoa; phylum Chordata; class Amphibia; order Caudata; family Salamandridae; genus Lissotriton; species Lissotriton vulgaris. The sequence continues at coordinate 1,360,921,286 of NC_141694.1, read as the reverse complement.
CGACCCGAAGCCCTCGGGGTCGGCGCCGAAGGCGAAGTCGACCGACGCGGCTGCGTCGGCGCCGAAAGGGGTCGGGGACCCGAAGACGGCTCCGAAGAAGCGTCATGCCGACGACGCGCACAGGGCTCGGCCGGCGCCGGCCCTTGTGAACAAGGCGCATGAGGTGTCGGCCCCGAAAAAGGTGCCTGTCATCGATCCGACTCTTGACGCGGGAGGATCGCTCGAGCCGGTCAAGCCTTCTCCTGCCATCACAAAGAAGGTAGCGGAATCCCTGCAGCGGATACGGAAGGACAGTGTGGTTCCCAATGAAGACACTGTAGCGCCTAAGCTCACGCCGAAGCCGGCGAAGGCGCAAACGCCTATCCGTTTTACCCTGCCGCCAAAGTCGACGCCGGAGGCTTTCGCGCCGAAACCTGGCGGCCCCTCGAAGGAGGTATTGACGCCGAAGGCTGCCTTAGTGGTGTCAAAGCTTCGGCTCCAGCCGCTTGCTGAAGAGGAACGTCGAGAGGTTATCATCGACGCAAATACTGGGAAACTGTCTCTCCTCAAGAGGAAAATTACCACTGAGCCGGTGTTGGAACATTTTCGGATCCCTCTCAAAAATAAGAGGGACTCTGCGGACTCTTCGGCCCTGATGGAACCTATGTCTCCACAAGCCCTAGGACACTCGCCGACGCATTCCGCCGCAGGCGATGCGGACGAGGAGGACGCCGAGTACGTCTATCCGGCGTACTCGGATCCGGAGGAGGAACACGAACCGTGGTCGGCCGGAGGCGACCCGGAGGACCCGCAGTCGGGCCAGGACACGCAACTTTTTGCGGCCAAGACGTCACCGACAGAGGACTCAGCGGCCTTCAACGCTCTGATCGAAAGAGCTGCGGCTAACCACGATGTCGAGCTGCACTTGGACCCCGTGGATGTGGACTTTTTATTTGACACTTTCTCAGTGGCTGAAAAGTCGGTCAAAACACTGCCAATGCTTAAGGGGGTGCTCAAACACGCAACGGAGGTCTTCAAGGAGCCCACCCGGGCGCGTGTCGTCAACCCTCGCATTGACAAGAAATATAAGGCAGCGCCCTCGGATCCAACATACATCAAGGGACACTTGCCACTGGACTCGCTGGTTGTATCCAACGCTAGGAAGAGGGCGAACTCGCAGACCACTGGTGACGCTCCTCCCCCAGACAAGGATTCCAAGATCTTCGAGGCCTCAGGGAAACTAATCGCTGCACAGGCAGCGAATATTTGGAGAATCTCTAACATACAGGCCCTACTTGCACGCTATGATAGGGCTCATTATGACACCTTAGAATCACTACTGCAACACTTGCCTGACCAGTACAAGGAGGCAGGGGAAATGCTGATTCAGGAAGGAAAGCTCATCACGAATGCATCCATAAAATGTGCGCTGGATGTGGCAGATACAGCCTCCAGGGCGATCAACACCAGTGTGTTGCTTAGACGGCATGCTTGGCTGAGAATTTCGGGGTTCAAACCCGATATTCAAACAACAATACTGAATCAAACAGTTAATCCTGACCACTTGTTTGGCCCTGAGGTGGATGCGACGCTGGAAAAGATGAAAAAAGATACGGAAACTGCCAAGTCTATGGGGGCCCTCCAAAATCAGCAGTTTCGGAGTGGTTCCTTTCGCCGCTCAAATTCTAGAGGCACCTCAAGGGGTCAGGCATCGCAGTCCACACAGTATTAGAAGAGTAACACCCAAACCTCGTACAACAACAAGGGTAGAGGTGGCTACAGAGGCAATAATGTCAAGGGCAGGGGACGTGGAAACAGCTCCAGGTCCACCACCGCCAACAAGCAGTGACGTCTTGTCACTGCCCCCCGACCATACAACACCGGTCGGGGGGAGACTCCAGCAGTTCCTGCCAGCGTGGAAATCCATCACCACGGACAGGTGGGTCAAGTCTCTTATCCAGTACGGTTACTGTCTGGAACTCACTTCCATTCCACCAAACATACCCCCAAGGAGCCGTCCTATGTCCGGCGAGCACTTGACCTTGTTGCAGCAGGAAGATCTAGTCATGCTGCAAAAAGGGGCGATAGAGCTCGTTCCATTGCAGGAAAGGGGAACAGGGGTCTACTCCCTGTATTTTCTAATCCCCAAAAAGGACGGATCCCTCAGGCCCATCCTGGACCTCAGGCCCCTCAACTGGTACATTCTCTCGGAGCATTTCCATATGCTCACGTTACAGCAAGTGCTCCCTCTGCTTCAGCAGGGGGACTTCCTGGCTACGCTGGATCTGAAAGATGCATATTTTCATAGCCCCCTGCATTCTTCCCACAGGAAGTATCTCAGATTCACGATTCAAGACCAGCATTACCAGTTCAGGGTTCTGCCGTTCGGGGTCACCACGGCGCCAAGGGTATTTACAAAGTGCCTAGCGACTGTGGCGGCGCATCTCCGTCGCCAGAACGTCCACGTCTACCCCTACTTGGACGACTGGCTCATTCAAGCAAAGACAAAACAGCAGTGCGTGGACCACGTGTCACGCACCATTCATCTCCTGCACGATCTGGGATTCTCTCTGAACTACCCAAAGTCCCATCTCCAGCCCGCCCACGTGCGACAGTATCTGGGCGCGACAATCAATACTCTGGCGGCCACTGCGCAGCCAAATTCAGTGAGAATCGCCAGTATCCAGACGCTGATCCAAAGATTCAGACCTCAGCACTCGCTTCCCGCGAAGGTGTTCATGCAGTTGATAGGCATGATGGCCTCCTGCATCTCCATTGTCCCGCACGCGAGACTACATATGCGTCCGCTTCAGGAGTGCCTTGCACGTCAGTGGACTCAGGCTCATGGGCAACTGACAGACCTAGTGTTGGTGAGCGGTCGGGCATACAACTCTCTGCATTGGTGGAATCCACAAAACCTTTGCAAGGGCCGACCATTCCAAGAGCCTGTGCCGCAGATTATCCTGACGACGGACGCTTCTCTCCAGGGATGGGGAGCGCATGTACTCCACTACACAGTGCAGGGACTATGGACACTACAGCAAAGGAAGATGCACATCAATGTGTTGGAACTGATGGCAATCTTCATGGCCTTAAAGGCGTTCAAAGTACATCTGTGCAACAAGGTCGTGTTGATCCGGACGGACAACATGACAGCCATGTACTACATTCAGAAGCAGGGGGGCACACACTCTCCACAGCTGTCTCATCTGACTCAGAGCATGTGGAAGTGGGCCATTCAGAGGAACATCTTCCTCATGGCGGAGCATCTCCCGGGCAAGGACAACCAGATGGCGGACCTGCTCAGCAGGCACAGCCACCAAATGCACGAGTGGGAGATACATCCGTCAGTACTCCAACCGTACTTCCAAAAGTGGGGTCATCCAGAGATAGACCTGTTCGCCACAAAGGAGAACGCAAAATGCCAAAGCTTCGCCGCCAGGTTCCCACACCCGCAATCACAGGGCAATGCGATGTGGATGAACTGGTCAGGCAGATTTGCGTACGCTTTTCCCCCAGCACCTCTGATACCGCTGGTGGCACGCAAGCTCAGGCAGCACTCGATGACTCTCATCCTGGTTGCTCCAACGTGGGCTCGCCAACCGTGATACACCACGTTTCTGGAACTCTCCGTGGTACCGCATCAAAGGCTTCATCTCACTCCCAGCCTTCTGACGCAGAGCCATGGCGACATTCAGCACCCAGATCCGCAACAGCTCAACCTGGCGATCTGGCTCCTGAAGTCCTAGAGTTTGGCTACCTCAATCTACCTCCCGATTGCATGAACATCATTCGGGAGGCAAGGAAGCCCACTACTAGAGCTTGTTATGCGGCTAAATGGAAGAGGTTTGTCATCTACTGTGTTAACCACGATATTGACCCGCTAGATGCCTCCATTCAAAACATCATTTGTTACCTGTTCCACCTGTATCAATGCAATTTGGCGTACTCTTCCATCCGCATTCATCTGTCTGCTATGGCAGCATACCTCCAGAATAGGCAACACCTGTCACTCTTTAAAGTCCCTGCTATCAAGGCCTTTCTGGAAGGACTCAAAAGAGTCATTCCACCAAGGACCCCACCAGCTCCGGAATGGAACCTCAATGTGGTTCTTACAAGGCTGATGGGTCCTCCCTTCGAGCCACTGCACTCTTGTGAGCTTCAGTTTCTGACTTGGAAGGTGGCGTTCTTAGTAGCAATTACATCGCTACGGAGGGTTAGCGAGTTGCAGGCGCTCACCATCCAAGAACCTTTCTTCCAAGTACATGCTAACAGGGTTGTGCTCCGCACTAACCCTAAATTCTTACCCAAGGTTGTATCTCAATTCCACATGAACCAGACAATTGAGTTGCCGGTGTTTTTCCAAAACCCAGAGACACTGGCGGAGCGGATGCTCCACACCCTTGACGTTAAGAGAGCCTTGATGTACTATGTAGATAGGACAAAAGATTTTCGCAAAACCAAGCAGCTTTTTGTTGCTTTTGCCACACACCACAAGGGAAACGCTATCTCCAAAGCTGGGATCGCTAGGTGGATCGTGAAATGCATTCAGATCTGTTATGCTAAAGCTAAGCGCACTCTCACTATCCCACCGAGGGCCCATTCCACCAGGAAGTTGGGGGCCTCTATGGCTTTCCTAGGTAACATTCCCTTGGAAGATATCTGTAGAGCAGCCACATGGTCTACCACACATACTTTCACTAAACACTACTGTGTAGACGTGCATTCCAAACAGCAGGCAGCTGTTGGGCAGGCTGTTCTCAAAACACTTTTTCAGACTGCTGCAGCTGGCACGGGCGGCCGCCGCTAATGGAGAGACTGCTATGTATTCTATGCACAGATATGAATTCAGCAGCCCACATGCCTCGAACTGCAAATGCTACTTACCAGTATGCATCTGTTCTTGGCATGTAGGGCTGCTGACATTCATATCGCCCACCCTCCTCCCCGGCACCTGTAGCAGCTGCAGTATTCATTCATATATCTATATATGCTCATAGCATGGTCATCACTCACGTACTTCACTCCATCTCTGCCAATGGCTAAAAACAATCTGGGGATGGAGGCGATGCCCATGCGCACTGTAGTCCAGGGGAGGAGCCACCTATCTCGTGATACTTCGAAGACTCTTCCAGGACAACAATGTGCAATCATCCGGACCCAACACTAGGCGGCGATCTATGCACAGATATGAATGTCAGCAGCCCTACATGCCAAGAACAGATGCATACTGGTAAGTAGCATTTGCAATCTGGAACACAACACTAGAGGTGACACCACTGACTTGACTCGGTGGGAGGCTTTAAAAAGTACAATTAGAGGGGTCATTATTAAGATTAAATCTGCCTTGAACAAAAACCACACTAGGAAACTTGAGAATCTAGAAAAATAAATATCTATTTTGGAAACTAGGCATCTGCTACATATGAAAGACGAGACACTTAATAAGCTGGCCAACAAAAAATACGAGTACAATAAAATAGTGAGTGAGAGAGCAGGTGTATGGCTGAATAGAAGAAAACGATTCAAACTATGTGAGTCAAATAAAGCTGGTAAAAGTTTAGCAGCCTACCTTAAATTCAAAATACAGAAAAACACAATTAACTCTATCTTGGACCAGTCTGGTGTGGCTCACTCCGATCCTATTAAAATTACAGAGATATTCAAATACTTCTATGAACGTCTTTATGCTAAAAACACGGAAGTCGAAAGTAACAAGATCAAAGACTACTTAGGTGAATGCATGCTACTGTCTCTCTCCTCGGAAGAGCAAGCAGACATTAACAGTCCAATTACGAACCTAGAAGTAGAAAAAGCCATAAAATCGCTCAAATGTGGGAAGGCCCCAGGACCCGATGGGTTTTCTGCCAGATTCTATAAATGCTTCTCCTCTGTAGTATCACAACCACTCCTTCACATGTTCCGGGAGATCAATGAGACAGGAGAGACAAAAGGTACACTATCAGAAGCCATCATTGCGGTATTACCTAAAGAAGGGAAGGATCCAACACTACCCAAGAACTATAGGCCCATTTCCCTTATCAATTTGGACTGTAAGAATTTAGCCTCAATTTTAGCCAACCGCCTCCAGGCAGTCTTACCCAAACTCATACACTCATCTCAAGCAGGGTTTGTGAAATACAGGCTTTCCAGCGATAACACCAGGACTCTAGCACACATGTTAGAGAAAGCAAAGCTCCTCACCACCCTTACTGCAGCAATCACACTCGATGCCGAGAAGGCATTTGACAAAGTGGACTGGATGTATTTGGAGGCTGTTCTAAATAAATTTAATCTGTGACCATCATTTATAAGGATGATCTGAAAGAAACACGTTAGTGTTAGATTCCTTACCTTAGAATATCCCCAGGCGTCAGTCTGGATCCGGAAACTTTTGCGTAGCAGTACCCCTGCGCGTCGGTAGGCGTCGTCTGCAGGCGTCCCCTGCGGCTCCGCGTCCGTCGTCGGCGTCGTGCGCCGTGATGACGTCGCTGGAGTATATAGACGCCGCCTCCGCGCGCTGACGTCCGTTCTTCTTTTTTCCGCGCCAGTAAGCGCAGATCTGAAGAGCAGTACTCCGGTCTTTTGACCAACTTTGTTCAACTTCTATCTCTTTTGGTGCCTGGTAGGATGCCCGGTTTCAAGAATTGTGACGGGTGTGACCGCACGATGTCGGTCACAGACCATCACCGACTCTGTCTCCGGTGCCTGGGCCCCGACCACGACGTGGACGCCTGCGTCGACTGCCGGGCTCTCACTAACAAGGCTAGACGGGAGCGGTCCCGCAAGCTGCTTGAGCTCCGGGTGTCGGCCCCGCGTCGGGAGCGGTCTCGGTCCGGCCGGAGGTCCAGGGAGCGTTCGAGGGAGCGGTCGCGGAGCCGCGCCGAGCGCTCCGGAAGTCGTCACCATTCGTCGGGCTCGTCAGGTAAGAAACACTAGCAGTCGGGGCGTCATCATCGTACCCCCGACTCCCCCGCGACGCGGCCGGGGGTTTGGGTGACCCCAACCCCGCGGCTCCGCGAGAGTCGCCGGCGCGGCCTGCCCCATACCCTCCGGTCCCTGGGCACGGTGCGACGCCTGAGGAGATTGAGGCGTTCCTCATGGCCATAAGGGCGCTCAGTTCTCCGACAGGGCCTACGGCGCCTTCGGGCCCGGTGCTACCGTCCGGGGGCCCTGGCGGGTCGGGTGTCCCTGACTCGACACCATCGGGTGCTCCGGTGCCGCCGACGGCTCCGACCCCGGCGCCGCAAGGGCCTTCGGGGTCGACGCCGGCTGGCCTTCCGGCTGGTCCGGCGCCGATTCCATCGGGGTTGCCCCCGACGCCGCCCCCGCGCGGCGCCGGTTCTCCTGTGCCGGCTTCGGCCGGCGCCGTCCCCATTCCCTCCCCGAATCCGGACGCGGAGTCGAACCGGCGTCGATCGACGCCGGGCTCGACGCCGATGGGGCCTGTGAACCCCGAGGAGCCGGTCTACATCGTTGACTCCGAGTATGGAGATGATGAAGAGTACGGGGAAGGTTGGGAGGGGTCTGAGGACCCTCTGTCACGCGAGTGCCAGTATGACCCGGACTGGACAGGTGATTTGGGGGACGCCAGTGGTCTGGACGACTCTCCTAACCCTGGCTTTGTCTCTCCTCCTTCCGTGGCGTCGGAGGAGGGAGCTGCGTATTCAGTGGTGCTGATGAGGGCTGCCAAGGCCTTACACCTTGAGCTCCCCGTCGCGGCCGTGAGGCCTAACATCCTCACTGAGGTCTTCAAACCGCAGTCATGCCCACAGGAGCCACTGCTACCGTTTAACGAAGCCTTGTCAGACGTTCTGTTGGGCACGTGGTCCAGGCCCGCTTCAGGTTCGCCTGTTGATCGGAACGTGGCCAGACGCCACCGTCCTTGTCCGGACGACCCCAAATTCCTGTCCACCCATCCCACTCCCGAGAGTCTGGTGATCCAGGCCTCTACCTCCCAGACCGCATTCCTGTCGGCCCCGCCCGATCGGGAATCCAAGAGGTATGACCAGTATGGTAAGAATGTCTTCTCGTCCCTGAGTCTGGGACTGCGGTCTTGCAACACCGCATGCCTCTTGGGCCGCTACACCCACTCTGTGTGGGACACGGTCGCGGAAGTGCTGCCAGAATGCCCCATGGAGGTGCGGGCGAAGCTCGGCAAGGCTGTGGCTGAGGGCCGAGACGCAGCTAAATATTCCATACGGTGTGGTCTTGATACGACCGACTCGCTGGGCAGAGCTATGTCAACGATCGTGGCGATTCGTCGCCACGCCTGGCTGAGATCCGCCAACTTTTCGGCAGACGTCCAAAATGCCTTGATGGACATGTCGTTCGATGGCTGTCGCCTCTTTGGTGACAAGGCGGACCACGCGCTGGGACGCTTCAAGGACTCCAGGGTCACGGCCAAGTCCTTGGGTCTTTCGACCCAGCGCCAGCAAACTGGTTCGTTTCGCTCCTTTCGTGGCCAAGGAAGGGGCGTCCCCACACGTGCTGCCAGCCACGCGCCGCAACAATCTTTTCAACGCGGTGGCGGCCGTGGAAACCGCCGTGGCGGCGGTCGGGGTCAACGGCGGGGTCAGGCCACACCTCCCCCCGCAACATCTGCCTCCAAATCCTCCTAGTCCGTGCTTTCGGCCCCATGTGACGCCAGTGGGTGGCAGGGTTCGCCATCACCACGCTCACTGGCGCACAATTACGTCGGACAGGTGGGTGCTGCAACTCGTCCGAAGGGGCTACTCCCTCCCCTTCGAGACTACTCCTCCAGCCATGCCACCGCAGAACCACCGTGTGTCGGGGGACCACTTGACACTTCTGCAGGAGGAAGTTACGGCCCTCTTGGCCAAGGGGGCCATTGAGCGCGTTCCTGGGCCAGAAGTAGGGCGTGGTTGCTATTCCCACTACTTTCTGGTACCCAAGAAGGACAAGGGGGGCCTACGTCCTATCTTGGATCTAAGGAACGTCAACGGCTTCCTCCGGAAGGAGAAGTTCAAGATGTTGACGTTAGCTCAGGTCTTGGCTGCTCTAGACCCGCAAGACTGGATGGTAGCGTTGGACTTGCAGGATGCGTATTTTCACATCCCCGTCCTGCCGGCCCACCGGCGTTACCTGCGGTTCACGGTAGGCCAGGAGCACTTTCAGTTTATCGTGCTCCCCTTCGGCCTTACCAGCGCCCCACGGGTGTTCACAAAGGTGATGGCGGTGGTCGCAGCCCATCTGCGCAGGTTAGGGGTTTCAGTCTTCCCCTACCTAGACGACTGGTTGTTGAAGGCGGGCTCGCCCCAGACAGTCGTCCACCACCTTCGGATGACGGCAGACCTCTTGCACGACCTGGGGTTCTCCATCAATGTGCCGAAATCACACCTGTGTCCCTCTCAAAAGCTCCTTTTCATCGGAGCAGTTCTGGACTCGGCGCAGTTTCGGGTTTATCCTCCGGAACGGCGGGTCCGGGATATACAGGCTTTGATTCCCATCTTTCAGCCGCTATCCCGGGTTTTGGTCAGGTTGACGCTGCGGCTGCTGGGACTGATGGCTTCCTGCATCCTTCTGGTGCATCACGCCCGGTGGCGGATGCGGGCTCTGCAGTGGGCCCTGAAGTTTCAGTGGGCCCAGCATCAGGGCAACTTGTCAGACCACATCTTGATCTCGGAGGGCACTGCGAGACAACTGCAGTGGTGGCTTACGGACCGCGATTGGGTCAGAGGCAGATCCCTCTCCCTTCCCCAACCGGAGCACGTTGTCGTGATGGACGCGTCCCTCCAGGGCTGGGGTGGCCACTTGGGAGAGGCAGAGATCAGAGGCATCTGGTCTCCGGCGGAGTCCCGGCTCCATATCAACCTGTTGGAGCTGCGGGCGATTCGTCTAGCACTGAAGGCATTCCTCCCCTTTGTCAACGGGAGTGTAGTGCAGGTGTTCACCGACAACACCACCGCCATGTGGTACTGCAACAAACAGGGCGGAGTGGGGTCGTGGACCCTTTGCCAGGAGGCTCTGCGCCTCTGGCAGTGGCTGGAACGTCAGGGCGTGTCTTTGATGGTTCAACACCTGGCTGGTTCTCTGAACGCCAGGGCGGACGAACTCAGCCGTCGGTGCTCGATGGATCACGAATGGCGTCTGAACTCGGACGTGGCGCAAGGCCTCTTCTGCAATGGGGAGAGCCTTGGTTAGATCTATTCGCCACAGAAGAGAACGCGCAATGTCATCAGTTCTGCGCGTTGGAGTTTCCAAGACGGCACTCGCACGGCGACGCCTTTCGGCGCGAGTGGAGTTGCGGTCTGTTATATGCCTTTCCGCCTATACCACTTCTGCCCAGAGTGCTGAAGAAGATCAGGCGCGACCGGGCCCAAGTTATCCTTGTGGCTCCGGACTGGGCTCGAAGGTACTGGTATCCCGAGCTACTCAGCATGTCGGTCGGTCCCCCGATCCGCCTGCCCCTTCAGGAGGACCTTCTGTCGCAGCAGCAGGGGACGGTCCTCCACCCGAACCTGTCCAGTCTCCACCTCCATGCTTGGAGATTGAGCGGCGGCAGTTGAGGCCATTTGACTTGCCTCCTGAAGTCTGTGATGTAATTCTGGCAGCCAGGCGTCCCTCCATGAAGTCGGTATACGCCTGTCGGTGGAACAGATTTGTGGCATGGTGCACAGCAAAGGCTGTGGATCCTCTTTCTGCCCCTCTTTCCGAGGTTCTTCTGTTTCTTCTCTCTCTTGCCCAGCAGGGCTCTGCTCTGGGCACTATCAAGGGCTACCTTTCGGCGCTTTCAGCCTTTCTAAGGCTTCCTGATCAGCCTTCTTTGTTCAAGTCCCCGATTGTAACGAGATTCTTGAAGGGCATCACACACATGTATCCACCTGTTCCGTTTGTGATGCCTCAGTGGGACTTGAACCTGGTTCTAACCTTTTTGATGTGTGCTCCCTTTGAGCCCCTTCATTCTTGTCCTCTCCGTCTCCTGACTTTAAAGACGGCTTTCCTGGTTGCCATCACCTCTGCCAGGAGAGTGAGTGAGCTCCAGGCTCTTTCTGTCCAACCCCCTTTCCTGTCCATTCATCCTGACAAGGTGGTTCTTAGGACTAGACCTTCTTTCCTGCCCAAAGTAGTTTCTGCTTTTCACATCGGGCAGTCCATCACCCTCCCTTCCTTCTTCCCGCCTCCGCATCCTTCAAAGGATGAAGAGCGCCTCCATCGTCTGGACCCAAAATGTGCGCTTTCATTTTATATGGATCGCACACCCAGTTCCGGGTGGATGACCAACTGTTTGTTGGCTACGTGGGTGCGAAGAAAGGACGGGCGGTGTGTAAACGAACCATCTCTCCGTGGGTCGTTCTGTGCATCAAAGCGTGCTACTCTTTGGCTCGGAAGGAGCCTCCTGTTGGGCTGAGGGCCCATTCCACTCGGGCCACGGCGGCTACTACTGCCCTGGGCCGGGGAGTCCCCTTGCAGGACATTTGCCAGGCGGCTACGTGGGCCTCGCTGTACACCTTTGCGAGGCACTACTGCCTGGACAGTCAAGTCCGGAGGGATGGCTTCTTTGGCCGTTCTGTCCTCCAGGACTTTCTGGTGTAGGAATGTATTGGTTCGCAGACCCACCACCGGGGTTGGTATTGCTGGGGTATCTATTCTAAGGTAAGGAATCTAACACTAACGTGTTTCTTTCAGATGAACAAGTTACTTACCTTCGGTAACGATATATCTGTAAGAAACATTAGTTAATGTTAGATTCCTTACCGAACCCACCCATCCTCCCCGTTCTGCGAACTGATACCTAGGGTTAAGGACATCCCTTTCAGGGCCCTAGTTTCAAATGGCACCAGTGTTGGTTCTCTCATGGCTCTGCGTTATCTGGCGCGGAAAAGCTGTGTACAAAGAACTGCCGTCTGCGCGCGGAGGCGGCGTCTATATACTCCAGCGACGTCATCACGGCGCACGACGCCGACGACGGACGCGGAGCCGCAGGGGACGCCTGCAGACGACGCCTATCGACGCGCAGGGGTTACTGCTACGCAAAAGTTTCCGGATCCAGACTGACGCCTGGGGATATTCTAAGGTAAGGAATCTAACACTAACTAATGTTTCTTACAGATATATCGTTACCGAAGGTAAGTAACTTGTTCGTCTTGTCCCTTTATTTCTGTCCATCAGCAAGGGTCAGAGCCGGGGGGTCCTTCTCATCATCGTTCCGCTTACACCAAGGCACCAGACAGGGGTGCCCCCTCTCCCGTCACTGTTCTTACTGGCCATCGAACCATTCCTACACCATATTAGGTGCAACAAAGATATATCAGGCATTCCTTTTAACAATTGCACCATAAAAATAACGGCTTACGTGGATTACGTCTTAGTTGTTTCAGAGAAGGCAGATGTGGCTATACCGGCCCTCCTGAATACTATCGAGGAGTTTTCCAAGGTCTCTGGATATAAATTAAACAAAGATAAAACGGAAGTCAAGTTACTAAACAACCTAGGAAATAAAGAAGTTCTAGGGGATTCTGGCCTGACGTGGCAACCAGGTTGCTTCAAATATTTAGGTTTGGATTTTGATAGGGAGCTAATATCCACATTAAGAATGAACAAAACTACACTACTGAAGAAAATCTCCAATTTACTAGACGGTTGGTCTCCAAAATATTTATCCTGGTGGGGTAGGGCTGAAACCCTGAAAATGATGGTTACCCCCCTGGTAAATTACTTAGCAAGTATGTTGCCAATGACCTTTTCAGAAGATTTCATACAGAAGGTAGATAAGCTATTTGGTAAATTTTTGTGGCAAGGGAAGAAGCCCAGGATATCAATGAAAAAGCTACAACTGGCTAAAGAAAAAGGCGGCCTGGGTCTCCCAAACTTCAGACATTACCAAACTGCGTTCCTCTGTAAACAGGGCGCACAATGGTTATGCGACGAGTCAGCATACACCCCAGTATGGCTGGAAATTGAAAGAACAATCATTGGTAATATTCCCCTCTCGGCCCTACTCACCATGGACCGCTCACATCTGCCCCATTCGAAATACATTTTACTAAACACGAGACGGGCCCTCCTCAAACTTGACCAATCACACCACACAGGTCTAAAGTTCAAGAAATCCACCTCCATTGCCTTATGGCATAATCCCATGCTAAAATTTAATGGAGAACCTCTCCGATGGGTACACTGGTCTAGCAAAGGCATCAACCTAGTGAGTGATTTGTATGTAGGAAGCAACCCACTACCTTTCTCTTCAGTTCAAACCACACATGGTCTCGCACAAATAGACTTTTATGGCTTCCTGAAATTAAAAAACCACAGTTGATGGACAGAATGCAGAACAATGTCATACATTCGCCCCAGTACAGAGATCTAGGCCTAAATCCATCGTTTTTTTGCACTCCACACCACCCCAGTTCAGACATGGCCATATGCAAATCAGCCTTGACCCTGTGCCTCATGGGAACAGTCCAGCCCGAACTGCCAAACCAGGTCTTCTCTGGACCGGAATCAAGCATCCTGGGACCGGTTTCTGGCTATCAGCCGTTATCAACCAGGATAGCTTGACTCCAGTGGTGTGGAGAGCACGGGACTCGCGTCTGAGCATCCCCGTCCCACTCGGGGTGACAAATGCAAAAACAACAGTTGACTGGGGGGGTGAGTGCTTGTATTGTCAACGCTCCGTCCATCATTTCCTTTGGTTTTTCTTTGTTCGCCATAAGTTTTTTTTTTTTTGTTTTTTTTTGGTGTAAGACTGTTATTTCTCATTGTCACAAAGTTAATATACATTCACATCGCCTACAACCTGATGAGGCCGGCTCAACATTTTGTTGGTGTCATTAATCATGTCGCTGTTCATACATGGCCCATCAGCCGACAACTGTAGGTCCGGCGGCGTGTTCATGCCATGACTATCAAGTTTGTAATTAGACAATGTGGTATGCTGGTACAGTGGCGCTTATGGTCTTACATTTTGTTAATTATATTTGTAACCTCCGTAACCTAGAGGAACAATTTAACACAACCCCTAAAAACTTAAAGCACTGCGTCACAGCATTCTCCCCCCTCCATCACTTCGTCGAGTAATACCCCTTTCCAACATGAGGCCAGTGTCAATTCAGCTCTGTTTGCGCGTCCCGGTCCGCAGCAATCGTTACCAGGTATTGTCTAAAGGGTGCCCAATAGTCTCTGGGGCGTGAGCCTGCTGGCAGCTCCTCCTCGTATGTGGCTAGTGTGTCACAGCAATATGCCAAGTCCTCCAACCAGTTTTTCACCCTAGGTTTCAGTTTACTGCTCCAGTGCAATGATACTCTCCTTTTCGCCATTAGCAGGGCAATCACACACAGTTTCCGCCTCTGCGCTTTCAGCTGCGGCACCAGTCCTAGCAAACAGATTTTGGCCGTGCATGGCAAAGTCGCCCCCAGCATGTCGTTAATGGCCTTTATCACTTGCACCCAGTACTGCGCTACCAAGTATGTATGTATGTATTTATTGCTTGTTGAGCGCAGCTGTCACCCAAAGGGTATCCTGGCGCTGAGACCTATCCATACATCTGTTAAATAAGCTACATTACTCTGGGGAACAAGTGGGTCTTAAGGTCCTTTTTAAACGTAACAGTAAAAGTACAAAACAGTAAAACGTAAAAGTTACAGTGCCACGCGAAGTGCATAAAGTCTGCATCGTCCTGCCCACACCTTACGCAGTTGGAGTTATCCCTCAAGCCATACCTGTGCAATCTGTGAGGCGTGTGATACACTTGATGCAAGTATTTATAGTGAATGAGTCTTAGATTGCCATTTGGGGTCAGCATTCCCGTCAGTATACAGGATGTCTCCCATTCCACTTCTGTGAAGGTATCATCTAGCGCCGCGCACCATTTTTCCCAGGCCCTTGCAGTGTTACCCCCAATGTGTGTCTGCGCGCTGTTGTAGAGTCTAGACACCAAGTGTGAGGCCGAGGGTGTGGTAAGAACTAGTTGCAAAGGGGCTAGCGTCTGAGGCTAGTCCGGAAATGTCGGGTAATATTCTGTCATCGCCCTCTGTTGTCTGTAGTAGTTGAAACTAAAGAGCAATGTCGGGTTTTGAATGTAGTTTAGTGCGTCTAGCATTACGAACTTCCCGTCCTTGTATAGATCGCCCAATCTATCTATGCCAGCATGTTTTAGTATGTCCATTCCGACTTGCTCTTGAGTTACGGATATGGCCGGATGGTGAGCCAGTGGGAGTGCTGGTGCGTAAAGTGGCATGCTTCGCGCTGTCTTGCCTAATAGTCTCCATGCTTCAATTGTGGCATTTACCGGGTTGATGTCGTGATCATGCAATCTGGGTCTGTTATGATGCAATATACTTGTCAGCGGGATTGGATCTGTATCACCCTTTTCCACCGCTACGTGTGCTAGGAAAGGTATCTCATGGAACCAGTAATGCGCGAATTGCGCCTGGGCGCAGAGATAATATAGGTAAATATCTGGAACCTTAAACCCTCCTTTAGCGTACGGCAGTGTCATTGTTTGTAAATCTAATCTGGCCTGTTTACCCTCCCATATTAATGACAGTATAAGAGATTTTATATTACGGAACACCTCTGCTGGTGGCTTAATAGGTATGTTGTTGAACAGATACAGATATTTAGGTAGCAGCACCATTTTCACTATAGCGAGTCTATCAGCCAGGGACATCGGTAGCCCAACCCACCTCTTGATTTTGTCTTCCAGTGAGGATATAGCTCTCCCGTAATTAGTGCGGATGACCAATTCCGGGTCCCTATGGAACCATATACCTAAGTATCTAGTTGGCTCGTCCTGCCACTCCAGAGGATAGTCCAGTGCGGTAGGCTTGGTACCATCTGTTAATGCCAGCACGAGGGATTTGGACCAATTAATCTGCAGCCCTGAGTATTGACCAAATTTAATATATTCCCGCAGCAGCGGGTTGAGATGTTGTTCAGGGTTTTTAACATATAGGACCATGTCATCAGCGTATAAAGATATGTGTATGGGTCGCGTTGGGAGCTGAATGGCTGAATAGTGATGATGTTGTCGGATCTTACACGCCAATGGCTCGAGTATAAGGGCAAACAGCATTGGCGAGAGCGGACATCTCTGCCTGGTGCCGCGTCCAATGGCTATTGGGTCCGAGAGGTGTTTATTTATTCGAATTCGCGCTGTTAAGTTTGTGTATAGCATCGTAATCCAGCCTGTAAACAATGGCGGAAAACCCATTCGTATCAGTACCGCATGGAGGAAGGGCCAGTCAATTGTATCAAAAGCTTTGGCTGCGTCTAGTAGGACCGCCACTGCTTTTATGTCCGGGGCCAGGTAGTGCGCCAGTGCGAACAAGGTTCGGGTGTTGTGTGTGGTTGATCTGTCCGGGATGAACCCAGACTGGTCAGGCCTAATCAACAGCGGCATCAGTGGTTTCAATCTGTCCGCCAGTATGCTCGCCAGTATTTTGGTGTCCACATTTATTAGAGAGAGGGGGCGATAAGAATCGCATTGTTCCTCATCCTTGCCAGGCTTCAGTATGGCAATGAGGAGCGCCTCTCTCATCGAGGCCGGTAGTGTCTGCGCCTCATGTGAGGCTTCATATAGCCTCACTAGATGCGGTGCAAGTATGTCCGCGAATGCTTTGTAAAATTCGATCACAAAACCGTCCGGCCCCGGGGCTTTGCCATTGGGAAATCGTTTAATGGTGTCTACAACCTCCTGTGCTGTGATAGGTCGCGCTAGGTATTCTCTGTGTCCGTCAGCCAACCACGCTATTTCCACATCAGCCATATAGGCCAACAGGTCCTCTTGCGGTCGTGCCTCATATAGTGCCCCATATGTGCCCATGAACTCTCCCATGATGTTCTTGATATTGTGTGTTCGTTCGCCTGTCTTAGTTTGTATTGCCTCAACGTGTTGCGGTGCCCTGCCCGTACAGATTTTTTCAGCCAGTGCCCTGCCAGGTCTACCTCCCTCACCGTACCTTCTGGCAGTCGTCCGTTTGAAGATATATTTTAGTTCATCTGTAGCAAATTTGTGGTGTTCTGACAAGAGGGCCCTTATGTCTCCCAACAGAGCAGCATCACCCGTCTGCGTGTATCGCTGTTCCAGCTCTTTTATTGCCTCCTCCCCCCTCTGTAATTGCTGGCGTATGTCCCTCAGAATGCCAGAAGTTGTGCTTATGCATACACCTCGTATAGTTGTTTTGAAAGCTTCCCACAGGAGGCATGGGTCCTCCGTTGTGGGTGAGTTTAGCTCAAAATAGTCTGTGATCGCTTTCAGGATGGTGTCAACATACAGCGGATCTTTCAGGGCTTGTGCGTTAAATCTCCACACATATGGCGGCGATACATAGTGAGGGATTTACAGCTTTAAGAGCACAGGGCTATGGTCCGAGAGTGTTCTGGGGAGGTGCTTAATGTCCCCCACCCATGCTAATGTATCCTGTGTGCCTAACCAGAAGTCCAGCCTGGACCAGCTACTATTAGCTGCATTAATGTGTGTCGCTACGTGCTCCCCAGGGTGTGATATCCTCCACATGTCAACCAGGTGCAAGTCAGTCATCGCTTCTAGTAACATCGCCCTTGCCTTTACATGTGGTTCCAGTGTATGTAGTGTTCTGTAAAGCCCGTCTTTAATCGTGACGTTGAAATCCCCTCCCCACAATATATTGTCCGCTCTTATATCTGCTAGCGTGTGCCACAAAGTTTTGTAGAAGGTGGAGTCATCTATAATCGGGCCATAAACATTTACTAAAGCAATCTGCTGTTGTCTCACCTTTCCCACCACCACCACGTATCTGCCCTCCGTGTCTTTGCGTGTGTCCATAATCTGAAAGTGGGTCCCTTTCTTTATCAGAATACTAACGCCCCTTGAAAAAGTTGAATAGTTTGAGCTAGTGATCGACTCTGCCCACCTACTTCCCAGCTTCGACGTGCTATTGGGTGCCAGATGTGTTTCTTGTAGGAAGGCCACATCCACATTAGTTCTATCTAAGTACGCAAACATGTGTCGTATCTTTTTGGGGTTCCCTAGTCCCCGTATGTTCCACGTGATAAAGTTCAGCGTACCAGGACGTGTCATTTCTGTGTGTCTGGTTGTTGAGTCTTGGTGTTAGCGCCTAACAGAGCATCTGATATGCGGTTTTGCAGCTCCTGGCTGCGTGTGTGCTTTAGCCCTCTGGCAAGGAGTGTAGTCATAACAGCATCATTACAAGCAATGAATGAAGTCGCAATGCCTCTCAGACACAGTGCATATATTCGAACATTCCCCAACTTCCCTTCCCTCCCCCCCTCCCACTTCAGCGCCCAAACTTTGCCAAAGCCATCCCCTTAGTAACTTCAAACCAATGTCAGAACTTGTATTGGGGTACACCCGCCTGGGGGTGTCTCCAGGAGCACACGTCTCCATCCACATAGTGGATGTGGACGGGTGCGTTATTCAGTTGCATAATCAACAAAGTCTGTCCCTTTCCATCCCATCCTGTTTCACGTAAGGTGACATAGCACCTCCCCCATCAACGGTCTATCTGTGGTTTGAGCAATGACAGGCAGAGCGCTCCATTGCACCCACGTTGTCCCACCAATGGAGGTACCTACACAGTTCGGGAGTGCGGTGGTGCGGGCCCATTAGTTCGTTGTCTATGCACCCCGAGTATTGCTTCCCATGTGTCACGTACAGCCGTCCCGCATCAAAGAGTGCAATAGATACTCACTGTTCAACATCCGTGCTGGCACTCGTCGTGGCTAAAGCAGACAGCCGCCCACATGTCGCAGCACAATCCAATCTGCTGCACACCATAAGCAGCAGCGTCCGCGAAGCATTGCCGGTTGAATATCAACGTCTAGATTGCTTGCGTTAGTCCGCCATTAATGCCTTCAGTCGTTGTCGCTCATTCTGTCTTCCCTGTCTCGCTCTTTGCGGCGCTTACCTAGTTTCTTGACATACTCTTGTGCAGCTTGCACCGTCGGGAGAATCACCGGTTTGCCCTCCGTAAGAATTTTGAGTTTCGCAGGGTAGAGCACTGCGTACCTCACTCCCATGTGCCTGAGTGTCTTTTTGACTGAAGCAAATTCCTTTCGCGCCATTTGCACCGCTATGGTGTGGTCAGGATAGAACTCCAGGGTATTTCCCTGATACGTGAATGTGCCTTTTTCTCTAGCGAGTCTGAGTATAGTGTCCCTGTCTCTGTAGTTGAGGATGCGGGCAATGATCATCCTAGGGGTGGCCCCCGGTTTCGGGGTGGGCGCCAAGGAGCGGTGTGCGCGCTCGACCAGGAACACCTCCGGGAAGCTCCCCGGACCAAATATGTCTTTCAGCATTGCCTCCACGTAGGACTCCATCTTGCCAGTGTTTGTTGTCTCCGGCAGGCCCGAAATACGCACGTTATTGCGGCGAGACCTGGCTTCTTGATCCTCCACCTTCGCTTTCAGGGTTTCCAGGGTCTTTTCGATGTTACCGCATGTTTTCGTTGTGTCCCTGGACAGATCCTCGACCGTTGAGATCCGTTGTTCAGCTTCCACCAGCCGCTCCTCGTGGTTTTCCAGTTTCGCCGTCATAGAGTCCACCCTCAGCACGACAGCGTCCATCTTAGTGTTCATCTCCTGCAAGCTCTGCTGGATGGCTCGTAGCACCAATTCCATGTTGGCACCGCCTCCCAGTTCTTGATCCCCTTCTGCGTCCGAGGTGGGCACAGTTTTGTGCGTTTGTTTCCTGGTTTCGAAGGGTAGTTTCGATTGTTGTTTATCGGGTTTCCCCATGCCGCTGGGAGCCACAGTTGGGCTACTAATTCGTGGTTCCGGACTGGCCGTGGCCACTGCTGTTGTCCGCTTACGCCGTTGTAGATTGCCTTGCGCCCCTATGGCCACGGTTCTATTCATTGGACCTTTCACTGTTCATTTTTTCACCAGAAGCTGTGCCTGCGATTGTCGTGGTATCCTGCCATCACACGCAATGTTCGCTCATGGACACCTTGTCACGTCGCGCCGGGGTCTGTTTCGCCGTTTCTGTGTCGTCTGTTTTGTCCTGATTATCCTTGCGGGTGGAAGTTGTGATGGGCAGCTATGCGAGGCACTGTTCTGCACAGATCCGATCGTGCATTCAAATGCCGTGCGTCAGCACTTCTTCCCAGTGTGGCCGCCCCGCTGCCGGCTTGATAGTAAGCACCGCTCACGCCGTTGGTATGCAGCCGTTGTGCAGTGTATGTGCCGCAGCGCTCACCTCTCAATGGCGTACGTTGGCGCTTTACGCTGAGTCTCCCATCTCAGCCTCCGTCCCCGCTCACAAGCTGCTGCTGATCTCGCTGGCACTCCCTCAAGGCCACGGCAGGCTTGCAGTACTTTTCACGGGTCTTCCGCCCGTGCGTTTCACCGCCACTGCCATTTTGCTGTGTTTGGAACGCAGCCCCTCCGCCGGTCCGTCACAGTTTGTTTGGGGCACTTAATACTCTGGCCCCGGCAGCGTTGTGGCTCCGCTCTAGCGGGGCGGTAGTTTCGTCGTTTACAGTGCGTGTAGGGGCGGTTAGCTCCTGCAAGTCTCGTAGCACTGAGTCGCGATCGCCGCCATCTTGGATCGCCGCTCACCTTCACCAGGGTAATCGCCGATTTCGTCTTCTGGGTCCCTGCCACAGTGCTGTAATTTCGGCAGTGTATTGCCACCACCTTCCGATTTCCATTTTTCCCTTTGTGGCAGTTGTAGATGCAGTTTTGGGGGTATAGGGACCGCTTTTCCCGCACCCGTCCGGCGGAGCTGACTTACATGCCAGCCATCCCGCAGTGCGCCCTCTTGCGTCCCCCTTTGTTCGCCATAAGTTGACAGGGTATGCTCAGACGGGAGTCCCTTGCTCACTTTGCCACTGGATTCAAGCAAGCCGGGCTGAAGAAGGCTGAAATGCCAGAAACCGGTCCTCGTTAGCTTGTTACCGGTCCAGGGAAGGCATGGCTTGGCAGTTCGGGCTGGACTGTTCCCATGAAGCACAGGGTCAGACTGATTTCCATATGGCCATGTCTGAACTGGGGTGGCAGAGTGGGCTAAAGAACGGTGATGGATTAAACCCAGATCAGTTGACTAGGGGTGAGTGCTTGTATTGTCAACGCTCAGTCCATCATTTCCTTTGGTTTTTCTTTGTTCGCTATAAGTTGGCAGGGTATGCTCAGTCGTGAGTCCCTTGCTCACTTTGCCACTGGATTCAAGCAAGCCGGGCTGAAGAAGGCTGAAATGCCAGAAACCGGTCCTCGGTAGCTTGTTTAAGGTCCAGAGAAAGCATGGCTTGGCAGTTTGGGCTGGACTGTTCCCATGAGGCACAGGGTCAGACTGATTTGCATATGGCCATGTCTGAACTGGGGTGGCAGAGTGGGCTAAAGAACAGTGATGGATTAAACCCAGATCAGTTGATTGGGGGCGAGTGCTTGTATTGTCAACGCTCCGTCCATTTCCTTTGGTTTTTCTTTGTTCGCCATAAGTTGGCAGGGTATGCTCAGACGTTAGTCCCTTGCTCACTTTGCCACTGGATTCAAGCAAGCCGGGCTGAAGAAGGCTGAAATGCCAGAAACCGGTCCTCGGTAGCTTGTTTAAGGTCCAGAGAAAGCATGGCTTGGCAGTTTGGGCTGGACTGTTCCCATGAGGCACAGGGTCAGACTGATATGCATATGGCCATGTCTGAACTGGGGTGGCAGAGTGGGCTAAAGAACAGTGATGGATTAAACCCAGATCAGTTGATTGGGGGCGAGTGCTTGTATTGTCAACGCTCCGTCCATTTCCTTTGGTTTTTCTTTGTTCGCCATAAGTTGGCAGGGTATGCTCAGACGTTAGTCCCTTGCTCACTTTGCCACTGGATTCAAGCAAGCCGGGCTGAAGAAGGCTGAAATGCCAGAAACCGGTCCTCAGTAGCTTGTTTCCGGTCCAGGGAAGGCATGGCTTGGCAGTTCGGGCTGGACTGTTCCCATGAGGCACAGTGTCAGACTGATTTGCAGATGGCCATCTCTGAACTGGGGTGGCAAAGTGGGCTAAAGAACGGTGATGGATTAAACCCAGATCAGTTGACTGGGGGTGAGTGCTTGTATTGTCAACACTCCGTCCATCATTTCCTTTGTTTTTTCTTTGTTCGCCATAAGTTGGCAGGGTATGCTCAGACGTGAGTCCCTTGCTCACTTTGCCACTGGATTCAAGCAAGCCGGGCTGAAGAAGGCTGAAATGCCAGAAACCGGTCCTCGGTAGCTTGTTTCCGGTCCAGGGAAGGCATGGCTTGGCTGTTCGGGCTGGACTGTTCCCATGAGGCACAGGGTCAGACTGATTTGCATATGGCCATGTCTGAACTGGGGTGGCAGAGTGGACTAAAGACCGGTGATGGATTAAACCCAGATCAGTTGACTGGGGGTGAGTGCTTGTATTGTCAACGCTCCGTCCATAATTTCCTTTGGTTTTTCTTTCCTGAAATTAAAAGCGCTTCTGCCTGCTCGTTCCTTGACACCTTCGGTATCTTGGCTTTGGAACAACATCACCCGTTTCAGAATGGCGGGGCACTTTGTCTCGAAGGTTTACAAACTTCTTCTTCCCCAGCGCCAAAAAACACACAGAAGAAATGAGATGAGATGGGAGGCAGAGCCCAATACAATGGGCCTGACTTTTGACTGGGATGTTAATCACACCACTGCATTCAGGAACAAGATCTCCCCCATACTCGCACAAACTAAATACATGATAATCAACAGAACTTACTGGACCCCAGAGAAGCTATTTAAACTTCATCTAAAAGACAGCCCCAAGTGCTGGAATTGTGTCTCAGGAGTATGTGACCTGGCACATATGCTTTTTAATTGCCCCTCCTTGGGAAAATACTGGGAAAGAATGTTTGAATACATAGAACATGTATTTGGTATCAAGCCTGCGAGGGAATTTGCTTACATCCTACTAGGAGTCCTTGACCCGCAATTGAAAAATGTTACTGACCGACAGCTCATTGATTTATTACTTACTTTAGCATGCAAAGTGATATTATGTAAGTGGAAGAGCGCCTCCGAAGTGTCGTTCAAAATGTGGCAAGAATGGTTGTCCTTTTTAAGA
The DNA here is from genome assembly GCF_964263255.1 of Lissotriton vulgaris. Taxonomy (NCBI): domain Eukaryota; kingdom Metazoa; phylum Chordata; class Amphibia; order Caudata; family Salamandridae; genus Lissotriton; species Lissotriton vulgaris. Next base: position 1,360,898,308 of record NC_141694.1, on the reverse strand, counting down.
GGGGCTGATAACCCGGCCCAACACTCCTCCCCAGGGAGCGTTTCCCATAAGAAACTATGGAAATTGCTTGATGCTTCCTCCTTTTCATTTGACCCGCCGTAGGTGTGTTGGTGCAGAGTCTGTATCCCATTCAATGCCGGCGGTACTCAAACACCACTCTCAAGTTAATATCTTCACACACAAACTGAACTGTGAGGCGCCTATAGATGCTAGTGCCATAAGACCCTAGACAAATGTATATACATAGATATATACAGTGTATATGCAATTATATATGTTTTTACTGTGTAACGTTTGTTCATTTGCCTTTCATATGATTTTGTTAGAACTCGGCATTAGGTATGTTTGTACTTTTGTTCAAATATGTATGCAACTTATTCCAACTTATTACATGATTCAATGTAACTACATGCTTTACTTTCCTTTTGCCTTATTATTGCATTTATTGCAGTCATTGTATTTTATTGTATTTTATTATACTTGATTGTCCTGTCTTTTCTATTTCCTTTTCATAATAAAAACGATTTGAATACAAAAAAATGAGAAGAAAAAAGAGAAAGAAAAGTAAATGGAGAGAGGTGCATAGAATGGAAGTAGTGGTAGACGAATAGACAACCTAGGAGGAGTAATGGCAGATGGAAGTTAATTAAAATGTTTGTTGCCCTACATATGTGTGTGACCACAGAGGGCTACTGTACTAGGTTGTGTGTGATAGGTTTGCAATATTTAATACATACCAGATACAAGGGCAATGGTATAACACAGCTGTAGAGGGAACTGAGTGATAGACTATTTTCTGAGTGAAGGCAAATCAAGGGGTAGGTAGTGGAAAGATTATGGCATCAGCCAGCAAGATGATTTTGACTTTTACATCATTTCATCAAAACTGTGCCAAAGTCTTATCCATTGTTTGTTGGGTTTATAATTGTTCCATTGCTAAATGTTGCAGTGTCTGGTATTGTAGGTCAACACGTACCACAAGAGCTCTTACTATTTTGTGCTCTTTCCTGTTGCATAGTATAATTTTTGATATTCTAGCCACAGGGTTGAGCAGGACCTTGTTGTCCCAATTCAGGTGAAGTTCTTCTGAGTCAAGAATGTACTAAGATTACACCATGGCAATTTTAACCTGAATCTTCATACTAACTATATATATCCCCATGTTTCCGATGGATACATCTCCCTGCAGATTCCTCATCTTTTAAACATTTGAAGCATCAGTCTGGATCTGGAAACATTTCGAAAGCTCTCTCATGCCAGTAGAGCATGCCATCCCCCCTTGCTTCGCACGCTGGTCCTCCATAAAGCATCACTGTTAGTTAGATTAAATCGTTTTCCATTTTTCTGGAACATCAACACGATCCAGAGCTCTTCAACTCTCCTCAGCAGAAATTCATTATTTGACGATTTCTTTAAAAATGTTCCTCTTAGATGCAGTCTTCTTTAAAAATGTTGCTGTCCAAACGGTCAGTATTCAAGGCATATAGAGACTGCGATGGACAGATGTCCATCACTGATGCGCATGTCTTTTGGCCACCGAGCCTTGGTTCCGACCACAATGTCGACACTTGTGACTCCTGTTAGAAGATGAATCCCAAGACTCTCAAGGAGCGTTCAGCCAAGATGTTTAGGACTCTTGCGCAAGATAAGTGACCTTGTCGTAGAGAATTTCAACCAAAAAACGAAGTCTCTTTTGCCTCACTCGATTGAGTCTTCAAAAACAATATACAAGAGAATACAAGGAGAAGGAGTAAGAGACATGAATACCATCTCCAGCTTCACCCGGCTCAAATCAAAGTCTACCCAGAGATGCCAGAGATGAAGTAGAAGAACAAGTAAAAGAAGATCCGGCTTCCCAGTCGATGCCAGTAAATTCAGCAAAGTCAGCACTGTCTCCAGCAAATATTACATCTGTGGCTCCGGGTCTAAGGCCAGTTTGGCCAGTCGTACCCATAATTTTCTGCCCCTGGGATCGATCCTTCCCTTGTTTTGATTGCAATGTTCAATCGTTTTAGTAGAGCGATGTTCCACTCTTGTTTGCCTATCTGCCTAATGACAGATGCCCTACTCGTTGGGTGGTTTTTCAATGTTCTATCAGCAGGTGCCTTTTACACCATTTATGCTACTGCCTCAAGTATCCTGGGTTCCTACAATCCCAATGCCTCTGACACAGAAGTTGACTCCTCCATCATTGTGCATTCCGGTGTTGTCTCCTTTGACAAAGAATCCTAATAGATTACCAGGACTGCAATTCACAACACTGGCAGCACATCAAATACCATCAGTCCCCCAACGAAAGGCATTGGAGCCAACGCCACCTGTGGGGCAGCTTTATGCCTCCGGTGCCACAGTCTATGCCGACTAAGACACCTCCTTGCCTTCTCTGGATCCGTTGTCCTTGCTAGTTCGTCATTCTAGAAGGGAAGCTCAAAGATGAATTGAAGAACAAAGATACTTCTTTTGGGAAGGATGACGCCCTTGGTGACGCCCTTGGTGACAACCCTTCTGGAGACACAGCTAAACAGGTCTTACTTGACCCCGACTTTAAAGGACGCTAGTTGGTAAGACACTTCCCCTGGAGTGGGAATGTCTGTCCTCAATTGGACTCCCTCCACCTAAATATTTATCAACCATACTGGTGTAAGGAAAGCTGCAGAGATGTTCGATGTTCCACTTCCATCTACATAAGTCAAGTCCAATATTTTGGCTGATGGCCTGCGTTCTTCATGTCACCTGACAGAGGCACTACTTCCCTTCAGTGAGACCTTCACTTATCCTATTTTAGCTGTCTTTGAGAAACCTACTACCTCCACTGCAGTATCCAGACAAATAGCTTGTAGATGTAAGCCTGCTCCAGGAGACACTTCTTTTTGACAACTCACCCAACCTGTGAAAGTTTGGTGGCGTAGGTGTCTAGTTCCTCCAAACTCACTCCAACTCATTTCCATCTACTTCATATGACTAGGACTCCAAGAAAATGTACCAATATGCTAGGAAGATATTCTCTACAGCAACTATGGCATTGAAATTACGAATGTGAATAAAGAGAAGGGAGCGGCCCACTTGCCAAGAGACAGGGTACCACAGGTAAGAGGAAGAAAGAAGTCTCTTGGGACTACTGTGAATATATTTTCAACTATATATATTTACATATCTTTAGTACACATGCAAACAATCACAGAAGACACATACTCATTCCTGTATGAACCTAAAAAACAACTATAATACACACATCGATAAGGAACTCAAAAATCCATACAATAAAACCTTTGTTTATTAATATATGTTTCAATTAAAAAATCTTTTTGGTATAAAAACATTATTGTATAATACATCAGAATAATAATCAAAAGATAAACCCTGAGAGACAAATGAAGTGAGAGACAATCAAAACACGGTTACTCCAAAAAGAATCACTCAATAGCAATTCATCAGTCCATCACTCCATGATACTATTGGACATGGAGAGGTTCCTTAGATATAACCATATACCAAAAAGGAGCGTCAACGCGTTTCGGTGGTGATAAATTGAGGCACCACCTTCATCAGGACATTAATGATATTTGTCTCTCTTATAGTTGACATATAATTCATGAACCCTATTAATGATCACAATGGTGGTGAATCACTTTTTGAGCAGAGTGGCTCGGCAATGTAAAAGTCCTTGTAGACACAATAATGATGCTGCTAATGTTATATGCTTTTATACTAAATCTATCTAAGGTCCTTCCACAAGTATTGGAATCCAACCGTATCCAATTGTTTCAATGTTACTGCATAATATGAAATTACTCCATGTAAACTTTCAAATGGGTTGTTATATACATTCCTTACTGTAATCTGCCCAGGTAGGGATTTCTACATTATCTGTAGAGCTTAAAGATCACGTTACGGGCTTATAAGTGATGGCTAAGTAGCTGTGAAACAAGGTATTGAATCAGGAACGAATACTGTGGACTCAGTAGCCAGATCAATGGGAACTCACTCTCTCTCCAAAGACTTACCTGGCTAAGAATTTCAGGGTTTTCAAGGTTGTAAGATTGTCCAAATAACAGTAATGGACTTGTCATTCAATGGGTCTCTGCTTTTTGGTGCTAAGGCAGACTCCGTATTGGAAAGATTTAAAGAAAGGAAGGCTATAGTGAGAACCCGTGGGCTACAGACTCAACCTGGAGACTACCGCCTGTTCAAAAACGTTATGTGGTTTCAGTGAAGAATTATCCTTTTGATGGCACCAACAATAGCATAGCAGTAGCAACAACTTCTTGTGAACCCCTCTACAGACAATATAGAGGGCGTGGCAAAGAAAAATGGCATGCTTTACCATCCCTCCTTCCTCCTCTACGCCCAGCCACAACAGGGAAGCCACCCTGATCTCTCAGGGCTGTCATCCCTTGGACAAGTGGAATTCATCAATGGCTGGTTACGGGCCGGCTGTGACTCAGTCGCCCCTTTAAAACGCATTACATCTAAGCGCTCCAAAGATGCCAACCGTTGGTTTACCGACGAATTGAAGATCCAAAAACTCAATCTTCGTCAAGCGGAGCGCCTCTGGCGGCGGGATTACGGTTCCATTTCAAGAACTCATTATATCACCCTTCTGGCCCTCTACAAGAAATCCATTCTGGAAACCAAGAAGGCCTATTTCTCATCTCAAATCCAGTTCGCCGAGAACCGGGCCAGAGAAATTTTTTCCATTGTTCAAGACTTAGCCTACTCCGACAGGGCCTCACTTAAACCCTCTCCCTCACAATTCCTCTGCAACTCCCTCAACTCTTTTTTCTTTGACAAAATTAGCACGATCAGAGCCAAGATCCCTCTTCCGTCCCCCATCTTCACTAATCCTTGCTGTCCCCCAGTCGCAGCACGTCTGGACTCTATTCCTCTTCTCACGGCTGACTCTTTCCTTTCCCTTCTCCCCCTGGTTAAGTCTGGTTCCCCACTGGATCCCTGTCCTACTTATATTCTGAAACAGATTTATTCATACTGTCCCTCACCCCCCCTCTCGCTCCTCAATAGTTCTCTTTCCCAGGGTATCGTCACTCCATCACTTAAATCAGCGGTGATTGTACCTATTTTGAAAAAACCTGGTGCTGACCCTTCTGTTTCAACTAACTACCGCCCTATTTCACTCCTGCCGTTCCTGGCCAAGGTACTGGAACGCCATGTTGTTAGAACTCTGAGCTCCTTTGTGGAAAGGAACAGTGTCTTGGCCCCCAGGCAGGCAGGCTTTCGCCCCGCACACTCCACAGAGTCAGTGGTAATATCTGTCCTGGATAATTTCCGGGAGGGGATGGACACTAGTCAGCCTCAGGCCTTGGTCCTCCTCGATCTCTCCACCGCGTTCGACACGGTAGACCATGCCATCTTACTCTCACGTGTCGAGGCGGCGGGAATCGGGGGGTCGGCCTTGCTCTGGCTATCCTCCTTCTTGAGTGGCCGCACTCAAGCAGTTCGCTTGGGTGATTATTCAGCTGACTTTCGCCCTGTGCAGTGCGGGGCCCCCCAAGGATCCTCTCTGTCTCCACTGCTATTTAATCTTTACATTGCCCCTCTTTTCTTTGCTTTACAACAGCTGGAGGTCTCTGTCTACAACTATGCAGATGACCTCCAGCTTATCTTTTCTCTATCCTCTTCCTCTTCGTCAATATCCAATTTTCAGTCTGTAATGACCTTCATTCAGGACTGGATGAACCACAACCACCTGAAACTCAATCCCGATAAAACGGAACTGGTGTTGACGGGTGGTTGCTCCAGTCCATGGTCTCCTCTTTTTTGGCCCCTTTCTTTAGGTTCCTCGCCCACTCCCGTCTCCTCTGTTAAGACCCTTGGCTTCAAACTCAACGAACAACTGTCCCTTCATTCCCAAGTCAGTGCGGTTGTTTCTTCAGCTTTCCTTTCTCTTCGGACAATTCGCAAAGTCTCCCGGTTTTTTTCCCCACCTGCCCTCAAACTCATTCTCCTGGCGATGGTGACGTCCCGCTTGGACTACGGCAATGCCCTCTATCATGGTATGCCGGCGTACCTCATGAGGCGTCTCCAGCTGGTCCAGAACCAGGCGGCCCACCTGGTATTCAACCTACCCAAATCACATCATGTCACGCCCCTTCTTAAATCATTACACTGGCTCCCCGTCCAACAACGCGCCCTATTCAAGCTGGGTTGCATTATTTTCAATGCCCGGTCCGGTTCTGCTCCTGCATTTATCAGCTCTGCAATAAACGACTACACCCCGTCTAGAGAACTGCGCTTTGCCACTCATCAACTCCTCATTGTCCCTCGTTTTAAACGAAAAAAATGGGGAGGATCCAAATTCTCTACTTTGGCTCCTGCCTTCTGGAACTCCCTCCCACTTCACCTGAGATCTTGCTCCCAGTACCCCCTTTTTCGTAAAGACCTTAAAACTTATCTTTTTACCCAGGCCTTTCCCTCTTAAATCGTCCCCTGGCCCCCAGTCTTTCTCGTTCCTTAGGTGGTAGTACTACATAGCGCCATGAAACCGCTCGGTGTACGCGCGCTCTTGAAATATTTTTAAACTCAAACTCAAACCTTGGTTCCACCTTGTTGGTTCACAAACTTCCAGGTGGAGGGCAGGTATCCATTTTTCCACACTTGGAGAACAATCACCTTTGGGTCTTTCAGATTGTGTAAAGGGAGTAAGCCCTTCCCTAGCCATTCAAGCTATGATTCAGATGTTTCAGGATGAAGCAAGAATTCCGGTTAAGATGGTCTTGTGCTTTCTCCATCTTCTAACCACCTGTATTCTGTTGGTCACCAATGCTTGCTGGCATGTGAGGGCCCTCGGTTGGTGCCGCCGCAGGCATTAGTTAAAAAACAATGGTGAACTGAAAACCTATATCACAATTTCCAAGGACACTGCAGCGGATCTTTAATGATGAAGTGTGAACGACAACCTGTCTCAGGGGAAACAATTTCATGCTTTCCCTTTGGATACAGCAGTGACCTTGTATGTCTCCACCATAGGAACTCGAGATCAGATCTTTGGTCATCATAAAAACAGATTTGAGACAGCAGTCTGTTAGAATTGCAGGCAATACATCTGGCTCTCAAGGCCTTGCTCCCTTCCCTTTGTGGACACTTAGTCCTGAGCTTGCCAGACAACACGGCTGTGATGTGATAAATCAACAAGCAAGGGAGAGTAGGATCCTCTCCCTTTCTGCAGAGAAGCTCTGTGTCTCTGGTCATGCACTCAGGTTCGGCTGATTTATATGGTTTATAAATCATCTGGTGCCGTGTGCTCTGCATCAAGCGAACAATCTCTGCCTGTGTCATCTTGCCAACCACAAGGTTCGGCTTCATCCAGAGGTAGCCCAGATCATCTTCCAGTTATAGGAGACTACTCAAATAGACCTGTTTGCCACCATTAAACACTCACTGCCCGAGATTATGTACCTTCCTAGTATCTGTTCTAAAAGCTTTGGGGAGTCGACCAGCAACGTGTCTTTGAGTTAAAACTTTTCCTGCAGAGATAACCTTCTCAGCTGGCACATACTTGGAAGCTCCTGTCACAGAAGAGGTGGATCATAGAGTTGCCTTACCAGACTTATGGGGCCACCTTTCGAACCACTCCATTCATGTGAATTACAATTCTTAACATGGAAGGTGGGAGTTTTAATTGCCATTACCTCCCTTAGTCGAGTGAGTGAGCTACAAGCACTAACAATTCAAGAACCTTTCATGCAAATACACCACAATAAGGTAGTGCTCCGTACTAACCCCAAGTTTATGCCGAAAGTTATATCCACTTTCCATATCAATCAGTCAATAGAATTGCCAGTTTTCTTCCAAAACCCGCATTCAGTTGCTGAAAGAGCCCTACACACACTAGATGTAAAAAGGGCTCTGCTATATTACGTTGACAGAACTAAATCATTCAGAAAGACAAAACAACTATTTGTTGCTTTTTCACCACAACATAAGGGTAACCCCATTTCAAAAACAGGGATGGCCAGATGGATAGTTAAATGCATTCAGATATGCTATCAAAAGGCTAAGCGCACTCTAACAGTCCCCCCAAAAGCCCACTCAACGTGCAAAATGGGGGCATCCATGGCTTTCCTAGGAAATATTCCACTAGAAGACATATGTAGGGCAGCTACATGGTCTACCATACCCACTTTCACTAAACACTACTGAGTAGACGTGCAAGCAAAGCAGCAAACTGCTGTAGACCAGGCTGTCCTCAAAACTCTTTTTCAAACTGCTGCAGCTGGTACAGGTGACCACCGCTAGAGGAGATACTGCTATACAGTCTATGCTAAGATATGAATTCAGCAGCCCACATGCCTCGAACGGAAAATGCTACTTACCAGTATGCATCTGTTCCTGGCATGTAGGGCTGCTGACATTCATACCGCCCACCCTCCTCCCCGGTGCCTGTCACAACTACAGTAATTCTTTTACATACATTTACATGGTCATCTCTTACTTTTCTATACTCCATGTTTGCTACAATGGCAAAAGACAATCTGAAGATGGAGAAGATGTTCATGCGCACTCTAGTCCAGGGGAGGAGTCACCTATCTCGTGATACTTCGAAGACTCTTCCAGGACAACAAAGTGCAAACATCCGGACCCAACACTAGGCCGCGATCTATGCTAAGGTATGAATGTCAGCAGCCCTACATGCCAAGAACAGATGCATACTGATAAGTAGCATTTTCCTTATGTACCGGTCTGGCATTCCCACAGAAAGTACCTCTGCTTTATGGTGGGGGCCAAACATTTCCAATCTATTATACTGTCCTTTGGCATTACATCAGCCCCTCGAGTCTTCACAAAGGTCAATTTGGTGGTAGTGGCAAATCCTCACAGGTCAAGGATACACTTATTTCTCTACTGTGGTGACAAGCTGCTGAAGGCAGGCTCACCATAGGTAGTCTTGGACCACTACATAAAATGGTGTCATTGGTGTTCACCCTGTCTTCTCCGTCAGTGAGTCGATATCTCATTCCCAGCTAGTGCATAAGAATGCTCTTTGAGAGCATTTCTGTCCTGGCAAAAATTCTGAGACATTTGGGCAATATTCCCGATAGTTCAGGCAAGATCTTCTCCCCTGGCTGTGATGGTTTTAGGTTGTTTGAATCTTAGGATTCCTAATCCTGTGGATGCCACACACCCTTTGGCATATGCTTTCCCTTCAATAAACTCACCCCCCCCCCCCCCCCCTCACCCCCCACCCCCCACCCCGGCAGCCCGCCAAACATGGAGAATGAATGCATAGTTCTCCCAAGATTTCAAAAAGGTGGTGGGGACAGAATTCAAGCAATACTTTGTTACTAACAAGGGCTCAGTAGCCGCCCCGGGTATCCTGTGGGAGGACGGGGAGGTGACCATACGGGGTATTGTGAAGGGGCAGCTTAAGAACCAGAGACGGGCACAGTTGCGGGAAATCACCTCAAGGGAAGCGCAGGTAGCGTGGGTCTATGGCTGGGGAGACAAAAACAGTACGATCTTACACAGGCTAGCCCCATAACCCAGGGCAAATCGCATTATCCCGGAGGTGGTAAACGAGGTTGGAACGGTGCACCGCTCCCCTGGGGCGATGGCCAACACCTTCGGCGTCTACTATTGGCGTTTATACACAGCGCAAACCCCCAACCTACCGCTCCCTGTTCTCCTTGAACGGGGTAACAAACGTCTCCCTGGGCTGGAAATGGCCACCCAGAAAGATCTGGACCGCCCCATTTCTCGGAAGGAAATCGAGGAAGCGATCTCCCTCACCTTATTGGTTAAGACCCCGGGCCCAGATGGCCTTCCTCAGGAATACTATGCGACGTATCACGAAACACTTGTGCCCCATCTGGATGACTTATTTCAAGAAGTTTTGGAGAACGGTTCCATTCCGCCAAAGACGGATATCGCCACCATTGTAGTCCTCCCGATCTTCACAGCCTCCCTCCCGTCAATGCGTGGACTACCGTCCCATCTCCCTCCTCAATTCGGAAGTTAAGCTGTATGCCACCATCCTGGCTCAGCGATTGAAGCCCTATCTACCCCTGCTGGTCCATCCAGACCAATGTGGGTTCATGCCCCAATGTGGGACCCAACACTGCCTTCGGAGGCCACCGCTGGCTCTAGCCCATCGGCACTTACTCACCCCATACCTAGCTCTCCTGTCCATAGATTTTGAAAAGACCTTTGACTCTGTGGACTGGGCATATGTACAGGATGTGCTGGCCGAGATGGGATTAGGACCCCAGTTTAGGGCCCTGGTTCAGGTCCTTTACGCCCGCCCATGAGCGTGCGTGTTGGTCAAAGGTGTATTGTCAGAGGCCTTCCACATTAGTAGAGGCACAAGGCAGGGTTGCCCCCTCTGACCCTTGCTATTCGCCCTGGCAACGGAGCCCTTGGCTTACGGAAACGGACAAGATCGCGCTATATGCGGACAACATCCTGGTTTTTCTGGCCGAACCTGCCTCCAGATCTTGCAGTCCTTTGGTCAAGCCTCTGGTCTTCGGCTGAACCCAGGGAAATCTGTATTGGTCCCACTGCACCTCTCTAGGGATTGCTACGAATGGCAGTCCCCAATACCGCTTCAACGCCAATCCTTTAAATACCTAGGGATATGAGTCACCCTTCTTCTGGAATTTGGGCTGGTCCCTCAATGTCACCCCATTGGTTAAAAAGGCCAAAGAAGATTTTCAAAAATGGAAGACCCTGCCTTTGCATCCCCTGGGCAGGGTTGCCCTGTTTAAAATGATGATCCTCTCCAGATTTCTTTACGTCCTTCAAAATGCCCCCTTCTGCTTTCCCAGGACCTGATTCAGGGAAAGTCAAGGTACCAAATTTCTCTGGAGCGGAAGGAGGGCACGCCTGGCTCTGTCTGCATGCCGGACCCCGTCCTTTGACTAGGGTATGGTGATGACACACTTGTATCATTTTCTTGGCAGCGTGTCTCCTGGTGGTCCACGACTGGTTCAATGGGGACTGGCCGGACCCGGCTTACCGGCTTGAGCTGAGTGAGCTGGGATCCTCCAAAGTCCAAGCAATGATGTACGGGTCCCATTCCATCCCAGCTACCTGACGTGAGGCGTTCCGTATTATTGGCCTGGCGAGCCTCGCTACGCCACACCGGCTGGACACGTAAGTTGACCCAATGTACACCCCTCTGGCATGGGGATTGGCTCCAGGAGGTTGGTGGGCAGCGGGAGTTTAAATCGTGGGAGTTCATCGGCATCTCGTAACTTGGGGACGTATGGGCTAAAGGCCTTATGCTCTCCTTTCAGGAACTTCGAACCCGCCATTCCCTACATCCATCCCAATTCTATAAGTATCTACAGCTGCGGCATGCCCTCCAAGCGCACATCACTGATGACACGCAGCTCCCGAATACAGCCCTACTGAGGCGCAGACATTGTTGGGGGACCTAGGCAAGGGGGGCTTCTCCCGCATATATCGCAGTTTAGTCAACAACACCCAGACCTCATTGGACAAGTTGAGGGACCAATGGTTGGAGTGGGTGGGCCCCCTGGATGAGGTGGATTGGCGCAACGCCCTCATGGCACCCAGGACGATCACCGCCTCTGCCAAACTTAAGCTGGTCCAACTATACTACTTACATGCTGCCTACCTCACTCCCCAAGCCTCCACCGAGTGGTTTTGTGCCTGAATACGTCATGTGCGAGGTGTGGCCATGTCCAGGCTGATTATTTCCCTGCGGTTTGGTCCTGTCCCCGCCTGGAGCGATTTTGGGGAGGTCATCGAGGAGAAGCTCACGGAGGTCCTGGGGTGGGGGTTCCCCGTGACCAATGTCATTCACTAATGGGGATCACGGACGGGCTGGAAGGTTCCAGAAATGAAAAGATATTTTTTAATACAGCCATGATTGTAGCCAAGCGTGACATTGCGGCGGCATGGAAATGTCCTGACCCTCCTGACTTTGGGAGGTGGCGAAGGGGGGTGGACTGGTGCGCGACCCAAGGAAAAGCCCTTTACGTGGCAAGAGGATGTCCCAAAAAATACCGAAGGGTGTGGGGGAAGTGGCTGATTACTGTGGACAGTTCGGATTCAATTGCCGCCTTACTTTGTTTGTGTATATCTTATGGGGTGTGAAACCGCGGGATGCTATGCTCAAAAGAATGTAATTGATTTACTGTCCTCCGTGCGTTTGCTGATTTGTTCTATATGTTCGAAAACAAAACAACTTTGTAGCTGTGGTGAGCCTAGCACTGGGGATGCCTTTTGTACCAAGTTGTTCACAAAAATTAGGAATGGACTCTATTCAGGAAAGTGAGGGTAGGGGTCCGCATAACAAAATATACACTCACTCACCATAATTTGTTTAACAAATGCACAGTAGCAACATGCAAAATGTATTCCCCATCCTGCCCAGTATGTATTTCAGAAGTGGAAAAAGAATCGGCTGCACAGTGTAGCTTTGTCTGGTGAGGCATACCCTCTAGAGACCTATTTGCTACCTCAAAAAATTCTCATTGTCCAGCCTTTTCCGCCTCACATATCTTTGAGAGATCTTCTCCTTTGGTGGAACTCCGTACTCCTATGTTCATTCCTACCTCTTCCACTGATCCTCCAGGTCCTGAAGAAAGCCACACAAAACCAAGGTCAGTTGATTTTGTTGACCCTGCATTGGACTAGGAAGGTCTGGTTCCTAGAACAGCTGCCCCTGAGCATCCACACTGTATTTCAGCTTCCTCTTTGAGATAACTTGCTGCCCCATCGTCCTGATGGATACTGTGATTGAAGATTCCTCATCCATCCACTTCCGCAAATGGACTTTACGTTATAAGTGTGGTCCTAAGTTCACTGTCACACTCTGCCAGTGGAAGATTAATTCTTTTTTCCGTGCTCTGCATTCTTGACCATAGAACGTCTGATTTTAGCACCTTTACGTTGTCTGTGTCATGTGCAGAGGCAGGACCGATCTACAAAGAAGAACAATGTGGCATTTATCTGCAAGCAGGCACCATTATAAGAATTTTCAGATCTAGTTAGCACCCTGGCAGATTCACAAGTTTAAGGCCCCTATGGTTTGATAGTAAAGCCACCAGAAAGAGTGTTACAACTGGTAAGTAACCTCTTCATTTTGTTGCAGTGCATAAGGATGTTTTATTTTGGTTTTATATGTTGTGTTGCTGTTTGTAATTACAGGTAAAACTGGTTTGGAAAAAGAGCAAGAATTTATCAGCAAGTGCATGGAAAGTCTTATGATAGCTTCCAGTAATCTAGAGCATGATGCTCAGTCAAGTCTCACAATAATTGAAAGAGGCCTTTTGATGCTGAAAACACATCTTGAAGCTTTCCGGCGTAGGTAAGGCAGATGGCGAAGCCATATATGTTTGTAAGTATGTATAGAATGTAAAGCTATTTACACAGCAGCAAATAGGTAAATAGGAGAGGGTAAGAACCTAAGAGAGAGGGAACGCGATAAAATGAAGCAGGGCTGGGTAGATGGCTCAGTCAGCTTGTTCTACCATCCAAAGCTACTTTAGGAGGAGCTGTTGCTGGAAGAGGATGGTGTACACTTCCCTCCTGAAGTACAGGAGTGATGAGTCTTGCCTAATCTGTTTGGAGAGAGCTTTACAGATCTATTTTCTTCTAAACACATTTTTCGATCTTGAGCCTGATTATAATCTATTGCAGGCGATATGTTGTTTTTTTAAGTACCTGTAGTTTGCTGTCACTTATTATGTTTTTGAGTTCATAACTTTATTAGGACTACAGCAGATCTGGACTGTAATATGGGAATATATTGAGCCAGTGGCTTTCTATTATTGGTGGCTAAGATGCTGCAAACTCTGAGTGTCCAAGTCCTTCGGTAAGTCAGGTGCCAAGGGTACTCTTCTGGGTCATGGTCAAAAGTAATAATCAGATGCCTGCCAGCATGGTGGACAGCTGCTATGAAATTCCCTTCAGGGAAAACAAGGTTTATATGACAAAATGGTGCTAATCTAGATGCTACTTTCAATAGTTTTCTGAGATGTGCATTCCGAAGTGGAGGGTGCTGCCAGTGTGGAATCCTCAGGATTTGGCTCTATTTACAAACTGTTGAAGATGTGTTGCTGAAAGCCCGTTCCACACATGTTTATTTTAGGAGTAGTTCAAGCTGTCTATTAATTTCATCTTCAGTAGTATAAGTTTAAGGTACATCTATTGACAACCAACCTGGATTGTGATGACGTACAAAAATGGGCAACCCAATGTACCCTTGAGGGCTCGGGCAAAAATGAAACGAAAGGGTAAATGTACCTTAAAGGGATTTGTTTTACAATCTATTTGAATTATTCATAAAATTAAATTTCAGGCCAAGAAATAGTTGCCTCTTCTCATTAGTAGATTTCAATAACTAGTGTCACAATTTAATTATTTCATGCATTCAGTCAAAATCACAATGATCAACATTAATTCAAATGCAGGACAAGGGGCCTGCATAAAAATTAGAGCAAATACGGGTGTATATAGAAAAAGTATTCACTTTATGAAACAAGAAGGTGACAATATAGATTCAAACACCTTCACTCTAACAATTGTAGACACTTTTCTTCTCAATTAAAATTAATACAAAATGATGGAAGAAAAAGCATAGGTCGATATTTCGGTCTCTATTTTTTCATAGACAAGACCATCTTCAGGACTGAACAGTATTATAACAGTTGACCCCTATGATAATGTAGAAGAGAAAATAATTACTACTTATTCTGACACATATCTAATTTAGAAACATACATATACTATATCACCAGTAAAGCAAATATATAAAATCACATGATGGTTTACATTCAAAACAGATAAAAATTAAAAGCAGAAGTTTTACAGTACCTTTCATTCTATTCCTAGTGAGCGTGGCCTTTTATACAATATTGTAATATAGTTGGTATCAAAAAAAATTCTTGCGGGGGCGTGGCTAGCAGCCGATGAAGACGATCGCAGCCTAACGAGGCTCCCGACCCTCTGCCCATAATCCGCCGATTATCCTGTTCTGGACCCGGGATCCCCGTGGAAATCGGGTCGATCCCGGAGACGACACCCAGGTCTGTCCCGGTTGAAGTGGCGTACCGCAGGGACACCCACAAAGGACGCTGCGGAGCGAAGGTCTCCCGAGACATCCGAGCGCAAGATGGCGGCTGCCTGACTTGCGAATGCTGGAGGACGGCCGCGGGTCCGCCCCTGGCGTCTTGCTGCCTGTGAAAGGAGAACAGCGCAGCATCGGACTGCCGAGGGGAGGCTGCAGCTGCCCGGTGTACCGGCGGACCCTGAGGCCGGTGTCAGGCCCGGTCGCGAGCGGAGTTTTGGCGAGGCTCCGCCCCATCTGCGAGGCGAGTAATCTAGACCCCGGCTTTGAGGCCCGTGACCTCGGTGGATGCTGCCCGATCCCTGGCCCTGGCGGATTGCCCAGAGAAGACCGCTCCACGGCGGGACTGGTCCTTAGGGGACGCTTCAGTGAGTCCGAGCGGGGAGCCAGCCCCGGTGCAGCCGGGCCCCGCCCGGGAGGCCTGCTCTGGAACCGGATATCGGGCCGATGATTCAGGTCCCTGGGCCCGTCTGAGCTGTGGTGCTACCTCTGGAAGAGGGCCCGGAAGAGGTTCGGATCCGGCCGCCGCACCAATGCACTAGACCCGGGCGACATTGGGTCAGAGAACTCCTGTGCGCTGGGGACTACATCCCTTCCCTTGGGGGAGCCCGCCTGAGACCGCTTGGGACCGCCTGCGCCCGACCTCGAGCTGTGGGGGAGGCCCACCTGAAACTGATTGTGCCCCAACCTTGAGGGCTGGGAGAGACCAGCTGGGATCTCCTGAGACCGCTGCGGCCCAACCTCGAGCTCTGGGCGAGACCCACCTGGGGCTACCTGCACCCCGACCTTGAGGGCTGGGAGAGACCACTTGAGCCCGCCTGCCCCACTCCTGTGATCTGGAGAAGCGCCCCCCGCCTGCAAGACACTGAGAATTTGGGGAGCCGGTCCGGGGCTTGGCTGCTCATTTTTCCAGGTGAAGGCGTCTCCGACCCGCCACTGCTGCGCAGTGCGGACGGCCTGAGGAGGAGCTGAGTGGGGGAGAGGCTTGCCACACGGACCCCGGGGCGGACGCCAGCTCTCGGGGAGGTAGAGGGGCCCTGTGTGACCCCGGAGCGATATCCCCACGACTGGTGCCCGACCTGATCCCCACAGACCTCTCCTGAGGGGTCGTTACACCGCTGGACGTCCGGGCGGTGGCGGAGCCGCCGAGGGGCCGCCGGCCTGCCTGTTGCCGGGGTAATCGTCCCCACCCGACCGGCCTTGGGGGCCCGGACCCGTACTGAAGGTGAAAGATGGGGAAACCTAAAGGACCCAGAGGAGATGGGGGCCCATCCACGGAAACGCCAGATGACTCCTCACGACCTCCCATGGAGCTCCAACAGATGCAAGACCGGATACTGGACGCCATTGCTGCCACGAAGGAGGCACTGCATCAGGATATTGGTCAGGTGGCGACGGGGTTGGGGCTTCTGCGGGCGGACCATGCGAAGCTGGCGGACAGGGTCAAGGAAGCAGAAGACTCCCTAAAAGATGTTGTACCGGCACAAAAATCGATGGAGGGACGGCTCACGGACACGATGGAGCGGATACAAGCCCTGGAGAGGAGAGCAGAGGATGCTGAAAACCGCAGTCGGCGGAATAACGTGCGCCTGGTGGGCCTTCCAGAAAAAAAAGAGGGCACGGACATGGTGGGCTACCTGACCGACTGGCTAAAGACTGTGGTTGCCCCGGAGGGCCTGTCTCCCTTCTTCACCCTGGAGCGGGCGCACCGTGTGCCTTCCCGACCCCCGCGTGAGGGCCTGCCGCCGCGCCCGGTGGTCATCAAATTGCTCCACTACAAGGACAGGGACTGGCTCCTACAGCGGGCCAGAGATGCTGGCCCATTTCAAGTGGATAACAGCAGGGTTACATTATTCCCGGACTACACGTTTGAGACCCAAAGACAGCGTGCCTCCTTCCTCTCTATCAAAAAGGAACTGCGTACAGAGGGGCTGCAGTACTTGCTGCTGTTCCCGGCAAGCTCCGAGTGATTGTGGATGAGAAGGCGCTGTTTTTTGAAACATCGGCAGAGGCGTGGACCTGGTGGGACACCTACAGAGCGGGAACGGACGGGGCCCGGTTTAGGGCTGAGGAGGAGCTCCAGAACCACTCAATCAGACGATCACGTAGGCTCCGTGGCCGCAACCGGGGCTCCAGAAGGCCGACGACCTCGCAAACGGAGGACGAATGGAGGGCGGCGCTGCAGGCGGTGAAAGAGGTGTCGGGAACGGCGCCGGCCCACTCGACGAGGGACTCAGCCTCGGAGGCCCTGGCCACGGGCTCGGATACTGACTTATCGGGATTGGAAGGCGCCAGGGGCCCGAAGGTCACGCCACAAACTTCTGGGGAGATCGAGGCCTGACAGCTGTCCGTGATCACGGAGGGACGTGACTCTGAAGGCGACGCCTCTAGGAACACTGGGACAGACCACTGTGAGACTTTTCTTTTATGAGTCGCATTGAGTACTGTGGGGCGGGGGGGCATGGGGACGGGGTTTGAAAGGTTCAGTAGCCAGTTCACGTACCACAGGGCCCATACGGCCTCCGTGGTGTTTACTACGGACTACACAGTTTAGTGGGCACGTTCGCTCACCGGTTTGGATGGGAGCGACTACTTTGCGGTTGGGTCCTGTTCTGGGGGTGGGGGGGCCTGGAGTAGGTGGGGTGACTCGAGGTGGGGTTTGGGGTGGGGGGAAGGGGGGGCGTTGGGGATGGGAGGGGGCGGGATGGTGTCTGGTGTCCGGATGCGAACTGTTATTGGACTGAATCGGATAAGTTGGGGCGATGGCTAATATGGGTTCGCTGACATGTGTGTCCTGGAATGTGCGGGGACTGAACTGAATGACGAGGAGGCATAAGATACATTCCCACCTTGTTCGTAGAGGAGTTCACATTGCCTTCTTGCAAGAGACCCATTTAACTAAAAAAGAGGGGGTCGCACTGCAGAGGAGGTGGAGGGGTCACCTGTTCCACACCACATACTCGGCGTTTGCCAGGGGGACACTAATTTGGATCCGGGCGGGGGTTCCCTTCCAGGTCACTAGGCACACTGTGGACCCAGACGGGAGATATGTGGCGGTTGAGGGTTTGCTCAGGGGTCGCCAGATTGTTCTTTGTAGCGCCTATGCGCCGAACGTAGAGCAGGCTTCATACTTCACCAGGCTATCCAGGCTGTTAGCCTCTTATTTAACTGGGCCAGTGCTGATGGGGGGGGACTTCAACTCTATAGAGGACACTACCTTGGACAGATCGCACCCACCACTGCAAGCATCTCCGGTACACAGACTAGCGAGGCACAGATCTACCTGGCAGGGGAGGTGGGACCTGACGGACGCATGGCGCGCACAGCACCCGACTGAGAGGGATTATTCCTTCTACTCGGGCATACACGACCTCCATGTCCGCATAGACACTTTCCTGTGCTCCCACTCGGTAATTCCGTTGGTTGCCCGGACTGAGTACCTGGCACGCACGATATCGGACCACAACCCCTTACTCCTCACGCTGGCTTGGATGAACGAAGTCTCACCGATCCCGACGTGGCGGCTTCGCCCAGACACGTTGGATGACCCGCCGTTCAGCGGAGCGTTGGAAGTAAGGATCTCTCAATACTTTGCGGAGAATGAGGGGACTGCCTCCTCCAGGGCAGCGGAGTGGGACGCGCTCAAGGTTGTGGTGAGGGGGCACTGTATAGGGAAATTTGCGGGTGCACAGCGGACGCTGGTGGATGACCTGGACAGGGCTGAGCGAGCCCTGAGGGTGGTAGAGAAACAGCGGCCCAATCGCCCCGATTTGCAGGACAGGGTATGCGCCGAGCGGGAGGCAGTGGCAGTAGAGGTGGAGCGCCTTCGTAGTTTTGATTATAAGACGTACCTAACTAAGGCGCTCGCTGAGGGGGATAAGACTGGGACACTCCTGGCCTGGTTGGCTAATCCCAGCAGGGGCGCTACTCCGATACTGTCTCTGGCGAGTGCGGATGGCATTACATACAACACCCAGCCAGACATATTGCGTTGTTTTAGGGCGTATTACGAACGGCTGTATGGGAGGGACCCGGTGGATCGAGCCGAGATGATGGACGCCTTGCTATCGGAGGTCCAATTGCCACGCCTCGAGCAAGAACAGGCAGAAGCCCTCGGGGGCCCGATTGATTTGGCGGAAATTAGAGGGGCCATAAAAAGAATGGCGCGCAATAAAACACCGGGTGTAGATGGGCTACCAGTTGAATTTTATGGTAAATATATTGATATCCTAGCCCCACGACTCCAAATCATATACAACGAAGCGAAAGAGAAAGGGGAGTTGCCCCGCTCGATGCGCGAGGCGATCATGATTCCCCTACTAAAACCGCGTAGGGACAGTTCTGATCCGGCGTCGTACCGACCGTTGTCGATGCTGACGACAGATTATAAAATATTGAGTACTATACTGGCCGCTAGGCTAGGGGCCCACATGCAGGATCTGATCCACAAGGACCAGTCGGGCTTTATACCCACCAGAAACACGTCACACAATATCCGCAGGTTGCTGAGGCTCGTGGCGGACCCCCCGCCGCTCGCCAGAGCCCCTATGGTCATGGCAATCGACATAGAGAAGGCCTTCGACAGCCTGGATTGGTGCTACCTGTACAGGGTGATGCACAGTTTTGGCATCTGTGAGGGCTATGTGCGATGGACGAAGGTGCTCTATGCGTCGGTTGGCGCTAGGGTACGGGTGGGGGCGCTGATATCGGATCCCTATGAAGTGCATAGGGGTACTAGACAGGGGTGTGCGCTCTACCCCCTGTTATTTGCCCTCGCGATGGAACTATTAGCGGCACTGGCTAGGAGAGGTGACTACTACCGGGGGCTGGAGGTTGGCGGGACCCACCACTACATATCGTTGTACGCGGACGACCTCCTGCTGTTCTTGGACAATGCCGAGGAAGCAGTGGAGGGGGCGGAGAGCCTTCTAGCGCGATTCGGGGAGGTCTCGGGCCTAAGAGTGAATTGGGCAAAGACATGCCTCTTCCCTCTCCGGAGGCCGGAGCAGTGCCCCTGGACCCGTCCCAGGCTCCGCTGGGAGCCTGACTGTCTCCCCTATTTAGGGGTGCATATCTACCATGAGCCCGCAGACCTGCTGGAAGGCAACGTAGGCCGCTGTATCCGCACGTTGCAAGGTAACATGACCTTTTGGGCCACTCTTCCTTTGTCCATGACGGGCCGGGTATCTCTGCTTAAAATGATTGCTCTGCCACGATTGTTATACTTCTTTAGGACTCTTCCTGTGTGGATACCGGGAAGCGTCTTTCGACGCCTGAAGTCCCAAGTGGTGTCCTTCCTGTGGGACGCTGGCAGGCGGAGGATAGCTTTGGCGACCCTGACCCGCCGAAGAATGAGGGCGGACTCGCGGTCCCTGATTTTGAGCTCTATTATTTAGCTGCCCAGCTGCAGTTTTTCACGCAGGAGGTGGCAAGGGTATACCGGGGCCCGGAACAAGAGAGGGACGTTGGCACCCCCGCCACGTACTGGCGTACATCACCTTGCAACAGAAACTGGCACTCAGAGGACTATCCCAGGAGGAACAGACGCTGAGGCTCTGCTGGAATCGCATGTAGAGGCGGGCCGGTCCTGGCCATCCATATGTGCCTGAAATCCCGCTGGGTATGCTCACAGCGTTTCCACATGGCGGCGACTGGTCGACCCTCCAAGGTTGGGAGGAGGCTGGCCTGCAGATGGTGGGGGACCTCTACACTGATGGGGTGCTCACGCCATACCAGACCTTGCAAGAGCAATACGGCCTCCCGAGGGGAGACTATCTACTGCATGCGGCCGTGGTACGAGTGATCCAGGCGCACTGGGGGGAGGGGCTGCTTGAGCCCCCAACGTCGCCACAGACTACTCGAGGATAATTTGCAGCCTCTAGCGCGTCTAAAAGCCCAATGGGAGACGGACCTGCAGAGGGAGATCCCGGACACGACGTGGGCTCAATTGGTTCAGAAAGCCAGGAAGAGCACCAGAAACGCCCGCTTCCAATTAATACACCTCTACATACTCCATAGAGCCTATCTTACCCCGCAAAAAATAGCACGATACTTTGGCGCAGTGGACGCAGCGTGCCCCAGATGTGCGCTATTAGGTGCGGACTTACTGCACATGCTGGGGGGCTGTCCGCACCTGCAGGACTACTGGAGGGAAGTGGGCGACACATTGAACGAGGTCACGGACAGGGATCTGCATTACGATGGTGCGACTACACTCCTGCACTGGTTTCCACACACACGTAAAAATAAACTGACGGGCAAATTCATAGACATGGGCCTACTTATCGCCAAGAGGGAACTCACCAGGGGATGGAAGGCGAGGACTGTGCCAACACACAGGAAATGGCTGGCCGAGTTTCAGAAATGGGCGGCAGCGGAGAGCACAATTAGATACCAACTAGCACGACGGGGTCGGACGAGAAAGTTCAGGAATCGGCCATGGCATGGGAAATCCTAGTCCAGGCGCTCTGGGACAGTGCAGTGGAGAGTGGGGAGGAGGGGGAAGCAACAGACCCAGGGGTTCAGGGGGAGGCGGTGCCGCTCCTAGCGCCTACCATGGACACACACACTCAATGATTCACTCCAAACTCCGTAGCTTACCAACACACATCAGTATACTGCTACCGGACACAGGCACTGGACACCACAGAACACCAGAGGGGAGGGGGGAGGGACACACGTTGGGGGAAGGGGATGTAGCGTCCCAATGATACCAGGAAGTACTGTACGCACTGATTGGATGCCGGGGGGGAACTTGTTGATAAAAGTTAAAAGCAGATAGCGGTTGACCACTGGACATGCCGACCTTTAGTAAGGAGGGGGAAGCACTGATTGTGATAGTCGCCACCCGGCCTCAGGGATGCGGGTTGCGAGGCTGTGTATGTCCTACCTCGAAGAAATGTGAGAATCAGATGTCCCGCGTTAAATATACTTACGGATGTACTGTAGTGCTTGCATTGATATCTGCAATAAAAATTGTTTTACAAAAAAAATCAAAAAAATTCTTGCATTGTGGTCTCTTTTGCTATACATATTAATAATTTATGAGTATTAGTAGACCATAAAGTAAATTCTTTCTGGCTTCACATGTTTGCACTAAATTAATCCTCTAACCCAACTGTATATCCATATTGTTTAAAGAAAAAAACCAAGAGTATTAGTAGACCATAAAGTAAATTCTTTCTGGCTTCACATGTTTGCACTAAATTAATCCTCTAACCCAACTGTATATCCATATTGTTTAAAGAAAAAAAACAAGATATTGGTTGGTTTTTAAGCAGCACAAGATGCATTTGCGTGTCACTTGGATATTAGAAATGGATAATAGGCAACATAGGTACCTCTTTTAGATCAGAAAACGGGTTATTCGAAGTTTTCTGTTTCATTGATATCTGAAAATGACAACGTCGATTGACTGGCAAATTCAAGTTAATCATAAATCTGTGGGCACCAGAAATATAGTTGTAAGGAGCACATGCTAAATAATGGCGAATTGATTATACAATGAGCATCTTTTGCGACCATACTATTGTTAAATTAAACAAATTTTACTCGCTCTGCTTTATAGAGCACAGTCCTCTCTCTGTTATTTTAACCATCTGATGAACACCTAAATGGACTCATGAATATAAATATTAACCCTGATCCAAAGCAAGGCTTCTGGATGGAAAAAGTCAGATTATTATCTCATAAAATGCATGCTGTAAATTACAGCGAATATTGTGTTATACTTTATATTTCATAAGTATATTTTGTTATTTTGTATTTGAACATAGTAATGTAAGAAACCCATTTCACCTTTTTATCGTCGATGGGCCGAATCAGAGCCTATTGATGTCGCTCTTCTGAGGTCGCATTTTTTGACCTTGCGATCTAATTAAATGCAATAAAAAAATTTGGGAAAAGGTATCTTAACTTTAAAGAAACAAAATTATCTGCAGTTAATCTAGTAGTGGCGTTTGAGCATATTCATATCACACAATCACCTTTCAGGTACAGAAAGGGAAACCTGACATCTATATCCTGTGATATAGAGGAAGTGACTTAATTCTATCACACTCGATCTAACTTGGATATATCAAATGATTCACATATCGTTAGCAGCGTTATTTTAGTCACAAATATAATTGGCAACTAACGTATAGTTCTATTTTTCTATGGCCGTGATCAAATCTTAGCAAAAGTTCAATTGGTGACCAACAGCTGTAAATTAAACCTGAAGCGTTCAGTTACTTAGACAAGAAAACGCGCAAAGGTTATTGTCTACCTAGTGAGACCTAATACAACATCAAAATTCACCTTAGTCTCGAAGTCGACGTGTATCTAGCTCTTCTAATGTAGTGTGATTTGAATTTGAATCTATTAAAATAGAAATACAGGTATCGGAGATTAGAGTAATATTATATATGGATGGATAAAGCCTATCCATAATCCTGTTGCGTTAACATACCTCAAAAAGTGTTTCAATCGTCGCAGACTCACCAATTGAACTTTTGCTAAGATTTGATCACGGCCATAGAAAAATAGAAGTATACGTTAGTTGCCAATTATATTTGTGACTAAAATAACGCTGCTAATGATCTGGGAATCATTTGATATATCCAAGTTAGATCGAGTTATGATAGAATTAAGTCACTTCCTCTATATCAGAGGATATAGATGTCAGGTTTCCCTTTCTATACCCGAAAGGTGATTGTGCTATATGAATATGCTCAAACACCACTACTAGATTAACTGCAGATAATTTTGTTTCTTTAAAGTTAAGATACCTTTTCCCCCCCAAAAAGTTTATTGCATTTAATTAGATCGTAAGGTCAAAAGTGCGACCTCTGAAGAGCGACATCAATAGGCTCTGATTCGGCACATCGTCGATAAAAAGGTGAAATGGGTTTCTTACATTATTATGTTCAAATACAAAATAACAACAAAATATACTTATGAAATATAAGGTATATCACAATATTCGCTGTAATTTACAGCATGCATTTTATGAGATAATGTGACTTTTTCCATCCAGAAGCCTTGCTTTGGATCAGGGTTTATATTTATATTTACGAGTCCTTTTCGGTGTTCATTAGATGGTTAAAATAACTGAGAGAGGACAGTGCTCTATAAAGCAGAGCGAGTAAAATTAATTTCATTTAACGATAGTATGGTCGCAAAAGATGCTCATTGTACAATCAATTTGCCATTATTTAGCATGCGCTCCTTGCAACTAAATTTCTGGTGCCCACAGATTTATGATTTACTTGAATTTGCCAGTCAATCCACGTCGTCATTTTCAGATATCACGGAGACAGAAGAAATCTTCGAATAACCAGTTTTCTGATCTAAAAGAGATACCTATGTTGCCTATTATCCTTTTCTAATATCCAAATGCATCTTGTGCTTCTTAAAAACCAACCAATATCTTTTTTTTTCTTTCTTAAAACAATATAGATATACAGTTGGGTTAGAGGAATAATTTAGTGCAAACATGTGAAGCCAGAAAGAATTTACTCTATGGTCTACTAATACTCATGAATTATTAATATGTATAAGAAAAGAGACCACAATGTAAGAACATTTTTTGATACCAACTATATTACAATATTGTATAAAATATCACTGTCATTAGGAATAGAATGAAAGGTACTGCAAAAAGTATGCTTTGAATTTATATCTGTTTTGAATGTAAACCATTATGTGATTGTATATATTTGCTTTACGGGTGATATAGTATATGTATGTTTTTAAATTAGATATGTGGCAGAATAAGAAGTAATTATTTTTTGTTCTACATTATCTTAGTGGTCAACTGTTATAATACTGTTCAGTTCTGAAGATGGTCGCGTCTATGAAAAAATAGAGACCAAAACGTCGACCTACGCTTTTTCTTCCATCATTTTGTAATAATTTTAATTGAGAAGAAAAGTGTCTACAATTGTTACAGTGAAGGCGTTTGAATCTATATTTTCATCTTCTTGTTTCATTGTCTGTATATTTTTTAGTACCCAATTTTGAAAATACATAAAGTGAATACTTTCTCTATATACACCCGTTTTTGCTCTGATTTTTATGCAGGCCCCTTGTACTGCATTTCAATTCACGTTGATCATTGTGATTTTGACTCAATGCATGAAATAATTAAATTGTGACACTAGTTATTGAAATCTACTAATGAGAAGAGGCAACTATTCGCTTGGTCTGAAATTTAATTGTATGAGTAATACAAATAGATTGTCAAACAAATCCCTTGAAGGTACATTTATTTTCGTTTGGGTTAGATGATGAGCCAGCCTTTTGACCTGATGATGTTGCCTGATGTGAATTTTAGGAAGAATTGTTGTGGTCTGCACATAGGTGGATATTGGTGTGTCTTTATTGGCCCCATGAACTTGTGGGTTCATGTAGAGGTTGGAGACTTCTGGAGACTGCATATAGGGTTAGGTGTGTATGCAAGTCAGACAAATTGGGTAAGATCTAGGTTAGCCCATTCGAGCCCACTGGGATCTGGTTTCTGGCTAGGATGCAAACTACTGAAGTATGACGCCTCTCTGCATTTTGTTGTGACCTATTTGGAGTTTGGAGTTTGCCATCAGCCCACTTCTTGCGGAACCCGCTCCGCGGGTCCCGCTGCGCTAGGAGTGCTGCCTGCCGTTTTTCACAAGGGGACGCTGAGGGAAGGATTTTTGCCGGGGCTGCGAGCGAGTGCGCGCGCTCAACTGGGACTGCATATCCCAGGAGCGCCCGCCTGCCTGCTTGACTTGTTACACCTGGGCCGCTCTCCCCGACCCCTCCCCCCTCTCATCGAGCGCTTATCAACTGCTTCTCTGGATCTGGCGAGTGGGACGCCTCTCTGCATTTTGTTGTGACCTATTTGGAGTTTGGAGTTTGCCATCAGCCCACTTCTTGCGGAACCCGCTCCGCGGGTCCCGCTGCGCTAGGAGTGCTGCCTGCCGTTTTTCACAAGGGGACGCTGAGGGAAGGATTTTTGCCGGGGCTGCGAGCGAGTGCGCGCGCTCAACTGGGACTGCATATCCCAGGAGCGCCCGCCTGCCTGCTTGACTTGTTACACCTGGGCCGCTCTCCCCGACCCCTCCCCCCTCTCATCGAGCGCTTATCAACTGCTTCTCTGGATCTGGCGAGTGGGACGCCTCTCTGCATTTTGTTGTGACCTATTTGGAGTTTGGAGTTTGCCATCATCCCACTTCTTGCGGGTCCCGCTGCGCTAGGAGTGCTGCCTGCCGTTTTTCACAAGGGGACGCTGAGGGAAGGATTTTTGCCGGGGCTGCGAGCGAGTGCGCGCGCTCAACTGGGACTGCATATCCCAGGAGCGCCCGCCTGCCTGCTTGACTTGTTACACCTGGGCCGCTCTCCCCGACCCCTCCCCCCTCTTCACCTATTTGAGCACATACCGTATATTACGCACCTTGCATCCCCGCTGCGCGGGAGCGCGCGGGAGAAGCCCGGGACAAGGGCGGGACCATCTGTGGCCGTCAGGGGCCGAGGGAGGCCGGGCTGGGCTACCCCATTAACATCTACGGTCCAGGTATTGACCCACCTACTGATATATTAACTGATTCGTGACTTGTGGGTTTATTGGGGGGTTGAAGGGGGGATCCCTGTACTATGGCTTGCTCAACAAGCACCTCTACCCTGTTGCCTCCAATGGCCGAGGCAGAGCCGGCTGTCATGGGCCCCCTTGATTCCTACTTTAAACGCTTGCCACAGGATATTGATAAAGAGATCGCACTGGCGGAAAGACGAGCTGGGCGTAGGCTCTCGATTGAGCTTTTGAAAAACCCGCCTGAGAAAAACCAAGGTCTGAACTTTCCTGCGCTGGTTACACCTCTGTCATCTATTGTTTTACCAGTCACTCAGGACCTACTACTTGATCTACCCTCCCATAATGAGTTAGCTGACATCTCATCATTAGTCACTGTAGCAACTAGTCTATCTGTTGAGCATTCTGATGTACCTAGTCAATTATCTAAAGAGAAAGGAGTTGTGGAAAAACCCTGTGTGCATTTGGAAGTGCTTAAACCCAAGCCCGGTGTTAAAAGGAAATGGGGAGTTACTGTTAAAAAACCACAACCTCAAAAACCTGCTAGAAAGTACAGGAAGCTGGGTACCAAACCATTCTTAAGCCATGTCCCTGCAAAGAATGGCGCAGTAATGCCAATGGGGGAGGCTATAGCAGTCCAATTAGAAGTGGACCCTGTAATTATGGTGCCTTCTACAAAATTGGCGATACCAGCCGCAGATTCAACCTGCATAGCACTGCCGGGGCCACTATCTCCCAATCATGATTTCCTGGTAGAAGTGGAAAAAATAATGCGTTCCCTCCTACATCCCGTAGAGCTCAGACTGCAAAAGCTAGCTGAACAACTTGACCACCTAGAACAAGCTAGCTTAGATAATTTTTTTTCTATTAAATCTCTAATTAAGGCTGGCAATAAAATGGGTGAGATTGGGAGACACCTACAGATAGTTGATAAAGACCAAGGAGTCGCGTTGGTAGACTTACAATCCCCGCCTGTAAGTGTTACTCCTGTCCAGGAAAATAAAGGGGCGAATAGTAAGAATGTATCTGATTTAATGTCCACCAAAATCATTAGTAATAGCGGGAAAACTAAGCCCAATAACATTACCAACAAGGGTAGTAAGGATAGTGTGAAAAACCTGCCCACCATTATTAGTAAAAATGCCACACTTCTGCCGACCGGACCGGGGAAAACTGTGGCCAAATGGCCAGGAAAGGACAAAATCCCTTCTAGTAATGGCAACGGGAATAAGGGGGGGCCTACCTCCCAGATAGTAATGGGTGGTGGTCCCACGAGGGATGCCCCTAGTATCGGGAACGGGACTAATTCTGTTGTGGCAGTGGAAAACATCCTTACACAGTGCCGTGTTCTCCCAGAGCAAGCACAAACAAAACCCCATATAACTAAACTGCTGACTAGGATCCCCCCAGTACAGCTCACCCCGGACTCCCACCCATACGTGGCCATACTTACGAATGTTCCACCGTTAATGGAGGGCCAAAGAGAAACTTATGACACGCTAAAAAATAAGGCCATGCATTGGCTTCGTGTCAATAGACCCCTGCCAGGGGGAGTGGATGGCCTGATAATTGGGGCAAGAAGGGTCAACTGGATAGGGAATACCCTAAAAAAGCAGGGGGGTGAGTGTATTATAATTAACTTCCAGGATCCAAGGGTTGTGGGGCTGATAACGGTACCTGGTTGGAATATTAGCATTGGTGGGATTGGGGTTGTGGACCTCACCTTTTTTTATCCCAGACCGGTCATCTACCCAGGGGGCTGTAGGGAGCTATCGAGATACAGTCTCTATACCGGGGTAGAGGCTGGCCCCACTGCTGCTCCCATATCAAGAACAAATAATTGCTATATACCGGCATTTATCCCCCAGAATGGGCAGGGGCAGATGAGGTGGGGATGTTGACATAGATCAGTTGAGCAATTACATCTGGAAGGGGAAAAGGTTGGGGGAAGTAACCCTGTTGAAACAATGATACACAATGAAGTTGAAATGAGCCCAACATCTGAAGTAGTGAATGTGAGTGATGGGAGCATCATTGCAAGTCCGGCAGGTTGTGCGGGTGAACTAGCCATTCCAACCACTATTTGCATCAAGGAGGGAATAGATGCAAACTGTATAAATATTGTTCTAGGAAAGGATTGTGATTGTGGGAAGCTGGACGATTTCTTGCCCATGGCATCTAACGAAAAGGGGACTTGTATAGAAAATACCCTGGAGAGACTTTTGTCATGGAATATAGCGGGGCTGGGGGTCAGATTGTTGTCACAGCATTGGATTGATTTTGTAAGTGGGTTTGAAATGTGCCTATTCCAAGAGACGTGGGCTTGCGACCCAATATATTTCCCAGGATATTTAAATTTTTGTATACCAGCTACGAGAGGCCCCAGGGGTAGACCTATGGGAGGCCTCGCAATTTGGATCAAGCAAAACTCTAATGTCAAAGTAAAAATTATTGATCTAGGTTGCAAGGATATACAATTATTGAGATTATCTGCAGGAAAGGGTGGCTTGATAGACATCTATAACATATATGCTAGGGGCAAGAGTCTTGGGAATTCTGCTACCCTAGAGGTCTTATCCGCCTCCCTCGAATCCCGGTCACTTGGAAACAGAGTAATCTTGGCTGGTGATTTGAATAGGACATTTGAGCCTTTAGAAAATACTGCATACCCAATAGGAATAGAGGAAGATGCCCTTTGGGGCAACCCAAATCTAAACCTCATACCTGTGAAGCGGTGGACAAAAGATATTCTGTTGTTGAATGCGTTATGTCTGGAGTATGGTTTGATGGCCCTTAATGGCAGGACAAAAAGCGACCAAGGTGGCAATTGTACATTCGACAATGGACATAATAAAAGTAGGATTGACTATGTCATCTGTAGTCTTGAGTTATGGTGTGGCGTGGGTGACATGGAAATTGTGGGGAGAGTAGAAAGTGACCATAACCCCCTCTGTGTCTCCCACTCATGGTGGAAGGCCGCACGAACCAACTTAGTGTCAGGTAGTGGGAGTGTACCTGTTATGGCTAATGACTCAAGACGGGTGAGATGGCCATATGTCCTGGCCAATTTGTCCACTATGGAGTCCATTAATATGGAGACAGTCAATGCTATTGATGCCATGGCAAAAGTAGACCCGGTAACACCAGACTCTGTCCAATTAACTGATATACATGACACATTCTTCTCTTTGATAAAACCGCACTTTACCAAGCCTTCAAAGACTATCAGAAAAGTACCAAGCACAATGGCGACCTGGTTCAACAAACAGTGCAGGGTAGCCAGACTGGAGTTGGGCAGAGCACTCAAAAGCAGGGACAAGGCCTCGATTAGCGCCACTAGGAAATATTATAATGACAGTATCCGCAAGGCCAAGAAGCTGTGGGACGAGGAGTACTGGGAGGAGCTACTCGAGGCTTCAGGGCAAAAGGATTCCAGACTTTTCTGGAAAATTGTGAAATGGGGAAGAGGGGGCGCCCCCAACAATCCCGACAACAATGTCGATGAGGCGTTGTGGGTCGAATATTTTAAACCCCAGTATGCTGAGAGTAGGGATATAATGGCCATTGAACCAATCCCTATGGTATTTTGCAAGGGTGATTTATTTTCAACTAAGGACGCGGAACACGTAATAGCAAGTTTGCAGGGGGGGAAAGCCCCTGGGCTAGATGGAATCCCTTCAGACATTTTTAAACATGACAAGGTCCAGTGGGCAAAATACGCGACCTTGTTGGGAAACGGCCTAGCGAAAGGGGCAAAAATCCCAAATATATGGAAGGGGGCAATAATAATACCGATCTTTAAGAAAGGCGATCGGTCACTCCCGGCAAATTATAGACCAATAAGTTTGCTGGCCACCATGCAAAAAGTAGTGGGGAAGATGCTGGTCGACAAACTCATGGCCTGGGTAGATGACAACAATGCTTTATCCCCCTTCCAGGCAGGATTCAGACGTGCAACTAGTACGGTCGATCAAATTTTTCGTTTCACCATGCTGCGGTGGGGGACTGTACT
Organism: Lissotriton vulgaris; assembly: GCF_964263255.1. NCBI lineage: Eukaryota > Metazoa > Chordata > Amphibia > Caudata > Salamandridae > Lissotriton > Lissotriton vulgaris. Next base: position 1,360,867,699 of record NC_141694.1, on the reverse strand, counting down.
CCTGGGCAAAGGCAGCCTCTATGTAGCATTTGTAGATCTAAGGGCTGCCTTTGATCTGGTGCCCAGGTGCACGCTGTGGGAGGTTCTGTCCAAAATAGGGGTCCCACCTGATTTGCTTACGCTGATAATGCGTCTGCATGAAAGCAACTATGCAAAGGTCCAGTGGGGGAGGAATGGGGAATCTACCACCAACTTCCCAGTCGAGCGGGGGGTCCGGCAGGGATGTGCAATGGCACCCCTGCTGTTCTCCCTGTTCATTAATGGCATTGTAGACAGGATGATGGACGCAATGGTTGACGCACCTTCGTTAGCGGGCATCAGAGTTCCAATTCTGATGTTCGCTGACGACACTTTGATCGTGTCCAAAACCCCGTCGGGTCTCCAGCGAGCCTTGAACATTTTTGACTCATTCTGTAAAGAACGGGGTCTCGAGGTTAATGTAAATAAAACCAAGTTGATGGCCTTTGGGCAAAAGCGTCAATCTCGACCCAATGTATTTTTGAACAATATCAAATTAGAGTTGGTAAATGTTTTTACATACCTTGGGGTCGAGATCTCAAGTAAACTTGGTTGGTCAAGACACATAGAGAAGGCGGTGTTGAAACACCAGCAGATTTCAGGAGCCCTCAGGGTCGAGCAAGTAAAATCCAAAACCAGGCCTATAAAACCTGTTCTCATGGTTTACGACGCAAAAGCCTTGGGCGCAACCCTTTACGGGGCTGAAGTCTGGGGCTTTGAGAGTCTTACCACCCTTCAAAGATCTGAGAACAGGTTTGTGAGAGGGATAACTAGCCTCCCCCAAAGTACCCCACTGATACCGCTTGGTTTGGATCTAGGTAGAAGATCGCTTAGTGACCGTGCCCGACTGAGGCCTATCCTCTATTGGAGACGGCTATGGACAATCGTGGAAATAAGACACTATGCTGAGGGGTTCTTAGCATTAGCCAAATTAGATGTTTTTCGCAAAATCACATGGTTAAAAATGCTAAGGGATATCCTTGCTGAGCTTGGGCTCTCCAAATTATGGGAAAACCCCCTTGGGGAAGTATTCCCTAGTAAATCCAGTATTAAAGAACTATATTTTTGAACCACATCGATCAGAAACTTTGGAGGAGCGTAACCTCGGAATCCATGGGGGGTAGATTCATGGAAATTAAACAAAGACCTTCCCTAGAAAAGTATTGGGACAGCATAACTGTTCCATTAGACAGGAAATTATTTTTCCAGTTAAGGGCAGGTTCTCTCCCCTTGAGGTGTATGACGTCCAGATGGAGAACTAATAGTGGCTCGTGTTGTCCGTCATGTGGGGCCCCTAATGAAAGCATCGCACACTTTCTTTTTTTATGCGATGCTTATGTAAATCCAAGAAAATCTTGGTTGGCTCCAGTTTGTAGGAACCTCGGTGTCCAAAGTGGTGTTGAGGGGTTGAGAATTATTTGCTCCTCCACTGAAATGTCAATCGTAGTTGGAACTGCTAAATATCTGGGGTGGGCTTGGTCCATAAGGAGGAGGGCTCTATCCTCTAATGTGTTCTGAATTTTACATTCTCCTATGTATGATTTATCCTTGCAGACAACAACTGGGAGATATATATGAATTTTAACTTTAAAATGCGGCTAATAAGTATGGTATGAGTTTTTATTGTATAAACTCGGGAATGGTCCGTAACACGGAGGTTTCTATATTGTAACATGCATTTAGTTTCCGCATATCATGAAAAAGCTATTTTAATTCTAATTGATAACAATTTTTATGCTATGTATTATGTATTCTTAATTATAAATTTATTGTTATAGAATGTTTGAAGTTTTTTAGAAATGTATGTATTTACATGTGTGTGCTTTTATGAGTGTATAACTCGAATAAAGCTTTTTCTACTACTACTGAAGTATGATGCTTTTGAAGTCTATCCTCAAAGTCAGGGTGACTAAGCTTTGATGTTCAGTTGTGTCAAAGGATGTAGAGAAATTGAGCAGTGGTGAAGACCCCTAGTTCCTCATTGTTTTCATGCAGAGTAAGCCTTTTTTGTGTGTGTAAATTCTGTGTCTTAGTTTTTCAACAAAAAAACATCATCCTTAGTTCCAGTGCATCCATAAGTAGTGTATTAGTAAAGCAAACTTGCCTCTCCTGCAGTCATTACAAATATACTTATCTCATATCACATCCAGGTATTGCTGTCCATCTACTGTTTGTCAGGAGGCAACGAGTAATTCACATGTTTAAAAGACATTAGTCCTTCATATTTAACATATAGCAATACATCAAGAAGAGCACACTATCCCCTCATTGCTTTAGCCTAACACATTGTTTGCACTTCTATATACAATATCAATGTTCCGCCCCCCCCCCCCCACCTTCCCCCGGTTCGAGGCATGTGGGCTGCTGAATTCATATCTGTGCATAGATCGCCGCCTAGTGTTGGGTCCAGATGATTGCACATTGTTGTCCTGGAAGAGTCTTCGAAGTATCACGAGATAGGTGGCTCCTCCCCTGGACTACAGTGCGCATGGGCATCGACTCCATCCCCAGATTGTTTTTTTCCGCCATTGGGTTCGGATGTGTTTCGGTTCCCTCTGTCGGAATCGATAGTTGTTTAACTTCTTTTACTTAAGACCAAAAGGTCTTTAGGACTCGCGTCGGTATTGTCTATCGTTCGGGTTCGTTTGTTTCATCGACTCCGAGCCAACACTGCCCTTCTGCGTGCTTTCGGCGCGGACGGGCCTACACGACGCTCTAAACTACTTTCATCATGGAACGAAGTCCATTTAAGAGGTGCCCGGTGTGTGCCTCGAAGTACCCACATATCGACGTGCACCCAGTGTGCAATAAGTGCTTGTCGCCGGACCACGACGAGGCCAAGTGTATGGCCTGCTCCAAGTTCCGGTCGAAGAAGACACTTAAGCTCCGCCGAGCTGCAAGACTGCAGGCCCAGCGATCGGCACCCCCTCCGACGGACATCTTTGACACGGAGGATGTCGGCGACGACACTATCCAGGATGTCACGGAATCTAACCCGGCGTCGGAGGTCGAGGAAGACTACGACGCGGAAGACGAGGATTTCGATGAAGTCGTCGAGGAGGCAGGGGACGACGACGGGGCCATTGCCACCGTAGAGGATAGCTCGGAAGAGAAGCTTCCTTACACTGACTCCGGGGCCAGCCACCATTCTAAGGCCCAGGTCGAGGGATCGCCTTCAGGCCTTACCCAAAGTCTTGATTCCCGTCCCACGGCTCCGCCTTCCGGGCCGGCCACGGACATTGATACGGCACCACTTACGGTACAGAAACCGAAAGTGAAAGCATCGGTCTCGACGCCAGACGTATCGAAACCGAAAGCGCAAGTCGCACTGGTCGGGTCGAAGGCTTCGGAGGCCTCGGCGCCGAAGAAATCCAAGATGGCCGTCGAGCTCAAGGGCCACGCCAAAATGGCCGACCCGAAGACTACGGTGTCGAAGCCGAAGGTGAAGACGGCCGACGCGGTTGCGTCGGCGCCGAAGTTGGTCGACGCACTTAAGAGTCGCATCGATACCAAGAAGGTCGACGACCATAAGAAGACCACGAAGAAGCGGCAGGACGACCCCAAGTCTATCACTGCCCCGCTTCCAATCGACAAAGCCAAGGGGGCAGCTGCGTCGGCTCCGAAGACTGCGGCCTCGGTCGCCGGCCCAAAATCTGCTTCAGAAGACTCTCTCGAGCCGGTGCGTCCCTCCGCCTCACTCACTAGAAAGGTCAACGAGTCCCTTCAGCGTATTAGGGAGGGGACCGCAGCAGTCGAGCCGCAGGACACTGTGCCGCCCAAGCCTCTCCAAAAACCGGCGAAAGCGCCAACGCCGATTCTGTTCGCGTTGCCGCCGAAAACGGCGCCGAAGGCTTTCACAGCGAAGCCTGGGGCCGGGGGGCCCTTGAAGTTATCTTCGACGCCGAAGGCATCGTTGGTGGTTCCATGCCCGCGCCACCAACCACTGGCAGACGAAGAGCGTCGAGAAGTGATCATCGACGCCAACACAGGCAAACTCTCTCTCCTTAAACGGAAGATCACCCCTGAACCAGCTTTGGAGAATTTCCAAATCCCACTTAAGAAAAAGATGGACTCTGCTGGTGCCTCTGCCCCTTTATAGCCTGCATCACCCCAAGGCCATGAACTTTCACCCACTCATTCTAATGTTGAGGAGGGTGATGGTAACGACGAGGATGAGTATGCCTATCCAGTCTACTCAGACCCAGAGGATGTGACTGAGCCTTGGTCTGCTGGTGGCGACCCTGGGGACCCGCATTCAGGACAGGAGCCTCAGCTCTTTTCAGCAAAAACTTCCCCAACTGAGGACTCTGCAGCTTTCAATGCTCTAATTGAAAGAGCGGCAGCCAACCATGACGTCGATCTCCATGCTGACCCAGTAGACGTCGATTTTCTTTTTGACACCTTTTCAGTCGCTGAAAAAACTGTAAAGACTTTGCCAATGCTAAAAGGGGTGTTGAAACATGCGCCGGAGGTCTTCAAGGAGCCCACCCGAGCAAGAGTCGTCAACCCACGTATTGACAAAAAGTACAAGGCAGCGCCCACTGATCCAACATACATCAAAGGACAGTTGCCTCTGGATTCCTTGGTTGTCTCCAATGCTCGCAAAAGAGCCAACTCACAGACTACGGGTGATGCTCCTCCCCCAGACAAGGAATCAAAAGTATTTGAGGCTTCGGGGAAGCGTGTTGCTGCGCAGGCAGCCAACATATGGCGCATATCCAACACACAGGCGCTGCTTGCGCGTTACGACAGGGCACACTACGACACTCTAGAGACCCTTCTACAACACCTGCCAGAGCAATATAAGGAAGCAGCTGAGATGTTGATACAGGAGGGGAAGCTTATCACCAATGCTTCAATTAAGTGCGCTCTGGATGTGGCTGACACCGCCTCAAGAGCGATAAGCACTAGCGTTCTACTGCGTAGGCATGCATGGCTCAGAATATCCGGTTTCAAACCAGACATTCAAACTACCATCCTCAACCAAACTGTCAACCCAGACCACCTGTTTGGCCCAGAAGTTGATACCACCCTCGAAAAAATGAAAAAGGACACCGACACTGCTAAGTCTATGGGTGCCTTGCAGTCCCAGCAGTTTCGGGGTGGTTCCTTTCGTCGCTCCAATAATAGAGGCACCTCGAGGGGTCAAGCGTCACAGTCAACGCAATTCTATAAGAGTAACACCCAACCCTCCTATACCAACAAGGGTCGGGGTGGATACCGTGGCAACAACGTCAAAGGTAGAGGACGTGGTAATTACAGCTCCAGGTCCTCCACCGCCAACAAACAGTGACGCCTTGTCACTGCCCCCCGACCACGCAACACCGGACGGGGGGAGACTCCAGCAGTTCCTGCCCGTGTGGACGTCCATCACCACGGACAGGTGGGTCAGATCTCTTATCCAATATGGTTATTGTCTGGAGCTCACATCCACTCCACCCAACATACCCCCAAAGAGCCGTCCTATGTCCGGCGAGCACTTGCACTTGTTGCAGCAGGAAGTCAACGTCATGCTGGAAAAAGGAGCAATAGAGCTCGTGCCCCTGCAGGAAAAAGGTACAGGAGTTTACTCCCTGTACTTTCTGATTCCAAAGAAGGACGGATCCCTCAGGCCCATCCTAGACCTCAGACCTCTCAACTTTTACATTCTGTCGGAACATTTCCATATGCTCACGCTGCAGCAGGTTCTCCCACTGCTTCGGCAAGGGGACTTCCTGGCAACTCTGGACCTCAAGGATGCGTACTTTCACATTCCACTGCATCCTTCACACAGAAAGTACCTCAGGTTCACCATTCAAAACCAGCACTACCAGTTCAAGGTTTTGCCTTTTGGGGTCACCACAGCACCCAGGGTCTTCACAAAGTGCCTAGCGACGGTGGCGGCGCATCTGAGACGTCAGAACATCCATGTCTACCCCTATCTGGACAACTGGCTCATTCAAGCGAAGTCGGCCCAGCAGTGCGCCGACCACGAGTCCCATCTCCAGCCCGCCCACATACGGCAGTATCTGGGTGCGACCATAAACACTCTGGCGGCCACGGCGCAGCCGAATTCAGTGAGAGTCAACAGCATTCAGTCGCTCATCCAAAGATTCAGACCTCAACACTCGCTTCCAGCAAGAGTGTTCATGCAGTTGATAGGCATGATGGCCTCCTGCATCTCCATAGTCCCACACGCGAGACTACATATGCGTCCGCTTCAGGAGTGCTTAGCACGTCAGTGGACTCAGGCTCACGGGCAGTTGAAAGACCTAGTGTTGGTGAGCGGTCGGGCATACAACTCTCTGCATTGGTGGAATCCACAAAACCTTTGCAAGGGCCGACTGTTTCAAGAGCCTGTGCCGCAGATTATCCTGACAACGGACGCTTCTCTCCAGGGATGGGGAGCGCATGTACTCCAATACACTGTGCAGGGACTATGGACACTACAGCAAAGGAAGATGCACATCAATGTACTGGAACTGATGGCGATCTTCATGGCCTTAAAGGCATTCAAAGTACATCTGTGCAACAAGGTCGTGTTGATCCGGACGAACAACATGACGGCCATGTACTACATTCAGAAACAGGGGGGCACACACTCTCCGCAGCTGTCTCATCTGGCTCAGAGCATGTGGAAGTGGGCCATTCAGAGGAACATTTTCCTCATGGCAGAACCTCTCTCAGGCAAGGACAATCAGATGGCGGACCTGCTCAGCAGGCACAGCCACCAAATGCACGAGTGGGAGATACATCCATCAGTACTCCAACCGTAGTTCCAAAGATGGGGTCATCCAGAGATAGACCTGTTCGCCACAAGGGAGAACGCAAAATGCCAAAGCTTCGCCGCCAGGTTCCCACACCCGCAATCGCAGGGCAATGCGATATGGATGAACTGGTCAGGCAGATTTGCGTACGCTTTTCCCCCAGCACCTCTGATACCGCTGGTGGCGCGCAAGCTCAGGCAGCACTCGATGACTCTCATCCTAGTTGCTCCAACGTGGGCTCGCCAACCATGGTACACCACGTTTCTGGAACTTTCCGTGGTACCGCATCAAAGGCTTCATCTCACACCCAGCCTTCTGACGCAGAGCCATGGCGACATTCAGCACCCAGATCCGCAACAGCTCAACCTGGTGATCTGGCTCCTGAAGTCCTAGAATTTGGCTACCTTAACCTTCCTCCCATTTGCATGGACATCATTCGGGAGGCGAGAAAGCCCACTACTAGAGCATGTTATGCGGCAAAATGGAAGCGGTTTGTCATCTATTGCGCAAACCACAACATTGATCCACTGGATGCTTCCATTCAGAACATCATCTGTTACCTGTTCCATCTATACAAGTGTAATCTGGCATATACTTCCATTCGCATTCACCTGTCTGCGATGGCCGCATACCTCCGAAATAGGCAGAACCTTTCCCTTTTCAAAGTTCCTGCCATCAAGGCATTTCTGGAAGGCCTCAAAAGAGTAATTCCGCCACGGACTCCACCAGCTCCGGAATGGAACCTCAATGTGGTTCTTACAAGACTGATGGGTCCTCCCTTTGAGCCACTACATTCTTGCGAACTTCAGTTCTTAACATGGAAAGTGGCTTTCCTGGTAGCAATTACATCGCTACGGAGGGTTAGTGAGCTGCAAGCCCTCACAATCCAAGAGCCTTTCTTCCAAGTTCATTCTAACAGAGTAGTGCTCCGCACTAACCCAAAATTTCTACCCAAGGTTGTGTCTCAGTTCCACATCAACCAAACCATTGAGTTGCCGGTGTTCTTTCAAAATCCAGAGTCGCTGGCGGAGCGGATGCTCCACACCCTTGACGTTAACGGGCCCTTATGTATTACTATTGATAGGACCAAGGATTTTAGAAAGACTAAGCAGCTTTTTGTTGCCTTTGCGCCACATCACAAAGGTAACCCTATTTCCAAGGCTGGTATTGCTAGGTGGATCGTGAAATGTATTCAAATCTGTTATGCAAAGGCAAAACACACTCTTACAATTCCACCGAGAGCCCACTCCACCAGAAAGTTGGGGGCCTCTATGGCTTTCCTTGGAAACATTCCCTTGGAGGACATATGTAGTGCAGCCACATGGTCTACCACACATGCATTTACTAAGCATTACTGTGTAGACGTGCACTCCAAACAGCAGGCAGCTGTGGGGCAGGCTGTTCTCAAGACACTTTTCCAAACTGCTGCAGCTGGCAAGGGCGGCCGCCGCTAATGGAGGGACTGCTATGTATTCTATGCACAGATATGAATTCAGCAGCCCACATGCCTCGAACTGCAAATGCTACTTACCAGTATGCATCTGTTCTTGGCATGTAGGGCTGCTGACATTCATATCGCCCGCCCTCCTCCCCGGCGCCTGTAGCAGCTGCAGTGTTCACATATCATTTCATGGCATGGTCATCATTCACTGAGTTTCACTCCATCTTGGCCACAATGGCTAAAAACAATCTGGGGATGGAGTCGATGCCCATGCGCACTGTAGTCCAGGGGAGGAGCCACCTGTCTCGTGATACTTCGAAGACTCTTCCAGGACAACAATGTGCAATCATCCGGACCCAACACTAGGCGGCGATCTATGCACAGATATGAATGTCAGCAGCCCTACATGCCAAGAACAGATGCATACTGGTAAGTAGCATTTGCATTCAGTTTAGAGCATGCCAACCCTTATGTGTATGCCCCACCTCTGCTAATGTGCGGTTATCACCATGCTATCCATTCTCGACTCCAGTGGGTGTGCTAGTAGGTAACCCGTCAAGGGGGCCCATATGTCTCTAGGTCTGGATGCACAAGGTAGTTCAGCGTATGCAGCCAGACGTTCCTGGCACGTTACCAGGTCAGTAATCCAGTCTTTGAATTTGGGCGCCCTCCCTCTGTCCCAGGGACAGGCCACCCGCCTCTTGGCGATTAGTAAGGCAAGGGCAACATATTTGCGGTGTGCCGCCTGCACCTGCTGGACATAACTAAGCAAAGCCATCAGCAGTGTGGGCTCTAGGTGCGTATTTATCATTAGTATCAGTGCTTCAAATACCCGCGTCCAATATTCGCCCACTCCTGGACACTCCCAGGCTAAGTGAAAAAAATCTGCCCAGGCGCTTAGCATCTGTCACACCGATCTGACTCCCTCAGGTGGTACCTATGCATCCTAGCCAGCGTGTAATATAGTATGTGCAGGAATTTATCATGTATTATACGAAGTCTACTACTAGATGACACCTTCTCAGTTTGCAACCAACAATATTCCTACTGATTGTCAGTTAATTCGAGACCTAGCTTCTCCACCCATCGTGCACAAGCAGGGGCAGCTGGCAACTCCCTTTGTGTGTGAGCTGTCCGATAGAGCAAGGAGACAAGACTTCTAGCCGTTTTGCTCTTTAGCAACAATTGTAATGGAGCTAGCTCCTGTGGTTCGTCTGGGAAGTCCAGGGTAAGCGATTTGATGCCCTGCCTAAGCCAAATTTACAAAAATACGCCCAGCTGGGTCTGTTTCAGTCCCTGAAATACATGTTCTATTGTGCGGAACTGACCCTCATGATATAGGTCTCCCCAGGTGTGTGATGCAGAATAAGCCTTCAGTGGTGATTGTCCCAGTGATATATTACGGTCAATTTCTGGATTGCATTCCTGAAAGTAGGCATTTTTGATTCTTTATTAGGAGTTAAGTGAAGGCTGTTTTCTTGAGGCTCTTACCCAGGAATGTTGAATGTATGATAGGGTTGTAGTTGCAGGGTTGTGATGGGTTTGTTCCTTCTTGGAAGATTCCCCACAGGAGACTTTGGTGATAAAATAATTGTTAATTTTGGATAGGGATTATAGTGTCTCCCGAGTGAATGTCACTAATGCTTATACTGTCTTTGTTTGATGTAGCTTTTGTTTTTTTGAGATTTGAGAGATTGTCAGCGAAAAGAAGGTAGTAGTGAGTCCACCTGGGTCTCCTGAGGCACTGCAGTGGTCGGATCATTTAGAGTGATGTCTAGGACTTTTGTGTTGATGTGTTCCCTGATTTTGTCAATGTTGGTGTATTTCTCTTTTGTGTGTTGGAGGTGTCTATGTGGTTTGGAATTTAGGCAGCTTTTGATTACGTTAAAGATTGCTCTGCTTTTGTTTGGTATTAACATTTTAGCCATGGAATAGCATATAGCTTTGACATCTGAAATATGCTTTCTGTAGGATGCTCACAAGGTTCTCATGATTTATTAGTTCTTCTTTTATTTCTCTGGTCTTCTGAGGGCATGTTTGCTGTCTGAGAGTTTTTTGATTTGATTTTTGATTTTTAATTTTTGATTGGGTTTTATAGAGCGCATAGCTACCCTAGGGCATCCCAGCGCTAATGACCACGGTCCTGTAAGGTGAAGAATCATGGGAAGAGTGCTCAGGGGAAGAGTAGGGTCTTTAGTCGTTTCCTGAACCTGAGGTGGTTGTGTTCTTGCCTCAGGGAAAGTGGGAGGGCGTTCCATAGTCTGGGGGCGTTGTACGAGAACAGGCGACTGCCTGTTCTGGCCTTCCTAATTCTGGGGACGTTTGCAAGGGAAAGGGAGTTAGATCTTAGTTGCCTACTTGACTGTTGTTGTGTCACAAGTGGCCTGAGGATGGGAGGGCCTTCATTGTGCATTATTCTATGGGCAATGCACAGGGTCTTGAAATTGACCCGTTCTTTTACTGGCAACCAGTGCAGGCTTCTAAGGGCTGGTTTGGCCGAGTTCCTCGCTGTGGTTCCTGTGAGGATTCTTGCAGCCGCATTTTGTGCACATTGAAGTCTGTGGACTACAGAGGCTGGGGCCCCCAGATACAGGACATTTCCATAGTCTAATCTGGAGTTCACCAGCCCCTGCATCAGGAGCTTCCTGGATTGGAGGGGGAGTAGGTGGAGAATCTTTCGTGCCATCTTTATAAGGCCGAAGCAGGTTCCCGCTGTTTTCCTAGCTTGAGTTTTAAAACTGAGATCCTGGTTGGTGGAGTTCCCATGCATGGTGGCCAGGGAAGGGGTGTGGGGATATTGTTTGGATTTCCCAGGAGGAGTATTTCTGATTTCTCCCCGTTCAGTTTTAACCGGGAATCGCACATCCACTGGTGCACCTTCTCCAGACAACTGAATAGATTAGAGAGGGCATTGTCTGATTGGTTGAGGGAGACGACGAGCTGAGTGTCGTCAGCATACATTATTGATTTGATGCCAAAAGGCTTGACAACATCCTCGAGGGGTGACATGTATACATTAAAAAGTGTGGGGCTCAGGGAAGATCCCTGGGGCACCCCACACTTGAGTGACTGAGCCTTGGAGATGGAGTACCCATCTGCCACTTGAAAAGACCTGTCTTCGAGGAAGGATGTGATCCAAGCTAATGCGGAATCCGCCACTCCTATCAGCCCAAGACGGTGAACAAGGGTTGCGTGGTCCACCGTTTCGAAGGCGGCACTCAGGTCGAGGAGGATCACTGCCACTGATCCTCCTGCGTCCATTATGCCCCTAGCTTCTTCGACCACGGCTAACAGTGCGGTATCGGTCCCTTGTCCTGGTCTGAAGCCTGTCTGGGACTGGCGGAGGAGGTGATTGGTTTCTAGGAACTCAGAAAGTTGTTGGTTTGCTACTCGCTCAGCAATTTTGCTAATTGCCGGTAGCAGTGAGATCGGTCTAAAATTAGATGGATCCGTGGGATCTAGATGCGTTTTTTTATGAGAGCCTTGACTGTGGCTTTTTTCCAGTTTGCCGGGACTGTGCCATTTTTAAAAGAGGCGTTGATCAGGTTGGTGAGAGGGGGGGCTATGGTGGAAGCAACTTGCTTCAGTTTACTGATCGGAGCTGGAGAGTTCCTGTGTAGTCTTGATGTGTATTGCATGGTTTTTCATGAGTTCATTTTGATTTGTTTGTTTGTATTTAGTGGGAAGTGTTAGGTGAAGTTCGAGAACAAGGGAGTTACTATCCCCTCCCCTTTATCTTCCACCTCATCTCACCAAGAAGGAAGAGACGTTACATAAGCTTAATCCCAGGAGGATGATCAATTTCCTTATTGACCACACTATGGAGTTCAGATTTCGACCACCAACGGTTTGTGGGGTACACTGGCAGCAAGATAGGCAAGGCAGTACAAAATAGGACATTGTTTGTGCCTCAAAATGTGCTATGCCCTTGCAAAGAAAGACCCAATGGAGGGAATCCATGTTTGGCACACCAGGGCAAAGTCTTCACTGTACAGTGGAAGGTATTCCGGTGGCTGGGATCTGTTAAGTGCAACATTGGTTTCTCTTCGCAACTTTTCCAAACATTGAATGCAGAGGTGAGAAAGAATGGCCGTTGGACCACTGCCCATACCACACCTACTCCAGAGAACTGCAACCCATCATTGTCCTGCTTACACCCATTCTGAATGCCGCCATTTCTTCTGAGACCTTACCAGATGCTTTGAAACAAACAATTGTTCCCCCATTGCAGAAGGAACCATCTGCGGAGCCTTCTGTGCTCACCAACTACAGACCGATCTCCCTACCATTCCCGGCCAAGGCGTTAGAGAAAATCATCAACCAACATCTCACCAAATACCTTAATGACCACCAACTCCTTAAACTGCTCAGTGTCGATTCAGACCAACCACAGCACGGAAACTGAATGGCTCTGAACAGAGGAGGCGGCCTCATCCTCCGGGGCCTTTCCACAGAATGTTATTGACACTTCTAGAAACAGATTCCTTACATTACAATTATCCCCAGGCAACAGATTGGATCTGGAAATGTTTCTTGAGCAGTACCCCTGCGCACCAGTAGGTGGCATTGTTAAGCTCTGAGTGGCGTTGTCCATGCCAGAAGTGACGTGCGCAGTGCCTATATAGCTCCGCTGATGTCCGTTCTTTTTTTTTTTTTACATGCCAGTCAGCGCGTATGTGGGGAAATCTACCCTTAGTCAATTTTTTACTTAATTTTTCAATGTTTTGTCAAAGTGATATAAGGTATTTATCTCCTAGTGTGGCAGGTATGACATCTAAAAAGACAGGTTTCAAGCCCTGCGGCGCCTGTCACCGCCCGATGTTGGTGACCGACCTGCACCATGTATGCTTCTGGTGCCTTGACCACAACCCAAAGGTCTGTTCCAATTGCCACTCCATGAACCCGAAAGCATTTAGGGAGCGATGATCTAGAGCCTGGTCTAGAGTAAGGTCCCAGGAGCGGTCACGGGGTCCGAGGCTCTTGCTGCACTGGAAGGCAGCAGGCAATTCGAGGAAAGTCCCGCCACAAGAAGAAAATGTTTCCTTCTACCGGCCTGACATTGCGGTTAGTGAAAACCGCATGCCTTTTAGGCCGCTCTTCCCACACTCTGTGGGATACGGTTGTGCAGATGCTGCTAACCGTTCTGTAGGAGGTCCAGTCCCAGCGCTCTCAGGCTGTTGGAGACTGGAGGGATGCAGCTAAGTTCACCATTAGATGTGGACTGGACACCACTGACTCCTTAGGCAGAGCGGTTTTGCCAACAGTGGCCCTGCAGCGCCACGCCTGGTTGGGTACTACTGGCTTTTCTGGGGATTCCCAAACATCACTCATAACATGCCCTATTATCGCTTCCATCTTGTCGGAGACTAGGTGGATTTGGCACTAGAGCACTTTAAGGACAGCAGGGTTATGACCCTTCCATGGCCCCTCGTCCCCCTCACTCAGCCCTTTGCTCCTTTCATGGCCACGGAAGGGGTTCTCAGCAGAGTCCATACCGGGCCAGCCACCATGGCACAAGCTTCCCAGCCTGTGCGTGACCATAAACATGGTACCTACCAGCCCTGTGGGTCGTGTAGCCAGCGGTCAGGTCAGTTCAACGGGCAGCCGCACCCTCCAAACCCTCCTAGTCTTCTCATTTACCATCATGGGCACCAATGGGCGGCAGGATTTGCCATCATCTGCCCCACTAGCAGTCCATAACATTGGACAGGTGGATTTCGCTGATCGTCTGAAGGAGCTACTCCCCTCCCTTTGAGAGTACCCCTCCCTGCATGCCACCTACTTACGACAGGCTGAAGGAGGAACATCTATCCCTTCTCCACCAGGAAGTGACGCTCTCTTGGTCAACAGAGCAATAGAGAGAGTGCCAATGCCAGAAGTGGGTCGTGATTGCTATTCCTGCTACTTTCCGCTGCCCCAAAAAGGATTGAGGCCTTTTTACTATCCTCGAGCTGCACTCTTTCAGTTTCTTCATCAGCAGGGAGAAGTTCAAGATTATTATACTTACTCCGGTCCTGCCTGCCCTGGACCCAGGAAACTGTATGGTAGAGTTGGACTTGCAGTATGGATGTTTCTGCATTCCCGTCCTGCCTGCCCACAGGCGTTACTTGCAGTTCGAGGCGGGCTATGAGCACTCTCAGTTCACTGTGCTCCACTTTAGCCTCACAAAAGCCCCTCTGGTTTTCACCAAGATGATGGTGGTGGTGGTGGCAGCAGCTCATTTGTGGAGATCAGTGGTACCCATCTTCCTCTATCTCGGTGACTGGCTGTTGAAGGCGGGCTCGTCCCAGGCTATTGTTTCCCACCTCCAGACTACAGTGAACCCCCTGCATTCGCTGGGGTTCACTATCAGTGTGCCAAAGTCACACCTGACTCCCTCTCAGACACTCCCTCTCATTAGAACTGTTCTGGACATGGCGCAGTTTCAGGCCTATCCTCCTGAACGGCAAGCCCAGGATATTCAGGCTTTGATACCGATGTTTCAGCCTCAATCCTAGATTTTGGTGAGACTGGCTTTGAGGTTGCTGGGGCTCATGGCCTCCTGCATCCTGCTGGTGACACATGCCCGTTGGCGTATGCAGGCTATGCAGTGGGACCTGAAGTGCCAGTGGGTACAGCTTCAGAAGAATCTCTCCGACATGGTCCAGATTTTGGAGACAACTGCACAAGATCCACAGTGGTGGTTAACGAGCCATGTTGGTTTAGCGGTACCCCCCTCCTTTCTCCAGTCACATCTGACAGTGGTGACAGATGTGTCAATCCTAGGATGGGGCGGCCATCTGGGAGAGATGGGGGATCATCGATCTCTGGTTTCCGGCAGAATCTAGACTCCACATCAACCTGTTGTAGCTCCGGACGATCCGTCTGGCATTAAAAGCCTTTCTACCCTCCATCAAGGCAAGGCTAGTGCAAGTATTCATGGACAACCAACAGAGCTGAGTGTGGTCTTGGACACTTTGTCAAGAGGCCCTCTGTCTCTGGACATGGCTGGAGCTTCAGGGTATTTCCCTTCTGGTTCAACATTGACGGGCTCTCTGAACACCAGAGCGGACAACCTCAACCGTCGATGCCTAACGGATCACGAATGGCATCTCCATCCAAAGGTGGTGCAAGGTCGCTTTCATCAGTGGGAGAGCCTTGATTAATTTGTTTGCCATCGACAAGAACTCACAATGTCAGCAGTTCTGCGCATGGATGTTTTTGAGGCAGCACTCGCTGTGAGATACTTTTTGTCTCAAGTGGAGCTTAGACCTCTGTGCACTTTTCTGCCCATAACACTCCTCCCAGAGTTCTCAGGAAGGACAGGAATGATTGGGACCAAGTCATGCTTGCAACTCCAGTCTGGGCATGGAGAGTATGGTATCCCGGCTGATGAGCATGAGCATTGTTCCTCTGATCAGGCTGCCCCTTAGGGAGGATCTACTGTGGCAGCAGCAGGGAAGGGTTCTCCACCCGAACCTGTCAAAGCTCATCCTTCTTGTGTGAGATTGAACAGCGACAGTTGACAGCTTTTGACCTTCCTCCCAAAGTCTGTGATGTTATCTTCAGAAAGAGAAATCTATACCCTTTTTGCTCCCCTTTCTCTGATTCTCTTTTTAGGTCACAGGCTACCAAGCAGCACGGCTGTCTGGCTTGCCAACGACATCTTGGGGAAATTTAGTAAGTTGACCTAGGAATGCATTCCTCCTGTTCACCATTGACTTTGAGGTGTACAACTCAAGTTTTCTAGCTTTCCATTTTCTGGCTTCATTTGTTTTAGGCAGTCCAACTTGAGTTCAAACTTTCCCTTGCCCGAACCTTATTTGCAATATCCTTCTGAATGCTCCCTTTCTGTAGACAGGTCTGTAAATCTTATCTCGCCACATTTACTGTTCAGTCAAAGACAGAGGTCCATTGTCAGGCACTTTCTTCCGAGGGCACTTGTTTTCCTTTCTTTCTCTGACTTCAAAGCGAGAGGATTTATGTGATAATCTTGCTGGATACTGAGGGTAAGAAAGTGTTTTTTTCTAGAACAGCAAATTTTTAATGAACTGTGTACGTTTTTCAGAATATATCGGATTTAAGAACGGAAATAAAGCCAGTTTTTGCTATTTCTAAAGTGTGTTGGAAACAAATACTGTAATATGATCAAAACAAATTATTATACTATGTGATGCATTTTCCACACATTTTCATCTGTGCACTGTATAGTTTTATTATTTAAACTGTCTGTAATGCAAATGTAATGGTCGTTTCAATTAAAAATGTGTTCTCTGTAATTTAAGTGTGCTGCCTTACCTGGACTACTCCACTCTATGCCTCTCCACTATACATCACTCCACACAACTCCACACCACTGCACTCTACTATGCACCACTCCATTACACTGCATTCTACACCACTCCACTATACTGACTCTATGCCTCTCTACCGTTTGCATCTCTATTGTATGCCAAGGCACTCTTCGCCACTCTACCCCACTGCACTCTACACCACTCCAGTTTAGGCCACACCAATCTAGTCTTCACAATTTTACCCCACTCCACTGCACTCTATACCACTGCACTCCATGCCAATACGCCCTACGCTAATGCATTTTGCTCTGTAACACATATCTCTATGCCCCTGCGCTAATCCATTGTACACTACTCCACTCTACGCCACTTCACTCTACTCTGAAACATTATACTCTACGTCACTGCACTCTAAATTTGTCTGCAGACCCAACTCCGGGAATGGTACTAATTGGGTATCTATTCTAAGGTAAATAATCTGAGGCTATACCTCTCTATCAGATGAATAAGTTACTTACCTTTGGTGACGCCTTATCTGGTAGAGATTTTATCTAGCCGCAGATTCCTTTCCAACCCACCCATCCTCCCCACTCTGCAAACTGATTTCTAGGGACAGGGCTTTCCCCTTTCAGGGCCCTAGTCTTCCACACCAGTGGTCCGTGCATTTCATGGCTCCACACTTCTGCAGTTCAAAATCGTGAAAAGTAACTGACGTCAGTGCTCTGGGGTAGCTCCTATATAGGCACCACACACATCAATTCCAGCACGGCAGACTATGCCATGTGAAGCGAAGCAATGCGACCTACTGGTACACAGGGGTACTGCTCAAGAAACATTTCCTGATCCCGTTTGACTCCTGGGGTAATTCTAAGGTAGGGAATCTACGTCTGGATACTCTCTACCAGATAAGGTGTTACCAAAGGTAAGTAACTTGATCTTTTGACACAGTGGGCCTCTCCATGTAACACCTACACAACATCTGAATCTAAGAAATTCCACTATGATGGATCTCCTCCTTCCTGGCTGGGCGGGCCCAGTTAGTCAGTCTTGTATCATACAGCTCGGACGCTCATAACCTTGTCTGCAGTCTTCCTCAAGGATCCTCCCTGCTTTCAGCCCTCTTCAACATATACATGGTCTTTCTAGCTAGCATCATCCACTATCACAATATCAGCTTCCTCTCCTATGCTGGCGACACGCAACTCATTTTCTCCCTCACGTTCAGGACCCAGAGTACCCGGATCAAGTTGAGTGCCTGCATGACCAAAATGGCCTACTTGATGAAGACCAAGTGCCTAAAGCTGAACGCCAATAAGACTGAAATTGTGCTCTTTGAGAAGGGCACATCACAGTGGGAATCCACCTAGTGGACAACAGAGTTAGGACCGACACCCAACAGCACCAACCATGGCAAGAACCTCTCGATCATCCTCAACAGCAAACTCGACATGACCGCCCAAGAAGGTTTTTAAATGGTTCCTAGTCTGTGTCCAGGAAAACAATCATGCATGCCCTGGTCACAAGGAAGCTGGATTATGGAAAGAGCCTCTATGCCAAGATCAACATAAAATTCAAACCAGAAGGCTGTAGACCATATAGAACGTGGTGGCCAGAATCACTGTCAACCTCACATGCTGCACTCACATCACACCACAACTGAAGGACTCTACTGACTCCCCATCCACAAATGAGCACCATTCAATATCCTCACCCACTCGTTTAACACCGTACATCATACTGACCCAGCCTACCTCAGCAATCGCATCTGCTTTCATAAGCCTTCCAGATGCCTCTTCTCATCCTGCCTCCTACTTGCACAAATTACACACAAATGGAAAATCCGATCTGACGCTCACAACTTGTCCTAAATCGCTCCTAAAACATGGAATGACCTGCCGCTACATTTAAGAGCCTCCTCTTCACTTCTTGAATTTAACAAAAAACTGAAGACCTGCCTTTGAGTAGTGTGACAAGGTCCTAGTTTTAGCTAGGCTCACACCTGCTCAGCGCCTGTATACCCTTCTGGGTGAAAGAGCGCTCTACAAATCTGCAAAGCTTAACTTGATTTCCTTGTCAGACTATTTCTTCAGGCCCTCCACCCAGTAAAGTACTGGTTTCGATCTGTTCAAGAGATGGGTTATCTGCAGGTAAGAGTTTCTATCTGAAGAAAAGGTTACTCACTTTTGTTAACAATCTTTCTAGATACCGGCAGATTCCTCATAGCTCCCACTGCCTTCCCATTCTGAAGGATGGTTATAGACCACATTAAAAGGTTCCAATCTAGATTGTTGCACTGTACTGCAACAATTGATTTATTCCTTTGTCTCTGCCTCTAAGGGTGATGCAAAATGGACAAGGATCTGATGTTGATGCACTGGAGTCAGCGCTTTATGGCTCCAGTGGTGTTACCATGGCATTTTCTTGTGCAGGTGTGGGGCCAGTGCCCCTTACTGGTGCAGGAAAGCTATGAAAAAGTTTTTTAGATTCTGTCTAGCACATGTGTGTGTGTGACAGATGAGGAATCCTCAGGTAGATTTAGTATCCACCGAAAATATTGTTTAATTTTCTACACTAGAAAGACAATTTTACCTCTAAACCCTTACATTACAGGGAGAAAAATGAAGCAAGAGGTGCCTGTTGGCACAAGAGCGCACAAAGTAAAAAATAAAAGCAAATAAAGCTGTACTGTTTCTTTAAGGAGTCATCTACCAGCATGCACTGTCCTGATAGTATGCCTCTGAGCCTCAGTTATTTTTTCCAGCTTGCTCTAAGAGGATGTCAGAACATTTCTGGGGATTCTGATACTATTTATGTATAGTAATATTCCAAATAATCTACTTGGCTTCACCTTCATTCAATATTTCATACATCTGGAAATCTTTTTACTCAGCCACTCTCTATGAGATCGATGCAGAGACCTTCCTGTTTATTACCATTGAGGAGATTGATGTTCAGGCAGTCGTCAACATCTAGTTGTTGTAGTTCTCCTTCATGGAGGCTTTCCTTTAAGACACCTGTATCACCTTTGCCATCAAATATACCAAGGATGATTATCCCAGGAGACAATACTATTTAGAAACTTTTTATGCCTTTTGACCATCCATCTTCATCCTCCAACGCTATACGGAAAGCAATCTAACAATGGAGCTGATGCCCGTAATTACAAGTCACATGAGGAGTCTCTATACCTCGGGACTCAAAAGACTTCTTTGAAGAAAAACAAGTTGCTCATATCGGAGCGCAACACTAGATGGCAGGAGTATGCAGAGCATGTGAATCTGCAGCAATGTATGCCATGAACAAATGCTTACAGGGTAAGTAACATATTCTATACAGACAGAAGTGCCCCAGTTCTCTGTCTCAATTATAATGGAGACTTGCACCCAAGGGCTACTCCAAGAACCTTATTTCCCAGTGGTACCAGGCTTTGCTGTACTTACGGAGGATTTTGTTTACTCTGGATTTACTGAAAAAAAGTACTCCAAGATTATTAAAGAAGTAATGGAAGTTCAGAACTCTTTGATAAAGACCAGGTATGTTTACGGTAGGCACATAGGCCAGAGTCTTAGGGCCATATGTATCAAGGCAAAATGGGTTCGCAAACGTCGAACTTCGCAGAATTCCAGCATTTGCGAACCCATTTTCGCTAAATGGTATGTATGAAACATTTTTGTTGCAAAATAAGGAATCGCTAAATTTACCATTCCTTATTTTGCGATTGCATTTAAGGAATTGCACATTTTGCGATTCCTTAAATGCAATATTTCAAGGAAAAAAACATTTCAAAATGCCATTAAGGATTCGCAAATTACCACCAACTTCTAGTTGGTGGTAAGTTGCGAATTCTTTTAAAAAAGCATTATTTTAAAAATCAAAAGGTGCCATGTGACGCTCATACATGTCCTTAGGGCATGTATGTGCGCCATATGGGCACACATGTCATTTTCAGGGGTGCAGCAGGGTGTTCTTGAGACACCCCTGCACCCTTGAAAATATGTGCAATTTGAGATTAGCAAATTGCGATTCGCAATTTCCCCTTCATTCCTATGGGCCTCCTGGCCCATAGAAATGAATGGGAAATTATTCCTTAATTGCGATTAGCAATTTGCTAATCGCAATTATGGAATTTTAAGGAATCGCTAAAAAGAAGCGATTTTCTACAAACATACCATTTTGCGGTTTCTAAATAGCGATTCCTTAAAAATCGCTATTTAGGAATCGCAAAACGGAATGTTGATACATATGGCCCTTAGTCTAGGTGGTCAGAAAGAGACCTTCTTCTGCACTGACTGAGACATCCGTACTGCCAGACAGAGAAAGAAGAAAGCACATTCCACTCATTCCATAGGTACCAAAGTGGCTTTCCCTGTTGTATATACAGACATATGTAAGTATAGCTTTGTTCTAGACATCTCAGGCCACCGCTTTAGGGAATCTGAAAGAAACATGTTAGTTATAGATTCCTTACCTTAGAATTACCCCCAGGCGTCAGACTGGATCCGGAAATTTTTATTTTTTTCTCTTCAGCAGTACCTCTGCATGTCCGAAGGTGTCGTTTGACCGCTCCTCGTTAGTCGTTGGCGTCGTGGTCGCCGGGATGATGTTGCAGCACCTATTTAGACGCCTTGTTTTGAGTCTCCCACTCCGAACAGGTGAACGAGGGCTGCCTGGTTTCAAGGCCTGAGGTTCCTGTAACTGATAGATGTCGGTGACGGATCCGCACCACGTGTGCCACTTTTGCCTGGTGCTGGACCACAACCCCAAGTCATGCTCCGACTGCAGGAGCGGTCCCGAAAGCTGCTTGAACACAAATGGTCTGCTCCGCTCCGTTCGAGGTCCCGGTCGAGAGGGAGGTCAATGGACCGGTCGCTGAGCTACCACCATTCCGGTTCCAGGTCATTGAAGTCTTCGCATTCAGGGTTGGGTAAGTCAAAGCATAAGAAGGAGTCGAAGAAGCATCGCTGCTCTTCGACCTCTCGTCATCGGTTGGGCGGGTGATCCGACGAGGCACACCTGCGACTCTGCGCGCGGAGCCGGTAGGGTCGACTCTGAGCTTCCCTCCCTTTCAAGGACCCAGAGCAACCCCCACCCAGCTTTGTACTTTCTACAAAGTGATGCATGCCATCTTTGGGCGGATCGACCCCACCGGCGCACCTTCGGGCCCCACGGGCTCGGTTTGGGGGCCTGGGTTTTCGCTGCCGGCGTCTCCGGCACAGGTGCCGCAGGCTCTTGTTGGATCCAGGCTTGGATCCGGATTGGCTCCGATTGACCTCATTACGCCTCCACTGGCGCCGCTTCCTCCGGCACCCCGGCCTCCATCCTGATGTGGACACTGAGCCGGACCGGCGTCGGATCTGGTGCCAGGTGATGTTTTCATGCCCCTGTTCACTCCTGGGGTCCCATTCCAACAACAGTGGCACCCAGAGGATGATGAGGAGGACTGGGATGGGTCAGGTGTCCCTTTAACTGACCAGCTAGATACTGAGCAGGACTGGAGAGAGGAACTGGGGATGCCAGTGGTCTTGACACTTCACCCGACCTTGGCATGTTGTCTCCTCCTACCGTGGCTACGGAGGAGGGAGAGTCATACACTGTGGTGTTGCGTCGGGCGGCCGAGGCTCTCAACCTCGAACTTCCTACTGTGGCTGTCAGGACTAACCTCCTAATTGTGGTGCTTCAACTGGCAGCGAGCTCTTCGGAGCCCCTGCTGCCGTTTAATGAGGCCATCATCAACGTTCTTTTGGGCACGTTGTCCAGGCCCAACACGGGGGCTCCAGTGGACAGGATGATTGCCCGACGCCCCGGCTCTGGGCGACTCCACTTTCCTCTCCCAACACCCCACCCAGGAGAGCTTGGTAGTCCAAGCCTCCACCTCCAAAAGCGCCCTCCCTAATGCTCCACCAGAAAGGGAATCCGAGAAGAATGACCATCTTGGCAAGAAAATGTTCTCTTCCGCCAGCTTAGGACTGCGGTTTGTCAACACTGCTTGTCTGTTATTCGCACTCCGCGTGGGATACGGGGCACAAGTACTGCGTCAGTGTCTTTAGGAGGCCCGGGCAGGGCTCTCCCAGGCTGTTGCCGCCGGGAGGGATGCAGCAAAGTTTACAATCTGTTGTGGGCTGGACCGCCGACTCTCTGGGCAGGACAATTTCGACATCGGCAGCGATTCGTTGCTACGCCTGGATGAGGTCCACTGGCTTTTCAGGGGATGTCCAGAACACCTTGAGGGACATGCCTTTTGATGGCCGTCGCATTTTTGGCGACAAAGTAGACCACACCCTAGAGAGCTTTAAGGACTCTTGGGCTATGGCCAAGTCCTTGGGGCTCACTACCAGGCCTGCACAGCCGGCTTTTCGCCCCTTTCGTGACTTCGGAAGGGGTGCCCTGCTACGTTCCACCCAGGGCCACAGGCGGCAGCAAGTTACCCAGTCTAGGCGCAGCCGAAGACGTGAAAACAACCGGAGAGGTTCTGGGGGCCAGCGGGCGGGCCAGTCCACCCCCCCCCCCCCCCCCACTCACCCCCCTGCAACAGCCTCCATACTCATTTAGTCTGACCTTTCAGGACCATCAAACGCCAGTGGGTGGTAGGATTCGCCATCATCTCCCCCACTGGTGCACTATCACTTCGGACAGGTGGGTTTTGCAAATAGTCCGAAGTGGCAACGCCCTCCCCTTCAAGACTACCCCTCCAGCCGTGCCACTGCGATACCACCGCATGTCGGAGGATCTGGCCCTTCTCCAGCAGGAAGTTATGGCTCTCTTGGCCAAGGGAGCCATTGATCATGTTCCTGTCCCAGAAGTAGGTTGTGGTTGTTAATCCCACTACTTTCTGGTTACCAAGAAGGACAAGGGCCTGTATCCTATCTTGGAGCTCCGGGACGTCAATCGCTTCCTCCAGGAGGTGAAGTTCGAAAGGTTGATGCTTGCTCAGGTCATGTCTGCCCTCGACCCGCAAGACTGAATGGTAGCGTTGAACTTGCAGGAAGCTTATTTTCACATCCCCGTCTTGCCGGACCACCGGTTTTACCTGCGGTTCACGGTAGGCCATGAGCACTTTCAGTTCACCGTGCTCCCCTTTGGCCTTACCAGCGCCCCTCGGGTGCTCACAAAAGTGATGAAGGTGGTCGCAGCCCGTCTGTGTAGATCAGGGGTTTCAGTTTTCCCCTATCTCGACGGTTGGCTGTTGAAGGTGGGCTCGCCCCAGGCAGTAGTCTTCTACCTTCAGACTACGGCTGACCTCCTGCACATGCTGGGATTCTCCATCAATGTGCCAAAGCCGCACCTATTTTCCTCTATGAACCTCCTCTTCATTGGAGCGGTTCTGTACTCGGCTCGGTTTCTGGTCTATCCTCCCGAACAGCGAGTCTAGGACATTCAGGCTATGATTCCGATCTTTCAGCCTCTGTCCCGGGTTTCAGTCAGAATAACCCTGAAGCTGCTGGGCCTCATGGCCTCCTGCATCTCGCTGATCGATCAAACCAGGTGGCATATGTGGGCTCTGCAGCAGGACCTGAAGTTCCAGTGGGCACAGCATCAGGGGAATCTGTCTGATTAAGTCCAGATCTTGGAGGGCACTGCTCGAAAACTGCAGTGGTGGCTCACGAACCAGGATTGGGTCAATGGCAGATCCGTCTCCCTTCCCCAACCAGACCACACTGTGGTGACGCATGCCTCCCTTCTGGGATGGGGCGGCCACATGGAAGAGGAAGAGATCAGAGGCCTCTGGTCTCCGGCGGAGTCCTGGCTTCATATCAACCATCTTGAGCTCCGAGCGATTCGTCTTGCACTGAAGGCATTTCTGTGAGAAGTTGGCCTGGCATATGCTGTCCACTAGTTATAGTGGGCACCTTGCACCAGTCCAAACAACCCTTATTGGTGTTAGGTTTAAAGACAACCTTTATTGAAAGCTATCCTAGTGGTATCTATGGAGAGCAGCCTTCAGGCGGCTAAGTCTTGAAGGAGTGTAAAGCAGCTTGGTTTACCAGATTATAACCTCTTGAATGTCTAAATGAAAGGAGAACCACACAAGGTATATATAAAATATATGCATTTATTACTAAACCCTCTCTAGTAATCTCTTTGTGAGATTACAGAGTAAGGTACACAATTTAAACACATTAGAACTTTAGTAAATAGCACAATATACACTGGGCCCCAAGGGGAGACCAAACCATATATTAGGATAGTAGTATAAGAACCACGACTTGACTAGACACAGTGCTAGAGCACGTAGAATCACTGGGCCCCAAGGGGAGACCAAACCATATATTAGTATAGTGGTATAAGAACCACGACTTGACTAGACACAGTGCCTAGAGCAAGTAGAATCGCTGGGACCCCAAGGTAGTGACACAGGGGACCCATGAGGGACACGTGCAGTGTGAGAACACAGCCGCGAGAGCCGTTAGCTGCTATGGGGAAAGTCGCAGTTATAATTTTAAAGTTTAAGGACAGCTAGGAGAGGACTTCGAGCAAACCCTTTTAGACTTAAGGGATTCTAGGGCCAACACCCATGGGAGCACTGGAGTACTCCAGTTACCTTATCCAGGGAAGCCGGGTGCATAGGTGTCAAATGGTGTCGGGAAACATTGTTTTCAACGGTTATCTGCTGCAAAGTGCTGCTGCCGTGAAGAAGAAAAGTATCCGGTGTGATCCAAGCCAGGATTGAAGATGTAAAGAACCTGAAAGCAGAGGGGACAGAGTCTGGGTCACTTGCCAGTGATCAGGGGCACGATAAACGAATGCCCACCGATGTCGGGTGCTTCAGGTGCGAAGAGGTGAAGCTCAACTCTGCAGTCACGGGGACAAGGAGGCGTCGACGACTACCAGGAGCTGGATTCAAGCTGTCCCACAAAAGATGTCGAGTCCTGCGGCGTCGGTGCTCGGATTGAAGACAACGAGCCTTGGCAACAGCAACCGACGCATTAAATGAAAAGATGCTTTGGTGTAGATCGGCAAGGTCCAGGGGACTCCCCAAGCAATGGAGAGTCAGGGCACATCTGGAGCAACCAGGGAAGCCTAAGGAAAGTTGAAGTTGCCTTTTCAGGGACCCACAGGTCGACGGACCAGGGATCACAAAACACTTGAGCGAAAACACAAAGGGCAGGCTCACGAAACACTTGTGGAGTGTAGGCCGGCAATCTTAGGTGGAATTGCTGCTCGGAGTCTGGGCTACAAGTAACACAATGCACAGCCTCAAGGATTGTCAAGAAGCCTGGGCACTTGCAAATGTGCACTGTGTCCAGGTGCTCTGGTCCCACAATCCCCACGAGGGCTACGGGTCTCAGCTTTGCTGGGAGCTCGGGTCGTCCTCTGGGAAGTCTGGGAACCCACCTCCTGTTTTTGCAAATTCTTCAGAGTTCGGCAGGGGCTTCCGAGATGCAAACCAGTCAGATGCGTCTTTGGTGCCTGCCACACATGGGAGTAACTCCTTTACTCCAAAAGAGATCCTTCAGTCATCTAGCAGCTAGTAGATCGTCGAAGTTTCAGGATTCAGTATTAGTTTCGTCCAAGAAAATCTAAAGTACTGTAGTCAGGGTTTCCTACTTTATACCCAAGGAAGGGGTGGGACAAACTCTGGGGACCCACCTATGGGAGGGTTTAGAAAGAGGCGTGGCTACACCCATTTCCTTTGTCCAGTTTTGCGCCAGAGCAGGGTCTAGTAGCCCCTGCAACCGGTATGAACTGGGCTATGCACAAAGACACCAAATGTGCCCCCAGTACAGACGACAAAGCACTCTTGGAGTCCACCCACCCAGCCCCAATGCACTAAAGTCTGTCTGGGATGTGGTTACAGCTCCTTGTGACAGGAAACCTATTGTCCAGGCCTCCCCTGCCACAGTTTCGTCCAGCAGCAGGAGGCCAGACTTGTGTCTGTCGCTCCAGCATCCATTTTGTGATGCCAGAGTTCTGTTAAGCTGGTACCGGGTGTACCGGTGTGGCCATGTTTCTCCCTCAAGGAGGGTGGAATCATACCTCCGCCGCCAGTACTGGCAGGTAGAATGATTCCAAGGTGTTTGACACCAAACACAACATGTTTCCTTGAAGCCATTCCAAAGTTAGCATTTACCGCGAGGTTATAATGCACTTAAGAGTATATGATCTGGCTGCATCACAGAACCACCCCGGAGAATTGATTCTGAAGGCTACAGAGGGGCCCTGCTCATGCATGGGCACCCTCACACACAAAAACCAGCACCCTGCCTTCAGGATTGATAAGGCCTGCCATAGGGGTGACTGATAGGTTTATATGTGCAGTGATATAAGGTAGGTATAGGAAACCTATATCTAAGTAAGGGGTGCATACACCACCTTACACAGGCTTCTGTAGCAGACCTGTTGTGTCATTTCGGAAGTCTGCCCAGGGGTGGCATAATACTTGCTACAGCCCCTGGTAGGCCTCTGGGGTATCTATGCCCTGGGTACCTAGTGTACCATATACTAGGGACTCATAAGGGTACCCCAGTATCCAATCTGGAATGTACCTAAAGTACATGGAATCATTTTAGAGAGGAAGCACCTAGGCTGGGTTCCTGGATAGCAGGGCCCTAGCCAGACTAAAGTTGAAAAACAGTGAAACATCAGCAAAAAGTGGGGGTAGCTATAAGAAGCAGATCCTACTCTCCTACAATTCCGTCCTTCTGTCCGGGGAAGTATAGTGCAGGTGTTAACTGACAACACTACCGCCATGTGGTATTGCAACAAACATGGGCGGGGTGGGGTCATGCACCCAATGTCAGGAGGCCCCTCCGCCTTTGGACATGGCTGGAACATCAAGGAATTTCCTTGGTGGTTCAACACCTGGCAGGTGGTCTGAACGCAAGGCATACGAACTCAGGTGCATGATGGATCGCGAATAGCGTCTTCACTCGGAGGTGATGCAAGGTCTCTTTCAACAGTGGGGAGGGCCTTAGGTTAGATTTATTTGCCACCGAAGAGAACGCGCAAAGTCAGTAATTCTGCGTATTGGAATTTCCAAGGCGGCACTCGCTAGGCTTTTCGTCGCAAGTGGAGTTGCGGTCTGTTGTACGCTATTCTGCCTGTACCTTTTCTGCCCAGGGTGCTGAAGAAGATTAAGCGCGACCGGGCCCAAGTCATTCTTGTGGCTCCGGATTGGGCACGAAGAGTCTGGTATCCCGAGCTGCTCAACATAACCATCGGTCCTCTGGTCAGACTGCCTCTTCGGGAGGATTTTCTGTCTCAGCAGCAGGGGACGGTCCTCCACCCGAACCTGTCCAGTCTCCACCTCCTTGTGTGGAGATTGATCGGTGGCAGTTGACGTCTTTCGACCTGCATCCCGAAGTCTGTGGGGTAATCTTGCCAGCAAGGCGTCCCTCCACAAAGACAGTATACGCCTGCAGGTGGAACAGATTGTTGGCATGGTGCACAGCAAAGACTGCTGATCCCCTTTTTACCCCTCTTTCTGAAGTACTCTTGTTCCTTCTCTCTTTTGCCCAGTAGGGCTCTGCTCTGGGCACTATCAAGGCCTACCTTTCTGCCATCTCTGCCTTTCTCCGGCTGCCAGATCAGCCTTTTCATGTCTCCGGTAGTTAACCGTTTCTTAAAAGGCTTACATCTTTTCCCTCCAATCCCTTACGTTATGCCTCAGTGGGATTTGAATCTTGTGCTAACTTATTTAATGTGCGCTCCCTTTTAGCCGCTTCATAACTGTCCTTTACGTCTCTTGACTCTTAAAACTGCTTTCCTGGTAGCCATCACTTATGCTAGAAGGGTGAATGAGCTCCAGGCTCTTTCTTCGAAAACTCCTTTTTTGTCTGTTCATCCGGATAAGGTAGTTCTGAGGACCCATCCATCCTTTCTTCCTAAGGTGGTCACTGCCTTCCACATCGGGCATACCATTGCTTTGCTCAACTTCTTTCTGCCTCTGCATCCTTGAAAGGAAGAAGAGAGGCTCCACCGTCTGGACAAGCAGCCATTTCTGCCTTGGGAAGAGGAGTGCCTCTGAATGACACCTGTCAGGCGGCCGCATGGGCATCGCTGCACATGTTCACCAAACACTACTGCCTGGACAGCCAAGTCCGGAGAGACAGCTTCTTTGGCCGTTCTGTTCTCCAGGACTTTCTGGTGTGATCTTGGTTCGCAGACCCACCACCGGGGTTGGTATTGCTGGGGTATCTAATCTAAGGTAAGGTATCCATAACTAACGTGTTTCTTTCACATGCACAAGTTACTTACCTTTGGTAATGATATATCTGTAAGAAACATTAGTTAGTTATAGATTCCTTACCGCCCCACCCATCCTCCCCGTTCTGCAAACTCATTTCTAGTGTTAAGGATATCATTTGAGGGCCCTAGTTTTGTGCACCAATGGTCAGTGTCTTGCATGGCTCTGCGTTTCTAGAGCGGAAAGTCGTGTACAGAACTGACGTTAGGGCGCGAGGGCGGCGTCTAAGTAGCTGCCGCGACATCATCCTGGTGACGCCGACGTCGGACACGGAGCCGACCGATGCCACCTTCGGACACGCAGAGGTACTGCTGACGAAATAAAAAAACTTTCGGGATCCAGTCTGATGCCTGGGGGTAATTCTAAGGTAAGGAATCTATAACTAACTAATGTTTCTTACAGATATATTGTTACCGAAGGTAAGTAACTTGTGCTTTAGGTACTGTATTTTAGTCTATGCACAGCTTGTAATCTTCAGCTGTACGTGTTGCCAACAACATTTTTTTCTTACCTAGGACAATGGGTTAGCAGATCTGTAGATAGGCATAGGCCCTAGCCACTTCCTCGATTGTGAGCAGACCGGAAGCCATCCAGTAAATTTTAATCATACTTTCTTCTTCTTATTCTTAGCAACACGTTGTTCCTTTCTCAGTACACAAAAATTAAAAACTATGCATCATTGCACACACTACCCCATGGAGTGAAATCTGAGGTAAAGCCTGTGTCCTGGTGCATTGTGATTTTCAGGAGGAGGTAATATTAGTCACCTTGAAATCAAAACCTTCTCCTCAAAGAAAAACGGCTGGTAAAGTTCTGAGCACAATAATAGAAACTAGGCATGTGCAGAGAATTTGAATCTATACCACAACACCCGCCAAACAGATTGTTGCAGGTAATTAATATTTTCCTTCAAAACAAAATGGATGTTTTCTACAGACATTTCTTTATTAACCGACTATCCATGGCTCTGTAAAAAGTGTTGGTTGCATGTTTTTTATTGAAGCCATTTGAATAAAGCAAACTATTTATAATTGTTTACATTTGCTACTTAAGGTTTGCATATCACCTGAGGCAGTGGCAGATTGAAGGCACTGGCATCAGCAGTCACTTGAAGGCTCTTAGTGACAAGCAGGCATTACCTTTAAGAATTGTTTGTCAGCCAGCTGGTCTTCCTGACAAGGTAAACCTGCACCTAATGCAAACTTGTTTGTTCTTTTTAATTCATTTTTTTATTGTTTTCCGATATTTGTTTGTTTGAAAATCTTTGTTTTTTTTGTTTTGTTGTAGATGACAATTGAAATGTATCCTAGTGATCAGGTAGCTGATCTGAGGGCCGAGGTTACTCATTGGTATGAAAACTTGCAGAAAGAGCAGCTTAACCAGCAAGCACAACTCCAGGAATTTGGACAAAGCAGTCGGAAGGACTTTCCTGGTAAAGCAAGTTTGAAATATCACAAGTCTGTTTTGTTACTTGAAAATAAAGTACTGCTATTATAGGGTGAAAGAAGTGTGTTCGTCAGTTGTGCTACTTCATGGCTTTTACTGTTTTGTATTTTGCAGTTACTTATGCCTAATCTTTGCAAGTCATGTTTTGCTTATGTGAGCAGTATTTATTCTTGTTCTCTGTTGTGAAGTGCTTTTTAATATTCTAGAAGCATGAGTTAAAGGGAAGAGGTGGGGCTATGGCTTCCACAGGGTGATTGCATGCAGCTGGATGGAGGTTTGTCAATGTGACAGTAATCAAAGGACCTCTTGACATGTGGCTAGGCTTAGGGTGAAATTCAGAGACAGGAAATGGTGGTGTAGGCCAGATATATGATGATCTGTCTCCGGGAGGTCTTCGAAATGGGGCAAGTGAGTAGTTGTGGGTTTTCATACCCAGAACCTGCCTGAAAGGCTGACATAGGAATGCTATCTGTAGAACATTAACTTGTGTTTCAGTATTACTTATGACCAAGATGGGTTTTATTTCATCAAGTAATAATAATAAACCGTGCTTTTCATTCACCCTGTTGTCTAAGGATAGAATTTATGTGTTGAAAATGCATAATTCTGATGGCAAAGTAGCCATAGATATAGGAAAGTTCTTAAAGCATTAACAGGCTTACAAGGGGGTAAGTGCAGGGGAGCAGTTGCACCTGCTTAGGGGTAGATTGGAACTATGTTTGATCCAACTGTTTTTATTGGTGATTGATCACTCACATTGCCTGCCTACTTACCTAGTCAGTCAAGTGGAAAACCCCTTAAAAATCCAGAAAAATTTACAAAGTTGACCCCAATAAAATCATGTGTTTATTCACAACTCTGGTTCCCTGAAAAACAACAAAAAAAAGGTCCCAAAATGGAGGCGTGAAAGGTGGCGGTAGGAAAGGGTGCATCCTCCAAGATCCAGTTAATACTCCTCAAGGGAGAATTAATTACTCATATATATATAGTGTCCCTTCCAACACCCCTCAGCCACCGAAAGGATAAGCATTTATCACAGCTATAAAATCTCCACCGCTATGTATACCACAGAAATAGATTGGAGAAATTCCCAGCCTCATCAGTATCCCCTGACTGTCAGAACTCATGAGCTCTTTAGTTTGTAAAAGATGTAATCTTTTTCCGCTCATTTCTCACTCTGAGCCAGGCGGGGAACCATGTTTCTCTTACAGGGGATCCTCATCAATAGTCATAAGCACTATATATTCCCGCCTATTTGCGGGGACCCTGGAAATAACATAAAAATTATATAAGGAAATCACACATATACAGCTCTACATATATGCATGTACATATATCATTTTTTCTCTTAACAATGCAGCTCCCCCATAGGAGGCTACACAATGGAATTACCCATATAAAGATTATTTGCAAACATCTAAAAAACACATGAGGGCAAGTAACACTTGAACTCTGTTTTTTAAAGAGGCAAACACTCATATATCATGAAAACTGAAAATAAAGTGGACATTGTTAGCCTACAGGCTGCATTGCAAACCAAAAGCATAGAAAATGAAAGCATTCTCAACAAAACTGGCACCGTGCCTTAAAGGCAGCCATGACCCTGGGCTTCCCATCAAGGCTCAAGGGTGACGGTTAGGTCAGTTGTTCTTTCCGGCTCCTTCAGTCAGGACCCTGGACTTTCAGCTCCTACCTTTTTTGCCTTTCGTTCAAAAATATTCTGATAATCTTCAAGTTTTCCACTTTTACTCAACGTCTTTTGACTCCAGAGTTTAGGTGCTGCCTTTTTTCTGCTACAGAAAAGGTTTCTTTTTGTCAAAGCAGGTTACTCAACGGCGACGAAGGTATCGGTTCCTCCGCTGACGTCAACCAGGCGGCGTTCAACGTCGAGAGGCAAGTCTCCGTCGTCGCCAGGTGGGCATACGACATCGAGGCAGATCACTCCGTCGTTGCCACGGCGATCGACGTCGAGGCACAGTGCTCCGCCGAGACACAGAGCTCCGTTTACGCCTCATCACCGACGTTCGACGTCGAAGCAGGTTACTACGTCGTTGTCTCACCGGCGTTCGACGTAGAGTTACAGGTCTCCGCCGAGATCAGTTCACCGGTCTTCGGCGTCGAGGCACAAGAAACCTCCTTCGGCGTCAAAGCAGCAGCATGGTTCTTCGAAGTGATTCAACATACCTCCCTGGATTCAGTAGAGTCAGAGTCAAAAATACTTAATTCGATTATTTTAAAATCATAAAAGTATACTACACGTGCAATTATACAGAAATACACATACATACACAGATCAGCAATACAATTCAATTATAGGCAATTGTTAAAAAACGGTTAAGATCAATTGGGTATAAAAAAGTCAATAGCAGTTAAAACATTAAAAATAATTCATGTACCCTAAAACCATCATATTAGAATTTAAGTAGTTTCATTTACCATGTTACTTCATCCTGAAAGCTTGATCACAAGAGGGAGAAATAAATGAACATCTCTTGACAGAATAAAATTAAATCTAAACTTGGGCTATTCCAGAATACATTCCATCGTTGGAGTACTCAACAATCTATGCCGTTTAGCACGCATCGATGCTACCAAGAAATTAGCAACCCCAAACATCACAATAGGGGTCTCCATAAGTTGTAAAAACAACAATGCGGGTTTCACTTGCTTAAATCCCTTGTCCCTCAGGAGTGGTATGATATATTTTTTCCTACCCTCAGCAAAAAAGGGACAAAAAAAGACAAAGTGTATCAGGTCTTGATCAGTGAAAGCATCACATTTACAAGGAGCATTATCCCTAGGCGTATTCCATTTCGGGTATTCACCCAATAAAAGATGCATCTGATTAAAACGGAATTTCGTCAATAGCCATCGATGATATGGCTTGTTCACTATAATCAAATAAGGCTGAGTAGTCATAGTTGATATTACTGAATAGTGTGCCCTTACTGTAGTTTTCTCTATTTCCTGGGCTTCACGGTGGATATTTCTATAATTCATAAATTGAACTTTTATCCATGTGACATCATCTTTACACAGGCTTTCGGGGTTAGAATATAGTTCCGGGCGGCCCAAATGTGTAGCTACGGTTTTAATATGTTTCAACCACTTTATGTCTTTGGCTCTATCTCTCCCCATACAATCGCTGATAATTTTACGATTTAGAGTCAGACTAGGATTCAGCCATAGTTTCACCCAAAGAAGTAGTGGGGCCATATTAAGTGCATCCTCGATATAACCTAACCCTAGTTCCATGTGAACAGCAAAGGAGGGGGTAGACTGTGGTAAACCCAATAGAGAACGCATGGATTTGTTCTCTTCTTTCTGTATTGGGATAAGATCCTTATAGCCCCAAATCCCAGCCCCATATCTTGCTAGGGCCAAAGTTTTGGCTTTATACAGAGTAAGTATGGCTTCTGTAGGTTTCCCTCCCAGCCTTTTAGCGAAACTCAATATGGCTGCAAACGACCTGCGCACAGCCATTGCTTTATTTGCAATCTGGGGGGTCCAGGTGCCCATATCATCGAAGATTACACCTAGGTATGTAAATATTTTAACTTTGGACAGTATCACAACGTTACATCGCAAGGTTTTCGTGGTTTTCTTTCTTTTTCCCAGTGACATAACGTGTGACTTTTCCATATTTACTACCAGGTCTAGTTTCTGCATAAAAGTCCCAAATGAGTCAAGAAGCTGCTGCAGTCCATTTGGGGTTCTAGAAATAAGGACCGTGTCATCGGCATACATCAGTACGGGCAGAGGGGACCCACCCATGCTAGGTATATCTGGTGTAACAGTTGATAAGATTGAATACAATGAATTGATATACAAAGAAAACAACATGGGGGCTAAGATGCACCCCTGTCTTACCCCTCTAGCCGATCTAAACCCAGCGGTGCATTTTCCATCCATTGTCATACGCACGGATGCAGTCAGATCTCTGTGCAAATAGGCTAGAAAATTTACAAGGGCTATGTCCAACCCCATCTCCATGAGCATTGTCCACAGCTTAGACCTATTAACTAAGTCGAAGGCTGTGGACAGGTCCATAAAGGCCAGATGGATTGACCCCCTAGCAGCAACAGTATATTTACAGATGGTCATATACAGGTTAAGACACTGATCCTCAGTACCCCTCCCAGTTCTAAACCCATATTGGGTATTGCATAAGATTTCATTTTCTTTTTCCCCACTTGTTAATTTTTTCTAAAATGACTTTGCCTAGAATCTTAAATGACGAATCGATCAATGATATCGGTCTGTAACACCTTGGGTCACCCCTTTGACCTTTTTTAAAAATTGGGATAATGGTAGAGTGTGACCAAGATGTAGGTATATTCGATGTGTCCATACAAGCTAGGTTAAAAACATTTGCAAGGACTATGGACCATACATGAGAGTGTGCCTTGTACATATCAGCGGGAACCCCGTCCGGCCCGGGGGCCTTACCACCTGCTGTGTTTTCTATGGCTTTTTGTACTTCTTTCACCGTAATTCTCAATGGGGTTTCTGGGGTTATAGGTACTATGGGGGTGAAAGGAGTTGTGGCGATCTTACTGCCATAGATAATCTCAAAATGGTCCAGCCATTGTTTCTCAGTAATGTTAACCTCCATCACCTCATTTTCTCTACCATTAAACAGTGGTGTATTCACTATAGACCAAAACTTGGTACTGTCCCTCAAGGTCAGTCTATCATATAATGATTCCCAGGCCTTGGCTTTAATGTCTTTCTTGCGTGCCTCAGTCGTTATTTTATATTCCTTCCTAAGTCTTGTCACTTCTACAGTGTCGCGCGGTGTACTTTTCAAGGCATCTAGTAAGATATTATGAGCCTTTCAACATTCTGCGTTAAACCACCCATACGCTTTGCGAGGCTTATGATTGGGTTTACACATGAGTGTCTGTGCAACATTTTTACATATAACTTCAAAGGCATTTATAACATTCCCTCCAGTAGTCAATGGATCTCTGCAAATGTTTAGTTCTACTCCTACTTTACCACACAAATCATTAAAAAAGTCATCAGGAATGATCTTTGACCATTTGACTCGTCTGCCCTGGTCATGAGCCCGGATTTTTGTAGGGTAAGTTGGTTGAGATCCAGTGTTTATTATGGTTGGGTTGCTATTAATTAGTTCCATAATGACTGGGTTATGGTCGCTAAATGTCGTCTGGGTTGCATTATAGGAGATGACATTTTTAAGGATACTGGGTGACCCAAAAATAAAATCAATAATAGTGTTACTACCCCTGGCACTGTATGTTGCAACTCTGTCTTTGGCGTTCACAAAAATGGGTTCTGATATATCAAGATCTATCAGCAGTTCTTCTAAAGCACCCCCTTTTGCTGAGTGTTCAAAGTGAGAATAGGCCAAATAATCGTCTTCCAGGCAAACACCGTATTGACAGTTCAATTCACATAAATGTGTATTAAAATCACCTAAAAGTATATAATGAACAAATGTAGATTGACTCTTTTTATAGTCATTTAAAAAATCGGTCAACATAAGGATATTTTCATTACCTTGTGAACCTTCTATTGAATTATAAAAATTTACATGAAGGATTTTTTCCCCCGTATTCATCAAAACCTCTAAAGCTAGGCAATTGGGAGCGTTTACATTTATAGTTTTCATCACCCCCATATGGTTCACTGAGATTAAGAGTCCTAAACCTCCCTTGCTTCTCCCCCTATGTGACTTTTGTGCTGCTAAAAAAAAGGATACATAACCTTCTACCCAAAAGTTACATTCAGTGTCCCAAGTTTCTTGTAGTGCAACCACATCATGTTGTTTTATGGCACATCATATTGTTTTATGGCTGGATTCAGTAATAATTAAGGCGGCGAGAAAGACCCATGCCGTTGCATCTTCCTCCACTGTACCACCAGACAAGAAGAGCAAGACACAAGGTTCCTGGGGACGGAGGGTGTGTGGCACCTCGGCTTCCTTGCTAAAAGTATCAAATGCAGAGGCGCTCCTGGGCCGCTACGATAGATACCTGTAGGATTCTTTACAACACTTCACTGAGAAGCTTCCTCAGGAGGATCGCAGGGATTTTGAAGAAATCCTTACTGAGGGCAGCCAGGTTTCCAATGAGATCATTAGCGCTGTAGCTGACGGAGCTACTCTATCAGCGCATGGATATGCTCATGGGGTATGCGCACGGAGATCATCTTGCCTGCGACTCACAGCGCTCAATCCGGAAGCGCAGTCACGTATCCTCAACCTGCCTTTCTCTGGATCATCCTTGTTTGGTTCACACACTGACAAGAAATGCAACGTATGAAAATGGAACTAGACACACTGAAGGCTGTTAGCCTGGAAAAGAAAAAATAGTTACGAAAGAGATTCCGCCCGTACAATCGGCGATCTTCCCAACAGAGGGTTCAAACCCCTCAGTGGCAGAAAAATCAAGATCAACAGGGGCAACAAAAGTCGCAATACGGAGGCATGCGCTCCTCAAGAGGTGGAGGAAATCAGCGTCAAGGCAACAACTCCAACAAGACGCAATCCAAATGAGCTCTTCCTTCCCTCAGCGCCGTTGACTACTCCACTGAGGGGTGGGGGGGGGGGTCTCAGGGAGTATCTCAAATCATATCGAAGAGTGGCGAGCTATCATAAAAGATCGCTGGGTGTTAGCTACCCTTCAGAATGGATACTCTCTTCGTTTTCAACATTGACCTCCTTCAATCCCCCCAATGCCAACATCGGGTCATCAGTTAAAACTCCTGCAAAAAGAAGTGGCCACCCTTATCAAAAAGTCAGCCATCGAGAGGGTACCAGTATCTCAAAGAGGGAAAGGAGTTTACTCAAGATATTTTCTGTTCAAGAAAAAGAGCCAAAAAGCAGAGTACAGACCCATTCTGGACTCACGGACACTCAACCTGTACATCAAGAAGGAAAAGTTTTGCATGTTGGCACTTCATCAAATATATCCACATCTCAGGCAGCGGGATTGGATGTGTTTGTTGGATCTACAAGATGCATACTTCCATGTCCCGATCACTGAATGTCACAGACAATTCCTGTGGTTCCGGGTGGGATCCGCTCATTACCAGTTCAAAGTTCTCCCATTTGGATTGAAGTCAGCCCCGAGTGTTCACGAATTGCATAGCGGTGGTAGTAGCCGCTCTGCGCAGCAGGGGTGTCTTTGTGTACCCGTACTAGGACGACTGGCTATTGAAGGGTCCTTCCTCGGACAGTGTAAGGAACCATTTCCGGAAATGCATCGACCTATGTCACCGGCTGGGTCTACATGTGAATTTCAGCAAGTCAACTTTACAACCAACACAGAAAAGACATTTCTTAGGAGCTCTGTTAGACTCCGAGGTAGGAAAACTGTTTCCTTCGGAGGAGAGACAGTGTTCCATCTTTCAAAAATGCCAACTGGGTCTGCACAACAAGAAGTTGCCGGTGCGACGGATTGCCACCCTGCTAGGGTCGATGGCATCCTGCATCTTCCTGGTCCCTAATGCCAGACTATGAATGCGTCCTCTCCAGCAGGATCTGGAGGACAAGTGGGACCAGCAGTCATCTTGCTGGGACGACAAAATAACTTTGTCAAACGCAGCTCGAGAGACCATACCTTGGTGGATGAAAAGACGAAATATGCAAGTCGGAATTCCGTTCCATCAACCTCCGCCTGCACAGACACCGATCACAGATGCCTCGCTACAAGGTTGGGGGGCGCACATGGGACATCTCCAGACACAAGGACTGTGGTCTCCCAAAGAGCGCTCCTACCACATCACCATGTTGGAGCTGAGGGCGGTCCATCTAGCCCTCAAAGCTTTCCTGCCCTCGATTCAAGCAACATCTATGTTAGTACAAACGGACAACACGCACCCATTCCCTGGAGGCACAAAATCTGTGGCATTGGCTACTGCCTCGGAATCTGTCAGTCCAAGCAGTCCATCACTCAGGAGAGCAGAACGTGAGAGCGGACGCTCTCAGCCGTCATTTCGAAGACAGCGAGGAATGGGTTCTCAACGACGAGGTCGTCGAAGACATCTTCCAGTCCTGGGGTCGTCCCTCCATAGATCGGTTTGCGGACGACGGAAACACCAAATGCCAAAACTTCGCCTCACGGTTTTACCGCACAGGATCGAAAGGGAATGCCCTTTTGATAGACTGATCTGGGGCATTTGTGTACGCCTTTCCACCCCTTCCGCTGATCCCGAAGGTGGTGAACAAGCTAGCTCAGTCGTCCACGAGGATGATTCTCATTGCCCCGGACTGGCCGAGACAGTGGTTGTACCCGGACCTTCTACATCTATCAGAGTGTCCTCACAGGAAACTGCTGTGCAGGCCGGACCTGCTATCCAAGATGAAAGGGAGGATTCATCATCCGAACCTTCCCTCACTGAACATGGCAGCATGGCTCCTGAGGTCCTACAATACGGCCACCTAGGACTGTCGCAGGACTGCATGTCCATTTTGAAAGAAGCAAGAAGAGCTTCCACGAGGCATTCTTATGCATGCGAGTGGAAGCGTTTTTACTTGTGGTGTATGCAGAACAATTGTAATCCTATCAAGGGTCAGGAAGAGGTAATTCTCCCTTACCTACTTTATCTGGCGAAAGCAGGGTTGAGGTTTAATTCCATTAAGGTGCATTTGGCAGCTATAACGGCTTATAGACGCTCACCCTCTCAACCCTCTTTTTTAGGTCTCGTCCAAGAGACCTATTGCTGCCGAGATGCCTCTCAAGAGAGACAGACCGGTGCACGAGCCGCATAGGGTGTGTGGAGGCGCTTAGCGCGCGCGCACACACACGCACTGCGCTACTGAGGCTGGCCGAAGGCACGCACACACGCGCATACACAGACAGACGCACACACGCGTGCACAGACACACATACACACACACCGCCGCCTCCCCCCACGCACAAACGCTCACGCCGCCCCCCACCCCCCAATTAAGCCCCACTTACCGTATCAGCGGCCTTAGCCGCCACTCCGGACGTCTGCTGCCACCGCGGGGCTCTCCCTCAGGCATGGAAGCCCCGCATCACCACTGCTCCTGGGCCATCCACTCCATGGGCGCGGGCTTCTCGCAGAAGACTGACGTGACGTTTTTTTCTCACTAGGGGGTTTCTTTGTGTTATATGTGCACATAAGAATAGCAAGGTTGTATGTCGACTTGCTATGATATGAACAGTCAGCAGATTGTGGGGCTGATGTTGAGAAGAAGCACTGTTACATGTTGTCTGTCTTTTTCTGGTGTTTGTCTTCATTTTCCACTGTTATGAGAGTGAGTCACCAATGATGATAATTGGGTACACTGGCAATTGTTAGTCAGATAACCCGATTGGCGGTTCTTCCGTGAGGGGCTCGCTCTCTTTTCCACACTTTTTCCACAAAAATTGTTTGGTGGGTGATGGTATCACGACAGATTGTATATGTACCGTGTGTATACCGTGTTAGTTTCTGACACTCATATGGGGGTGAGTAGCCAGAAGATACTCGGCTGGTGGTAAAAAATTTTTTTATATCACCATAACCCTTGAAATATTAAAATACAAACAAGAGTGTCTAGTGGGACAGGCCTGTTATTGTTTATTATGGTTTGAGTGGGGGGCGGCCTGCATCCTTTTTCTTTCCCCCTGAGGCTTTAGTTAATTGGACATTCTCCCTTTCCGCCCTACTAACTGTTCTTTCTGCGGTAATGTCTCTCTCGTCCTTCCCTTCTCTCCCTTTTCCTCCTTTCTACTCTCTGTTCTCTCTGCCCCTTTGTTTCTGCTTCCATCTGTCTTCGACAACTCTGTCTCTCCCTTACTCTCCTTTCGTTCCTTTCTCATCTATGCCTTCCCTTTTCCTCTCTCTCGCTCACCTCTTTTCTCCGTCTTTCCCTCTCTCTTTTCTCTGCTCCTTTACAATCCTCCCTCCCCTCTGTCTCCTTCTCCACTTTGCTGCTGCCCTCCCTCTGGTACACCGTCCCCTCGGCTCCCCACCGCTCCCGTGCGCACAGTTTGCCTGATTCCTGCTGGTTTTTTCATTTCCGAACGGGGAGAGATTCACAGCTGCTTCTGTCACGCCCTTCTGGTTGGGTTTGTCATGCGAAATGAACCCAGCCAAAAACACTGCTCATTCCCAATGAAAACTAATTGGGATGCGAGGCCTTTGTAGTGCAATTATAGATGGAGATCAGGCTGCCGAAGTGACTGCGGGGTGAACAAAGTATCGTTTTAAGAGCCGGGAGAAGGGTCCCCTTTGAGCTGGCGACCCTGGGGGAGGGGTGTAGGATGGAGGGGGGAGGTGGCATGAGGAGCCGGGTGCCCTGACGCCAGACACAAATTGTATTTATGTAATGCCAACCAGATGAGAGTGTTGTTAAAATAGCAAACAAGATCTTGTTTTGACCTGGGAATCTTGAGAGTTTGTCTGGGACCGGATGTGTGTGGCTTGCAACATGCACACAGTTCTCTGCAGCCAGGGCATTGACCCACAGAACTATCTTGTGTGTGGTGGAACTATTTTGTCGGCGCGCATACATTATTTGCAGGCCGGACAAGGGGGCGTCTGGTGTATTCGCCCACCGTTCCTCCTTGAGGGCGACACACGCTGCAGGCGGTGGGTGAACCCACATCTTGAGTCAGGGAGTTGCACGCTTCTCCGTTTCGGTAAAAGGCAGATCAGGAGAAAGCGGGAGGGAAACCAGACAGGTTTGGCCTGCCTCCGGGAGTTTAGATGGCAGGCTGGAACACAACCCCCACCCCGTACACACCCACAGCCCGTGGAGGCATCGCTGCCGGCTACTGCACCCCGAAGAGCGCGCAGGAGATCCAATTGTTACAGCATCTCACTTTCAGATAAGTTAATCCAGGCCAATGCTTCCTTGCATTATGACACAGCCTGGCATCCGGGAACACCCGGGAAGGTGATTTCGGAATTCGATGGAGATTAACTCTATTTGTCAATTTACCGTTTATGATGACTAATAAAGAAGAAAGAGATTAGGAAAGCTGATATATAGCACCGCATTTTGCTAAAATCAGAAGGACCCTCCTTTCTAAATAGCGTTGGTGTGCATACATGTTTAGCCCTACTGCTCTCATACCCAGCTATGTGTCTGCTTGTGCCGTATGGTGGCTCTGTAAGAATGAAGGGCCTTATTGGGGTTTTCTGATCCCTCTCCGTAATTTATCTCAAAGGGACAGATGTTTGCAGTTTGGTTCGACCTGCGATTAAAACTGCTTGCAAATTGGGTACTTCCTGCCCGGGTTAAACGAGAGGTACATTCGAGATGCGCCATGCACATGCACGGATGACATGAGACCTGAAGAAAACTGGATATTCGCA
Source organism: Lissotriton vulgaris (assembly GCF_964263255.1). Classification (NCBI taxonomy): domain Eukaryota; kingdom Metazoa; phylum Chordata; class Amphibia; order Caudata; family Salamandridae; genus Lissotriton; species Lissotriton vulgaris. The sequence goes on along the minus strand of NC_141694.1, from coordinate 1,360,826,290 downwards.
TCTGGCAATTTTTTGTCCGGTACGGGTCGCTATTCGAATACACAAAGACATCTTCAACCTCTTTCATCAACTGAAAGCTTCCCCATTCCCAGCTAAAGTGGACACCCCCAGTAAACAGTACGTCCATTTATATCGACATCACAGGCCAATACTACCCAAGTCGCTCTTTGGACTTTCATGTATGTCTCAGTCATTGGTTGAAGTGCTACCACAAGTTACAAAGGCGTTTTGATCTAATGTTTTTTTCCCCAAATTCAGTATTGGGATTTAGCCAGTCAGGTATGTTGTTTTTCTCTGATTAATTGAAACGTAGTCTGTGCTGTGGACAGCACACCCTTAAAGTAAATCAATGTTGCTAGTTCCGGTGATGAATGAGTTTCTACGCGGTGGGGCTGGCGATTCATCATCATCATTGGTTGGGTTTGGTTGGAGGGACACTCTCTCCTTTGCAAGGACTGGGTGACCCTTGATTCTCCATCTCACAGTGGTTTGAGCTTTGAGCTCTCCCTTCCGGGTTTTCCACATCCACCACCACCACATCCTCCACCACATTCAGTCAAATAACTTTATTTCGATTCATGGATAGAATCATAACAGTGTACACAGATTTAAAAAGAGCAATAAAAATGTTTTAAAACATAAAGTTATCTTAAGAACCAGTACATAATCCATATTATGATTACAATGCATTTAAAACAGACAGTTCAAATTCGTACACATTCCATAAAGTGCATATGCATTTCAGTAACAAATCCACATAGTGGTCTTTTACGGAGGATTACCACTCATAATACTGTTCAGTATCGATTTCTAATAACGAGAGCCACTCTGATGAAACTGAGTACAGCACTACATATCACTGGAGTTGACAAGGACAATAAGTGTTCATAGCCCTCTTTATAAAAGCGGGATCCTAGGGTTAACAAAACCAGCTTAATAATAATAAACTGATTTCTTGGGTCCTTATACAAAGCACAGAAAAGAATACGCTGCAGAGTACATTGTGAAACCCTATTATTGCAAGGACAAGGGGGTAGCCTCTCACACCACCCCCCTTGTTTTGGAAAAGCAAACAGAAAATGTAGTGAGCTAAGACGAAACCTTGCAACCTTGCGTGTGCATGATATTTGATGGGTAAAACTGCTGCTGCAGCTTACCCCTCTTATATAGTGCCCGTTCACTGTTTCTCAATATACCTAAAACAGTATAATAGGCATTTTTAATTTTCAACTTGGAATCCTTACCACCCATGTCAGGATTTTGAAACATATGACCCAACCCAATCTTATAGAAAGTGTCCCTAACACATAACAACCATGGAATCTCCATAGAGTGGTCAAGTTTAAGGCAGTTTTGCTGGATTTCCTTTGTCAATTTCAGTTCTTCAGATTGCCAAACTTTAGACCATAACAACAAAGAAGACACATGAATGATGTCGCTCACATACTCAATACCCACCTCCTCATGGCAAAAGCTATTTGAGGTACCAGATGGCACGGATAGAAGACGCTTTATAAATGTATTTTCCATGACTTGCATCTTGTCACAGTTTTGGGTCCCCCACACTCCAACCCCAAATGTTGCAGCAGAAAGGCATTTAGCTTTGTATAGAGTTATCAATTCTAGAATCTGCCTTTGACCCAATTTGCTAGAAAAGCGGAAGAGGGCCTCAATCGATTGTGTAACCTTTTGTATACGGCCTGAGATTAAGGGGTCCCAATTGAGTTTTTTGTTAAATAAATTACCCAGGTAATTAAAATTGTCAACTTTCGCAATAATTGATTTCTTCACCATGTACCTGCAAGATTTTACCCCTTTCGGACCGCAGGCCATGGCAAAAGACTTGGCAAAATTGACCTTGAGGTCTAAACCTTCCATGAAGACTTGAAAGGCATTTAGACAAGTCTGCATGCCATTGGCGGTGAGGGTCATTAAAACCGTGTCGTCTGCATATGACAACACCGGTATCCGTTTACCATTAGCCTGGGGAAAGTCTTCACCACTGTCCAATAAAAAGCTTTCCAGACCATTAGTATATACCAGGAATAAAAAAGGGGCCAAGATGCATCCCTGGCGGACACCTTCTGTAGATGGAATAGATTTTGACTTTTCGCCACCTAGGCCGAATCTAACTTTCACTGATGTTGCGGCATGGAGTCTATGAAGCAGGGTGACAAGCGGTTCCTCAAACCCCATGGTCTCCATCATTTGCCACAGCTTACCCCTACATACAGTTTCAAAGGCACTAGATAAGTCCATGAAGGCCAAGTGAATACAACTATGCCTAGCCCTCATGTACTTACCCATTATTAATGCCAAATTAAGACACTGCTCAGTGGTTCCCTTACCTCTCCTAAACCCATTCTGGGAATCCACGATAATACCTGCAGATTCCGCCCATGTTTCGAGACGTGCCAATATCAATCTGCCCATCAATTTGCAGGACGCATCTATTAAAGATATCGGCTATCGCCTCTTGCCAAGAGGTTGGGATACGCCCCATCACAATTGCTCTAAAAACATTTAGTAAGAGTGGTGCCCACATCTCCACATTATGTTTGAAGAAATCTAGAGGAACTGCGTCTGGCCCTGGGGCTTTTAATGGAGTGCCCTTCCTCAAGGCAATCTCTATCTCTGAGAGGGTGATTGAGAGGCTAAGTGTTTTAGCTGACTCCAAATTAAAGTCTCCAGCCTCCTCATCAGAGATTAGCAACACCTCATTTGGATTAAAAATGTTACCATATGTGTTACCCAGGTGTCCCCCGGTATATGTACTATCATGTTGCTCCTTTCTTCACTCTTTAAGAAAGGTCGGTTTAATACCTCCCAAAATAACCTACTATCCTTCTGTTCTGCCGCTATCCCCAGATCTTCCCAGGCCTTGGCCCTTAATTCTGATTTCCGCCTATTAATCGCATCTTTGTACAGTTTCCTGGATTTTCTAACAAGTTCTCTGTCTCGTGGTATTTGATGTAAAGCCTTCGTTAAACTTGTTTGCGCAGCAAAGCATTCTGCGTCAAACCATTTTGGTCGGCTTTTTTTTTTTCCCCTTCACAGTTTTTATGAGATGGGAAGCCACGTTTCCCAAGAGTGCCTCAAAATGTTTAATTATTGTATCTGGCTCAATGGTAGGCGTTAAACAGACTTCTATCAACGCCTTGTTTTTCTTAAAAATATCCACCTACAATTGTCTCACATCTACCTTGTCCCACCTCAGTGTAACCCCCTGGTTCTGACTATATTTTATTGGCTGTTCCGGGGTTTGGGTTCCTTCAAAGACAGGGTCAAAACTCACAATTAGGGGGTTATGGTCGCTAGCAGGATTCACATCAATCTGAAAATCCTTAACAAGATGAGCAAACCTGATAGAGACCATAGCGAAGTCAATTGTACTCACCCGGCCCCCCTGTACCCTGAAAAGTGGGTATACCTATTGGTCTGGAGAAACTAGGCATGTCGAGGACACATAGTTCGTTAATCATAACAATATTATGCTGGACCCACTGAACTTACACAAAGTACAATTAAAATCACCTATCCATATAATAAAAAGGGGGAAAACCATGTTAGTCACCTTGACAATCTCCTCCTGTAGTTTTTCAATAACCGCAGTAGCATTGGTATCAAATATGTTATAGTACCAGTTTATTAAAAGCAGGGGTACTGAAAATAAACCCTTGATCATGAGCATTTGATACAAGGGAGATTTCATCAGTAGGGTCATTTTTATTAGGTTATGTTTTACGAAAATAGCTGTTATGAGGCCTCCTTTGGCTCTTCCTGCTTGTGAAGGCTCTGCATGAACATTAAACATCTGATAACCATCTAGGCTAAAGTCCATTCTACACCAAGATTCTTGGAAGCAAAGTATGTCGGAGGATTCAATGTATTGTAACTACACCTGATCCTCCAGCCTCCGAGACAGACCAGCTATGTTCCAAGATATCAGTCGAAAAGAGCTGCCCTCAACCCGACTGTCTCCTTCACCCGGGGGGGTTGTTACTTTTGGCTGAATCATGTCACTCCCACCCTGAGTTGTTCCTATGGTATTAATTACCACCTCAATAGATGGTGGAGTGATGTTTTTCGTATTCTCTGAACTACACTGATTTAATCCAGTATTAACATTGTCATCAGCCCGCGGTGTTATTTCTGTTTCCCCTCTCCCCCCACCATGGTCTACTATATCAACAGTCAGCGGGTTAGTAGATTTACTAATATTACTAACCGGTTTACCCCATTGGTCCACTGCTTCATCATAGCTTCTCTTCATAGGGCTAGTAGTCCAAACCTTGTCCATATCCGTATTCTCTACAGCCCCCCATTAGGAATACAATCCGGTGACAGTCAGTCTACCATCTCCAGACAACCAAATCTATTGGCAGTCGGGATACCTCTCCAAGTGTCTCTAAAGGCTAAGTCTCTATTGAAATTTCCGCCCCAGTCCCCCCAATCACCTCCCCAATCTCGGCGACCTACTCTTCGCCAGTTATAATCATAATCAAGGGCCAGGCGCCGCCTGGGGGGGTAGAAAAAAGAGAGGTGTTTAGTATTGATGCCTTCATTTCCACCTTGCAGGTTCCATGAGCAAATATGGTCAACCGTGTAGGGATCCTCAATGTTTACCACAATGCAATTACCCTGGGTTGTTTTCCTCTCATTCCCTATACAATGTACCCAACGCACCATTAAGATCTTGCTCGACCGGTTTAGCGGGAGCCGTCTATTACTATTTAACCAGTGTTGGACCTTGTTTTTCAGTGACCAATTCGGTTCCTCCGTGTGGTCAGCCAACTCCGGGACCCCCGTCATGACCACCACATAGGGGGTCGACTCAGGTGGTAAATTCACAATGAGTCTACCTCCTCCTCCTCCTCTACTCCATTCTCTAGTAGAAGGTACAGGCAGGGCCCCACATGATTTTTCTCCCTGACTAGGGTTTATACTAGGATTTTTGGATGTATCTTCCGTTTTCCTCTCTGTGTCTACTTGTGCCTTTGATTTTGCAAGGACCGTTGGAGTAGGTATAATTTTAACTGGAGGTCCCACAGGTTTGTTGTTTTTAGGTTTAGTTGGTTGATTAAGTTTGTTTGCCCCACTTTTAGGCGCCACTTGGGTTGGTACATTTTTGGTGAGAGCATGTAGTTCAGCTAACTGTTTTTCTATATGGGACAGTCTAACCTTTAAAGGGGAGAAGTAAAATTTAAAAAGCTAACCCATTTTGGTTAGAAATATCCCCTCAACTTCACCTTTATCAGAATCTCCTACAAGAATGGCAGAAGCCTAAGCACGTACTGGGCTGACATCCCCATTTGTCAAATCTAGTTCAGTTTGTCTATGGCCCCGTAATGCTGGTTGGTCAGATTCCTCCCAAAGATTATTAGATTCTTCGTATGTTTCCCCCACTTTATTTGTATTTTTCTTTTTGTTCTTTTTCTTTCTTGGGTATGGCGCCCTCCCTCCTTTCCCTGGACTGCCTGGTGCAATTATCATCTCCCAATAAGTTCATGGTCAGTTCCAGGGTTTTTTCCAAAGCCAGGCTTAATTGAGAATCGGTTAGAAACTGGGATACTGACAAATCTACCTCATTTGGAACACTATGAACATCAACATGGGCATGTACAAGGCCTGGTAGATTAGTCTGCTCCGGAAATCTAGCAGCTGAAATATGTCCCAGGGACGATCTTTTTGCCATGGCAAGATCTTGGGAAACTCTGCGTTCCATAAGAGTAATCCCTTGGTCAATGAATTAATTTGCCCTTATAATAAAACTGTCTAATGGGCCAATTAAATTTGCCCCTCCCGCTGCCGTTTTGATCCGAGAATCTCTAGTAGTCATGATTGAATATTAGGCCCAGGGCGTAAGCACAAAAACACAACTAATGAACAATTACATTCATTAAACTAAAGAAAATCTAATGGGTGTCAAAATAAACTTACAAATCGGGCGAACACAGGACTTAAAGGGGGGGCCCGGTTCGGTCTCAATCGGTCACCAACGGGCACAAACGGGCCCGCCCTTGGCCCGGGCTGCGCCCGGCTCCCACCCGTGCGCGTCCTGCGTGCGCTGTTCAACCTAAATGGGAGGTGCTGAGGGGGCGCGAAGAGGACCCAGGTGCGGCCGGTGTCTTTGGCGCTGTGCTACCTGGTCCTCGCAGTCCCGCAGCTGGTTTCAACAAGTGCCCCAAGTACAGAGAAATCCCGGTGTGGCTGGCGGCGTCCCAGAAGGAAACAGAGTCCAAAGGTCAGTCTTTCAGCCTCGAGCGGCCTACACCACCACATTCACCACCACCACATCTATGTGTGTGTGTGTGGGTGGGTGGGTGCAAATGCAATAGGTCTCGCATTTGCGAGAGATTTAGCTATTGCCATTGTAAATGACAATGCCATTTATTTATCTGTTTTCAAAACCAACACATAAATAAAACATTTGTCATTTACAATGCCAATAGCTCTAACTTTTGAAAAGGCGAGGCCGTTGCATTGTAAATGCTTGTTTCCAATTGCAAGCTGTTAAGGATTTTCTGCTGGGTTTGAAAAAAGTCTACCCTCCGATACGACCCCGTCGCCACCCTGGGAGCTAAACCTGCTGCTATCGAAATTGATGGGTTCACCCTTCGAGCCCATACATAAAGCAACCTTGCAACATATTTCTTCGAAGGCTGCTTTTTTGGTAGCAATCACATCAGCTCGCAGAGTGAGCGAGATACAGGTACTCTGTTCCAAAGAGCCCTATACAGTTTTCCATCTAAATAGGGTGGTGTTGAGGACACATCCCTCTTTTCTTCCTAAGGTGGTGTTAGATTTTCATGTGAACCAGACCATCTCTCTACCCACCTTTTTTCCTTATCCCTCTACTTCAGCTGAGAGGCATTCTCTGGACCTGGAAAGGGTTTTTAAATTCTATCTAGATCGGTCCATATATATAGGAAAATCTGATCAACTTTTTGTCATCTATGGGTCGATCAGATTTGGTTTTGCAGCTTCGAAACTTCCATTTCCCGATGGATAGTTAGTTTCATGTATCAAACTTGCTTTACAATTGGCGCAAAAGACCCTGGGGTTTTTTCCCAAAGCACACTCCACCAGAGGAACAGCAGCTACTACAGTTTTTCTCCAGAATGTGCCCATGTCTGAAATCTGTAAGACGGCGACCTGGAGGTCCGTCCATACGTTTACCAGGCACTATTGTCTAGAGTCAGACACCAGAGCAGACACCCAAGTAGGCCAGGCCTCCTTGCGGAATCTGTTCAACAGCTGATTTCTGCTGTTGCATTTTGTTGGGTCGTGATTTTTCTCATTTACCTGATGGTGGTTGATGGGCTTTATATTCTATTTAGTGCTTATGACTATTGATGAGGATCCCCTGGAAGAGAAGGATAGTCATAAGCAACCCACCCGCCTCCCCAGGTAAATGAGACATTGTCTAAGTGTTAATGGATAATGTTGAGCCCTGACTCTCGGGGTTATGCAAAGAACAACTGACCTAACTGTCACCTCTGAGGCATGATGGGAAGCCCAGGGTCATGGCTGCCTTAAAGGCACAGTGCCAGTTATGTTGAGAATGCTTTCATTTTCTATGCTTTTGGTTTGCAATGCAGCCTGTAGGCTAACAATGTCTACTTTATTTGCAGTTCTCATGATATGAGTGTTTGGCGCATTAAAAAACAGAGTTCAAGTGTTACTTGCCCTCATGTGTTTTTTAGATGTTTGCAAATAATCTTTATATGGGTAATTCCATTGTGTAGCCTCCTATGGGGAGCTGCATTGTTATGAGAAAAAATGATATATGTACATACATATATGTAGAGCTGTATATATGTGATTTATCTATATAATTTTTATATTATTTCCGGGGTCACCGCACATGGGCGGGAATATTCAGTGCTTATGACTTTGATGAGGATACCCCTGGAAGAGTGCTAGGATTAAAGGTAAGTAACTTATCCTATTGCTCTATAACCTCAAGAAGCCAGTGCTTATTTTTTATACTCTGTAGCTCCTGCATCCTTTGCAGTGTCATTTTAGGTATGTCCCAGAATATATGGAAGCTCTCCCTGAGCGTATGTTGCAGCACTTGTTACCTCTTTTTTTGGCATCCCTCAGTCCCACAATAATTGTACGTACATCTGAAACTTTACTAGATAGGCGCTTTGTGGGAATCATGTTGGTAGTGTGGACAGTGTAAGAATCTGGCCTTGTTATGTAGTAGTGCCAATATAAGAGCACACCATGCAAAAAGCACAGACGATCCTTATTGATTACAAGGGATTAAATTAATAATCCCAAGTGCTCTATGTGTGGTAGTATGGTCTAGCAACTTCGGGTTATCATAGGGTATTGTTAAGCATTTGTTAATAAATGAGAGAAACTCCAGAATGAAATCTGAGACAAATTTTGAAAAATAACAGATTTTTATATAATTTTGGACACCAAGATCATAATCAGATATGTACTTTCAGAGTTATGTATATTTGTAGGAATAGAAAATACAGTTGGATAACAGTTTTGATGTCTGAGCCTCAAATGCAGTAAGGTTATCCCATGGAAGAAACATACTGTATAGGCTTGCAAAAGTCTTTGGAGGATTCCTTCTAGGATTTAAGGTGCTTATGGGCTAAGGTCCAAGAAACTATTAGCTGTTCGGGTTTTACCTGCCCTGGTGTTTCTGGTTGCAGAGGTGTTGGCCGCATTGGTAGCCTTGAGTGCTACATGGTAAAGTCTATTGAAAAAGTAGTTGCAAAGGAAAGGCTCAAGTGGGGACTTAAGGACAAGTCCGGCAGAACCCAAAAGGGGACTAGGCTCTCGAGGGTCTCTGGGACATAGTTGGTTTACATGAACCCAGGCTGGGGGGCCCGTCTGGTAGGTTGCTGTAGTTAGAAGCTCTCACTTGGTTTTAGTGATCTGGGGAGGGAAAGAAAACAGGGCAGCAGGGCCACTCTCGAAGTCCTCGTGGATACTGAAGTCTCTTGACAGCAGGTTGGAATTGGCGTTGGTGGTGTGCGTATTGGACACCCAAGCCTTGGCAGTTGCAGAGCTCCACTGCTCAGGTTATTGGTACTGAAGAGCTCCAGGAGTGGTCATTGTTTCACAACACGGTGAAAGCAACGGGCTGACCTCCTGGACTCACGTCAATCTCTTCTTGGTGAGTTACTCTCTCGGTGGGCCCGATGACCAGCAAGACTAAATACCAGGTTGATGAGGTCGGTGCCTGCAAATCCAGAGTGATGGCTCCTCCACACCAAGGTAGATGCTGTTTGGTTGGTGAAGGGGGAACAGCTCTCCAAATGTTTGGGGAGGCTGTTCAGCTTTTGGACTGGTCAGTCTTTGTGATTCACGCAGTGCATGTAGCCAGGCAGGGTTTGGCACCAATTTTGGTGCAGGACCTCTGTTCTCACAACCGTGGCTCTTCTTTGTTGTTCCTTCGGTTCCTAGTAGACTAGTCTGTTTTCCAGGTGTCAGGGGGACCGCTAAATACTGAATTTCGTTTTTTTTGGGGGAGTGTAGGGTAGTATCCAATGGGCTACCTAGACCTGGGGTGACTACACCCCATATGTGACCACCTGCTGTAAGAGTGGGCATAATCCTAATCCAGAGATCTTAGTTTCACCAAATCCAATATGATGAAGTCCTTTCTCGACTGTCAACTTCAGGTGGCCCACCTTAGTAGCGTGCCTAGCCTAAAAGTGTGACACGCCTTTTGAATGTTTAATTTTCGCTCTTCTCCGGTACCAACTGGGTGTTGGAGTGGCGTTTCCCAGTTCTGGGGAGAGGCCATGGTCGCATATGCCAGGCGGCAGAGGTTTTGAAGCTTCTGTCCTTGATATGCTGACTTCACAAACCATCCTGCTGGAGGAGCGGTGAACGTCTTCCTCCAGAGAAGGCATTGTTTCTTGCCCCTGAGAGCATGAGCTCTCACCTACAGGAGGTCAGAAACTCATCTGTAGGTGCAAACTGGACAATACCAGTCAGCCAACACACTTGAGGGCTAGTAGATTTTCAGTGGGTACCCGTAAGAGGCCCTCTAGGGGCATGTCACAATCAATCGGATACTGGCAAAAATATACATCATTGGTTTCAGTGCAGCATTCATTTAGCCAGATAATTCGTGATTAGCAGTGCCCAGTATATGTTCGTAAGATGTCTGCCTGATAACTTGTAACATCTAGTAATGGAATCAGGCATCATATGGGCCTACCCGCTCAAGCAGGTGGGACCTCACATATAATATAATTTAAGGCTTCCAGTTTTCCATTTTTATAGATTTTTACAGATAAATACAGACAGAAAACAATGTGTTTCCTGTCTGTATTTATGTTTAAATACAGGAAAATAAAAATTGTGCTTCTTGTGGGTGACTTCATGTTATCCCTAATGAATTCCAGGTCAACAGCTGAGCACAAAGACAAGTGGGGAGATAAAAAATGGGATGAGATTTACTTAAATACAGGCATAGCTTAATATATATTTGAATTTAATGCTAATATTTAACCTGTGTGTGTAGTATTTTGTAATTTTTGCTTCCTAATTTGCCAAAAGGTGACAGACATCAAAGTATGAGTGCAAGTTTACCAGTTAAATAAATGTGGAAATGTACCATTTTACAACACCATTTACTCGTGAAACACAAATAAATACAGATAAAAACCAATAACATGGGTAAATAATAAATATGGAAAAATACAGACTTAAATGTTAAAAAAATAAATACCATAACACCAGGAGCCCTAAATATAATGCCACACTTTGGAGCTCTAATGCCTGCTGTAGGGGTGACTGTCCTCTCACAGTTTTTGTAGTGCCTCCACGTTGTGGCGTTGAATAGTTTCACAGTACAAAACCTACGTCAGCGCGCCGGTGGGGGGGCTTATATGGCTCCATTGACATATTTTCCGTGGACGACGTCAGGACGGAGCCGGGCGATGCTGTCCCCTGTCGCGCAGAGGTACTACTGGGAAACAGTTTTCCGGATCAAGTCTGACGGACGCCTTGGGATATTCTGAGTTAAGAAATCTGCAGCTAGACTGTGTCTCTACCATATACATCATTACCAAAGGTAGGTAACTCGATCTTCTGGTGTATACTCTCTCAACTTGCAGATTATCATTGATTCCTCACACCTCTCGTTCTGTGGCGTGGTTGTGCGAATGCTCACCAATAAGGGTCAAGTCAGTTTTGGTTAACGGGAGCCTTTTTTGTCAATGTAGTCAGCCTTGTCTTAGCCTAGGCTGTTGGAAAAAGGACAGGGAACTTGGGTTAGTGCCCTGGGTTGGCCCCTTGTGAGACTCCGTGATGTCAGATCCATGGCAGAAACTGAGGTGTGGAGTCCCCTATTGGCACAGGAGAGGTGTCGCATAGTTTTGCTTTTTAGTCAACTGCCAGGAGATGATTCAAAAGGTAAGGAATGTGTAGGTAGTATGCATCTGAAAGACGTGATGTACAAAAAATACACAGTGGCTGTGCATTCCAGTTTGTAAAGAGGTGCAAGGGAACTCTCAAATGGGTGGTGCTGTGAGACGTTTAAAGACCTCTGTATAGGAACAGACCATTCGACGGGCCATTGGGCCTCAGCTGTGGGAACTGGGGAGATTTTCCTCTGATTTTCCCTGGAGTCCATCCTATGGCCCTGGAAAGTGGGCAAAGTACAATCCCTTCAGCACTTGACTCTCTGATAGCGATGACAAGTAGTCACAGGCTTCTCAGGGCCATAGCATAGGGTGCTTCAAGCTCAGAACTCGACAGTCACCTAGCAGCGCTGGAACAGATTGTCCATTACCATGCTTATCTTTTGTAAAAGAAAATACTTAAATGCACACAGAATACTCAGTACTACAGACGACAGGTCAGACATGGATGGTTCACAGGCCAGAGCCCTCCTGTACCTCCTCCCCTTCCTCTCTCTCATGTTATAGTTGTGGACTTCAGCACTTATTAGGTACAGGCGCACTGCTACACTCTATGGAGTTTTTGTGCCTAGTTACTCGAATTACAGTGCCACCTCTGGCCACTAGTCTTTTGGCAGCAGGCCTCATTATTGCTCACTTGCTGGGCTGGTGGCTTAGTCCACTCTGGTACAACTTCACATTAAAATGACTCAGTCCGCTTGGTCACCACATCTCAATGTGGCAGCACCATCCGCTTTTGCACACTTCCTGATGCAGGGTCACACTGCTCAGACACAAGTTCACAAAGGCGCAGTACAGGTCACTCAGGAAAGACTGTACTCCACTCTTCCTGTGTGAACAAACCCCTGTTCTAGGATCAGCCTCTCCTGGCCTTCCCTGGACAGTCACACCTCCTTCAATGTTGACCATCCAGGTAGGTTAGCTTCCAGGCACTTCAGGATAGGGGACCACCTTCTTCCTTCCAGATCGGACTCCAGTTAATGTCCCCTCACCTCTGGGACACCAGCTGTGGTTGCACAGCAATCTTCTGAGTAGACTGTGGAGTACTCCTTTCCTTGGTTAAAGAGAACATGGAACTGGAAAAACAAGTCGGTCAGTTGTATATGTTGAAAGCAGATGGGGATGTGCATTCTCTGACAGAACTTGCAGAACCGAATTAGGTCAGTCCTTCTTTCATCTTGCTTCCCCAGTCTGTAATACAGAAACAGCCATTATGCAGAGTGATGCTTGTCACAGCAGGGTAGTCTCTAGCCTGGAGTATCCACAACTGAGGTACAAAGAGGTGAGAGTTCTTTGTGCCTAGCTCATCAACACCCATACTGAAAAGCAATCGTGAAAGGCTAGCCTCTCTTAAAGGACCCCTCACACTGTCTCGCCTTTCACTCCTTTTCATCTATCAAATAGCAGTGCTTCGGAAAGATTAATGAGCAGCCCCTCTAAAGCAACTTGAGCTAAATAAATTTCTAACGAAAGCCATGTCTCCTCTTTTCCCACTTTTGTGTATTGGTCTCCTCTACTTCCACTGTCTGGGAAACAGCCACACCTCTATCCTGTGCAGAGGAACCGGTCAGGGCTTCCAAAATGGACTCAGAAGCCTCCATTACTCTGGTTCACCTTGTACCAACTTGTCCATCTTGTTTGACCCTCTGCTGGCACAAAGCTTCTTTACTATCTGTCTAATTGGCTGGCTTCCATACTTCCCCTGCTTAATTTTTGGAGAGCTAATTGTTTCTTTTCACTGAAGCATTACATTGAGTACATGTGTTTTTTAGCTGTCCCCTCATGCTTCTCTAACACCAAATACTTGCCCCTGTGCTCTGTTGCTCCTTCCTTACCCTCCACGCTTTGTTGCTTACTTGCTTGAGTACTTATTACCTTACTCCTGTGTTTCTCTCCCTTACCTGCTGCCTCGCCCACTTCCCGCACTTGTTGCTCCAGTGCCCATGTTTTTTTTGTAAAATTATTTTTGGAGTGGACCTGACAGTAAATTGCTTCCACCTTGAAAAAAATTATTTTCTACTACTTTGATTGATTTTGTGTTTAATTTATCAGTCAATTTCAGATCAGTAAATTAAAAAATAAATGCTCCTCTAACTTCCCCCCTTCTTCCACAATCTTTCCACTGCTCACGTCAGGCAACTGAAACCAGAATAATTTACTTACATGTAAATAAAGTCATTTTGTTTAAAAGGATAAGACCTGTCTCGGCGTTAAATCTTTTTTTTGGCTATGTCCTACTGTTTGAGTCTGTAACATCAAAGTACCTTCTGGAGTAAGCTCTGTGCTTGGTCCTACTACCCTGAGATAATAGAGTACTAAAGGGGAATTTTTATCAAGGTTTTAAAGTGCAGCATTTGCGCGGCCCATGCCTTCAGTGGCAGACACCATTAAGTCTTAAAATTAACCCAGTAGCCTCCAACGCCCTGAGACCCCCAGAAAAGTCCTTATAGGTTAGCCCTAAGCAAAGTGTATTTCTAAAGTCGGCCACCACTCAATTATGACTTTTTGGATAGGTTTTTGTGGAAGATCTGCATCAGGTGAAATATGCCCATAGGTCAGACTCAATCAAGAAGAAATTTGACCTGTAACCGGAGTAGTGAGTTCAGAGCAACATCTGCATCACTACCTAGAGTGCTAGATCTGCTAAAAAAAAGTCATGGTCTTGTGCTCATGTCAGATCTACCCATTGCCTCACCTTTTACTTAGCTCAACAAACTCCAATGTTTGGAGCCAGATTCCTTCTTTGGGAATTTGTTTGATTGTTTTCACCTATTTTTAGTGACCTCCAGCTCCCTAGGTCAAGGTTTAAAGTCAGTACAAAAATCAGGCAAATTATGTTTGTATATGGCCATTGCATGTAGTCCTTATGGACCACGCTTCACAAACCATGGGACATTGAGATTTGTGGTTTTTGTCACAAATTACATTATACTACATTTGGAGATGTTGCAAACTTTTACACTTGTCTTGGGGCTAGGATGAAAAACCTACGAGGAGATGCTTTCATCTTGTGCATTAGATCGTCCAATTCTTTGGGAATACTTTGGAGCAGTTAGTTTGAATGATGTTTAGCACTGGTTCGAACTGTTTAAAAGCAAATGGTGTGAAAATGTCCACTTATATTGAAGTGTACAATGCTTTAAGTCATTAGGCCTGTTTCTACATTCCCCAACTCTCTAACTCCACCCCTTACCCTGCATTCTTTCATTTTTGTAATCTATGTCTTTTCACTTACCTTGTGTTCTCACTAATAGATGTTCAAACTATATGGTACAAACCATATGGTAGCATGTACTCAAATAATTTGATTTGAGTTACTAACTGCCCAGCCTCTGACCTAAATAAGAAAAGGAAGCAGCAGAGATGGCCATCTTGTAATTTAATTTATTTATTTATAGGGTTCTCAAGTCAGAAACCGATCTTCAAAGTTCATTGTCATAAATTAATACATCAAAAACAAGTCATAAATAACACAACTAAAAATCTCTTCAAAGTAAAACTTCAAATAGATGAAAATTCATCTTCACCTATGTAACGAAATTGAAAACTTGGCAGATAATTAAGTACATTAGTCTTTTGAAACACATTTTCAGTCCACTTTTGAATTAAATCTGACTTTTACTGTATTTTAATCTCATGAAGATTTTTACACCTGCTTTGACCACTTTCCATTCTGGAGAAACGAGTTAAGGATCTCCAGGTGAGCAAAGCTTTCTCATCGGCTGTTTAAATTGAAAGCCATTTATTAGGATCTCTGGATCTGGTTCCTGCAGCGCTTTCCAAAAGAGAGTTAAAGCCCTAAAGTCAATTACCATTTTTATTTGGGTTTTTTCAAGTAATCAGTCTACGTTTAGCTGAATCACTGTTAAATTAGACTATTTATTTAGTTGGCTTACAAATTTCATTGTCCCGAATGGCAAATCGAAATAGAATAGTCTTAGAACAGACCACTGTTTTATTTATTTAGTAGGATCAGTGGTCTGGAGTAGTGGAACAATGTTTTAAATGGTGGTCAAATGATAATGAGCTGCTTTAATAACTGAAATATTAGGCCTTTTAGTTTGCTTCATGTGGGCAAGCCCATGCTGTAGTAGAGAAAGGTAACCTGTCCTTCACCAAGACTCAGCCCTCTTTTGCGGGCTTAGCGTTTGCTCCTGTGAAAAATACAAGACTATATTGCGAGCAGTAGACATTTTATTGTGTTGAAAACATTTCTTTATTTGGGTTTGTATTTTAGACTTGAAGTTTGACATGCATGTTGAATTGTATTAAAAGGCTAAGTAACAAAGTGCGATTGGTAATAGCAAATATTTGAAAGCTTGTGGTACTGTTTAGTCATCATTTAGATTACACTGGGTTTTCCAGTTATTGACTTACATTATCTAAATATGGTCATGCATCTCACTTTTCTTATGTAAAACACCATGTGTTTCCTACAGTAGTTGTTAATTTGCATTGTGGATTATTAAGACATTTTTCTGTTTCAGGCGGGCTGATGGGACCAGTGCGAATGATTTCTTCTGGGCATGAATTAACTACGGATTATGATGAGAAAACACTTAATGAACTGGGCTTTAAAGACATGCAGGTATTATTATGAGCATTATTTAAAACTTTTTATTGAAGTAATTCAGAAGGACAGCAAAGAACTCTTGTGAAACTGAGCCACGCGAAATTTCAAAAATGTCTGCATTGCTTTAAAATACATACATTCCCGTTTAATGATTAGTTCTGAAAACAGAAATGTATGGAAAGGAAGGAGGGGAGGGGATTAAAGAAGATAATACTGTTGTGGTGCCACAACACTTTCAGTAACTGCCCATGATATTGGCTCTCAAAGGCCTTAGATGGTGAATGTGATACGTGGGGTGAGCGTGGTAGGCTGCTTCGGAGGTGCCCTCCCCATCTCTTCAACTGACTTTGTGCTGCCGTGCCAAGGCCAAAAAACACCCTGCCCTCTCCAAGCGCTATAGGGCCCATCCAAGGCAGGAAGATGTCAACCCCTGCAAAGTATTAAGCACGCTGCATCAGTGGTGACCACCCCGGTACTAGAGCCCTGGAACAGGCGTGACTGCCCCCATTAGAGACCTAATGCTGCTGGAAGACAAAACTTGGGCCCAAGACGTGGATGTAGAGGAGTGGGTGATCCCTCCCCAACGGACCCAGGGCCGTGAGACTCTTTCTGGGCCTTTGCCGGGGTGCAGGTCCCCCACCCCCTGCAGCTATGGGAAGCTGGAGGGCAGGCAGTCTAACTCTCATTTGAGAAAAGACACAACGCTAGGCCAGCAGACCCTGAGCCCTTGGGTTGAGTTAGCTCCGCATCATACCAGCCAGATGAGACCGGCACCGAAGAGCAAGATTTGGACCTGTAGGGAATACTCCTGGCTGTGCAGTCCAGCTTAAAAAACATCAATGCCAAGCTGGACCTGCTCACCTCTCGCCTGGACAATGTAAAAACCGGGTCGAAGCTCATGACCCCCAGCTTGACCACCTGAAAACTAGAGTACCTGAGTCGGACAATGCCCACTCTGCCACCTTGGAGTGCCTCCTACAATTGGTCAAAATATTAGACCTAATAAAACAAAAAAATGAAGAACTCGAGGCCCGTTCGAGGAGCAATAATCCTTGCGTAGTGGGTGTGCCTGAATCCACTGCGATCTCCAAGATGGAGTACTTCATGGAAACTCTGTTGCAGGACCTATTTGGAGCAGATCTATCCCCTGTTTTTATTGTTAAAAGAGCTTTCAGTTCACTGAGACCAAAGCCCGCCCATGCAGCTCCCCTTGTCCAATTGTGGCCCGTCTGTTGAACTACAAACACAGAAACACGATTCTCCAGCTTTCCAGGGAGAAGGGGCAGACACAATACAAAGGGGACATTATATCCTCTTTTCTAGACTTCACCATGGCGGTGCAGGTGGCCTGCTGCGATTTTTCTCCCGGCTATATGCCTTCTGCAGCAGGCCCATATCATATATGCTATGTTATACCCCACCAAACTCAAGATAACCCAGGATGGCAAAACACTCTTATCAGCTAGCTCTTAAGTTCAGCAAACAACAAGCCAAGAGCGGCCGCTCCCGGGAGAGCTGCGTTAGCTCCCCATCGGAGGCATGGCTCGGTGAGAACGATTAACCACTACCC